>NC_136920.1:81196515-82396515 GCF_949752795.1 Hyperoodon ampullatus | reverse complement strand
CACAGGGCCAGGAGTTGACAGAGGGCAGCCAGAGCAAGGCTGGATTCAGCACCTCCCGGCCAGGCAGCGTCTGCTCCTTGGGTAACCAGATCCCAGCTTTCTGTCTCAGAGCCTCAAACCTGAAACCACCGGCCCTGGGACCCGGCAGCTCCAGGTCCAGCACACGCCGATCTTGGGGCCAGCAGCTGAAAGCTGATTCTTCCCACACACCCCCTGCTCAACTTCTCCTGAGCGCAGCCTGCCAGACACACCCCTGCCTCTGGCGTGTGTGCTGGGGACACACACACATGCCACTTGGCCACGTCCTGAGCCAAGTCCTGCTCAGCTGAGAGGCTGCCCGTGGGTCTCGCTAGCAGCCTCCAGGCCTAAACCTCCTCCCTCCCACCTTCGCTGCCAAAGGGAGGGAGGAGGGTCAGGGCCAGGCCAAGAGTACAGGGCACTGGTCCAGCTACCAGCAGGATCTGAGTCAGAACCCACTTTCTTTGGGGACACTAGTCATGCAGGATTTGTAGTCAACAAGAGGAGGCAGCCTTGGCGGTAAAGGCCCAGGTCCTCCCCCCAGGCTTGTTCAGTCTGGGATGCAGACTCCAATAGCCATCTTCCAGGTTCTTCTGCACACCCTCCCCAACCTCTCCACTGCCCCCCGGACACACGTGACTCAAGCCCATCCCTCCCTCTGTCACAACCCTTTCGCCCCTCTGCTGGAGCAGCCCCTGCTCAGCCAAACCCTAAGGCTGGCACCGCAAAGTCCCTCCCCTCAGGAATCTCCCGGAAGTCACCTCTGCCAGTCGGAGAACAGCTGAGCTCACACAGCAGCATCTGAATGCTGGCAGTGTGCAGGCAGCAGCCTCACAGGCCCGTCTCCTGCCCCCGGAGGCTGTGCGTGATGAGCTGCTTGCCTCCTGGGCTCCCTGCATCCTTCCCACAAGGCTCTGGCCACTGACAAAACTCCAGTTTTACAGATCTTTCAAAGGATTTCCGAGCAGCCCTCCACATCTCCCTGGGCAAGGTCCGCCTGGGAAACCAAACTTGGTTCCCGACAGAGGCAGCATCTGAACTTTACCCCAAGGAATTCCCAGCTCCCAATGCCCTGAATGGCTCAAGGGAAAGAAATTGAGAGGGGGGCCTGGAAGCCCCAGACAGTGAAACCATCATCATCATCATTTACTTACTTATTTACTACAGAACACTAATGTTCACAAAAACCCTACAAGCTCAGGCTGTTAACCCCCAATGAGGCAAGTGACAATAGAGAAGCAAAGCAACGTGTCCAAGGTCACAGGCCAGCAAGTAGCCGAGCCGGACTTGAGTCCAGGTCCTGTGCCTAGACCTAGGTCCTTCACCGCCACACGCAGAGCCCCTTTGGCTAAAAAGGCCCCCAAGACCCACAGGGGTGGCAGGCAGGGGTTCATGTCCAGCCACCCCAGACAGAACAAGGCAAAAGCTTCATAACCAACAACCTTCAATGCTGGGAAGTCCTTCCTTCTGTCTAGCCGCCTTGTGTGCTGCTGTAATAAAGCCCATTTTCCTTTATTCTGTGCTTAAACTTGCAAAAAGTCCATCCGCCTCCCCTGAAGTCTCATCCCCTGAAGTCTCAGGCTTGGAGGCTATTTCAGAGCCTCCCTTCGGAGTCTCTTTTATTCAAAGATCCCAGCACATCCTTTTGTGCTTTCAGCCACAGTCCCATAGCAGGAACATACCAAAAACTGGAGGGGAGGAAGCTGCGGGCATCGGAAGACTACAAGGGAATGGGGAGGGGGGGGCTGAGGCTGGAGACAGGTTCTCAAGCGCAGCTCGAACGACCTCACACCCCACTCCACGAGCTTCTGCAGTCACTCTGGCCTCAGTTTCCCCACGTGACAAAGGGAGAGTTTTAAAACCATCCAGGTCACACACCATTTAACGAAATCACCCTTCCCTTCGCCCTCCTCTGTTTGTATTCACACACCCCCAAACAGCACGGAGACCTATTGCATACCAGAAACTTTCCCAAATCACTTCCCCTCCCCCTACACAGCCCCAGACACGGTGAGGAGAGGACCCTCCTGCGCGAGCGCGGCCGGACGCGGGGTATCCCGCTGCGGGTCCTCCAGCTGCCGCCCACTCCCGGCGGTTCTCCCCGGAAGCCATCTCTCCCGGCCCTAGGAACCTGTCCGCAGCCGGGTCGTGTCTGCACGCTGAGCACCGTGAGCTCAGAGACCCGGCACCTCCAGGCTCCGCTCCTACTTCCATACAAGGGCCGAGAGCCGTGGTGTCACACAGAGGCGCGCAGGTGGCTCTGCCGTCTCCAGAGCACAAGCCCGCGCGCTCACGCGCGCATCACCCAACGCGCGGGCTTCCCTCTGGCCTCTTCCCAGCTCAGACCGGAAAAACGGAAAGAGGAAAACCTCCCTCCGCCCGGAGACGCGGCAGTGGGGACCCCCTTCCGCCGCCCTCGCCCCCGGCCAGCTGTGCCCGGCTGCGGCGCGCTCCCGGGGAACTTTTGCCGGGCCAGTCTCAGGTGCGGCGGAGCGGGGCGTGGGCAGGGCCAGCCGAAGACAGCCGCTCCTCGCAGCCGGCAAGGGACCCCGCGCGGAACCAACTCTTCTCCTCTCGCGGGGCTCCGTGCGCCCCGCCCTGCGAGGGGACCCGACCTCCAGCTGCCAAGGCGTGTGGTCCGGAAAGACGCGAGCCGGAGCCAAGCCCCACAGCGGCTCTCCTGCGGAGCGGTGGCGCTGCGCGGGGTCCAGCGTGCCGCAGCCGCCCGAGGACCCGCAAACTCCCCGGCGGCAGAGTTCAGAAAGCCGCCGCCTCCCCAGCGCTCGCGGCGGCAGCTGCGCCCGCGAAGGGCACCGGGCGCGGCACCCGCTGTGAAGCCCTGGGGCCAAGGGTGGCAAAGTGGACCGAAGCCCGAGGCGTCCTCTCCCGAGCGCCGGCAGCCCGGGCTCAGGCCCTTCCCGCCGGCCGCGGCCTCGGCCCCCGCCCTCCCCGCGGTGCTCGGAGCGCGCCCGCCGGGAGGGCGCGGGCTCGGCAGGAGGACGGGGCCGAGAGCGCCGGGAGGCGCAGGGGAGGGACGCTGCACTTCAACTCACCTTGAGCCGCAAGACCTCGGGCGCTGATCACACTTGCTATCAAAGTGGCCACATACCAAATCATAGTACTACCGCGCGCCAGCCAGGAGCCTCATCCTATCGCAAAGTGCCCCGCGCCGCCTACGCCCCGTGCCGGTGCTCCCGCGGCTCCTGCGGCTCTTGCAGCCCGGGCGGCCCGCTCCCCATCCCTCCGCGGCTCCGCTCGGCTCGGCGCGTAGCCTCCCGCCCGGCGCAGCGGCACCTGCACTAGAGCCCGAGCGGACCTCAGCCAGCGCCGAGGAGAAGCCCGGCCGCACCGCCCCAGGCCCGCCCCCGCCGTCCGCCCATTGGGCGCGGCTCGCGAACCCGGAGCCCGATTGGCTGGGACGCCTGCCCGTCGCGGCGAGGGGGGCGAGCCCATTCAAGGTGCGTTGACGTGTGGCCAGCCCAGAGCCGCAGAATCATGCGCATTGCCGGGGAGAAGGCGCTACCGCGTCTCTGCTCTGTTCTGCTCCCTGCTCCCGCTGCGTGGCAAGTTTCTGGGGGAGGGAATGTGGCTGTCGGGCCGGCTAACGGGACCCTGGAGTCTCGGGTACCCTGCAGGTCTGAGGGGTCGGCGCCCCCGCCCACCTAGTGAACCCAGCATCCGGTTTCCATCCAGCAAAAAGGCGTCCCGGGAGGACGGTGCTGATTCAGTGATGGGGAAACCCGGGAACGGCAGCCTGGGGAAGCTGGGAACGTCCTTCGCCGGAGATCTTTTCAAAGGGGTCACGCGCTACCGCCACCACCCCCCTCCCTTCCACACACGGCCACTCTTTTCTCCCCAACGCACCCCCTCCCACCCAAATGTGAGATTACGTTAAGCTCCATCCAGCCCAAAGGCAGGGGGATGACTAAAATGACCTCTAAAAGTCGCTAAGATTTGGGGTGATTCATTGGCTCAGCTGCGGGAGAGTCACGGGCCCCGTCGGGAACACACGTGTGCACACTGCCACCCCCAGTGCGGGTCATAGTTGCTCATCACCACGAAATCTCGACTTTGAGCAGTGAAAGTGTTTGTTCTTCTTCTCCTAAAAAGGCTGTCTCCCCAAGCACAAGGTTCCCCCCCCCTCCCCACCCTCCTGGGAGCCTGGCCCCATCTCAGCAGCATGAAGCCAAATGGATTTGGGGAGCAGTGTAGGGGTCTGGGATGGAGGGACCCCGGGAAAGTGGACTTCTTATTCCCTCAGTAGAGGACAGGGAGGAAACTGGAAGGTGTTCATGTTTCCCAATTCATCCCCTCCCCCAGTGCAGTTGTATTTGCAGAAGAAATAAACGAGTGTCATGGAAACATCTACTACAAACAATCCCCTTGCACGGGCGTCCTGAGGCTGCAGTGAAGACGCCTGTTTTTTCAAGGAGTTAGAGCAGTGGTGAGAGGGGCGCAGCTCCCCAGGATGGGCTGCTGCCGCAGAGGGGACACAGAGGGGCAGCAAAGGGGAGCTCACTGGCTCTAGGACATGGAGCTCAAAGAAAAAAAAAAAAAAAACAAGAGGGAAACTTGCTTCTAAGAAAACACACACACACACACACACACAGACCATGCATCAAAAGTGGCCTGAACACTGGAGAAACAGCCTTCCCTGGAAGGTGAACCCTCTTAGCTCACTGCCAGCCAGGAGATGGAAAGCTGTGACCCCCTCCCCAGCAGAGCAGCAAATACACTGGTAAAGTTTAGCATTTGGATGTAACCTGGAGAACCAGAATCCTGCCCTGCCCAACTGCTCCAGTCATGAGACATAACTCTGGTGATGCAGGGACAGTTCTCCCTGAGCCATCACTTTAGGGTCTCTTTCTCTGCCAAGATGCCTTTCTTGGGGATGTGAAATGAGTTGGAAGCTCTGGTCCCCCACTGAAGGGCTGACTCCCAGCCAGAGTGTCCAGGAACTAGAGCTCTGCCTTCAACATATACACGTGACCAGGGTCCTAGGGCTATGAGCCTTAAGGGATCCCTTTGCAGAACTAACAATAACAGGATTCTCTTTCTAAAGCCCCTAAGCAGCTAGCTGGCCTAAAGAGAAATGCTGGGTCCCCCAGGGCCGCCCCAGTCCCTAGCCCTTTGTAGGCATAAACACGGCAGAGGAGTGAGAAACATTCTTCTACAGGCCTGAAGGGTAAGGAAAGGGGTGGAGCCACTCTCACCATCATCTTGACTGTATTTGCTTGGTCATTGACTTTGTCCTACTCAGCATGGTAGTTTCTGCTAGGGAACTAAAACTGTCTGTCAGACTGAAAGGAAAAAATAAAGAGCTTAAGAGTGTGAGTTCGGCTGGGAAGGGTTTCAAAAGATCTATCTGAAAAGGGGACTAAATTTCTTCTGGATAAATCTACCAGAAGTGCAGCAGAACAGGGGAGTGAAGGCAGAGAGAAAAGGGAGGAAATTTGAGATTGATATTCAAAGGGAAAAGTAAGCATCATCCTCAGACATGTCTCAGTTTGGTTTCATATCAACTCAAAAGAGATGTACAATATCCGGTCCCAGTGAGGAATGAGACAATTAAGTCTTTCCCTCTTGGCACCCAAGAAGGATGGGACACGTCCAGTAATGGACTCAAGGTGAGCGTGGACCCCAGCATCCAAGACGGACATGAGGGAAGGATGTAAGCCATTCCTGGGAGCAGCTCCTGGGTGTACCTGGTTAGTCATCAGTGTCTCTAATAATGCAGGTGTGTACATCAGGTAAGGGAGTAGATGTCATCCCTCCTACATTTTGGAAATACAAAATGCTAGTCTTATCAGTTCCTCCATGTAAAGCCATCTAGCTACCTACCCACACATCCCCCTGGAGCCCTGAAGGACAGGTGGCTGCGGAAGCTTCAAATCTAAAAGAGGAGGGGGTACTCACTCCCTCCTCACACCCACTGAGCACGTAGGACTCAAAACCAGTTGTTCACTCACTGTCATCCCCCCTTCCTCAGTGGTCCCAGACCTCTTTGTAGAATCTAGGTGAGGACGGCCGTCAGAACAGCTGCTTGTGAGGAAGAGAGGCATCTCCAAGTCCAAGTAATTTACCCCAATGAGCACCAGAGAGGGTGTTTAGTGTTTCTATAGTCAGGAACTGTATCGGTTATCTTGCCATATTAAAAAAAAAACCATCCCAAAATGTAGTGACTTAAAGCAACAAGAGTCACTTATTTGCTCACAAATCTGCAATTTGGGCAGGGCATGGTGGAGACAGCTCTTCTCTGCTTCATACAACATCTGACCAACCGGGGGAGGGGAGCTGAGCGCTGGAGGCGGCTCACTCACGTGGTCAGCAAGTGATGCTGGCTGGCAGCCAGGGCTGCAGGCAAAGAACTGCAGTTATTCTCCAGGTGGGCTTCTCTGTGGGATGCTTGGGCTTCCTTACAGCATGGTGGCCAGGTTCCAAGAGCTGGCATCCCAGTAGAACCAGGCAGAAGATAGACTTCCCTTTATGTCCTAGCCCTGGAAGACACATAGCACCACTTCCAGTAGAGTCAAAACCCTGCCCCGATTCCAAGGCAGAGAATGTAGATCACTACCTCTTGATAGGAGCGGTGTCCACATCCCAAAGCTCGTGGGATGGGAGGTCGTGCTGCAGCCACTTGGGAAATGATACAATTTGCCAGGAAAACAGTCTCCAAAATTCAGCCAAAACTGAACTCTAGAGGAAATCCCTAGAAAGAAAGCATTTGTAGACAGACAGTATCTAGATCTTAGAATTTTCTTGCTTGAATTCAAGCTGCCGTCACCAGCCCCAGGCACACAGGGATGTGAGCGTGACCATTACAGAAGCCTAGCCCATTTATGAAGCAACTTCTTTCACCTTGTTTTCTCTCAATATGCCAGAGACCAGTCAGCATGTTTAAAAGAACTTGGAAGGAGAGAAGAAAATAAACAAAGGAAATTGGATTTCCGAAGTATAAATATCTCATCTTAAGATCTGATGCAGGAGAAGTGGGGAAAATCTTCGCAGGATTCTAAACCTCCTTATCATAAGAATTTTCCATCTTAGCTCAAAATGCTCACAGATCTTTGCAGGCACCTGCAGCCTCTGGCCATACGTTGTTTTTCTGGACCTGAATAGCTATTCTAACAGTCCACTTTGTCCTCTCCAAAAATAAATTCCTGGAGACTTTTCTTTTTAAAACTCAAACTTCATTATGATTCTAATTTCCCAGAATATCCAGTATTCTCCTGCTCAGTTACAGTTTCCCTGAAGGCCACATCTTGGTGAGATGGAGGTGGTGACTGGCCCAGAGACAGATCCAGGCCTTCCTGGCTTAAGACACCTGTTCCCCACCACATAGGATCATTTTATGATGTCTCATCCAGATGGGTCCCCAAACATGGGAGGGGGTCTACCAGGACCCCACCTGTTACAGAGCGTGATACTGCAGAACCGTGTGTATGGTGGGATAGAACAGGTGGGTGCCAGTTCTTGGAATTTTAGCCAAACTGTATTCGTTTCTTGTCTGGCTGAAAAGAGATCAAGTTTTTACCCAAGGAAGAAAGTAGAGCCATAATTTAGGATGATTTTATCTGAAAACCAGATGATAACCCTCTCAGCCTTACCAGCCACACTCCTCTTCCTTCGTGGCTTTCCAGGCCAGCTCTGAACAGTCTCAGAGAAGACATGTTTCATGTTTTTGTGGCTTAATGTAAGAATGTAGGGGACTTCCCTGGTGGCGCAGTGGTTGAGAATCCACCTGCCGATGCAGGGGACACGGGTTCGTGCCCTGGTCTGGGAAGATCCCACATGCCGCGGAGCGGCTAGGCCCGTGAGCCATGGCCACTGAGCCCGCGTGTCCGGAGCCTGTGCTCTGCAACGGGAGAGGCCACAACAGTGAGAGGCCCGTGTACCGCAAAAAAAAAAAAAAAAAAAAAAAAAAGAATGCAGAAAAGAGGTTCTCTGCTTTGCATAGATCTGTCCTACAGAGCTTAGGAGCCCTAATGACAGCCCTCCCTGTGACGTACCCACAGGAATACGCGGTCATCACTCTTCAGAAACCCCTCATCTTGCCAAAGGCTGCGTCACAGAAAATGTGATTCACAGGACTCCACCTGAGTCTGCCCCTGCCTGCCCAGAACTAAAGGCCCAGCAGCGAGGCGCTGGAGCAGGTGGAAAGCTGTGGCCCTCATTTACATGCTCTGGCTTCCAGGTGTCTAAAGGAGCCCTCCAGCTCTGGCCCTAACAAGCTGGGGGTCTGGGTCATTCTTTTGTCTGAGCCATACTCTCTCCATCCATAGAGGGGACAGGAGAAGGTAATGGGGATGAGGGTCTGCAGGAGAGGAATCTGAAAGGACGTATGTGCTATTTCTCTGACTCCGGTTCTGTGCCCCTGCTGCATTACATCGGAGAAAAACTGGGCCCGGCCTCATCCCAAGACTGTTGACTGACCAGGGATTCTAGTATAGTGTGGAAGCCTCTGCAGAGGCACATGGAGCCATGGATTGGAGCTCCTGGCATCATTGAAATTGGCAAAAGATTGATGTCAGCGGAGGATCAGGAATTTATGGGGAATCCGCCAAAGAACAAGTCATGCCAACACGCAGGAAATGGAGAGATCAAGGAGCAGGGCTCGAGGAGCTTCAGAAGAAGGAACTCTCCAACTGACAGGCAGCCTCGGAACCAGCTTGCAGTCAGCACTGTGCCAGGCACCGAGGAGGAGGACGGAAGAGTGACAAACCAGCATCCCTGTCCCCCGGGAGCTTAGCATCCATTTGGAAGGATGAGGCTGAGCACTTGAGCAACACTTATTACTCTGTCAGCGGGGGCCTGGGGAGAGACTGGGGTCCAGGCTCGAACCTCCAGAAGGTGGAGACGGGTGAGAGCTGAGTGGAGGGCGTGAGGAATGAGCTAAACCCTCAGTGAAGGAGCAAAGGAGGCAGGATGGGGAACAGGTGCTGCTGCCAGGGAACCTGCTGGTCTGGGAGCCCCGAGGGTAGAGCTGGCCTGCCTCACTCTCTGCTCTCCGTACCCTGGTGCCTGCCAGGCAGCGGCATTCAGTGGGCGAGCGTGGGAATGGACCTACAGGTGGGGTGGTACGGTGACACGGGGACAGCAGAGACTGCACTGGAGGACTGAGGAACCGGTGGGCCAGGAAAGGTGCGGAGGAGGAGCAGGCAGATAGGAGAGGGGGAAGGAGGGGGAGGCGAGAAACAAGCTGAACAGAAGCATCTCTATCAGCTCAAGTAAAACCAAGGGGCCAAGGGCGGGGGTGGGGGGAACGAGGGGCCCAGGCAGTGAAAGGGGAGGGGCTGCGCTTCTGCTTTGGACCCACAGATGGACGGGCGGGGGTGGGGTGCAGCCACAGCTGGAGGGCTCGAGCGGGTCTATTTCTGGCACACATTCCACCCCCAGCCCTCTCTTTCTCGGGCCCCTCCACACTCGGTTCTCAGCCCCCACACAAAAGGGCCTTGTGCGGGAGAGCTAGGACATGCCCAGGGCATCTTTATTCCGTGCCGCCCCCCCCCCCCAGAGCCTTGGCATGAGCATCGCTCTACCAGGTGCAGGAAACAGGAGGGGGGACTGAGGACCAGACAGGAGCCAGAGGTCGGGTGCAGATGCAGCCCCGCCCTACCGTCCCCAGCCTCCTCTGCCCCCAGCGGCTCCACCCTCACCCCCCCGCCCCTTTGCCCCTGCCCCCCTCCTTCTTTCACTGCCCCCTCTATCACGAGCCTTCACTGCCCAATTTTCTCTCCTTCTCTTCCTCTCTGTTGCTCCCCTCGTTGGGTTTCAGAGTCGTATGGGGAGCCTGGAGACAGAACCGGATTTATTCTTGGAAAAAGCATCCATGGCAGAGGGTACCACAGCAACAAGTTGCCATGGTGCTTGGACACAAGGTACATATGGTGTAAAGAACCAGTTGCTGGACCCAGAGTCAGGAAACCTGAGTCCCCTCCCTGCCTTGTCTCAGCAACAGTGCATCCTAAGAAAGTTGTGCGACTTCCCTAAGCCTCGCTGGGAATTCCAGAAACGTCCAACCATGTAATCAGCAGCTGACACTCACAAGTGCGTACTGAGCACCTGCTGTGAGCCCAACACCCTGCGAGGTGCAGGATGAGCGAGGCAGACACATCCTTGTTGTCACAGGACTTACAGCTAACAGCCGATAGGGTTGTCCAGAAGCATACAGAGAGCTAAAGGGTCAGCGCAGTGGCCAGCCCGTAGCTGGAGAAGTAGGTGTACCAGAGCCCCCGTGGGACGCAGCCGCTTTGGTGCCGGTTAAAATTAGAAGATGGGGCTGAACCTCTAACCTTGCTTGCAGCCCAGTGTCTGTTTCTAGGTGGTTAGAAACTAGGAAACAACGTGACAGAGTGAAGATTTATCTGCACAGGAGAGGATTGCCGACCCAACCCGGGAAGAACCAGCTAGAGGGAGATTCTGGCGTGTGTTCCCTGGGGTAGCGTGGGAGAAAGACATAAACAGTGATGAGCACCATTTTGGAAAGGAAGAGAATTCTTCCAGAGCCCCAACTTCTGAGGGCTTCGAAGCTAAGCTCCCTCCCCCCTCCCTTTCTAGGAAACCCACTTGGGAGAGCCCATGGCCTTGCGGGGCAGCGGTGGCAGCGGGGGGGTGGAGTCATGGCTGCCAGGGAAGCCCAGGGCAGGAGGGTTTGTGGGAGAGGCCCGTTGAGGCACTGAGAAGATCCCATGGGGGACCCAGGACAATGAGCCCATAGAAGGAGGGCTGTGCAGAGAGAGGGCGGGGGGCAGGCTGTCATGACGGCTGCTCTCCTGGCAGCCTCCCAAGGTTAATTGAGGGGCACCAAGACGACCCTGCTCCATTCCAACAGGAGGGGGGCTGGTTTGAAAAGAGCATTTGCTGTTGGAGAAAGAGCCTTTCTCTGCCCGGGGCTGCTGTCCTTTGTGGAGGTTCTTTGAGGCATGAGCCCTGCAAAAAGGCGTGGGGCACGGGGCCGGGTGGATGGTCTGCAGTCTCAGCAGCAAAGGGTCCTCCCTGGTGGACAAGAAGGAGGTCAGTGGCTGGTTCCGCTGCCTTCAGTCCCCTGAGAGGTTGTTCTCTCTATGCAGAATTCCAGCGTCTGACTGTCCCCCATGAATGACGGGTATTTACAGGGGGGCAGAAAGGGAGAGAAGAGAAGAAGCAGCTGGAAATCGGGCAGCACGTTTAGAGGGTGGGGTCAGGGGTTCACAGCCCAGGAAAATATGTGGACCCGTCCCAGGTCCCTGCCTAGGTTGAAGCCTTTGGCATGATAACGCCAAGGCTTTACCGTGTGGCGTGTTTGTACCACTGGAACCCACCTCTCTCCACAAACACACACAGTGCACACACCTTTGCAGGGACTCACTCACACATGAAAAATCACACACGTGATGCGGGACACGCCTGTGCCCACCTCCATAAGCAGGATCTCTTCTGACAGCCACGCACGTGTCATGTCCACCTCTGTACACGCCTGCGGAGTGCACATCCTCCCGAGCTCTCACACGGCAGGTGGGTGCCTCAGCCTCCCGCCCCCGGGGTGTCCCACGTGCACGGACCTCCTGCCTTCCCAGCCAGGACGCCCAGCATGGCATCCGGTCCTCTTGCCTAAGTCAGGCCCCAAGGAGCCTTGTCCAGTGACGTCCACCTTCCTCAGACTCGCCCTGAGCCCCGCATCCGGGCGGCTCTGGGCTTCGCCCCAATTCTTGTCTCCGGGGGCCCAGCTCCCCACCCCAACCTATGCAGACACTGGGGAGTGGCCACCAGCAGGTGGCGCCAGCAGGAGCCGCCTGTAAGCCCGTCTGGAGGAAAAGCGGCAGGTGTCAAGCCCCGTGAGTGGATCTGCCACGAGCACCAGGCCAAGGAGCGCCACTGCCGAGGGGCTGGAGGGGAGCACGAGGAACAGGGGCTCCGGAGAAGAGGGGCTGAAGGTCAGGACGCGGAGGCGCAGGGCGGCAGCCGAGTGGACGCGCGTGCTCACGTTCTGTGTGCGTGTGCCCTGCACCACTGCTGGGCTGCCTGTGCCCGTGGATGTGGAAGACGCAGGTGTGGACAGGCTTGAGGGTGCAGGTGTGTGTGTGCGCGCGTGGGCACCTGCGTGAGCGGCTCGGAGCGGGGGTGGAGATGAAGCCCAGCTCGCGGGGCTCCTCACCATGCCGCACCGCCAGCACCACAGGCTGCAGTCGTTCACCCCCGTCCTCACTCTCCACACCACACACTCCAGGGACACACGCTCTCACTGCCCACGCGGACAGGTGCTGTGGCACCACGTTCGGACCTGCCCGCCCACACGCTTTCACACATATATGTGGCCCTGCGCAGAACCACGGGGATACGGATAGATGCCTCCAAGATGCTCGCCGGTGCCCAGCACCTGCATCACGTGCGTGCACACTTGCACACTCTGTGCCGTATCTGGGAGCTCTCGGTACCGCCCCTCCCGGGAGAGATGGCTCTCCCAGCTACACAGCATCCCAATTTCTGAGCAACGAGAGCCCCTGGTCTGAGGATCGTGAGAGCAGAGTCAGCACTGCGGACAGCGCCTCCACCTGCAGGGGACCCCTGGGCCATTCTGGAGTGGGGGACCCTGGGGCTCCCTGATCTGCACCCAGAACAGCACTGGAGTCAGAGACGTTCAAGTCCCAATCCTTGGACTTTGGGGTCTTATAAACGGGGGCTGTTGTGAGGATCACATGAGCTGAAGACCACAAAGCCCCCAGCACCGTGCCTGGCAGGGTGACAAGGACGGCAGCTCTGGGTTCCAGCCCATGACCCTCTAGCCCGGGAGCTGACTAGTCTGTGCAGAGAATATTGATCTGATTGGTAAGAGGGACTGAGAGCTGGTGATCTGCGTTTGAGCTCCAGCCTTTTGCCAAATTTTAGCTCTGAAACCAGGCAGCTCGCTTACCCCGCTAAGTCTTGGGCTCTCCTTTTATTGACCGGAAGCAGCTAACACTAACCGAGCCTCCTACGCACCGGCCCTGTTCCCAGCACTTTACAAAGAGCAGATCACTGAATCCTCGTGACGCTAGGTGGGACACTCTGTTACATCCCCATTCTACAGAAGAGGAAATGAAATCCCTTGCCTAAGATCCTAGCAGCGGCAGCAGCTGAGGCAGGGCTGGGACCCAGGCAGCTGCCTACAGAACCCGTGCTCGGAACCGTGATGCTGCAGCACCTCCTCCTCAGTGTCCTGTGTACCAGTGACATCGTGGGCATAGTTTGTAGTTTGCAGACAAGGCTTGTCACAAGCGTGAGGGCCAGTGGTTATGCATCCCAGCCTGGCTCATGCTCTGAGTAACTTCACGGGAGCGAGAAGCGGGATGAGTGCTGGAAACAGGACAGGCTCGGTGCCACCGGGGCCTGGCACGTCACTCTAAGTAGAGAGGGGGTCCACACCACAGGCGTGAGCATCCTTCACTGGGGCTACACTCTTCTCAGGCCATGATGGCCTGGCGCCCAAACGGCTCTGTGGAGCATTAAGATCATTCTCCAGTCTCCCGGGAAGTGCCTCTCAATTCTAACTGCGGTCTCCCCAGCTCCCTTCCTGTCAGCAGCCTCAGCCACAGCCCTAGTGTAGATCGTGTCACCCGCGGTGGCGTATTTGGGAGTTGCTGTGATGGGACAGCTGCTGCTGTAGCCCAGAGCGTCCTAGGAGGGTCTCAGAGCAGAGCCAGGGTGAGCGTGTGTCAGGCCCCCCCGCCGCCTCAAAAAGCAGGATGTGGAAACCAGGAACTCTGCAACTCACTTCGGGGAAAGGAGACCCCTGAACAGTCCTTGAACCCCAACCTGACTCATCCTGGAGAAGATTCTCTGATTCTCAGAAATGAATTGCTCCACAGACGTGGGGAAAAGCCCCATCTTTTTGGAAGCTCCCTGCCCCCTGACCTCACTTGCTCCATATAAGACAGACTAGTCACTGGCCGGGGATGGAGGGGCCCTGAAACCTCTCACACCACCCCAACTCCTGCTTTTCCCAACCCTCCTTTCCAGAATCTTCCCCAGCCTGGTGCTTCCTGCCTTCCTCTCCTGGCTGATGACCCATCAGGACAGAGTCCTTTTCTTCTGCCTCTGAAGCTGGCAGCATGAACCCAGCCGTTCACTAGGAATGGCTGTGAGCCTGATGCTATTAGCAGAGCCACGAAGGCGCACAAGCCTCCCAGCTGTCTTGCTCCCGCCCCTTTTCCATCTCCTATCGTGTCCCGCTCAACTCAATCTGGATGCCCCTCCTGCATAAGAAAGACACAGCAGCTCCTCCTCTAAATTCCAAAGAATGAGCTTCTTCAGGAGCACGCACTGAACTGGGGAGGCTGGGAACCCCGTGAACCTCAGACATCCTGGCTCTAAAGGGTCCTTGTCCCGCCCCCTCTTTATTCGTGGCTTGGACCGCCCCCCCCCAGCGCCTTCCCTTCTCTTTCCACCTACCGCAGGCCCACACGGTGCCCATCACTCGCATCCTCTCCCGACCGTCCTCGCCCTGAGCTGGAACAAGCTTTTCCAGATGTCCTCCTTCTCCTTCTCCTCCTCTCAGCCCCTAGCACTGTGCTTCTCCACAAGCGGCTCCAGGTCCACCTGCGTTAGGGGCACCTGGAGCATCAGTGAAAATCTCAGGTCTGGGCCCAGCCCTCCTGAGAAGCGGGAAAGGCCTGAGGACTCGCCCTGCAGAGCCCCTTGTGGCTCAGGCCCACACTTTGAGGACCTGCTGCCCTAATGTGCAGGAACCAGCCTCCAAAGCCATCCTTACTCACAAGCCTTCACCCCAGACACTTGCATGTCTGTGCTGCACTGGAGAATCGCTGGTGCAGCCCCAGGCTGGGCTGCGACGGTGCACAGCTCCACCCCGACTGTCCGCGGTGACCCGACTGTCCCCATGCACCTGGCCTGTGCCTCACCATCTGTAAGATGGGGTGATGCTTGTTCTCTCACCTTAGAACTATGCTCTAAGGTTCAAAAGAGAAAAGAAAAGTGAAACCTTGTGGAGAAGCTAGAAGCCTTGACTAAATTACATGTGTTTTTATTATTATGTAAGCGATGCATGGGAGGGGGCGACGGAGCATCTGTCAAGGGATCCCGTGCTCGTGCCCCGGCAGCAAGACCAAAGCCAGGAAGCTTGGCCCCCAGTCCTCACCCCGAGCCTGTCCTAAGCCCAGCTAGGAAGAAAGGCTCGTTGGCAGGAGGGCTCGAGGCAGAATCGCTTGGACCCCCTTGAACGAGTCTCCTTTCCCCAGCACCCCAGCTGCCCCCAGGCCACCAGCCTGTTGGGCACAGGGCCCGGCCCTCCGCAACTGCTCTTCAGCTCTAATCACTCTGGCGCCAGCCCTGCAACCAGATTACAATTGATCCTTCACTCCTCCTGGGTCAATGCCATCGACCCGGAACAGGGGGACGAATACAAACTCCCCTCGAGGAAACCAACGGCCCGAGGTCAAGCCCAGCACAGACCTGCCCACCCAAACTGTGCACGTGAGCACATGCGCACACAAACGTGCACGTGCACTCGGGCACATATGCACACGCGCGCGTGCACCTGCCCAGGACGGCACACGGATGAGTATGTGCACAAAGGCCACCGGCCACACATAGGTGTTCGCGTGGAGACACGTAGTCTGATGCCCATTCCTGGATACTCTCGTGCCTGTGTACACAAGTGTCCACAGACACACACGCACACGTGGGGGCACGCACCTGCCGCTGGCACGAAGAAGAGGCCCTTTGGAGCCACAGAAAGGGCGTCCCGGCCAAGCGGAGAGCAGAGTTCTAGTCCTCTGCAGCCCCTCCCGCCCGCTCCCCGGCTGCACACTCAGGGGCCCGCAGGCTTGATTCACACCCGCTTGCTTCTGACACGTCTCGGGCGGAAGCCTCTGTAGCTGTGTGGGGCTGCGGTGCCCACACCTCTGGGACGTGCCCTGTCCGCTAATCTCAGCGGGGGGCTGGAGCAACGCCTGGCAACTTCCTCACCCGGCAACGCCCACTGCAGCTCAGCCGGGCTTCCATTACACCGCCATCCGAAGAGAAGCCTGGTGCGCGTCTGCACCGGGGCCCCAAACAGCGGGCAATGAGGTGCCCAGACATCCAGAAGCCAAAGCACAGGGACAGCCACCAGCACGCTCCCGTCGGCTGCGACGTGGGGACCAAGAGCGAACGTCAAGTGTAGAGCAGAGAGAAGGCAGAATGGGACCCGCACTCGGTACGGCCCATGCTGAAACCCAAGGCCTCAGGCTGCGCGGCCCCCTGCCCTCGAGGTCAAGTTCATCCACTCAGCCTCACACACACACCCAGGCCACTGACCTCACGCCAGGTCCCCCTCTGGGTCGAGTCACAGAAGCACAGAATGTCAGAAATAGAAAAGACCCGGGTATTATCGAGGACCACGCCCCATCCTCTCAATGCCCACCTTTCCTTGAGGACTTTCTGGATAAGTGGCCGTCCGTTATGTAAGCATGTTCACTGGACACTTGGGAAATGCAGAACCTTCATCCAGTCCCAGGATGAACAGCTCTCAAATTCTCTCCAAATAGAGTCAAAACCTTCCTCCCGACAGCATCCACCACCTGGCATGAAGCAGAAGGAAAGCCATTTTAATCGTGAATGGCCAGTTCTGCTACTGCGGCTACTTCCAGAAAGGGTCATGGCTACTTCCAGAAAGGGTCACCGTCTCACAGCGTTTCTGCTCACAGCTCCCAATAGGAGGCGCTGTGCAGAGGCAGACGACCGGGCCCCGGGTGGTCTGCCCCTCGGAAGGACGTGCAGGTAACTTTGACCTCAATTGTGCGAGAGGAGATGTTGGAAAAGTCCAAGATGCTTTCAGCCTTTGCAGGAAGCCTGACTTGGGTTCCGGCTCTCATTCTGTAGACTGATCTTCCTAAGTGACAGTGGGGGTCCTCTGGGTTCACAGGATCGTAGCAGACGCCACGTCCGAGGTCTGAGACGAGCATGCGGGCTGCCGGGCGCACCTGCACATGGACGCCGAGCCTTGACCCAGCTGTAGACTCTGGCCCTCAGCCCAGGAAGTGGGGTCCCTGAAGTCACCTTCTCCACTTTGTTTGAACCTTCTCCACATGACCCAGCATGCCTCACTCACGCAGAGCCTTCCCAGCCCCTCCCTCTAGGGCCTGAGGACTCTCAGCCACGCCCCTGCCCCCCCACCCAGGCTGTAACTGCTACTTATCCCTCCTGAGGGTCCGTCTGGGGGAGAGAAACCTGTGGGGGACCCCGGGGCGGCTCTGCCACCCCATGTCACTCCCCCTCCCCACCATCTCCATGGAGAGGTTGGAAGCCGCTCCCCACCCCACTTGATGCTGTGATTCCAGGTGTGAGTCAGACCCCGTCCTCGACACGCACCCACACAGGATCTGGATGCCCAGCAGGTGGAGGTGATGTGCCTGCAGCCTTGGCTGTTGGGAGCCTCAGGGTCGCCTGCCGGAGCTTCCGTGTTTATTCTTCATTTTCTGCATTTGGTAAACAGCAGCCTCTCCATCCGACTGTCTGATCCCCGGAGTCTACGGTCTGGGGCCAGTGGCAGCTCCAACCTCACCGGACTCAGCCCCCCGGCAGCCTCAGTGCTTCAGCAGCCCAGATTCTGCACTGGTCTGGGAGGTTCTAGTTGTCCCAACACTGAACCTGCCTCTCCCGCCCTCCAAGAGTGCAAGCCCCTGCGACCCTGTAGCACACCCCTCTCTGCTTGGAATCTCTAGAGGGGAGACGTCATCTTTCTCTGGACCTGGACAAACAAGGTGACGCTGGGGCAAGGGCAGTTTGGGAGTCAACTCAGTGTAGCAGGTTCTTGATGAGCACAAACTGTTTGTTTACCCTGGCCCAGTGCCCACGCGGACACGTACATATCGAGGGCAGGGGCAGCAGAGTCTCACCCACCCAGCCGGCTAAGCTCAAGGGAGAGAGGCGTGTGGAAGAAAGGGGGCCTTGGGAGGCGGGCAGACGGGCTCGGGCCTGGCTCCAGTGCTCACCGCTGTTGAGCGTGGGCACGCTGCCTACGCTCTGTCTAGGGCTCGGCTCTTTGCTTTGCCCCGGCTGCCCCTCCTCTCCTTTGTCTCCATCATTCATCTGCCCAGACGCTGGGCAGTGTCCTCTCCCCGAGGTCCCCTGGATCTCCTCCATCAGTGCCTCTGTTCTACATTAACCTCTCCCATAACCTCTCTGCATGGTCCATACAAAGTGCTCAGTAGATTGAGGGCTTCCCTGGTGGTTCAGTGGTTAAGAATCCACCTGCCAATGCAGGGGACACGGGTTCGAGCCCTGGTCTGGGAAGATCCCACGTGCCGCGGAGCAACTAAGCCTGTGCGCCACAACTACTGAGCCCACAAGTCTCAGCTACTGAAGCCCGTGCACCTAGAGCCTGTGCTCCGCAACAAGAGAAGCCACTGCAGTGAGAAGCCCGCGCACCACAACCAAGAGTAGCCCCCGCTTGCTACAACTAGAGAAAGCCCACACGCAGCAACAAAGACCCAACGCAGCCAAAAATAAACACGTTTAAAAAATATTTTTAAAAACCGAAGTGCTCAGTAGATTGAATCCATCTGATTCCCATTCCAGTATTTCTTCTTTCACACACACACACACACACACACACACACAGAGGAAGGAACTATTTGTCTTAGGTCAAGTTCCCTAGACACAGAACCTGAGATGGGGATTCTTGTGCGAGGGATTTATTGGGGTGGGAGCTCCCAGGAGGAAGCTAAGAGGCTAGGGAGGAAGCCAGGAAAGATGGGGTTTCATGTGAAGTCGCGCTCTCCCCTGGAGTCCCCAAGCCCCCGCCTTGAGGAAAGGCCTTTGTAACCTGCAGGTCACCCAGGCGGGGACACGACCTCCCCAGTGTTTCCCTGCAGGGCAGCTGCAGCGGGTAGGGCAGCCAGATAAAGGGCCTGGGAGAAGCGCCACCTGTGAGAGGTAGGAAACAGCAAGTGCACTACAGGATGCCTGGAGAGTAACACCTGGACAGATGGGGTCAGGTTCCTAGTCCAGTTGCCTTCCTCCCCCACCAGCTAAGCCAGAGTGGGTGGAGCAGATTCCGGCCAAGACGGCAAGATGGTCACAGCAAAGACTTGGTTGTGCTTGCAGGTATGTGGGGATTAATTAGGCACCATAAAGCTGCAAGATGTGACTCTTCTCACCTGTCACAGGCAGACCTGTTGTTTGGGTTGCAGTGAATTCTGAACAGTCTGGTGGGACCCGTGGGCCACCAAAGGGCACAGCAGGTGGAAGAGGCCTTACTTTCCAAGGCCACCTCATCTTAACATCTTCCCAGGAGGCAAGGGGATGTCTGGCACCCCCTCTTTCTGAGCAGCCTGTAGAGAGCTCTGTTCCATCCATAAGCCAGGGAGGGACAGAAAAACTTAGTGCTGGGGATGCAAGGGCAGCCCTGCAAAGACACAGCAAGCAGGGGCTGTATGGCCTGAGTCCGTCCTTAGTATTCCCTCAGCCCAGAAAGAGAAAGAGCGGAGCTGGCCAGAGCTGACCCTTCCCAGAGAGAAGACACAGCCCAGGATCCCGCAGTGTGCCCTGGGCCCTTGGGCTTTGGCCAGGAGGGACAATGCCAGATTGACCTGATGCCTGGGCTTCCCCTTCCAGGGGACTGACGTCAGAGCTGCATGCTGCCTGCCTTAAGGAACCTCCGATCTTGGCTTGTTTGGTTTCTCACCTCTAAGCCAGGAATCCTGAGTCCCACACGCCCTACAACAGACTCCCAGGAGGCCAGAGTCACCAGAGCCGGAAGAGCAGCGCTCTGGGGACCTCCGGTCCCTCTGGCCTCAACCCCACTGCCTTCCCTTCTCCCACGTCCCCCTGCCTGAAAGAAGCAGGTGGTGATTCCTCTTGGAGCAAATTTGCCCCAAGGGCCCTCTGCTCTGGCCAAGAAAGAGAGAAAGAGACAGCAGCAGGTCCCAGAGAATCCGTCTGGAGACTGTGGATGCCAGAGCAGTGACGCCCTCACGTGCCCCTCCGGCCCCGGGTCCCCGGCAGGCGCCCGCTCTGCCTCCCAAGGATACAAGGCGAACGGCGGCTCCCTGCTCCCAGGGCCACGTCGTACGGGCAACAGCAAGGTCGGCTCTGGTCTACAGGGCGGCCCGGCGCCGAGCACTGAAGACGGGGTCGCACTTTACAATAGTTAGAGTCCTTCCCACGTGGTGAGAAACTGCTGGACATTCAGGTGTAGCCAAGAAGATGGGACTCAGGCTCCACGGGAGGTGGGGAGGTGGGTGACACAGGTGGGGCGAGGCGGGGCATGGGGGACAGAGCAGGTGCACACGTACGGTCTGCCCGGGTCAGCGCGGCCCTGGCCAGTCTCCAGGCGAGAGCTTGCCCTCGCTCCCTCTTGTATCCCCCAGGCCCTCCGGCAAGCGTCACCCACTCACCTCTCCAACATCTGGATGCCACTTCTGGTGGAAACAGTGCACTGGCTCCACTCCAGAAACTCTTCCTTCTCACTTGAGCCCTTGTCTTAAGCAACAGCCGGAGCTGGGAATGCAGAAGACTGGGGGGATTCGGAGGTCATTCGGAGGTCAAGCCGCCCATCCCACCTCCTCCTGTCACGCTCCACAAACCACGGAAACTTAGAAGACAGTGCTCAGCCAGGCCCCGGAGCCCGCACGCCTAAGTGCCTCCCCAGCCCCGTGGTGCCCCTGCGTGGGGGACCAAGCCGGCCTGGCATGGTCTTGAGGTCTGGGCTGCAACCCCCCCATGGAGGAAGCAACACCCAGAGTGGCCGGGGTCTCCTTCTCCCTCCGTCTACACCCACTTCACCAGCGCGGACAGGGAAGCAGAGGTCAGAGCACTTCTCCCTAAGGCACCTGCCAGGAGCCCCCAGGTCAGGACAGGTCATCAGTGGGATAGAAAGGAAGTCCGGGGCAGAGACCACACCTGCAGCACCTGGGCCCCAAACCATCCTCGCCCTTGGCACATGGAAAGCCACCTCCTTCCCGCTTGTGCATGAAACGAGCAGAGGCGTGCTGGAGCCTCCCCGGCAGCCAGCGGGTCCCGTTAGGAAGCCAGATGCACTGCCTGCCCTCAGGGTCCTCTTACCCTCACCTGAGCTAACAGTGCGAGAAGCCAATCACCGATGTGGTGGAAGACGTCAAATGGTGTTTCCTGTAGGTATTGTCTCCAGCCTAATGTATTAACATAGCTCTGCCTGGTGATTACCATAGTATTATATATTAACCATAGGAGAACTAGGCACACTCACCTGCTTCTCTCCACAGCCCAGGACAAGATGCCTAGATCCTGAGCTCCACACCTGCCCTCCCGTATCTGTGCCTCCACCCACCGTGGGGGCCGGCCGTGGGCTCAGCACCCCTTCCTGCAGGTGAAGACAGGGGGTCATCTTCTGTCTGTCTTCCAAGCTAACAATGTCCAAAGCCAGAGTTTGGAGCCCACACATCCCTGCCACCCACTGGCCTGTCTTTCATACCCTCAGGTGGAAAAAGCTAGCAGGCAAACTAAGATCCAAAAGAGAAGAAAGAAAGTTCTGATGGTTTGCTGGGATCCAGAAGAAGGCAGGAAAGGCTGGAGCCACGCTTGCCTGGGCCCCTCGTCCACGGCTGACTCGGCTCTGCTTTGTCAGGCACTCACTCGTTCCCTTAGCAAGCATATGTTAAGCCTCTGCTCGGCAGGCAACGCTCCTACCCTGGAACTTCATTCCTTACGGAGGGACCACGTCAGGCCGTGGGGACGCAGCACGAGAGGTCTTGGTCCCTGACCCCTTGCGAGGTCAGTGACCGACAATGCAGGATACTGGGTAGCGTTGTGACCTCATGAGCAGAAGAAGCAGGGCGGGCAGTGCGGGGAGGGACGGCAGCACATAGGGACAGCTCCCAGCCCTCCAGGGACAGCTGGCCTCCTCCAAAGGGCACCGTGCGCGGGAGGGAGGGGACTGCCGCTTGCCAGCGGTGACAGACACAGCGGCTCTGGGGCAACGGGAGCTGTCAGGACACAGAGGCAGTGCAGCCGCAGCAGCACAGGCGAGAAGAGGAGAGTAAAGAGCTGAAATCTATTAGCAGCAGGAAATCCATAACTGGGTCTGAGACCAAGAAAGGGACTTACAAAGCAAAGTCTATTCATGGTGTATTTCCTTCTTATTGCAGTAAATGGTCGGCCAAAGAGGCCTTGCTCTGTGTTAAAACCCTGCTGTCCTTTCAAAAGTACACGCAGACACCCTGCATCGCATCCACCGTGTGTACATGGGGGCTGGGGGGATGCACCCCTCCCACTCACAAGCACAGGGCCTGTGGTGTCTGAGGACTCACACTCCAGTGATGGGTAATCCTAGGACTTGTACCTCAGGATAAACGCCACCCTTTCCTCTTTTAAAGATATTTTTATCATGTAATTATTATACAGCAGCAAACACGGCTCTTTTTTCCTTTGGTGAATAGTTCTAATGAATTCCTACCCACATATAGGTCCATATAACCACGATCCTGATCAGGTCACGTGGCAGTTCCATCACCCCCAAAACTCCCTCCACCACCCCTTTGTACTCAAGCCCTCACCCACCCCGCTGATTCGCTCCCCATCACCACAGTGTGCGTCTAACAAATGGAGGCACGTGGTCCGTAGCCTTTCCCACTGGCTTTCTCAGCCAGCACGTCTGGGCGAGTCGCTGACCTGTTTCCTGTACCAGCAGCTCATGCTCTGTCTGTTGACGGTCTCCCCGGGGGATGGAGCCGAGTTTGCTCCCCTGCCCTTTAGGCTGCCTCATAAATCCTTCCTTCCTTCCTCACATCGTGGGCAGAGGAAGAGAAGGGAAGACACCTTGAGCTTCCATGTCTCTCCCTGAGTGGGTGTGGGCTGAGGTCCCCCACGGGTGAGCACGCCCTGTGACTGGGGGTGCACACAGACCGAACTGTAACCCTGACGAGCGGACAGTGTGGGGTGTTAGGAGGTGCTGGGGGCTTTGGAGCAGAACAGAGTGCAAGGGGAGTCAGCAGTGTGGGCAGGGGCGGGCTTAGGGACGGAGAAGGAGACATTAGGGCCTAGACTTGAAGGAGAGAGTGGAGCCCCTTGATTCCTGAAGCCGAGCAGCCTGGCGAGGAGACCCTTCGAGGAGGGGATGAGCTGGAGCAAAGCTCACGACGCACGACGGCTTGGGGGAGGGGCAGGCCCTGCAGGCCTGGGGCTCAGCCTCCACCTGGGACTGCGACATCCCGGAACATCCTGGGGATTCAAGCATGGAAGGGCACCGAAGGCCACCGGAGCACGTGTCCACGGAGGGAGTGGCCTCCCTAACCCACCACAGCTACACCCAGCCCCCCAAGCAGCCCCAAACCAGAGACCCTCGGGTCCTGACCCAAGAGTCTATTCTGCTCCCAGGAAAGTGGCATTCTGGTCACACTCTGCCCGCACATCAGCAGGGTGACGCCAGGGGCCAGATGCAGCCCGAGTCCTGGGGGCTCAGGCCTCGCCAGGCTGAGGTCACAGAGGCCGGAGTCCACAGGCCTCTGCGAGAGAGGCTGCTAAGCCCTCTGAGAGCCCAGCAGAAGGGCGCTAATCCTCGCCTTCGTCGCTGGCTAGTGTTGCAGATCTCATTAGCATTTATAGGAGCTGAATTAACCCTCCGTTGATAATCTGGTGGTTATTGATTTTTATTTTTAACTCTTGTTTGATGAAGACAAATAAAGTGCCTTCCACAGCACAGATGTTCCCAGGGGTGCCGAGGAAGGGGAGAGACAGGACCCGGGCATTCAGACTGGACCAAAGAATCTCTTGTGTCCGAGTCAGCTGATCCTGGGAGCAGGACAGGACATCAGGGTGGCCAGAGTCAATTCAACTGGACAGAGCCAGAGGGGAGCCCCAGAGGGGACCTAGAGGCCCAAACCTCTAACTCCCCAGTGAGGACCACCTGCAGCTGGTGGGGGCAGTTCTGATTCACCTTCATCGCAAGCAGGTTAAAAGTAAACATCAATAACCAACAGCTGGCAGAGAGGAGGGGACGTTTTGAGAAGCAGACGAAGTGGGACGTCCCAAAGCTAGGCAAGGAGGTGCAGTCCCTGACCCCGTAGCAAGCCTAGCCCAGGACCCTTGGGAGGCTGTCCCTTGCCCACACCTCTCAGGACCCAGCCCAGAGTGGAGCTGCTGTTTCTCCAGGCTGGAGCCGTGGTGGCCACTGCACCAGTGCCTTCACAGTCACGACGGTGCAGTGGACAGGCCTGGTGCCGGATGATGCGGCTCCAGCCTGAGCTCGGGCTCATCCCAGCGGTGGGAGCCAGACGCTTTGCAGGCCACGGGGTCCTGGTTAAGGTGTGTCACAGGTACACCGGGAGACAAGGGCCTGCAGGGGCCAGGTCTCAACAAGCCTCACCCATTCCTTCATGTTCTATTTCCCTCAGAAGACAAGATCCACTGGGTAGAGAAACTGGTTTAAATTATAGAAGATAAAACACTTGATTAGACATCTCATCTAAACCAGGGGCCAAGGATTCTGCAGGAATATACGGGGTCCTTGGAATATATATTAAATTCCCAACTCTTACCCACACAGAGCTTAAAAATCAAGCTGGGCTGGGCTTCCCTGGTGGTGCAGTGGTTGAGAGTCCGCCTGCCGATGCAGGGGACGTGGGTTCGTGCTCCGGTCCGGGAGGATCCCACATGCCGCAGAGCGGCTGGGCCCATGAGCCATGGCCGCTGAGCCTGCGCGTCCGGAGCCTGTGCTCCGCGACGGGAGAGGCCACAACAGTGAGAGGCCCGCGTACCGCAAAAAAAAAAAAAAAAAAAAGAAAATCAAGCTGGGCTGTTACAGACACAGAGGAAGCAGAAGACAGACTCTCCCGCACGTCCACACAGACATCGGTGCACGGCTCAGACTCCGTTCTGCCAGGAGCAGGCGCAGGACGACGGGAGGGTGGAGGCTGCCATCTTGCATCTTCTGCCCACGACACCGTGTTCAGTCCTCACCGGTCTGCAGATGAGGAAACCGGAACTCACATGAGCCACGTGAGTTAGAACCCAGCTGGGGTTCTCAGCGTGTCTGTCACTGTCGGCCCAGGGCCCCGGCGGCTGCTCCTCCACCCGGATGCAGAGTGGGGAGACCTCAGTCCAGCAAAGAGTCTAGACCAGTGGACTCACCAAGTCACCCGGTGGCCGGGCCCATCCCGACCGTGCTCTTGGCTCCAGCGTCTCCGAGTGCATCCGAGGCCCCTAACTGGCCCGTTAGCACAGACTCCAGCCCCCTCCTCACCTGCCCGCCTCAGCCTTCAGCCCCAGGCCGGGCAAGCTCCAGGGAGGGTAGGGCCCGGGTCATCCCCGGGGACAGAGACCTTTCTCCACGGAGAAATTGTCACCTCTCGCTCCTGGCGTGGAGACCAGCTGACTGGGAAGGATGCATTAACCTCCAGTCAAAACCGCTCTGTAATACGAGCTGTGACAAAATTGTCACATTAGATGTAGCCGAATAAAGTCAGCTGGGCGGCCGGCAGAGCACAATTTTACATCATTTTGACAGCCTGCATTAAGAAGCTGCAGGCGCCACCGGGAAATTACCTTCAAGCTCAGCCCAAATTACAGCCACTGCAGCACACGCAGCTTTCGTGGGGTGAGAGGCTGCCCGGGGAGGGCTCTTCCTCCCCTGTCCTCCCACAGCCGGGAGGGGAAGAAAATGGCCTTTAGCGCAGTTTGGGGTGTTTAAAACGCAAAATTCTAGCGAGAAGATGTCAAAGCTCTTACTGGCTTCATTCAAATGTTCATGAATCGGGCTGCGTCCATCCTGCAGACAGAAAGGGGCTCCAAGGAGCAAAATGAAGGACTTCCACAGGCAGGGCGGGGGGAGGAAGTTACCAGCAGCACGCTGGTAAGGTTGGCCGTGGCAAAGTCACCCTCCCTCCGGGGCCAGGTGGCAGGGGTCTGCCCGGCAGACCACCTCCCTAGTGAAGACCAGGTCATTCCCCATGGACTGGTTCAAGAGTCCACTCCAGAGAGGCTGAAACTGATTAAGTGAGGTATGAAGTCTCGATTTGGTGATGGGGCTTAAGCACACACGATTTCACTTTAGGCCTGTTGTCCCCTTTCTGACCGGGAGACTGGCTTCCTTCCATCTGACCAGGAGCCCCTGGGCTTGCACTTCTGTATGGTCTCCCAGGTGAGCCATCCGGGAAACACACTGGATGAGGGAGGGAGGGGAGGTGGGAAGGAGGGAAGGAAGGCAGGAAGGCAGGCGAGAGGGAGGGAGGAAACCACCAACAGCCAGCAGCAACCAGATTTCTTAATTATTCGAACAGCCTGTGCTTAAAGGTCCAGGGTGGCCTTCTCCAGAAGTAACCGTCCTCACAGGCTTCATGGCAAGTAAGGAAATCTGTGCATTTTGCATTTTCCCAGTGGGGAGCTCGGATGGCCAGAGACTTCTTGCCCCTGAAAGGGGGAGGTAGTGAGAACTAGGACCTCAGGGGTCCTGCCAACGCCCAGCCTTGCACAGGCAGAGGAGGCCTGAGCTCTGCGGGTCTCCACCCCCCACCCCAGGTGTCTCAAGTACAGTTTGATGGAGCAGGCTGGGCTGGGAGAGATTGAGGGGGGAGGCTGCAAAAGGGCGTGAGGCTCTGAATATTCATGATACTAATTAAGCAATGGCTAATTGGAAAATGTTGGATTTTATTAAGACCTCACACTTATATCGCTGCAACATAATAACAGTCATCTAATGGGCACTTTGGGTTCCTTCCAGAGTTTCTTTCCTCTCTCCCTGGCTGTTAGTGTGCAGGAGAGAGCATGGAAATGAGCAGACCAGGCCGAGGGAGCCGGCTTTACAGCTTGGCTTGGGGCCCTGGAGCAGAACGTTAGACCAGAGGACCTGGGGGCACTGCCCACATCATCAGGGGCGGGGCTGCAGAGAAGGCTGGTCTTGCCCCTCCCCTCTGGGGGGTCCTGAGATGGGGGAGGCAGGGAGATACACAGAAGGAAGAGGGTGGGGGGAGGAGTACAGACCTAGTGTAATGCTTTGCACTCAGCAGACAGTTGGTGCTGATGGCCGAACAAAATGGCCTTGGGGTGGAGTCATGCTGGTCACCCTCCCAAGAGCTGGGACCGGGCCACTTCTGTGCCCCCGGGGAGGACGCTTCTCACAGCCTGTGTCAGCCTGAGGCACAGAAAACAGCTCCGAATTTGGGGCAAACTCCCGTCAACTAGTTTAATTTCCCTACCCTGCAGACAGAAAGAGACACCACTCGGAAGGAAACTGCATAAACAGGGGAGAGTGCCCTGGAGCCTCTGGGTGGTGCGGTGCTGGGGACGCAGTCACACCTGCTCTACTTGAGACTTTCGGGATGGGGCAGCGTATGGAGCCGACCAGAGGGCGCGGTCCCGGAAGCCCCTTCCCGGTTGTTTTTGAGGGTGTCACAGCTCAAACACGCTCCGAGGTTACATCCCACTTGACCATGGAAAGGACAGAGAGGGAGCAGCAATAAATGTCTAGTTAGACAATCAAAACTGAACATCAGAATCAGGAGAAACGGCCACAAACACCCTGATGAACGGTACTGGATTAATCCTCTGCAGAACAGCCTTGGTCACCAGCAGCCGACAGCCCCTTCCCTGGCGTCTAAGACGCAGTGAGCCGCCCACGGGCCCTGTGATGAGGGGCAGGGAGCGGAGCCATTCCTGAGGCGATTTCATTGCCCTGCATCCTGCCAGGGACCCCATCCACCACCCTGCCCACCCAGCCCAGCCCACAGGCCCCTTGGTGACCCTCTTGGGGTGGGAGTTCTCCCCCAGGCAGGGGGGCAGGCCCGCTGAGGAGGAGGTGGCCCCTGGCACCCCTCTCAGGCAAGGTGCTCCTGACCAAGGGACGGAAGTCAGGCAGGACAATGAACGTCTCAGGGAGGGGTCACTCCTTGGGGACTTGTTCACGGGAAAGGAAGACCAGAGGCCTGAACTCTGATAATATCCCAGTGGTTTGCCTTTTTAAAAAACTGGTAAGAGAGGTTTTTTTATTGACAAGAAAAAATATTTGTTATGTTTAATCAAAAAAGGCAAGTTGGAGAGCAGCATTTTTTGTGCAGAATAAAAGCAAACAATATATTCGTTTAAGTTTTCTCCCATCGGTTTGCTACTAGGAAGCTCTTCCTTCCCCGTTTTGGGGGAGCGCATTACATCTGTCCTGGGAACCTAGATTCAGGCGCACTCTCATCTCTGGCCATGGCTCACCCACCCTCTACCACCAAAATGAGCTTGCTGGCGAGGGTGTGGAGGAAGGCAGCCCTCGTGCACTGCTGGTGGGGATGTAAGCTGGTGCAGCCGCTGTGGAGAATGGCATGGAGGCTCCTCAGAAAACTGAAAATAAAACTGCCATCTGATCCAGCAATTCTGCTTCTGGGTATCTATCCAGAGAAAACAGAAACACTAATTTGAAAAAATATCTGCACTCCCATGTTCAGTGCAGTACTATTTACAATAGCCAAGACATAGAAGCAATCTGAATGTCCATCTATGGGTGAATGGATAAAGAAGATGTGGTACACATATAAATAAAAAGAAGTAAATTTTGCCATCTGCAGCAACATGGGTGGTCCTTGAGGTCATTATGCTCAGTGAAATAAGTCAGAGAAAGACAAACACTGTATGATCTCACTTATATGTGGAATCTAAAACCCAAACAAAACAAGCTCATACCTACAGAGAACAGATTGGTGGCTACACAAGTCTGGGGGAGGGGTGTGAAATGTGTGAAGGGGGTCAAAAGGTACAAACTTCAGTTATAAAATAAATGTCATGGGGATGTACAGCATGGCAACTACAGTTACTAATACTATTTTACATATTTGAAAGTTGCTCAAAGAGTAAAGCTTTAAAGTTCTCATCACAAGAAAGAAGTTTTTTTTGTAGAAATGCATGGTGACAGCTGTTATCGACTCATTTTGCAGTGTACACAAATGTCAAATCACTATGTTGTACACCTGAAACTAATATAATGTTATAGGTCAATCATACCTGGATAAAATAACTTTAAAAAAGGAAAACAGATGATGGCTAGATGCATTGATGGATGGATGGGTGTAGGACAGCCATGAATAGAGGTGATGGATGCAGATACACAAAGCAAGGCAAAGCTCGGGGATTAACAGAACTGTGCTGTGTGACGGAAAAGGTGGGCCAGGCTTCAGTGAGAACTCGGGGTGTGCACCCAGCAGCGGGGTGGGTGACACTGGCCCAGAAACGAGGGGTCTTCCGTGCCTATGAGCAGAGGGCCAGGAAGATGGGCGGGGCAGAGGTCCCAGCAGCCTGGACCTTGCACAGAGGGAGGGAGCAGCCCCGGCCCCCGGCAGGGCCTGTGTGGGTCCAGCTCCAGTGGGCACCAGGTCCATGTCCACACTGTCCGTCCTCCAGGCCACGACCCAAAGCCGGTGCCTCCACCCACGAGGCCGCCTCCGAGGACTTTGCGGGGAGAAAGGCCATTGTTTTCCAGACTTCCAGGTCTTCTCCCCTCTGTTCTCCACGTGAATGTGCTTCTCTGGGGGTCCAGGACCCGCATGATCCAGCCTCCCTGCAGCCTCACTCCCGGCCTCCCCACCCAGACTCTGCTGTGGCCGTGAACCTGCTCCTGAGACACAGGAAGCCCTGCCCACGGGACAGCTAGCTCACTGTGGTCCCCGGGTGGCTCGGGCCCGTGAGTCAGCCATCCTCCCCAACGCGGTGAGGAGACCCCCCCGAGGACAGGCTCCGCCTCCTCTCTCCCACCCCCCGCCCTCTCCCTGCGGCAGGCAGGTACTGTGCACAGTGTCCACACCGGGCTCCAGCTTGAAACAACTCACAAAAGGTGCCAGGGGATGGGTGGGAGCGCGTGAGGCCTCGGCTTGCCCGCTTCTCTGCACCTTCGCCATCGATACCGAAAGGCCCGGGCAGCCTCCTCCAGACCCTCCCAAGCCCCAGCCTTCCGGGGAGGAAAGCAGGGTGGGCAGCAGCCCCAGCTCATCTCCAGGAAGGGGCTGCGGAGACACCACTGCCTGCATCGCCCCTCCCCCCGCACTGTCTTCCATCTCCCCGGCCTCTCCCTCTGAGGCTTTAGGTGACAAGTTTGGCTGTTCCTCACCCTACCGTCGGGCCACCTCCCTGCCAGCCCTGGTTTCTGCTCCCTGAGTCACCCTGACCCTGGCTGCCACTGCCAGCAGCCTCCGTCCCCACAGCCGTCTCTCCCTGTGAGTGACAGCTCTGCTACATCACCCTGTGTGGCTCGGGCAGCACTCGCGTCCTTGAAGACCTTCTCCTGCCTGCAGTGCACGCATGGCTGCCCCCCGCCCTCTGCAGCTTCCTCCGGACACTGCGGCCACCCTGTTCTCCCACCTCGACCTCCCCAGCGTCAGGAGACATGGTCACCCCAGCCCTGATTCACCACGTGTACAACCTTGGCAAACTTCTGACCCTTTCTGAGGCAGTTCTCTCTGTAAAGCAGCAATGATAGTGCATCTTCCTTAGCCAGCCTCACAAGACGACCGGGAGGTGAAATGGGATCCTGTGTGTGGGTTTGCTGAGCACCATTAAAAACGGTTCTTACTATTCTTATTCGTACAAGACAACACACCCCAAAGCTGATCACCACCAGGCGGGGCCGGGGCAGTTTTAGTGCCTTGGGACTGTCACCTCCCACTTTCCCCATGACTTACCCCAGCAAGCTCACCCCACCCGGGTCTTAACACACGGGAAGACTATCAGGGCCCTACATGACTGTGATGCTTAATTTTGTGTCAACTTGACTGGGCACAGGATGCCCAGGTATTCGGACAACGTTACTTTGGGTGTGTCCATGAGATTTTCGGATGAGATGAACGTGTGAGTCTGCAGACTGAGAAAAGCAGATTGCCCTCTCCCGTGTGGGTGGGCCTCACCCAATCAGCTGAAGGTCTGAGTAGAACAAAAGGGCTGACACTCCCGCAAGTCACAGGCAACTCCTCCTGCCTGACAGCCTTGAGCCGAGACAGCGGTCTTTTCCTGTCTTCGGACTCAAACTGAAACATCAGCTCTTCCTGGGTCTTGAAACTGCCGACCTTCAGACTGGACCTCACACCATCTCCTCTCCCGCGTCTAACTTGCTGACTGCAGCTCTTGGGATTTGTCAGCCTCCATAATTGCATAAGCCAGTTCCTTATGATAAATATCTTCCTATACACGTGTCCTGTGTATAGTGGCCCCTGTTAGGCAGTGTGTAGGAATGGAAATGCATTGGGGGATTTTTGGCTGTCAGAACGACTTGGGAGATGAGGTGCTACTAACAATTAGCGGGCTAAACGTCACCTACCACCACACCCGTCTCACCCCAAATGCCCGCAGCGCTCCTTTCAGAAACTCTGGATAGATGCCCGCCGGCCCCTCCAAGCTCGTGCCCTCTGCCAAAGCCACACTGGCCTCCTTTTTGCATCCCAGACACAGCCAGCTCACTGCTGCCCAGGGGTTTTGCCCTCGGCACCTCCTCGGCCTGGAGCTGCCTCCCCATCCCCAGACGGTTGCGTGGATGCTTCCTTCTCGTCCTTCAGGTACCACCACCCAATGCAAGGTGGTCCCTCCACCAGACACGCTCCAGCCCCCCATTCTACTCACCAGTGCCCTCAGAGATGACCGTGGCTGTCGCATCCCACTTCACCGCTGTCCATCTACTCGCATGGGGACAGGATCATCCTGTCACTCAGCCCCATATTCCCAGAACAGTGGGAGCTCAATGAGTGTTGATTAGACCTAGATCGGGCATTCGCAGTGAGCCAGACGCTGTGCTGGGCACGGAAAGTGCAAAGTAGAGCAAGCCGCTCCCCTGACGCGGCGGTCCTGGGGGAAGGCCCAGCTCCTACGTGTTCACCAAGGTGCTGGTACGACCAGGTTTTGGCCCCAGTCCACGGGAGTGCTGGCGCCACTTCACCTCTAACCTGCTTGACCGCAGATACCCCTCTACTTCCTCCGGCTCCACCAGCCTTGCCCCCAGGCCCTCCAGAAGTTGACTCGTGGGGTGCCGACCACCCACCAGGGCCCACTTGCCCCAGGGGCCCCCTCACACCTGCCAGTCCAGAGCTGCCCCTCGGACAAGCCCTCGAGGGCCAGCTGTTGACCCAAGAAGCAGCCTCAGCACGCGGTCCCCACAGCCCCTGCTCTGTCCAGACCTGATTCCTCTCAGTCCTCCTCCAATTCAGGTTTCCAGAACCCCAGCCTGCCTTGTGCATAAACCCGCTCAGGTCCAGACCAGCAGACCACCTGCCCAGGACCGGGTGCTGACTGACCTTTGACCTGGTCCTCACTGGCCCCCTGCACTTGGGGTCGGCGGAGTCTCAGGGGCGCGTTGGCAAACCTCTTACCTGACAGCACCTCTAGAAGCCAAGTTCCAGGGCTGTGCGCAGACAACAGCGGCTGAAACAGGACGGATGTCGTAAGAGACCTCAGCGTAAGAGACCTCAGCGCTGCTGGAGACGCTGACCGGCTCCTCTGCCAGACGCCCCTACCCCACCCCCCTGCCTGTAGTTCAGCACTGTCTCCGGAAGCTTTTTGTTAAAAATGTAAATGTTATTCTTAACATACAAACCAGGAGACGTGGAACAGCAGTATTACCAGGTTCTCATTGTATCATAAAAACAGATCAAACAGGAGCTGGGAGCCAGAAAAGCCACCGGAAAGGCAGGGGGAGGAGGTGCTGAGACAGAGGCTTTAGTTTCAGAATTTCGCCTCGGGTCACCCCTTGGAGCCGGTCTCTGGGGAAGGGAGCGCCCCAGGCAAGTGGGTATCACCAGGTGTCACCACGTGGCACAGCCTGCTCCCCAGGGGCAGCAGCCCTGCATCCCCACCCCAGGGGTGCTGATCTGATCTCTGCCCTGTCCCTGCAGTGGGAACAATCACCTGTTTGCCTTAGGTTGGTTGATACAAGGTTGAAATTATTCTAGAAGTGTAAGAGGAGAAAAGCAAAAGGGGAAATCAGAAAACACAGCCACTGCTTTCTCCCAGGGCATCTGTTTGTGCAGGTGGGAATGACCTTCTTAGAGATAGAGTTTCCAAGTGTCCTCAGGATTTGAGATTTCTGTTCATTCAACATAATATCAAATCTATAAATGCCCCATTTTCCTTCAAACTGAATAAGTTATGTTATGATATAACAGCAGTGCACTCTAATAAATAACATAATTTGCAATATAGATTGTAGTCAAACTTTCTAATATTATGTCTTTCCATTGGATCTATAAATTTGTATCAAACATATCTTACATATTTGTTGAAACCACCTGACAGCTGGGAAACAGAGGCCTCACGTGGGCCTCCAACCAGAAGGAGCTCCTGGCTGAGTCCTGAGGGACAGCCCTGGGCACCTGGTCTAGGCAGGGCTGGCCCTCTGCCCACAGCCCAGCTGCCATCCCCATGCCTTGCTCTTCACCCCGGAACTGAGGGAGGGATCCTTCCCACAGCATTTCAGTCCCCAATTTAACCATGAGGATTCTTCGGCCTTCTCTCGGTCACTAGCCAGCTGTGTTGGGGGCTCAGGGACGTTTGTATTTGGGGCCAGTCTCCCCACTTCAGTGCTGTCTGATAGGACTTGGTGCAGTGGTGGACACAGTCAACATGGTGACCTCTTGCCAGCCACAGCTGGCCTTTCCTCAGGGTAACACAACTGGGGAACTGAGGCTTTAATTCTATTTAATCATAGTTCATTTTTAAAATAATTTTTCTGGAGTATAGTTGATTTACAACATTGTATTAGTTTCTGCTGTACAACAACGTGAATCCGTCATACAAGTACATATATCCACTCCTTTTTTAGGTTCTTTTCCCATATAGTTCATTACAGAGTATTGAGTAGAGTTCCCTGTGCAATACAGTAAGTTCTTATTAGTTATCTATTGGGTTGGCCAAAAGGTTAGTTCGTTTTTTTCCGTACGATGGCTCTAGTAGCGCTTTGCTGTCTTTAACTTCATTCAAAACAATTTTGCTAGATTGTATTGTGACTGCTGTCATACCAGCATGCATTTTAAAAAGACATTGAAATTAGTGAATTTTTCTGTAGACATTTTAATATTGGAGATAGAAGAAAAGCAACATTTTTGGCATATTATGCTTTATTATTTCAAGAAAGGTAAAAATGCAACTGAAACACACAAAAAAAGATTTGTGCAGTGTATGCAGAAGGTGCTGTGACTGATCAAACATATCAAAAGTGGTTTTCAAAGTTTCGTGTTGGAGATTTCTTGCCGCACAATGCTCTGCAGTCGGGTAGACCAGTTGAAGTTTATAGCGATCAAATCGAGACAGTAATTGAGAACAATCAATGTTATACCATGCGGGAGATAGCCAACATACTCAAAATATCCAAATCAAGTGCTGAAAATCATTTGCACCAGCTTGGTTATGTGAATCGTTCTGATGTTTGGGTTCCACGTAAGTTAAGTGAAAAAAACCTTCTTGACCATATTTCCACATGCGATTCTCTACTTAAACGTAACAAAAACGTTCCGTTTTCAAAACAAATTGTGATGGGCGATGAAAAGTGGATACTGTACAATAATGTGGAATGGAAGAGATCGTGGGGCAGGTGAAATGAGCCACCACCAACCACACCAAAGGCAGGTCTTCATCCAAAGAAGGTGGTGTTATGTATATGGTGGGATTGGAAGGGAGTCCTCTATTATAAGCTCCTTACGGAAAACCAAACAATTAATTCCAACAAGTACTAACTTGTTGGAACAGTTAGACCAACTGAAAGCAGCACTCAACGAAAAGCGTCCGGAATTAGTTAACAACAGAATACACATAATCTTCCATCAGGATAACGAAAGACCACATGTTTCTTTGATGACCAGGCAAAAAGTGTTACAGCTTGGCTGGGAAGTTCTGATTCATCTGCCAGGATGAATATTCACCAGACATTGCACCTTCAGATTTCCATTTATTTCAGTCTTTACAAAATTCTCTTAATGGAAAAAATTTCAATTCCCTGGAAGACTGTAAAAGGCACCTGGAACAGTTCTTTGCTCAAAAAGATAAAAAGTTTTGGGAAGATGGAATTATGAAGTTGCCTGAAAAATGGTAGAAGGTAGTGGCACAAAACAGTGAATATGTTGTTCAATAAAGTTCTTGGTGAAAGGAAAAATGTGTCTTTTATTTTTACTTAAAAACCGAAGGCACTTTTTGGCCAGCCCAATATTTTATATACATTAGTGTGTATATGTCAATCCCAACCTCCCAATTTATCCCTCCCCCCCATCATAGTTAATTTAAATTTGAAGAGCCAGATGTGGCTTGTGGGCCCCATATCAGTTGGTGACCACATGACCCCCAGACACCACCGTCACCCTGGTGTTGTCTGGCTCCGATCAATGGCCAGCCCATCCTTCCCTGTTGGTTACAAGATCACTGACATTGGAACTTATGTTTAAACCCCTATTTAGTCCAAGAAGAGATGGCTTACTTTCATCATATTTGCAAAGCAGATTTATATCTTTAGCTTTTCATTATACCTTTAACCTGCTGGATGACCTGTGTCTCTTCAGTTTAGGGTAAAAATTCTGCCACTTCCCCAGGAGCTGCTCCCCCATGGGTGTCTGAGAAGCTGAGACAAACTGCCTGACAGGAAGGGAGAAAATAAAGTTATGTCATGAAGACCCTCAACATCAAGAAGAAATTTAGATACAATACCCTTATACGTGAAACACTGTTGACAATTTCAGAGCCGAAAGGGGGCAGGCATTTAAGGAAAACCTGGTAGATTTAAAGCCTAGCAGAGCTGAATTCGAGTCCTTTAACCAGCTATGAATAAGCAACTTAACCTTTCTGAGCCTCAATTTATTTGTCTGTAAATAGGGGATAATTCTCACCTGTATTTGTCAGGGTTTTCCAGAGAAACAGAACCAACAGATGTGTATAGAGAGAAGTTTATTTTAAGGACTTGGCTCACATGATTATGTAGGCTGGAAGTTCCAACACCTGCAGGGTGGAAGCCTAGGGGAGCAATGTTGCAGCTCAAGTCCAAAGTCTGTCTGCTGCAGAATTCGTTTGCTCAGGGGACGTCAGGCTTTTGTTGCATTCAGGCCTTCACCTGATTGGACGAGGCCCACCCACATCACAGAGGACACTCTGCTATATTCTAAATCCACTGATTTAAATGTTAATCTCATCCAAAAATACCCTAGTGGAACAATCAGACACACTGCAGAACCACATCTGACTTGCATCTGCACACCTTGGCCCAGCCAGGTGGACACACAAAGTTGCCCATCACTGCCCTGTAGTGAGGCTCACAGTCACTCATGTATTTGGCAGTGTTTTGTCAAATGCTGGAAGAACGTCATCATGGGGGAAAGAGTGTCCATGGCCTGGAGGCTGCGTGCAGAACTGAGTGAAAAGGTGAACGGGGTCCTCACTGGCAGGAGGTAGGTCAGTGCAGAGACAGCTGGGATCTCGGGGCCCTGGATGCGTGCGGAGTGGGGGAGAAGTGAGCGTGGGTGGCGCCTTAGGACACGAGAGGACGCAGAAGACAGATCCCAGGGGTGGTCTTGTGGCTGGGTCCCGGGGGCTGCGGACACTAAAGCAAGGACTTCCGTTTACTCACAGGGGCAGGAAGCCCACCCCAAGCCGGCCTCCTCTCCTAAGCAGGTCACTGTGGCTGCCTCTGCACGTGCTATGTGTTCACTGGAACCTCTTCCCTCAGCTTCCATGCACCCCCTGCTTCACACTGCTCAGATATCTGCTAAAGATAAATAAGCGTCTGGGGGAAACTTCCCTGATCACTCTGCATGTAATCTCCGTGCCTGAGGCCCGACCTCGCTTTTTTTTTTTTTGTAAAGCAAGTGCCTGACAGGCTGTGACTGCAAGGCATCCACTTCTGGGCAGCAGGGGTAGGGGGCATCTTGCATAAACACACGGCCAGACCCCCAGCCAGGCCCCTTTGCTTTAGAGACCCTGGTTGATTTCAGTGACTGAGGGCTTGGGCCACTTGTTTTCTCTCTTTGAACTTTAAATTCCTGCTCTTCTGTTTTAAATTCACCAGTAAAGCCTGAGCCTGTGAAACCCGAGGCCCCCACCCTCGACCCCAGTGAAAGCAGAGCCCCAGGCCCTGCTCGCTCGCTCACCCCCCACCCCGCAGCCGCTCACAACTCGCTGTGTGGCCCCAGGTGTGCCGTGTAATTTCCAGGACGTGATGGTTGTTGCTGAGGGCATCTTGCCATCAACAAGAACAACAGGGCCTGTCCTGCCACAGCGCTGGTTACGGATAGGCCGAGAGCATCAGGCAACAACCACACACACAACAACCATACACGCAGCAACCACACGCAACAAACACATACACAACAACCACACGCAACAACCACACACGCAGCAACCACATGTGCAAAAACCACACGTGTCACACACATGCAAAAACCACACGCTCAACAACCACACTTGCAGCAAACACATGCACAACAACCACCCACACAACCACCCACACACAACCACACACAGAACAATCGCACATGCAACAACCATACACAACCACACACATAATCACACAATCACACACACAACCACCACACACACCCCATCTCTAACCCCCCAAGCCTTGCCCTCCCCCTGGTTTCCCTCGTCACTTCCAGGCAGTTTGTGTACCTGCACCCTGTCCGGCTTGCCCACTAGCAGGACAGCTCTGAGAGGGGAGAACGACCCTCGTCTCCACCGTGTCTCTGATGCCCAGAGCCACATCTGGCATGTATCAGAGACACAGATAACTTGCGGAGTGAACAAGTGAGTGAAGAGATGAACCTGTGAGGAGGACGGGAGAGGCCAGAGCGATGCTCCAGCCCACCCTTCCCTCCCCTCCCCCGCCCAGGCTGTGGTGGACCGTCCCAGTGTCACTCGAGGCCCCGAGGCCCTGGGTGGGCCCGGGCTGCCCAGCACTGCGGGGCCTCTTGGCAGAGCAGACGTGGCCATTAGGAGCTTCGTCTCCAGGAGCTCTCACGTCTTGGCCTCCAGGTGGCAGGTCCTGACCCAGAAGGAGTGGCAGGGACGCCCCCTAGTGCCCAGCTCCCCCTGGGACTCCCTTCAGGGACAGTCATCGCCCTCCTTCCTCCAGCAGCCCCATCCCTACGACCCCGTGGAAGGAAGAGGCCTGTGAGACGGACTAGTGGGGCCTCCACCTCCCTCCTTTCTCCCAACCGAAGGGAAGTAGCTTCCCACAGGAGTGATTTTAAAGGAAAAAAAACTTACTTCATGAGTAATATTTCCAGATAAAAAGTGCCAGGCACGTAGGAGGAACTTATTATACATGTTTTAAAGGAAAGAATAAGGAAACTTTGCCAGCCTCCGGGTGGGGTGGGGAGCTTGGTGACCACGCCGGACCACAGCTGAGAGCCACGGCCAGCTGTCACGTGGCATCGCGTCACCTCCCTCAACATGCTCCTTCCCACCCACCTGTGAAGACAGTGTTGCTGTCTGTACACGGGGACCTTAAACAGGAAACAGGTGCAGTGCCCCTGGGGCTAAGAAGGCATAATTACAGCTTTTCCAGACCATTCGCCACCGACAGCATGATCTCTGGGCACTGGCTGGGAGGACTCTCTTTCAAAGTGGGGAGTCCGCTGCGGTGCCGGCCGAGGCAAGGCCACAGGACAGCCGTGGGGGGCAGGCCAGTCATCCCGCCCCTCTGGGCAGGACTGAGGCAGACCGTGGCTACCTCTAGACCCCTGCATGGTGCACACTCGCCGCCAAAACAGAGGACTCCACGGAGGCCCCTGGGGATCGAAGGCCTGGGCCAGAGTCAGAAGACCTGCTTCTGGTTTCAGCTCTGCCTTGACCTCGTGCGAGGCGCTACATGCGAAGGCTGAGCACAGGGCCGGGCCAGTCCACGGCCCGCTCTGGCCCTGCCCAGAAGGCCCTGCCTCACTGAGCGACATGCCTCCATGACCTGGTGGAGGAGACTGGCCCCTGGATGTCTACCCCCAGCTCTGTCCCTGAGTCTCTGGCCATAAATCTCACCCTTAACCCGTCACCTGATGAAAACAAGAGGCCTTGGGCAGGAGGAGCTCAGGAAGCTGCGTCCGCTGTGGGCAGATGAAGTGCCAGCAGCACGGGGCGGGGCGGGTACGCACGGGGGGAGGAGGTCGGGGGTCTCCAGATTCTCTCCAGGTCTGCACGTTTGTTTGCTTGCTTGGTGAGTGGTCGAAGCAGGGGCTGAGGGGACACGGGGACACTGGTGGTAACATCCCACGACACCACGCTTGCACTTAACATCTCCTCTTGTCCCAGAGCCCAGAAAATCCTGGTCGGATGTGACACCTCTACCAGGAAAGGCTTTGCGACAAGGCCCGTCTGCTGGCTGGAGGCCTGCGGTGGCATCATTAGTACCTTCCCGGGGTGACCAGCCATCTCAGTTTGCCGGGGACCGAAGTGTTCCCAGGACGTGGGACCTGGGTGAGTGTGACAACCAAGATAGCCCTGAACACCACAGTGGGCTGGTCCCCATCCTCCCCATCCCAGCAAGCCCCCCGCCCAGTCATTCCAAACCAGCCTTCCTGCTCGAAGCCCTCCAGCCTGTACCTCCCTCCATCCCTGCTTGCAGGAGAGAGACAGGTGGGCAAGGCTGTGCCCATCTGTGTCTTGGGCACTTTCAGGGCAGGACTAGTCTTTCTAGAAGCTGAGCTGGGTTAAGGACTGAAGGTGGACTCCAGCGGTGGGTGAGAAACCAGAGGCCTGAGCCATTTTATTAATGAAAAACCACCCACTTTGTTTACAAAGCTGGGCCCAGCCCCTCAAAGTCTCCCCCTTGGGACTGCGGGTTCCTACTTCCTGGCTGTACTTGAGAAGGCAGTGACATGCTGCTAACAGATCTGATGAAAACACGTGTAATTTAGACACAGCAGCAAGGCGGTGGTCTCCACCCTGGGCCTGAGTCCCCGGGGTATCCTCTGCCCCCTGACCAAAGGAGCTGAGGGCCAGGACCAGGGCTTAGCGGCCTGGGTCAGAGCCTTGGGTCTAAGGATCTAAGATGTTTCCTACTTTCAGAGCACTTACGCCTTTCTAACTGCGATAGTTCTTACCTCACCTCATTTTTTTCCCAGAAGTTTTATTTATTTATTTTTCCAGCTTTACTGAGATGTGATTGACACAGAACATTGTGTAAGTCAACTCATCACGTCGTACACCTTGAACACATCACCCCCTGACCCCGCTCAGCCTCCTGAGCTCCAGCCCCGTTGTGAGCTTCACCAGGTCCAGCCTGTCTGTTTGCTGTTCAACAGCATCATCCAACAAACCCGCCAGCCTCTGCGGCGGCCCAGGCAGGGGAGGAGAGAGTCACTGCCACATCCTGATGGGTAAAGCCACAGGCTCCAGTGACCTGAGCCGCGGCCCAGATGTCCCCGCCCCCAGGGGCCCAACTTTATCCATCTCAGCCAGGCCTGAAGCCAGAGGAAATACCTTTCAGGACAGACTGTACCTGCAGAGCTGTCGGCGAGAAGCCTGTGGGTCTCTAAATGCTGCGCTTGTTCAGACAGATACCAAAATATAACAGAGGTGTCAGCTTTTTAAAGCTGCATCTTTTATAGTTTTCTCAAGTTGAAGGAGCTTACAGCAACATCACGTCCTCTGGGTGATGGCCTGCAAAGACCACACACGTGCACACGCACACACGCACACACACACACATGCATACACACACAAGTGCTGAGGATGGGTGGGCTGAGGTTCTTCCCACAGTCCTTCTAAGTTATCAGCACTGACGGAGAGACAGATGTTGGAGAGGCAAGTGCAAAGGACAAGGACCCCCCCCCAATCATTTGCTGTGACCTTCTCTGAATCATCGTGACAGAACAATTCTTATTCCAAACAGGAAGCGTAACTCTTTTTTTTTTTTTTTTTTTTTTTACGGTACGCGGGCCTCTCACTGTTGTGGCCTCTCCCGTTGCGGAGCACAGGCTCCGGACGTGCAGGCTCAGCGGCCACGGCTCACGGGCCCAGCTGCTCCACGGCATGTGGGATCCTCCCGGCCCGGGGCACGAACCCGTGTCCCCTGCATCGACAGGCGGACTCTCAACCACTGCGCCACCAGGGAAGCCCAGGAAGCGTAACTCTTGATGGCAAACCGGAGGATCTGGTCTGTGGGACTCAAGCCACTCTCCCGAGCGTCGTCCATTACGATTTCTCTGCACAGAGGCCACCAAGAAGGGTGCTCGCGGGAACTTGACATGTGCCACTTTGTCACTTACTTTTTTAAAAAGCCTTGAAACACACAGGTATTAACACCTATTTTACAGATGACGGGGTAGTGGCTTAGAGAGGTTGTGGGGAGATTGGAGGTGTAGGCCCTGCACAGTCCCTGACACACGGTAGGTACTTAATACATTTTTTTAAATGAACAAATGTTTCTGGCAAGTGTGGTTTCAAAGCAGTCACATTTCTGCGTTTAAGCCAGAGTCCTATTTCCTTGATCAAATAGTAATAGAAAATCATATTTTCTGGAAATTATCAGAACGATCCCTAGAAAATTCAGGGTCTGAGCATTCAAACATCAGGATGTTAAATGAGTAGATCTTGCTCTCCTGGTCTCTTTACAAATAACAATAATACAATGCACACAGTAAATGCAAATGATCTCCAGCCAAATCCAGTCTCCACCATTTTCCATCCTAGGCCCTCCGGAAAAGCATCTTCCCTGAGCCTCAGTTTACGCACCTATAAATGCAGGTAGTGAGGACTCCTACCACCTAGGGGAGCTGTGAGGATTAACTAGGTTTCTCCCGGTACATGTGACCAGCTATTATTATAATTGCTTGAACAGAAGGCATCACTTCAGAAGGAGGCCGTATACAGCTCTGAGAAAATATTGTCGAAAACTTTTCCTGACACCACTATATATACAGAAAAAAGTCAGGCAATTCCTTGAAATCTGCTGCCCTAATGAGAGTACTCCTTCCTGATGCCACTTCCCTGGCAATCAACAATCCAGTGTGAGGTGGATTCTGATGGAAATTACAAAAAAAAAAAAAAATTGGCAACAAGAATGTATATTGCAAAACAAAATGTGTTGCTTTTAAAGTGATTTTGGAGCCTCAGTAATTAGTCTAGCAAGTTCCAAAGATACACTCTGTAGCTGTCATTCAGTATTTGTTTCCTTTGGTTATCTGCCTTTCTTTTAAAATAAATACATAAATAAAAATAAGCTGGGGAAACATGTGTTCTGAAGCTGCCTGGGATGGCAGGGCCCCGGCCCTGGTGGGCTCTGTTTTAGGAGCAGCCCCCGTGGATCGCACACTCTGTCTTCCTGGCAGGCTGCTCTTGGGTCACTTCTCAGCTCTGGTGGCTGCTGAAACAAGACAGATGCTGCTGTACAAAATAACTTGAGAACATACCAGAGCCTGTTGCTTCCAGCACTTGGAAAGTCTTGACATTCAAATATGCAAATATTTTATGGCACGAAGTGAAAAAAAGGAGAGAGAAGGAGCTGGAAAGTCACATTTGAAATGAAACATACTCGAGATGTAAGCAAACTAGAACTTACACTCTGGATTATAACTAAACTGGTGCTATGATCAGAGCAGACCTTGGAATGGGCCGCGATCCGCCCAGGGGGTCTCCTGTGTCTGTGAAGCCACCCAGCGGGGTCCTCAGCCCCTCCAGGTTGGCCGGCACAGCACACGTGGAGCCGGGTACACCTCCTTCTCTGCCGGCCCCCAGCCCCGTGGCTCAAAGGGCAGCCGGCAAGTGAGAACACTGTCTCCCTCCATTTTCAACAGTGTGATATTTATGTTTATTTTAAAAAGCAGGATGTCTTCAAGGATGTGGATTAAAACTCTGTCACGCATCCAAGTCCTCATAAACTCTGAGTGTTCTTCTAGGAGCTGTAGAGATGCACACGGTGGGTCGTACCCTCAAACGGTGGCATGAAAAGAAAAACAAACCAGAAGTCCCAAATCAATCTGGTCACACCGTTAACAGCTGAGCTAATTCGATCAGTCCCATGACTTTTTAGTCTCCGTCTCCTCAGGTGTGTTAGAGGAGCTCGTCTAGAAGATTCCAAAGCTGCCTTCCCGATCTTGGGTTCTGTGAACAATGGTAGTGGGAATGTAACCGAGCAGGACCGTATGGGCCTTCCCGGGACAGACCCCTCGCCGGTATCCTCCGCTGGGCTCCCCTCTGAAGTAGCCAGATGGGAGTACCTGATGCACACTTCCTGAGTTGCTTTACAGATGCTAAAACCACCACCAAGTGGTGGTGCCCTGCCACCCGCCCCCCTCACCTGGCCTCTAAAAATGCTCTGCTGAAAGCCTTTGGGAGTTCGGGGGGTTTGGGGGGCATGAGCCACCTGTCTCCTTGCTCAGCTCTGCAATAAACCTTTTTCTGCGCCAGACTCCGATGTTTCGGTATTGTTTGGCCTCACTCTGTGTCGGGCACATGAACTTGTGTCTCGTAACAGGAAGACTGGAACCGGGCAGATTCTGGTCTGAATGATGGTCTCATGAGTTCCTCGATTATGTGAAGTTGGCACATTGCTTAAGAGAATGGACCCTGGTTCTCATCTGTAAACGAGGATAACAGCTCCCATCTCACAAGGTCACCATAAAGTTGAAATGTAACTTTGTAACTAATGGATTTGCCATAGGGTAAATTCTGGTTTTGAGACAGGCTGGGCCCTGGGCACTTTGCTGCAGGACCTGCACCTGGACAAACATCTCCTTGAGCAACAGATACAAAGAAACTATAAGGGACTAAAACTAACTGCACGCCTGGGCAGGGGGCCCCAAATTATCAACAACAAGATACAAAAAGGCCACAAACCAACAGCCACTTCTGAGGTGCCGGGGGCAAGAGCAGGGTCCTGTGCACAATCCCGGCACACAGCACCACCAAGGGGGTGGGCAGACCATCTAAGCCCCCCCTCTGACCGGACCCTTGGATCCATCCCTACCCTCACCCCATTTAAGGGACCAGCCTGCCCTCCTTGGGGAGCAGCAAGGGAACCTGTTACTTGCTTACACTCTCTGTGCTGCTGGGGCCCCAATAAAGCCTTGCCTGAATTTCCCGTCTGGGCTCTGATCAATTTCTATTGATTAATGAATCCAAGGACCCAGGTCATTAACAGTTTCATTCCCTCTTTCTTAGAATTTCTTCTCCTTTGTCACGGAAGCCACAGAATTCAGCTAGATGAGAGAAGTGAGAGTTTGTGGCTGGGAACCTGCAACGGTGACCCCATGGGTGCCATGTTCCAGACACCCGAGGTAACTGTGAAGGTCTAGGCTCAGATCCAGTCATCCGTGGGACTAGTCACTTAACTGAAAGACCACCCTCGGCACTTTTTATATATAATTTGCCATCCTCTGATGCGAAATGCGCTTCCAGTGCTGCACCGTCATCAGGTGGTGTGTATTTAGCAAATAGCAGTAATTTTTATCACCAATCTAGCAATGAGGTAAACTTTACCACCTGACTTCCCCTCCCCCATAAATCACATGAAGATATCCAGAAATGAGTTTCACTGTGGGTTTTTCTGAAGTTTTAAATTTTCAATTTTATATGCAAAGAGTTAGTCTTGTTTCTGAGGAAGGTAGATATGCTTGATGACCCATTCAAGAAGTTCACACTTGGTCCAACCTAATGAAGCCGATGTCCTTCGCGTACTGGCAGAAACACTGGCGGCGTATATTGAGGCCATATTCCTGGATCACACTGGGCCGGTTTGAGCAAGAACCCTGGCCGAATTTTCCCAGATGGTTCCAATAGAGCTGCTGGTGACCCATGTTGCTTTCCCAGCTGCAACGAGGCAAAAGCTCATTGCGGTTTATTTGGTTTTGTTTTTTTTAATAAATTTATTTATTTTTGGCTGCGTTGGGTCCTCATTGCTGCCCATGGGCTTTTCTCTAGTTACAGCGAGCGGGGGCTACTCTTCATTGTGGTGCGCGGGCCTCTCACTGTACTGTCTTCTCTTGTTTCAGATCACGGGCTCTAGGCGCGTGGGCTTCAGTAGTTGTGGCACACGGGCTCAGTAGTTGTGGCTCATGGGCTCTAGAGCACAGGCTCAGTAGTTGTGACACATGGGCTTAGTTGCTCCATGGCATGTGGGATCTTCCCGGACCAGGGCTTGAACCCCTGCGCCCTGCATTGGCAGGCAGATTCTTAACCACTGTACCACCAGGGAAGCCCTTCATTGTGTTTTAACTTTATCAGTAACACTTATTTGACAGATACTGAAATTTATTGATTTAATTAATTCGCCTGATTCCTCTGGCATTTGCTCCATATTTTTTAATACTGAGGCAAGCTATTTACCAGGCACTATGCTAAGCCCACAAAAAAAAAATGAGGAGCATTCTTCAGTTTGATTGGATAAAGGAAGGCTGATTTATCAACAGGCTCGGCTCCAGTAAAAGACATTATTGGGAAGGCCATGGTGAAAGAAACCTCCTCATAGAGAAACACACCGTATCAATAATCTACTGCTGTTTAACAAACCACTCTGAGAAAGAAACAGCAGCTGAAAACAATAAACATTTATCGTTCCACAGTTTGTGGAATCCAGGAGGAAGCCGACAGCAGCTCTGCCGGATGGTCCCGTCTCAGGGCATCTCCTGGGGCTGCAGGCAGGTATCAGCCGGGGCTGCATCACCTACAGGCTTGACTGGGGCTGGAGGACCCACCTCCCGGCGGCTCAGTCACACGCCGGGAAGTTCCCCTGGTTTTTGGCAGGAGCTCGTCCCTGGTAGACCCCTCCACGGGGCTGCTGGGCTACCTCCTGACAAGGCAGCCGGCTTCCCGCAGCTTCCCCCTTCTGTGCCTCTACAGCTTCCGACTGGGCACCCAGGTGTGGACGGGGACCTCGAAGGGTGTGGGGCCCAGCAGGTGAGGGTCATCAGGGGCTATGCTGTAGACTGGCCATCACATGGATGATTGGAGAAAGAGAATGGACTGTAGGCCACGGAGGGGGACAGGGGACAACAATTCTAACCACAGGCAAGGAGAGGAAGGAGCAAAGGCATCCACTTTGTTGGATGGGATAGAGACCAGAGAGCGTGCAGAAGCCACCCGCGTTCCTCCCCTGTTAGGAAGGGGGGGTGGTCTGGCCACCAGGAGCCTAACCCCGCCGCAGGGAGTGAAGGCAAGACAGAGGCCGGGGAGGGGCCAGAGGCAGGGGGAGGGCTGATGCTGCCTGGGGGAGGGGTGGCGAGCACAGAGAGGGGGTACTGGTGGGGGGGGAGCGCGTGAGCAATGCACTCAAAGCTCTGGGACACAAAGGGGAGGCGGGCAGGCCTGGGGAGGGACACGCCGTCCTCCTGGACGCTCAGCTGCCATGCACTTTCCAGCAAAGGAAACCATCCAACTGGGGCTCGAAGCCCACCCCGCCCTGGGGCTCTGGTCTTCCCTCATTCCACAGTCCAAGCCTCACAAGTTTTCTTTCCTCATGTGGTCCTAGGACAATCCCAAGAAAGAAGCATTTATAAAGACCTCCAACTAGGAATTTTCACCAGGACATCAGCCTCCATGAGGCCCAGCAGCTTGGACACTGAAACTGAGTCTGGCTGGGATTTTTTTCCCCCTTTAGTGATTTATGTTGTCGGTGTTGTAACAGAAATTACCATGAGTTACTTTTTTTTTTTTTTTTGCGGTACGCGGGCCTCTCACTGTTGTGGCCCCTCCCACTGCGGAGCACAGGCTCCGGACGCGCAGGCTCAGCGGCCATGGCTCACGGGCCCAGCCACTCTGAGGCATGTGGGATCTTCCTGGACCGGGGCACGAACTCGTGTCCCCTGCATCGGCAGGCGAACTCTCAACCACTGCGCCACCAGGGAAGCCCACCATGAGCTACATTTAAAAGCTTTACCCTGTGAGGCTCCACACGAAGCGGATAAGTGTGTTTCCTGAGGCTCTGTGTCCTTGCCTGGGGCGCATCCCTCGGGAGTGCTTCCAGACTGGCAGGCCAGGTCCGGAAGGCTGGGCACAGGACTAGCCAGGCGGCCTGCAGGCACTGAGTGGTCCTGTGGCCTCTGCCCAAAGTTATGCCCCGGAGGCTGCACCCAAGCCCGCAAGCAGAGATGGCAGCGTCTCGGCTGCACCTTTGAGACAGCGACGAAGCTGGCCTCCCAAACGGAAGGAAGGCGAGAGAGGTGCCTGGAAACTGTCCAGCAGTGCTTCACTCTCTGGGCCACAGCACAGAGTGGCTGTGACCCCGGCCCCCAGCTCCATGGGGGCAGTGAGTCTGAGCTCAGAGATCATGGGTTGTGATGACCCAGTTTACCCTGGTGAGTAATAAAATCAGGGCTCATCTGCTCAGATGCTTTGTCCCTCGAGGGAGGACCAGGGGCAGGACAGGCCGACGGAGAGGTGGAAGTGCAGCCAGGACCATGTCGCCCACGAAATGACGCCATCTGACAGGAGAAGCCGGCAGAGACCGACCTCAGACCCCCTGGGGGAGAGCTTCTCCACCAGCTCCTACGCTCTTCAGGGCTCGAGGTAGGTGAAGTAGGTGTCGGGATCCCTTCCAGGATGCAGCAAATCTGGCCAAGATCACATTATGCAAACGGGACTGCCAGAGGAAGAGCTGAGACGCAGATCCCCAGATCATGAGGGCAGAGAAAACAGCATCTTCCCAAGCCCCTCGGTTCAGCTCAAGGCCGTTCACCATCCCCATCTCAGTTGCCTGGGAAAGCCCCGCACCCCACCCACACAGTCATAGCAGACTCCCCGGGAGGGGCTCAGCCTCTGGGTCCTTCCCCTCCAGCAACGCCCCACGGCAGAGCCCCGGCTCCACTTCCTCGAAGAGGCTGCCGTGGTCAGGCCCTCATGTGGGGACTTGGCAGGGCTCTGCTCTCAATCCAACTCCTATACGAGGCGCACTGGTACTCACAGGAATTTCCCAAAGAACGATACTTTGGGGAAGGAGCGGGGATGCTTGGAGGGCCCGGCATGCCCTTCCTCACCTGCTCACTGCCTCCCAGGCACCCACTGTGTGCTGAGCAGCCCACAGGCCACACAGGGATATTGGCTCTGGGAAAAACAGAGCTGCTTCAGCATCTCCAGGTTCCAGCCCGTAAGGAACTTACCATTTCTCCATTCACAAAATGTTCAGCCCTTCAGAGTTTCTAGGTAAAGCAGAACCTACCTACCCCCGAGGTAAACTTGTTGACTTGTAAGTAAAACCACACTCTGTGCGCGGGCTATTTCCATGCGGCGCTCAAAAGGAAAGTTTTACAAAGGGGTCAAGGCTGAACAAATGAAAACAGGTATTTTACCTTTTTGAAAACCTGCCCCGAAGTTCATCACTAGCACTCGGCTTTCCTGAGTCACCCCGTGACCTCTTGCTCAGTCCATCTCTCACAGATGACAAGACAGCAGCAAGATGCTACAGCCAGAAGGTTACCCGTATCTGTGCCTCTGTCCTCTTAAGTCTTTGAAAATAATTTAGGATACAAGGGAGGGAGCGTTTCCTGAGGGAACAGCCAGGAACAGATTAACCAAATTATATCAGAGTGCAAACCCACTTACCTTAATGTATGCATGATATAGATGCTTAATGTCTCGTGTTACTTTTTTAAAGTTTGTTCTTTTTGTCCTGTGGATGGCTGCCCACATCAGGATGTCTGTCTTTAGACTTCTGATTCCTCAAAGACAAGTCTTTGTCTTGAATAACAATTGTTTTTTTTTGTTTTGTTTTTGTTTTTTTTGCGGTACGCAGGCCTCTCACTGTTGTGGCCTCTCCCGTTGCGGAGCACAGGCTCCGGACGCGCAGGCTCAGCGGCCATGGCTCACGGGCCCGCCGCTCCACGGAATGTGGGATCTTCCCAGACCGGGGCACGAACCCGTATCCCCTGCATCGGCAGGCGGACTCTCAACCACTGCGCCACCAGGGAAGCCCAACAATTGTTATTTTAAAACATGAAAAAGTACATGATTCTGAGTGGTTTTTACCAACGTGGAGAATAGGGCCCTCAGGAAGGAAGCAAGGCTGTCCCCCTGGCTCACCATTCCTCCCCCCCACCCCCACCCCCACCCCCTGCTCCTCAAGTTAAGAGAACCTTGAGGGGAGGCCTTTGAGATTTGACAATGTATGGAACAGAAAGGTTGAGGGGAGTGTGTCCTGCTGCCCGGAGAACATTAAGCTGCTGATGGAGCCCCTGGAGGTTAGGGGTGGGAGGATGTGACAATGGTAAAATGTTCCCAGTAATCAGGGACAGACGGTTCGTAAAAGCAGACAAGAGAAGATATTTGTCAGGGACACGTGATTACGTGTTAGAAGAAGTACGATCCTGAAACTGGGGTGGACAGAGAGCCAGAAGCCACTGAAGCCAAGTCACCCTTGTCACCAGGGGCGAGCGGGGCAGCAGCAGGTCTCACGGTTCACGTTCCCGAGGAGTGCTGAGTCCTCCCCTGTTAGTTCCAGGCACGTGGTCGGTGCTCATGAGACACTTGTGCACAACGGGACCGGAGCATGCAAAAACAAAAGGGTCTAAAGCCAGAAACATCCACTCCTCCCCCCTGTGTCAGACTGACTCGGGGTTCAGCCCGAGGTGTGCACGGCAGGCTGGCCCCCGTGCCCGAGTCTCACACCTTCCAGGGGGAGCTCACGCCCAGCTCTGCATTTCTCCTTGACTGCGCTGTTCCCTGGTATTTTTAGCTTGGCTTCTTAGCAGTTCCTCAGATGCTTCAAGATGCTCACGGGTACGTCTCGAGAACTACATAGTACAAAACGGGGGAGCTCTCCCAAGGCCCGCCCACTGCATCTTTATTCCACAGTCCCACCTACGAAGGTCTCTTCTTGTTCTCCTGCCAGTTTTCCTCTCTGACGGGCTTGGGTGCCAGAAGCCCAGGCTGGATCTACCCTATAAATCAACCTGAACTTTGGCATGAAATAAAAGAGAAAGCTTTTAAAGATATTACTTTTCTGTCACTAGGCAAAGAGTCAGTTCTCCAATGGACTGACAACCTTCATTTGACTTTCAGGGGCTAAGCAGATGGCTTATGAGCAAGGAAGCTCTCATATGTCAACTTCAACAAGGGATGCAAGGCCACAGGGAGGGCAGATTTGCCTATTTGACACCCAGTGAAAAGTACATAAGGGTATGTATAAGGTGGGACCCCCTTTCTCTCTTTACTGGAAAGGTTTAGGAAAGGTGGCAGCAAAACCAATGAAAGTTAGTGGAAAGACTTTACTGATGTTAGGATGGCACGTCCTGTCTTAGAGATTTAGAGGCATCTGGGTCATCTTCTGCATACCAAGCTTAAAAACACTCTCCCTGGGGCTTCCCTGGTGGCGCAGTGGTTGAGAGTCCGCCTGCCGATGCGGGGGACACAGGTTCGTGCCCCGGTCCGGGAAGATCCCACATGCCGCGGAGCGGCTGGGCCCGTGAGCCATGGCCACTGAGCCTGCGCGTCCGGAGCCTGTGCTCCGCAACGGGAGAGGCCGCAACACTGAGAGGCCCACGTACCGCAAAAAAAAAGTGTTAAAAAAAAAAAAACCACTTTCCCTTATAAGAAGTTTAGGAAGAGGAGAGATGACTTTAAAGCAATTACATCTAAAGGTGAGGGCAGGGTGAACTATAGGTGAGCTGGGGTAGGGGGAGAACATTGAGGAAGTCCTTGATCACCTCTGGATTTCAGGTTCCTCTTCTCGTAAAGGAGTCAAGGTGAAAATCGTGAAGACCTCTCCAGCCTCTAACACTGCATCATTCTGGAGATCTCACCCAGCTTGAGAAGAATTTGATTCTAAATGGTGAGTCCTGGGGTTTATAAGTTTCCACCACTGGTAACTGGCAAGTCAGTTTCTCAGTCATTCATAGTGGAATCTTGGACGCCTCTGATGCCACAAAGAAGAGGGAATCGTGGCCAGGCAGAATCCAGCTCTCAGAAAACCCACACTAACAGGGGCTGCGGGGCCAGTAGTCTTCTAATTAAATGAAGGCCTTTTCACTTGGCGGGGGTTAGTGAGGAGGATGGGGGCTGGGGAGACTGAGGCAAGGAACTAGGGGAGGAGAGCCAAGACCTTCTTTTGAGAAAGCTGCCCCCTTTGGGGACTTGGAGGGGAGGGGAGGGGACCAAGGAAGAGAAAAGATTATGTCAGAGGAGAACATGCAATATTTATTCCTGCGGTCCCGGACAAATCGCAGGTGACCCTATCGTGATACTCCTGCCTGGATCTTCACCGTGCATTTAGACACGGGGCAGGTGACAGAGAGGGTGGACCCACAGCTCCCGCTCTCAGCAGCAGTCACTCGGGCTAGACGCATGGCAGGGTCTTAAGACGACTGTTCTCTATTCAAGCCCTTGTGCCAAGTGCCTGTTCTGCGTTGCCCTCATCATGTGGAAAACCCACCTCTGTGTTCTTGGAGCAGATCCACGGGTCCTGGCTGAGCGGACAGCCCGGTCAGAGAGCACAGTGGTTGGCTTCTACACAGGCGTCTGCCCTTACTTACGAGAACTCCCGCTCTTTCCCTCTGTGAAATCATAGGCGTCCAACAGGCAAACATGCCCTCCCTGTGGCCCCTTCTCCTTCCTCTGGTCAAGCCTTCTCTTGCTGAAGTTAAGGAAGAAGAACTGCTAAGCTCGTAAGCCATCTGGTTGGCCCCCGAGGTCATGTGATGGGGTAAGCGCCTCTCGATGAGATGCTCCCTGCTGACGGAGGCTGCTGTCACCACACGCTCTTTGAGCATCTTCGTCATCTTAGACTGAGTTGCCACAGAAAAGACATCCCCGCCTCTCGCCACCTGGAACAGACATCTTGCTTCTGTCTGTTTTATTGGTTGCTGTCTTATTCCCTTCCTTGCTTAAAAAAAATCTTTCCTCCCTTGCTGGTGTCTTAATTCCCCTCTCCTTTGACTGTAATTTCGGCAGCTCTGCTATTTAGCTCTGTGGTGTCATAGCAGACAGTTGGTGGGGAAGGAACTGTGCTAAGTGACAGAACGTCAAAATCCAGGACTGGCTCTGGGTGGTTAGAAAGCCTTCTTCGAAGCTCGCTGCCATTTCATAGCTGTGCAGGGACTTCCCTTTGGCGAGAGAAGAGAAAGCAGCCTTAATCCACTACTTTCCACTCCTACACGTCTAACACGCCCCCCCAGGCGGTGTCCAGTGGGCCTTTACTGCCCGCAGGACATGGCCGTGACCCTATTCCTCTCCTGGTGGAAGGAGACATGGCAGCGGGTGGGGAGGCGGCGGGTATGGGGGTTTGGTGTGGCCATCCTGCTCCAGAGGCCAGAGGGCCCAGCACTGCACTTTGGAACTTGGAGAGGCTGCCTTCTCCTCTGTAGCCTCAGCCTTCTGACCCATAGCTGAGTTCACAGAACCGTCCAGAAACCACTGCCTTGGTCCACACACCAAAAAGACTCAGGATGTAATAGAAGAAAAAGTGAGCCTGGAGTCAGTGTTCCAGCCCGACTCTGTTGCTGCTGATGGGCCGTGGGCAAGATGCAAAGTGAGAACCAAATGATGAGAGGTGTCGGCCTTCCAGTCACACACACCTGTTAGAGGATTTTAAAGAGAAATATTACAGCTTATCCTGTGCAGGTCTGTAAGGAAGTTGGCCTGGGACTTTAAGACCCCTATGTTTTGACAGTTCCCAATTCCAATTCTTTAATAAACTCATAAACCCTGAAACTGGGGTTATAACCATGAGCAATTAGAAAACCAGTCATTTATTGAACACCTACTGTGTATCACTCTGCTCTTTCCCTTGAAAGCCTTGAAATGCAGACGGGCTATATTTTTTTAAAGTCACTGAAATACATGCTAGCATATGCTGAGTGACAAACGACAGCATTGTGAAAGCAAAACGTCCCCCTGGGTCCCGAGGAGGAAGCAATTACCCAGAATGCCCCAGTGACACGTCTGCCCAGCCCAGCGCCACTACACAACCTTCACCAATTTCCATCTCAGCCAGGAGAAGCCAAGCACAATGGATTATTGGGAGGATGTTTTAAACTCCAGGTTTTTCCGTCTCAAGGACACAGCGGGTGGTCCCAGGCCCTGCCTTCCATGACAGCATCTCTCTCGCCAGCCCTGCGGTTTGGGAGCAGAGCTAACAGGAGGTGCCCGTGATGGCCCCTGGAGAAGGGGCACTGCTTGGAGCTGTGTTCATCCTTCTCAGATGGGGAGCACCAGCCAACAGGAGACATGGCACCGTTTGGATCTTATCCGTCACCCGGCCAGGACCCAAGTCTTTGCATTTCCCTGCGTTCATAAACTGTCAAGAATTTTCCTCCGCATTTCACAGGTGAGGAAACTACAGCTCGGAGGGCAGAGGACGTTCACCCAGGTTTCAAATCCATTAGAGCAGCGCCTTGCTGACAGTACTGCTTGGTAAGGCCCAGTGTCTGGGCAGACTCTGAGATGAAGCCTCCCTGGCCAGCCCTGCTGTCATCCCCCACCCCCTGCCTCCCAAGAGTGGGATGGAGCCCAAGCACAGCAGGCACACTGAGCTGGGGCGGCGGCTTACAGGGGAGAGACCTCTCCCTAGGGAGCCAGTTACTCTTTTGCTGCTTGGTTTATGTTTTTGGAATAAATCACTGGTGTAATAATAGAAATGAAGGCGCTGGAGTGAAACATCGTGACAGAAGAGCTCCCACTGGCATCTTGATCAGTTGTGGGTTTCTTGCCCTGATGTCCTCCTGCTCATAGGTAGAGGGATCCTGCCCAGCAAAGGGGGGCAAGCTCCCTTCTTCCCCTCCAGCCCCATCTCCCACCAGGGAGGGGTGGGCTCTCTCCCCACCCCTAACCTGCCTTCTTGGGAGGAGGTCTTGGTGCCCACGAACCGTATTTGTTTCTGTTTGGGTTTCTAGAGTGGTCTAGGGGGAGAGGGCAGTTCTGGGGCTGGAAGGGACTTGAGAGACCATCGTGTCCAATTTTCTCATTTTCCATGAGGTCAGGGTCAGTCACTTGCCCCGGGTCCACACCTGTATCTGACTTTGCTGCTGGGGGGAAATTTCCACCATGACACCCTCCCCTCGGTAAGGAGAGGAGAGATTTCCAGTGAGTTCCAGGCAGCTGGACACCTGCCTGGCACTGTCCCTTTTGTGTTTTCCCTTCCCTCACGCCCTTCCCCTAGTTGACCCCCAGTGGTCCAGCCAAGGTGGTCCACCACCTTCTCTGGGAGCTTCCTGCTCCCCAGGTTGACTTGACTATCCCTCTTTTTTGTTTTTAAACTCCTTTTGACTGTGTCCATTATGGCCAAACATGGGTCATCACGTTGCAGTGAAGCCATTGATTTACCTGGCGGCTTCCTCACTCACCTGAGCACTGCTCGAGGGCAGAGACCCGGTTGTAGCATGGTGTCCAGCACATAGCAAGGGTGCAAAAGACATTTGTTGAGTGTGTGCAGAAGAGCTCACGTGGCCAGCAGGAGTCTGGTCTGCAGAGAGGTGGGCGCCCCTCCCCGGGCAGGAGCGAGGCTTGGCGAGCGCATCTGGTGGGGACAGAGCAGCTGCACCCGGAGCAGCACGTGGAGAGGAGGAGGAGGCGGGGGGCACACTCGGGCTCAGCTGTGGGAGTGTGACGATGACGAGTCCAAGCGTAAGGAAGTGATGGCATCGCCGGGAAAGCCACGAGCACCCCTGGAAGCAGGAGAGATCAAGGAGATGGGAGGCACAGAGGCTGCAGCAGAGACTGTGGGACTTGCTCAGAGCGTTGATTCCTGCAGAGTCAGGAGGCTTATCCAGGCTGAAACCCCAAAGGGTCCAGTGCCCCCCACGCTCCACCGCCGAGGCTGTCAGGCCAGGCAGACCTCAGGACTCCCGTGACACTTAGTGCCAGGCACAGGATGCCTGAAAGGGGTTGAGGTTACACAGGGTTGCCGCTCCGCCCCCAGAGCTGTGCCGCCACGTCATGCTGGACGGAACGGCCTCTGTGGTGGCCGGAGGGCCCAGGCGTCTGATGACCTGAGCGTAGTCGTGCCCTCCCGCCGACGAGCATGAGCTCCAAAACAAACCGATTCATCTCGCCAGGTGTCAGCTCCCTCACCTGGACTCCCAGGTGTGTACCCTGAAGCTACCTGCCCCTCTGGCTCCGCACGGAGCGTCATCCTGGGCCCCAACCCTCTGTCCTGTCCCCTCCCCCTACCCCGGGGGGACAAACTCTGCATCTTAAATGCCTTGTGATCACAGACTCAGCAAAATTTTGTTTGTGGCAGAAATTCACAGGAGGACCAAGACCCAATATCCAACTAGAGGATTGACAGGAGCAATCCTTCTAGCATGGGGGATGTGTCCTGAGTGACGGCCTGGGACTGACAGCTGGAGGGGACAGAGACAAGCCAGCTTGTCTTCCTGCCCCTTCCTTCTGCTCCTATGGGGGGCGGGCACTGTGATAACCCCCCATTCAGGCCCTTCCCCTTCTCCTTGGCACAGTGGCAGGAGCGGCTGGTTGACCCCTCGTCTGAGAAGCCACCTTGCCCCTAGAAGAGTCCACCTCAGCTCTGTAGCCCCCCCTTTTCACTCTGCTCTTCCTGTATTAGCAGCTCAGTCTATACGCTGCCGGTTGCTGTCCTGGCCTTCAACGGCAAGAGGCTGCAGCCCACACATGCCAAGCGAGGAGGAAGTTGTCCAGGAGCATTTTCTGCTGCTCTGAGGCCAGTGGAGGCCGGGGCATGTGTGAGGAGCTGGACTTTGGGAGAAGGACTGGGCTTCTGGGGGCAGAGAACGATGCTTCACGGGCATCAGGCCCCTCCCACCAGCAGGTGCAAGAACCAGGATCTTGGTGACTTGGCTCCCAATCTGATGGTTAAGTCGCCCTGATTGTAGAGCCCTTGTGCCTGTGGGGCTGTTATGGATGCATTCTGCATCCAGAATTCAGACAGGCCCGAAGCCCAGGACTGCCAAGGAAAAATGGCCTTTGCTCTTCCCAAGGTCGTAATAAACACTGGGAAATAAAAGGAAAGCTGTGTGAGTGGCTCACACTGGCTGAACAGGCCGGCTCACGGCAACGGTGCCCAGAACGGTCAGGCAGTTGGGGTGGTCAGGGCAGGAGGGAGCCCATGGACACCAGGATGGAGGCAGCATCTCGGCGGGAGCCCCAGCAGAGCCCTGGCCCCCTCGGGTGGGTGTCCTCAGCTGTGATCTTACAGGGGCTCTGGGGCTGCCGGGTGGTCCGCTGGTCTGGGATCGCCCTGCAGGCTCTGGCCGATGCCTCCTAGAGGTTAACGTGGTGACATCCCTACCTTTGTACCCTTGCACCTCATGTCAACCATCCCGTGTTTGCATTCTGGCAGCCACTTGAAGTCCCATTCTTGTTCTTCTCACCGGTCAAGGATTCTTGCTTCTCCTTTGGGATAAAAAAAGTTGGAGGGACTTCCCTGGTGGCACAGTGGATAAGACTCTGCACTCCCAAGGCAGGGGGCCTGGGTTCGATTCCTGGTCAGGGAACTAGATCTCACATGCATGCGGCAACTGAGAGTTCACGTGCCACATCTAAGGAGCCTGCAAGCCACAACTAAGACCCGGTACAACCATAAATAAATAAATATATATATAAAGTTTATTAAAAAAAAAAGGAAAGAAAAGAAAAGTTGGAAAAGAATTAGACTCTCTTTCAAGGCATATGTTTGGTGTCACCCTGGCCTGAAATGGAGCATTTGACGAACCCTCCAAGGTCTAGTATCTTGATTATTTATGAAAATGGTATCTTGATCATTCTACACTGAATGTTCACACTTTCCCGACTTCTAGTTTCTAAGACTCCGAACCCAAGACAGAAGGGGTACCATCTAGGTCTCCTCAGAAGCCAAGCAGGCATTTTCAAGATATGTGCACCTTTGGTACCTTCCCAAAGGCAGTTGCCGATAATAAAACGGCCTCTTTTGTTAAATATTTATTGTGTTTTTGGGGCAATTTGCATCATTGTGTCACCCAACTTGCTGTTCCACTGTGACCACAGTGTACTGGAAACCTGGTCCCCTTGGTCAGGATTTCTTCCTTGTCTTTGGAACAGAGGCAAGAAACTGATGAAAAGTTACCTTCATCGTTTAGGGCAGATGCTCAGTGCTGCCCTGCCCGCCTCTGCTGCTACAGTCTGGTCCCCACAACCCCTATGAGCAGGAATTCTATTCTCTTCTTACGGGTGAGGAAACAGCATCAGAGAGGTGGGGTCCCCTGAGCAGAGCTAGGGAGTCCAAACTGGGTTCATAGCCAAGTGCCTTAACTGGGCAGCCTGCCAGCCTCTCCCATCAGGGCCATCCCCAAACCCCTCACTTTTCTGGTGTGGGCATTATCACTGCTTCGCCTGTCCAGGGCCCTGGCAGTGTCCACCCTGGGCTCCACCCCTAATTCTCAGAAAAGACCCCAACCTCCTCACATTACCACTGGAAAATTAAAGAAAAAAAAAAAAAACACCTTTGATTCAGAATCAGAAGCTCATCAGCTTAAGAAACGCTGCTTTTTAAAGTGCCTCTGAATCACTCACCTTTTCAACAAGCCTCCCCCTCCAGCCTGCAAGCGGGGCAGGTGAGGCAGGGAACAGAGCAGCCACGAGGAAGCTTCAGCCCTGAGTCAGCGATGACTCCCAGGCTTTCTCCTCCATGGATTAATCACCTCCGATTACGGCTCCTGACTGGGTGCGAGTCACTCACAGCGTCACCTCCTTTGTCTGACCCTCGCCTCCCTGCCATCCGGCTGCTTGTTTGTCCAAGATGCTGGAGCGTGCTGTACTTGCTGGCACCCCCAAAAGGAAGCCCGGCAGACAAGTGACTCAGGAATCAGGACCCACCAGCTTCCCCCTCACCATCTGTTCTCAACACCGTGCGCCTCTGGGGCAAGAAGAGGGGCCGTGAGATTGCTCCCCCCAGAGCCTGCAGATGACTGATCCCTCGGCTTGCGGATCGGATGGTGCCCTGTGCTTCTCCCCAGCAGTGACAAATAAAGCCATCATTTCCCCATCACCCTCTGTGAGGATGCCAACAGCCCACCCGGCCTGGGGGCGTTCCAGGGCTCACCCGCAGCGCCCCTCACCTCCCTCTCCAGCCCCCCTACCACCTGCCAACGAAGCCTGGGGCGGCTGGGCCCCTGCTGCCTTCCTGCCCCCTCGGAATCGCCGAGCTTCCTTGCTCTGGATGCTGATCCAGGCACATGGTACCCAGAGGCACCGTGCCATCTGCCTGCCCAGGGGCACCCACCCAGGGACACCAGCCCGGGCTCTCTGCCCTGAGCCACAGGCACGGGCGCATCTCTGTAGCACGGCTCAGTCTACAAGGACTCCCTGAGGTTGCTTGCTTTGACTGGCGCATAGCCAACAGTGACTCTACACAGTGTCCCCCCAAAAAATAGGGTACACTGTGACCCCTGCTCCTGGGAGACAGGGACACCCAGCTCCAGGAGCCCATGCACCCCTCCCACCTCGGTGATGTGGTACCAGGTGCGGAGCAGTGACTCCGCATGTCGTGGTCCGGCCCTGGCGAGATGACATGGAGCACCCTGAACACCTTCTCGGGTCGCCTGATTGCCAGAACCGGATAGAATGTGGCTGGACCCTGCTCTGCCTCTGCTTCATTTGGTGGTAGGGGCTGTTCTAAGCGCTTTTCAAATGTCGTGCTGCCTCTTTTAACTCCTTTGGGGTGGGACTCGTCAGGATCCTCAGTGTGTGGCTGGGAGAGCAGAGACCGGGCCCTGAGCTCACAGGCTGGGGTCAGGCCGGGGCACCCTGGTCCACGGGCCCTAGCCCCTCTGACGCCTAACTGCATCGACTTGGCAGATAGCTTACTTCTCTGTTGCTTCAATATTCTCATCTCTCAACATCAGTGGTGAGGGAGCATCCTCACCCGCCGTGAGGGTTGATGGGACCCTGTGGACAGGGTGTGTAAGACGTGGAGCTCAGGGCCTGGGCACAGCAAACATGCGTGGTTTACACGGCTGACCTCGGGGCAGAGCTGCGAGGCGGAGGAGGGCGGGAAGGACAGAACATTCAGGAAGGTCAGGAGGGACACCCCACCCCCTATTCCCAGAGGTCCCCAGTGGGGCAGATGGTAGGTTTCAGGCCCTGTGGGGGTCCCCGGGTAGCAGGCCATCTGTCCCTACCCTGCCGCGCTCACCCCTTCCTCTGTGCGCACCTCCCAAGCCTGTGGATCAACCAGTCCCTGAGATAATTCTGATTCTGAAAGCAAAAGGCTCCGTAATTGCGGCTCTTACCTACTGGGGATCTTAGTCTTCTTTGAGAGTAGGATAAAAACTATAAACTCTTTCTCAGAAAAATCCACATACACAGAGATACACAAACATGTTCTTAGAAATCGGGGGTGATCATCTGACCCCAAGATTACGAGCTGCTTTTCCATGTAGTCAGGAAGGATCCCCGGGCCGTGGCAGCAAAGCTGGCCCAGGCTTTCCCCTCCCAACTTCATAAGCACCTCAGCTCTGCCAGACACGCACTCCCTCCCTCCCCCAAGAGCATCCCTGGACAGTGCCCCACTCCCACGCCCAGCCGCCACTGCAGAAGCTGCAGCGGTGGTTGCGATGGCGCTGGTGACGGCAGTTGCTAAGGAGGCAGGAGGCTGGGTGGGGGAGGTGAGTGGGCAGCAGCCCAGCAGAGCTGCCCCCTATGCAGGTCTGAGCGCCTCAGGCCCTGGAAACGGTGCTCCCAGCTGGCTGCCATGGCAACTGGCAGGCTTGGGAAACTATTCATCAGGGTCTGGACAGATTTCTCCAGCTCCCCCTGCTCTTTCTTCTCCCTACGTGGCTAACTGAGGTGTGAACGGGTCTGCTGGATGCAGGCCAGGGACACAGAGGTCAAAGGGCTGGTCACACACCCCACACGACAGGCTCCCTGGGAGGCTGAGCGACCGGTGACGGGCCTGAGCCAGCTCCCAAGTGGAGGCCCGACCCCAGAAGCAGGATGTTCATCCCTCTTCCAGGGGCCCTGGCCCCCTCCTGCCAGGGACCGCCGACTCCTGGCCCAAGGAGTCACCCTAGGAGGGAGACCTACCTGCTGTGCCCCAGGTGAGCCAGCGGCCAGGTGGGATGGGTCTCTTCCAGCAGGGCCACTCAGAAGATGCGGGGACCGTGGAGGGTCAGGCTGACAGGAGGCATCAAGAGATCGGGACTTGATGGCACTGGGTCTGATTTAAGCGAGGCAAAGGGACAGAAGAGGTCAGAGATTAGTGAAGTACAGTGTCAAGGCCACCAGTCACTGGTCTGGTTGTCGGGCCACTTAACACCACCATCATCTGAAGCACTGTCCAGTCATCTCCACTGCGCGGTGATTAAATGGTACGCCTCTCGCAGCTTGCTCTTGGAGGCCGCCTTCCGAGTGAGCCATCGTCCTCCTTTTGAGACAAGAGAGCTGGTCTTAGGGAGATCAAGCCACTTGCCCACATCGTGCAGCCAGAAGGTAATAAAGTTGAGATTTGAACTGACGTCTGTCTGCCTGCAAATCCGTCTCTTACTGATGTGCCAGCAGGTGGCAGAGGGACCAAGCCTGCGAGACTATGACCTGTTCACCTCTCCAGACAAGGGCAGGCCCGTCCGAGCTGGTCTGGGGTTCAGGGCCCTCGTGGTCAAAGTGTCCCCTCGCTGTGCATTGGTGACCTGTGGCTTTAGACCAACAGTTACATTTCTCCTGAACCCCGGGATCTGCTGTGCGATCACTTTGCATCATTGTCTTTAAGACATGTGCCCGAGAGTCTGTGACTGGGGCTCTGGTGCCTGGCGGTGACTCCAGGAAGCTCCATAGGAAGAAGACCCTGGACAGGATCACTGGGCCCTCCGCTGCCGGAACAACTGGGGCACCTGGAGGACGTCACCCGGTCTCTGCTCTCAGAAGCCTGGAGGGCAAAACGAGGGGGCTGGGCCAGCTGGGATCATGAGAGGAAGGGAACTAGCAGTTAGAAGCACCTACTACGCTCCAGGGATTCTAGTACATTTATTGCTGAATCTTTTTTCTTTTTCCTGCAGGTATGATTAAAGCTTTACTGGGGTTCAGACAGGGCTGGGCCAGAACCACACCAGGAAGCAGGGCCTGCACACCAGGCCAATTCCAGTCTTCAGGGCAGGGCTGGGAGCTCAGAGTGAGCTCTATGGGCCAGGGGTCTGGCTGGGCTCCCCATAGCAGAAGGCACCATGGAAGGGAAGGGTCGTCTGGTTGTCTTTAGTGCAGGAGGGACAATGTAGGGTGGGGAGGAACTTTGCTGAAGAAAAGTGGGGACTGAAGCTTTAAGGGATAGATGAAAAGGGAGGTGGGAGGGAGATAAGGGGGCCAAGAAGGCATCTAGAGTGAATAGAAGGAGGAAGAAAAAGACAGATGGTTCTGGGTGCAGGGAGATCCAGCTGTTTTCCAGGGCACCAGCTCCCCACTCCCATCTCCTGGTTCCAGGGCACTACTTGTTGCCCCACATAGCAATCTTTAGAAACAGAGGGCCTGGAGGCAAGTGAGTGGACTTCATGTAGGCAGAGATCTTCTTCAGGCCCTCAAAATGGGAAATGAAGTCTTTCAGGTTTGGGAATTCATCCAGGCACTTGGGCTCACATATGCGGTGCACATCAGAATGTTATAGCCAGGAAGTCCACATAGGTGAGCTTGTTCCCTGCAAACCAAGGCCTCTTCCCCAGAAAATCTGAGAAGAGCCTCATCTTTTCAGGGGTCTCCTTCAAGTATGCAGGCTTCAGTTTCTCAGAGTCAGAGCTGTAGCAGATCCTGGCCATGTACAAGCGGACATCCACAACCTGGTTCTCCAATTCGTCCACGCGAATCTTCTCTTGCTCTGTCTCGCCACAGGTTGTGCTTGCGAAGGGTGGCATTGCTCTGGGTGAGCTCATGAGCCGCGTCAATTAAGTAGGGCAGATTGGGAAAGTCCAGGCCCAGCTTGGATTTCTCACTCAGCCACTGGCTTCTGTCGTAGTCAGGAGCGTCCCCCATTGTGTACTTTTTCTCCTCATCGTTCGAGTCTGTGTACTCTGGGAGCGTGCACCAGCCCGCAGATGTCCCAGTAACCCAGGATCATGGGCATGGTGCTAGTTTCTGTGCTCTGAGTGGAGGTGCTTCACGGGAGCTGGGCTGGAACTTTATTGTTGAATCTTCACTCGAACCCTTTAAGGTTGGTAGTGCTACCCGTGTTATGGAGCGAGCTCAGAGAGGTTGGCGATTTGACCCAGAACAGCAGGACTTCAGCCCAGATTTAACTGGCTCCAAGTCCTTCAGGTTTCTGTTCTATTCTCTGACCTCCCACAAGCACGGGCTGCTCCTAGGGCCTGTGGACGCCAGGGAGCCCCGATTCAGCCTCTTAGCTGGGAGCCTACATAGCCTTCTTCCTCCTCAGGCCCCATCACCACATGGCAGATGGGCATCCTTCATCCTCCAGCTACTTTTATTTCTCTTTCCATTCTTCTTACCCTCCTGGCTCCATCCAAGCAGGAGACCAGGAGGCGCAGCCAAAAAGCAGAAGCCAGAGCAAGACTCTCACCCTATCCCCAGCTCCGACCACAGCAGAGGTGGAGACTGGGGTCCTCACCAAGCCTGAGTACAAAGGAGGGTCATCGGGGAAGCCTGGAGACAGGGTCTCTTCCCCAAGCTGCAGGCTGTGCATCTCCAAACTTTCCTCCGTATCTCTGCTTCCTTGGGAAGCCCTCACATCTGCAGGCCACGGCAGGATCTCGGGGTGTCCTCAGTTCCCCTCTCTCTGGGATGGACGCCTTCTGTGCCAGAAGCTGACCAAGCTCAGCCTGTCTCTGGAGTCATGTCCCCTTTGGGAATTGTTTCTTAGGGGGCAGCTTGCAATCCTGGGAAGAGCTCAAGATTGGGGGTCAGAAGATCTTTGTGCTGTTCCCACTTCTGCCACCAACAAGCTGGGTGATCTTGAGCGTCTGGGCCTCAGCTTCCTCTCCTGTAGTCTCTGGACTAGCTGACCCATCCTAACACTCTGCACTGTCCTCCAAGCTCTGCAGTTCCTCGGCCCCCTCCCAACCCTGCGATGCCTCCGCCCCCAGCAGCCAGGTGCCCCTGTCCTATGCAAACCTGCCAAAATGCAAAGTGTGCAAGGCATTTGGTTTGTTGGTGCTATGATTTCTTTTGAGGCAGGAAGTCAAATTTAAATTGTGCCCCAATCAGCACAAAAGCTGGGAAGCTCGGGCCTTCCACACAATGGATTATATAAAACAGCTCAGCTCTTCTTCCCTTTATTTCCCTCTCTTTGTTCCTGCTCTTTCCCAGTCACTCAGTCAAGTAACCTGTATTAAGTGGATGTGTCCACGAGGCTGGGTGCAGACGTGTGATCCAAGCCGACAAGGGTTGTCGGGAGGACTTGTGGTTCCCCAAGAATACGGCACAGACCGCGGAAGGGAAAAGAGTTCCTCAGTGCCTCTGCTGTTTCCCGCACCAATGGTATTTGTCGATTTTATAGTGAGATCATGTTTTCTGTGCCCGCCTCCTGCCTTCTCATCCAGGCAGGAGATCAGGCTGCTGTCTTGCCGGGGCCTCACCTCCAACCTGGATGGGCTGACCCAGTTCCCGCATCTCTGGCACCAAAGGCGAGGGTCTGAAGATGGTGATGTGCTGGCTGTGCCCATCCAGGCAGATGACGGGACGCTGACGGAGCTGGTGCAGGCGGTGAGGTCGCCGGCCTCTCCGGAGGCCCCGGGCATCCGTGCTCCTCGCTGAGCCTCCCGGAGGGCAGGGGGTGCCCATCTTCCCCGTGCAGTGCTGACGCCTCGGCACTCCATGCCTGCTTGTCTAGAGCTCTGTGCATGCACCCAGTGCTCGCACTCCTGCTTCTTCATTTAATCTTCTCGGCAACGCGGCGATGCAGGGTTATTACTGCTGCTTCCTCACAGATAAGGACCTGAGCTCAGAGAGGCTCATGAGCGCCCCAGGCCTCACAGCTGGACCGGCCGGGCCGAGCTGGACTCACTGAGCTCTCACGGCACCAGCTGTGCCCTCGGGAATCTCCCGGGGGAATCCGAGGGGCCCCAGCTCACTGCTCTCCTAAAACTGACACCACCTGCAGCCCCAGGGCAGGGGGCCCGGAGACCCAGAGCCCAAGCTCTCCCTCCACCGCCTCACACCGCATGGGAGGCCAGGGCTCGGGACACGAGAGCCGGGGGGTCAGCAAGGAAGGCGGTGCTCATGAAAGGGAGCCGCAGGGCATGGCTGCCCCTCCCCACCTGAGGACCACACCGATGGAACCTCTTCCGTGGGATAGAGTGTTTGAAACAGAGCGGGTGTTGAAGGGTTTGTTAGATTTGTTTTTCTTTTCCAGACAGAAATAAAAGAAAGTTTAAGAAAATATTAGGACATTGGCCCAGGAGTCCCATGTAAAACCGAGGTAGGCGTCTCGGGGCGGAAGCATCCTCTTCGGGTATCGGAGGCTGGCTGTGTGGGCAGGGTGGGTGGCGGGAGCCTTCCCTGGAGAAGAGGAGGTCTGCCTGCACCGCAGCTGCCCGAGGCCCCACGACCGGCCTCGAGGCGAGTCCGTGTGGCCGGGTGCCCGTCAGCTGGGTGCCGGGGCTCATAAAGAAGGGGTGCATGGGGCCCACCCTGGGAGTTTAGACCAGAGTCAGGAGCTGTGGAGGAGGGACGTGGTCCCCTCCGACAGCCCACGGGGTCCACCTGGAGGCAGCACTGGACACGTTGTCACTGAGAGATGAAGGCCGGGCAGCTAACGAGGAGGTGGTCAGAGGGCAAAGAGAGGCAAGGAATGGGAAAGACGGGAGAGGAAGGGAGCAGAGGGTGGCGGAAGACGGGCGGGTGCCGTGAAGTTTGGGCAGAGAAAGAAGAATAAAGCCGAGAAGGAATCCCAGGGCCAGAAGATAAAAAGTCAGAGAAAGGAGCCGGAAACCAGGGGGACTGGGGGACCGTGAGCCCCGCCCCGCCTCCCAGGCTTGTGGCCCCGCCGGGCCTGCTTCCCCCTCCCCCCGTCCTCCCCTCCCTCCCTCCCCCCGGGAGGGGGCCCGCGGGGCAGTGTCTCAGGCCCTCCTCCCTCAACTGCTACTCCCCACATCTTTCCGGATCTCTCTGTTCCTTCACCGGCCGCAGCCAAGGGCTGGCATCCCAAGCCCAGCTGCTGGTCCAGCGCTGCAGGTGCTGGTGGAGCAAGTCCCGGCCCGAAGCCACTGTTCCTTCGTTTCTGAACTTCCCACATGAGTTGTAAGGGGGGTGCAATAGGGCAGGTGTAAAAAGATCGTCAATCACCAAAGGGTCAGATGCTTGGAGCCTACGTTAATTTCTAGGACTGAACTCCTCAAATCCCTTCCACAGGAACCTGTCCCCGAGGTGTGGGGCTTCCTGTCCCCTGACCTCACTCTCCTGCTGGTCCTCGTCCTGCAGCGCAGGCCTCACATTGGAGGAGGCACCGAGAGGGTAGGCGGCCTCACCGACACTTGCCAGGCAGTTAATCCAGGCCGGGGTTGGAGACAGGGACGCAGAATTACGGGGTGAGAAGTTTTATTCTTTATTCCTGAAGCAGATCCAAGCTGTTAGCACTGAGAATAATCTAGGTGGATTTTCAAGGAGCTGCTGAATATGTATGATGGAGAGCATCTGAACACGGGAGAAACAGCAGAGATGAGAGAAGAAACTGGATGGATGAAGGCCGAGGGGAGGAAGGCTGGGACTGTGGCACGGATGGACGTGGCTGGACAGGGATGGGGGGAGAGGCAGGAAAAAGGAGGCTCAGGAGGAAGGAAGGAGAAGAGGAATAGAGGCCGAGGGAGCGGGCCAGCAGCCGGTGGAGCGGCCAGATGGAGCAGCACACGGCAAGGCCTGGCCGCCAAGCCCCGCGGCTTCCGAGGGAAGCAGATGCTTCCAGGGAGCATGCGGAGGATCCTTGTTGACTCGGGCCCAGCGCAGCCTGGAGGAGCGACCCAGTCCCTGCCCTGCGGGGTTCCGTTCCCTCCTCTCCACCCTCCTTCAGGCTCTGCCAGCCCCTCATGGGTCCCGGTGGAGCCAGAAGCCACCACATCTCACCCGGGAGATGCGCTCTGGGGGTGAGTGTGTGCAATGTGTTTGCGGGAGTGCAAGCAGGCAGGAGGCCAGGGGAGGGGCAATGACTCGGGGGCGCTGGGCCGGGGCGGGACTGATCTGCTGGCTGAGGGGAGGCCATCCTGTCCCCTCGTGCCCACCGGGAGTACCCTGCAGCTTCTCACTGCCACCGATTTTCCTTTCACCCAAACCACCAGACTGCCACGGCCCCGCTCAGCAGAAGGGCTGGGGTCCACCCCGGGTTCTGGGTCAGGAGAACCTTGGGGCTTCCCTGGCCTCATTCTCCCCTGCTGCTACTCACGGTCACTTTCCTCCCCCTGCTTTGGGACGAGGGCAGTATCTACATGGTGTCCCACCCACACCCTGGCCCCTCCGCAACCCAGCAAAGCCCTTGATGGGAAGGACGCTCAGAATGACCGGGGAAGGCGGGGTTCCCACCGGCCCCAGCCCCCTCCCCAGTCCAGGCCCCTCCCATGCTACCCTCCACCAGCCACCTCAACCTCCCTTCCCAAGGGCGGCCTGAACACTGCAGGGACACTGATGCCCCTCACTGCCCCTCCACCCAGGTCAAGGGCTCCCTCGGTGGCCCAGAGGGGACAGCCAGGCCCTGGGAGGGAAGTGGTGGAGGAGGACAGCGGGGCGGGGGGGCACCCGCGGGAAAGACAGGTACCAGGGAGCCAGATGGGCCTGGCGGGAACAGAAGTTAAGTGGGAAGAGACGGATAAACAGCAGACACCAAGCAACCAGCCAAGCATATGCTCCGCAAGCAGGCGCCACCAGCACCCAGTGGGTTGGGGAGGTGTGGACCCACAGCAGGGGGACGGTGGATTTGCTGCGGCTGACTGTCGCCTGGCCAGAACCAGGGGTCGAGTCCCCCTCCGTGGAGCCTCAGAACCACGGAGCAGCCTGTGCGGGCCAGGTGGGGAGAAACGCCCGGCTGCCTGCCCCAGGGATGGTCTCTGGTGGAAGAACCGAGCCCCAGACTTGGACGTCTGAATATCCAGGTACTGGCTCCAGGACCCCAAAGCAGAGACCCAGGGGCCCAAGCAGGATTCAGGAGATGAGCAGAGAAGCAGGCCTGGCCTACCCAGGAAGTCCTGGAGCCCCATGGTGCCAGCTTCCAGATAGCAGCCCAAGCAGGCCGGAGCCCTCACTCTGGTGATGTCATCCCTTTGAGCTGCGGGAGGGAAGGGGTGGAGCCAGGCTGGAGCTCTGCGGACTTCACAGGCTCCACCCCCAGACCAGCTCAGCTCCAGGCCCTGTCTGCCCAGCTCCAACCAGGCCTCCAGGCCAGCCTGCCTTCGGGAAACTGCAGAGACCAAGGAGGGAGAAAGGAGGAGGGTCCCCGCACACTCAGCCCTGCAGAAGGCTTACCTGGGCCCCTCGTCCACCCCATCCCCGTCCACCTAGGGGAGCCCCGAGCTTCCAAGGCCCTGAGCCTGCTGGCAGGAGGCCCTTTTCCTGGTATCCCAGCCCCAGCCTCCCTCTCCCCCCAGAAAGTCCAGAAGTGTTCGTCTGCTCTGCAAAGTACCAGGTGTCCCAGTGGAATGTCTTCTCTAAATAGTGCTGCGGGAGGACAACCAGGGAGACAGGCCCTGTCCTGGGCTCATTAGCGCTGAGCTGAAGGAATAAAAGCTCTGAGCTGAATCTGAGACTGTTCTGAGCCCCAAAGCCAGACAGCCCTCCTACAGAATGGCCCCATCACCTCTGACATGCTCCTGTGGACAAAAGCCAGCTAGAGGCCAGCTGCTGGCCTCCTTCCATAGCTGGCACTGGCCCCAGCGTGCTGCCCGCCCTCCTTGTGCTACCCCGGCCTGTACCAGCCACCATGGCACAGCTCACTGAGGACTCAGGCTCAGCAAAACCCAGCCTTCCCATGCCCGGCTCAGGGTGCTAGTGGGGGTTGCCTCGGGGCAGTGGAGCTGAGGCATCGCAGATTCAAGAGCAGCCCATCCGCACCACAGGGCCTCCCGTTCTGGCAGCCGCTTGGCACGGCTCCAGGGCCCAGGAGCAGAGAGGAGCTCTCCCAGGCACAAGCCCGCAGGAGCCTGGGAGCCAGGCCCACGTGAGCCCACACGCCCAGGGCAGATGCTGGAGCCCATGCCGGGACTCCTGGCTCTTCCTAAGCCCTTGGCTCTGTAGCCAGGATGTGTCTGGGGCAGACGAGAGTGAAGATGAGGGTGAAACCAGCGGGAAGGAAGGGTGACTGGGAGTGAAATTCCTGCTTTGGTTCACTGAGCCCTGGAGCAGGAACCCTGGCGAGAGCAGCTCTGGGACCCACTCACACCGGGAAAATGCTGCCCCTGCCTTTGCTGGTTGTCAGACTGGACACAACACATGGGACCAATGGCCCTAATAGCCCATGTGTCACGCGTGTTACACTTCCCAGGCTGCTTCCTTATATATCAGGGTTGGTTCCCATAACATTGCCATGATGGAGATGAAGCGATGGTATTTTCATTTACTCTATGGATGAGGAAAGTGAGGCTGGATTTGAGTATCTGTTTATTGATGGCCTCACAAGGCAAGTGAGGGTATGCAAGGATAAATGAACCAAGGAACTTATTATGAGCCGGGCTGAGCGGACAGCCCAGGCTCCCAGCCTCCTTCCCCACATGACATTGCTGCCCATACTCAGCCCTGAGGGAAGAGACGCGGCTGGGAAGACGTGTCCACCCAGGGATGCTGCTTGAGGAAGGAGGGGGTGTGTGACGGGTGGACTGTCACCCTGCACGGGACCTGGAACAGAGGGGCTCGGGGCGTGTGAGCACGCACTGCACTGCACGTTTTCAAGGTGAGCTGGGAAAGTCATGTGAGCGGGCTAGAGGTCCCCGTGCAGCGTGCACGTCGGCCCCCGAGCCATGACAAAAGCGGGACGGGAAGATGCCCAGGGAAGGGAAGGATGTCTTCCTGCAGAGATGTGAGCAGGGTCTGCGTGTGTTTGTCTGGGTGACGGTAAGAAGGAAGTTCTGCAGACAGGTTCACGCATGTGTCCATGATCGTGGCCTTTGCGTCGGGTGTGCACATGTGTACCTGTTTGTGGGCGCCGGTGAGCAAGTGTATAAAGGAAACTAGCACACCTGGGCCAGACGCTTCCTGGTGCTGCCGCTAAGATGGAGTCAGGCGCCTCTGCTCTCCTCTCCCAGGGGCCTCAGGGGGTTTTCCTCCACAGACAAAAAGGTGAGTGAGCCTGGCCCCCCTGCAGCAGCACCTCCACTGGCCACCCTGCACATCTACAGTCTACAGAGGACCTGATGGTCAGTTAGAGACATTTAAATTCCAGGAGTGCTGAGGAGGCCCAGGAAGAGGGAGGAAAAGGCGGCATGGATTCTGAAGGAGGGACTGGAGTTTGCAGATCTTATCACTGAGCACCTGGAGCCCCTGAGTCCTGTTGAAGCCACGCTGGGCCAGAAGCGCAAAGGCCAGCTGGTGCCAGGACCTGCCCCCTTCCATGCCCAGAGCCGCAGCCCACAGGCCCTGGAGCAGAGGGGCTGCATCTCCCCCGCCCACCCTGTCCGCTCCCAGCAGGTGCCCCAGGCTGAGGACGCGGGGCCTCCCCCGTGCAGGGTGCCCAGTTGCCCAGGAAGCTGACCCTGTCGCCACGGAGAAGCCCACCCCCCTCCATCTCCAGGTGCCTGGGCTGCACTGATCTGTGAGGCCGTTACCTCTGTCAGAGCAGGCGACCTTGGCCTCAGGCCCAAAGCGGGGGCTAAACCCTAATTCCAGCAGCAGGGCGGGGGGGTGGGGTGGGCGGCGTGTGACTGATGAAGGAGGCGAGCCTGCGGAGGCCTGGGGGCCAGGAGCACAGCGTGGTTGGACTCCTCCCCAGCGCGCGGGTCTGGGCCCAGGTCCCAGCCCCCCTGAGGCGTCAGCACGCGGAGGCACTTCTCCCCGTCCCCTCGGTAGAGGACACACCTGTAGGGACCACAGCAGAGATTCTGAGCACATCCGTGCTGGGAGAAACCTCAGCCCTACTTCAGTGTCCAGCCCCCTCATTCCACAGGTGAGAAAGCTGAGACCCCCAAAGCGGGGGGGCTTGGCCAAGGTCACAGAGCTTGTTAGGCCACACCAAGATTTTAATGTGTTAGAATTTTTGCAAATGGGTTTTCTATAGTTTGGTAGGACTTAGAAATGTCTCCACAGCCTGGACTGTCTGGGCCCTAATCCGCACTGTGATTAAAATTCAGCCGCACACCTCTCGCTGGGAAACGCAGTGATGGAGCCCTCAGCACAGGCCAGGCAGCTGCTTCCTGCTCTTCAAACACGGCCTCTAAGCACAAGGCCCTTGCGTCAGCTTCCCGGGCTTGTGAGCCCTTCCAAGCCTAGGCAGACTTCTGAATGTCTGAGCTCTGGACAGTTTTCCGGAGAGAAGCTTACAGCCTTAATTGATTTACAAAGAGATGCAGGATGTGAAAGGTTGAGAATTGTTGCCTGAAAGCATCAGGAATCCAGACTCCAGAGAAATCAGATCTTCACAACCAGTTGCTAAGCGCCTTTGCAGCATTTACAGACATAAAAGCGTTGGGCTCCTGTTCCCTGGGTTTATGCGTGTATATTTTTCAATATGAAAGGGCTTCTAAGCTCTAGGATGTAAGTTCCTCAAGGGTAAGTTTCTGGCCCACTTGTTCACTCTCTAAGCCATCCTTGGAGCCTGGGTCAGGGCCTGGGCAGATGAAAATGTGATTAATGTATTGATCTAGTCACTTCTCTTCCATGCCCACCACTACCTGGTCTGCAGTGATGACAAGAATCACAGTCATAAAGAGGCAGTGACTCAAGAATTGCACGAATTATTTTATGATTCAATGCTGATTTTTCAGCACCCTTTTCATCTCCTGTGAAAGACTGATCACCTTTGGGGAGATCAAGGCAAACCCAGACCTCCTGACGCATCCTGGGAGGCATTCCACCACTGCCCAAGGCCCTTTGGTGGGGGAGGTTGCTCGTGCAGACAGGAGGGCAGAGCTTCCAGAAGCAGGGCAGCTGTGCCTGGCATGTCTCAGACCCTGGATCTGGGGAGTCTGAGTCCTTAGCTGCAAAGAGAGAAGAATTCTGAGTCCACCGAGGACCAGTGTGCCTGGCCTCAGGACACAGGCTGCAAGGCCTGGCCTCTCCACCTTGCCTCTGACCCTACTTTCCTGTCCCACTTTGCAGCCTCTGCAGCTCAGCCACTAAGCCCCCCGGGGATTAAGACACTGAGGGAGGGGGCCGGAGGGCAGCTCATCAGGGGGTGGGGCCGCGTTCCCGGGAGGGAGGACCAGGAGCTGGGGTCCCAGGCCCCCTGGACCGGCCCTCCTCTCCTTCCTCAGGCTTGCCTGGGGGCTGGACCCTCCTTTGAGAGCGGAGCTCTGTGCAGTGGCTGCACAGTTGCTGCTTCTGTCTGGGGCTAAAAATAGCCTCCTCTCTGCCCTTGTCCAGCTCAGGCTGGGCCAGGGCTGAGGGGGGGACTCACGGGCAGGAGGGGACACAGGTGGGCAACACTCAGTGCTGCCCGAACGGGCACAGCCTAGGGGACACAGGGGACCCCCCGGGGGGACAGAGACCCCCCCGGGGGAGACGGGGGACCCCCTGGGGGCCACGGGAGACTCCCGGGGGGAGACAGGAGACTCAGGTCCTGCATATTGACTCTGACGCCCCAGAAGCTCCCCCAGGGAAGGGATGGGGTTCCTCGGGGCAGTGCTTCTGAGGGGAAGGAACCGTGGAAAGACTCAGCCAGCTGACTGGCCCTTATGAGGTACTTGCCAGGTGCCTGCTTTCACTGTTTGAAGCACCACAGACATAAAAGGACCCTATGATGTAGGTGGTGGTATTATTATTCCCTTTGGCAGTTGAAGAAACAAAGGCCCAGAGACACGATCTCGCCACGGAGCCATCAGGTGGAGGCCACAGCCCAAATGCAGAGCCCACCCCAAACACGGCGAGGCCCAGCTGGCCTGGGTACAACCGTCTGGGAAGTGGACCCAGGGTCCCAGAGCTGCCCCGAGGAGACGGGCGTGGTGGCCCCAGCACCACCCTCCAAAGGGCTCATCGTAATCCTGGACACAGGACACGTCCCAAGGCCCAGAGCCACTTCCTCAGACTTGCTCCAAATTTTCAGGTAAATCCTCTCTGGCCACCACATCCCCGTTTCCTGAAGAGGCCCAGGGATATGATGTCCAGCTAAGTCCTGGTGAGTAGGGACCCCAGAGGTTCAGAGGGATGAGGGGTCACCAGGGGGTCATGCTCCTGGGAGCAGGTGGGAGGGGCCGCTCAGGATCTGAGTTCTTTAAACGCCTGGAATGAAGCTGACTTGGGCTTCACACACAGGGGTGGCGGTGGAGAGAGGATGGAGGGAAGGATGTGAGGGAAAGAGAGAGAGAAAAGGAAGCAGAGGACGAGGGGGAAGAGGGGAGAGAAAGAATGACAGAGGCAGTGGGATCTGGAAGACAGGCTGCCGTCCGCGCTGCTGTCTGCTCCAGAGGAGCCTGGAGGAGTCCAGGAGGGCAGGGCTGGTCCTGCCCAGCTGATAACAGTAGCTGTGCAGAGACACCCCTCGTGTCTGCAGGAGGCTGGGGAAGGCAGGGAAGGGCCGCGATAGCCCAGGATCGCAGGGAGCCCTGTCTCCGCTAGGATGCCTCTGCTGGCCTCACCTGTGGAAGGCCAGCCACGCCACCATGCTCCCCTGAAGCCACCGATGCAATTCCCGGAGCACGCTCACAGATCCTGCCTGGCTGAGAGGGCCTGGCGGGCGGCCTGTCTGCCCGCTCCAGCCTCGGATGCTCCGCCTGACCACCCTTTCCTGTGGGTGCCCCGCTGCAGGGGAGACCAGGAAATGCAGGGGAGTCGAAGAAGCTGAGCGCAGGAGGCGAGAGGCAGGGGACAGGGTGGGGACTTCGCCTGCCAAGCTCCCCAAAGCCCACAGGACCCCCCTTGGAGGGTAATTTTACCTCTGAGGACAGAGTGTGAGACCGAGGGTCTGTGCAAGGACTTGTGCATGACTTGAAGGCAGGGTTGTGTACGTGTGTGTGCGTGTGTGCTCAGCCTGGAAAACTGGTGACTCACTGAAAAACAGAGTTTTCTGACCCAAAGAGCTTATTTTCAGCTATTTTTATCTCCTCTTGTATCTTGGCCCTTTTTCCCCTTGTCTTTTTCAGGAGTGGAGGAATTTGGGGGTAGTGAAAGCTGTGTGTACGCATGTGACGCAAAGTCTGGGCTGAGAGGGGACCCCTGGGGGTGCAGGGATGGTGCACACGGGGGTCTGCGGGTGCACACTGGTCCCCTGCTCTGGTGCGCGCACGTGTGGGCGTACTAGCAAGGTCCCTGCCCTTCCCCCACCTGCAGGAACGCTCTGGCGGGGCTGGGCTGTATCTCTGCGTTTTCCCGTTGCCTTCTGCCTCCTCCCAGGCCACAGCCCCTAACACCCACCCAGGTGGGTGCCCTCACGTGAATATGTGGACACAGACACAGTCCTGGGCCCCTGGACCCTGAATTTTCTCTATTCTCTGCCCTGCCATCCTCACCCCAAAACACTGACATCTTCTCAGAAAGGCCTTTCTCTGCTCTGATTGTCACTAGGGAACAAGAACTGGGCTTCTCTGGAGACTCACCCATCCCTCCCACCCACCCACCGACCCACCCGCCTTGGCCCTGAGAGCCAGCAGTGGTCTGGCTAGCTGGGGCCAGCTTGTGCAGGGGTTTGGGGGCCTGGCCGCTGCTCAGAGAGGCTGCTCAGAAAGAGGGACAGGAGGAGGGGAGGTGTTCTCTGATTTCTCCGCCTCGGGACCTGCCCCTGCAGAGATTGTGTCCTTCAGGGATCTAGAAGGCCTGCATGTCCCTTACCCAGGGTCTATGTTGACGTGACCATATATGAGCACGTGTCCTGGTGTCACAAGGCACACGTGCACACGTGCAGATTCTGCACAGTGTGTGACAGACACTCTCGGTGTTACTGTGCATGGGCGTGGCCACCTCCGCTGGGGGGGCGTGCAGGTGTGTGCCCACTGTGTGTATGCGTGGGCAGACAAACCGGACACATGGCAGTGCCCTGCGCTGCTCCCTGAGGAGCGGAGGGAGAGGAGGCCGCTCTGGAAGGCCTTCACCGGAAGCCGCTCTGGCCTCTGCAGGGGCCACAGAGCCTCTGGGCATCCTGAGCTCCGCTACGTCCTGCTGAGCTGTAGTCTCGCTGTAGTTCACGCCTGGCTCAAAGGCCCCGGCCAAGGGAGGGGCCCCAACCCAGCCCATGTGCCCGGAGGGGGCATGTGTACGGTTTGTCCGCCCAGACAGTGCCTGGGCATGGCGGGAGGAGCAGGCCGCATGGGGCGGGGGTGGGGAGAGGTGGAGTGGGGAAGGGAGGGGGGAGCGGTGGGTTGGGGTGGGGGGTGGAGGCAGACCCCGCCAGCCGGCGGCCCAGTTTCAGATCCTGCCTTGACTCTGGCTCAGCAGCCTGGCCTCAAGGAGAAGAGGTATTGAATTATAATCCTCTCTTCTCACCCTACATGGAAGGGAAAATCTTTGGCTTTCTTGAAAGATCTGAATCCCTTCCAAGGGGTGCCTTCTAAGCGTCTATAAAATGGGGATCCTGATAGGGCTGCCCCACAGGGAGGTTCTGAAGATTCATTCAGGGGAAGGGTGAAATATGCACTAACTTATTAGTCATTATTATTGGCCTGATCTGTGAGCGAAGACAGTGGTTCTCAATCGATGGTGTCCCAGAGGACACTTTGCAGTGTCTGGACACATGTTGGTTGGTGAAAGCTGCCGGGCTGGGGGAACTGGCCTCTAGTTGACAGAGACCAGGGATGCTGCTGACGTCCTGCAGAGCACAGGGTGCCCCCGCACAGTGGAGCACGCAATCCGAGAGGCAAATAGTGCACAGGCTGGGAACCGGCGCAAGGAGCTTGCCTTCCTCCTGAAGGCAATGCGCTGATGATGAGCTGAAGCACAGAATGACACAAGGAAATCTAGGTTCTAGAGAGAAAAGTCCAGCGAAGTTGTGACATGACTACAGAGCTCAATTAGGGGCCCTGAAGACCTGCAGATCAGCAAGGTGCCATGAGAGGGGCCCAGGGTGGCAGGGAGACCAGGAGGGGGGCACCCGGAGAACTGGCCGGGGCCGGGGTGGGAGGACCGGTGGGGCTGGGGGGATGCTGAGGCTTCTAGCTTGTGGGACCGGGCAGGGAAAGACTCTGTCTAGCCTCCAGGAGTCGTAGTTGGGGCAAAAGCACCTCCAGCAACCTGGACGTCAGCTGTGTCCCCTCCACTGCCCCCACCCTTCCCCCAGGACACAGGACTCCCTTCAGGAGACCCCTCTGCACGCCCTTGGGGCCCCAAGAGATGAGCATCAGATTTCCTCCTACTCTCCCTTGGATGGATGGAGATAGAGGCCCCTCAGCAGACCAGCCGCAGACAGAAGAGGACACTCTGGTCCCGAGGCCAGCACCCTCTAAAGCTTCCCAGGGACTGGAGCTGCTGGGGGCAAAGGGGAGGACGTGGAGCCGCGTGGGCTTGAGCAGCGCGTAGACTGAGCCTCCTTTAGCCCCGGCTCCCCTGGCCCTTCACGCGGGTTCTGAAGACAAGTTACAGGACATGGGGAGAAACCCCAGGCGGCCACGCCATCAGCAGGCGAACAGGTGGAGTCCTGACCTGACGCCAGAGCAGTTTAAGACATCAGCTCATGGGGAGGGCAGAGGACAACCAGAAGATAGAGAGGCCCCGGCGTGGTCCAAGGAGCACTGGGTAAGGACTAGACCAGAGCTCCAGCCCGCACTGTGCGGCCCGAAGCGGGTCCCTCACCTGTGCAGGTGACCTCTGACTGTCTAGGTTAAGGGTGGCGGTAGCACTTCTGCCTGGAGCACTGGGTTGAGAAGGGCTCTGAGGCTGTGGCTAATTTGTGACACCTGTGGGGAATGCCAGCGGATGCTAGTCAGCCTGTTGCTACTTCTCTACCATCCTGATTAAGAGCAACGGACGGGGGTCATTTGTAAGGGCTCTTCCTGCCCGCAAACTCTATCATTCTATGATTTCGATGTTAACTTTCCAGGCACTGGCTGGAAACACAGTAAGTCAGAGGAGGAAGGGCTTGAGTGGGTTAGAACCCTCAGTGGGGTCTTTGGGAAGGAGGCGGCACTCCAAGAAGCCGCGCGGCTGCCTAGTGCATTTTCTGTACTGGAGGTGGGAGGACATTTATGGGAGAGAAAAGGGGGTTGAGCAGGGGCTGTTCCCGGTGCAGGAGGAGGAGGCCGGCGTCACGGGAACACGCGGTCTCCGTCTGGGACAAACAGGATCACATGTGTGAGGTCGGTGGTGCATGAAAGCCAGAGCCAACTCCGTGGGAAGCCAAAGAGCCAGATGTCTCTGCGCACGTCATCCCAGGGGTCCTCGCCCACACCCCCGGGTGAGCCCCATCAGCAGCCTCCCCTTGAGAAGGGGACACAGGTCAGGGCGGGGGGTGACTGGCTCAGGGAGAGCCTGGGGGTCAGCTCCTTCCTCTTCAGAGCAGTGGAGATTCTCTGAGATCCAGAAGGAGGGCAGGGACAGCTGCATCCCAGGAAGGCAGACCTGCCCGAGGAAGTGGACTGCCCGACAGACCCCAGCCAGGGACACCGGTGTGGCCGCTGACCACAGCGAGCGCCTCAGGCTTGGGTCCAGGCTCCTGGACGCTTTCCCCAGGCCCTACCTAACCAAACTGCAGATAAGGCAGGAGGGCCTGAAATTCCAGGGCCTCGGGGCTCAGCCTGTGAGGGTGAAACAGATCCTGCCCCTGGCTCCACGGCAGCCCGAAATGAAATTAGAGCTCACTTCAGAAATCCTGGCTCAGCTTGGCCCCCCGCCCAGGGCCGCAGCTCCCTCCCCTGCACTGTCACCCGCCCCCTCGCACCAGCCCTGCTGGTCGCTGGGCACTTCTGTCCTTTCTCCCTCTTCTCTGCCTCTCCTGTTCCTGCCTTCCCTCCCAGGTCTCCCCAGCTTTTGCTCAATGGGACCCAGGAAGGTCTGCTGTGCTTCTCCTGCCTCCAGGTGCCCGGGCAGAGGGAAGGCTGGTGTCCTCTCCTCTGGGGCTTGTCCGCATCCACCTGGGCCATCCAGGCCCGGCTCACCGCCTGCCTCCCTCCCTGCTGCCCACCCGGCTCTTTCTCAGCTGGTCCTGCTCATCTCAGGGCCCCTTGGTTTCCTTCCTCTAGCTCCCCCGTCTGGGCTCAGGGCCACCTGGGCCCCCATGAAACGTCCTCGCATTGAGGAAGGGCAGAGGGTCGCGAGGGGCTGGAGGCTCCCGCGGACCACCAGCTGCTCCGACTGCCCCCCGCCCCAGCTCTCCTTCTTGTCCACAACATGCCCCCTCCCAGGCCACTGGGCCCGCATGGCCATCCTCACCCGTCGGGAAGTCCATTCTCAGCTCCCAGCCGGTGTCACTCCCTCTCGTTCTAGGGAGTAGACGGCAGGATGCTGCAATGGTGTCGCCCCCAGAAACACACCTCCTTACTTTCCCCACTTTTCCAGAGCTTCCAGTCCCAGCCCCCTGAACCTGAGGCAAAAGAAAAAGAGCTTTCCTTCCAGCAAGTCGTAAAGGGCAGCAACGCTGGGCATCCCCAGGGGCCTCCGGCTGCCTTGTAGAAGCCTGTGGAAGCCCCTCGACTCTCCACGGACTCCCGAGCCCTGCTTTCTCCCGGGGCCCCAGGGCCTGCGTCCCTTGGCCAAGCCTCTCCCCAGTCTGTCTACAAAATCACTTTGGGCCTTATCTGGGCTCCCTGACAGAACCATGTGGTGACAGGCAAATGGGCTCTGGTGTCAGAGACAGGAAGCCCGAAGCTGCATCTCCCTCTGCCTGGAGAGTGAGGTGATAAGCGAGCAGAGAGAGGGCGGCCCTGCAGCAGCCAGGGACCTGGGAGCCGGCCCTGACCTCACCTGCCGCTGGGCGCGGGCGGATGCAGGAGTCACAGGGTGCTGTGGGCGCCCCATCTTCCCATCACCCCCGCCTGATGCTGGACTAACAGGAGGGAAAGGAAGGCATCCCCACGGGGCCTGTGAAGATGACCTAAACCCCTTTCCAGTGGGAATAAACGTCAAAGTGCTACTTCTTAAGGGGGCCACCACCTGGCTCGGCAGGTAGGAGGGGCTGGAGCAGGCAGGTCCTGCTGGGGGTGCAGCAGCCACCCTGGCCCATCAGGTCCTGTTGTCTTTAGAACAGAGGCCCCGTTACATAAGCTCCAGCTGACTTGGTAGAAGCTGTGACTAAGAAAACTTTCCAAAGACAGTTGGTGGCCCTCCACCCCCTCTGAGTGGTGAGAACCCCCCCACGGAGAGGGGGGCAGAGATTAGGGCTCTGAGGCCCTGACTCACCACACACACAAACACTCCCCAACACTCTTTCCCAAAACGGTTCCCACCCACCTGTCCGCCCTCCTACCCGGGCTGGTGACAAAAAGAACACCCCAGAGATTTTGCCAAGTTCTGGGCCAGGCTGAGCCCAGGGAACACAAAATTCCCCGTGGAGTGGGAGGCCAGATCCCCAGAGAAGCAAACAACGTCCATTCCTGGGACAACAAGGTCTGCAGCCCACCAAGATCACCATGTGGTTTCTCAAATAGCCGGGGCTACTCTCCCTCAAAGAAGAGCTCCCAGCTCCGTAATCATAAATATTAGCTTGTAAAGGGGTCTTAAAGACCACCCTTAGCCCGTCCGCAGCCTCCCCATTTCCAGGCACCTACCCATCCACGCACGTATCCATCTATTCCGTCACCAGAGAGTTACTGACCTCCTACCATGTGTCATGAACAGTCCAGGCAATGGTGACCCAAAGACTAGTCTTTCCTCAAGGAGCTAATCGCCGTGTAGGTGAGAAAGGCAAGGAGGCAGCTGCAGCCCAGTGCGCTAAGTAGGGGACAGGAAGAAGGCTCGTTCTAGAAGCAGCAGGAGTGGGGTGGGGTGGGAGGTGCATGGAGACTTACTGGGAGAAATGACACCTAAGCTGAGATATGAAAGAGAAGGACATTCCCCTTTATTCACTAAGGGGTCTGCTCAGCGTGCAGTGTGGCCAGAACAGTGACAGGCAGGCTCCACAAAGACGAGCTAGGATGGTATCCACTAGTGGAGCTGGCCACCTGGCGAGGGTGTAAAATAGAGGCCCAGACGACCGGGATGTACTGTGAAGCGTCACCCAAGAGAAGGGTCCATGAGTCCCCGGGTGGGTCCAGGAGAGGACGAGGGGATGGATATGCAGTTGGGAAGATCAGGAGAAGCTCCAGGGAAGGAGTGGAATTTGGGTTCACTGTGGGGATGGATGGAATTTAGAGGCACAGATGAGGTGGGGTGGGCACCCCAAGCAAACGGAACGACACCAGCAGACTTTAAGAGCCAGCGATGTCTGTTTGGGAGGAGGAGAACAGCCCGGTGTGACTGCAGCACGAAAGAGGACGTGACGGTGGCTGCGTCTTGAACACAGACGGAGGCCTTACAACGGGTGGTTCTGAAATTTAAGGCGAGGCCCAGAGAGGCTAAGCAGTTTTCTCAAGGTCACAGAGTTAGTAGAGAAGCAGAGTTCACCTCCGGCGCTCCCTCTGCTGGCCCTAGGCCGGGGATTCCCCTGCCAGGCTTGGGGCCCCTCCCTGTGGCCCACTCCCCTCTCCCCCGCCACAGGGGTCGCGCCCTCATGACTGGTACACCCCAGGCTGCCAGTGCAGGCTGCCCGGCTCCTGATCCTGCATTTTTAGATGAATACGGAAATGCTCTTAAAGAGGGTAGAAAAGTCATCTCACAGCCTGGGTTAGGGGCTCGGCCCGGCCTAGCCCAGACTGAAACACCTGGAATTTCCCTATCTGGCCCCTCTCCTCTTCCTCACCCCACCCAGGTCGCTGACCCGTGGGTTTCAGAGCTATAGCCCTTTCTGGTTCTGTGCCCCGTCCACGTCAGTCCACAGAAGTCCCTCTGCACAGTGGGCACAGGACAAACAGCTGGGGTTGGAAGCCAGCACGGCCTGCGTTAGGGTTGGGTCGGCGGGGAAGGAGCCGCGGTAGCAGGAGCGGCCGCCAGGTGGCGCCATGAGCCTGGCGCCCGGCCAGCCCGCTGGTGGCCGACACCTGCTGTCTGGGCGGCCGGGTGGCTGTCCCGAGGGGCCACGGTGGGCTCTGCAGCGGGATCGGAGCGCGGGGGAGGCCCAGACCAGGGCTGCTCTCTGACCCCTCCTCTCCTTTGTCAGCCGTTGGGGACCACACGGTTGGATCCTGCTCAGGTGGGAGGGCCCGCGTGGAGGGCGGGGAGCTGGAGGGGTGTGTGTGTGTGTGTGTGTGTGTGTGTGTGTGTGTGTGTGTGTGTGTGTGTGTGTGTGTGTGTGTGTGTGTGTGTGTGTGTGTGTGTGTGTGTGTGTGTGTGTGTGTGTGTGTGTGTGTGTGTCCTTGGAGTTGCTTTTTTTTTTTGGCTGCGTTGGGTCTTCGTTGCTGTGTGTGGGCTTTCTCTAGTTGTGGCGAGCGGGGGCTACTCTTCGTTGCGGTGTGCGGGCTTCTCATTGCGGTGGCTTCTCTTGTTGTGGAGCACAGGCTCTAGGCGCGCAGGCTTCAGTAGTTGTGGCCCATGGGCTCAGTAGTTGTGGCTCACGGGCTCTAGAGCGCAGGCACAGTAGTTGTGGCGCACGGGCTCAGGTGCTCCACGGCATGTGGGATCTTCCCAGACCAGGGCTCGAGCCCGTGTTCCCTGCATTGGCAGGCGGATTCTTACCACTGTGCCACCAGGGAAGTCCCTGTCCTTGGATTTTGAGAGTCGGGGTGGGACAAGGTCAAAGATGCTTTTTTCTTAGTCTAACAGGCTTCTTGGAAACAAAGCCAGTTCTTGGAGGGAAGCCAAACCCTGGATGTTTGCTGCTGCCCCAGAATCGGACATTTTAAGGGGTTTATCCATGAGATAACCATAAAAGGTAGTCAACTTCCGTTTGGATGCTTCTAAGAAGCTTCCTCTCCGTTTTTCATCCAAAACCCAACCTTCCCAAAGTCCACACAATCAAACACTTTTCCCACCTCAGTTCATTTCTGTGGTTAAATATGCATTTCTACAAATATCATTTTCCACACACACACACACCCGCCCCCCCAACAGCTTTCTGCAACACACAGCTCAGACACGCATCTGCGCACACGGGTTCCTCCCCACGCCAGCCCACGTCCCCCCCACTCCACCTCCCCACGCTTCTCACACGGGGGCTCCACGCAGAGTTCGTGCATGTTATCTCATAGGCACTGCTCCACGCAGACAGGTAGATGCACACCCCTGTGCACACACATGCGCGCACGCACACACACACACCGAGACAGCAGACACAGGGTGATGCAGACACAATAACAACCCCACGCAGGGTGAGGCCTGATCACCGTTTGACCTTGGGTGGGAAGTTTGTTTGCTTCTCAGCACAGGCTGGCTCTGAGCTCAGCTTGAGGAGGTAGACGAGGAGAAACAGGACAGTCTGTCCTCGGCAATGAGGAGAGGGAGCCCCGGCTTTGGAATCTTCTGTGAGGTCAGGGATGAGGGAGACGCGCCCAGCTCCGCAGGAGCCAGGAAGGGTTGCCTTCCAACTTGAACTTCTCAGGTCAGCCAAGGGTCAGGGAGTTTGTTGATGCAAGAACAGAAGTTACAAGAGCGTGGGGCTGCGTGTGTTCAAAACAAGGGGAACCTGCAGAAGGGAAGGACCACACCACAGAGATGGGAGCAGCGGCTGGGACGGTGGGGACCAAGGAGCCAGTCGGAGAAAAAAAAAATCCCAGACGCGGGAGAGGGGATGGAAGCTGAGAGGGGCCGGAGGAGGACAAGCCTGGGACTGGGGCGACGGGAGTGCGGGGGCGGGGAGCCCGGGCGGCCGGTTGGCAGCTCAGCCGCTACTTAGGAGCACACGCGCCCCTCAATCCTGATTAACAGGAATTAGTGGCGTGCGGCTAATCCTCCCGCGCTCCGATAGCGCTCCCAGGCCTGCAGCGGGACCTGGCGGCCCTCCCCACCCGGACCGGCCTCCCTGCATCCACCGACCGGGGAGTCCGGCCAGGGGGAGGAGGAGGAGGAGGACGTGGTGACTGGAAAACTTTCTCCACCGACCGGCACAGAACACCCATCCACTGTACGTGTGCCCTTTCCTTTTCCTTTTTCCAAAGTTTGTGTCCCTTGTTTCCCGTAGATCATCACAGCACGGGAGACCACGCGATCCATGCCCGTGAAAGGATTAGGAAAACAAACCCAGAGAACTGGGAGAATTTAACCCGGGACTCCTGCTCAGTGGACGACTCTGGGCATCCTTGCTCCCCGCCCGGCCCAGCCCTAGAAGATGGTGGCTGATTTGCTTCTGGAGGAAGGAAAAGAGGAGATGGGGTGGGGGGAGGTGGGGGAGTTGGAGGGAGGTAGGAGGAGGAGGGGGGAAGCGGGGGAGCTGAGAGAGGTGGGGGAGGGGGGAGGGGAGGGGGAGGGGAGGAAAGAAAAAAGCTGGAGAGACTTGAACTTGTGACGGTGGCTGGGTCAGAGCCAGCAATGCCCTGAACCCAGACCCAGTGCTTTGTGACTGAGGACCCCGGCCTCCTTCCGGGTAGCGTGGGAAGCAGACCCAAGGTGATGAGGATTTGTATGGAAGAGAGTGCCCCCCCCGCCGGGGGCGCAGTCAGAGGGTGGAGAGCGGGTCAGGGAGGGGAGAGAAAGGGTGCCTTTCAGACAAAGCCTCAGCCCCAGCCCATCCTTAGAGGAGCCTGGAGGGAAAGCCAGGGAGCTGGGCCTCATCCTAGCAGAAGCAGCCCCTCCCCACCTGGGACACTGACTCCCAAGCACTGGGCTCCCTGAGCAGGGTGCAGAGTGCTCCAGGGGCCCCAGGCAGTGCCCCGAAGAGGGGTGGGCCGGCCACCCAAGGGAGGGAACAGAAGCTGGGGGAGCATAGAGCCGGCACCCTCTGCTACTCACAGAAAGCTTGCTGGTGTCAGACCCTCACCATCCCCATAAAAGGTAGCTAACTCAGATTTCTGAAATGTTTCTTCCCTTTAGGAGTTAACAGACCAGAAGAAAGACAGTTGCATGCTATATACACGTGTACATAAATAATGACATACTGTGATAGATGCTATTTCAGAGATACCCTCCAAGAGGCTTTGGAACATGGAGTAAGTGCTTAATTCTGCCCAGGGTGTGTCGGGAGTGAAAGGTGGGGCTTGATCCCCTGTTAGAAAGCCTTCCGTAATTCCCGTCTCCTGTGGGATGTGGTACAAAGCTCAGCCTGGCATCCAAGGACCTTTGCTGGAGACCCCTTCACCTGCTCCACTGATCTGGAAGTTGAGCACTTCTTTCCTTTTAAGGAGAACCCCCTAAATGTTCCAACTCCATGCTCTAATTTTAAGTCTAATTTAAACATTAACTGTCCTCCATATGCTCTAAGTGTCTTCCAACCCTAGTTTTTTATGTTATTAGTGTCTAGTAGTTTGGCTTTATTTTTCAAAATTTACAGGATAGGTTATTATTATTTTTATTATATTATTATGTGTTTTTAGAGCCAGTGCTTACTTGCAGATGCCCACCTGCTTACCAAAGTTTTTGCTCATCTTTGCTTCTTTCATCCCATTGCTTCCTTCTGGATTGTTTTCTCCTTTTCTTTTTATGCTTTTCTTTTAGAGCATCCTTGAGTATCTCTTTCAACACATAAACAGCTGATCTGCTCTCACATTTTTTACCCTTACTCTTGAGCCCTACTTTACTGGCAGATAGAGTCCTGGACTGACTTCTCATTTCCCTCAGCTCTTTGGGGCAGTTATTTCCTTTTGTTCCAGCCTCTACTATTGCTGCTGTTATTCCCTTGTAAATAGCCCATCTTTTCAACGTAACTAATTTTGCGATGTTTCTTCTAGTTTTGGGTTCTGATACTTCACCCTGTTATGTCTAGGGATGGTCCATGTGGCTGGATGACTAGACAAAAAGGAGACGTTTCTTTATCCTGGGCTATCGTGTGGGATACCTCCTCAAACTAAGGATTCATGTCTTTCATCAATTCTGGAATTTCTGAGCCATTATCTCTTCAGTTACTGCTTTTTCCTTGTTCTTATTTTATTCCTCTACAATTCTTATCCTCTATTGCACATCTTAACATCTTTTTCACATTTTCATGTCTTTACTTCTCTGTGCCTCACCCTGAGTAATTTCCTAAGATCTCTCACTTTGCTAATTTTCTTTCAGTCAACTGTCAATTCATCCACTGAGTTCTTTTTTTCCCTCCTAAATGTTTCATTCCTCGAAATGTGAGCAGGACCCCATGGGGGCCTTCCAGGGACAGGCCCTCCCCCAGATCCTCTGCTTTGCTTCTCTCTGAAGTACCTAGATAATAGTGTTTGATGCACATTTCCTGAGTTGTTTTGTAGATGTAAAAAACCCCCCTCTCCAACAAATGGAGGATGTTAACTCCTTGAGGACCATGAGCACATAGCCCCAGGCCTGCTGATAATATGAACCCCTATGACACCACCCAGCTACCTCACCATCAGCCAGTCAGAGAATTGTACACAAGCTGATCATATACCCTGCGTCACCTCCCCCCGCCCCCCACCCAAGCTTTTAAAAGTGCTTTGCCAAAACCCTTCAGGGAGCTCTGGGCTTTTCAGGGCATGAGCTGCCTTGTCTCCTTGCCTGGCCTTGCAATAAACCTTTCTCTGCTCCAAACTCTGACGGTTCAGTTTGTTTGGCCTCGCTGTATGTAATCGGGCACACGAACTTGGGTTAACAGAAACTCTCTGTGGCTCTTTTTCTTGTCTTCTTAGACCTTCCGGTGCCCTTTTATTCCTCCATATTTTTCTAGTCCTCTTATCTCTGTGTACTTTGTAGGGCAACTTACTTTGTTGTCTCTTTTGGATTTTTTCATTATCTCAAGAGTCTCCCACTGGTCACTGGCTGCCTCTGAGGCAAGCTGTCTTCTCCGGAGCTTCTAAATTATGTGTAGCGTCCTTGCGGGGTTGTTTATTCTGTGGGGCCTTTACAGGAAGAGTTGTTGGTTTGCTTCAACAGGTTGCCCCGAGGTTTCCCCACTGTGAGAACAAGTTTTACATTGATTTTGGGGTTTGGGGATTCCCACACCCAGAGAGATGGTGTAAATTCACATCCTACACCTGGAAATTTGAGTTTCTCACAGGAAACTTTTCTTTTTCTTACCCAGAGCCTAGGGCAGAAAATGATGGATGGAGATTTTTCCTAGCCAAATTCCCCTGAGGGAGCCGGGATTTCCATCCAAAGTCCTGCTTCACATGGGTCCTAAGGCCTGTCCCCTTTCCCGGTGTGGTAATGAACTGCTCCCCTGGTTTTGCACACCCTCCTCCTCCCGTTAGCTTTGCCATGGCTTCAGTTTGCAGACTTACTATTTTGGCTTCAAATTCCTTCCTCCTTTCTGTTGCTTATGGATTTCTTTATTTCAAACTCAATATGCATTTTAATTTTTCTGTCCTATTTTGTTAAGAATCTCCCTGTGTGATGCAACAGAGCGGTGGAGATCCATGTTAGCTCATTCTGTGAGTTACTTGATGCCTAGGGCACGATTATTTTTCCTCTTCTCTCTCCTACTGGACTGTGGGCTCCTTGAAGAAGGAAACCGTGCCCATATTATTTCTGGTTCTTCGCTCGGTACCAGGCACAAACACAATACGCATGGCGTTTGCCGGGTGGATAGTTAAATGATGGAAGGTGATTATCAAAGGTTATACAGCTCTCTCCACATCTCCAGGAAGATTTCCTCAATCATTCCAAACACAAAGATACTCTTTTATTCTGAAAAATCTTTTATGGGTGATTCTGTAGCATACGTCATTATTATGACATCTACCTGCATGTGTTTCTCAATGGTCTAATGCGGTCATCAAGCAAGCACCGCATGGCAGGCCCTCAGAAGACGTGACACGAGGCCAGCGCTGACCCGTGGCCCTCCAGCTGGAGGCTGTGACTTGGAAAGCATGGCTATCACATGATCGTTTGCCATGATTTCACTCATGGAGAGGACTATGTTTGTTTGGAGGAAAACCTTCACCAGGCCTACTTGACAGAGCAGCTCAGGCTTCAGGGAACTTGACAGGGAGAGGCTGCTGAGGCCTGAGGCTGGCAAGGTCAGCCCCTTCCTGGTGGAGGCCGGGGCAGAGGGGGAGGGGAGGAGCGGAGGCCAGGAGGGTGAAAGACACAAGCCTGCCCCATGGTGTCCTTGGGATGGCATGGTGCTCCCGAACCTGTGCACGTGTAGCAACCAGAGAAACGCAATGATGAGAGATCCATAATCACAGCCTGATATTTAACCAAACTTTCCCAGATATTAATAACTAAAGTAAAAAGGGAAGGCGAAGATATTGACCTTTTAGGTGGCACAATAAATAAATTTAACTGAATGTATATCTAGAAGTCTGTACCTAACTGAGGCAGGAGGCAGACGGGCCCCAGGCTAAGCAGCCGGAGGCTGGCCCCTGTGGACAGGAGCAAGGAGCAGCTCCTTCCCCTAACCCCAAACCCTGGAGGAGGGGTTGACCCCCGCAGGGACTCCAAGGCAGACAGGCTTCCTGCAGCAGAAGAGGACACCCCGGTCTCTCTCTGGTGCCTCCAGGAAGTAAACACTCCGTCTTACCATTTGTGTGAAGAGAAAATTAGCTCTCATTGGAGGGTTCGGATAAAAATATCTCCAGTCTGTAAACACATCGGTTGGGGCGTCCTGGAGGCACACGACTGGAGCACCACGGGCTGCAGGTACCTGTCTGCCCTGCGTCTTCTCACCCTCACAGGTGCTCCTGGCTCTGCTTCAGGACAACCGGGTCGCACACGTGTCCCCAGCCCTGGAGCACAGATTAGGAAAAGCTTCTCACTTTTCTCCAGGTCAGTGGAAATGTTCTTGAGGCCAAGTGGAGAGAAAGAAAGAGCTGGTCTGTTTTATCTCTCAGCAGATGTCCTTCTGGAAGGCAATGGGGAGTGTTGTTTATCAGCATCCCTGACCCCTCTTCCCTGGAGTCTTGGCACTTAGCCAAGCCCTGTTTCTCTGCTTTCTCAGAGAAGGTGCTGAGGCTGACACCCTGACAGGGAGCTGGGATTCCTAATTCTTAGGGCTCTCAGCCCGGGAGAAGCAACTCCTATGTCAGGCTTCCTCGTGGCCATGTTACTGTCCATCCCTGTTGGTGGTGCCATGGCTGCCTATACGCTGGTGAATAAAGAGGTCCTGGCTGATGCTGACCCTGGGCAGAGGGGAGGGGCTCTTTCTTTCACCCACAGCATGTATGATATCTTTACTTAAACACACACGCACACTGACACACTCTAGCACGTGACACAGAGCCTCCTTCGGGTGAAACGTGTAAGGCCTACTCGATCGCTTCTTACAAAAGTTTCTCTCTAGGAAGCCACTGTAAGCTCAAACTTTAGCATTAATATGACCTTTCTCGAGTGAACCCCTACAAAGGAGAGGAACGTGCAAATAAATCAAAGTGCAGACTTTACTTCTTAATCCAGCATAAGCAGCATGTCTGGTTGTTACCCCAGAAAAACTGTGTTCACCTCTTAGTGGGTGTGGAGCCAAAAGACACAACCAAGCCAAAGAGTGGGAGAAGGAAGGATTTATTACTTGCAGCAAGTGAGGAGAACACAGGGGATCTTTCCCGAAGCAGTATCTCCCCGAAGAGCAAAACTGGGGAAGTTTTACCCTAAGGGTCACATGCATCTTCATGAAGGGGCTTGAGCAGAGGCAAACTCAGTATAGAATTGGGGCAAAGGTCAACAGAGTCCACACTTGAGGGTCCACATCATTGCTCCGTCCTCCTCCTGGGTGGGGGCCTTAGCTCCTGCAGAACTCAGAGACTGGATCACATGTTATATGTAGCCCTTGAAGAGGAAATGGGACTCCGTTCTACTTCTGAGCTGTTGTTTCTTGACTGCTTTTCCTGTGTTCCCACATTCCCTTACTTCCCTGAGAGCATTGATTACTGACACCTGTTCAAGGGCAAACACTGTGGCCAAGATTCGATCACAAAATGGCTTAGGCCAAAAAGGCCTTCTCTTATGTCTAGAAAGCCATGCCTGGTTCTCTCTCTCTGGGGACCCCCCTACTCTACGGTTAAAGGGGATGTCTGCTACTTGCACACAAAAAAATTGTTGCCTGCCATTTCAGTAAACAAAGAATGCTGCCTGCCATTCTGGTAAACAATGAATGCTGCCCACCAGCAAGCCATCAGACACTGCAGCCCGCCCTGCTGTGAGCCCTGAGAGGAACTCAGGATGGAGGAAAAAAGGATACAGGCCCTAGTTAAGGTGCACATCAAAGGACTGATTTCAATGAGCCCAGACTCTTGCGTCCTCCCATACATAGAAAAGCACCAAAGTCATTAATTTGAGATGTCTGTTTATTTTTGTGATTAGCAGTCATCTTTTGATGTTTGACTACATGTGATTTTTTTCAGCAAAAACTTCTATACATCCTGGCTCTCCCCTACCTCTTTGGAGCAGTCCCTCAGAGCTATCTGCGAGGCTGCCTCCCCAGCTGTTGACCTCCGTAAAGTCCTGAATAAAACATAACTTTCAACTTCCAGGTTGTGCGTTTTTTTTCAGTCCACATACTGTTTCCTTAGGTTAGGGAGAGGTGTCCCCCTATTCAAAAAAAATGAAGGAAAGACATTGAAGAGAAAGAGAAGATGATAGACGAGAGAAATGTGCGAGAACAGAGTTGGAAATATTGCAAGAAGTTGGGACTTGAAGAGAGGGAACCTGGAGCCACAGAACCTTGGATCAACCCAGCGGGGGTGCTTTACTGGGAGGCTCTGGGGTCAGTGACTCCCCTGTCAATGGATCCTACTCTCTCCTGCCGGGAGGCTGACTTCAGGTCATTGCTCTGGTGTAGAATGAACAGCAAAGGAACAGAAGCACAGTCCTGTTACTTTTTCAGAAGTTAGTCACACTGAAACTGAGCAGGACCCTGTGGGGCTACAGGGCACAAAAGTCTGTCTGTGTCCCCCATTTCTTGTTTGCAGGAAATAGGCTTCATACAGCCCCCACGACCTTCCCTGAGTTGCAATGGGTAGGTTCAAACAGTTGCTAATCAGGAGAAGGGAGGGGCTGCAGAGACAAGGGAGGAATGCTCAAAGGAAACAATAGTGCAGCCTTGGGGCAGGTCCTGGCACCCCCTCAGGGGATACACATAACAATGTCTTTGAGCTGTTTTGCAGATACTGAAACTCCCACCAGGTGGGAGAAGTTAACTGTATGCTGCCCACAAGCACGTAGACCCCAGACCAGTTGGAGCCAGGTTGATGATGTTGACCCCTGATTACCTCACCACCAATTCTTCTGATTGCAGAAGAATGTCCACCAGCTGATCACACCCTCCTGTTTGAACCATTACTATAAAACTCCTCACTACCGCCTCCAAGTTGGGACACACAGTTTTGAGGGCATTAGCCTGCTGTGGCCCCCTTTGCCTGGCAAGGCAATAAAGCTATGCTTTTCTACTTCACCCAAAACTCTGTCTCTGAGATTTAATTCAGTGTTGGGGTACAGAGGCTGCATTCGGCATCAACACCAAGAGAATAAACACACTTTGATGTAAAACTCCCTCTCTGCTTCTCATTCCTTCTGACCCATCTGCAGGCTTAAGTTTCTTTTCTTTATCAAGACTTTCCAGGAATGTTACACCATTTTGCCCAATCTGAACCAAAATAGTAGGAAAGGGAAGGGGTCCAGGCAACAAACATGTATTGAGCACCTGGTATGCTCCAAATCTTTATCTCACATGATCTTCAAAATGACCATTTGAGGTGGGTATTGTTATCCCTATTTTACAGACAAGGAATCCAAGGCTTAGAGAAGTTAAGCAACTTTCCCAAGTTTACAAAAACCAAGAATTTGAATCATTGTCCTTCAGACTCCAGAGCCCATGTCCCCCCATGTTGCTTCCAGCATCTCTCCAGTCTGTTTGGAGGTGAGTTTGTTTTTGAACCCAAGTTCGTGTGCTCGACGCACAGTGAGGCCAAACAAACCGAAACATTGAAGTTTGGAGCAGAGAAGGGTTTATTGCAGGGCCATACAAGGAGAATGGGTGGCTCATGCTCAAAACCCCCATACTCCCAGGTGGTTTTGGGGGAACAGTTTTTAAAGGCCAAATTGGGGGTGAGGGCTTCAAGGTGTGTGACTTCCTTCTGTTTGGTTGGTGGGGAAGTAACAGGGAAGTGCCCCAGGAATCTTGTGCTCAGCCTGAAATTACCATCCTCCACCTGGTGGGGGCCCTGGTTCCTGCTGAAGAACTCAAAGACACATTGTTATGTAAATCCCTTAAGGAGGAAACAGGACCCCTCTTTATGGAAGCACTGTGGTTTCTCAACTGCTCCTCCCTTGTCTCTGCAGCCCCCCTCTTCTCTAATTAGTAACCATTTGCATCTGCCCTTTGGAACTCAGGGAAGGTCTAGGAGGCTGAAGCCTTTTCCCTGCTGTGAACGAAGAATGTCTGCCCGCTGTATCAGTAAACAAAGGATGTTTCGGCCATCAAGCCCTCAGCCACTGCAGCCGCCCCCAGCTGTATACCCTGAAGGGACTCAGGAGGGAGAAAAACAGGATACTAGCCCTAGATAGTTAAGGAGCATATCAAAGGAATGATTTCAATAAGACCAGAATCTTGCATCTTCCTATATGTAGAAAAGCACTTAATTCATTAATTTGAGATGTCTGGTTTTTCTTTAATTAACAGTAATCTCTTGCTGTTCTGACCACGCAGTTTTTGTTGCAAAAATTCCTATATATCCTGGCTCTTCCCTCACCTCTGTGGAGCAGTGCCTCAGAGCTATCGGAGAGGCTGCCACCCAGGGTTAAGTCCTCAGCAAGTCCACCAAATGAAACCCAATTGTCAACTTTTAGGTTGTGCATTTTTTTTTCAGTCAACACTACAAGTAAGAAACGGGGGACACGGAAAGGCTTTTGTACCTGGGGGTACCCCACAGGGTCCTGCTTGATTTCAAGTCTCGAAGGAAAATTCCACTCCCTGTTTGCTACTTGATTTGCACTTTGTGTTGGTTTGAAAAGCATTGCAAATGCTTTTGTTCAAGTTTAGCACAAATATATTTAGTTCCCTGAGCTCTTTTAAGACATGTATCTCTCCTTAGTAAGCCACCATTAGAAACAAGCATAGTTAGTTGGATAATGTGGTGATAGAAGCACAGACTCCACAGCCTTGCTCACTGAATGCGTCCAGGGCTCTGCTGCCTTTCTGCACAGGGCCAGAGCTCTCCAGAGAACAGTGAAATCATAAGGAGGAGCAGATCACTTGACAGTCAAGTGCCTCCTGCCATGTCACTAGTTAGGCTCCATTCCAGGATCCTGTCTCAGCCACTGGTCATGACATGTGCACTCCATCTGTGGAGGAAAATCAATGTTTTACAACGAAGCACCTGCATTCACTCTCATAGGAACCTCGGCTCCATATAGAATATTCATGGAGCCTTTCTCTGTGATCTTGTTCTGAGTTTCAAAAGATTCCCTAGCAGAAAAGACCATTTAACAGACAGAACAATTTCACAATGCAAACACAGGAAATTCAGCAGGAGAAGAGGCACTGATTCTGAAAACTGCTCTTTCCACAATCAGACACCACCTCATATTTCCCAGGTCACCACAATGGCAAACATGCCTGAGCATATAACCAGGAGCTAAAGGGAATGGCAGAGCAAAGAGAGGGCAGAAGGAAAAAAAGTCAATGAGCCTAAGTAGAATTCTACTGTGTTTAATTTCTCTATTGCGTTTCGTGATGGGACAGACCATCACCATAAAATAATTTTTACTTGTGACTTGGGAACATGGTAAACTAGAGCAGAAAGAAGGTTTAGTAAAGGAAAGACAATAGAAACACAACAGGTGATGGAGTTATTTCAATATTTTTATTCTCTCTTTATGAGATTTGGAGGAATGTAATTAATTCACACTTACAAAAGTGTGAGCAGTTACAAAGACTTATAAAGAAGATAATATAGTGATGACAGTTGAAGCATATCCTTGTCAACTTCAATCTATTTCATGTTTCTTGGCATTCATAATTTAGTATAGTAAATTATATATGTGTATACATACTTTTTTAAAACATTAATTAATTAATTAATTAATTTTTGGCTGCATTGGGTCTTCATTTCTGTGTGCGGGATTTCTCTAGTTGTGTCCAGCGGGGGCTACTCTTCATTGCAGTGTGCAGGCTTCTCATTGCAGTGGCTTCTCTCGTTGCAGAGCACGGGCTCTAGAGCGCGGGCTCAGTAGTTGTGGCGCACGGGCTTAGTTGCTCCGTGGCATGTGGGATCTTCCCGGGCCAGGGCTTGAACCCGTGTCCCCTGCACTGGCAGGCGATTCTTAACCACTGTGCCACCAGGGAAGTCCCTGTATATACATACATATATACACACTTACAAAATTCTACTTTGTAAAAACTAAAAATACTAAAATACTAAAAAAAAAACCCCAAAAAACCTAGGGTTGGGCTTCCCTGGTGGCGTAGTGGTTGAGAGTCCGCCTGCCGATGCAGGGGACACGGGTTCGTGCCCCGGTCCGGGAAGATCCCACATGCCGTGGAGCGGCTGGGCCCATGAGCCATGGCTGCTGAGCCTGCGCGTCCGGAGCCTGTGCTCCCCATCGGGAGAGGCCACAACACTGAGAGGCCCGCGTACCGCAAAAAAAAAACCCGAAACCTAGGGTGACTGTATGAAAAATGAAGTCCTTAAATTAAACATTAAAAAATATTAGTCATTGGAAAGAAACTCTGTCATATTTTACTAATAACTATACTGAGAGTTCTGTTTTGACTCTGTTGCTTCCTGGAGCATTAGGGATGTACTTTCTACGTTGGATGTAAAACAAGCTATTTCAAGAATTTCCCACAGTGGGACTTCCCTGGTGGTCCAGTGGTTAAGACTCAGCGCTCCCAATGCAGGGGGCCCGGGTTCGATCCCTGGTCAAGGAACTAGATGCCACATGCCGCAACTAAAAATCCCATACGCCGCAACAAAGATCCTGTGTGCTGTTACTAAGACCCCACGCAGCTAAATAAATAAAGAAATAAAAAATAATAAAACAATTTTCCACAGTATTAAACGTATCAAGATCTCCTGCATCCTTGAATCCAATTTCCAGTATGTTTAATCCTTCTCTTCATCTTGTGTGCTGGTCCTCAAAAGATTCTGTTCCATTTTTCCTCCCTAACCTTAACATTTCCCAATATTCAGAAATCAGAGCAAAGAATTATCTTGCTTTTCTGCATAACAAACTATTTGGTATACCATCATGCTTTTGATCTAACACAGAAATGAAGGATTATGTTTATTTTAGAAATACATCACTTTTATGTACTGTATAATGCACGTCTTGCTTATGTTTTATACAGATTTCAGCCCTTTTCCCTCTCATCACATTTAGAATCTGGGCCCCAAAAGAGGCGCAGGCAATAATGCTTCCACGGTAACTGGGCTCCATTCTTAATTGTAAAATAAGAAGCACTTCATTTCTCAAATTTTAATGGAGCGTTCCTTCCCGGATCTGTAGTTGACGGATTCATTTTATAGATGTGGAAATTAACCCCGCCCACTCTTGAACGCCCTCCTTCACCTCCTTCCACCAAATTCTTTGAAAGAGACCCCAGGATCCCGGTCCAGAGCATCCCTGCCTCCATAGCAACCAGACTCGTCTCGGGCTTCCCGTGCACCATGGCGACGGCGCGCCGCCGTGGTCGCTATGGTGACCGGGGCGGGCGCAGGGCCGCGGGCAGGGCGCCTGCGCCGGGAGCGGGCCCTCGGCCCCTCAGCTGCTCTCGACATGGCGCTGAGGCGGCGGCCCGCGCTCGCCCTGCTGCTGCTCCTGCGGGGTGAGTCCGCGAGCCTCCACCGGGCGCGGCCGGAGGGGTCCGGGCGGAGTGGGGGGCGGGCGCGGGGGCCCGGGGGTGGGCGGTGCGGGGGGTCCTGGGTTCAGGGAGGGGAATCCCGGGGATGAGGGTGTTCGGTCCATGTACGGGGTCAGGGATGCGGGGGTCCCGGGGTCCGGGAGGGGCGGGTAGCGGCCCCGAAGGTGCGGGGGGCCCAGAGGTGCGGGTCCCGGGTCGGGGTAGGGGGTGCGGGCCGGGGAAGAGGTGCGGGCGTCGGGGGGCCCAGAGGTAGGGAATCCTGGCGTTCTGGGGGTCTGGGTGCAGGGCGTCCCGGGGTGCGGGGTCCGGCCCGGGGCCCGTGGCCCTGCGCTCCATCACTCCTCGAACAAAGCCGACCCGTTCCCGGTCCCCTTTGTCCCGCCGGCGCCCAGCCCTGCAGCCCGCCCTGGAGTGGCCCGGGGGCCGCCCGGACGAGACGTTGGTCTGTTCTTCCTCCCCCCAGCTCCCCCCCAACCCCCCCCAACCCTCGGCTGGAGGCCCCGGGCAGCCGGACGGCGAGACCACACGCTGTGGGCCGTGGGCTCGCGCTAGGCGCTCGAGACCGCGGTCCCACATAGTCCTCAGAGCAGAGTCCAGAGAGAGCACTGAGCCCCGTCTGCCCCCAGGAGCAAGGGACACTCAGACCCGGGGTCCCGAGCGCCGCGCCAGCCTCGCCTGGGGCATCAGCAGTTTCCCCCCGTTCTCGGGTCGGTCTGTAGTCTGCTTAGTTGCCATCGTCATCCCATGATGTTTGCCAGAGTATACACAGCGAAGCCCCAAGTGACTGTTTGGGGGTGGGGTGGGCGTACTAGGAAAACAAAGGCTCCTGTGTTGGAGGCTCACTGGGGGGTGGTCCTCGGGGTGGCGTGAACAGTGAGGGTCCGGGCAGAAGCCGGGGAGCAGGGCTCTGTGATGAGGGCGAAGTTCAGGGAGTAGATGTTGTCCCTATGCTGTGCTTGAAAGTGGTTTCCATAAACGTGTGGTTGGGAGAGATGAATGATCAAAGGCTAGCCAGGGGACAGGGGTGTCAGGAATGTCCCCTCCCGGCTTTGTTGGTCACACTGACACTGTCCTATTCACAGACTGGAACAACTCGCTATTGTTGAGAAGATCTGTTCACATGAGAGTTTGCAGTTTTTATTGCAGAAACATTTGGCAGTTTAGTTCAGGAATGAGTTTCAAGTTGGTGGTTTGTTAGTAAAACTAGTGGATGCTAAGGCCTTCACATCCCCTTAACTTCTTATTTAAAAAAATTTTTTAAATTTAATTTTGTTTTTTGTTTTTTTTTTTGGCCACACCGTGTGGCGTGCGACATCTTAGTTCTCCCACTAGGGATGGAACCCTTCCCCCCTGCATTGGGAGCGGGAGTCTGAACCACCGGACCGCCAGGAAAGTCCCCATTAACTTCTTATTTTGGTTTCCCAGCGGGGCTACTTGTGTGCCTTTCTTAATGCTAAGGACTGGGATTCACCTGTAGAACACAGGATGAATAATCACTATTTTGCAAAATAGCACTAATGACAAAGAATAGAGGTGGTAGGATGTATTTGTACACTTTGAAGGGATGTAGCTATCATTTTCAGTAGGAAGCTCTTTTCTATTATTTTCTTATGCTCTAAATATACAGTAATATCTTGAAAACTATTCGGTCACGGGGCATCACAGCTGTGTCTCTTTTATCTTCATGATTACACTTTTCAATTGCTATTATTTATGCGTGTTCGCATTTTTAAAAAAATTTGGTTCCTGATATAATACAAACATTCTTTATTAGCTACCCTTTGCCAGGCTCTGTTATAAAAATGTAATATGTATTCATTTAATATTGATAACTCTAAAAGGTTGTTAGTATCAGTTTGCCCATTTTGGGGACTAAGAAACAAGTACGGAGAGATTCAGTAACTTGCTCAGGGTGACATCCCATGTGTTTCAGATGTGGAAATCAACCATTTGTGTTAATCCATTTTTTTGGTTACTTGTATTATTCCGTTTGACATGGAGTTCTTGTTATGGATCATTTTAACCAGATTATTAAATGTTCAACGCTGGGTGGTTGATAAAGTATTCTTTTGTTGAATTGGTGACAGGTGCAATTCCTCTTTGCAAATGTTATATACCACATGTCGTTTTTGAATGATTATGTGGTAATTATTGTTGGGTTTCCAAATCTTTTGATGTCCTAGAGAAGTGCTTCATTTAGAGTTAAAACAGTTACAGTTGGGCTTCCCTGGTGGCGCAGTGGTTGAGAGTCCACCTGCCGATGCAGGGGACGTGGGTTCGTGCCCCGGTCCGGGAAGATCCCGCGTGCCGCGGAGAGGCTGGGCCCGTGAGCCATGGCCGCTGAGCCTGCGTGTCCGGAGCCTGTGCTCCGCAATGGGAGAGGCCACAACAGTGAGAGGCCCGTGTACCGCAAAAAAAAATAAAAATAAATAAAAAAAAATAAAAAAACAGTTACAGTTTGTGTATTCTTGGGGTAAGACAATTTGTGTGTGAAAGTTTAGCAAAATCTGAAAATCATAATTTCCAGGAAATTTTTGAAAAAAATTGTAAATTTTCCATTTGCATATGTTTGGACCTCTGAAACATTTTAAAATGACCTATTTCGTTTTGTTTTCAGTCTTTTGAATTAATTATATCTGACTGATATAAGCGTTATCAGAAAAACAAGAACCACCTGTGTGTTCAGAAAAACAAGGAACACCTGCCCTGAAGCATGCACTGCTTCAGATCAGCTGTTCATTCCTGAACGGCCTGTTGAAGGCATTTGTTCTGAGTGCTTCAGGCTGGGGAGACTGAGTGGGCAGCTATTAGAGATTCTTAATCACAATTGCAGCGTTACATACAGACAAAATGTTCACACACCCAACCCCAAGCTCTGGGAAACTTGCTCTTAAGGCAGCCTGGCGGGGTAGGCTTAAATCATTTCTTTTGAAAGAAACCAGATTTGTATTAATAGCCCACTTTTTGAGATGGCCATATAATGTGACTGAAGAGGCTGTGGATTTAGTACAATCCAGCCAGCAGCTGTTAGCGATGTAATATTAGCAAATTCCTTCTCCACAAATTCTTTGCATTTTTTCACAAGCACAAGTGGAGTAAAACAAAGGAAAATTTGTGTGTGGATGAAGTTAGGATGTATAGAGTCTGCTGAGTGATACCCTAGTCATGAAGCTGGATTCTCTTTAAGACAAGTTTATAATCAGGTGGTGAATGTGATGCTGTTAGGGCTGAAGCAGATTTCACGTCTCCTGTGTTTACCCTCTGGATGCTCACAGTATATGCAGATAGCTTCAGTGGAGTCTAAAGGGTTCCTGAAAGAAAGTTTTGGTAAGCACGTTCTTTTACACCTAGTTTAGTAAGGACAGTATCCACTGTGGGTCTATATATGGAGATCTAAGGCCTTAATTTTCTGCCTTTTCCCACATGTCATGACACACACAAAGTTTCCTGAGAATTAGCCCTTGTTTCTGATGTCTAGGAATGCTGTAGTACTTTGTGTTGGTGTGTTTTCTTTGTTTTTAAGTAATATCTACTATGTGTTTTATATATATATATTATTTTTCCCATGAGTAGTTAATATGTACAGCTGAGGTTTCAAAGCTGTTTGTGTAGAAACATCTAACTTGTTAATAGATTAGGACTGTATAAACATTTTTTTCTTATGCCATCTTTCATTTTCACAGCATCCCAAGGCTTCTGTGGTTCAGCTTTCTTTCTGCAAAATATTGCTCAAATCAAGTTCTGCCATGTTCACGTTGTCTGCTTTGCCCAACTTAACCTCAGCCCACAGTGATCTTCACTGTCTGTAAAGCATAGCTTGTAGTTTGTAGTTCTGTTCAGTACAACAGACATTTACTGAGTATCTGTAATATGTCCTTCATGCTAGGGGTGCAGAAAGGAATAAGGCATCCCAAGCCCTTGAAGAGCCAGGATTATTGCATGCCGAATTATGTTGCACTTTAGTTGTTGCGTGTAAATGCATTTTATCTTCTCAGTGTTATTAAAAATTCATTGGGAACAGAGGCTGAATTTAATTTCTTTTGTATATTTCCAGGGACTATAGTAAATATTGTCTTTGTCACTTGAAAGTCAGTTAACATTTCTTAAACACTTCCTATGTGTCCAAGCATTTTTTTATGTATCTTATCTCCAGTGACCCCAGAAACTTTTGGAAATTCTTGATTTTTACTACAGTAAAAACAGGAGTTTTTGTGGAAGAACAGGAATGGTATTTCTTGACTTGGTTTACTTTAAACATCTTCTTTCTCTCATCTACTCTATGTAGTTATATGAGGTTAAGAAGAAGAAAAACATGGGGAAATGCTTGTGAAGTCATTTAAGTAACACAGTCATATACCATAGGATTCCAATTACACAAAACATCTTATCCTTAGAGGAAAAACATCTGGAAGATAGTGAACCAAAATGTTGATAGGGACTGTCTTTGAGTAGCAGGTCTTATGGCTGATTAAAATTTTTTTTTATTATTATTTATTTATTTTGGCTGTGCTGTGCAGCACGTGGGATCTTAGTTCCCCGAACAGGGATCGAACCTGTGCCCCCTGCAGTGGAAGTGCAGCGTCCTAACCACTGGACCACCAGGTCTTATGGCTGATTGTTTTCTACTTTCCTCTTGTTTTTCTGGCTGATTCTTTTGGTTTTTTTCCCCCAAGTTTTCTTTGATAAGGATTTTTTTTAATATAATGAAAACAATTGCATTTTGGGGGGCCTCCTAGACAAAATAGTGGAATTTTAAATTTGACACTTAGTAAGGATTTTCTTTTAAAGTGGGAAAACTTAGTTAAAAGTGATAGCATGTGATTGTGGCTTTTTCTAGCTCCTGAATTAATGTCAGCTGCAGTGCAAGAAGGACGGGCAGCCTTGAAGTTGGGTTTGATCATGCATTCTTTGTGACCCATTTGAGAGATTTGCTGTTACTGGCTCTTGGGCGGGGCAGCCAGGTGTGGCATCCTCAGCAAGTGCTTAGCTGGAAAACTGAAAGAGGGTTGATGAGAATACCTGCCTCTTCCCTTTTTTTGAACAAACAAATGGAATCATCTGAGTAGCTGCTTTGGTCTGCCTTTTCGGCATCAGCCCGTGTTTACTGGACCCCTCGTTCGTGCCAGCCAGGCAGCTCCTGGGGGACTGTTTTCTTTGTCTTGGGTGATACAAATACCAGGTCAAATTGACTTCCTTGGGAAACAGACTCTGAAAGATGTTTCCTGAAGTAAGCCGACAGCTGAAGTTCCCTTATCACTTCTTCCTGCCCACCAGGACTTCCTCGTGGGATGTCTTTCTCTAAGGAAAATATTTGACGTCTTTAGAATGAAGTGCAGCTGTCTGGAGGATTACAAGGAATGCAGCACATCCTAAGACAACTGCCTTTTCTTTCCTTTTTTTCTTTTTTTTTTAATTTGGTGCCATGTTTTTCCTCTAAAGTGTCTCTACCAGGGCGCTGGAGCTCAATCAGCCAATCCATCATTATTAGGCAAAAATCTCCGTTTTCATGGCAGTAGAGCTTTCCACAGGCAGAACAGGGACAGCTAAGATAAGCGCTTTCCTAGACCAGAAACATCACACAGTTTAGGTAGTTAATGAACAGAGTAGCACTTTGGGTAAATGTTTTACGTGTTTAGAAGCGAGAGCACTTACTTTGGGCTGGCCTGGTCGAGGAAAATTTCAAGAAGCAGCTGGACTTTTGGCAATAATTTGGTTGACTTAGTGCAGATTTTGGGGGAATGGACGTGTTAGGGGCCAGTGAAGTGGAGGAAATACCGTGAGCAAAGGCGTGGCGTTGGGAATGCATATGTTGTATTTTGGGACCAATGAGTTATTATAATGATAACTAATAGCTTCCAGTTATTGAAAGTCTGTGCCAGGCACTGCGGAGAGCACTACGTTGTGGGGGTCTTAGCCCATGTCAGCGGTCAGTCCCTATGGGCTCATTTTGCAGGTGCTGAACCTGAGGCTCAGGCAGGTTAGTTACCTGGCCCAGGTCACAGCTGGTAAGTTGAGGGAGGAGCCAGGTAGATGGTCATGGACCTTATTATGTAGGTTCTAGAAATTCATGTGGCAGTTTGAAGCAGGAAGTGATCTGATCAAATGATTTTAGATGTGTTGGACTGATATTATAATCAAGATGGCGGGAGAGGGAAGGTCAGTTAGGAAGCTTCTAGAATAGTTCACAGTCACTCCCTTTAGGGTAGGTCTCTTGATGTTGAATTCATTTTTGTTTATATCCAAAAATATATTTATTTTCATCTTGTTCTTGAAGTATCGATTTATTGGGTATGTAATTTTAGGTTGACAGTTATTTTGACTTGGAGCCTGGGCTCCATTACACGGATGCTTTCTGGTTTCCATCATTCCTGTTGTGAAACCTGCAGTCACATCATCAGCCTGTCTTTCTCCAGCTACTTTAAAGATCTTGTCTTCTCTTTGGCATTCTGAAATGTTACTATGTGTGTCTAGGGTGCATTTCTTTTAAATTATTCTACTTGTTAATTTGTTATACTTTGTGTATCTGTGACTTTATATCTTTCTGGAGAATTCTCAGGTAGTGTGAGTTCAAATACTGCCCAGCTTCTATTTTCATAACTCTTTCCTTTTGGAACTCTGATTAGATATATTCAGTCTTCCATCTTCCAAGACTGTTAACCTTTCTGTTGTAATTTCATGTCCTTCTTTCTTTGTGCTGTTGTGGGTTATTTATTTAGTTTTGTTTTACAACTGTTTCTTTTGCCAGCCATGTCTAATCTGTTATTTAACCAATGTATGAAGTTTTTTTTTTTTAACCCATTATATTCATTTCTAAAAGTTTACTTGGTTCTTTTTATAATCTGGTTTCTTTTGCCTGCTCATTTTTCACCCCATTTTATTTATTTATTTTTTAAAAAATAAATTTATTTATTTTATTTATTTATTTTTGGCTGCGTTGGGTCTTCTTTGCTTCACACAGGCTTTCTCTGGTTGTGGCGAGTGGGGGCTACTCTTCGATGTGGTGCGCAGGCTTCTCATTTCGGTGGCTTGTCTTGTGGCGCATGGGCTCTAGGTGTGCAGGCTTCAGTAGTTGTGGCTTACGGGCTTCAGTAGTTGTGGCTCACAGGCTCTAGAGCACAGGCTCAGTAGTTGCGGTGCACGGGCTTAGTTGTTCTGCGGCATGAGGGATCTTCCTGGACCAGGGCTTGAACCCGTGTCCCCTGCATTGGCAGGTGGGTTCTCCACTGCGCCACCAGGGAAGCCCTTAGTTTTTTATTTTTAAACATTTCACATACATTCTGCATGTGAGACTTAAAATATCTGAAGTTCTTGGGAGTCTAAATCTAATGTTTGTTGTTTCTTATGACTCTTACTTGCAGTGAATTGTTTTTCTTTACTCGTAAATGACGTTTGGTTGATCGCAATCTGTGCAGATCTGGGGACGCTTTGTGTGAGAGAGGATGGTCATCTGGGATGGCTTTCAGGGCCTGGCAATGTTTGGAAATCTCAGGCTCAGCTCTGCCTTCCTGCTGGCCCATTGGCTCAGTCTCCCTCATGACCCTCAGGGTCATGCCCCACCCATCCTATTATCTTCTGGGTTCAGCCTACAGCTATTTTACTTGCTGCGTTAAAGATCGCCCACTTCTCAAGAGCCCAGAGGTGCAGTAAAAACTAAGTTTGCTTGCGTGGGCTCTCCAAAGTTGGAGTGCCGAGGCCTTTTGGAGAAGCTGACCCACGGCTGGAGCTGGAAACAAGAGCCTCGGCTTTACCTAACGTAGGCCCCCTTCTATATAACTTAAGGGTTACACACCTTCCTTTAAAAGTTTATATTCTGAAGGTAATGCTTTTGTTTACATTTTTCAAGTATAAAATGAAGTTAAAATATTGGCTCTTTTTTCAGAGCACGTATACACACACAAAGGTCTGATAGGGTTGGGGGAAGGGGTTGAATGAGTCTTGCTAAGCATCGCTGCTGTCAGGATGGGGCTGTCCTGTTATAAAGACATATATATACCCAACTGCACAGCCGTCATCCCCATCCTTGGGTAGGTTTATCTGAAGAGTAAGGAGCATTGATCATTTGAGACACAGCAACTTAAAATTTGGAGAATTACTGCTGTCCCACACTAGACAGGTGTCTGGGACAGCAGCTCCCCACTCTGCTGGTAACAGGACAGGTGAAGAGCTCTCCAGATTTTCAGATTCAGATTCCTACAGGGTGAGGTGAGAGGGACCATCCATCCCAGGCTCCGCTGTCCGCTGCCTCTCAGATAATTTTCTGGGTGGAGGAGGGAGCACACGTGGGTGTCAGGAATTCTGGACCCACTTCCCAGCTTTGCACGTGATTCATTTTGGGACCTTGGGGAAATAATATTGGTTTTAATCCAAGTCGCTTGTAAGTAATTTAAGCAGTATTCCTCTTCCCCTACCAACACATTCACATTTCTTTCCCCTGTTAGATAACTCACAGTGTGAGTTTCAGATCCAAAGAAGTGGTTTTATGGGAATACAAAAGAATTTTTAACTGATTCGTTGAATTACTTTGTTAATTAAAAGTGCATTTGAAGGTTTTGAAAGCCCAGTTCATAGAAATGTCTTCCTCTTCTGAAAGTTTGGAAGTTTTTAGAGCCGGGTAACTTTGGTTTGAAGCCCTCTTCTACTCCAAGAGGTTAGGAAATTACATCTTTCAGAACCTCAGGTTTTGTGTTTGTTTTGTTTTTTTAATCTGCTACAACCTTACTTACTAGATCTAGTGTTTTAAGAGTTCCTGTGTTTGTTTACCAGGAAGAAAAAAATAGACCACTATTTGGTTGGGTTGGTAATCTGTTGTTTGATATCTAGTGTCAGATATGGAGTTTTCACTCTGACCGTATTTGGTCTTGCTTTTAAGTCCACTGCCGGTAGAGAACGGTAGCTGGGAATCTCTAGAGCAGGGGTTCAGTAAGAACAAATGTTTGTGTCTTTAATTCACCAGGTCCTGTTTCAGACCTTCATCTGTGGAGCAGTTTATGTCAGGAACACCATGTAGATGATGGAAGTTATGGCCCTTTTTTCCAAATAGTACTTTCATGTACATATGTGGGAATTTTATATACTATTTTGGGGGTTACAACCCCCAGAAGATCATTTATGACCTCAGGTTGAGAGGCCTCCTCGAGGGCCCAGGGTCCCTGGAGTGTGTGTCTTCTGAAGTAGATGCTGACTGCATGCAGAGCTCGGGACTGGTATACAAGTGTGTTATTTTATTATTCTGTTATATCTTCTTTCCCTTAACTCCGTCCCAGCCTGGCTTTTCTCTGAGGCTGTGTTATGGATGGTGACTGTCCGTGTGAAGCATCTGGTCGTAATTTCCGTACATTTCCAGTTTAGCTCACTCTGTGGGTATGTCAGAGGGAAGACTTTGATTTAAATGGAAAACAAAGTATGCATGTGGCTTCAGAGATGCTTAATTCTGTGATTCTGCAGTGCTCTGTCGTGTTACTACAGCTCCAGGAGGTGTGCAGGCTGAAGCCCCAGGAAAAACAGAGAAACCCTTGCTGGAGCTGCCTTTCCATCTCCCTCGGTGTCCATGTCTGTCTGTCTGTCTGTCTCTACCCTAGGCAATGGTGATGAGAGAACAGGCCTAAAGGACGTCTCGTGACATTGGATGAGGGATCTGGCCCTTGCTGAAGCCAGAACAAATACCCTCCCGGTGGCCCTGTGTCTGACCCTCCTTCCCTGCCCCCCACCTGTGGTTTGCTGCACAAAGGGCTGCTCCCCCTGGGCATCCTCAGGCTGGTGACTTTCTCTGGGACGAGTGTGTTTTCGTGTTTTGTTCCCTCTTCCACTAACAAATTTGTTTTCTGTGCTATTCTCGGCAGGTACGTTTTCTATGTGCAGAGTAAGTAAAACGTGTTAGGACTTTGGTGTTTCTGTCCTTGTGCGAGCAGCACCTTTCAGCTCCCAATTTTGAAGCTACTTCTCACGAAACTTGGAGGAAGACTCTTTAACTGGCTCTCAGAGGCTCCAGTTTGGGGGTCCTGTCTTGGCTCTCCTGCCCTGCCCCGCAGGACTGGGTTGTACAGTCCTGGGCTCCAGCAGGGGCGCTGCCTTCACGGGAGAATCACCGGGTTTGGGCTTCGGGTGGCGGAGACGAGGCACTTGGGTGTCCACACCAGCCCTCTCCGTAGAGGAGTTGGGTTCTAGAGAAACGTAGCCTTTTCCTTTTCTTTTTACAAGATAATGGCTATGTCATAAAGAGAAAATTGACCCTAAGAGTGTATTCACTTAATTCAGTTTTGTCGGGGAAATCACACGATTTGGAGCATGGTCTTGGGCTCTGTAGAAGTGTTCCATCACTGTCTCCTGAATCACCCTTGTGTGTCGCCATTTCTGTTTTATCGTCATGGCCCATCTACCCCAGTGCAGATCACCCTCTTTCTGTTCAGTTCCACTCATTCCCCAGTATCCAGCTCAACACACTTCTCTGTAAAGGCTTTTTTAGGTCTCTAGCCGGTAGCGATCTCTTCCTTTCTGAATTCCTGTTCATCAGGAAGAACGTAAGCTAGACCAAGGTTTGAATCTCAGCTCCACTGTAGGACTTGTCCAAGTGAATCTCCTTACCTATAAAAAAAGTAGAAAAACGTATAACTTTGTAGGATTGTTTTGCAAACCAGTGACTATATATAGTGTTCCTATCAAAGTTACCTATATGAGTGATAACAAAAATTACACTAATCGATATAGTAAAATTAAAATTAATTACATAATTACATAAGTGCTTAGCAGAGGGCCTGGTATAATAACAAGCTCTCAGTGCTGGGTTTTAGAGATTTACTGTCAGTACTAACTGTTGATGCTGCTGCTAATACTCCTGTTACTACTTTACTACAATTCATTTAATCCTCAATTAATCAGAGGCAAATTGAAGATGAACCTTATCAAGCGCAGACTTTTGGACTGCTCCATTACAAGGAGGCCCCTTCCAAGGCCCCAGGTTTCATCCTAGCAGTGTCCTCAGATTTGCAGAACTTAGACGCCTTAGCTATAATCAGGTAAGATTATAGCTTCTTCCCCTCTGCTGCCTTCGTGGCCTTGCACTGGCCCAGCACAGGGAGGCGAGTGTCTGTTCTTAGTTGTGGTTTGGGAAAGGGGCAGGGTGTTCACTAGCCGTTTTAGATGGGGGCCGACACGTATTTCTATTCAAACAAATCACAACCTGGACAGATGAGAAACCAAGGCCTAATTTGTATGTTTCTTAATTGTTATTTTAAATAATTTCGAGTCAGAAGACCTGGTTTCTACTTTGGCCTCTGATACTTTCAAGTTTTGAGGCTGTAATTGTCTCCTAATATATCCGAGCCCTCTTCTCTTTATCTATAGATAAATACCCACTTTACAGGACTCTTAGGTGCATCAAGTGAGACTGTATGTGAAAGTGGTCCTGTACATTATAAAATGCTATGCGGATGTAAACAGTATCATTCTTGGTTTTTGGGGTTTTTTTTTGCGGTACGCGGGCCTCTCACTGTTGTGGCCTCCCCCGTTGCGGAGCACAGGCTCCGGACGCGCAGGCTCAGCGGCCATGGCTCACAGGCCCAGCCGCTCCGCGGCATGTGGGATCTTCCTGGACCGGGGCACGAACCCGTGTCCCCTGCATCGGCAGGCGGACTCTCAACCACTGCGCCACCAGGGAAGCCCCATTCTTGGTTTTATTCCCCTTGGGTTTTAGAATTTCATTAGTGCTCTGGTTCTTTTTTTTTTTTTTTTTAATTTTTATTGGAGTATAGTTGATTAACAACGTTGTGTTAGTTTCTGCTGTACAGCAAAGTGAATCAGTTATACATATACATATATCCGTTCTTTTTTAGATTCTTTTCTCATATAGGCCATTGCACAGTATTGAGTAGAGCTCCCTGTGCTATACAGCAGGTCCTTATGAGTTATCTATTTTATATATAGTCCTCTGGTTGTTTAGGTTACAAACCTAATTTAGAGGAACTTTCTCATATTAAAGCTTCCCTGATGGCTTATTTTGATGAGATAGCAAGTTTTTACATTTATTTTTTCTGTGTAGGAAAGACATTTCATCTAAAGTACATATTGGTGTCCTGATTTTTTCTTAGAAAAACAAAAATCCAGTTTTAAGTTTCAAGAGTAAAGAAGAAGAAATTATCTGACATTCTTGGATTTAAAAAGTGGTTCAGTGATATTTGTAGAAAAGATTAGACCTCTCTTGCTTGGGGACATTTTCAGGCCTGCGCTAGCAAACTTTGAATAATAAAAAGTTTCAGTGGAAATTCCAACATATCTTTAAGTAGAGGAGCTGCCAATATAAATCAGTGTGTTTACATTAAAAATAAGCATCTTTTTAGATAAATAGCTATGAAGAATGGATGAGTTCAGGACAAGAAAATGTCCCATGAGTATACAGGCCTCAGTATCCACAGGAATCCCGTGTTCTGGGACCAGGGTGCCACATGATGGTGGGCGCCCTCAGCTGCGGGCGTGTCCAGAGAAAGCAGGGGAGAGAATGAAGGAAAGCCCTCAGGAACTCAGCAAGTCACTGCCTCTGTTTAGACCCAAGGGGCGTGTAGTTTCCAAAAAGTGCTAAAACAGACCATGCATTAGGCGTGGCGTCTGGCCTCCCAGCTCTCCTGGGTTACGTTCATGCTCAGTTCAGGGCGTCAGCTGAAGAGCTGAGTCCTTCAATCCACCTCTTTCCAGACCCACGAGATAAGATACTTAAAACCATTCCCTCTTCCTTCGAGGGATGTTGGTGTTGGACTTCTATGGAGGAGGGAACCATCTTACAGGGCTGATTTCTCACTGCCTGTCTGGTTACAGGAGACCTGAGTTCACCCTGGTTTACACTTGGTCTCAGTGAGTCCTTCAATTCTCTTTGTTAGCTTTATACCCAAAGAAGTAGTATTTACCCCTCAACTCAACAGACATGTAGGTTATAGAATTTTAGAGCTGAAAGAGACTGTGAGACAGGGTTTCTCACGCTTGGCGCTGTTGACGTTTTGGGCCGGTTAATCCTTTGTTATGGGGGCGCTGCCCTGTGTGTTGTGGATGTTTAGCAGCACCCCTGGCCTCTCAATGCCACTAGCAGCACCCCCAGCTATGACACCCAGAGACGACTCCAGGTGATTCCGGGTGACCCGGGTGGCAGGATCTCTGCAGTGGAAACCTTCTGCTGTGAGAGGCCCAGAGACGTGCAGTGCCCAGCTTGGGTCATGACTCCCGCCTGAGTGGGAGTGTGGAGCTACACCCACTTCCCAGTTTCCCCTACGTTAACACAGAGTGGAAATACCTCCTAAAAACTATCTGCAGTTGCTGCTCTGCATTTCAGGGCGTTTTTGCACGTTGGATGGAGTCCTGGTCACCTGCTCCCTACCTCGTGTGTGGGAACAGGGTCCTTAGTGACACCTTCACCTGAGATTAGTGACATTCTCAACTCACACTGCTGGGGTCTCTTTCGGGCATCAGTGACAAGCTCAGTGTCTGTTGCAGAGACACCTCCTGGCCTGGGCTGGCCTTGAGCAGGGAGCAGGCTGACTTGTGGTTGTGAGTCAGCTCTACAGGTTTTTTTCTACTAGCGGAGAAGGAAGCATTGTTAGGAACGCAGAATCCAAACTACAAAGAATTAAAAACAATTTAAAACTGTATTTTACTTTAAATAATATTTGTTATATTTCTGACCAAAGAATGTTTACTTCAGGTTTATGTTTTCTTGCTTGCTTTTTCTATTACAAGATGCCACTTTAAAAATCCCCCAAGGGCTTCCCTGGTGGCACAGTGGTTGAGAGTCCGCCTGCTGATGCAGGGGACACGGGTTCGTGCCCCGGTCCGGGAGGATCCCACATGCCGCGGAGCGGCTGGGCCCGTGAGCCATGGCCGCTGAGCCTGCGTGTCCGGAGCCTGTGCTCCGCAACGGAAGAGGCTGCAACAGTGAGAGGCCTGTGTACCGCAAAAAAAAAAAAAAAATCCCCCAAATCATGGAAAGTCATTTTAAGGTGTGATCTTCAGGTTTTTAAATTTAAAACCTATTCTTAATTTTCCTCTTCCAGATCTGTGCCCTTTTTGGTGCTGTAAGGTGGATACTGAGTTCATGCCTTTATTAAGGGCTCTAGCCCTTGAGTTCTTGAACATTTCATGCTTTTGCAATTGTGAGCACGGTTCGTTTTTTCCCGTCATTTTCAGTCCGTGACAAACCTGTCCACTTTGTAGGGCGCACGGGAAACATCCCCCTTGAGCTTCATCACTTCATTCCCCAAACCTCAGGGTCCCCCACCCCAACCCCCTGGGTCCAGTCCGTATTTATTGAGTGACTGCTGTATGCACAGGGCATAGCGATGAGTCGTGGCCAAGGTCGTGTCACCCCCCACCCCCACCCCGGGGAGGAGACAGCGCTGGTCACTCCTTCCACGCCCTGTGGGCCTCTGCCTGCCTGCGAACGAGGCTGCGGTGTAGACGGCTGTTGTCTAAGGAGAGAGCCAGAAAGTTCACCTTCAGAGAGGAAGGCTCAGCAAGTCTCCTGTTGGAAAGAGGTCTGTTAGTGAAGCAATCTAGTTCTTACAAAAAGCACAATAACCAAAGCCAGATAAAACCCATTAGAAGGTTCACGTGAGATATTCGGAATTTGCAAAATTAGCTTTAATGAGCCGGGAAAGGTGCGAACTGTTTCTTCCAGGGCAGGATCTGCTTTTCCCGGGCATGTAAAGCCAGAACCAGCAGTCCCTGAGCGAAAGGCTCCCAGGCTGTGTTCTCTGTGCGGTGGGTCAGTGTCACCTGTCACAGGTGGGAAGCCTTCCGCTGCATCCATCACGCCAGGGCACCGTCACGGCCCTCAGCTGACGACTGGCTGTGAATTAGACCAATAGCATTGCCTTCTCTTGTGTTTTCAGGCCTGATTTTTATGGTCTTCTGAAGAGCCAGCGCTGGCCCCCTCCTCCTACCTCCTGCAGAGTCTCTTTGGGGCTGGGGGGCCGGTTACAGCAGCACAGGTCTGGAGGGCACCGAGGCCGCTCCTGGTCTAAATGTTCTTTTCCTCACCCCCGCCCTCTACCTGGTGGAGGGTCCGGTGCACGCGGTGAAACATGATGCAACCGGCCGGATGAACTCTCCCCAAGCTTCTGCTGCCATTAGGAGAGGGCTTTGAGGTGACCCCCATGTCCCCCTTTTTAGTGCCTTTCTCTGGACCTTACGTGGAATGACCACTTTTCTGATCCAGACGAGTTTCCGGGACTTAATTGCAAGACCCCGCATTTCCGGAGGCATGGCTGCCCCCCGCCCCGCCCCTGCACCGGCCCCCATAGGGCCCAGGGTCCACCCACACAGCCTTTCCTGATGAGGAGGGGGCGCGACGCAGGGGAAGCACTGTGCTTTTCAGGCCCAGATGACAAGGAAGATCCCTCAGGAAGCTGCACGTTGAGCGGGGGGGCGGGTAGCAGGATGAAAAAACCTGTCATCAGGCTCCCGTTAGCTCTAAGACCACCTTGCGGTCCCGGTCTTCGTTTATGTGTCCCAGCTGGCGGCGAGCTGGTACTCCTTGGCGGCAGCATGCGTGGTTCTGCGCGCGGCAGGACCGCAGCCCGGGCGAGAGGCACGTCTGGGGACGCGCCGACCCTCTCCCCGCGGGGCCTCTCCGCGGGCCCTCCTCTCTGTTTGGGGGGCGGTCATCACAGTGCTGCCTCACGGGGCTGCCCGGAGGACTGTGAGAGCCCAGAGCCTGCAGGGGCCGGTGCTTGGCACACAGGCATGCTCCTGAGGACGTTGGTGTGCGTGCGTGTGTGAGAGATGGCGCACAGCCCCTGCATCTGTGTGGACATCTGTAATTCATGTCATGTACACACACACACTGCATTCTTGTTTAGTGTATGGCTGTAGTTTGACTTGGAACCTGCATGTCATTCCTGTTCCCGAGTGTACAGCTCATTTTAAATTGCTTTACTGTGTTAAATGTTGCCACATGAGAGGGCTGCTTGTCACGTACAAGCTATTTTCTGTTTTTAGAGACCTGCTGTCTTCCTTGGTTCTGAAACCGCCCTCGCCTTCGTGTGATAAGGAGGCTGGGGAGGAGGGAGGAGAGGCTGGACCCCGATTGCTGAGTTGCTTGGCTCAGGGAATACGCTGGGCCTGAGTTATAACAGTGGGAGATTGGGCATGTGGGTATCTTGTTAATTTATGGATCTACAGAAACGAAAAAATGAAACACTTGTCTGCTGAGACAAATTATCTAAAAAGAACACAGAGATTCCTGCTTTATTATTTATCTGGAATGAGAACACATTTTTTTTGAAGCTCCAGTTTGCTTTTTCCTTTTCATTTTGCAAATTATTTATTTTTGAGAAATAAAAATCAAATACATTTAAGGTGCATGTATATGTGCCATGTAATTTTTTTAAATTGGAGTATAGTTGTTTTAAAGTGTTGTGTTAGTTTCAGGTATACAGCACAGTGATTCAGTTATTTTTTTTTTCAGGTATTTTCCCCTTACAGGTTATTACAAAATATTGAGTATAATTCCCTGTGCTATACAGTAGGACCTTGTTGTTTATTTTATATAGTTTGCTTTCTTAAAAATTTTATTTATTTTTTTGGCTGCATTGGGTCTTCGTTGCTACACGTGGTCTTTCTCTAGTTGCAGCGAGTGGGGGCTACTCTTTCGTTGCAGTGCGTGGGCTTCTCATTGCAGTGGCTTCTCTTGTTGTGGAGCACAGGCTCTAGGCACGTGGGCTTCAGTAGTTGCGGCACTTGGTCTCAGTAGTTGTGGCTCATGGGCTCTAGAGTGCAGGTTCAGTAGTTGTGGCGCACGGGCTTTCAGTTGCTCCGCGGCATGTGGTATCTTCCCAGACCAGGGCTCGAACTCATGTCCCCTGCATTGGCAGGTGGATTCTTAACCACTGCGCCACCAGGGAAGTCCCTAAGTTCTTTTTTTTAAAAAAATAGACATATAGAGGGCTTCCTGGTGGCGCAGTCGTTGAGAGTCCGCCTGCCGATGCAGGGGACATGGGTTCGTGCCCCGGTCCGGGAAGATCCCACGTGCCACGGAGTGGCTAGGCCCGTGAGCCATGGCCGCTGAGCCTGCGCGTCCGGAGCCTGTGCTCCACAACGGGAGAGGCCACAACAGTGAGAGGCCTGCGTACCGCAAAAAAAAAAACAAAAAAAAAAACAGTAGTGGTTGGGTGTTTTGTAGAATGTCCCTCAGTTTGAGTTTTTTTGATGTCTTCTCATGATTGGCCTTGGGTTATAGATTTTGAGGGGTTAGGTAGGAGAATTCCATAGAGGTGTAGTACCCTTCTTATCATCATATTACCATGACATTTCACTGATGATGTTGCCTTGATCTCTGGGCTTAGGTGGTGGCTTCTGGGTTTCTCCCTGTGAAGTTACTGTTTATCCTTTTTTGAACACTGTTAGAGGTTCAGCCAGCCTACCTCAAGGGGAGGGCAGAGTATCAAATAATTTGTGGACATATGAGAAACCACCACAATAGCTAATAAATATTTGGTGGGATCAGATATTCTGAAGCTGTCCAAATATTCTGTTTCTCTTTAAAGTTTTTCCACTAAGTTTGGCAATCATCAGTGGATCTTGCCTGAAGCAACTATTACTTTGTTGTTCTAAAGGTGGTTTTTCTGTTTCCCTCATTCATTCTACATTATTAATTGGGATTCTTCCATAAAGAAAGTTCTCTATCTCCCTTCCATTTGCTTATTCATTCACTTATTCATATCTTATGGACTCATGGATATTTATTTTATTCTTTGTGTTATAACAGTCTATCATTTATTTTTTGCTCAGATCTTCCAGCTTTAGCCTTTGGAAGCTCTTTCAGTTGGGCTTCTGATCCTTTGCTATTTTTGTTTATTTTAACACTTCCTGACTTTCTGGCACTACAAGATGCTCCAGGCTTATCTTGTATTTTCCCTGCCCCAGCCTTTGAATTACCATTTTTCCAAGTAGCCCTAGTTCCCTTTACCAGATAATGGTATTTAGAAATCAAGATCTGGGCACTGAGTGTGCTCTTTGTTATGGAGGTGTCAATACTTCTAGGCTCTTGGTAGACAGGGCTAGGAGATGTGTGTATTTATACTAACCCATGTATGCACACATGTCTGTACTTATTTCTCTATTTGTGTATATTTGAAATAAACATTGATTTGTACTAGTGTCTCTGACTGGTCCAGCACTACAGGGCTACTTCTAGCTTCCCTCTTTCATATTCATAACTTCTTTCTTTGACAGTGACAAACGTGGCTCTCATTATTGATGACATCTTTATAGTTCTTATTTACTCAATCCTGTTATACATGTAAAGTATTTTCAGAGTTGCTAACCCATGCTGCTATGAGAAGTAAATTTATCAGCTAGAGCGCAGTGTTTGTGCAAAATTCTTCTCTTGGTAGCCTTGTTATATCCAGTCAAAACGCTGTTTCCCAAAGTCATTTATGTCAACTCCTTTCTTCCCCATCTCCTTAAGTGAGGTTATTTTACTTGTAATACAGTTAGTTTCATTTCTCAGAGTCCGCATTCCATCCTGGTTCCCTGGACATTTTGTATGATACATATTTTTAAAATGTTCATGCAGTATAAAGTTCACTCTTTGTGGTGTGGAATTCTGAAGGGTTTGGTGAATGCTTGGCTGTGGATTCACCATCATGGTACTGCACCCTAATATGTCTATCAGGCAGCCCCTTGCCTCTTTTTAAAAATCAAGTTATTTATCAAAATAAGTTATTACATGGATCCTTATAGTGTATTTTGATATTAAAATAAACCATATAGTGCTAAAGTCATTTCTTCAGAGCAGGTTTTGACATGAAATACCGTGCAGGTCAGCCAGAGCTGGAGTTCTTGTTAGGTTGAAATCAGCAGAGAAACAAGCGAAGACAACCATGGCTTTGCTCACTTTTTGTCCCAGAGTGGTACAGTCTTTGATGTGGCTTCCCAGGGAAGAATTTCAGAAAATCAGGCATCTCTGATTTTCCTGTCCATAGTGGAGCTGGTAAAGACCAGGTTAAAAAAATCAGACTGAAGCTGCCACAGCAGATGTTTGAGCAATCTCTAGTGCCGACTGTTGGTCTGTGTTCCATTTCCTCTTCTATCTCCTTTCTTACACTTCTGCACTTTCTCCCTTTTCCTATGTTCATATTTTTATGCTATTTCTTTTCTTCTTCTTCTTTTTTTTTTTTTCTTTCTTTTTCTGTGCTGCTTGTGGGATCTTAGTTCCCCGACCAGGGATCAAAACCATGCCCTTGGCAGTGAATGTGTGGAGTCCTAACCACTGGACTACCAGGGATTCCCTTCCTGAATTCATTTATATGTGCATTTATTCAGTAAACTTTATGTATTTAGTCGTGACTGTGCCTCTGTCACTAAACTCTAGATTTTTCTCTCATATTTCCTTGTTTCTTTCTGTCTTCTTACAACTAGCTTTAATGTAAAATTAAAATATTTGTTTTTTAGTGTTAGTTATATTTTTGAATATATATGTTTAATTTGGTCAGAATTTAAAATATAAGTGGATTGAATGTTTCACTCTTTCTTGAGACAAGAAAAAGCAAATTAAATTGCTTTATATTGATTTGTTTAGTTTGTGTATGACTCAGTGGCCATCCCCCCATGTTAGAGAAGAAATAGAATCTATTCTTCCACCTCAGGTGGGACGGTGCTAAAACCAGTGTGTATAGACTCCCTCCACCTCCCCACCCCAGCACTTTGGTCCCCACTGGAGTATTTCATAGCTTTTCCAACATGCTGACCCTAAAACCCACTTACTGTAGCTCGAATTTGTTTCCTCTTGTTGGTGGATCAGTGGAATAAAACAGGAACAGAAACAGCACCAACAGGGGACTTCTCTGGGGGTCCAGTGGTTAAGAATCTGCCTTCCAATGCAGGGGACACGGGTTCGATCCCTGGTAGGGGAACTAAGATCCCACATGCCACAGGGCAGGTAAGCCTGCACACCACAGCTACTGAGCCCGTGCGCTCTAGAGCCCAAGTGCCACAAGTAGAGAGCCTGCATGCTGCAACTACTGGGCTCGCGCACTCTAGAGCCCAAGCACCACAACTAGAGAGAAGCCTGCGTGCCACAAGGACGATTCCGCGTGCGGCAGCTAAGACCCGACATGGCCAAAAGAAACAGCACCATCAGGAGCCCTGCCTCCACTGTGGTCCTCGGCAGTGACACACCCCTCGGGCCTTTGACCCAAGCAGCAGGCGACCCCCAGCGCCTCTGGGATGGGCTGCACAGACGCACTTGGAGGGTTTCTCTGCGGCTGTGAGCGTTTGTCCTCTCACCCTTGGCATTCTCTGACCCCAGAATCTGTAATAGCAGAACGGGGCTCACGCTCAGGGCCAGGTTTGGGGGACTTATTTCCTGAGGAGGCGTTTTACAGAATGACGTGCTTGACACATGGTCTGTGATGGTCACACATACTTGTCAGACCCCAGTGCCTCTGAGTCTTTTGTGTGTTCATCTGGGCTTTAGAGCCAGGGCTGGCGTACGGTTGGTCCGACTGGTCTGCGGCGCTGGGTTCATGTGACGATGGTGCCCGCCGTCCACCAGGCCCACTGGAGCCCATGCAACTGGTACCCGTTTCAGCACAAGCCCAGCTCATGGGGAGAACAGGGCCCTGCAGCGTCTCTGTCCCTGCACAGACGTGCCTGGAGCTGCTGCAGACACTGAGGACCACTGCACTGGCACCACAGGCATGCTGCCTGCCTGGGTGCCCTTTCCCTTCCTCTGCCAGGCCCTCTGCCTCCACCCCACTCTGCTCGGCTGCACCCCCCTTCCTCTGCCCTTCTGGGCCGACTCCCCAAGCTCTGGTTTACTGAATGGTTTGATGCCAATGGGCGTGTGGGACCCAGCCCTTCCCCCTTTCCCCCCGGTTGTCCCCTTCGGCTTCCTTTAGTGACAGGGACTCCTCCCTCGGTAACCCTGGACGGTCTCCCTGGACCGTGCCTGAGATGAAAGAAGGAGGGGGGTCCCTCCAGAGCGTTAGCTCTTCAGACACTCTGTCCAGGTGACCGCTTGATGGACTTTTATCTGCTTTGACCTGGCCCGGTTGGTCAGACTCATGGTCAGAAATCTTCCACGGCTTTGGCTTGGAGATAGAATTAAGTGAACTCACGTCAGTAGTGCCTCAGCTGACGTCTTGCTGCTGAGCTGACCCCTGGAGCAGGATGTGACGGTGCCGAGACTGTCCAGTGTCGCCACTGAGCATTCTTCATGGGGCACATGTGCAGTTTCCGATAAACTCGGGATTCAGAACAAGACACGCTGTGGCCAGGGTATGAGTCAGGGCTCTCCAGAGAAACACAACAAACAGGATGTGTGTGTGTGTGAATAGAACACAGTAGAATTTATTTACCTTATGTATATATCTTCTGTACACATAAAGAGATTGATTATAAAGAACTGGCTTGTGTGATTATGGAGGCTGGTGAGTTGACACTCTGCAGGGCGGGCTTGCCGGCTGGAGACCCAGGAGGTCTGAGGGTGCCGTCTGGTGGAGAAACACCCTCCAGCCTGGGGAGACTGGTCTTTTTGATTTGTTCACGCCCCTCAACTGATTGGATGAGGCCCCCCACATTAAGGAGGGCAGTGCACTAAAAGTTCACAATTTAATGTTAATCGCATCCAAAAACACCCTCCAAGCTGACACTTGGACCATCACAGCCAGATTTATTTGGAATTCCATGATGTTTGGTTGGGTCTCTTTACACTTTAGTATGTATGTATGTATGTATGTATTTTTGGCTGCACTGGGTCTTCGTTGCTGCGCGCAGACTTTCTCTAGTTGTGGTGAGCGGGGGCTACTCTTCATTGCAGTGCGTGGGCTTCTCATTGCGGTGGCTTCTCTTGTTGTGGAGCATGGCCTCTAGGCGCGTGGGCTCAGTAGTTGTAGCTCACGGGCTCTAGAGCTCAGGCTCAGTAGTTGTGGTGCATGGGCTTAATTGGTCCGCGGCATGTGGGATCTTCCCGGACCAGGGCTCAAACCTGTGTCCCCTGCATTGGCAGGTGGATTCTTAACCATTGCGCCACCAGGGAAGCCCTATACTTTAGTTTTAAGGGTCTGTTTGGATAACAATGTAGTTTAGCCAGAGTAACAATGGGCCATCTTTAACCAGAGCTTCAGCTGCCTGTGTTCTCATCAGAGCCCATATTTGATGGGTTTACTTTGCTGTGTGTCTGGAAAGTATCACTGACATGGACTTCTCCCCCTGCTCTTAAATTCCTCTAAAAATTGGTTAAGGGGGGCCTCCCTGGTGGCGCAGTGGTTGAGAGTCCGCCTGCCGATGCAGGGGATACGGGTTCGTGCCCCGGTCTGGGAGGATCCCATATGCCGCGGAGCAGCTGGGCCCGTGAGCCATGGCTGCTGAGCCTGCGCATCCGGAGCCTGTGCTCCGCAACGGGAGAGGCCACAACAGTGAGAGGCCCGCATACCACAAAAAAAAAAAAAAAAAAAAAAAAAAAAAAAAAAATTGGTTAAGGAACCAGAACAGTGTTGAAAACATGCTGTGATACAGGGTATTTTCTTCTCTAGGACGGGTTCTGCTAAGCAAGCACACAGAAGTTGTCTTGAGGATGGCCATGCAGTGTTCTCGCTGGAGAGCCTGCACTGCCGTTTATATTTAGCCTGGAGCCCGGGGGAGCAGCGACGTCCGCAGTGGAGCCACCGTGCACCCGCACTGCTCCAGGCCTGGTCGAGAGCGGGGGACATGCTGGATGGAATGTCAGAGGCTAAATATAACTCTTGACAGAGCCAGACACACATCTGACTTGGAGTGGAAACTTTTTCTAAAAGAGCTGCTTTTTGCTCTCGGTTTACAGTAATGAATAGAAGCCCAAATCAGTGTGACTTCTTGTTGAGAGCTGTCTCTGCAGTTAAATGATCACAGGTGCTGCTGAAGGTAGAAGGAAGGCCCTCACCCCGTGCCCATCCAGGAGCCAGCAGGCCTGTCTTGCTGTGTTCAGATTGGTTTTGTTTCCACAGGAGGAAAAGACGGGTAGTTTCCACTTCACGCCTTGATGTGTCTGGATGTGGGTTGAGTGGTGGATGTCAGCGTTTCGTTTTCCCTTGGTCTCACTGTGCGCCAGGACGCGAGCACTGCTGTGGGCTCCTGGGAGAGCTGACCACAGCAAGGCAGCCTCTGCTGAGTCAGGGAGCCTGGAGCCGAGACTGCCTTACCTCCACAGCTGTTCCGGCTTAAATGTACTTTTTTATGATAATATTTTCTGTTGTTATTAGTTCCTTTGCCTGAGGATCCACAAGCACTGTGTGGTTAGTAATTTCTGGAGAAAGTAAAGGGGAGCAGGCAGCGTCCTCGAGCCCAGCCACAGGGCTGTGCCTCTGTGGACCCGGCTCTCGATTTGGGGTGGCCCTGACTTCATGAAGGGCTCAGTGGGGTTGCCAGATGGGCCGCACATGAGAATCACGTGAGAGGTTTGGAGAGACACAGATCCGGGCCTTTCCTGACCTGCTGAGTTAGAATCTGGGGCGTGTGCTCTCGGGCCGAGGAGGGGGGTTGGGAAGCGGGCTTTTAAACGGGCCCCCTGAGATGATCCCCCTACAGCCTGCCTGGCACCAGGCCCCCAGGCCCTGGCACGATTTCTGAAAGGTCTCCCACAACCGAAGTAAGAAACTGTACTTGTCGCTAAGAGCTGCTGGGATGGTTCCAGACCAGGAGAGAGGTGGGCAGACGGGTAGACGGGGGGCCAGGAGCCGCCGGGCGCAGCATGGCCTCCTCCCCGTCTGCCTGCCCCTCCATTCCCCCGGCTTCCTGGCGGGAAAGGGTGGCTGCTGGAGATGCCGTCGGCCCGTTGTTCCCGAGGCTTTCTCAAGGCCGCTTCCCTTGCGCCTCGGCTAAGGGAGGTCCGGAAGAACAGTGGGATATGAGCTGGGCTTCCGGGTCTGACCCGGGCTTCCTTAAGCTCCGGATCCCCCTCACACACCCTTGTTGCTGTCTCTTCTAGTTCTGGGCATGTTCCTTCTTGTAAGAGACTCTGTGAACTAGAGCAGGGAAGTAGGGACTGGGCGTCGGAACTCCTGGCTTCTGGTGTTCGCTCTGTGCTCACAGACGTGAACCAGCTGGGCTCAAGTGGTCCCCCTGCCCCGCGACGGGAGCTGGGGGGCTGGAGCGCGTTCAGGAGGTGCTGGAGCCAACGCACAGGTTGAGACGCCCGCGGCACCCGGGCCTTCCCACTCCCTCCCGCTTGGTTCCTCTCTCTGTGTTAGGTCGTCCTGCAAGCTGGGCATCGGTCCTGTTCCGAGAAATGGCCCCAGCGGTTCAGTTCTCCTTTTCAGCATCGTCGTGGTTGAGCCGCAAGCAGCTGCGGACCCGCATGCCCCCCGACTCCTTGTGCGCCTCGAGGCCTCGCGTCCCCCGTCTGTCAGCTCCTCTCCTGGAGCCCTGCTGACGGTGAAGTTTATTCTCCATCCGGCACCCCTGCCCCAGCCCACCCTGGTCGTCTCAGGAAGAGCATGTTTCCCTTGCAGACCACTGTCCAGAGGGGTGGGGTCCTTGACATCCTGGAGCCCAGTTGCTTAGCCAGATGTTACTGGAACTTAGAAACGGACCCCGGTCCTCTGGCCCTTACTCTGCGTCTGCCGTGCCGGGCACCCCAGCCAAGGGGCAAAGGCTGGTGTCCAGGGCGCTGACTTATGCAGACAGTGCCTCCGTGTGCCTGCCCTGCCGCCATCGCTCTGTTTCTTCCAGCTGAGCCCGCGCCGTAGGGCCCTTTGGGTCCCTTTTTGTGCATGACTCTGTCGTCTGAGTGCAGGCCTCCTGACCCGGGGGGCCTGTCTCTGAGTCCTCCAGGCGGGATTCCCAGCTGGGGCCCTCCCTCACAGTAGTGCCTTGTCCCTCAGGCTTGGCAAACAGATACAGGAAGGGGCACTACTGGGTGGTCTGGGGACGAGCAGTGGAGATGGCTCAGGACATCTTTGATGAGCCAGGACAGCAGTCAGCCTTGGTCAGCCTTAGTTTCCTACTAGAAAATTTGTGCCATACCCTGCTGTTCATGGCCTGGGCATGTCCCACGTGTCACCTTTCTGAATCTTGGCTTTGTCTCTTCCTCCCCAAGTCCTGCTGCTTGTACCACTGTTGGGCCTTAAGGAGAGTGGGTAGGTCCTCCCTGCCTCTCTAGTAACCTGGTGTGGTTGGCATCCATAGAACAGAGGTAACCTGGCCCTGACGTGTCGTGGAATAGCCTTGCCTTTGGGCCATTTTAGTGTCATTTAGCATTGGGGAAATAAGTGGTTAGGTTGTAGAGGAAGAATTCTCAGACTTCTGTCATCTGCCACATTTCTTGTCACGTGTGCATCACATATAAAACCAACCGCATTTTCTTTTTTTTTTTTTGGCTGTGTTGGGTCTTTGTTGCCGTGCACGGGCTTCTCACTGCAGTGGCTTCTCTTGTTGTGGAGCATGGGCTCTAGGCCCGTGGGCTCAGTAGTTGTGGCTCACATGCTCCAAAGTGCAGGCTCAGTAGTTGTGGAGCACGGGCTTAGTCGCTCCGTGGCATGTGGGGTCTTCCCGGACCGGGGCTCCAACCCATGTCGCCCTGCATTGGCAGGTGGATTCTTAACCACTGCGCCACCAGGGAAGCCCCCAACCGCATTTTTAATGAATTCTTTCATGGAGTCACAGGGAAAAGAAGGAACTGTAGACAGTACAGTAAAATGGGAAGAGTGTTGGACTGAGTCTAAGGATGAGCTAGAGGACAAGCTGCATCCTCCACTGAGGCCAGTCCCTTAGCTGCTGCTTCGTAACCTGGAAATGCCACTCACCCTCACCATCTTGAAGGGTGAGCTGAGGAAGGAGTCGGAATCATCCTCACCTCACCTCTGTCCCCAGTCCTGGACTGTGCCACCTCTGATGGACATGGTTTCAAGAATAAATAACGCCATTGTAATAAGCCACTTCAAAGCATGATGTCTCTGGAGATACAACTTAGTTTAATATTTTTCAAACAAGTAGGCCCAGTGGAGAATAGAGGGACCACTGCTGCTCCTAGAATAACATGAAGAAGGGCACAGAGGACAACAACAAGAAGAGAGACCCACGAGGCTGGCCATCCTGTCCCCGCATGCATCCTCAGCTCCTGACCCTGCCCTCCCTGCCCCGGTGTGTGGCACCGTGGCTGTTCGGTTAGTATGAGGTACCTCTGGGCAGAAAGCACATATCAATTCTCACAGTGAGCCAAGTGGTGGTATTTTTTGCTTGTAAAAATAAAATCAGAGCCTTTTGGGTGTTATTTACAAGAAAAGAAAAAAGAAAGGAAAAAAAAGATTTCCCTCCTGGGTTTTAGCCTTGGCTCAGCACTGAGCTGGTATATTTTTGTAATTATTATCAGCTGGAGAACACACCAGCTTGAGGTCAGGTTTTCTCCTTAACATAGTTGGAAATGCCATTCTGTGTGGTTTCATAAATCCTTTGTCATCTCTGCTCACTTGCAGAGATGGGCCTCCCAGGAGTGGACCCCAGTGTCTGCATCCTCAGAACTGATCTGTACCCCAGCTGGGATTAAACACCATCGAGCCAGAAGACCAACAGCCTTTGCCAGCTATGAATTCAAGCATATTTTGATGCTCAATAATTTAGAATTTCTGGATTTAGTGTAAAGTCAGGAATCATCACTTTGATGTTTTCTTTTTTTTTTCTTTTTCACTGCCTTTCAGTCCTCTCCTTTTCAGTTTCTCTTGTTCCCCTTCTTTCTTTCCTTTTTCTTTTTTAGCCTGCCTCTCCTTCTCGTGTCTTAGACGTTGTATTGAATTTTCTTGGAATTCTCATTTGTATTATTCCACTCATGGTATCCAGGGTTAATATATTTTCTGGCCTCAGGCCTAAAGCCATTAAGTATGAAACTTACTGTTCCTTGGGCCACTAGAAGAATGTTGGTTCCTATAAAGCAAATATAATAACAACAATGATAATAAATGACCCCTCTTCTAAATGTTTATTTATCATCAGTTATTGGTGAAAGAAGGGTAAAGGGTTTCTAATAATATTTTATAGTTGGAAAAAATGAGGGGTACAAAATCACACTGAAAGTCAATAAGAGTATTAAAAATAGGGCCCAGATTCTTGATAGTAGTTCATAGCTTTAGCATATAGAAGAGCTTTGAAAATGAAATTACAAGCCCAAGACTGATTGGATCAGTCCTCTGTCCTGGACTAGACCACCTAGTTCTTCTGTGTTGAAAACACATTTGTCAGTCCCACTTGAAGCAGTGAATCCTGGGAAATCCTGGAAACCAAACCTGCCAGTTTCCCAACTTACAGTGAGAGGTGCACTGTCAGAAGTGACACCAAAAGAGCAAAGATGGTGAGTTGAACAGTCCTGGGCTTGGATCCTGGTTCTCTGGCCAGCTTCACTGTGCTCTGCAGGCTTCTTTGTGACATTTATCATATTCTGTTGAAATCGTGTCTCTCTTCCTCACAGTCAATAACATTTCCAGAAACTCTTGCATCTCAGGTATGGTGGTAGGGAATTGGAGATGCATAAGAATGGCTGAAATAAAAAAGAAAAAAAGCAGCAATTTTCACCTGCAGTGAAATTAGGAAGAGGTAGAATAGGAAACTCCAGGCCCTTGTTCCCCGACAGAAACATTGGAGAAACAAACAGGAGCTGAACCAACTGTGTAGGAGATCTGGAAACAGTCGAAGGTTTATAGCAACCACATAAATACCTGATCAAGAAAAAAAGATCTTCAGAATGGTAGGAAAGTTTCATGAGACATTTTCTCAACCTTGCCCCACCGTCTACCCAGCACAGCCTCCTCCCCTCCTCCCACCAAATTGGAGGGAGCAGAGCAAACCCTATTTGCAAATTATTGTGTCCATCGTTCTCACCTGCCTGGGGATACCTGCAGGGCCCAGACGAGGGGCTTGTCTTTGTCTCCTTGGGATGTAGGTGGGAAAGGCAGCAGGCACTGCTTGTAAGAGCTACAAGGGGATGACAAACCCACAACTGCCTGAAGAGATTCTGGTGGAGGCACCCAATAGGCCATCTGAGGCTCAGGAGAGAAACTGTGGTGAGACGGGGAAGGTAGGACAAAAGCAACCACATCACATCTCAAGGTGACCCCTACACTCTGACCAAGCCTAGCTGAGAGGTGAAGGAGTATCTACAGAGCCAGTTTGCAAAGACTTGGGAGAGGGGGCTCCTCCCTGCCTCCCTCCCTCTCTCCCTCCCTCTCTCCCTCCTGGTGTTTTTGTTTGTTTTAGCTCTTGGCATTCAAGGGAATCTTAATCAGAATGTTATTTGAAGATGAGGTGAAGGAACCTCAGTGATCACGCTTGAAGGGAAATAGTGTTTGAGAAAAAAGTTTAGAACTCAAAACAAATAGACTCCTACAGCCTTCAACAATAATAATTTTGAATACACACACACACACACAGACACAGACACACACACACACACACGGCAAACTCTGGGTAGGGAGGATCTGATTTCCAGAGAAACTGCTTTATAATAGTCAGATGCCCAGTTTTCAACAACAACAAAAAAATCACAAAGCATACAAAGAAACAGGAAAACGTGGTTCATTCAAAAGAGCAAAATGAATGAACAGAAACTGTCCCAGTTTCTGAGGAGGCCCAGATATTGGACTTACTAGACAAAGACAAATTGTCTTAAATATGCTCAGACTAAGGGAAAACATTATATGAGCAACAAAGTATCAATAAGGAGAGAAGTTATAAAAAGGAATCAAAAAGAAATTTTGGAGCTGAAAAGTGTAGTAACTGAAATGAAAAATTTACTGGAGGGGATAAACAGCTTATTTGAGCAGGCAAAAGAATCAGTGAACTAGAAGATAAGAAAATTGAAATTATCATGTCTGGGAGAAGAGAGGAAAAATAATGGAGAAATGTGAACAGAGCCTGTGTCAGTTTGCTAGGCTGCCATAACAATATCACAGACTGAGTGGCTTAAACAACAGAAATTTATTTTCTTACAGTTCTGGAGGGTAGATGTTCAAGATCAAGATATTGGCAGAGTTGATTTCTTCTGAGGCTTCTCTTTGGCTTGCATACGGCCACCTTCTTGCTGTGTCCTCACATGGTCTTTCCTCTGCACACACGTCATTCTATGTGTCCTAATATCCTATTTTTATAAGAACACTAGTCAGATTGGATTAAGGCCCCTAACAGCCTCATTTTAACTTATTACCTCTTTAAGGACCCTATCTCCATATATAGTCACATTCTGGGTTGCTGGGGGTGAAGGCTTCAATATATGAATTTGGGTGGCAGGGGGACACAATTCACCCCATAACAGAGCCTAAGGGAATTGTGGGGTGCTGTCAAGCTGACCAAGATATGTTTTATGGGAGTCCCAGGAGAAGAGGGAGAGAGAGAGGCAGAAAGGTTATCTGAAGAAATAATGGCTGAAAACTCCCCCAATTTGACATATGGCATTTATCTACAAATCCAAGAAGCTCGGTGAACTCTAAGTAGAATAAACCCAAGAGGACCCACCCTGAGACACATTATAATCAAACAGTCAAAAGCTAAAGACAAAGAGAGAATCTTGAAAACAGCAAGATTACGTACAGGGGATACTCAACAAGATCTTAAGCTGATTTCTCATCAGAAATGTTGGATGCCAGAAGACAGTGGGATGAAAGATTTAATGTGTTGAAAGAAAAAAAACCCCAGCAACAACACTGTAAGCAGAAGATTTTATATCTGGCAACACTGACTTTCAAAAATGAGGGAAAAATTAAGACATTCCCAGAAGAACAAAAGCTGAGGGAGTTCATGACCACTAGCCCTGCTCTACAAAAAGTGCTAAAGGAAATCCTTCAAGTTGAAATGAAGCAACACTAGACAGTAACTCAAAGCTGTATGAAGATCTAAAATCTCCAGTAGAGGTAATTAATGGACAAATATAAATGCTAGTCTTATTATAATTTTGGTTTGTAACTGCACTTTTTATTTCTGCAGAATTTAAAAGATAAATCCATTATTGATAAGGCACACAATGTATAAAGATGTAATTTGTGTCTTTAATAACATAAAAGGTAGGACAGTAGAGTTTTTGTATACAATTAAATTGGTATCAATTCAAGTTTGTTGTAATTTTAGGATGTTATAATCCTCATGATAACCACAAAGTTTGGTTATCATGAGTATACACTAAAGGATATGAGAAGGGAATCAAAATGTGTCAGTACAAAAAAAATCAACAAAATACAAAAGAAGGCAGTAATGGATGAAATGAGGGACAAAAGAATAATATACACAGAAGACAAGTAGCAAAATAGCAAAAGTAAGTCCTTTATCAGTTAATTACATGAAAATGGATCAAACTGTCCAGTCAAAAGGCAGAGATTGGCAGAATGGATGAAATAATGTGATCCAACTTTATGCTGTCTACAAGACACTCACTTTAGACCTAAACACAAATAGGTTGGTAAAGTGAAAGGATGGAAAAAGACATTCTATGCAAATAATAACCAAAAGAGAGCTGAGGTAGCTATACTCATATCAGACAAAGTAGACTTTAAGTCAGAAAACTGTAACAAGAGACAAAGAATGACAATGTATATTGATTCACCAAGAAAACATAACAATTATAAACATCTGCATGAAATATCTAAGCCCCATAATATATGAAGCAAACATTGAGAGGATTGAAATGAGAAACAGATTGTTTTACAATAGTAATCGGACATTTCAGTGCCCTACTTTCAATAACAGATAGACAAGATAGAAGATTAATAAGGAAATATAGGACTTGAAGAACAATATGGACCAGTCAGACCTAACATACAGAACACTACACCCCAAAACAGCAGAATACACATTTTCCACATGTGCAGATGGAACATTCTCTAGGATAGATCATATATTAGGTCAAAACACAAATCTTAATTAAAAAAAATTTTAAGCATATAAAGTATCTTTTCTCATCACAGTGGAATGAAGTTAGAAGTAAATAACTGAAGGAAACTAGAATATTTACAGATACGTGGAAATCAACATACTCTTAACCAATGGGTCAAAGAAGTTAGAAAATACCTGAAGAAAATGAAAATGAAAACACAACGTACCAAAACTTAATGGGATTCAGCAAAAGCAGTACTAAGACATGTAAATTTCAAAAAAAAAAAGAAAGAAAGAAATATCTCAAATCAGTGACAATCTTACACCTTAAGGAACTGGACAAAGGAGAACAAACCCCAAAACTAGCAGAAGGAAGGAATTAATAAAGATTAGAGCAAAGGTTAATGAAAAAGAGAAGAGAAAAACAGTAGGGAAAAGTCAATGAAAACAAAAGTTGCTTTTTTGAAAAGAACAGCAAAATTGACAAACCTTTAACTAGATTCAGTAAGGAAAAAAGAAGACTTGAATTACTAAAATCAGCAAAGAAAGTGGGGCTATAACTACTGATTTTATGGAAATAAATAGGATTGTAAGACAGTGCTATGAACAAGTATATATATCAACAAGTTGGATAACCTAGATGAAATGGACAAATTCCTAAAAACATAAAATCTGGCAAAATGTAGTCATTAAGAAGTAGAAAATCTGAATACAACTACAGTAATTAAAAACAGAAAAGCTTGGACCTGATGGTTTCACTGATGGATTCTACCAAACATTTAAAGAATTCATACCAGTCCTTCTCAAACTCTTCCCAAAGATTGAAGAGAATACTTCCTAGCTCATTCTGTAAGGCCAGCATTACCCTGATACTAACACCAGGCAAAGCCACTACCAGAAAGCTATAGACAGTATTCCTTAACATTGATGCAAAATTCTTCCAAAACATACTAGCGGATGGAATTCCACAACTCACTAAAAGGATTATACACCGTGAATGAATGGGATTTGTTCCCAGAATGCAAGAATGGTTTAACATATAAAAATTACAGTAATACACCATATTAATAGAATATAGGAAAAGAACCACATGATTATCTCAATTGATGCAGAAAAATATTTGACAAATTCAACACCCTTTCATAATAAAAACACTCAATAAACTAGGAGTAGATGAGATCTCTTTCAACATAATAAAAGATCTATGAAAAACCTTATAGCCAGTGTCATTATTAATGGTGAAAGCCCGAAAGGTTTTCCCCTAAGATCAGGAAGAAGAGTAGGATACCAGAGCTCACCACTTTTGTTCTACATAACGTTGGAATTTCTAGCCAGAGCAGTTAGGCAACAAAAAGAAATTTAAAAGTTATCCAAATTGGAAAAGAAAACATAAAATTATCCCTATTCATGGATGATTTAATCTTATATGTGGAAAACCCTAAAGATTACACCAAAAACAAAACAAAGAAACAAAAAACCCTGTTAGAGCTAAAAACAGGAAAACAGAAAACAAAACCAACATACAAATATCAGTTGCATTTCTATACACTAACAAAGAACAATCAGAAAAGGAAATTAAGAAAACAATCCCATTTACAGTAGTATCTAAATGAATGAAACACTTAGGAATAAATTTAATCAAGGAGGTAAAAGACATAGTACAATGAAATCTACAAAACACTGCTGAAAGAAATTTAAGGAGATACAAATAAATGGAAGATACTCCATGTTTATGGATTAGAAAACTTAATATTGTTAAAACTATGGAAAGCCATCTACAGATTCAATACATTCTCTATCAAAATCCCATTTTTTTTTTCAGAAATAGAAAATCCCATCCTAAAGTTTTATATGGAATCTCAAGGGAACCCGAATAGCTGAAGTCATCTTGAAAAAAAAAGAGAACAAAGTTGGAGGACTCACAGTTGCTGATTACAAAACTTACTATGAAGCTACAGTAATCAAAACAGTATGGTACTGGCATAAAGAGAGACGTATGGACCAATGGAACAGAACAGAGAGCCCTGAAATAAACTCTTGTGTATATAGTCAGATAATTTCTGACAAGGGTGCCAAGACCATTGAATGGAGCACAGTCTTTTCACCAAATGATGTTAGAAAAACTGGATATACACATTCTAAATAATGAAGTTGGATCCTTGCCTTATAAAAAATTTAAATGGACCAAAGACCTAAACATATGATTTAAAACTATAAAATTCTTAGAAGAAAACAGTGGAAGATATTCATGACATTGGATTTGGCAATGATTTCTTGGATGTGACATCAAAAGCACAGGCAGGCAACAAAAGAAAAAAATAGTTAAATTGGACTTCATTGAAATTAAAAACTTTTGTACATCAAAGGATACTATCAAGAGAATAAAAATACAACTTAGAGTGGGAGGAGGTATTTGCAAAGCACATATATAACAAGGGATTAATATCCAGAATATATAAAGAGCTCCTACAACTCAACAACAAAACCCCCAAACAATCCAATTTAAAAAATGGCAAAGGATTTGAATAAACATTTCTCCAAAGAAGATATGCAAGTGGTCAATGAACACATGAAAGGATGTGCATTATTAGCCTTTATGGAAATGCAAATAAAAACCACAATGAAACACCACACCCATTAGGATGGATATTATTGAAAAAAAAAAGGAAAATTACGAATGTTGGTGAGGATGTGGAGAAATTCGAATCTGTCTGCATTGCTGATGGGATCATAAAATGGTGCAGCCACTGTGGAAAAGTTTGGGAGTTCTTCAAAAAGTTACACATAGGATTGCAATATGATCCAGTAATTAAGCTTCTAGGTGCATACCGTAAATAGTTGAAAGCAGGGACTCAGATATTTGTACACCACTGTTCACAGCAGCATTATTCACAATGGCCAAAAGGTAGAAACAGCCTAATGTCCATCAACAGATGAATGGATAAACAAGACATGGTATACAGTCAGCACTCCATATTTATGGGTTCCATATCCATGGATTTAACAAATGCAGATCCAAAATATTTGAAAAAAGATTCCAGAAAGTTACAAAAAGCCACACTTGAATTTGCCTCGCCCTGGCAACTTTTTATATAGCATTGGCATTGTATTAGGCATTATAAGTAACCTAGAGATGATTTAAAGTACCTGAGAGGTTGTGTAGGTTATATGCAAACACTAGGCCACTTCATATGAAGGACTTGAGCATTCATGGATTTTGCTAGCTGAGGGGTGTCCTGGAACCAGTCCACTGCAGGTACCGAGGGATGATTGTATACGTACAGTGGAATATCATTCAGCCTTAAAAGGAATGGGATGCTGCTACATGTTACATGGATGTACCTTGGAAACATCATCCTGCATGAAATAAGCCAGACATAAAAGGACAAGTATTGTGTGATTCCACTTGTGAGGTCTGTCAGGTAGGCAAGTCCAGAGACATTGGCCTGGAGGTTGCCAGAGGCCAGGGCTCGGAAGAAGTGGGGAGCTGCTGTTAAATGGGGATGGAGTTTCTGTTTGGTATGACGAGCAAGTTGTGGAGACAGATGGTGGTGTTGGCTGCACACATTGTGCATGTACCTAATGCTGCTGAGGTTTTACATGTAAAAGTGGTTAAAATGGTAAATTTTATGTTGTGTATGTATACCAGAATAAAAAACATTGTTAAATAGTGACGATGGTGAGACAGTGGGAAAAGTGGAAAACGCAGTGAGAGTACAAAGGGCGGAGCCTCACGTCTCACATTCAGTTGTAAGAATCTCCTGAGATAAAAATACCACATTTGATAAAGGGAGAATCTTGATGTCACCCTGACTCCTATTTTCTCTGTTCACTAACCTTCAGCTGGGTAGGAACAACAGACTTTCTACCTGCTGCTGCTGTTTTTTAGAGAGTCCAAAAGCAAAACCTCAGCCATTACTGTTCAGTGAAATGCACTGCAGATTATTCATGACCACACGAGTATTCCTTTTATATACTTTGGTCATGAATACGGTTACGCCAGATGATTTTTTTTTTTTTTAAACTTATTTATTTGGCTGCGTCAGGTCTTAGTTGCAGCACACGGGCTCTTTGTTGCGGCACGTGGGCTTCTCTCTAGTTGTGGCGCGTGAGGTGCGCGAGCTCAGTAGTCGTGGTGTGCAGGCTTAGTTGCCCTGCGGCATTTGGGATCTTAGCTCCCTGACCAGGGATCGAACCCGCATCCCCTGCATTGGAAGGCGGATTCTTAACCACTGGACCACCAGGGAAGTCCCATGCCAGTTGATTTTTTAACTGATGTATTCACTGAAAGAATTCAGGAGACCTTACATAAAAATTTTTATCTAAGTTTAAATAGTTGTTTAGTGTATATATGATTTCTGGTGTATTGTGAATATCAATGCTTTAAAACTGTCATTTCAGTTTTTTGCATACCCAACCGATTCCAAATGCCATACTGATTTCACTGTCATCATTTTAGAAATAGAGAAGTGTTCTATGATTTAATGTTTAAATAATTATAGATTCATAGGAAGTTGCAAAGGTAGTACAGAGTGGTCCGGTGTACCCTGCTGAGTTTAAAAACCAAAATTTAGAAAGAAAACTTTCCTACAATGAATTTTTGGTCTAGCCCAACTCTGGAAAACAGTTATTAGTTTCTTTAAACAACTAACCATGCCACAACATACGACAAGGGTTTGTGCTCTTGGGCATTTGTCCCAGAGAAAAGGAAACTTACGTTCATATGAAAGTCTGTGCACAAATGTCACAGCAGTTTTATTCATCATAGCCCCAAACTGGAAACAACCCAGACGCCTTTCCATGGGTGAGTGGTTAAACACAGTGTGGTGCATCCCTGGTGCGGAGCACTGCTTGGCTGTAGAAAGAAACAAACTGTCATTACACACAAGGTGGATGGATCTAAAGGGCTTTATTCTGAACAAAAAAGTCAGCCTCAAAAGGCCACCGACTGTGTATTTCCTGTTATATAGCATTCTCCAAATGACAGAATTATGGCTGTGGGGGACAGATTAACAGTTGCCAGTGCTGAGGGATGGTGAGGGCCTGCAGGAGGGAGGTCTTTGGTGATGGAAGAGGTCTGTGTCCTGACTGCGGTGGTGGTTACAGGAATCTTCACATGTGATAAATGATGTACAGCCATCCACATACACTGTACACGCGTCAGTTTTCTGGTTTTGATATTGTGCTGTAATTATGTAACCATTGGGGGAGGCTGGGTCAAGGTCACATTAAATGAACACAATATGCTTGGAACTTACCACACCTGCCTCCAGAGGACAGTCTTACATTTCTTTCGGAGGATGTGAATAGAAACAGACAACTACACATGTCTTAGTTTCCTTCTAAGTCCAAGATTTAATAATGGATTCCTGGGCAAGATGAAAAAGAGAGTAGCCACATTACAGCTCTGTGAGCAATCTGAATTCAACTAAATGATTTTCTGGAAAACTCAAGGAGATCCAATCTAGAACATAAAAAATGCACATTGATTTATTCGGTAAACACTTTTGGAGTCCCTGCTAAATACCATTCCACACTAGATTTGAAGATATAAAGATGAGTGCATATGATACTTGTTTCTTTGTACTGTTGATAGAATGTAAGCTCCATAAGGGCATAGATTTTTATTTTTTATTCATGTTTCATCCCTCATGTTTAGGCTAGTATCTGGCTTATAAAAGGCAATAAATAAAAAATTGCTGAATGACTGGATTTTCCCAAAGCCAAGGTTGGTATGAAATTAAAGAGGAACAGCTGCATGTGATGGATGCTGTAACGGGTTTTCCCTTTTTTTCTCCTTCCTTCCAAAAACCCTTTGCTCAGTCTTACATAATGTAGTCTCAGTGTATTCTGACAGCACCAGGAGGTTGGCTTATGTCAGAACCTCATGCCCAGGTACTGGCTCATATCCGGAGGAGTTACCTACGATGTCTTCAAGTGTTTGGTCTGGGGCTTCCAGTCCTCACAAACACTGTTCTGATACACAAGTTACTTCTGTATTTTAAAGTGGGACCCTGGGCTGTTGGAGGTGGGCAAAGTAAGGAGCGTAACCGTTTTTACATTTAAGAACAGTTTGGGAGCAGAAGGAAATGCTGAGGAGAGACTCAGCATGGGGCCTCGGCAGAGCCAGGGCCCGGCTGCTGTGAGCCATCACTTCGTCGAGCTCTGCCCTTGCTCATGTGGTTGGGCAGGAGAGAGTCAGGCCTTGGGGTGCATTCACCTTGGTCACAACGCAGGGGGAGAAAAGAGGTGATTATCTCCATCATCTGGGGCTGTGTTACCTTAGCTTCTTTTAGGTTATAAGAAACAAGTGGTCTTGGTTTCCCTAAGAGGTTTATTGTGAAGAGTTGGCCCCCGTGACAATCTGACCTTTGTGGACACTAGAGTAACCTCAGTGTCCCCTTCTTGTTCCCTGGGTCATCTGTCGCCAGCTCTGCGTCCTCAGGCTCTACTTCAGCTGTTTCTCTCGTGACTGTAAACTCTCTAGTTTATTCTCTTATTTCTCTCAGCTTCATACTTCTCAAGAGAAAGCCTCAGATTGGGTTGTCCTGTCATTATCCAGTCAGGCAAAGCTGTCGTGACTTACCTCTAAGGCCCCTTAGATGGCCTTTGGGTCGGAAGCTGATCCCTGGTCATAGTCATTTGGGACCACAGTTTTGGTGTCTCATCACCCAAATTACAGTGATGGCACTGAAAGGACTGTCTGAGGTCACTTTCCCTAACTTACAGTGATGGCACTGAAAGGACTGTCTGAGGTCCTTTTCCTTAGAGGGAACCTGTGTGGCCTTGGTAGATACTCAGAGTGTCTCGTGTTCCTCTCTGTTAGTGGGTCCCTGGGGGCTTCTGGATGGAAGGAGCAGTGGAAAGGGCTGCATTAGTGTGGGTGGTTTTCCCCAGAAGGAGTAGCATGTGGTTACAAAACAAAACAGAGCAGGCGCCACTTGTCCCGGATCTGAAATCTAAAGTAGAGGTGACTGTTTTAGCAACTAATGACAGTTCAGGTATATTATACTTCTTTTTTTTTTAATTTTAAAGTTTATTTATTTATTTAGGCTCTGTTGGGTCTTCGTTGCTGTGTGCCGGCTTTCTCTAGTTGCCGCGAGCGGGGGCTACTCTTCGTTGCGGTGCGCAGGCTTCTCATTGCGGTGACTTCTCGTTGTGGAGCACGGGCTCTAGAGCGCAGGCTCAGTAGTTGTGGCGCACGGGCTTAGTTGCTCCGCGGCATGTGGGATCTTCCCAGACCAGGGCTCGAACCTGTGTCCCCTGCATTGGCAGGCAGATTCTCAACCACTGCACCACCAGGGAAGCCCCTATACTTCTGATTTTCATCCCTATTATTACATTCTTTAAGGCTTCTGCTGTAACTAATGAAGTCTTACTAAATAAGATAGAAAGCATCAAAACATATACTTGGAATGTATACATGTAGCCGAACCATTAAATAAGATTTAAAAATAAAAAAATGAATTTTTGTGACCTGCAGCTCAGAGTACAAGTCCTTACATTTTCTTACCTGGTGTGGTAAGCTGAGGTCCAGGGACCTTAATGAGGGTTAATGTAGGAAGGCCTTCTCTGGGGATGGCATATTGTCCTAGAGGCCAAGTAGTTGAAGAATGACATTTTGTAGGTGGTCAATGTACCTAGTTGATCTTGTCTTCAAGAAATCAGCTAAGACATTTTGAGACCATGATAACTGATTTCAATGTTGTTTAAACGCGTGGATAGTCGGGTGCTAATTTTGAAAGAGATCACCATGCAAATAGCATATTTTGATTTCATCGATAGCTTCATTCAGCTAAGCTTCATGAAAATCACCATGTTGTTATTTTTCTTATTTTACCAAAGACTGGAGCAAACTTTTTAATGGATGGAAATCACGGGTTAGATAAACAGCTAATCCAGCAAGGTGGTCTCTTACCTGGTTGGTAACTGTACCCAGAATGTCCATGCCATCCTGCAGGGGAAGGTACCAGGCAGGAGGGAGGAATGACAAGAAGGCCCATGTGGGTCTGGGAGATGATGAAAAGAAAATTCTTAAAAAAAATTTTTTTTATTGAGGTAACATTGATTTTATAACATTATATAAGCTTCGTGTGCACAGCATTATACTTCTACTTCTGTATCCACTACAGCAGCTTACCACCAAGAGTTTACTTTCCATGCATCACCATATTGACCCCCTTTACCATCCCCACCCCCTCTGGTAACCACTACTCTGTTCTCTGTATCTACATGTTTGTTATAGTTTGGTTTGGTTCATTTATTTTGTCATTTTGTTTGTTTTTTTATATTCCACGTATGAGTGAAATCATATGGTATTTGTCTGTCTTCACCTGATATTTCACTTAGCATAATATCCTCAAGCTTCATTCATGTTGCTGCAAATGGCAAGATTCCATCCTTTTTTATGGCTGAGTAATATTCCATTCCACACACACATATCACATCTTTATCCATTTTTCCATTGATGGCCACTTAGGTTGCTTCCATATCTTGGCTACTATAAATAATGCTGCAATGAACATAGGGGTACATATATCTTTTATAATTAGTGTTTTTGTTTTCTTCTGATAAATACCCAGGAGTGGAATTGCTCAGTCATGTGGTAGTTCTAGTGTTAGTTTGTTTTTGTTTTTGTTTTTGTTTTGCGGTGCACGGGCCTCTCACTGTTGTGGCCTCTCCCGTTGCGGAGCACAGGCTCCGGACGCGCAGGCTCAGTGGCCATGGCTCACGGGCCCAGCCGCTCTGCGGCATGTGGGATCTTCCTGGACCGGGGCATGAACCCGTGTCCCCTGCATCGGCAGGCGGACTCTCAACCACTGCGCCACCAGGGAAGACCCCTAGTGTTAGTTTTTTGAGGATCTCCATACTGTTTTCCACAGTGGCTGCACCAATTTACATTACCCACGTGCACTGTGGTTTTCTTTTCTGCACATCCTTGCCAACACTTGTTATTTCTTGCCTTTTTGATAACAGCCATTCTGACAGATATAATGTGATATCTCATTGTGGTTTTGATTTGCGTTTCCCTGATAATTAGTGACGTTGAACATCTTTTCATGTCTGTTGGCCATCTGTATGTCTTCTTTGGAAAAATGTATGTTCAGTTCCTCTGCCCATTTTTTAATCAGGTTATTTGGGTTTTTTATTGTTCTTTATATATTTTGAGCATTAATGCCTTATTGGATATGATTTGCAAATATCTTCTCCTGTTTGGTAGCTTGTGTTTTCATTTTGTTGTTTTCTTTGCTGTGCAAAAGGTTTTTAGTTTGATGTGGTCCCATTTGTTTATTTTTGCTTTTGTTTCCCTTGCTGAGGAGGCATATCTAGAAAGATATTGCTAAGACTGATGTCAAAGGCATACTGCCTGTGTTTTCTTTTAGAGTTTTATAGTTTCATGGCTTACATTCAATCTTTAATCCATTTGGGGTTGATTTTTGTGTATGGCATATGATAGTCATCTAGTTTCAATTTTTTTTTCACATGTGACTCTGCAGTTTTCCCAACACCATTTATTGAAGACTATCCTTTCTCCATTGTATGCTGTTTGCTCCTTTGTCATAAATTGTCCATATATGAGTGGGTTTATTTCTGGACTTTCAATTCTGTTACATTGAGCTATATCTGTTTTTCTGCCAATATCATGCTGTTTTGAGTTCTAAAGCTTTATAATATAGTTTGAAATCAGGGAGTGTGATATCTCCAGCTTTTTTCTCTTTTTCTCAGGATTGCTTTGGTTATTCAGGGTCTTTTGTGGTTGTATATGAATTTTAGAATTTTTTGTTCTATTTCTGTGAAAAATAAAAATGCCCTTGGGATGTTGATAGGGATTGCACTGAATCTGTGGTTGCTTTAGGTAATATGGATTTTAACAGTGTTAATTCTTTCAGTCCATGAACACAGAATGTCTTTCCATTTCTTTGTGTCTTCTTCAGTTTCTTTGAACAATGTCTTATAGTTTTCTGTGTACAGGTCTTTCACCTCCTTGGTAAAGTTTATTCTTAGGTTATTTTATTCTTTTTGTTGGAGTTGTAAATGGGATTGTTTTCTTAATTTCTCTTTCTGCTAGCTTGTGGTTAATGTTTAGAAATAGAACAGATTTCTGTATGTTGATTTTGTACCCTTCAACTTTACTGAATTCATTTATTATATCTAATAGTTTTTTGGTGGAGTCTTTAGGATTTTCTGTATATAAAATCATGTCATATACAAATAGTGATAATTTCACTTCTTCCTTTCCAATTTGGATGTTTTTATTAATTTTTTTTCTTTTTTTTTAAATTTATTTTTTGGCTGTGTTGGGTCTTCGTTGCTGCACATGGGCTTTCTCTAGTTGCGGCGAGTGGGGGCTTCTCATCGCAGTGGCTTCTCTTGTTGCGGAGCACGGGCCCTAGAGCACGTGGGCTCCAGCACTTGTGGTGCGTGGGCTCTGTAGTTGTGACTCATGGGCTCTAGAGCGCAGCCTTGGTAGTTGTGGCGCATGGGCTTAGTTGCTCCATGGCATGTGGATCTTCCTGGACCAGGGATCAAACCTGTGTCCCCTGCATTGGCAGGCGGATTCTTAACCACTGGGCCACCAGGGAAGTCCCTGGATGTTTTAATTTTCTTTTCATGGCTAATTGCTCTGGCTAGGACTTCCTGAGTTGAAAAGGAGTGGTGAGAGTGGGCATCCTTACCTTGTTCCCGATTTTAAAGGAAAGCTTTTAGTTTTTCACTGTAGAGCAGCAGTCCCCAACCTTTTTGACACCAGGGACCAGTTTCATGGAAGACAGTTTTTCCTCGGACTGGGGGAGGTGGGGAGAGAGGTTTAGGCAGTAATGTGAGCGACGGTCAGGCGGTAATGTGAGCGATAGGGAGTGTAAGATGAAGCTTCGGTCGCTTGCCCGCCGTTTACCTCCTGCTATGTGGCCTGGTTCCTAACAGGCCTACCAGTCCGCGGCCTGGAGGTTGGGGACCCTTGCTGTAGAGTATGATGTTAACTGTGGGTTTGTCATTTGTGGCCTTTATTATGTTGAGCTTCCTTCTATACCCATTTTTTTGAGAGTTTTGTCATAAATAGGTGTTGAATCCTGTGAAATGTTCTTTCTGCATCTACTGAGATGCTCGTATGGTTTTTATCCTTCATTTTGTTAATGTGGTGTATCATGTTCATTGATTTGTGGATGTTGAACCATCCTTCCACCCTGGGATAAGTCCCATTTGTTCATGGTGTATGATCTTTTTAATGTATTGTTGTATTCAGTTTGCTAATATTTTGTTGAGAATTTTTGCATCTATGTTCATCAGAGATAATTTTCTTTTTGTGTGTTATCTTTGTCTCGTTTTGGTATCAGGGTAATGTTGGCCTTGAAAAGTGAGTTAGGAAGTGTTCTGTCCTCTTGTATTTTGGGGGATAGTTTGAGAAGGACATGTATCAATTCCTTGTATGTTTGGTAGGATTTACCAGTGAAGCTGACTGGTCCTGGACTTTTGTTTGTGGGGAGCTTTTGATTACTGTTTCAGTCTCCTTACTAGTGATCTATTTAGATTTTCTTTCTTCATGATTCAGTCTTAGAAAATTGTGATTCTAAGAATTTGTCCATTTCTTCTAGGTTGTCCAGTCTGTTGTTGTGTAGCTCTCTTACAATCCTTTTTTAAAAAGTACATTCTTAGAGGAAGGTCTTGAAATATTCTAGGGGCTTTGTTCTGGGACTAAGAAGTAAAGTGCACTCTGAGAATTCTCTTTCTCCTGGGTTCCTTCCAATGAAGGTCAGACTGAGAGAAAGCAGTCACCCTGCTGTATCTAAGAGACTTTGTTTTGGAATATGACATTTTACATCCTCTGTGGTTAGTGATTGTAGCCTCCATGAAGGGAAAGTCTGATCTCAAGTGCGGGTTCTCTGCTCTTTTAGTGTTGCATTGTCTCTGATTTTACTTTTCTTTTTTCCTTCAGGCTGCTTGATAGGGGCTGTGAATCTCAAATCCAGCAACCGAAACCCAGTGGTACAGGAATTTGAAAGTAAGTACAAGGAAGGGTTTAGGCAAAGGGGCACCACTTGGTGATCCGGCAGCCGATGCAGGATAGACACACACGGATGTGTCCTGCCCAAGAGGCTTGGGGGTGGCTGGCTCCCAGCAGTCATCTGAAGTGCACGTGTGAGTGAAGCACTGCTTCACCAGCCCACGGGCAACTCTGCAGGCTTTCTGTTGGCTGAAACCTGATTCCTGGCCTGGCTTTGCGTTTACACAACCAAGAACGTTCTTATATACAAGCAGAGTATTAGGGGGAACGTGTACTCTCTTTAATACAAGTCTTTGCTAATCATCTATATTGTTTTTCTGGCTAAAACTAAAGTCTCTTGGAGCCTGGAGCTAGCTAGATTTTTAATTTACATGACAGACCTAAATATACGTATAGCTTGCCAGGGTCTGGGTACACAAGTGAACCTAAAATTGTTCCACATTCACTGACAATTCTCTTTTTTCCCTCGCTCCTTAGGTGTGGAACTGTCTTGTATCATTACGGATTCACAGACAAATGACCCCAGGATTGAGTGGAAGAAAATCCAAGATGAACAAACCACATATGTATTTTTTGACAACAAAATTCAGGGTATGATCCTGTGGTCCTCTAGTTTGTACAGAAGGCCCAGGCATGCACTTGTGGCCAAGACTTTGCTCTAACTGGACCTGCGTCTGTAGCCAGGATTGGTGTCCTGTCTTGTTTTACATATGGAAAAGTCAACATGCAAAAGTAGTGAGAATAGTGTATGGAACCTCCCTGCACCTGTGACCCTGCTTCAGTAAATATCACTTCATCAGTTAGGATTTTAGTCCACACGCAGCGTAGCTTTGAGGTATCTGAGTGAACATTCTCTGAGGCCATCTCCCTGTTGTGACCCACGACTTTATAAGTGACTTCATCAGTAGGACAGTATGGAACAGCAGGGGGACAGCAGCGCCCACTGTACACACCTGGGTGCCGAGTGCACCACGTGGGAGGGCAGGGTAGGGGCTGCAGGGAGGCGCTGGGCCAGGAGCACGTGGGGCAGAAAGACATGGAAGCGCAGGGAGCTTCTCGGAGGGACAGCCGGCTCTCGGCCCAGCAGGGGAGGGCGGACACGAGGTGGATGGCGCTTGGAAGCCCTCAGGAGGGGCGTGATGTGGTCCCACTGATGCTTTAGAGACGGGGGTGGTTGCTTTGCAGATGGGGCTGGTGGTGGGCACAGCTGAGAGCAGGGCCCAGTTCAGGATTCTTCTGCAGAGGCCAGGAGGGGGTCAGGGTAGTGTGGACGGGGTGAGGGGTTGTGATGGGGGGAGGGGGCCACCCTGGGGGACAGCAGGCGGATGGAAGTGTCAGCGCAGCTGCAGAGGCGGGCATCCCCGATCCCTCTGAGAATGTGACAGTGGGGGTTTCAGGGAAGGGTGGAGGCTTTGCAGATCAACCTCAAGTCACGGCCTTTCTGCCTCAGGTCCTCCACATCATCAGGGGTCATGGGCTCTTAAAAACAGTTCTGTTTCCCCACCAGTATCCTCCCACCTCTGATTTACGAAGAGATGGCAATGTTATTCTCAGGAAACAAATCCGTTTTTTCTGGGAGCTTCATCAGGCTGTTCTTGATAAGCCCTGACCGAGCGGGGAATGTTCTTAAGCAACTTTCTGTTTCTTCCCAGAAATTGCCACACAAAATAAGAGGCATGGAGGGAGACCTTGCCTTAGGGCAGGGCTGTGCCAACAGCGCCTGATGGGTTTGCATTTACTTGTTTCCCACACGGTGGACGTTCTGACCCCTGCTGATGCCTGGATGACGAACCTTCCCACTAGAAAATGCCTTCGGAAATGTTCGTTCTCTTATCAAAAGCATTTTGCTGTTTCCATCACTGTGTGCTAAATCCTTCCTAGACTTGTCACCAATTAGCAGGTTTAGTAAATTCGTTTCTAATTTTTGTGTCATTTTCTTTTCTAACTCTTTCCCTATTTGTCAGTGCCCGGGTTCTTTGTGCTTCTTTGAAAGAGTTACTGTGTCCTTTATGCTTTAAAAATGTTTTAATTGAGACACAGTAATTCACATAGCATGAAACTCACTGTTTTGAAGCGTGTAGTTGGTGGTTAGTACATTTAGCAATGACGTGTGGCCGTCACTGTCAGATTCCAGCACATCCCCACCCCCAAAAGAAACTGTGTCCATCCCTCCTTCCCCAACCTGGCAGCCACTAACACTTTGTCTCTGTGGATTTGCCTGTTCTGGATGCTTCCTATAAATGGAATCATACAATATTTGGTCCTGGCTTCTTTCACTTAGTGTATCATTTTCAAGGTTCATCTATGTTGTAGCAAGTGTCTGTACTTTGTTCTTTTTTTTTTTTAATTTTATTTATTTGGCCTTGTCGGGTCTTAGTTGCAGCACACGGGATATTCATTGCTGCATGTGGGATCTTTAGTTGTGGCGCACGGGCTCTAGAGCGCACAGGCTTAATTGCCCCGTGGCATGTGGGATCTTAGTTCCCTGACCAGAGATTGAACCCGTGTCCCCTGCGTTGGAAGGTGGATTCTTAACCACTGGACCACCAGGGAAGTCCCTGTTCTTTATATCAATGAATAATATTTCATTATAGATATGCCGCATTTCATCAACTGCTGTACATTTGGGTTGTTTCCATGTTTTGGCTATTATCAATAATGTTCATAAACATTGTACAGGTTTTTGTGCAAACGTAATTTTTCACTTCTTGGGGATAATGAACAGGAGCACAATTGTGGGGTCATATGGTATCACATGTTTAGTTTTTTAAGAAACTGCCAAACTCTTTTCCACAGTGGCTGAACAATTTTACATTCCCTTGGCTGTGTGTTTCCCCACATCCTCAGTAACGCTTGAGATTATCCATTGTTTTGATTCCAGTTATCCTAGGGGGTGTGAAGTGGTATCTCGTTGTGGTTCTGATTTGCATTTCCCTGACAGCTAATGATATTGAGAATCTTTTCACGTGCTTATTGGCTATTTGTCTATCTTTCTGGAGAAATGTCTATTCAAATCCTTTGTCCGTTTTTAATTAGGTTGTTTATTTGTTGAATTGCGAATTTTCATACATTCTGTATACTAGTCCTTTGCCAGATATATGATTTTCTCCCAGTCAGCGGATTGTCTTACTTGCTTCTGTCCTTTGAAGCAGAAAAGTTTTTAATTTTTTATGAAAGGCTCGTGAAAGCTGATATAACTTTGTGTGTGTGTGGGCTTGTGCTTTTAGTGACCTAAGAGATCACTGTCTAATCCAAGGTCATGGTTATTCATGTCTCTGTTTTTTCCTAAGGGTTTCACAGTTTCAGCTTGTGCAGTAAGGTTTGTGTTGTGTGTGGTGTGAGGTAGGGGTCCACGTCATTCTCTTGCATGTGGGTACCCAGTTGTCCCAGCACCATTTGTGGAATGCTGCTTGTCTTTTAATGTTGTTTGACTTGTTTTCTCTTTTAATGGGGAACCCTTTCTGGGAATGATGAAAAGGAAAGGAGGCCCTTGCCTTAACAGAGACACATGGCCAAGTCCTCTTACAGTCCAGGCGCTCCCTTGGTGCTCAGTGTTCTCACAGGAACGGAGACGAGCCAGTTGCAGTTTTCCTGCCGAGGCACCAGAGATGGCCCCGGAACCTCCTCCTTCAAGCAGCAGAGCTGTCTGTAAAGAGCCCCTCAGTGCCCTGTCTTCTCCTGTACAGGAGACCTGGCCGGCCGTGCAGAACTGCTGGGGAAAACCTCTCTGAAGATCTGGAACGTGACCCGGACAGACTCAGCCCTTTACCGCTGTGAGGTGGTTGCTCGGCACGACCGCAAGGAGATTGATGAGATTGTCATCGAGTTAACTGTGCAAGGTGCGGGTGCACGTGGGGTGGTAGCCCCCGCCCTCGGCTCACGCGCCTGCCTGTGGGGAGAAGACCAGCTTCCTTCATTCCTTTGCTTCTATGGTCATGTCCCCGAGGGTGTGGCGCTTGGCGGGGCAGGGCGGGGAAGGGGAAGCTCAGGCTGCCTGCATTGGGTTGGAGGTGAGGAGATAAGGGGAACTTCTGCCTCTTCTGTCCACCTGCTAGAGGGGGTGGAGGCACTGGGAACGCTGGGGGGGTCACCTACGGGGGCAACCACAGGCAGCGTGAGCCGCGGGGGAGCAGCCCTGCCCGCGACGCAGTGCCTGGAGCCCAGCTGGCTGTCTCGTTTTTGGAGCAGGTTCATTGTGGGCTGTGGCAAGAACAGGGCCCTATTGCTGACCGTGACCCCTGCTGTGCTTCTCCTGCAGTGAAGCCGGTGCCCCCCGTGTGCAGGGTGCCGAGGGCTGTGCCTGTGGGCAAGGCAGCCACGCTGACCTGCCAGGAGGGCGAGGGCTACCCCCGCCCGCATTACAGCTGGTACCGCAACAACGTGCCGCTGCCCACAGATTCCAGGGCCAACCCCCGGTTCCGGAACTCCTCTTTCCTCTTCAACCCTGACACGGGCACTCTGGTAAGGTCTCTCCGAAGAGGGGCGGGTGCGCACGTCTGTGTCGTGGGAAGAGCGGTTATTAGGAGACAGTAGACTTTACGAGACAGCAGCTTTGAACCCTGCATGCCGTGGACCCTGCCCTCCCTTTAGACAGAAAAGTTGTAAGGGGGGCAAGGGAAGGGGGCAGAGCCGAAGGGGGACAGTGACTGAGGAGGGTGTAGGTGGCCTGGCCGGTGCTGTCCTCGGGGCAGAGTCGGGAGGCAGCTGGGACTTGCTCCCTGGCCGCATGTCTGACGTTGAGGAACTGCTGGCTGCGTTCAGCACAGTTGTGGTGTCGTGGGCACGACTTTAAAAAGTCCTTCTAGAGACACACAGATGTTTGTGGACGACCCTGTGGTGGGGAGTGAGGAGGCAGCGGGTTGGAGTCGTGTGCCCGTGAAGCCCGGCTGCTGCCGGCTCTGGTGCCCCTGGCACAGAGGGGGCTCACTGTGCACCGAGCCCTGTTGTCGGGTCCCCGTTCACTCCCAGTCCCCAAACAGGTGTTCAGCGCCATCCACAAGGAGGACTCGGGCCAGTACTATTGCATCGCGTCCAACGATGCGGGCTCGGCCCGCTGCGAGGAGCAGGACATGGAAGTGTGTGAGTGTCTCTGCTGAGCCTTGCCCTGCAGGCCGGCGGGTGGATGGCACGGTCACGCTTGCTGGTGCCCCTCAGCCGTGACCCCCCTGCGCGGGCACACGGGCTCCACCCGGGTCCGGTGGGAGGAGGCGAGGACACACCAAAGAGCAGCTGAAGGACTGACACGCAGGTCCTCTCCTCATCATGTAACTCTTAACGATGTTTCATGAACTCCATTTCTTTGGTAACTGATAGAATTATTGAGACACAAGGTCCTCCAGAAATGTATCAAGTTTAACCGTTTTGCAGTAAGCTGAAACCCAGGGTTTAGCCCCAGTAATTCTACCCTGTTCGGGTGCTTCTTTCTCTGGGGGTGTTGGCTCTAAGGGGGGGTGGGTTGAGGGCAGGACGGGGTTAGATTTCAGGGCCCACCCTCACCTGTGGAGTCAGCCTCCAGGCGACTCTCCTAGCTGGATTTGGGAAGCTGCTCTCGGCAGGAGGAAGATTCCTGGGCTTTGCCCCAGACCTCTGGACTCTCTACGCATAGAGCTTGGGAACTGACGTTATGAAATCAAAATTTCAAATGGACTTATTTTTAAATAAGAGTGCACTCACATTCAAGAACACTGTACTAGACGAGGGAGAATTTCAGCAGCTTCTGAGTTAGATGGCTTTGGTTGCTACACCCTGTGTAGTTTCTGTTGCATTTTTAGGGCCCCATACTGAAACGAGAACGCAGCTGAGGGTTTCCCATAGGATGGCTGGTGGCCGCGAGGCCATGTTTGCACCTCGTATTTGCCCCTTTAAAAACAATCCGCAGCAAAGGGCAGCCCTAGAAATTTCAGAATTTTTTCTTCCTTAGGACTCTGGCTCCTAGCTGTCTTTGTAGCGTAACCATGTCGTCCGGTAATAATGTCCCCAGAGGACTGTTATGCCCCGCAGGCAATGCCCCGCGGCTTTGGTGCAGCGGGTGGGTGTCATGGCCTGTGGGCGGAGGTGCTCCCGGCTGGGAGGGGCAGGGGCGGCAGGCCGCGTCTTCTGACCCCTTCTCTTCTCCAGATGACCTCAACGTCGGCGGGATTATTGGGGGAGTCCTGGTTGTCCTGACTGTACTGGCCCTGATCACAGTGGGCATCTGCTGTGCCTACAGACGTGGCTACTTCATCAACAATAAGCAGAACGGGGAAAGGTGAGCCTGTCCTACATGAACAAAGTTCCAGTGGGCATTTCTGTGGTCCAGCAGTGGTCACTCGGCTCCCCCTCCCGTTTCAGCTACAAGAACCCAGGGAAGCCGGATGGAGTTAACTACATCAGGACGGACGAGGAGGTAAGGCAGCCTAGAGGCTGCAGTGTCCCGAGCAGGGAAGATGACATTCCCGAGAACCAAGCAGGTCCGTAGAAGAGATTTCTGAGTCACGTCCGAAGCGCGAGCCCTCAGCCCTTCCCCTGGCTGTGCGCTCGCAGGGCACTCAGTCCACAGGCCTTGTGGCCTCTCCTCAGAGCATGCTGTGGAGAAGCGATGTCAGGCTCCCTTCCCACCACACGCTGGGCCCTGCGTGGCCACGGGCTGCCTTCTAACCCAGTGTTGGCCTTGCAGGGCGACTTCAGACACAAGTCCTCGTTCGTGATCTAGACGGCAGCACGGCCGCACGCACACGTGGATACCTCCACGGGGGACCCTGCTGGGAGCAGCCCCGCGAGGGAAGCCAGACGGGGCTGGACCTGCACACGAAAGCTTTTTGTTTTGGCCAAAGTTGACCGCTACTCCTTTCTTACCTTTTAACAAGCCACACGAGTAAAAGAGTTTTCCTCAAGATGGGCACAGTCACAAGGCCAAAAAGTGACCGGGTTCTTGAGGCCGACCCCATCAGGGTCTGGGTGGCCTCAGGGCGGGCGCCAAGGGCCCGGGAGGCGCGGTGATCTGCTCCGTGGCAGGTGGTGCCGGCATCGGTATCCAAGGGCTGGCAGAGGGGGTCAAGGCACGAGCCTCAGCTGCAGTGACCTGGCTTCACGGTGGCCTGTGAGCCAGGGGCCAAGTGGTCAGGCCACTTCATCCTGAGGCTTTGCTGTCACTGTCCTAGTGTCCATCTTGGGGAATCTTTTTGGGTCAGCATTTTTTAACAACAGTCCAAATCAGGAAGGTAAATTGCTTGTTAGAAGGAGGGAATCTTCTTACCTGTAGGAACCCTGCTCATCCATGGAGGGTCCCAGTGTTGAAGGAAGACCTTCATCTTACGCTAAATCTGAAATGGTACTGATACTATGTTCTGCTTTTCTATGGGTATTTTGTAAAATTTTACATTCTAAATTTTTGCTAAAGATGTATTTTGATTATTGAAAATTTCTATTTAAACTGTAAATAAGTTGTCATACAATGTTAAATAACCTCTTTTTTTAAAAGTTCAACTTAAGGCAGGAGCCGAAGCTGCTCCTGTTCGATTGGAAAACACCCGAGTGTTCCTTGTGCTTAGGAAACCTTTAAGAAAATTCCAGTTGAGTATTGTCTTGGTCTGTTTGCGTCTCTCCAGAAGAGACATGAGGGGCTTTCGGGTTGGCTTCAAGCTGCCTCTTCCTTGGGCTACTCAGACCACCTCTGCCCCAGACCCACAGACCGTGCTGGTTGGTGCCTGGGGTCGGGCCGCACACCTGCTCGGAGTGGTGTTGGCTCCTGACTGCAGGCCAGCCCGCCCACCCTTGTCCGACACCCCGACGCTGGCTGTGCGTGGATCAGCCCTACCTAAGGGCGCCATTCACATACCATGTGGGTCAACCCAGGACGGCGGCAAGGGCGGGGTCCTCGGTGTGGCACCCCAGCCTGGCTTCCCTGGGACAGAGGTTTTTGGCTGAAGATGGCTCAGGAAACAGCAGCCCTGCTGTCTGGCTTTTAAATCATTTTACTTACTTGTGTAGTTCATACGACGGTCCAGGGCCAAAGGCAGTTTTGAAATCAAATCTGTTAACTACATTTATATATTTTTAAAGACAATGAACCCCACTGTCCCTCTTCGCCATAAAGACAGCGCAGGTTCTGTCTCGCCTCGCAGGAAGCTGTTCTGCAGGGCCGCAAGGCCAGCCTCTGAAGAACAGCAGGAAGGGCGGCCGGCGACGGTCCGACTGACGATGGGCAAAGTGTGTGCCTGAGTCAAAGGCAACTTCCTGATCGTGCCCCGCATGCTGCCTGCTTTGTGGGGGCGTCAGGAACAGCACCCTTTGTTCTTAGCCTCAGACACGCTGCTATGTTAACTCAGTGTGAAGCCCTCGGGAGCAAGGAGCTTCTCAGAAGGGTGCCTCTGACTCTGTGTTACAGGATGGTTTTTATGTAGAAGAACACAGTCATCTTGGGATGAAACTTTCAGTGTCTTACTTGAATACTCGAGACTTCCGTTGCCCTTTCTTTTCCGAGTCGTGTGAACACTCTGTCATGGAGTATTTGCAGCAGCAGAGGGCAGCACCTCGTCACGCTGGGGTGCCTGACGTCTTCCATCTGTGTCTTGACCGCAGACCTAAGACTGTCCCTTCATCCTCAGCTCCTCTGGGTGGAGAAGGGTAGGGCCCTTCCGCCTGTGGGAGCAGCTCCAGACTCCTCCTCGGTTGTCATAGTGATGGGGTAGTCTTCTTGTACCCTAAAACCTCCGCCCCGGTGCCACGTGACCTGGCTCTGATGGAGGAGAGAGGAGTGAGTGTGGGGTCTGGGAGGTTGCTGCCCGTCACTGTAAAAACGCAGACAGAAAAGGAGCATCGAGTGATTTTAAGATGTAAACGTTGCTGGAGACGCGAGGCCACACGGGCTGCTGGGGCCTTTGTGTGGCTGCAGCTGTACACAGTGCCACAGACCTGTGCTACTAACACACCTGTGAGTTGGTATTTCTTAAACCTCATTTATAAAAGCTTCTAAAAAAAAAAAAGCAGCTCGGTCTCTTCATTTCTCGCCTTCCTGTGTCATGTCAGGCACGGCCCTAGGTTTGAAGTGCTGGACGGAGGTGAGGGTGTTCGCTTAGGGGCAGCCCTGTGACTGACTCCGTGCATGCATGTCAACACACATGGGAGCTGCGGGGGGACATCCACCCTCTCATCCAACCACCCCGTCGCGTGCAGGACACGCAAACAGCAACCCTGTGCTTTTACTTCTGTAGAACTGGGATTAGGACGTGGACCAACCAAATTTCTTTCTGGTCATTCTTGGACAAAACACGCACATACAAGTATTTTAAGGTTACCTGATGGCGCCAACAGAGGAACCTAAGGCCACTCTCCCACGGGAACAGCCCTTAGCGGACTACGTGCATATCATCAGTGCTGCTGTTGCTCCGGGTAAGGAACACAGAGGGTTTTCTTAAGCAGAGACTTGTAGTCTATGCTAAGATGTCTGCTGTGAGGAAACAGACAGAGGCAGGGGCAGAGGACCTGGACGTTAAAGACAGATTGAGTCCTTTTTCCCTAACGGGGAAGATTTGGGTTCTTAAACACTTTTATGTCAATTAAGTGACGACCGATAAAAGCCCTGTGCTAAAAATACTCGAAGGCTGTACTCATACTTAACTTTTATTCATGTGAAAAAGCTTTAAAAGTCTGCAATTTATAAATAATAGAAAAAATATTACAATCAAGATTTTGACATCAGATACGGGAAACTATGTACTTAGTATAAGGAACTGAAACCAGCTAACAGAAGCTTGACTTACTTACAGAAGAGAAAGCTCAAGGACTGTGTTCTTTAAGGACCACAACAGCGCTTATGAGAAGGGACTGGATATTTTCAAAGCTTTTTTTTTTTTTTAATTCACAAATCTCTCGGTTTATTGCACACAATTAGCACATGACACAGGTTGGCTGAAGTCGGGAAAAAAGGGTCACAAACCACGGTGGGGAGAAGCCGGGAAGGAGGTCTTTCTGCAAGAGCAGGACCTCCAGTCCAGCAAGGGTCCCTGGAGAAGCGAGCGGGAAGCCGCCCTCTGGCAGCCTCCTTCCATCTGGAGTAAAGTTACAGTATTAAATGCCTAAGGCATTTCTCTAGTATTTTACACTTTTTCACCAGGTATTTCATAAGGAGAAATCGAAAAGGTTGACCAACCACACAGGTGAAAAGCTGGGCGGCGCTGGACTCACAGGCAAGCCCTTTGCTCACAGTGGAAGCATCGGGGGCCAGGGGCACAGTGGTCAGTTGGCTGTTTTCAGGGGGGCCTTGCGGCGTGACCTCCTGGGGGCTGTGCTGTCTTTTCCTCTGGCTGGAGATGTCACATTCCACTGCGGGGGCTGCGGGGGCCTGGGGGGAATAGGCGTGTCACCTGGGGTGGGACAGCCCCCCGCCCCCCAACGGGAACACCTCTGGGCGGGGGCCGGGGAACTTACGGCATGTTGGGCAGCGACAGACAAAGAACGTTGTCCCCCTGGCCCGGGGCCTCCGACACCCCCAGACTTCCTGGGGTGCCGGCATGGTTCGTGGACCTGGCCGGGGGGGAGTGACCTCTGACGGGAAAGGGTGTCCGGGGTGAGCTGATGTAGCTGAGTCCCACACCAAACGTGACATTCTGGATGGTCCCTGGGTGGAGGGGAGAGTCAGTGGAGGGTTAGCGAAGGCCTTCAGGGAGAGAAACTGAGCAAGGTCAGATGCGGGTCTTGCTGCGGGTCCACCCAGGCCCACATGGTGCCCAAGCCCGGCCTCCGTCCTCGGGTCACCCTGCAGGACCAGACTGCTGGCCTGACCGCCCTCCTTGGCTTCTCCCCGGCCACTTGTCGTGCCTGAGGCCCCATGAGGCCCCACCCGCAGCTCAGATACCCCTGAGGAGACACCCCCCGCCCCCCGCTCTTCCTGTCACTGCTCCAGAGTCCCCCGAAGAAGCTGCCCTGCTCCCTCCCTCCCTCTCTTTGGTCACTGCAGCCCTGCTGCTACTGCTACCCCGTATGTCCCCTCGCCTGCCACCTCCCCTCCCCTCCCCTCCCCTCCCACCTTGGTCAGACCAGTTGTGTGAGCAACTCTGGGAACCTCGAGTTTCTTAATCTCTAAAGGGGAAACACATGCACCCCCTGAGAAGGACTGCCAGGTTTGAATGAGATCACTTGTGTTAAGTCCTTAACACAGTACTCGGTACAAGGTAAGTGCTGGAAACACCGAACCACGTCTGTCGTTTACTACCTGGGTCCCCCCGGCCAGAGGCAAATCTGCCCAGATCTGTGTGTGCACCCCGGTGGCTCCGTGCTCAGGGGGTCTGGCCCCCACTGACCCCGAGACGCCCCCACCTTGTACCTGGTAGGCACGCTGTCACCGCACGTGCCACGACGGCCAGGCTCTGGGCATCCCCTGTGCCGTGGCTGGCTAGCGTCAGTGCATCCGTGGTGCCGTGGGCCCAGGAGCCTCTCGCGCCCCCTTAATAGGCAGCAGCAGGGTATGTTTCCACTGCTGCTGTCCAGACCCTGGGCCCCCGGGGGCTCCGAGCCCCCTCCCCGCACGGCCTGGCGCGTCCAGACGGCACCACCTTCGCCACCGACTTACAGCCTAAGAGGGACTTGCTACCCCCGACCTCCCCCCATTTTCAGTTAAAATCTGGCTCTGAAAATCCCTCATTTCCACTCGGCAGAAATGCCATGTCCACACCGAATGCAGCTGAGACCACTTCCCCATGGTCACCCCACCTGAGAAGTGGTGACAGAACCGGTATATAAATCAGAGAAGGCAGAACGTGGGCTTCTTAAGTTATCTGATAATTCTGAGAGGAGGGAGAGCTAGGAGGAAACCTTCCAGCATTTCTTTGTGGTTCAGTGTGAGGAGAAAGCCCCAGGAATTTTACATTCAAGAGACTCGAGAAGTAGTCTCACTTCCAGTGCAAATCCGAGTGGCAGCAGCCAGGCCCCCTGTGAGGGGCACGTGCGGCCAGGACAGAGCAGGGACTGGGGGACAAGCAGAGGACGGGAAATGCACTGTCTCCCACGGCATCTGGCACCAAACCGCCCAGGACAGGAGCACAGAGCATATACCGCACTCTTCTGCTTGAAAAAGGGTGACTTTTTACATATATAACATTAGACCTGTTTGACATACAGGAGCCCAAATTACCCCTGCTCTTCATGACAAAAGCTGTCACGATTCAGGCATCATCTGGGGAGGGATGGGGTAGGAGTTCTGTTCATCCATTAATCTCCCTTCAAAGGACGACTTGGATGAAAATCATCTCTAACCTGTTAAGTATTCTAAGAGCTCACAGGTAACAGAACCACCAGGCAAGGCGCAAGAACACAGCAGGTGCTCAGTAAGTGCCTGCTGACGGAGCAGGACTGCACGATGGCCCAACGCCCTGAGGCCTCAACATCACGGGAAACGGCTCATTCCGCTCCTCCTGTAACAACGCCTAGGGCCAGCGCTGAGAGAGCAGTGGGGCCGGAGCAGGAGCACCCAAGTCCTTGCCCAGCTCGGCCACCCACCTGACCTCTCGTCCCGCCGGCTTGCAGCCCTCGCCGTCCAGGCCTGGACAGCGCCCCCCAGACATGGTGGAGAGCAAACAGTTACAAACCAAAGCCAGATGGATGGTGAAGGACTTGCAAGTGTGGTGCCAGGGGCACCTCATCCACTCTGAGGGTCAAACGGAGCTTCTTCTGGAAGTGAATGGGTGATGGCCGGGGGAGGGGCCCCAGGACGTGGGCACCAGGAGAGCGGGGCTCCTGCACCCTTGGGAGGACTGCCCACCCTGGGGTGCATAGCAGGTGGCAGGAGATGGGCAGAGGCCCATAGGCCACGCCAGGTGGGGCCTTGCAAACATACTACAGACTCCGGACAGGCAGAGTTTCTTCATACTGCAGTAATTTTCTCAAAATAATGGCTTTTATGGGTTTTGAGATAATAGGCTATATAAAACGAGTAATAGGAATAAACACACTTCTAACTCACCTCTATTTTTAAATAGAAGGAAAGCACGGGACGTTAGAAAAACCTCCCAGTGGGAGAGAGAGGTCACAGGCTCTCCTCACGGCCGGCACGGGAGGCCTCAGCCCGCTCTGGCAGCCCGCAGTGACGCGCGGTGCCGCAAGCGCTGACTCATGGCCCCTGAAGCGGGTGGCCTGAGGTGCTGGCCACCTGAGGTGTTGGCCACCTGAGGAGTCACCAGGTGTAAAAGCACCTGGAAGAGGTCGGCGGTCAGCTGTGCCCAGTCTGACCTGATGCCCCGCAATGTGGCTGAAGCAGCTCTGCTGCAACCCCCGCACACGCGGTACCTGCCGCAGAGTCAGGAGAACGGCTCGTCCCCGCGAACCACTTACGGTCAGGGGTGCTGATCGCCCGTTTAGTTATGAGGTCAAGAGCTCCACTGGACTCCTGCTCCAAGCCCTGCGAGGACACTGGAATGAAATGGGAGAGCGTTACCTCTCCGAAAACCCAAACAGCCCCAGAGACAAAACATTCCAATGAGAAAAAACACTTGCAAACTACACAACACACTTATTGTCCCAAATAAAGTATTCTTTTAAAGAGCTAATTCAGAAAGATACAAATAAATGACAAACATGAGAGACAATGGCCCTTCTCACTGGGATTCAAACAAGTGGAAATGAAAATGAAAAATTTTGGTCTATAAAGCTCAGCAGAGGAAGTGGAAAATTATGAAACCAGTGTTTCTCTGTAGGACCTGGGCTCCCATGGGCCACGGCAGGGGTGTCACTGAGGGGAACTGGAGACGACAGTTTGACCATCAAAAGGTTAAAGACATTCAGCGGGGTTAACCCTAAAGATCACACACATACAGGACTGTATGTTCCAGGATGTTCTTTGTGATGTGATTTGTTTCAAAACGTTGAGAAAACCTACATTTCCAGGAACGGGCAGGTGAGCAGCACGTCATGGCTGCCAAGGCACTGCAGAAGGATGACGAGAAGCCCTCCCCGTGTTGCTGTGGTCGTGGGATTGTGTGCAGGACAGTTACAAAGCCACGCAACCTCCACCACAACTGCATACACAAAACCACACACACACCTCACTGCTACGGCTGGGTCTCCACATCACCCCATTCTCCAGATCCTCCATCATAAACAGGATTGTTTTACTCCGTGACCCCAAGTCCCCAAAGTCCCTTGTTTAAAGACAACAAACAGAAATGCTTTGATGGGGAAGGAGAAGGGGGCCCGGGTCTCCGAGAGCCCTGGAGCCGCCCGGTGGACTCACCGCGCTCAGTGGGCTCGCCTGGGCCCTCGGGACACATGGTGAAGGGTGGCAGCCCCACGCTCCGGCCGCGATGCCGGCCGCTCGACTCCACGGCCTTCTTGACGGAATTCAGAATGGCGATGGTGCTCGGCGACATGGCCCTGTTGTCGCAAAGACACCGGTGAAGCACAGAGGCGAGATGCGCCCTCACCCTCCCTCGGGCCCAATCTGCGCCAACACGCGAACAATGCTCACGGTGACCTGGGAGGTGCCTCTGGGGACGTGGTGACTCGGCCCTGCACACCTGGCTTTGGGCACCAGCCTCTTCAGTGGCCCGGTGTCCAGGGACAGAGGTGCAGGCGTATGGGCAGCATGGGGCCTGGATGTGGACGGCTGGCTGGCGGCGGTGCCCACGGTGCCATTTTCTCGGCCGGCAGGAGCTGGCATTTCCAAACTTGGAACAACCTGTCGCAGAAGAGAAATTAAGACTATGTATCTTCCAACCCTTAACATCAAGAAATGTTTACCCTCTCTGAGTAGTTCCGTGTCAGACCCATGCCCCCAGCAGCTGCCTGGCACGGCACTCACAGGGCTGTCAGGGATTCTGGGAGAGCAGCTCACTCCGAGGGGGCTGTGGGGGAGACCGGGTTCTCTACCATCAAAGAGCAAGGACCCTCAGCAGGGTCCTCGCTCTCCGGGAACTTGCATGCTCCCCACACTGGGACTCAGTGACTTGCCAGATGGGCGGGGGCGACGGAGAGAAGGCCCTTGACGATACTGTCCACGGGACACGGGAACACTGAGCCACCCTCCGGCCTCTAGCCACCCCAGGGCCTCGCTCAGATGACTGCGCTCACATGTGCATGCTGGGACATGCTGGGGAGGCGGGTGGCATGGAGCAGATGGAGAGGGGCCGCCCACCCACCTGCCCGGCCTGCGCCCCCTGGGCACTCGCGGCCGCCCTGTCCTCATGGGCCTGCCTCGCCAGCTCCTGTTCCTGGGCCAGCTGCTCCTGGTACCGTTTCATGTCATACTCCAGCTCTGAGGCCAGCTGCTTGTCAACCGCGAAGAAATCCTTGATTTCGTCTCGGTAATCCTGCATCACCTCCTAAAACAGACCCAAGGCATCCGTGAGCATTCTCTTGAATAAGTGAATGAGCTCTCCCACATGATGTCATCAAAAACAGGAACGTGCTGAGGCCAGGCGGTTTCCACTACGTCGACCGACGAGTGAACCTGACGGTATTTCCCCAGGAAGTGCCGGCTGCACTGCACTGACCACACGAGCAGGGGCCTGAGCCCCTGGACGCTTCCCGCGTATCTGCCAGGTAACCCGGAATCCCACATTCTTAGCCTAAAGCAGTCCGTCACAGGGCACAGAACTGCCCTGACAGCTGGATGGGGGTGGAGCTGTATCTGGGCAGCCTGGCTCGGCTCTGGGTCACCACCAGTTCAAAGGGTCTTGTGGTGCCACGAGGCAGCCCTTCAGGAATCCCAGCCAGAGGTTGTGGAGCCGGCCACAGGGAGCTGTCCACACTGGCTTTCTCAGGGGATGCAGCTGTGGCTCGGAGCCATCTGTACATCGTGACAGAGGCTGTGAGCACATCAGGGCGAGGACGCTCTCAGGTCTTAAGGACGGATGCCAGGACCCAGCCTCTTTGCCTTAAGGAAGAAACCATTTTCCCTAACATGTTGGAGGGAGAAAAGATCTACTGTGGCCCCAACCATTAGGGGATGAGACCCGCCCAGTCCTCCAGCCGCCCCAGGGCTCCCAGGTGGAGGAGAGGATGGCGGGAGCTGCTCCGATGGGGTCCACACGAAGCCATGCCACCCTCCTCGGTTAAAGCCGTGTGGCCATGCTCGGTGTGTGCTCAGAAACAGGGACTTACTTTCCTCACGTGTTTAAGGAGTTTACCTAGGACCTAAGCTCTTTTTATTCCTCTCTGAGGTTTAGCAGGGCAAGAAAAACATGAGTGACATGAAGTCCTCATTTTCTCCACAGTCAGCCTGTCTTTCCCACCTTCACTTCTGTAGGATAAAGAGATATTTGAAAAATCATTCAATCTAATTCTTTTAGAGCCCTTTGTGGAAAAAAATGACGCTTAGCATTTTTTGAGGAAGAAAATAGCCTAGTGTAAACAAAAAGGAAAAAAATGCTGCATTTCTTTCTAATTGAAAGATTCTGCAGAGAGGCCTGAGGCCTCATTTACGTCCGCTCTGCATGTACGCATGCCCCACTGCGTAGACCAGGGTCAGGACGCCCCAAAGCCACTGCTCTGGGCAGCATCTCCCGACTGGGAACCCAGAGACAGCGTTGGAGGTAAGAGTCCTAAATTAAACGATGAGCATTTCCACTTTATCCCACGCGAGTGAACTAAGACGAGGGCTCTGCTCGTGGCCGCAGCTGAGAAGCTTCAAAACCGAATGTAATTGTCAGCAAGGACACAGACTCAACTGCCCGAAAAAGGCAGGACCAGCTTCTGAGGAACCTGCGGAGTCAATGTGTCTTTCCCCCAGTCAAAGGCCGGCCTGGGGCACAGCTCCGAGCCCGGATGCACCCACGGTCAGGACTGCGGGACATCCTGAGTAACCAACGGGGGCGTAGCGCCAACCACAAATCCCAAGGCCGTCTTTACCCTGAGATAGTGCATGAGTTCCCGCAGAGCTGGGATCTTATTCTTCTCTAGTACAGACTTCAGGGAGATGATAATTGGAATAATATTTTCTATGAAATTCCTCTTCTGAACCTGTGGTAACACAAACAAAGACTGTTTGAGATGCACAAAGTTCTGAAAGACAAAGACTTTCCCTCAGCCTAATTCTGCCTGCGTGGCCGATCTCATACACAACCTAAGTTTACTTTTTATTTTTGATATGATTCTGGGGATTGGAGAGGAACGCCACCTCAGCCGGGGAGACTGTAAAACCATTACCTCAAAATGCTAAGAGGGCTTTGTAAAGCAGGATGCAGACAAGTACTATTCTTATTTCTAAACAAGAAAAAGAAACTAGAAATACAGTTAACCCTTGATCAACCCCGGTCTGTAAGTTACAGAGATTTTCAACTACGTGGGAAGAGCGGGGTGTCGGTGACCCAGCCCCTACACCGCTTAAGGGACAACTGAATGAAGAACTTGACACAAGCTCCAAACCTCCCCACAACCTACCACGGACCCCTGGCTCCTCGCCGGGCCCCTCCTTTCAACATCCTCCCTGGGGCTGGGGACATCCACGTGCCTGCAGGTGGGAGGGCGATGCGGGAGGGGCCAGGCCTGGAGACACTTTGCGTGTCCCGCTCTGTAACTCTGCACACATTTAGAATGTGCTGGGTATTTACACAGTGCCTTCGCAGTCTTCACCAAGAACCACCACAAAGGTCTGCACTAAATCTCTTAGAATTAAAAATAACTCATTACAGTAGCCCACATATGCAAGACTATCATTCTGAATCTGAAAATTTTTCTTTTCCTCATTTAAAGTCACTAGTATATGTTCCTTACTTGTAATCCACTCATTTCTAAAAAGTCTTACCAGAGTTCTTGAAACAGGAGGGCAAAGACTAAAGGAATAAATAATTTAATAAAGATGAGTCTGAGCAGAGGCTAAGTATAGGGATAGCCTTAAAAAATGGCTTAAATGCATTCACTCCACAAATATCATCCAACAGCTTCTCTCTTCCAGACACAAGGCTAACCTCCAAGGCTACAGAAATGAGGCCAAGATCTCTTGCCTTCAAGTTACTTCTAGGCCAGGCTGTGCATTACAACGTGTGGCCAGGTGACGAGTGGCAGGTGTTAAGGGACTTTGGAAGGGGGATGCCTAAGAGGGAAGGAGCAGGGCGGGGTGTGTATCAGGGAAAACCTTTGGAACGTGTAGGGACTGGGTGGCAGCAGGGGAGGACGGGGTGGGACAGGGCACCTTGGGCAGAAGTGGCAGCACGCAAAGGCACAGGGCAGGAGAGCACATCTCCACGGAGGCTAAGAGTCAGCGGACTGGAGGGATGGGAGGAGGCACGGAGGGAAGGGCATGCTGTGCACACAGGAGTTCTGTGTGCCTTGAAGAAGAATTGGGATTTTATCCAGAAGGTGACAGGAAGCCACCAACCCACTTATTAAAGATATCATTGATGAGGTGTAACTTACATACCACAACATTTACTCGTGTTATGTGAACAGATGAACGAGTTTTGGCACAAGTATATGCTGAGTAACCAACACTGCATCTAGATAATCCCCCACGATCCATGGCCCCAAAAGTGCCCTGCTCCCCATCTGCCTCAGTCTATTTAAAGCAGGAGAATAAAATGATCCAATTTGCACTTAAGAAAGATTACCCTGGCAGCAAGGCGGCGCACAGCCCAGAACAAAAAGAAACAAGAGATGGAAATGGTACAGGTTAAATAAATGCGGAGCTAGTGGGAACGTGAGACAGATAAATTTGTGGGATGAATGGACGGGACCTGGGTACATACGGGATGTGACCAAAGTCCACTCCTTTGGGCTCAGAAGGCTTCAGGGCTCAGGTGGCAATGCAGGCTCGGTACCAGAACCTGGGCCTGGTGAGCACCACAGCTGTTGTTCGAATCCCAATCCTCGCACGCACTGGCCAAGCAGCGCTCTGTGCCTGGCCTGCCAGACTCAGGCTCCCTTTAGGGTAACTTGGCAGATAAAGGTGCCCTTCTCCACAACAGAGCCCCTGGGAACCATGATGAGAGAGACACGTAGGAGGAAGGAGAGATGACCGATTCTGCCTGAGTTGCCCGCAGCACAGCCAGGCCACAGGCTTGCAGGTCCAGGCTTGCGGGAGCCGCTGGAGCCACAGGCGCAGGTGGAGAGCAGCACCCCCGAGGTGAGCGTTGAGGCCGCTAGGAAGAGTGAGGCGGGGCCTTGGCAGACACCCAGGACTCGGGGCAGGGGGCGCACAGGCCCCTTTAGGGAGCAGCACACTCACCTGGGAGATGAGCTTCTTCTGTGCCTCCTGCATGACCACGTTGGCCAGAGCCAGGTCCTCCTCCTCCATGAGCTGGTCCTTGTCTGGTTTAGCCCTCATTGCCAGCAGCTTGATCTCCTTTGAGCTGAGCACCTCGAACGTGTCCGAAAGCAGCTCACTGGCTTCCATGTCCAGGGGCAGGACGCCGTCGGCAAAGCACGCTGGAGGAAGCAGAGATGGGCTTCTGAGAGACGCTGCCAGGGACGGGGCAAGGGGGGTGCACAGCCGGTGGTCCGTCGGTCTGTACGGCACAGCTGATGGCCAAGGACATAAGGGGCCCCTGGCTGCAGGGCAGCTGGGTCCTTCACACACGTCTCATCCCCCACGCCGGCCAGTCCTACCCAGGATGCTCAGGCAGATTTTGGAAGTGATGTTGAACCGCTGCTCGTCTGTGAAGTGCTCCAGGAGGAACTTGTAGATTTTCATCCGCTTCTCCTTGTTTGCCTTCCCCTTCAGTGAGAACAGCCGCTTCTCTCTAGGGCAGAACAGGACCCTCTGAGCACTGCCCATGGGCGAGGCCGAGAGGAATTCACTTCCAACGGCAGCTGGAGCCACCCGCATGCCCAGGAGGTGATGCTGCCCGTCTCCCCGCACCCTGCCCCAGCAGCGCTGACCTCTCCGACTGGGGGAACCTGTTGTACTTCTCATGCTTCTCGTAGCTGCTGAAGTGGAAGATGCACTCAATGAAGTGCTGGAAAAACATGGCAGGGTTCCTCTTCAGCAGGAGGTGGGCCAGGCAGAACTTCCCAGTGCTGCGGAGAAGGGGACAGGGGACCGTGTGCTACCGGGAGACAGCCTCTAAGTCACACCAAGACCCTGCAACAGAGGGGACCGTGGAGAGGGTGGGCGACAGCTGCACTCCCGTCACTCGGCTCCTTGGCCCACCCTGCCCTGTGAACCCAGGTCTCACCACCAGCTCTCCCTGCAAAGCTCACAGGCCGCTGTCACTCAGCTACACCTCACATGCAGGACTCCCCACCCCCGCCCCGCCCAAACCGCTCCTTCAGGTGGACCCGCTGGCTACGACCACCGGGAGTGAACGTCACCCTCTCACCCCAACTGGAACTCTGAACCTTCTTGAGCACTGGGATTAAGCACAAGAGCAGGTTAGTTCGGGTCAGCAGGACAAGGACCTGCCACAGGCAGCAACCGCTCGACCCAGGATGCAGAGGGACACGTAGGGCCCAGCGCCCACAACCCCAAAGCAGGCACACGCGGACAGGCGAGCGAACGCCCAGGCCTGGCTTCTGCTCGGGGGTCAACCCGAGGCAGTGGAGGCTGGCTCTGATCCAGTCACACCGGCCAGACCAATCTGTTCAAGCTCAGTGGAACTTCCACCCTACAGGAGCCCCGCCGCTCTTGGGGGGAGGAGCAGCAACAAGCACAGTCTGAGCACTGTGCTCTTGGCCTTGGGACGCGCGGGACGCCAGGAGAGCCCCTTCCCCCGATGCTCTCCTTCAAGCTAAGGATAAAATCAGTCTGTTCACAGCACACACACACCCACTACGAGTCAGAGGAGGCAGGTCAGAGATCTCGACAGTGAAGTGACCTGCTGCCAACAGCAACCCTCTGACTGTTCACCCTGACGCCCTGCAACCACAGAAGAGCGAAAACTCTACCTACCAAAGGGAATTCCCTGGGGAGGAGGCCTGAGCGCCGTTAAGTGCCCTCGGTCCACTCCACACAAACCTGCTCAGCCTCTTAGAGCAGGCTGGAGGCGGAGGCCACAGGACCAGAGAACGGGCTTTCCTGACAAGGTTACTCTGCTAAACCAGCAGTGACCACGAATGAAGAAAACCACTAAATAAGCAAAAACATCCCCCAAGAAACAACCTGACTTCACCCCTGAGGTATCTGATGACAGTTAACCCTTCACGGGTTAACTTCAAGGGTTTTCATAGCTGCCAGACTTGGAAGTCATTCCTATGAATACGCACAACCAGACAGAATCCAGCGATGCTTCTGCGAGAAGACGGGCTGCTTTAGGCTTGCATTTGATGTCAAATGCTCATCTACTCACTTTAGGTCAAGAACATGTACAGGTGGTGACTGATGGGCAAGCACCCTGGTGAATAACCAGCTTAAACAACTGTACAAATAAATTCCACAGCTTAGGGACTTCCCTGGTGGCACAGTGGTTTAGAATCCACCTGCCAATGCAGGGGACACGGGTTCAAGCCCTGGTCTGGGAAGATCCCACATGCCGTGGAGCAACTAAGCTCGTGCATCACAACTACGGAGCCTGCACTCTAGAGCCCACTAGCCACAACTACTGAGCCCGAGTGCCACAACTACTGAAGCCCATGCGCCTAGAGCCTGTGCTCCACAACGAGAAGCCACCACAATGAGAAGCCTGCGCATGGCAAGGAAAAGTAGCCCCTGCTTGCCACAACTAGAGAAAGCCCGCGGGCAGCAACGAAGACCCAACGCAGCCATTAAAAAAAAAAAAAAAAATCCACAGTTTAACATAAATTATGCAAAGGAGGATTTGGACACTGGGGCTGAAATCAAGTCCAGGAGCTAGGTGTCACGAGAACAGGTGCACGGGTCAGCGGTAAAATCCAGCACGAATCCTGCTGCTGCATAGTGACTGGGACCCACAAGACAAGATTCAGCCTTGACTGCACTAAGACTCACAGATCCCCCACCAGCTTGACCAACTGGGCAAGAGGGATGGTTTTTTTAGTTTGTCAGCTGACAAAAGAAACCAGCATCCTAATGATGCCTCCTGGGGCCGGCACCCTTTCTCACTCTCCTGGCCCTGCAGGACAGTTAACGGGGACCACACACAACAAACCACCAAGTCGGGGACACTGCAGATTTCACACAGCAGGAACCGTCTCATACGTAAAACAGAATGAAAGGCCAGCTAATCCAGAGTAATACTAAGAATCCAAGTCTCGGTTTCAATCAGCCCAATGAGGCCACAAGAGAAGAGCCGTCTGGTCACTTCCTTTTTTAGATTTTTTTAAAAAAAATATTTATTTGGCTGCACCGGGTCTTAGATGCAGCACGCAGGATCTTTTAGTTGTAGCATGTGAGCTCTTAGACATGCATGTGGGATCTGGTTCTCTGACCAGGGATCAAACCCGGGACCCCTGCATTGTGAGCTTGGAGTCTTAACCACTGGACCACCAGGGAAGTCCCTCCTCTTTTAGATTTAACAAGAATCATAAAAATCCCACTTCTTTCAGATGTCTTCCCGAGCAAATGCTACTCTGAAGCAGGTATCTGCTCAGCGAAGGCCGCTGTGGATGGACTCATAGTCCTGATTCGGCCGTTCTCAGACTGGGACGGGGGCTCAGACCCATCCATACCAGGATCGATTCCCTGCATCCACGCTGACTTTGACCCACGCCCCCTCGCTCCCCGGCCCTCATCACTGTCACCCTGGGCTCGCTTCCCAGGTCTTTTCCCGCCTGCCACCTTCCTGTTGTATGCTCTGTGGTCCTGGTTCCACAACGTGTCGGCTGCTTCCCACTCTGTCCCTCCTCTTCATAAACAAGCGCGCTGTCCTCCAAGGACCCACAGTCCAGGCATGAGGACCACACTCTCCCCATACTTTCATTCATTCACTCACCAAACGTCCACTGAGTATCTCCTCAGTTTCAGATGCGAGGGGTACAGCAGTAAACAAAACCACCCCTGCCTCTCCGGGAAGCCTGTGTTCTACCAGGTGCACAGATGTTATGGAAACTGTACAGAATGTGTTGCCAAAAGTGGTCTGAAGCAAAAGCTGGCTGGGGCAGGACGTGCGGGAGGGGGAGAGGGCAGGCTGCTGGTGAGAAACCACGTCCCCCACCAGGCTCACGTGAGGCTCGGCCTTTCCTCTGGACGCTCCTGCCACGCGCCTGTTTTGACCGCTCGGTAAGTACTTCCTGGTTTTCTCCATTCCAAACCCCAACATCGCTGCTATGGTCTGAATCCCAGTTTGTATCCCCCCGAATTCCTATGTTAGAAACCGAGCCCCCAAGGGGGTGGTGTTAGGAGGAGGGCCTTTGGGAGGTGACTGGGTCACGAGGGCAGAGCTCTTACCGACAGGGTGCGCGTCTTATAAACGAAGCCCGAGTCCCTCCTTCCCTTACGCTGCGTGAGGACACGGTGCCGTGAGGACAGGGTGAGAGGTCTGCTCTCTGGAAGCGCCTCACCTCACACTCTCCACCTCCAAATGCGGAGGGGCAGTTCCTGCTGTTTATCGGCTGCCCAGTCTGTGGGACTTGTTCTAACAGCCCAGAAGGCCTGGGACAATCTCTCAGAGCCCCTTCAGTATCCACATAGCCTCCTGGTCCCCCGGCTTCATCGACTCAGGGACCGCCCCCCACCAGGACTGTGTGTCACAACACCGGAGCCCCCACTTCTGAGGTCGGACAACCCACCCTCACCTGCCGACCCATGCAGCTTTCTGACTCCCTCATCCCCTCACGTGTCCTGCATGGAGCCCTCTGGATCCTCAATTCCTCCTTTTTCTCCCAAACCAAGCCAACTATGCCTTACTTCCTTCTCTATCTCCATGGCCCATCACTGTAGTCACCATCTTGCCCTAAACCCCTCCGGCCCCTGCCTTATTGCATGCCCAGAGCATCTGCCCAGCTCCCCTGAAACAGCCCAGCTGCCACCTGGCCATCACCCAGACTGCTGTGCTACACGGGCACCACCTAGTGGACAGACGAGGAAACAGGTCATACAATTCTGTAGTCCTCATATTGGGGGTTTACAGGACCAATTAAAAATGTTGTGCGAAGAAACCATAATTCGAAAAGATACATGCACCCCACTGTTCATTGCAACACTAGTCACAATAGCCAAGACATGGAAGCAACCTAAATATCCATGGACAGAGCAATGGACGAAGAAGATGTGGTACATATATACAAAGGAATATTACTCAGCCATGAAAAAGAATGAAATAATGCTATTTGCAGCAACATGGATGGACCTAGAGATTGTCATACTGACTGAAGTAAGCCAGACAGAGAAAGACAAATATCATGATATCACTTACAGGTGGAACCAAAAAAAAAAAATGGTACAAATGAATTTACAAAACAGAAAGGGTCACAGATGTAGAAAACAAACTTATGGTTACCGAGGGGGAAAACAAGGGGAGGGGTAAACTGGGAGACTGGGCTTCACATACACATACTACTATATATAAAATAGATAACTATTAAGGATCTGTATAGCACAGGAACTCTACTCAATACTCTCTAATGACCTATAGGGGAAAAGAATCTAAAAAAGAGTGGATATACATATATGTATAACTGATTCACTTTGCTGTACAGCAGAAACTAACACAACATTGTAAATCAACTATACTCCAATAAAAATTAATTTTAAAAATGTCATGCAATTTTGTTCATGCCAGAATTGCCAGGAAATCCACCACCTGGACCAAAAATAAATTCACAAGGCTCTGCCGCTATATAGTCTCTTGGGAAGAGCTGTCTTAGCAGATACATATGGAAAAATTAATGTGTTTAAAGTAAGCAGATAGGCCTGACCTTTGGCCTAAAAATAGAGGACAGATTTAGTTTTTCAAAGCTTTTCAAATCATGCTCCACATTTTTACCATGGTTCAAACAAATCCAGAAAGCAGGGATAAAATGGAAAGATTTAAGAGGGAGGGAGAAAATGCTACCAGAAGTACTGGTTTTCTCACTACAGTGGAGATGTCTGCCTGTCCTAGTTTCCTTCTGACTCACGCTCTCATCACCTGTGGAACAGGCCCTGCATGTGGTCTACCAAGAGAACAAGGCCGTAACATACACGTGGAGGAGCTGACGCAAGGGGAAGACACCGACGTGCAGGTTAAACACCCACCCTCCCCTCCCGGGTGTGTCCTCCCAAAGTCCCCCAGCACTGGTGCTCCTGCCTGCTCCTGGGCTGCATGTGGCACACGGGCTGCAGGGCCGGCCTGGGGCAGAGAGGGAAGGTGAGAGGGCACGGCGTAGCTAGCTGCCCCATCCCTTTCCCAATTATACACAGAAAAAGAAAGCATAGCAGCCTTAGCTTTTTCCTCTCTGACTCTAGACGTGCTAATTAGGATGTTAACCTTCTACCAGTTTACTACGTAAAATGTTTCTCCTTGGAAAAATATACCCAAAGGAAACCGAGCAGAAATCCTTCCATGGAACTAGAGTAAACCACTGGTGACCATATTTAGAACCAGAGGGACCCATTACTATATGCTATTTATAGTTAATGAATCTGTAAAGACCTCTTCCCAACTGTGGTAGCTTCTGCCATGCATTCAACATTCTATTTTCCAACTGCAGACTTGCTATAAAAAGAATTACTCATATAATATAATCAAGGTTAGCAAATTCTGTGAGATCATTTCTAAACCCCTTGAAAATAAATCTTTAATTATAGAAGGGGAAGAATTAACAGTGGCAAGGCAGTCCCCCTGCCTTCCAATTCTTGGGAAATACCCATTTCCAAGGAGCCTTGTAAACTACACACTATGATTTCACACTGAACAATTCTGTGTTAATCCCTAGAATTTCTTCCTTACAGTTTCTGCACTTAGAAGAAAGTCTGAACTCTTACTATACTGGCCTAGAAGTCAACAGTTACTGGCTTCTGCTCTTGACAGCTGACCACGACAGAGGCTCACACTGCTCTTCACTCCCCCGTTTGGAAGAACAAAGTGTCAGCAAATGTGGTCAGTGCTGGGATTATTCGATGGTCAATCTGGACAAGGGCTTCTTTGTTTTTTGTTTTTAAACTTATGTGAAAACTAAAGCTTTGTTGCACAGCTTAGTATTTTAAAAATCGGCTAATTTTCTGGCAACTGCCAAAAGCTCACTAAATCCTAAATAACGCAATTCTAAACCAATTTTAAAGAAAAAGAGATCTTTTCCAGAAACTAGGCCAATCACTCGGCTGGCCGGCGTGAGGAAAAAGACTCACCTGGCGATGTCTGGGTGCGGGTCCACCAGCGTGCTGACGAACCGGAAGAACAGGGAGCCCTTCCACTTCACGAAGTCCTCCTGCTCGAGAGAACGAAGGCTCACGCTTAAAGGGGCCTCAGCACACAGCCCTCTGTCCCTGGGGCTGTGGGCACTCATATGGGAGAGTGTGGGCAGGAGAGCCTGACCGTGACACAGCGCCCCTGCCTGCACGGAGGCGGCTGCACCCCGCACGAGACAGTGAGGGCACGGACGCATCAGAACAGAAACACAACTCACTTAAAGATCAAATAGCATTTTCCCCTCACATCAGGCTACACACGCGCTCTCGAGCTCTGTCCACACAGACGTGTCTCTGCAGGCTCTCGGAGCATGTCTGCAAGGTCACCCGGGCAAGCACGAGGGTCCTCATTGTACAAATGACGAAGGTCTGTCTGGGAACACCGACTGTTCACAGAATCGGAACCAGACCTACTCGTCTATACGTGCTTTTCTCTACGTGCTGTTTACTTGTGAAAACAGACTTCACCCTGCACAACGGGATCTCTGAACAAACACCCAGAAGGAATATTAGGAAGTAATCATCTGTTTAAACGTCTGTCCAGAACGTCAGAAGAGTGGTATGTGAAACTGCACGTGAGCAAATACCTGTGCCTCTCCTACAGTGCAGCCCGACTCCTACCCTGCTCAGACCCCCGAACAGGAGCAGCCGGCCAGGTGAGCCCTCATGCGCACCTGCAGGAGGTTAGTGAGCAAGAAGAGTGTCTGCTTGCGGATGAAGGGGTCCGAGTCCTTCAGACACACAGAGATGTTGGGGATGTACTTGTCCACCATGACTGTGTACCGGATGCAGAGGTCGCACAGGACAATGACGGCGTTGTTGCGCACGGCCATATCCCCGCACACCTCCAGCTCCCGCACCAGGGCCGGGATGCTCTTCTTTGCAAGATCCTCATGCTGCAAGCACAGCTTCCCTGCCGTCGAGAAAGAAAGACACCCTGACTCTACTCTCAGTCTCTGCCTCACATTTTCTCCAGCTGTATCCTGCTACGGATTTTATTTAATCAAAGTTAAAACTTCGTATCAACAATCACAAACAAAAAATCTAAGGCAGACAGACCCATACTAAATATTAAGAAGCGTCAAATACCCTCAGGTTTCATGAGACAGACACTCTGAGATGTTCCTTCACTTCCTTTTAAAGTCAACATCTGAATTTTGGAGTTATCAACTTACCTGGAAAATGACCAATAAAATGTAACCGATGATACTTTTTACTTTTGATTATACACATAATTGATAGAAGCTGAAAAGTTTAATAATGAACTTGAAATCTGAGCTAGGTGCATACATAATCGTGTCATTTATTTCATTTCTTGTTCATAGTTAGAAGAAGGAAAGCTGTTGTTGAGTTTTGTGTTTGTGTTTTTTTTCTGGTCTGGGGAACATTTTGCTCTTATTTACACTTCTGAGATTTTTGAAAAATAACCATTATTACCAAAAATTCGTAACTCGTGTTGAGTATACACAATCACAAAGAAAATTCAAATTTTTTTTGCGAATACTGACAGAAGTCGGTCTTAAGATAAACAACAGTGTGAGGTCATGGTAAGTATCAAATAAACTGTCTCTTTTTGTGTGTCAGTATATTAGTTTCTGCTTTATAACAAAGGGAATCAGCTATACATATGTATACATGTACCCCGACATCCCCTCCCTCTTGCGTCTCCCTCGCACCCTCCTTATCCCAACTCTCTAGGTCATCGCAAAGCACCGAGCTGATCTCCCTGTGCTATGCGGCTGCTTCCCACTAGCTATCTATTTTACATTTGGTAGTGTATATATGTCCATGCCACTCTCTCACTTCATCCCAGCTTACCCTTCCCCCTCCCCATGTCCTCAAGTCCATTCTCTATGCCTGGGTCTTTATCCCTGTCCTGCTCCTAGGTTCTTCAGAACCATTTTTTTTTTTTTTTAAGATTCCATATATATGTGTTAGCATACACTACTTTTTCTCTTTCTGACTTACTTCACTCTGTGTGACAGACTCTAGGTCCATCCACCTCACTACAAATAACTCAATTTCGTTTCTGTTTATGGCTGAGTAATATTCCATTGTATATATGTGCCACATCTTCTTTATCCATTCATCTGTCCACGGACACTTAAGTTGCTTCCATGTCCTAGCTATTGTAAATAGAGCTGCAATGAACATTGGGGTGCATATGTCTTTTTTTTTTTTTTTCTGTATGCACAGGCTCAGCGGCCATGGCTCACGGGCCTCGCCGCTCCACACCATGTGGGATCTTCCCAGACCGGGGCACGAACTCGTGTCCCCTGCATCGGCAGGCGGACTCTCAACCACTGTGCCACCAGGGAAGCCCACGTGTGTCTTTTTGAATTATGGTTTTTTCAGGGTATATTCCCAGTAGTGGGATTGCTGGGTTGTATGATAGTTCTATTTTTAGATTTTTAAGGAACCTCCATACTGTTCTCCATAGTGGCTGTATCATTTTACATTCCCACCAACAGTGCAAGAGGATTCCCTTTTCTCCACACCCTCTCCAGCATTTACTGTTTGTAGATTTTTTGACGATGGCCATTCTGACTGGTGTGAGGTGATACCTCATTGTAGTTCTGATTGCGTTTCTCTCATGATTAGTGATGTTGAGCATCCTTTCATGTGTTTGTTGGCAATCTGTATATCTTCTTTGGAGAAATGTCTATTTAGGTCTTCTGCCCATTTTTGGATTGGGTTGTTTTCTTGATATTCAGCTGCATGAGCTGCTTGTAAAGTTTGGAGATTAATCCTTTGTCAGTTGCTTCATTTGCAAATATTTTCTCCCATTCTGAGGGTTGTCTTTTCGTCTTGTTTATGGTTTTCTTTGCTGTGCAAAAACTTTTAAGTTTCATTAGGTCCCATTTGTTTATTTTTGTTTTTATTTCCATTTCTCTAGAAGGTGGGTCAAAAAGAATCTTACTGGGCTTCCCTGGTGGCGCAGAGGTTGGGAGTCCTCCTGCCGATGCAGGGGACATGGGTTTGTGCCACGGTCCAGGAGGATCCCACATGCCACGGAGCGGCTGGGCCCGTAAGCCATGGTCGCTGAGCCTGCGCTCCACAACGGGAGAGGCCACAACGGTGAGAGGACCGCGTACCGCAAAAAAAAAAAAAAAAAAGAATCTTACTGTGATTTATGTCATAGAGTGTTCTGCCTATGCTTTCCTCTAAGATAAACCATCTCTTTATGATGTGAACTGCAAACTTATTTCTTCATTCCCAGAACTCAGTGCAGTGCCTGGCATACAGCTCTTGAAGAACAGACTTCATGGTGCTACATTATGAGTATAAAAAAAATCACAGGTTTGATGGTAATAAATTAAACAGGGAGTGTCCTGCAGAGCTGGGTGCTCCTACAGTTACCTCCCGAGCTTACAAGCTTATAAATCACAAAGCACACGTGGAGAGGCTGCCCCGTGTCTCCTTACTCACCCAAGGTGATGACGGCATGTGCTCTGATCACAGAGGGCATGACAGAGCCCTGGAACTGGGAGATGGGCTGGGAGGATGCAGCCTCACTGCCGCCTGGGTCCGACGTGGTCACTACAGGAGGGAAAGGAAGGGAGGAGAGGTCTTGCTGCACTGCTACAGGGCAAACCCAGCCCCGAGGCAGCAGGTGCAGAAGGCACGCCAAGGGCCTTACAATGCTCCGCGCTGGCAGAAGCAGCCAGGATGGACTGCATCAGCAGGAAGGCTCTCTTGTCCACTCTGGCTGGACAGAGCTGGGCTACGTCTCCTAAGGTGAAAATGTACTTCACCTGCAAAGAGAATTGGTTTTGCAGTAAGAATAAGGCAAAAGAAAAACGAACTCTAGCTAGGTTAAGGCCATGTCAGTGGAGTACTTTTTCTGTCCCCCAAATTAAATGGCTGGGTTTTTTCCCCACAACAACACACAGCCATTGTAAAAATTCAGTCACTGCTTCAACTAGGGTGACTGTATAGGTTTATCATCTGTATCTAGATACTCCTGCAAGTCAAAGGGGTGCTATGACAGCAGAGTGGACCTCGATGCTTCTGGGTAAGTGGGGACACGGAACAGCTGACTTACAATACCGCCGCCCACAGACACCATCCTTGTTTTTCTGTATGACTTTCTTTTCAAAGTATTTTTATAGTCACAGGGCTTCATGTTTGCTTTTCTCACACACTTGTCAATCACACTAGGTTGAAGTCTGTGATTCTAAATTTCAGTATCAGGCATCCTTTCATGTCAATATGTACGATCAATATGTTTAATGACTACCTAAATATGTTAAAAACTCTGAATGTCATCAAGGTTGACCGCAATATTACTATACATTTATGTTGACCTAATCCCTTCCCGTTTGCATCAGCTCTGATGCATCCTGGGACAGTGTTCTGCCTCCTCAGAGGGGACGTGCGGGGTGAGAGGGCATATAGCCTGTTGCACGCTTTAAACTCACTTCCAAACTGTTCTCCTGCTTAGCTTACTAGTAAGACTCCTTCCAAAACTTGTGAGAACTTGCTTCCTCAAGCCACCACTACTGTGTCTTTATTAAGGACCTTCAGCTGAACAGTTAATACTTATTTTTTTAATCGTAAAAATACAAGGGTGATGCTAAATAAACAGTAAAATGTTGAATAAAGGCGTTTTAAGAGTAAAAAAGCTAATAATAAGGATGTGTGTGTTTAAAAAGAACTGAACACACTGTATCTCAGTGGATTAGCGGCACATTTGAATTATATTTGAAGAGTGAAGTAAACAATATATATAGGGCAAACTTCTCTATATATTTTGACCAAAAGGTAAATTTTGGTGACATATTTAACAGGAAAAAAAAAATCTTAGCGGGGAAAACTCACTGGTCATAATAAGCGTTTTTCTTAGATTGGGTAGGGAATCCCAGACAAATTAGCGGAGCAAGACCCTCCAGAGAAATCCCGGGTCAGGACCACTCTAAACATTGTGACCTCTGACCCAAAACATCTGAGTTCTCGTTGATCAGGATATTTTTATTACTGAACTGGGTCCGTATTAATGCCTTGGCACAAAGGGTCTTCTCCTCCAACAAATCTAAACATGGCCACCAATCCCCAGGTCCAAGTGCGAGGGGGCGAAGCAGGAATTGGACACAGAAGGAAGTGCTCTACTAATTTTCAAACAGACAAGGAAAATGACCAGTTTTGGCAAAATGATGGCCTAGTCTGAAGGGCATCAAAAAGCAGCTCATTTTTGCCCTTATGGGACAGTGTCAGATGCTGGAATCAGAATCACCATGTTCTGTTGACAGTCAGCTACTTGAACCAGAAAACAGGCCCCGCGTTCACTGGCTCAAAGGCACCTCTTCATGGCACAATTTCTAAAGCAGGGTGCATGCCACACAATCTCACTGCTCCCAGGGCAGCAGCTTCTCCAGCTTTCAAATATCTCATTTGTTTTAGACATGACCTGGGAGAGCTGTTCTATAGTCTGATATTCAAACAGCTTGCCAGACACATTTAAAAAAAAAAAACATCAAACCAACAAGCCAAAAGAACAAAGAGGATGCTCACTTTACTCTTTTCTCACCTTATTACTTCTGAGCTCACAACACACACTGTGTTTTCCCTGTCGGATCAGGAATCTCACAGGACCCAACTGGTAGAAGGATTTACCATCATTTTCCCCCAGATGATAAGTATGGGAGAGAAAAATGAATAGGTCACCGATAAAAAATTCTTCTAAAAAAAGAGTAAGCCCCAGGCTAGGAAAATCCTTTTCTTGCTAAGAGTATTGAAAACGCACCTCACACAGCCGTCTACAGGCCCAGCCGACACGAGGAGGAGAGGAGGACGCTAAGAGCAGCAGCTACTCACCGCCAGGTCTTCGTTCATCCTCCCGGTCCCGTCCTCCTTCAGAACTATGTCGGAGAGGCAGCGCACACAGGCGGAGAGCACGTCCCCGCACGCCTGCACCAGTAATCCCTGCGGCAAGTCAAAGGCCATCTCTGAAGGGCACCACGCATCCATCAGAATGCCCGCGACACACAACTTGCTCACAAGAAACTCTACGGCCTTCAAATGCATAAACCTCAAGCCATGGAAACCCCAGCCATCATGCTTTTGCATCTTTGCTCTTTTAGCAATCTGGCAATGCGAACTGGCTAAGTGGAATTCACGAAGAACACTTATGTATGCTCTTTGTAATATGCTATATTTACTACAAACATATATATTTATGTATTATCTTTCTTTCTGTTGTTACATTTGCTCTATAAGAGGGAAAGACATCTATTTAGGAAGATCTACTGCCCTAACTTATAAGAGATCTGTAATAGCAGTGCTCCTCCAATAGAGAAAAACATTGCAATTCTTCTGGCATATGTAGATGGTGAATTAACTACTGTAATAAAGAGTATATTTTAAAAACACATAGAATAAAAAAGAACAGTTTTTACCCTCCTGAAATGTATTCATTAGAGAGAAGTTTTCAGAGTCTCTTATTAGTTAAAGTGACCTCAAGGGGGTCCCACCTCCGGCCCACACATCTCACCACGCTTATGGGCCAAGTGAGGAGCTCGGTCACACCCTATAACCTGGAAGGCACTTTCCCCAGGAGGCCGTCCCTACACACCTAGGCTGAGCTGAGTCGCTCCGCCCCAGGACTGCCACGTTACCAGACACTCGCTTCTGTTTCAGGAATTATTTTAAGACATTGGTATTACAGGTTAACGTGTAGGTCTCCCACACTATGCGGCAGGTGCCTTAGGAAGGGGCAGTGTGAACCACACCCCAGGGAGTGCCCAGCAGCAATACCACAAGACAGTACTCTAAGTTTGCCAAATTGCTGGCAAACCATCATCACAATCCAGACATTTGTAGTCCGACTCGGCCTAAAATGTGTCAAAGCTATTGTCTTTATTAACGTTTTACAAAAATGACTGCACTTAAGATGTTAACAGACTGCACAACCTGGAGCTTCTGAAATGCACGTGCTCTGTCCCAGCCTGGCTGAGTCCTTTAGGCCCAGCGCCCGGCTGCTAGTGAGAGGAAGACCTCAGAGTCTGGGCGAGCTACCAGCCAGCCAGCCCTGGGCTCTCTCCATGCAGGGGCTCCTGTCACGCTTCCAGTGTGACTCCCACTGACCACAGAGACGTGTCCAGAGGCAAGTCTGTCCACTCTAGGCAGACCTCAGTACAGTTTTTCTTCAGTTGGGCAACATCTGTCTCCTTGCAATTTCCACCCACTGGTCGAAATCAGTGCTCTGTGATGCCAAATAAATCCAGGTCTCCGTCCTTTGGGTCCTTCATTCATGTGTATTTAGCCAGGCAGCCGGCCTCCCCACACTTTCTCTCCAGCTAAACATACCAGGCCCTCAGCGCTCCCGGCCAGCCTGCTCTGTCACCCTGCTGACCGCTCTCCTTGGATACATCCATCTGGTCTCATCCACGTTCTCTGAACGGCTGTGACTGAGACAGAATGGCAGCACGTGGCCTTAGACTCGAGCGTACAGGCAGCAGGACGAGCACCTGTTCCAGACGCGATCTCTACTCCCACAGTCCACACCTGCACCTGCACCCACTTCTTCAACGACAGCCTCAGAATGCTATCAGCTCACACCAAGCTTGCAGAGAGCAACGATGCCCGAAGACCAAGCCTCTCACACGTGCTGCCGTTGAGCTACATCTTGACGGTCTCTTCTTTGGGTAACTTGTTTTTCTCCGTAAAATACAGGACATTCATTTACAGAGAAAAGAAGCACAAGTACGTTTCTGGTCACTTGGATGTAAAGTATCCTGAGATTCCGGGAAGTCTCAGGGCCTTAGTCTACTGCCCACCACCAAGGGAGGTGGTCTTGGCAAAGCTAACACCCTGCCCTTCTCCTAACGCAGCAGTGAGTTCCTCTCCCTTCTGGGTCTCAGTTTCTATGTTTGATGAGAACTCAGCCTTCCCCCCAGACTAACAATGACACAACTTACTGTTCTAATGACTGTGGCTGGTGGTGCGCAGACAGTTAGTCGTTACGGCCCTGGCTCGCCCCAGTGCAGACCCCCTCCAGCCAGTGCTGGGGAGCCACACTGGCCCGGGAAGCGGGGCCCGTGGTGCAGGCCTGGCTCCGCACTAACAAGCGACGTACCGCAGACACTTGGGGGACGGCACCCTCACATTCTGCCACAGAACCTCCATTCTTTCCTACAGCATTTGTTCCTCATCATCAGCTTTTTGTTTTGTTTTTACGGGTTTTCTGCTTTTCAAATATGCTCCCTACTTAGGTAATGGTTCCTTATTTAAAAGTTTTTCACACACTTTCTTGGATCAGAGATAAACAGAAAATCAAATAAAGCAAGTATCCCCTTCACCAAAAAGTGCCAAAAGGTTTATGCCAGGAAAACACCAGACACAGAAAGAGCTGGGCATTTTTTTTTTTTTTTTTTTTTTTGCGGTACGCGGGCCTCTCACTGTTGTGGCCTCTCCCGTTGCGGAGCACAGGCTCCGGATGCGCAGGCTCAGCAGCCATGGCTCACGGGCCCAGCCGCTCCGCGGCATGTGAGATCTTCCCGGACCGGGGCATGAACCCGTATACCCTGCATCGGCAGGCGGACTCTCAACCACCGCGCCACCAGGGAGGCCCGAGCTGGGCATTTTTAATTAACTAAATTTCAACCTGTTTTAAGTCCTAAGCAAAAAAGTTACAGTATATTGTCTTACTACAATGGTTAAGTTATCAGGAAAGGGCTTTTTAAAAAGAACTTATTATGCAAGAAAATGAAGCTTAGGAAGGTGGCAGGGAGCTCAGATGAAAACAATAATGTTTTTATTCTGGGAGATTTAAATATATTTCAGCAATTATTTAATTTTTGACTTCTAAAATCATTACTAATAACCCCCAGTCCTAAAATTTTTCATTATGACTAGCACTGTCTAGGAGTATATTTCATGATAAAAACTGAATACATGGTAGTAAGATAATTTATCTTAGAGATACTTAAATGGATAGCTTTTGGGGAGTCAGAGTAACCCTCTGTGTCACACAGAACGCTGGTTTGAAGTTGTGATGATGAATCCACAGGGAATGTCAGCAGGAGGCTCTGGGAACTCTGGGGACAAGAGATACTAGGGTGACAGGATGATGACTAATCAGAAATCTTCTGGTCTGGAGGGAAGCTGTGACTAGGAGGAAACCGCTCACACATCCTTGGAGTGAGGGAGGACGGTCTAACAGGCTATTGTGAGCACCGAGGTTACGATGATTAAAAGACAACCTTGCAGATTCGATCTTGGAAACAGGTGTCTGGCAGGTGTGCTTCCTAGAAGACACTGGTACCCAGAACCAAGGAGGTGACCTCCTAAAGGAGCTGTGTATCTTCAGCAGCCAAGATCTTCTTGGGGAATGTCAACTGCTTGTCACGTAGGTGCTTCCTTGGAGAACTAACTGCTGGGGACCACCCACCCTTCCAGGTTCTCCGCGGAGAACACGCCCCCAGCTTCAAGGCAGAGCGTTATGTCCACGTACAGACAAAAGACAGACACACCCAGGAGAGTCTGTAGCGTACCTGCTCCTCCGCTGGCGTCTCTGCAGATGCCCTACAGAGTCCTTGCAAAGTATCAACAGCTGGGCTGATCAACTTTGGTGACCACCAGAATCCATGCAGCTTACTTTTGATAACATCTAAAAAAGAGAGTCAATTCCCTTGAAGTTTAACTCTTAAAAATATATATAAAGTGAAAGGCAAAGCCTTTTCACGATTCTCCGGTAGACACTCACCTGTCACCTTGTTCCGGGTGCTCTGAGGAAGATGCTTTGCAATATGCCGGATAACACAGAGGATGTGCCCTAAGGTGTCTGCATTGGGGTCCTGCTGCCTGTGGAAAGGGCAGAAGAAATATCAGTATAGAACCAAAGTAAAAATTGCTGCCAACAAAATACTTTTCTTCTGGATTATCAGTATTGGAGGAAGTAGGGTAGCATGGTTTAGGAGTCGAGTTGGGGAGCATTAAGGCACTTAATGTACTTGGACAATGAAAGCCTAAAAGTGATTCTTTTTTCATGTTTGTTTTTAAGCCAGAATTTAAAGAAAAGATCTCTGTATATTAACAGCTATGAAAGAGCCCACTTCCTTAAGACATGAGCTTTGTTTCCAAGACTCTCTCGTGTCTGGTGGCAGCTAGATCACAAGCATGCGAACCTGCTTATTTTCTCCCAGGCCTTTATGATTTGGGTGTAGTCCAGCGTGGGTGACGAGCCAGCAACCTTGGAGAGCAGCATCCAGGCCGGGGCAGAGTGCTCCTTGCCAGTGTGGGAGAGCACATTGTTTACAAAAGTGGAGGAGAACTTATCTTTCTTGGACCAGGCGTGAAAAGCCTTATCTAAATAGCGGCTGGAAAAAAGATGAGAAAGCAGAATTGCAACTGTAAATACACAAAACTGTTCAGACCTGCCCCTCGGTGAAGGGTATCAACTTATGCTCCAGGATTCTGGCACATAAAACATGCAAACAGAGGCTCCTGGCTAGTGGCTCATCTGATAGCAAACTAGGTATCTTTCTAATTACTATTACACGGAATAAGGTATATTTACCCCTCCCCTGCCCATAAAGTATTTATTTTTAAAGAAAATAATAAAATTTCATAATTCACTTGAGACCCCTAAAATTTCTAGGCAAACATATGGGGTAAGTTACCAATAACAGGTACATCCAGAGTCTACAGGGTTTTAGTGACAAAAAAATGTAGACATTGTCCTTTTTTCAATGGAAGGATTGGAGAGAAACGACATCCTAGCATTTAAATATGGTGATATTAAACGAGCTCGACTTTGCTATGACCTGCCAATACCACTCAGAAATACATATATCAAATTTTTCTAAAATAAAAAATGCTTCTGATGTATTAAAGTGTTTGTGTGATGTCACTGCTATTTTTAAACCATTTATTTTACTTTTTCCTATAGCACTGAATGACATCATATGACTCCTGAGACAAATGCAGTATTGTATATTTAAGTGGAGAGGAAAATACATTCCTTCCCCCAATTAATTTCTTCTACTGTTAGGCACACATACACACTCAGATTAGCAAGACTTTCTCATTAAATGAAAAAAAGAATTCTCAAAGCACAAAGAATGCAACTGTATGAAAATAAACCCATTTACACACAACAAACATATGCATATAAATGAATGGTTTTATTAATAAATTAGCTTTTGGTTAAAAATCTATCTAGAGTTTTACTGCAAATGACTAACATAATTTATATCTGACTGCTATCCAAAAGCAAGATACATGAAATCAACAAATATTTAAAAGTTTATGTACAAGCATCACACAGAACATTAACCGAAGTTTACTGCAGGAAGCCAACAGAATGACAAAACATCCTCTGAACTTCCAGGTTTGAGATCTCAAATCTGGCTCCTCTCTGACCACGCACACCCTCCACATGGGCTGAGCCGTCCCCAAATCCTCCCAACTGGACCCTCCGTTAGCCGCACTGCCCATCACAAGGAGGGGAATGCCGCACCACTCAGAATGCGGTTCAGCAAACACCACCTGGTTTCCTGAAAAGCACTGCCAACCTCTATCCTAATATCAAACCAAAGCAACCCCCCTCAGTGCCCATCTCAGTGCCCCCTGCTGGACAGAACTGACCATGCTCTCCCTTATACTCCAGTTGACTTGTTTGACCTTTTCACTAATTCCTTTTCTTCTAATCACACCAACTGCTGATTCTGAAGAGGTCTGTTCTTAGTCATCTTCTCTAGCCTACAGCCTAACTCTGGGCGACGTCCTCCATCACCAGGGTCGTCGCAAGCACACACTGAAAATGGGACTCCATCCCCGGCCCTCCCTCCACCCCCCGCCCTGCCCCACCTCTGCTTTCCGGGCCTTGTTCAACAGCAACCCCACCCAGAAGCCCTTTCAGTTAGGATTCCTGGAGCAGCAGGCCTCTAAGCCTTTGCGTTGCTATTTCCTGCCTGGAGATCCTCACCATTAGTCCTGCCTGGTTACTCTCAACTCTTGCCACCTCTAGGGATGATTGAGGTCACACCACCATCAAAAGGAAGCTAAAAACAAGAAGAAAAGGTAAAAACCCATACTGCTCCACGTGCTCCCTGCTGGCTGCCGTGACTCCCTTTCCACTGGACTGTGGGCAACCAGAGTGGAGGGCGCAGGGCGTCCTCAGCCCTCAGAGCCGGTGCCCCCACCGCTGGACAGGTCCTCTGCAGCCAGCTGCTTCCCCTGGACCCGGGTCGCCACGCCTTGAGCTCAAGTCATTCACCGGTGGCCTGTGCCCTCAGACTCTGGTCACAGACACAGCCGATCCGTGACACCTCCTGTGCTATGAACTCCCGGGGCCCCTGCAGCACACACCACGCATGCGCCCATGGCCCTGCACTGGCTGAGTCCTCCACAAGAGTACCTCCCGCCCCTTGTTAAACGCCAAGGTCCAAACTCGAAGCTCACCTGTTCTGTGAAGTCTCCTGTCCTGAGCAGATCCTGGAATCCTAGTTACTTTCTGTTTATTAAAGAACTTACCGAAGAGTTTATTTATAGAACTCTATTCCCCTAGCCCTACTGTTCTCAATCCTTTTTTAAAGTTGATTCCCTTGTTCAGTGGCTCTCACACTTTCTCTGCTCAGGGCCCTTTTGAACTCTTAAGAATTACTGACCGCCTCGAAGACCTTTCTTGTTCATGCGGGTTATACCTGTCAATATGTGCCATACTAGAAGTTAAAACAGAAACTTTAAAATACTTATCTATTAATTTGTCAGAAATAACAATAAGCCAATTACATGTTAACATAAGTAATGCAATTCCTTCCCCCCCAAAACCTGGTATCTTTCTCAAAACAAAAAAAAAAAACTTGGTAAGAACAGTGACATTGCTTTATACTTTTGTAAATCTCCTTATGGCCTGGCTTAAACAAAAGACGTGCATTCTTACATCTGATTCTCCATTCAATTTATTTCAACATCATCACATGGCTTCTGGAAACTCTAGTACTGTCAAAGAGTAAAAGTGGCAATGGCGTATGACATCTTAATATTACGATAAAGGCTGCCAACTAAAAACTGCCGCTTGCCATCTGCCTCTACACGGATGAGGTCACTGGCCACTGCAGTCCCTTGACCTTCCACAACTCCTGAGAGGAGTTCTGGGCCAAGACCAGGAAGGAGGCCCTCTGTGCTCTGGGAAAACTGGCAGAACAGGCCTTCAGATTGGTAGGTATTTTCAGGAAGATTTTGTGAGCCCAATTTCTTGCATCTTCTCATACCTAGAAAAGCACTAAAATTCATTAACAGAGACATCTGCTCCTCGTGACCAGCAGCCACCTTCTACCAAGATGTGTGCTTGACTGCACGTACGCCCCTCACCAAAATCACATATATACTGACCCCCGCCCCCCACCTCTTCAGAGCAGTTCCTCAGTTACAGAGAGGCTGTCTCCTGGACTACAGTCCTCAGTAAGCCCCAAATAAAACTGAACTCACAGCTCTATGTATGGGTGTTTTTAAGAGGACAAGAGAGCCTAAGCTCCTGAATGCACCACACTTTGAGAACTGCTGCCCCTAATTCTACGCTCTCCTTCCTAACTTCAGCAAATAAATACATTGTTTTCTAAATTGTGGTAATATACATAACAAAACTTATCTTTTTAATCATTTTAAAGTACAGAGATCAGTGGCATTAAGCCCATTCACACTGTTGTGCAACCACCCACCTCCAGAGCTTTTTCTCACCCCACACTGAGACTCCGTACCCCTTAAGCAGTTCCTCCCCACTGCCCCTTTCTGCCTCCCAGAGTCTAACTATTCTAGGGACCTCCCATAAGAGGAACCATCCAATATTTGTCCTTTCATGTCTGGCTTATTTCACTTAGCATGTTTTCAAGGTTCATCCATGTTATAGCATCTGTCAGAATTTTGTGACTTCTTAAGGCTGACTAATATTTCATTGTGTGTATAGACCACATCTTATTTATCTCTTCACCAGTGCATGGACACCTGGATTGTTTCCACCTTTTAGCTGTTGTGGATCATGCTGCTGTGAACATGCTGTACTGGGCAAACACTGAGCATCACTTTATGGAGAAGAAAAAGGCTAAAAGCTCTAGTGCTCATATTATGTCCTCTTTTGTGTTTCTCTCTCCCTGTTCTCTTTGTTTCCTTTTATTTCCGGAGCTCTCTCCTCCTACTTTATAAAGTGTAGCCTTTCAAATATTGTTCTTTTTCAGAAACTTTACCCCTTTCAATCATCCTCGATATTTTCTACATACTGGTTTTCTGACTTCAAATATGCACAGGTGTTTCCCCCATCTTAAAATGAAAACAGAGAGCCTATGAAGGAAGCTATGACACATCTTAATTGCAGGTAAGTTAAAGACCTAACTATAAAGGGGAAAGAAAAAAATCAAACTTCTAGGAGATTATATGGGAAAATATGTATATGATCCTGAGGTAGGAAAAGATTTCTTTAAAAATACATTAACCATAAAGAAAACCACTGATAAACTGAACTCATCAAAACACATTAAGAGAGTAAAGAGGCAAATCATGGGATGGGAGAGATATCTGTAATACATACAACAATGTTTGTACATAAATATATAATGAACACTTCCGGGTGAACAAGCAAAAGAGTGACAGCCTAATTAAAAAAAAAAAAGGCCCCAGACCTGGGCAGGTAATTCACAATGTGAATATCTAAATGCTAATCCACCTGTGAAAAGAGGCTCAACTACATTAGTCAACATAGCAGTGCAAATTAAAGCCACCAAGAAAATACCAGTATTGGTCCAAAATGGACCAAAATGGCTAAAAAGGGAGACTGACAACATGAAATGCAGGCCAAAATATGGTGCAACTGGAACTCTCATTAAGTGCTGCAAGGAAATGTAACTTGGTCCCACCACTCTGGAAAGCTGTCTGGCAGTAACCATGAAAGATGAATAAAAGCATACTCAACAGCACTGCTCTTAGGTGTACACCCAAGAGAAATGTGTGCCAAAGATACGCATGGGAATATTCACAACAGCATTATACCTCGTAATAAAAAACTGGAAACGACCCATAATCTATTAACAGTTGACTGGATAAATAAACTGTAGCTTCTTCACAAATATCACACACACACACACACACACACACACACACACACACACAGAGCAATGAAAGTGAATGAGCTATAGCTGCACACAATTAACTTGAATAAACCTTGTATTCCTTTGAGTAAAAGGAGTCGGACACACAAAGAATACATACCACATAATTCCACTTACATGAAGATGAAGAGCAGAGAAAACTCACACATGGTGTTAAAATCACAGTGGTCGCTCCCTTTGAGGAGGGAAGGAGAGCGACTGGAAGGAAGAGTTTTCTCAGGCCGAGCAATGTTCTATTTCTGGACCTGGGTGGTGGTTACATGGCTATATTTTTTTGATATTTATTGATCTTACAGTTTGTACATTTTTGTATATGTTATATTTTAATATAAAAGTTAAAAAAAAGAAATGAAATAAACCTCCCAACAGTTTCTCATGAGCTAGTATACACTGGGTGTGCACAGTAAGATATCCCTAAGAAAAGCAAAAAAGTAGTTGATTCTACTGCTGGCGAAATTCCTCTCCCTTCCAGGAATTTCAGCAAAGCATATAGTTGGTACTGATAAAATATTTAATGAGTGAATGCATTTTCAGTCAGATTTTTAACAACAAAAGGGACCTTAAGAGATCGTGTAGTGTAACCAACTCTTCTTACAAATGAGAAAACTAAGGTCCAGAGAGATGGGGTGATTTGCCAGGGCCACAGACAGTATACTAAATCTATTATTATCTATCAGTATCTACTTTTTTTTAATTTTTATTTTATATTGGAGCATGGTTAACAATTATTCGTATCTATTATGATACTAAATCTATTATTCTCTCCATTGGATGATAATTCCTCCATAAGTACATGTAAACAAGCAGGGAGGTGTTTCTTATATGATAAATTTAGAAAAAAAGGAAAGGAAAAGACAGTCAAAGGAGCACGAACACAAACCAGCTGCAAGATTACTGCAGTAGAGATTAAAATTGATCAGTGCAGGTGCTAACTCTTCACTGCATTGCTCACTGCACAGTGAACACCCAGCAAATGTTATCAAATGGAAAAAATCCTACAGTGTGATTAAGTCAACCAACCCAATAAGATGTCAGAAAAAGTCTAACTTGTCATACCCAGGAAGTCATCTATCATAATAACTAGTATTGTGGAAAGTTAATGTTAATATAGCAAATCTATTAATGCTTTCTACTACATATTAAGACATCAATTCGAAGCTGGAAAACACTCAGAGGAAAGCAAAGGAAGCCTTCACAAAAACTGTCACCACAAAAATGCTAAGAAATCTGAACTAGGTCAAGGGAAAAAGATCAAGATTGAGTCTTCATATATTAAGCAATTTGGAGGGCTGATTTTCCGAGATCGACACAGGAATTTATAACGAAAGCCCTTCCATAAGGACAACCAGTTGCACACGAACGTACCCCAGTTCCTGGCTCTCTGTGCTCAGCAGCGTCAGCAGCTTCCAGGCGAGCACCTGGCTGTTGTCCCCACCGTGGAACTGACCATGATGCCTGATGTTCTGCAGTAGGAGCTGGTCCAGACACTCCAGGGCCTTGTCCTGCACGGTGCTCTCACCGTCCATCACGGCGGGGACAACCCCCCCTAGCCAGGCCTTCTGTACCTGGACACACTGAGGCTGTGCCTGAGGAGTTGAAAGTCAGGAAGTCATAAAGACGCCTACTCTATCACAGGTCTGAACACAAATCGGGGAAGCTGTGATCGATGTTTTAGGATATGTTACAAGTAGTTGCTCACATAATTACAAATAAAACATACAGTGGAAAAAAAAATCAACATTCCAAATCTATGTGAAAACCAAATTCAAGCTCCAGTAACTGTAAATCAGTGCATACTGAAATTTTAAATTTATTTATTTATTTATTTATGGCTGCATTGGGTCTTCGCTGCTGCACACAGGCTTCTCATTGCTGTGGCTTCTCTTGTTGCGGAGCATGGGCTCTAGAGCACAGGCCCAGTAGTTGTGACACAAGGGCCTAGCTGCTCCGTGGCATGTGGGATCTTCCTGGACCAGGGATCGTACCCGTGTACCCTGCACTGGCAGGCAGATTCTTAACCACTGCACCACCAGGGAAATCCCATACTGGAATTTTAGACTTACACAGTGACTATCTCATTATTGGTAGTGAAGCAGCACTTTTTTATAATTCAAGATTGAGAGCAAATAGTAAATTTTTATCCTAAGGAGTAATTAGAATAGATGCTAACAGAGAAAGTCAAAACATGCATTGCTTAATGCCTTCTATCATGAAATAAAGAAAAAAACTCACTTTTAAAATTCTTCAAAAACTAATTATTTGGCAAAAGTAAATTATATATAGTGGATCTGCTCTTTTGGCAATACCACCTATATAGGTTTTAATGGACAAAAATTAATCTAGGCCTCTTGCCTAACCAAATTAATTTTAAAATTCACATTTCTATATGAGATTTAACCTGAAGTCAACAGAATGCTAACCATTAGCATTCTCTAGCATTAGTCATATTATATTTAATATGAAATGCAATCTACTAGAGGTAATGGACGGATTCCTTTCTCTTACACTGTAGAATCCTACAGTGGACTTAGGAGAGTTTCTAACAGGTACTTCATCAAGCTCAATTATTTGTAACGTAAAATACCATCCATCAGACACACGATGGCTGCGTCTCACCATAAGAAGCTCGGTGAGAGACTGCAAGGCCTGCTTGCGGACAGACACAGCAACATCCCGACACCGGTCCTGCAGGATAGACAGCTCTTCTTTCATACCCGAGACGTCACAGTGCTTCAAAATGCTCACTAAGACCTAGAAGGTCATGTGTAACATGAAGGGGTGACTTAGGCATAATGTCAATACAAAAAGCAAAACTGCAGACAAAACACTGCCTTTTAAGTTTGTGATTCTTTCATTTTTGAGATCATAGATCCATCCCTCCTCCCAGTAACATCCCACCTTTTAGAATCTGATGAAATTTAACACCTTTCTGGAGAAAACTTGACATACATTTTATACAAACAAGCATTCTGAAACAATTTCAGGGGTTTCATGAACCCTATCAAAATCCATCCATGGTCCCCAGGTTAAGAATCCTTATTCTAAAAAATGAAATTAAGGATATAAAATTGTGATTCCTAAAAAGCCAGCAACCCAGTAGGAACACTTAAGAAGAGATGATCCTTCAGTTCATCTATGTAATTTACATTTAACAGGAACAAGGTGAACTAACATTAAGGGAAAAGTGAGTAATGAATATGGCCGAAGGGTTTTTAAAATAGTCTCTTGCATCTTCAAGTTGGTAGTGCTTAAAAAGAGTACATGAAAAGAATGTCCAGAAAAACTCACACCTGGAGTGCAGACTTCCTGACGTTGGTCTTCTCATCTCCGACCCTGCTCCTCAGCATCATCATGAGACCCCTTCCTGTTGAGGAAACAGCACAGTCATTACAGCCTGAGCACACCACACAATCCTGAGAACATGCTGTAATCCAAGACTGACTCATTAACTGGTTTTAAATCATAAGAAATCAGAGCATGAAATGACATAGAAAAAGAAAAAATTCAAATAATTAGCTATTCACAATAATGAAAAAGGCAGAGTAGTAAAATTTTAGAAGGGCATAAATTCTGGAAAATTTAGTTTTAAATCCAGGCTGCTAAGTCTAAAATTCTGAATGAATTATTTAGATCTCTATTCTGTTTACAACAAATGGTAAGATCTAAACCATCGGGTTTTTTAAAGACTAAAGTAAAACAATACATAACAGTAGCTTTAAAACCTTTCCATTAATGGTCCCTTTACACTATTAGAAATTACTGAAGACTCCTAAGAGCTTTTTTTAATGTGGATTATATCTTTTAATATGAATTAGAAATTTAAACTGAGAATTGTAAAAAGATTTAATAATTCATTTTAAAATAGCAAGGCACGTCACTTATAAATGGTATATTTTTAATTAAAAAATAACTATTGTCCAAAACAAAAAAAAATTAGTGAAAAGAATACCACTGATTTACATTTCTGCAAATTCTTTTATGTCTGGCTTAATAAAAGACAACTGATTCTCATCTCTGCTTCTACCTGCTTCTGCCTGTCTGGGACCTCTGCAATACTCCAAATTATACTTGTGAGAAAATCAGAGTGTAGAAGGTAAATGACATCTAAATATTATTACGAAAACTGTATTAACTTCAAGGACCCACTGAAGGAGGCTTAGAGACCCCAAACCACACTTAAGAACTGCTGAGGTACAAGAAAGAACATTAAAAAATGAAACAGAATACGGAAAGCAATAAAGAAAATCAATGAAATCAAAGTAGGTTCCTTAAAAAATATCAACAAAATTAACAACATTTTCCTAGACTAAGAAAATAAGAGAGAAGAGTCAAATTGCTAAAATCAGGAATGAACGAGGGAACATTACTACTGACTTTACAGAAATAAAAAGGTTACGAACACTACGAACAATTTTATGCTAACAAATTAAGTAACCTAGATGAAATTTCTACAAATTAGGGAAACTGACTCAAGAAGAAACAAAGACACACTTGCCCCCATACACAAAGGGCCAGGACCAGACGGCTTTACTGGAAAAGTCTGCCAAATGTTAACAAAATCGCCAATTAACAAAAATTAATACCAACGCTTCATAAACTCTTTCAAAAAACAGAATCTCTTCTGTTTCACTTTCCACCTCCCTCTGTGAAGCCAGTATTATCCTGAGAGCAAAACCAGACAAAACAGCTCAAGAGTACAACAGACCCAAATCCCTTCTGAATATAGACATAAAATCCTCAGCAAAATATTAGCAAATTAAACCTAGCAAGATACAAAAAGGATTATACACCATGCTTGGGATTTATCCCAGGACTTGGGAAAATCACTCACTGTGATATACCACATAGAACAAAGGACAAAGGCCACGTGATCATCTCCATAGACACAGAAAAAGTATTTGCAAAATCCTACACCTACTCATGATAAAAACACTCAACAAACTCAGAACAGAAGGAAACTCCTGCACACCGATAAAGGCCATCCTGAAAAAACTCACAGCTAACCACTCAATGGTGAAAGACGAAAAGCTTTCCCTCTAAGAACAGAAGAAACACAAGGGCCTCTGCTTTCCCCACTTCTTTTCAACACCACTAGAGGTCCTAGCTGGGGAAAATAGGAAAGAAAAAGAAATAAAGGCGTTCAGGCTGGATAAAACAAATAACTCTATTCACAGATGGTATGATCTGATATGTAGAAAATCCTAAGGAATCACACACACACACACACACACACACACACACACACACACACACACCCTTTTAAGGCTAGTAACAAATTTAACAGTGTCACAGGACACAAGATCAATCATCAAAAATCAGTTATAAAACCTAGCAATAAACAATTCAAAACTGAAATTAAGAAAGCAATTTCATTTACAATAGCATCAAAGAGAATAAAATACTTAGGAATATGTTTAAAGAGCAAGAGTTATACACTGAAAACCATAAAACATCACTGAAACAAATTAAAGGAGACCTAAATATAGAAAGGCACCCCTTGTTCATGGATTGGAAAGCTTAGTTTTTTTTTTTTTTTTGCGGTACATGGGCCTCTCACTGCCGCGGCCTCTCCCGCTGCGGAGCACAGCCTCCGGACGTGCAGGCCCAGCAGCCATGGCCCACGGGCCCAGCCGCTCCGCGGCATGTGGGATCTTCCCGGACCGGGGCACGAACCCACGTCCCCTGCATCGGCAGGCGGACTCTCAACCACTGCGCCACCAGGGAGGCCCGTTTAGTATTTTTAAGATGGCAATACACCCCACATTGATTAAGAGGTCAATCCCTATCAAAACGCAAGCTGGCTTTTTTGCAGACATTGACAGCCGAACCTAAAATTCATATGGAAATACAAGAGACACAGAATAGCCAAACCAATCTTGAAAAGCAAGAACAAGGATGCAGAGCCCATACTTCCTGATTTCAAAATTACTGTAAAGCAACAGTAATCAACACAGAGTGGTACTGGCATACAGATGGACAATGAGATATCAATAGAATAGAACTGAGAGTACAGAAATAAGCGCACATGCCTATGGTCAACTGATTTTTGACAAGAGTGCCAAGAGCATTCAAAGGTGAAAGAACAGTCCTTTAAACAAAGGGTGCTCCGTCAATTTGATATTCACATGTGAAAGCTGGACCCCTCACACCACATGCAAAAATTAACTCAAAATTGAACCAAGACAAAAATGTAAAAGCTAAAACTATAAAACTCTTAGAACACCATCAAGAAAGTGAAAAGATAGCCCACAGAATGAGAAAAAGATATGTGCAGATTATAGCTGATGAGGAACTTGGATGCAGAATAGATCAAGAACTTTGACCTCAAAAAGATAAGTGCGGGGCTTCCTGGTGGCGCAGTGGTTGAGAGTCTGCCTGCCGATGCAGGGGACGCGGGTTCGTGCCCCGGTCCGGGAAGATCCCACATGCCGCGGAGCGGCTGGGCCCGTGAGCCATGGCCGCTGCGCCTGCGCATCCGGAGTCTGTGTTCCGCAATGGGAGAGGCCACGACAGTGACAGGCCCGCGTACCGCAAAAAAAAAAAAAAAAAAAAAAAAAAGATAAGTGGACATTTGGGTTGTTTCCACCTTTTTGGCTATTATGAGCGATGCTCTTATGAACGTTCTTGTACCAGTTTTGGGTATGAATATATTTTCATTCCTTGTGGGTGCACACTCAGGAATCCTATCAGATCATGCCATCTGTGAACTGCTGGGTCATGCGGTAACTCTATGTCCAATGTTCTGAGGGACTGCCAGACTGAATGAACACACAAAATGTGGTCTATCCATACAATGGACTATATGCAGCCATAAAAAGGAACAGAGTACTGATACATGCTACAACTCGGATGAACCTCGAAAACAAGTGGTAGATGAAAGAAGCTATCTACAGAAGGTCACATGTTGTAGGATTCCATTTATGTGGAATGTCCAAAATAGATGAATCCACAGAGACAGAGGCAGGGGGAAGGGGAGAATGGAGAGTGACTGCTCACAGGTATGGGGTTTCATTTTCAGCTAATGAAAAGTTTCTGGAAGTTGATTACACAATTTTATGAATATACTAAAAACCACTGAATTCAATACACTTTAAATGGTGAATTTTATGATATGTGAATTCTCTCTCAAAACAAAACCAAAAAACACCAACAAAGGTACTTATTAGCACAGTGACTGGCATGTAGTAACTATACAAATTTTTTAAAGTATAGTTAACACCAATAATATGTCACTTTAGGGACTTCCCTGGTGGCGCAGCGGTTAAGAATCCGCCTGCCAATGCAGGGGACACAGGTACAAACCCTGGTCCGGGAAGATCTCACATGCTGCGGAGTAACTAAGCCCATGTGCCACAACTACTGAGGCTGCGCTCTAGAGCCCACACGCCACAACTACCGAGCCCACACGCCGCAACTACTGAAGCCCGCACACCCTAGGGCCTGTGTGCCTAGAGCCTGTACTCCGCAACAAGAGAAGCCACTGAAACGAGAAGCCCGCACACCGCAACGAACAGCAGCCCCCGCTCGACACAACTAGAGAAAGCCAGCGTGCAGCAACGAAGACCCAACGCAGCCCCCTCCCAAAAAGTCGCTTTAGTTTATCAAAAGTAAGATAGGGGACTTCCCTGGTGGCGCAGTGGTTAAGAATCCACCTGCCAATGCAGGGGACACATGCTCGACCCCTGGTCTGGGAAGAGCCCACATGCTGTGGAACAACTAAGCCTGTGTGCCACAACTACTGAGCCTGCGCTCTAGAGCCCACGAGCCACAACTACTGAAGCCCATGCACCTAGAGCCCATGCTCTGCAACAGGAGAAGCCACCTCAAAGAGAAGCCCGCACACCGCAACAAAGAGTAGCCCCCGCTCACAGCAACTAGAGAAAGCCCGCATGCAGCAACGAAGACCCAATGCAGCCAAAAATAAAATAAATACATTTATTAAAAAAAACAAACAGCAAGATGGGAACATGGTCGCTATACATCTGGCAAATTTTTATACTTTGGAAGCGTCGTTAAATCAGTATAACTCAACAGTGTTCGCAAGTGTCTGTGCAACGATGAATCTGTAACTTGCTCAGACTGGAATTAAACCAGACATTTTTCTAGATTAAATTTCTTTACATATTTTAGGGAATCTGTTTATACATATTGAGTTATTGCTCTGAATTTGAGTAACACGTTAATATCTAGTCATTTAAACGTAATCTTCCAGGCTGCAATGATAAGTAATGATCCTCATGGCACTTTACACGTGCTTCAGCATCCATCTCACAATATTACGGTTTTATGTAGACACGTACCTGCCTCTCCCACTGCTCCTTAAGAGATGGAACTATGTTTTGTTAGAGTCTGTACCTGCAATGCCTTGCACAGATTGGGAGGGACCACATACATGTTTATCGAATAAACTAATAAATCTCATTATATCACTTATCCTCTGCAAATGTTCTTTTTTCTTTTAAAGTCACTTCTCTAAACATAATTTCTATAAACCTGACAACAGCCCTTTGTGAAAGACAGGGAAGGTGTTAGGATCAGAAGTGACAAGCAGGCGGGTAGTTCTGCTGACTCCCATGTCTTGGGTCATGCAGCTCTTTAGTAGCAGTGTTGGGATAAGAATTCAGATTGCCTCTCATTTCTAATGTAGTTTTTCCCCCACTGCATTATGCTATGTCATAGTATAAGTGAAGCAAAAGCCCAGAAAAGTAAAGTGACTTTCTCAAGACCATACAGCTAGACAGAAATAGAATCTGAGAGTAGCTCCAGGTCTATCTACTACCTAGCCCAGGTGTGTTTCTTCCCTCCTCAATCACACTGACACTTTACCATCCCAGATTATTCTGGCTTCAATAAGTCACTGAAAGAGAACAGGCATCATTTGTGTTCAGAATCCTGTGCTGGGATCCATGGAAGAGAGCACCCTATAACCACTCCACACGATGTGTATGACCCATTCAAGAACAGTTCATACTGTTGGTGAAGAGAAATTATCTAAATTCTGAACTTTTTCAATGGAAGCTTGGGCTCACAGTTCCCTACCATGTATTAAAAATGGATTCTGGGATGGCTTAATCAGAGTCAAGATGCCAGGTGGAAAAAGTAATAAGGAATAAAAAACAGACACAAGAGTAAGTACCATAGTATCGTTTATCTTTTCCCCTCTTCCGTGATGACTTTTCTCCAAACACAAATTTAATTTCTACTGCACCCTTCCTAGTAACTGGTCCTTTCTGGCCAGCAAGCCCAAGTGTTCAGAAGAATGGACCTCACTAAGGAAATAAAATATTTGCTAACATTCTCTTAAGTGTGACAGAAATACTGGGTTTCAGTACACGACAAGTAAAATGTAGCTTATTCTTTATCTTAAAATGAAATACAGTATAGTGCAAAGACATCGATTAAAGATTTAAAATAAAAATTATTCTACTTTTAAGGGAAAAAAAAGTTCCAATTCTTGAGGGTGAATTAGTCAGAAAAAAATTCCAAGGTTTTGAGGCTCTACTTACAGTTGTCTGAAATCCAATAGTTATTACTCATCTGATAGGGATAAAATCTGACATACCCCTGTATCCAGCTGTTTCACCACTGTTGTCTATATTGATCACTTCTGAGCCTCCAGAAGGGTTAAAGGTCTGCCTCTGATAGGAAAAAGCTTAAAAATAAATTTTAAAAAGGCCCCGTCAGTACAGTAAAAACTTGTTATACCTTTAAGTAATATAAGCATGGCATATTCCATGTTTAAGTTACTACACATCATTACTGAAATGAATTTCAATTTCTTTGATGAAGAAAAAAAGTGCAGTATTAAAACAGGTAATATGGAGATAGAAAAAACATTCAAATATTCAGCAAGTCCTTTAATTGAAAGGACAATTATTCAATATCTAACAATATATTGACCAACCATTTCATTACCTGATGAATTTTTCAGTGAAGCGTCATGGTGGCTCTCTATTCCTGAAACTGCAGGAGCTAAAAGCAAGCAGGTAGATAAGAGAGAAAAGTCTTAGTATCAAAAACCATACATAAATATTTACAGAGAATCAAAACCCAGATAATTAGGCCTGAAGACAAGACAGAGTCTAAATGCTGACAGTTCGGTGTTCTCCTTGGCTGTGCATTAAACTGGTCATCAGACCCGATACAGCCAATACCAATGACGCAGAGGAATAGTGACAGCGGCCAACCACCTCAGCCTGAGGTCGAGAATATGTGAACTGCTTAGAAAGGCTCGTCTAAGAAGTCATTCAACAGTAAAACCTACTGAAAAGGTTTCTGAGGGTCCTAGTCTATCACAGCACATCTATTATTTCTGCCACCACAACTTCTGGACCAGCAGGAGCCAGACCTGGCCTCATGGTGCTCGGCATACTCACTGTTCGCCAGAAGTTCCAGGACGCTCTCTGACGCGGCTGTAGCAGAGAACTCCAGGCAGTGCGCAAAACTGGACAGTGCCTTGCTGCGCACAGTTGGGGCCTTGTCTACACAGCGGGCAAACATGATTTCCTGCACCAAGAACTTATGCTTCAGGAACTTCTGATGCTCCGGGGGCAGCGTGCCGTCCACCTCTCGTTCAGGCAGTTCCAGCAGAGCCAAGGCAACATCAAGAGTGAACACCCGGTATGGGATCTGGTAAAGGAAAACCGCACGCATCTCCGTCAGAGGCAAAGAAAACTAATCTTCAGAAACATCTTCAGATCTGGCTGTCACTAGACGGTTGCAGAGCCAGGAGCCACAATTTCACGCAGATGTAGCTCCTACCTTGGCATTTCGTGAATATCCGTAAAGCCAGGCCACGAAAGAAGCATATTCCGCACAAGGAAGCTTGCTGAGCAGCTGGACCAGGGACTGAGCTGCACAGGTCCGGTACTCGGATTTATCGACCACCTGAAACACAGACCCTGAGAAGCTGCCCAGCCAGTACCCACAGCAGGACGACGGAGACACATGTGGTAGTGCGATCGGACGATCACTGAGTGCGCCTGGCTCAGCGACAGTGCCGAGCGTTTACATGTTACAGAAATGACTAACCAGTTCTAGGTCTCAGACCCCTTGGGAAACTAGCCTATAAGAAACCTGTAAGCCCACTCCTCAGTGCCTAATTACAGAGAGTTTACGGACCCCTAGGGTCCATAGAGTTCAAGTAAAGAATCATCTGTCCTAACTGTTATAAAAATTTATGAGACAATAGTAAAAATGCAAACACTGACCAGATACTGGACAATATTAAGGAATTACTGTGAATTTTTTAGGTGTGTTAATATTTTGTGGTTATGTTTTTAACGAGTTCTTATCCTTTAGAGAGAGACATGAAATATTTATGTCTGAAAGGGTATGATGAAATCTGCTTCAAAAAATCCAGTGTGCATATGTGCTGGAGGAGTTATAGCTTATACAAAATCACTGAAGACAGTGCTCATCACGCTATTCTATTTCTATTTCTATTTGAAATTTTCCAAAATAAAAAGTTGATTTCCCCCGAAAACCACACTAGAGGGGAACACCTAGTGAATATACTAAATAAAACGTTTAGTAATGATGTAGACTCATTTCCAAGAACACACACGCATGTTTACCTTCATGTGCATTTATACACCCTCATTAAAGCAAACAGTACCTTGACACAGATGTGCTGGAGTAAGATACGAAGGACTGGAAACATACTTTCTTTTAGTTCATCCACAAGTGAGCTATAAAAGGAAAGAAACACAGCCACGGTTTGTAATACACCTATAATGACAATAAAGTAGCAATTTTCCTTGAATCTGTTCTCAAATAGAGAAATTTCTACCTTTTCAAAATTCTAACTATTAAAAACCATCTACCCCTATACTGCAAGCATTGTGAGTGCATGGATTGTAAAGACAAAGTGTCACAGTAGAACACCAGTCACCACGCCCCAGGTGCTCTCCAAGCTGCTGCGAGCAGCCAGCCAGTCAGGGAGGGGCAGGGGTGCAGTCCTCACAGGGCCCTTGGACTGCCTACGACGTTTCATATTAAGGCTGAAATGTATCCTTTTGAAGTAGAGGATAGACTAAGACACAGTACCACCTAGTGGTAGCTCAGTGAAATGCATTTCTAACAGTACCTCTCCAAACTGTAACCCCAAAAGAAATTATTATAATGCCCAGATTGGACCCATTTTCAGTGTTAAGTTTCCTTGTACCATTATAGGAATATTACTGCAATTTGTGACATCATGAACTCATGGAAGAACTAAAATGAGTGTTTCTACTTAAAACATCTTAGTTATTTAATGTTTAAAAGTCCTTAACGAGACACTCGCTCAAGGATCAGACAGCAGCCTGCACCTGGATTCCAGCATCCACACCCCGCGGCTGCTTCCAGGTATGTACACACTCCCACATACACACCTTCCCCTTCTTCCCACCACCTCCATGCTGCTGCCGAGTAGCCAGTTAACAGAAGAAAAGAAAAGCCGAGGACACAGCAAACGTGTCTTCCCCGGTAAAGCCCAGACACAGGACTTTGCAAGTGAAGCTAAGTGACTCTTGAGGGGAGAATTAGTCTATCAATTTCTGCTAAAGAAGTTAAAAAAAAAAAAAAAGTGGCAAGGAACAAAATGACGGAGACTAAAAGGAGAGAGGAAAAGAAAAGGTGGAGGCAGACTTGGAGCGGCTAACACTGTCAGAACTCAGAGCTGACTTCACGGGCTGGCCCACAAACTGCAGACCCCTCATCCCCGCAACAACACCCCAGACCACACAAACCAGATGAGCTACCAAGTGCTTTATTTTCAACCCTGAACCACAAACAGCCCAGACATTTCTTAGTTTCTAAAGGTGTCAGAAATCCTGGTTAGTACTGAAGGAAAGGGACAGAGAGTAAAGATCCGAGCTGTGTGTGTTTCACCTGACAAACTGGACTGCCTGGTTTTTACCACTGATGGCCGGAGAAGTGATGGCAAGGGGGGCGTGATGGGAGCCTTTGCCCACTTCTAACATTAATATTACATAGAGCATTCGATGGAAAACACATCTGATAACCTGGAAGAGAAAAGAAAATTCAGTTTAAGGCATGACAGAGAATCCCAGGGCCTTGGAGACCGTGATGCAGACCACAGTGAACCACTTCAAGGACCTGAAGTTCAGTGAGGCTGACACAGGTTTTGGTTCAACACTAAGGATGCACTTCCTGGACAATGACCAGGTATCGATACATGCACAACGCAGCAGTGTGAAAGTGCTGCCTGCGGATAATGATAGGAATTCCAGCTGGCTTCTCTGCTTGCCCTCTCACACTCCAGCCCAGAAATTAGGGACTATAGAGAATTAGTTGTAACTTACGAAGGGCAAAGGATGCTACTGATTACCCCTTACAGAAAAGAGGAAAGTGATGATTCTTTACACCTGTATTACACTTGAAGCTTACAGAGCACCTTCCAATATACCATCACACATCATTTACTCAGCTACTTAATTCTTTCATCCAGTAGATAAAACAATTTACTGGAAACCAAATATGTGACAGGTATCGCATTAAGCACGTCCATGTGTTACTAGATCTGACCACACTTTCTCTGAAACCTCTCAACTCCACGAGGTCAACAAGGCTTTTCCATTTTGTTCTTAATACTTTTACTATTATCTCTACTTTATACATAATAAAAGACTCCCAAGGTGAGTGGTCTGAAGTCAAGTAATTAAAGGTCAGGCCACAACCAATGTCACCCAACATCAGGGCAACACTTTCACAGTGAAAAACACCATGTCCTTAGAGACACTGTTGCCTGAAAGGATAATTTCCCAACCTCCTTATCTTCTAAAATGTTAAAAAGGGCACAGGAATTAAGTTTTACTGTGAATGCTATCACATCCATATTTCAAACAGAGAAGTGACAATGACATAATAAATTAACGAAATATGGGACGTTTTCTAAACAGCAGGCATTGTGCAGAGGCGTTCTTCACTGTAATCCTCCTGAGAAATCCACGAGGAAAGGAAGCCTTTCACCCTCTTTGTCCAGATGAGGAAACTGAGGCCTCACAGGAGGACACACAGGCAGTGAGGGGTGAGGCCCAAGTCTGGACAAAGTGCAGAGCCCCGAGTGCCCAGGGCCTTCTCATTCACACATCGTTGCCCCTGGAAACTAGGTGTATCGCAGGCACCAAAGGCACAGGACCTTGGTCTGTCACGTTTTTTGCAAACTCCTGTTTCATTAACAACATCCAGGTTTAGTAACACCCTACTGCTTAAAAAGCCGTTAACTCCAGTGTCTAGAGCTTCAGGCTTCGAAGGTCACTGGGGGCAAATCCATATATGAATGCTAACCGGGAGCGTGTTTGCACAACCATCCACTAAAACACAAACACTAACAGAAATACAGGGGCACACAGGAACTGCTGAGGGAAACTGGGAAGTCTGTGACTGTCTAACTCTTCTTCTCAGAAGAGTTTGGTAAATACTTCTGTAAAAGTAAAGCTCAGGGGGCTTCCCTGGTGGCGCAGTGGTTAAGAATCCGCCTGCGAATGCAGGGAACACGGGTTCGAGCCCTGGTCCGGGAAGATTCCACATGCCACGGAGCAACTAAGCCCATGCACCACAACTACTGAGACTGCACTTTAGAGCTCGCGAGCCACAACTACTGAAGCCCGTGCGCCTAGAGCCCGTGCTCCACAACGAGAAGCCACAGCAATGAGAAGCCCGCGCACCGCAACGAAGAGTAGCCCCCGTTCGCCCCAACTAGAGAAAGCCCGCGTGCAGCAACAAAGACCCAACACAGCCAAAAATAATAAATAAAACAAATAAATTTATTTTAAAAAAAAAGTAATGCTCAGTAGCTCATCTTTTCCTCTACCCAGGGCACACTGGAACCACTCTTTATGCCTTAACCCAACAAGAACTTCCTGTGGCCACCAGGTACTTGGATATAAGCCTGGAATGAACAATGGGCACCACGTAGTGACATCCATTTCATTATACAAACGTCCTCAAGTCATGACAATGACCTAGTGAGTTCACACAGCATCACATCGAATGCTTCCAGCGTTTTCCATCCCACGACCTGCATGCTTTCACTTCAACCAGTAACTCAGTGGGGTCCTGTCTCCTTTACCTTATCTCCTTCTCTGTGAATTGGGGAGCACAGCAAATACAATCCATGATAAGCCAGTTCTGGTATGTATTTTGCTTGGTTAAGGTTTCTAAAAAAAAAAAAAGCAAAAGATTAGTTAATGGATGTGATTTCACTTGGAATAGCTCCTAACCCTATAAGCTATATTTAAATGAATAAATTCTACCTGTGTGCCAATTAGGGTAAACTGGCATTAAGGCTTCTGATGGAGCAAAACTCATTGTACCAATGTTAGCACTGGAAGATTTAATGGCTCACCTGGCTTGTGTAACATGAAATTCGTATAGAACTGGTTCAAAGTTAGTCAATGCAACGAAGACCTGGAAAACAGAGACCAAGAAAAGGCCTAGTTTTTCCCACTCTTTAAGTATTAGCCCGTGTCCTCGCTCTTTGAACTTGCCCAAGGTTCCTGGAATTCTCACTTACCTCTACACAATTCTGTATACATTGTGGCTTTTCTTTCAGGGAAAACTTGGGCAGAAGCCTTAAAAAATTCTTCAAGACGTGAAAGATGGCATTTCGAATTTGACAAAGGTCTCGGGAAGAAAAAAAAATATTCTCTTCATCCTCTTGTTCTTCAATCCCTTCATCCATCTAGATTATGAAGAAATGTACAGCTGACTGTGTAGTACTGCCTAACAGTTTGTCCCATGGTTTCAATGTACCCAGTCAAGGGTAGTGAAACTCCAGGTGGGTGTTGGGTCGCTGACCAGGCGCCTTGACTGCTTGGGGTCTCCACAGCCGCAGCTGCTAGCCGCTGGACCAGATGGAAACTACCACAGTTTCTAGTTCCATACTTTCACGTCAGTGAGATTTCTTGGGTTTCTTAGACGTTCTGGTGTCAATGAACCTCTACCACCCTACCGAGTCACACAAAAATTAGGAATTAACATTATTCTATTATGTTCTATGGACGAGAGTCCTCAGGATACTTTGACCACCGTCTCTAATGACAATAAGATAATGTGGCAAACACACTTGTTGGCCTGTGGTGAGCACATCTGGGAACAAGGCGGGAGAAAGATGATGGGGAGGTTGGGAGGATGGTAAGGGGAATGTATGCTCAGCGGTACATGAGGCGACTGCAAGTCCTACGGGAGGGATGGCGGATGGCACGCTAGGGCTTTGGTATAATCGTGACCCCTGAAACCCTACCTTAATATAAATTCTTAAATAAATCATATGCTTCATGACTCCACTTCCTCTTACCTCCATCTCCTCTTTCCTGGGGGGCCTTCCTCTCTTCCTACTCTCCCTTAGGTTGGCCTGAGCATTCTTCGGTTGTTCTTTCTTTCTTTTCTGATTCAAGCTGGATTCCTGAGGCCAGCTCTTCTTTAGAATCTGAATACATTTGTCAAACATCACTGGGTGGAAAGCTTGGTTGGCTATACTGCCTATTCGTAAAGAATAAAGAGTAAGCAGGGTAGGTTTAATTGTCTTGAAATACGCCTGTAACAACACCGAAAAATTAAAAAGCAAAACCAGACTTTTCCTTAACTTTGAATAACAGTGAACCTTTAGCAAAAAAGTTCCATTCAACTTCAGCCCTAGGCAGTAAGCAACAGGCCTCATCATAAATAAACAATGAGATTTCCGTAGCTGGACGTAACGGAGTAACTAGTTTTACACTTTTCTTCCTGCCATAAACAACTATACAACTGGAGAGAAATTTACAAAGTGACCATCTAAGACCCAGAGCAAGAGGTAGCCTAGCCACACAATCCCTGAGAAAAGGGAAACCAGTGAGATAAACCCTAAAATTGACCCGATTCTGTGTCTGGAGGCAATGTCTGGACAATAGCAGAAAAATGGTGAACCCAAGCACATTCTGATGGACTTACTAAGTCAGGAATACAAGGATCAGTGTCAGGAAGGCAGGGTGGCTGGAACGTATGTAGCAGAGCACTGGAAATGAGGAAGCCACACGGAGACAGTGCTGAGAAGTCTGCACAGGGCTGACCTTAGCTAGGATGCATGAGGCGAAATCCATGATGGTGGGCAAAGAAAACCTCCAAGCAGGTGGGAGATGGACAGTTTTCGGAATGCACACAGGGGAGAGATACGTCGGAGCCCCAGCCAGCCATAGTGACCTGGAACATTCACGACACACTCGGAGAGAAACACACCTTAAAAGCAGGGCTAAACTAGCTCCAGAGTAAAGGCTACTTTATATCTGCCCCAACGAAGCTTTCAAACAAGCCTCAAAAGGACCAAGTTAATGCACCAACAGCTGCCTATCAAAACATACTTAAACACTACTTAAAGGAAAACAACAAAATCAAGACACTCAAAAACTTCACATTCAAAATGTCCAGCGTCCAATAAAAATGTACTGGGCATCCAGAGAGAGGAAAACGTGCCCTGTGGTGAGAAGAGAATCGTCACTAGAAACAGTCCAAGAAATGACAGAGCAAGCAGAGAAGAACCTTAGGGCAGACACTATAAATAAGCTCAAGAATTAAACAGTAGCAAACAAAGCAAGAAATGAAAATATTTTGAAGAATCAAATGGAACTTCTGGATCTGAAAAAGAAAACTTCACTGATCTCAACAGTTGATGAGATGCTACAGGAACAAAGGCAGGTGAACTTTAAGAAACAGAAGCACAGAAACAAAAAAAAATTAATAAAGGCCCTGAGACCCATGCGAGAATATCAAGCAATCTAACATACGAGTAATTGGAATCCCATAAAAAAGAGAGGGAAGAAAATATCTGAAGGAATAATAACTGGAAAATTTCCAAATATAGTAAAAACTACAAATTCACAGACCCAAGAAGCTCAATGAACCAAACTATGATAAACACAAAGGAAATCACACCAAAGGGTAGATAATCTAATCAAATCAAAATTAATAATCTAATCAAATCAAAACAAACTAACAGAGAAAATCTTCAAGGTAACCACGCCAAAAAAAAAAAAAAAGACACAAACAAACAAACATACAGAACAGCAATGATAAGAGTCATGCAGACTTCTCACCAGAAGTGAAGTAAACCAGAAGACAATGAAATAACACCCAAAAAGCACTGAAAGAAAAAAATCTGTCAACCTAGAATTCTATATTCAGCAAAAACATTCTTAAAGGTGAAAGATACTTTCATGGAATCAAAATCCAAGACGGTCGATGGCTAACAGATGCACAGCATGAGAAGAGTCAAAGAGAGTTTTTCAGGCCAAAAGAAAATTACATGAGATGAAATCTTTTAAAAAGAAAAGACATTTATTTTTTCATTTTCTAAAAAAAATTATTTAAAAGGTAATTCAGAGAAAAATGTTATGAATAAATTGTGTGGTTTACGACACAGAAATTCAACGTATAACTACAACAGCACAAACAGGAGGGGAGAAAGGAAAGCACACTGTCTTAAGGTTTTACGTTATCTATAAATAAGTAGAATATTATCGGAAGATAGACTATTACTTATTGTACACCCAAAGCAAGCACTTAAAACATACACACACAAATAAGTATAGTTAATAGGCCAAAAGGGGAGATAACATGGAATGCTAAAAAAATACCCAATCGAAAAAGGGCAGGAAGAGGGGAAAATGGAACAAAAAACAGATGGAACAAACAGAAAATAAATATCAAGAGGGCAGGAACCCAACCATATTGATAATTAATTATCTAAACTGTCTAAATGTCCCATAAAAAGGCAAAGATTGTTGAGAGGATGAAACCCAGTGATGGGCAGTCTACAACACTCTGTTTAAATACAAACGTGCAGACATGTCACATGTAAATTATGAGAAAGGGTGTGCCAACCTAGGACAAGTCACATGATGACCAGAAAGGCCATCTTAGGATCAAAGTAGATTTCAACACGATGAATACAACCAGACAAAGAGGGACATAACATAACACAAAGGGGAGACACGCAATCACAAATATGTTTGTAACCAGCAGACTTTCAAAATACCTGCCGTTAAAATTGGCAGACTTGAAAGGAGAAACAGGTAAGTTAATATTATACTTGGAGATTTCAGTGCTCTTCTCAGTTAACTGAGAGAACAAATAAACAGACCATCAGAAAGGATACAAAAGACCTGAACAATCCCAGCAACCGACTCAACTTTGACAGAAAAGAGGTCCCCCACAGGCAGAATACACATTCCGTTCAAGGGCAAATACAAGATTCACCAAGTCAGACCTTGTGCTGAGCCATTTAAAACAAAAACAGAAAGTCAGCAATTTAAAAGTACTGTAGTCATATAAAGTATGTGCTCTGATCTCAACATAAATAAAATAGAAAGCACTTACAACATTTCAGGAAATTCCTCAAATATTTGGAAATTAAACACACTACTAAATACCTTAGAGGTGTAAAAAGAAATCACAAGAAAAATCAGAAAACTGCTTTGGCCTGAATGGTAATGAACAGATTATCAAAATCTGTGGGATGCAGATGGAGCTATATATAGAAGGAAATTTACAATATTATGTATATTAGAAACAAAGAAAAGTGAGAATAAAGATCTTAAGAAGTTAGAATAGAAAAATTAAACCCTAAATAAGAAGGCAATAAGAGATAAGACCAAAATCACTCAAATAGAAAATGGACAATAGACTATAATCAATAACAGCAAAAATGGGTTCTTAAAATGATCAAGTCAATCAATAAATCTCTATCTAAACTAATGAAGGAAAAAAGAAATGCAGATTACCAACATCAGGCATAGATGAGGACATATCACTACAGATTCTACAAACAAAACACTTCTTTCAACGAAAACTCCAGGCCCAGATGGCTTCTCTAGTGAATTCCACCAAAAATGTAAGGAAGAAAAACAAAACAACCAATTCTTCACAAACTTCCAAAATACAGAGTAGGCAAGAATACTACCCAACTCATTCCATGAGACTGGTACTGCCCTGAAACCCAAACCAGATGAAGACATCAAAAAAAAAAAAAAATCCCTTATCAATATAGATGCCAAAATATTCAATAAAATATTATCTAACTGAATCTGGCAACATATAAAAAGGATTAAACACTATGACCAAGGTCATGCAAAACTGGCTTAACATATGAAAAAATCAATGAATAGATCACTAGAATGAAGAACAAAAACCACATGATCACCTTACAGATGCACAAAAGCAAATGACAAAATCTAATACCCATTCATAGTAAAACACTCAACAAACTAGGAATAATAACCTGATAAAGGCCATCCTCAAAACACCCCCAGGGGGCATCATACTTAAGGGCAAAAGACTGAAAGCTTTCCTCCTGAGTGCGGGAAGAAGATGCCCAACTCCCCACTCCTATTCAACAGTGGACTGGAGCTGTTAGCCAGGGCAACGAGGCAAGAAAAAGAAATAAAAAGCACCCAGGGGGCTTCCCTGGTGGCACAGTGGTTGAGAGTCCGCCTGCCAATGCAGGGGACACAGGTTCGTGCCCCAGACCAGGAAGATCCCACATGCTGTGGAGCGGCTGGGCCCGTGAGCCATGGCCGCTGAGCCTGCACGTCCGGAGCCTGTGCTCCGCAACGGGAGAGGCCACAACAGTGAGAGGCCCGCGTACCGCAAAAAAAAACCCAAACAAACAAACAAACAAAAACACCCAGACAGGAAAGGAATAAGGAAAATTATGTCTATTCACAGATGACATGATCTTATGTATAGAAAATCCTATTGGAACCAGTAAATGAGTTCTGCAAAGTTTCAGGGTGCAAGATCAATAATCAAAAATCATAGCCAAGGGACTTCCCTGGTGGTCCAGGGAGTAAGATGCCATGCTCCCAATGCAGGGGGCCTGGGTTCAATCCCTGGTCGGGGAACTAGATCCCACATGCATGCCACAACTAAGAGTTCACATGCCACAATTAAGAAGTCCACATGCCACAACTAAAGATCTCGCATGCCCCAACAAAGATCCCACGTGCCACGACGAAGACCCAGTGCAGCCAAAATAAATGAATATTAAACAAACAAACAAACAAACAAAAAACACACAGCCAAGGCATGGAAACAACCTAAGTGTCCATTGACAGATGAATGGATAAAGAAGACGTTGTATATATACACAATGGAATACTACTCAGCCATAAAAAAGAATGAAATGAGGCCATTTGCAGCAACACAGATGGACCTGAAGATTATCACACTAAGCAAAGTAAGTCAGAAAGAGAAAGACAAATATCATATGATATCACTTATAGGTGGAATCTAAGATATGGCACAAATGTACATACCTACGAAACAGAAACAGACTCAAAGACACAGAGAACAAACTTGTGGTTGCTGAGGAGGAGGGGGTGGGGGAGGGATGGACTGGGAGTTTGGGGTTAGGAAATGCAAACTATTATATACAGGATGGATAAACAGCGAGGTCCTACTGTACCGCACAGGGAACTATATTCAATATCCTGTGATAAACCATAATGGAAAAGAAAATAAAAAAGAACGGGTGTGTGTGTATGTATATATATAAAACTAAATCACTATACTGTACAGAAAAAATTAACATAAAATCGGAAATCAACTATACTTCAATAAAAAAGATAAACTGTACTTCTATACACCACCAGTAAACAATCCGAAAATTAAATTAAGAAAACAAGTTCATCTACTATAGCACAGAAAAGAATAAAATACTTAGGAATAAATTTAACCAAGGACGTGCAAGAGTTTTGTACCCTGAAAACTACAAAACATCATCAAAACCAATGAAAGCCCTAAGTAAATGGAAAGACGTCCATGTTCACAGATTGGAAGACTAAATACTGCTAAGACAGCAACATTCCCCACACTGATCTACAGAGTCAGTGCAACCCGTCAAAACCCCAGCTGCCTTTTTGGAAAGAAGTTGATGTGCAAATCCTAAAATTCATATGGAAATGCAAGGGATCTTGAAAAAGAACAAACCGTGATCAAATATTAAGTATCAACAGCACCCCAACCATAATCCAGAAACATTTAAACACAGAAGGTAACTGGTAAAGTACGACTTGCTGGAAAGCTGCAAGTGGCCCTACGAGTAACAGCCAGCCCTCAGCTCTGGGCTGAATCTCAACCTTAATCGGAAGGCGCTGCGCCCAGCAAGGAAGAGAAGAGTAAAACTGGGTTTCCAAGGCCACCACTTTGCTAAGAGCCCAGTTACACCTGAGATATTTCTTAGCAAGTGAGTTCTTTGGGAGCTTATTTCATTATTTCAAGTCATGATGGGAGCATGAACAGTAAAACAAATCAGTGTTCCAGGCTTTATGCATCTCTTCACTAATTCCCAAGTCATATGGAATAGGCCCTTAACATCTACTATGAACGCATTGACATGAGCAATGACGAGCTGCAAGGCGGCTGACCCTGATTCTCTTCCACGTGAACTCAAGGTCCCACAGCTGCAGCTCCCTCTGTGCCCCACCCTCTCCTGCCCTGGGCTGGGGTGAGTGGGGAGGAGGGACTCCTTCATGGCTCCCACCCGAAGGAAGTGGGGGAGCATCACAGACAGACCCCTCCCCCGCGCTTCCTTCCTCAGCCTTACTAGCTGTGCTCTGGCCTATTGGATGAGAACAGTCCCAACTACTGTCTACACCCATGCGGGGGAGACAACAGTTCCCCCTCCCCCTCCCCAGCACTTTTCTCAGCCTGGACAGAGTGTCAGAAGGCAGGGCGGTATCAGAATGGTAATGCTGGGTGGGGTGGGTCGGAGTGGAGCTCTGAAACACCCCCTCCAGCCTTACCCCTCTCGGACTGCTTGTATTAGGTTACAAACCCAGCATAACAACATCAGAAAACACATTTACAGGAAAACAGGAGAGCTTCCTGGAACACCTGTAACATGCCATGTGCTTCACAGATTCCCTCTCACCTAGCCTCCGAGTGAGGAAAAAAAGTACAAGTACAAAACAATGTAGACAAATTAAAAACTAAAAGCCTTGTCCTATCACAGCAAACACAGATACTGTACCTGGTACTTCCAGCAGCAGAAAATAAAGCCCAGCGGCATGAAGGCCAAATTCCCGCTGCTGGGCACTGACGTTTTTCTTAAGGACCGTCTGAACGAAGTGATGGAACAAGGCCATCAGCGTGTTGTGGGAAATGCTGTTCTCCATGAAGAAGGTCCAAATGCTCTGGGGGAGGGGCGAACCATAAGAGCCAATAATTAGAGAAATGGGAAAATCTCCTATCATCTGATTTTTCTGAGTACTTCTAGTGCCTTATAAAAAAAGGAACAGACCATTCTGGCTCCTAATTGTAAATGTTTGTCATCTTCACAGGGACTAAAACAAAATTTAAAAGTGTATTATTCAAAATTACAAGGGGAATTCCCTGGCGGTCCAGGGGTGAGGACTCCACGCTTTCATTGCTGAGTGCCTGGGTTCAATCCCTGGTTGGGGAACTAAGATCCCACAAGCTGCATGGCGTGACCAAAACAAAACAAAAAAATAACAAAGAAAAATAACTAGACAAGAAACTTAATTAACCTTTCAAAATAACTTTGGGTAAGTTTGAAGCACATATATTTCTGAAATTACTATACCTAAAAGCTACACCAAGACTATGGGGACACCCTATATCAGTAATTATGCAAACAAGTTACTCTCCATCTATGTCAAATGTACCCCAATTCATTTATCACTCAAATTACTAACTGCAGAAATCAGAGCAACTTATTTAAATTGAAATGTTCTATGGGCAATGGGAGCAGGAGAGGAAATACCGGAAAGTGTCTCCCTCAAGAGATTTCAGAAATAGCCTAGGTAAGACAGGAAATAAACCCTAGAGCATAAACCACAATCTTATTAATTTTATCACTGTTCTATGCTTTCTCCTATTAAAGACGTGAACAGGAAATAGGTTATTTGTATAAACCAAACATAGCAGGAACTAAATATGGTTTATTCTGGGCTACTTTAAAAAAACATAAGCTCACAAAAGTTCAAGGAATCGGACCTTGTATATCCTGCTTCCCTGGAAAGACAGGGAAAACTCTCCTCTTTCCTTCACCACAAAGCTTCTGGAAGAAACGAGTTACATCCTCATTCCTAAGGCCACCTCAGCTCCACTCCACTCGCCTGTAACTGTGACCCTGGGGGACCCAATCACCTCTGCAGCATTTCATACCTGATAAAAGCTAAGTTCACAAAACTCTATTAACTCCACCTGAAAAAAAGTCCCTAGTTGTTAGCCCTCCTCCCCAATTTCCACAACCGTAACTCCAGACCACACCGTAACACACATTTAAAAAAACAGATGAGCAAAACACAGTTGAACACTTGGCTGTTGAACAACACGGGGCAAGTTGAAAGTCCTCGTGGAATTCATAGCCAGCCCTCTGCAGACACAGTTCCTCCACATCCATGGTTCTGCATCCACAGACTCAAACAACTGGAATTGTGGAGTCCTGTAGTTACTACTGAAAAACTCTGCATGTAAGTGGACCTGTGCAGTTCAAACCCGTGTTCAAGTGTCAGCTGTACTGTCCCCAGGGACCTCCCTGCGTATAGCATTTCCCACTTCAGTCCATCTTCGGTCAAGAACATCCGTCTGAAACAGATCTCTTCAAGTTCCTTAGTCTACTGCTCACTAGAACCTCTTCCTCCGAGAGCTGTATGTGAGAATGAGTGGGTTAATCTATGTATGATGCTTAGACCTGGACCTTGTATACCACAAACACCTCACCCTCGACCCCACTGTGGAGCCCACTTACAGCTCAGTCCCGTGTGCCCCGTCCTGCCCCCATCCCCTCGGCACTCGCTGCACATCCGCACCGTGATGATCCCTCCGTAGGCTGCCCTAGGATCCGCATTACTGCAGTCAACATTCTAGCCATTTGTGAAGACTTGGCTCCAGCTAGCTACTTTCTTTCTGGGACCCTCCCAATCTCACCACGCTCCCTTTTCCATGCCCCTATGAGATGGCATCTAACCTGTCCTACAGCAGTTTTTACAATGCAGACTCTGGTGGCCTGGTGCTTCTCCACGCCTGCAGATGTGATTGCTGGACATGCCTGGCCAGTGCAACGCGAGTGGGCGCCCCAAGGGCCAGTGCTTAATTCTCCCCTCTCCCCCAGGTAGGGGGAGGCTCTTTACCTTAACCATCATGTTATCTGCCGAGGTACTTCATGGGATACTCGGCATTACGCTTAATGAATGTTTAACAGGATGATTTAATTTTTGAACAGCTACATGAAACCTCCAACTGAAATATTTTTGGTAATTTAGATCTTTCAGAGATGTTAATATCTAAGTATTCTTTGTTCTGCTTTTGAGTCCCTCAGTTCTTGAAAAGCAGTTAATGACCTAAATAGTAATAGGCAGAACTCAGTATTTAAAGGAACTCTTTTTTCCATTTTTAATTCAACTCATCACTTTTCAGTTTAATATCCAATTTTCCTAAACTTAACACATGCCCAAATTGTTATTGCATTGTCCTTGGCCAACTTTTCCTATTTGCGTTATCTGGTTTCCCTCCTTGCCTTGGCCTTCATTCTTTTCCTTTAATTTGCTGTTGTAAACAGTGGTCATGACTTGAAAAAGAATCACAGATTAATACCCTGAACCTCTGGAAGGAAAGCTATGAGGCTACCCCAATACATGAACCACATTCTTTATGCCACTCTTTATCATACTCCTTCTGAACTATACACTAAAAAGACTAAGCTTTAGATGATAATAGGGACTTTTATCTTCCACTTCTGACAACTAAATGGCTAGCTTGATTTTTTTTTTTTTTTTTTTTTTTTTTTTTACCTCTGTAGCTCCATGCTCTCCAGCAGCAAAAGTTAAAAGACTGTCATAGAGATTTGTGAATGCGCTCAGTCCGGTCTGCAGGATCTCTGCTTCTATGGTGGGATCCAGAGGCTCAGTTTCCGTGAATTCCAGTTCCCATACTGTGCCCACCCATTCTAGTGGGAAAATGCAATGAAGTCAACAAATGTTCTATAATAAGAAAGACCAATAAGCTTTAGACTCTGAGTACATTCATGAAGAGAAAAGTTTACCAGTCACAACTCACATTTAACTATACCATACAGGTAAGGCAGAATTAGAAGGAAGCAGAAGAGGTTAGAAAATCTTTTTTTAATCATTAACTGACAGTTGGCTATTAGGTTGCTCATCATCTAAAAATATCAAGAAGGAAAACACTTTTCAGATGTAACAGTTTGGGGGATGATCCAGCCTTCCCCTATGTTCAATCTGGAGAAGAGAAGGTTAATAAAAGGTTTCCTCAGCTGTCCCTTTGTGAAAGTCTTATATTCAAGTTAATAAACCCAAATAAAGTGTAGAGCACAAAGGGACAGCTGAGGCAAATGACTATTTAACATGCTTTAATTATTCATTCACTCTTCCCTAACTGATCTCCTAACAAATACAATCAGCTTCCTAAAAATGTTCTTGCATCTTTTCTTGCCTTTTTCTCTCATACGTTCTCCCACTTACTTTATATGCATATTTTTAAATGCATACGCATATTTTTAAATGCATACCCATATTTCTGACCTCATTTCTGAATCGAAACTACTAAGTCCCAGTGATAAAAGATCTGGAATCAGGAAATCAATATATTCAACAAATGACAGCTATTATCACGTCTACAATGGATATGTGTTAAAGCGGTAGTAGACAGTACAACAGTAGAGAGCAGGTGGAGACTATTCCTGGGGGAGGCGGGAGGCGGGAGGCAGGAGGCAGAGGTGGGAAGGAAGACGATCCTTCAGCTGCTCCAACACGTGGGGGTTACCAGGGAAAGAGACACCGAGAAGGGCATCCCAGGCAGAGAGGACCCCATAACAAAGCACAAAAGGAAACAAAGTATCTCCTGTTTAGAAACCAACACCACCGTAACAGCACTGAGCTCAGCTGTGAAGGGTGAGTTGTTATCAGCACTTACTCAGCTGGTAGTGTAATGCGGCGGGACCCTAGGGGCCTTCCCAGAACAGCCCCTCCCCCCATGTGCTCCGCCTGCCTTTGTCTGCAGAACAACTTGAGTCAAAGGATAAATTTAATGAGAAAAGTGAGAAAATGCAGAAAGAGAGAAAAACAGTCGAGCAAAGCAAAATAATAATAAATTAGCCAATAAACAAAGTCAAGGACCTTTATTTCCTCCTCAAGGACTACAGATACTAGTCTGAGCCATGTCCTTTGAGCTGTTTTGCAGACACTGAACCCCCACCCCCGCCAGGTGGGAGAAGTTAATTGCTGCCCACAAGCGCGGTACACGGGTTGGAACCAGGCTGATGATGCTGACCCCTGACTACCTCACCACAACCAATCAGAAGAATATTCACCAGCTGATCACACACCCTTCAACTCTCCTCCCTCACCCTGTCTTTAAACTCTTCCCCTGAAAGCCTTTGGGGAGTTGGGGTCTTTTAAGCACAAGCTTCCTGGACACCTTGTCGGTTCCTGCAATGAAGGCTGCACTTTGCTTCACCACAACCGGGGGTCAGTAGATTGGCCTTGCCGCGCACGGGCAAGCGGACCCAAGTTTGTTTTGTTAACAGCACGTGCAGGTATTAAATCAATCTTCACGAACGCCCGCAAAGTAGATCTTAGAACCCCCATTTGACACAAGCGACCAAGGCCCGCGAGGCTCGGGTGCTCAGCGGCGGACCAAGCCACCGGCCCCAGGTCCGACTCCAGAGCTCAGCTCTGGGAAATAGAGCACCCGCAGGGACAGGTGAAGGTTCTTGCCGCAAACAGAGGCTGTGCTAACTCAGGAAGCCGGGGGAACCACCGAAGGGTCAGAGACTCGGCGGGTCACGCTGGCCTTTTCAAGGTGGTCCCGGAAGGGGTGTGGGGCCGGGTCGGGATGGAAGTGCTGGCACCAGAAGGGGCAGGAGGTGCCCCAAGCTCCGAGGCGGGCCACAGCGAGGGCGCGGGTTGGACCGCAGCCTCGGGAAGCGGCGGGCGACGCTGGGACGAGGGGCCGCCGCCACCAGAGGCTGGAGGTGGGGAAGGGGGGCACCTCCTGCCCTTCAGAGAGGATGGGCGCCCGGGGACGCCAGCCGCACCCCTGGGCCTCAAGTTCAGGAGGTCGGCCCGGCCCAACAGACAGACGCGCTGCCGAAGCCTCGGCACCTGCGGGGCTGTCTGCGCAGACCCGGAGGCAAGGCCGAGAAGCAGGAGCACAGATCGGAAGGAGCCCGCGGAGGAGCGCCAAAGCCGCTGCCCGGTGCGACCCCTCCCCAGCACCCCCCGCAGCCCCCAGGCCCCGGCAGCGTCCTCACCTGGACTGAGGCCCAGCGGGCACCAGGGCTGCAGAGCGCTCATCAGGTCCCGCCAAGCCGCCATGGCCGCCGCTCTCCTCAACTTTCAAAGCTGCTCCGGCGCGCGCGCCGAGAAGGCCCAGCGGGCTTTGGGGCACACGGGGTTTGCACCAACCAATTACCGCGCCCCGCAGGCCAGTCCGCTGGCCAATCAACAGGGCCTTCCGCCGCATGCGCAAAGAGTGAGGCGGGCCCAAACCCACCCACGCAGCCGAGGTGGGGGGTGGTTTTCAGCTTTTCCTCGGAACTGGGGGTCAAGAAGACAGCGAAATCTAATGTTATCCTTCCCACCCCGTCTCCCTAAATGGGGACACTCTGAAGAGAATCTGAGGCAGGATACTTTTTTGTTGTAATTGTCACCTCTGCCCCCTGTCAAGCGGCATTTCGCGTGCGTGTCAAAGGGCCGCGTTTACCCATCAGACACCATCGAAGGTGTACACATTGAAGTGTGGGTGGCGGCCTACCGTTTACCGAACTAAATAAAGGAAAAGCAAAACAAGGCATTCAGAAAGGACACCTTTAGTTCTGAATTTTACGGGACATCTGGCCGTAGCTCCGGAAGGAAGCCATGGTCGCCATGTCAACTGAGGGAAAGCCGGGCGGCCCTCTCCCGGTGCGCATGCGCAGCGCGCACTCCGCCGGAGGCTCGGCGGCCGAGCAGGAGAGGCGGGGGCGTGCGCATGCGCGCGGCGAGTCCGGCGCGTCCGGCTGAGCGGCGGAAGCGGCGGGCGCTGCTCCCGGGCCGGGCGGCTGGCTGGCTGGTCGGCGCCGCAAGCACCGGCGGGCGGGTGCCTCGCGCCTGCTCTGCGCTGCCCCCGGAACCGCGCCGGCCCGGCGAGCGCGGGCGTCGGCGCCGCGTCCAGCCCTCCGGCCTTCCCAGGCCTGGCCGGCCCGGCGGGGACATGAGCTTCTTCGGCTTCGGGCAGAGCGTGGATGTGGACATCCTGCTGAACGATGCGGACAGCAGGAAGCGGGCCGAGCACAAGACGGAGGATGGGAAGAAGGACAAGTACTTCCTCTTCTACGACGGGGAGACGGTGTCCGGGAAGGTGAGCCTGGCGCTCAAGAACCCCAACAAGCGGCTGGAGCACCAGGGCATCAAGGTCGAGTTCATCGGGCAGATTGGTGAGTGCGGGATCCACCCCACCCGGTCCCGCCCCTTGCCCCCGACCCCGCGCCCCGGTCCCCGACCCTGTCCTCCACCCCCAACCCTGACCCCGACCCCGACCGTGCCCCCAGCCCCCGACCCCTGACCCTTGACCCCTGACCTCGCCTCTGACGCCCCCCCACTCCCGCTCACTAACCCCTGGTCCCTGACATGACCCCCGACCTTTGACCCTGCTCCCTAACCCTTGCTTCCTAACCCCCGCCCCCATTACTTCGACTCCGTATCCCCTTTCCCCCGCCCGAGGCCGCGCAGCCTTGTTGCCCACCCGGGGTCCGGGCTCCTTGTTCCTGCCCGGCCTTTGGTGCTGCTGGGCCCGCCCGCAGGTCGTGGCCACCGAGTCCCGCGGCCAGTCCACCCCTTTCTAGTACCTGTGTCCCGCCCGCCTCTCACATCCCACCTTCACCGGGAGCTGTTTGAGAAAGCAGCCCCGCGGGCTCCAGCGTCAGCCCTCTGTCCACCCAGCCGGCGTCCCTAAGACTTCTTGATTAGAACCTAGCCTTCAGCAGACTAATCTTAAAGAAATGATGCTCCTAAGACCCAAATTAGGTGGTCACAATTTCTCAAGGCTCTAACACTCTTCCAACATGAGTGTTAGCAATTACAACTAGACAATAAAAGGCAGTAGCAGTACCGAAGATCTGAGAGCTGCCAGTCAGCACGGGGTTGTTTCCATTTCTCTTTGGACTCTGTTTATTAAAACTCGCAGGTGCTTCTGAAATAAATTGTCATTGTCATTCGTTCAGGAGTAGATTCACAGTAAATACCCATGTGGCCTGAAAAGACCTCTGGCAGAGAATTCATACCCCATACCAAGCACTGCACTTCTGGCCCTGTGTGTGTGGGGGGGTGGATTTCCTGCGAAAGCTCATTGAATGCTCACTGTCATTCCCTGAGAGCCCCGCACAGAATCTTGCTCCCCTTTTACAGAGGCAGGAAATACTGGAGCCCTGGGAAAAGGCCGTGTGGCCTGCCTCTGCAGCCCAGTGCTCAGCCTAGAGTATTGGCTTCTGGTGTTTGAGAAAAGGAAATCAGGTTGAAGGCTGGCTGATCCTATAGGAACCTGTTTGTTATTACTTTAAACCCAGAATACGAGTGGCCAGAAAGGGAGCTGAAGAGTGAGTTTCAGACCCTCTGCTCTCTTGCTTCCGGCTTGGATAGGGTTTCTCAACAGCAGTGCCATCAACATTGTGGGCCTGATCATTCTTTGTTGTGGGTGAGTGTTTAACAGCCTCCTCGGCCTCTACCCGCCAGATACCAGAACCACAGAAATGTCTTATATCCGTGTAAGGTACACTCACTCCTAGCAAAGAGCCACTGGGTAGACAGGATGAACCCACAGCATTCTGTGCTAGGTGTAAGATGTAAGAAGTGGAGAAGTCCTTGCCTACTTAGAATTAGTATTTTTACGTCATAGCTTTAAGGTGATTGCTGGATTCTTTGGCTCTGCAGTGCGAGTGCAGACAAGCATGTCTAGCCAGTGTCTCTACCATCATTCCAGGGGGTGACACCTCGCCAATACACGAAAGGTAACCAGAGCGTCCCCTGCCCCCCTGTGCCCAAGCAGTTGTGAAATGAGCTGTTCAGGGGGACACTGGCAAGGCCTCCCTGCAGTCTGAATGAAAGGGAGTTGACGAGGCGCCGTCCCTGCAGTGCCTGGCTTCTTGTCTGTCTCCTGGCATCCCAGGACAGCAGCCCTGCTCAGATTTCTCAGAACCTTTTGTTGCTTCCATTGATAACTCTTCCTGGGCCCCTGAGCACTCTGGGCTGAGGCCACCCTTGGCTTTGGGGAAGCTGTATCCCTCTCTGGGCCTCAGCTTTCTCACCTGTAAGGCAAGGATAATAGCAGAATCACCTTGTTGAGATGTGTAGGGACCAGGCTTTGTGCAGAGTGTGGTGTATTTGTCTCCTGTACCTGAGAGGCTCTATGAACTGACCTCAGGGCACTGGAGCGAGGCTGGTGAGTAAGTTCCCCGTGGTTGTGGTCGTGTGGTTTTCTCCTTCGTTGCTTTCTTGATGCTGCATGAAGTGGGTGGAACTTCAGTCGGGCTCTAAGGTCTGGCTGTACGGATGACACACAGGATGGTCCTACTGCTGGACGGGGGTAAGAACGGCGATGTCATTGTGCTCTGGACATCTTCCTCGTTGGTTTCACTCAGAACTTTTCTTCTTACAGGCCATAGTCTCTTGGATTTGCTTCTTTTTTCCTTCTTTCTTTCCTTCCTTCCCTGCTTCCTGGGAAGAGTTCCATAGCTTGAAGATGAAGTGGTTTATGTAATTAACCTTCCTATCCTTATGATTAATTTCTTTTTCCTGCTGATGAAAGTGTATGTGTCCTGCCTGTGCCTTCTGTAGAAGGACAGCCTGGTGCGTGATTGAGGGTCAAGCAGAGGGTTACTTAGGTTAGATAAGGCTCCGTTTATAAGGTACAGACTTCGCAAGGGTCTCGTGAGGACTAGAGGTCATGAACGTACGTGAAGTGCAGGGTTTGGCACTCATCGCAAATACTCATAATCCCTGTTAAGCTGGATCCATCCAGAAGTTTCCAGGGGCTGGACCTTTAAAACGTCAGCCCTGATTCCTCTGCCAACAGCCCACGGGACTGTTCACTCCAGGCCAGCCTCCCTGCGCTTCCTGCCTGGTGTGTTCTCCCAGCAGGCGCGCTCGCCCGAGGGAAAACCTGTGGAAGGGTCTCCCCAGAGTCCAGGCAGAGACAGCTGTCTGGTGATCGTTGCCTCGGTCTTCCTTCAGACCCCATTCCTCACAGCGGCCCAGCCCCTGCTCAGAAAAGCTCCTGTCTCGGTCTTGGTTTGGGAGGTGGGCAGGAAGGGGGGCCCTTCTGTCTGCTGGCCCTTCTCACACTGTCAGCTACTCTGGCAACCTCATCCGCACCCATCATTGCAGTGTCCTCTTAGACTCCGATGACTCCCAATCCTTTGTCCTCACCTGAACTCTCCTCTGAGTTCCATGCTTGGGTTTCTAACTGTCTGCAGGAGTCTCCCGCTGGATACCCCTCAGGTCCCTCGAAGACACATCCAAACCAGAAACCTTTTTCTCTTCCTGCTCCAGCCCCAGCCCTGCTGCTTCTCCTGTTTTCTCCACTCTGACCTGTCACCTGGGTCCATTCAGCCTCAGAAATCCGGGAGTCCTCGAGGCCCCTCCCTCCCCCTCCTACACGTCCAACTGGCGTCTTGGTTTGGGTCCTCTCCAGTGGCTCTCTAGGGTATCTCGAGTCTGTGCTTCCTCTCCGCTCTTGATGCTGCTAACTTTGATGCTTCTGTGTGTAGCAGCCTGACTGGCCTTCCTGCCTTTGTTTGCCTTTTCTTGCAGTTCATCTTTTGTAAGAGTGAACTTTCTAAACGTCAGTGCTGACATGGTCAGTCACCTCCTTAAAATTCTTCTTGTTGACTCCCTGCTGGTTGAAGGGGAGAAGTCATCCAGCTCTTTCCCGAGCTGCCTCTGCCTTTCTCCGGCCGAGTCTCTGCGACCCTTCGCTCCTGCCACGTGTGCTGTCCTCAAAGTATCATGTTCCTTCTAGAGGGGTCTTGGCCTTTTCCCTTTGTATATGAACATCCTTCTGCAAAGAATGGCCTTCCACCCAAGCTCTCACTCATTCTTAAAGCCCCGCAGGCATGACACCCGTCAGAAAGCCTTCCCTGGTCTCTCCTGGCCGACCGAAGCCCTTCTTCCACCGTTATTCTAGAGGCCTTGTGATTCCTCCCTTAACATAAGGAGATAAGAGTTGTCGGGCCCCCCGTTCAGTGCTGCACTGACAGCTCAGCTGTTACCCCTGATTCATCCACCTGTTGTGTGCATTTGTCTGTCCTCCTCCTCAAGTTTTTGAGCCATGTTGGGATTCTTCCTGCGTCTACTGTGCACTTCCCAGCAGCTTGGTCTGTGTTCCAACAACACCAGTAAATGTGTGGTGAGGGCACCCCCATGTCACCCGATGGCCCATGTTTTTAGAAGAACACAGTGTGGCACGTAAGGAGTATTGAGGGAAGTTCTGTAATTAGAAGTTGGAGAGACCATTTTTTTAGGTGGAATCGTTGGGAGAACACTTGTGGAGGGCCACCTTGGAGACTGATGGGGTTAAATAAACTAAAGGTAATTAGACAGTCACACTTGCAGAGGAGGGAGGACCTGAATATACCCCTGCACTCCAAAGCCAGAGAGAGAACTTCTGGATTTTTTTTTTTTTTAGTTTTTTAAAATAATGCCACTGGGTGAATCTAAACCCATCAGCCGCAGTTGAGCCTGTGCTGGTTAAAGACTCTGGAGGCCTTCTGTATTTTAATTCATTAAGCCATGAGTGCCAAGTGAGAGGCGCACTGATTCTCACCTACTAATAGTCTGCTGCAGGGCTTGGAGCAGAGCAGCGGCTGGCTGGGCACGGGCAGCCCAGAAACATTACTGCTCCCGCAGGTTTACCAGGCCCAGGAGGTCCAAGTGGACGTGGTGAGCGTGAATCTTGACCAGGTTGCCAGTCAGCAGACAGCAGCTGGGAAAATCAGGATGAAGAGCAGGCTGTTTGAAAGAGGTCTTTTTGCCCTGGTTGGCTTAGGTTTCTTCAAAGACCAGCATGAAGCCTAGCCCAGCAGTGAGTCTCAGGGCGCCTTTCACGGGATGACCCCATGGGGCAGAGCTGGCTCAATTTCCTTCCAGAGTGGCAAATTCACTCCTCAGACATTGGTGGCAAGTTTCATGGTGAAAACATCCTGACTACAGAAGTCATTTCCTCCTGTTGGACTGAGATGGGGAAGTTACCTTAAGAAAGAACCGGTCAGTTCCTCCTTCTGGCTTGAAATGGCTGGTCCCTGTGGGCTTTGGAGGTTGGGGAGAACTCGGGGTAACTTGGGAAGAAAGAGGCAGTTGACAGTCTCTTTAGGGCAGACCTCCTGCTAGAACAGTCTTGGGTTTTCTGTTTTAATTTATGCAAGAGGAAACCAAACTTTCTGGCACATAGTGAAGTACGGCTGCTATTTCTGCCCCTTTGCCCCACAATGTTTCCAGAAGCCTTGCAAATGGCTTATAAAGTGTACATTAAAAAGCCCAGTCAAGCCCCACTCAGACTACGCACTGGCCACTCTTTCATGATGTTTGGGGGGAGGCGGGGAAGCCCTGGGAGGACGTGCCGCCAGCAGGAAGGCCCTGTCCCCCCAGGGGTCCCAGCCCAGCCAGGCTTCTCTGCTGGGACCCCTGGTGCCAGCGGTCTGAGTGCTCTGTGAACACTGTGGATCCTTCTCTGGTTTGTTTCTCATGTTGCCTCTGAGGCTGTGTGAGCACATTTGTGTGTTTTTCCATCCTTCTCTTCCCATCTTTCTCTTGACCCCGGGATTTCCCACTTAAAGTTCACAGACACTGGGGCTTTGTTCCGCCTGCTTCTGTCCCCTGAAACTGTGGCAGAATCCAGTGCTTGGGAACGGAGGCACCACTTTCCCCAGTTAAGGAGTCAGTGCCCATCAACAGAGACTCCAGTAGCAAAGGGCCAGCAAGAGTGAGTGGGCGGGCCCTTGTCACAGGCTGGCCACTGGCTCTGTTCTTACATGGTCACTGCACTTCCTTACCTTGGTTGGGGGCACAGTTGTTGGACTTCAAAACGAGGGATGGCTGTTCACCTTTCCCCAGCAACCCCTGCCCGGAAGGTTTGAACTGCCCTCCCCCTTTGGCGGCTTTGTGGGTCATCACTCCCTACCCAGAGCGCTGCCTGCTGCTGATTCCACTTGGTGTTTGGAAGAGAAGGTGGATTGTTTGTAACGTAAGGTGGATCCAAGCGTAACTGTGTAGGAAATCAGCACAAACTGTGCTCACAGGGTGCACTGGGTGTGCATACAGAAGCAGCGGCACTGGCTGGTGCCTGACCACACTACTGCTCCCTTCTCGAGCTGGACACACCTTAGGACAGAGCCCACTGTGCTTTCCGATGCCTCGCTGCCCGGGGAGAAGAGGCTCCGGGGATGGCGCTGTCAGGGCCAGCGGCCAGGGCAGCAAGGCCGAAAGCACCCCTGGAACCACGTTCCCCTCCCGAGCGTCCCCACGGCAGGCCTGGACACTGTGTCAGCTCTGGGAGGCAAGACTCTGGTTTCTTGAGCCCAAGAAGGCTTTGATCCTGGGGGGCTCAGACCTTTGCTGTCTGGGGTCTGCCCTAGCCCCGGATGCTCTGAGAGAGCTGGTGCACTGTGCTCCAGAGAGGCAAGCCAGGCCTGGCGGGCGGTTGTCCCAGGCACGCCTCCCTGTGGCCCTGTCTCTCCCCAGGCAGCCAACGGCAGAAGCGACAAGAGTACACTGCCTGCTGCCTGTCCTGCTGCAGGGCGCCCACGGGTGGTCCCTTGACTGTAACATGGCCACGCAGGGTCACAGTCGGTATTAAGTGTCCCTGCTGCACAGCCGGGGACTAGGGGTGCCAGGAAGCTGGGGACATAGGTCTTATCTCTAACGACCACGCCTGGAGCAAAAGTTAACACACAGCAGAGTACAAACAGGCATATATCATCTAGGACAAATAGGTGGCATGACTCATAATAAACAGCAGAACAGTTTCCAGGGGAGGATGGGAGAAGAGCAGTGCTCCTCAGACTGTGGTCCCTGGACCAGCAGGAAGCATCTCTGGGAGTCTGTTAACAGTGTCCATTCTCAGGCCCCACCCCAGACCCCTGGAATCAAAAACACTAGGGGTGGGGCCCAGCCGTCTGTGTGTTAACACAGTCCCCAGTGATTCTGATGTTCACAGAAGTCTGGGGACCCTGAGCTTAGAGGTGGGGCGTCATTACAGCCCCTCTGTCCCGTCGGCCACATAGACGCCTCTCTGAAGGGTAGAGGCAGCTAATACTTCCGGAGCATTTGCCCTGTCTTAAGTACCACTCCGAGTCCTTTACCTGCATCACCTCGTCCCGTGCTCACAACGCCTGGAGTGCGTTATGTCGCTACCCCCATTTTGCCAGATCCTAGAAGTAGATGCAGTCCAGCGGGAGACCTGGGACCCTAGGCCAGTCACCGACCCCACTGTGCCTCAGTTTCCTTGTCAGTTAAATGGGTGATAGGGCCGTCCTAGCTATCTCACAAGGTGGTTATGAGGATGATGTGACTGAATAACTGTGAATATGCTTTCCAAAGTTAGAAGTAGTTTTAAATGTGTTTAAGGAGATGTGGCGTTTCGATCGCGGTCCCCCTGGTGTGTCCCTCACGGGTGCTGCCCGGTGCCCTGGAGCAGGAGTGTGTCGGGTTCTGGCTGTGCTCCAGGGATGGGGTCTCTACGCAGGGTGTTTGGAAGGGGCGGGAGAGGGCGCCCTGGGTTCTGGGCTGCAGCGCAGGGGCAGGGCAGGAAGCGAGGGAGCCATAAGGCAGACCGGAGGCTCTGTGTGTTGGCGGAGGCTCCTGCAGCTGGGAGCCCCCTCGCCGGGCGCATGGCTCAGGGTCTGGTAGAGCCAGCCGATGCTCTCCCTGCAGAACTCTACTACGACCGCGGGAACCACCACGAGTTCGTGTCCCTGGTGAAGGACCTGGCCCGGCCCGGAGAGGTCACCCAGTCGCAGGCCTTCGACTTTGAGTTCACCCACGTGGAGAAGCCCTATGAGTCCTACACTGGGCAGAATGTGAAGCTGCGGTAAGTGGTGCCCCCAGGGTGCCCCGTGTGGACAGGCCCTGACGCCGTCCTGTATCTGAGGCTCTTTGTGGCTGTAGGGAAGGTGTGCTGCGGGGGGTGTGTGTGTGTGCAGTGGACCTCCCTCCAGGAGGAGTGCTCCTGGCTTGTCTGTCCGTTTCTAGAGTGTCAGTATCCCCACCGTGGCCACTTTCGAGCCACTGACCCAGCGCCCCTGAGTGCAGAGTTGAGAGGTATGCACCTGCCCCTCGACAGCACGCTGCTGCACAGACACCAGATGTCACCCCCCCTCCCTGGCCCAGGAGCAGAGAGGACTGTGACACACCAGAATAGCTAGGATATTACCTTTGTCCTTAATATAATTCATTTGATTGCAGGTGTCTATAATTTAATTTTAAATGTTGTGATTAACAGCTGATTCTGAAAGTTCCCGAAAGTTGGACACTCGGCTTTCACACACCCCTGGCTGGGCCTCAGGGCCACTGATCCTCATCCAGCTCTGCACGAGATGGTGGCAGGGTCCTGAGCTCTGTCACTTGAGAAGCAGGTCATAGATTTGGATTCTAATCCTAGACCCATCCTCTCCATATTTTGAGACAATGAGGGAGTAAAATGTAACACAGTAGGACAAGTTTTAAAACATTAATACACACCTTTTAAGTACATGGGATTGTTTTCCTTGTTCCAGTCTTGGAAACTCTGCAGGTGGGGACTGATTCCAGGGCCTCCAGGGTATGTGATGTCACTCTGGATGCCTGGCTCCAGGTCTTGGGTGTCACCTGAGGCCTGCATGTGGCATGGTGTGGGCTACTGCAAGCTCTCCCCTCTCCTGTCAGAAGAGGGACTGCAGGCTCTCCTTTCCAGCCTGTGCAGAGAGGTCTAAGCGCTGGTGCTGCCCCACTTCAGCAGCATTGCATGACTGCACTCAGAAGGCAGCAACAGCGAGGAGTATCTAGTCATCACCTAAGCTGGGCTTGGGGCTTATTACTATTTAATTTGATGTTTTGCAGTGGACTTCTCATAAATGTTCTTATGTCAGAAAGAAAGGTGTTGAAAACAGTATGGCGCTTCTTCAAAATAGAATTACCATATGATTCATCAATTCCACTTCTGTGTATAAATCCCAAAGAAGTGAAAGCAAGGACTCAAACAGATTTATGTATACTCACATTTGTAGCAGCATTATTCACAATAGCCGAAAAGTGGATACAACCCAAGTGTCTATGAGTAGATGAGTGGATGAAGAACACGTGTATCCACACAGTGGAACAGTATTCAGCCCTGAAAAGGGGGGAGATCCCGACACCTGCTACGGCATGGATGAGCCTTGAGAACGTTGACATAAGCCAGATACAAAGAGACAAATACTGATGCTACCTTTTTAAGCAGTTAGACAGTCAGAATCAGAGGTAGAAAGTAGAACGGTGGTTGCCAGGGGCTGGGGAGTTAGTGGTTGATGGGGCACAGTTTCAGTTGGGGGAGGTGAACACGTGGAGATGGACAGTGGTGACCGCTGCCCAACACCATGGGTGTACTTAATGCCACTGAACTGTGCACGTAAAAATGGTTAAAGCGGTACATTGTGTTATATATATTGGAGGGGAGGAAAAAACTTTTCCCTCCACCATGTCAGGTTCATTGGCGGGGGCTCTGCAAATCGGACGGATGGAAGACGGATTGGCCAGAGGCAAGCAAGCAGGTGTATTCCCGTGTGCATTGTGCTCTCACCTGAGCTCTGCCCGGTGACTGAGGGGCAGTTGAACTTGGGCTTATGCAGCATCTTAACAGAGAAGTGAGGAGGCAGAGAAGGGGCCCTGCGGCTCGAGTTGTGGGAAGCACGGGGAGAGGCTCGCTTTGGTGAGGAACGCTCTGTGGGCGGCACCCCCAGCAGCTCCCAGGATGCACAGCCTTTCCTGATGGAGAGGGCCCCGGAGTCTGTCTTGTGTGCACTGTTCTCTGTTGCTTTCAGCTCAGTAGAATCCTTGTGCCAGAGTGGCATGTTTTGGGGTATATGCTCTGCACCCTGTATTTTGTATTTTATCACAATGAAAGAAAAGTGTTACTGTCTAAATTAGACAAAGACTTTTGGATTCATGCTGAGAAAGGAGGTAAAATTGGGAACATTAGTTAATGGAAGATGTAAGTTCCAGATTAAGGGCTTGTGTCTTATTACAGGCAGAGGGGAAACATGAAAAGATTATTTTGGACTCCTTTTCCTTTGTTTTTAGGCAGGGCGGTGGTTCTGTTAGAAGATTGAAGTCACTGTGTTGTATTTGATGGGTGGGTGGAGTGTTGGGTCAAGGCTGTGGGAAGGCTTGTGTGAGGTCCTGAGTTTTCCTTTAGTGGACACCATGGGGACAGGCAGAAAACAAGGAATTTAATAGACGCCAGCAGAATTGACCATTGAGTGGAGATGCAGACATAGGGCCATCAGGAGGAGGAGATGACCTGCAGGTGAGGCAATTCATCCAGTTCCAGGGAGGAGTTTGAAGCACTGGCAGAACAGATGATTGGAAATGCAAGCCTGTCGCTCAGGACAGAGGAATGCACTGTCGGAAATCACCTGCTCAGAGGTGGTGACTGATAGGTTTTTCCAGGAGGGGAGCTCTGGGAGAGGAGAGCCCGGGACCTACTGGGCCTCTTGGGGACCCTACTGGGCCTCTTGGGGATGGAGGAGGAGCAGGGTGATGCTTGAAGGAGGAGGGAGTATTTTACGCTCTAATGCAGAGCTGATGCCAAAAAAAAAAAGCCCCTGGACTTGGCAGCTGGGAGCCCTGTGCTCCCTTTGGGAGGGCAGCTCCTGTTGGGTGGTAGAGACGGAAGCTGGGGCGAGGCATAGGGGCTGGGGACGAAGCTGCAGGGTTAGAACAGGACCCCCGGACAGCTGTCTCTGAGGAAAGGTAGAGTGTGGGCCCTGGGGAGTGTCCTGGGGATTGATGGCTTTGGGACCTTTTATAAACTCAGGAAGAAGCTTTAGCTGGAGAGAAATTGGATGTGTTGAGAAAGTTGGGAAGTTGAAGCATCAAGATGCCAGACAGTGGTTCTCTACCACGGGTCCTGTGTTAGAATCACTGGGGGGTGGGGGGGGCTTTAAAAAATATAGATCCCCGTGTCCCTCTCCAGAGCAATCATGTGGCAGATGCGCCCTGGGGTGAGTCCCCTGCACCTCCAGACTGCTGGCGCAGGAGAGGTGCTCGAGCAGCTGGAAGCTTCATGGAGCCTTCCCTTCTACACTGCTGCCAGGCCCCGCTCCAAAGGGCGTGGGGGCTTGAGGGCCTGAGCCGTAGGGCAGGCTGGAGCCACGTCTGGGGCTGCGTGGAGGGAGCGGGAAGGAGAGGGCGGCCGGGGGGTGGTGAGGCCGCAGAGGAGAGCCACCAAGGTCCCCACCAAGGCCTACCATCCCAGCTTTGTTAGAGGGCTGCACAAAGTTAAGTCAAGGGGACGAGGGGTGCGGGGGGCGCCACACTGAAGGGCTGGCTGGCGGTCGGGCATGGCTCACTGCCCTTCAGCGCTGTCTCTCCCTCTTTCTAACGTGTCCCAGGACCCTAGGCTCAGGTGGAGACCGTCCTTGTTCAGGCCTGGGGCTCTCCCACCTCTGCTGCTTTAGTTCTCAGGCCTGCTCCTCCTGAAGGCGCCCCTCTCTCCCCACAGCACTTGATTCCTGCCTCTGAATGGACACTTTCCATGTTCTAATTTTTCTGTTGATTTGCCCGTCTCCCCCAGGGGACGATGAGTCCCCGTGAGACTCCCATCTTATCCGTCCTAGGCCTGGCAATAAACGTGCGCGATGCATCGCTGACCTGATTTCTCCATTATCTTATTCCTGTTGTTTAACTGTGAGGGACTTGAAAAATGCTCTTTGATCGAATATTGTTAAATAAACAAGAGTATACGATCCCTGTGCCCATAGAGCCGGGAGTTAGTTGAAGAAGTGGAAGCTGTACACAGTGCCTGGCAGGTGGCAGTGAGGCTGCTCTTGAGGTGCAGAGAGAAGCGTCACCTCTTACCTCGGAGCTCAGGCTCAGAGGAGGGTTGGGGAAAGGCCTTTGATCTCCCTGGAATTGTAATTGCAGGATTTTGTGTCTGAGTGCGTTTTCCTGGGAAGGGTGTGCCCGGCGGTGAATTCTCAGAGCGGCCAGAGCCCCAGGGGGTGACCTCTACCAGGGGTCCTCTGCGGAGTGGGCTCCGGAGGCTGGGAGCGGCCCTTCACCGCACGTCTGCGTCCCTCAGGTATTTCCTTCGCGCCACCATCAGCCGCCGCCTCAACGATGTTGTCAAGGAGATGGACATCGTGGTCCACACGCTGAGCACGTACCCGGAGCTGAACTCCTCCATCAAGATGGAGGTTGGGATCGAGGACTGTCTGCACATCGAGTTTGAGTACAACAAATCCAAGTGAGTGTCGGGCCCGGCTGGTTGATGGTGACCTGCCGGGGCGGCCACAGAGATAACGCGGTGGATGTGTGCGCCGGCCGGCCGAGGTCGCGGGCTAGGAAAGAGCTGCATCTCACTGCAGCTGAACTGTACTAACTTAAGAGGGCAAACTTCAGTTAAACATCCTAGGAGGTCTTTCAAAGTCACGCGACACTAACTTTAAAGTATTTGTTTTGGATTCTAGGTACATCTGTTTCCTTCTACTGATGAGATTAACCTCAGAATACCATTCTATTATCATTTGTATCCTGTATACAGTGAGTCTTTAGAAACCAAAGTGAGGAAAGCCAAGTTGACTGCTTCCTCCTTGAATTAAAATGAATTGTAACAAAGAATATCTGATGCCTTTTTATAAAGGTCTTTAAGTAATTTTATTTTAACTGGCCATATATGTTTTAAACTGTGCCTGCTATTACAACATCCAAATACGTAAGTGCTTGTAAATCACAAAACTTACTGACAGTTCAAAAATGTACTGCAAGCAGCTTTCTTTTTAATATGATACATTCCTGAAAATGTTCGAAATCAAATATGCAAAAGTAGACGTGTCTTCTATTCACAGAGAACTAACCCTCCCCCCCGCGAGTCTCTAATGAGGGTTCTCCCCATGGGGAGGCCTCACCTCAGACCCGCTGGCCTCCAGAGGCTCGGAGGGTGGAGGCCTGAGCGGCGGCTCTCCCGTGAAGGGCTGGGAACACACGTGCTTCCCAGGACGGGGAGGGAAGGCCGTTTCCTGCCGCCGCCTGGCCTGGTGCTGAGCGTGGCCCCGATGGGCCCCCACAGGACAGGCAGGGCAAGTCTGGAGCAGGCCCCTGCGCTTCCTCCTCATGGTCTTGGGGATCACGGGCCTTCCTGGGACAGAGCCCCCAAAAATGCCTGCCCACCAGCACCCCAGCCTCCTAGTGAAGGGGGTGCCACCTCGAAGGCGCTCAAGCAGCCGCAGCCAGCAGTGCAGTTAAGACCAAGGTGAGCGTGAGACAGGTGTGTCACAGACTGGACTGGCTGGACCGGGTCCTGCCCTTGCAGAGCAGGGTGCCCTGTGAGTGCCAGGCCCTCTGAACAGACAGGAAGAGCCTGGAGCTTAGGACAGCGTCCCGTTCTGCCACTAAGGACTTGGGCTCAGGTTAGCAGGTACTAAGACTTCTGTACTTGGGGTTTCTCATCTGAAAAATGAGGGGTTTGGTCAGGTCAGTGGAAAGGTGCCGTGAAGGAGGAGCGGGTCTCGGGCGCCACGCACAGCTCCTTTGTGTTTCTTGTGCGTAAGATTTCATTTAGAACAAAGGAACGTTCGATCTTTAGACATTTGAATGCCCAGAGAATCTGTGCTCTGAGCACTCCTTCTAACGCGCTGCAAGCAGCAGAGTTCTGCTCTCCTCAGTCCTTGTGCGTCCGCCATCTCCCCAGGCAGGCTGGAGGCAGAAAGGTGGCGTGAAGTGGTGGGGAGACCCCAGGCCTGCAGGTTGGGAACCTGGGTCCACACCCGCGTCTGCCCCTCCTCGGATCCCACCACGTCATCTGTCTTCTTTGCACTCCCTAGGGCTCCTCCCCTGTGATCCGGGAGCTCGAATCCTCAGGTCCCCCGTCCTGAGCTTCAGGTTGAAGGTTTGCTTTCTGCGGCCACACCTGGTACAGAGCAGCCCTGCTGCCGGCTGGGAAGGCCCAGTTCCTGGAAGCAGGAGGAAGAGCCAGGACCTGGTCCCCACACTTGCGGGTCAGCCCCTCACACCAGAGTCTTTAAAACACATGCACTCGTTAACGCGCTGAGCAGAGGGTGACGGAACCGCGCTCTGAGGTGCAGGCGGGACAGCAGAGGGGAAGTGATTCAGGTTCAAGTGTAGAAGGTCGTTGGGACTCGCCCTGCAGGGCAGCTTGGGGGGCAGCACCCTCTCCTGGAACCAGGAGGCCTGTCACGTGTGGGGGCCGCACCTCTCACCTTCCTCTCCGCAGGTACCACTTGAAAGATGTCATTGTGGGGAAGATCTACTTCCTGCTGGTGAGGATCAAGATCAAGCACATGGAGATAGACATCATCAAGCGGGAAACGACAGGCACGGGCCCCAATGTATACCACGAGAACGACACCATTGCCAAGTACGAAATCATGGACGGCGCGCCCGTGAGAGGTGAGCTCCGGCCCCGTGGCCTCGGCCCGGCCCCACTGTTGGAGGGGCTTCAGGGATCATCCTGTGAAAGTTAGGTGGCCTGGTAGCCTGTAATTTCTTAATCTCTAACTGCACTGTGGGTCCTGAGAAGGAGGAAAAGGAGGCCGGGGGTGTGGAGCTCAGGCCCTGCTCACCTTCACCCAGCAGACGTCCATGTGGACCTCGTTTATAGACTGAGCTTGTACTGGAGTTTAAATCTCAAGAGTTATATCTGTTAAAAAAACAAAAGACGTTTGAAAAGCACCAGTTTAGCAGATACAGTTTGAACGCTCTGTTTACACTTTCCTGTTGACATTCTGAATTTCTTTGCTGCTGGGGGGCAAGAGATTAAAGTAGAATCCTCATTTCTGTTACTTAGTTCCAGCTCAGGTAAAACGAGTCACGCTCTGAATCCATTCGCCAAGTACAGACACCCTGACCGACACTTCTAGTGCTGCACACAGTGCCAGCGTGACCTCTGGGACGAGTGGAGCTGAGAGCTGGGTGGGAAGTTGTGTGATTATTGGGAGGGGCAGTCGTGTATGTTCTTCGTTGGCTCTGCAGCAGCTGATGATGAAGTGTTTTCACGTAGCAGTGCTTGGTGCTGCTGAGGTTTCATACAGTTTTTTTCCCAGTCTGCTCCATGTGGAAGGAGGGGTGTCATAGCTTTCTCAGGCCCTCGGGCGTCACCAGCGGGGTCCTCGGGGCAGGGCTGAGCCATCCTGCCTGCTTGTTCCATGTTTCCCCAGCCAAGCAGCTGGGCTGAGCTCACCCTCCCTGTGGCACTGACAGGACACCGAGAGAAGCACAGAACAGTGCGAAGTGAAACAGGATTCGTGTTTGGCTTTAGGCTGCACTGTAGGTTTGGACTTTCTAAGCAGAATTCTGCCCTGATTTTGTTCCACTTATCTTAGGAGAGGCACAGTGTTAGAGCTGGAAGGGATCTAAAATATTATGTAGCCTGATATCATAATTTTCCCCATGAGAAAATGAAAGTCCACGGAAAGCACCAGACTTACTCAGAGTCATACCTCGGGTCAGTGGAGAGAACTGGGTCCAGAGAGAAGCTTTTCTGTTTTCCAGACCACCACACCCTGCCAACTCGTCTGTGGGGGGGCGTACAGGGTGGGGGCTATGCTAATTGGGATGGAGGGAGGTGGCATCAGAATTGCTGGGTGACATGGTGGGTTAGCTGGGGTTTGACAATGGCTCTTAAACCCAACAACTATACACACTAAATGAGTCAGAAGATGCTTACCTAGCATTCTTGGGCTGTTCACACTCACCAGGCAGCGGCAGGCGCCTCCCCGAAGGCAGAAGTGTTGGCTTGGGTGTCCAACCCCCCTCAGGTGGCCCCTCCACTGCGGTGTAAGGTGGGGCCCCCCTGCCCCCGCCCTGACTCCCGCCCGGCCCTTGCAGGAGAGTCCATCCCCATCCGCCTCTTCCTGGCGGGCTACGAGCTCACGCCCACCATGCGGGACATCAACAAGAAGTTCTCTGTGCGCTACTACCTCAACCTGGTGCTGATTGACGAGGAGGAGCGGCGCTACTTCAAGCAGCAGGTGAGCCGGCCGCCCCCAGAGCCCCAGCCGCCCCCAGAGCCCCGGCCGCCCAGACAGAATCAGAGGGCACCGTTCCCGCCCAGGTCAAGCAGGCGGGACGGGGATGGGGGGCGAGCTGGTTAGTCTCTGTGCCACTTAGTTTACCCCGAGCCCCACAGCAAGGATTGGGGTTCCCAGTTGACGCCCAGAGTCTGCTTTCTCGGGCCCAGCCCCTGCGGCTGCTCTGCCCTCCCGGCCACGCCGTCAGCAGGCACCCGGGGCCCAGAGGTGTGGACGGCTGCTGTCATCGGTGAGATATGAGCGGAGGCTTTTGCCTAAGATTCCCGGGAGAAGGCAGAGGCCCCAGGCCTCCCTCTCACGTGTCGCCTGCCCCCCCCCCACCCGCCCATCCTGCAGGAGGTGGTGCTGTGGCGGAAGGGCGACATCGTTCGGAAGAGCATGTCCCACCAGGCAGCCATCGCCTCGCAGCGCTTCGAGGGCACGGCCCCCCTGGGGGAGGCGCGGACCCCCGGCCAGCTGTCCGACGGCAGCAGCAGACAGTAGGCCTGGGGCCAGGAAGCTGCTGGGCTCCCACCCCGGCTCCAGGCCCCCAGGCACCAGCGGCCAGGGCAGCAAGATGCTCAGCTGACCCGCTACTCGCAACCTGAAAACAAATCATGTTCTTGATGTAAATTCTTTTTCCTGAAGAACCTAAGGGGTTGGGGTTGGGAGGGAGTGTCTCTGGGACGCTGTGGCTGATGGGAGCGTAGGGAGAGGGGGCGTCCCGGGGAGAGCCGTCTGCGGGGCTGCCTGGGCCGCAGGAGCACAGCACAGCCGGGCTCTGAGCCGCCCGGGACAGGAGCTGGGGGCGGGGGGGCGTCCCACGGGTGGTCCTGTCTCACACTCCCCTCCCCCGTCCCTTAGCGAGTGGCAGAGGGTGTGGCGCCCGCTCCGCTCTAACTGGCGGTGAGGGTTCAAGACCGGGAAGCTGCCTCGTTGGGAGTCTCGGATGTGGTGCTTTGGAGCCTCCACAAGCCACCCTCCTTCTGGCCCTTCTCTCACCGCTGGGACCGGGCACCTCCCAGGGACTCTGGTCAGTCATGTCCTGTATGGAACGGGAGCTTGTGGTAGGGCCTTTGGCTGATGTCCCTGGGCACAAAGACAGCTGTGTCACCCGTGGATGGCAACTGGGTGGACCTCGACGGCTGTGCGTGGTGCGGGCAGCCCTGAGGGCCGGAGGTCCTCAGCCCCGGCCCCTGAACGAGGACATCTTTCCCCCGAGGAGAGGTCTGGGAAGGGCCCGTTCTCTCCACCTCCCAGGAGTGGACCCTCTTGGCTCCCTGCTGCCCATCGCACTCCTGGGAACTGGGGCTTGGTCTCAGACACGTAGCAGCTTTGTGCTCACCCTGCGAGCTGGGGGAAGGGGAGGGCCTCCTGAGCTGCCATCCTCCCCACCAGCCGGCTGACCAGAGCTTAGGACCATTGGTGTTCTGTGTATGTGGACACTCTCGTCATGCTAGAGAGGGTCTCCCGCTGTTGCCCTGCACCGCGCCTGTCCTGTTAAGGGTGTGGATGTCCTTCCTGTCTCCTGTTGGCCTCTCTTCCCTTCTAGAAAGACCAAGCAGACCCCCATGGCCAGCAGGTACAATAGTTGGTGGTCTGAGTTCTCTGTCATTTGGGAAGCAGAGGGGTTGGTTCTTGTGTCATCTTTCAGTTAGTGTGGAAAACGGGGACCCGTCTTTTCCTCGGAAATTGGTGCAGCGGTAGGCCTCGGACTGGGCAGGGCTCACGGATCAGAGCTGAGATGGGAGGGAAGGGCGTTCGGGGTGACGCTCAAGGTGGACCGGGGGCAGAAGAACCAAGCAAGGGAAGCTGGTTCCCCCAGGCTGGACCCCGGGTTCAGGTGTGAAGGACAGTCCTCGTGGGGACAGGACCACCTGTGCAACTGCCCCTGGATTATCAGGGTCGGGGGCCTAAGCGTGGGAGAGGCAGCTCCTGTGTCCCTCGCCTTCTCCGGAGCGTGAGCTGGGGCTCTGGCGCCTCCCACGACAGCTGGCCCCTTAACTACTAGGTACCCGCCGATCCCTCTGCCTTCCAGCCGACCACAGATTCACTTCCCAACCTTCCCGACACCTGACGCCTGTCTCCTGAGAGAACTAGAGGTAGAACTTGCTTCTGTCCTCTCGGGAGCTTCTGTTCTTTCCCCTGCCCCATTCTCTGCCTCTTTGTGCATCGGGGAAGGGGAGGCCCATCCCCGGGACCCTGGCAGAGCATAGGGACTGAACCAAGAAGTGCGGCCTGGGGTTGAGCAGCTGCGGTGTTTACAAGTTTCTCAACGTGCGTCTTTTCAATGGCTGTTATCAAACAAAGCAGTCTGTTTCAGCTGTCTCCCTGATTAAAGCAAGCCCCTGGGCTCGGAGGAATCCTGCCCACGGTCCACCAGACTCTGTGGTCTCTTCTTATTGCCCTGCCGCACACAAAGGGAGACGCCCCGCCCTGACCTACGACACCTGCCCTCCTAGTGTCTGTGGCCCCTGGTGAACAATGACACCCGCTTTATTAATGCCTGTTTTAGACAAGCACATGGCTGAGGAAGGAATTCTGGTTTTACTCCAGTCTGGCAACTTGTCCTAAAACTGCTGGTTTTACCCACTCTGGGACCAGATACTTCAGGGGTGGGTAAGGAAGGCTGGTGTAGAGACAATCCATGTTAGTGGGTGTCAGCAGACTGGGCCCTGCATCTGGCCGAGGGGATGTAAAAACGTACAGTGGAGTATTCTACCCCCAATGCTGATTTAAAAGAAACGCCGCCAACTCAGACATTCATGTTTTATTAAAAAGGACCCAAACCCGACGTCTACACACAACGCCAGGTAAACACAACCAGCATGTTCCTCACGCCTTCTCTTGTCTTGTGGAAGCCTGACTTTGGGGCAACATCCTGCCCACTTCAGCAGCCGTGTCTCCATTAACTCGGTTCCTTTTCCTCCAGGCTCAAAATAAAATCAAACTCCTCTGCCGAAAAGGGCAAGAAGAAGAGGAAGAATTAGATCTGTGTCTCCTCCTGAACAGGGCAGTCGTGGCAGGCGTTTCTCAAGTCGCAAGGCAGGGAGTCGTTCACTTGGAACCCTCGGGGGCGTTTCGACAGGTGCCCAGCACGGCTGCCCTGGGCAGCTCGGGGGGGCTCCTCCCTCGTGGGGGCTCCTCCCTTGTGGGAGTTACAGGCGGGGAGACAGACTCAGACCTTAACCACCGTGCTCAGGGTTCACCAGCTAGTACATGTGAATTCACGGTCACTCTGGCATGTGATCAAAAGGCAAGGGCCGTTCTTACCTTGGGTCAGGGGCTGGACTGAGAGTCTCTGGCGGGTGAAGAGAGCCATGTTTTTTAAGGGACCGCCAGCAGCTTTGTGCGCTTGGTGGTGGGTTTTGAGCTCAGCCAGTGGGATGAAACGCTTCATCATCCGAACAAACTGTACGTCCACCTACATGGCAACAGCGTATGGGACAGAAAGGCATGTCCAGCTGGACTCTGCCTGCTGTGTTTTAGCTGCTTGCAGGAGGTCCTATGGGCCTGGCTGCCAGCGTTTGTCCTTCTCTCCAAAGGCAGGGTAACCTCATCGGACTGAGCGGGGCTCTGTGCCCTGATCTAAAGATACCCCAGACCTCCTTCCTCCCTCTCTGTCCATCCTTTCTCTTCTGTGAAATAGGAAGAATAGTAGTATCTTTACCATGGACCATTTGGGGTTGTCTTCTTTGCTGGATGGATCATAATGGGGATTGTTTTTCTCAAACTGTGTGTGGTCTGGGTATGCCTCCTTCACGATCTGAAATTAAAGCCAAGTCTCCAATCATTTGTCTGTCTAGTCAGCTCCATGGCCAGGCTTTAGTCCAAGTCCAACTGTCATTCCCCTACCCTACGTATTCTTACCCCATCTGTCTCGCTGTTGAGCCACTGAGGGCTCAAATATCTGGAAGTAATACACAGTCTAAGGCAAGCAGAGGAAATCAACCCTATTTTGACAAAAATCTTAAAAGTATGTTCTAAAACCAAACATTAAAGGTTATTATTGGTGCCACTGTTTCTCCACCTGCAGTTAATTCTATCCTGGTAACTCCTGGCCTGGAAGAGCTACCATCAGGCCTGTTTTTGAGTGAAAGACCAAGGTGCAGAAATGGAGAGGTCTGTGCCAGCGGGGCCTGAAATGAAGGCCTGCCTTGCTGCAGTCTTGTCACATGTCCCTGAGACGGCAGGGATGGGGAGGAGGGTTACCTACCTACGCTGTCTCCCTAACCTGCATGAAGGGAGATGGACTCAGACCTAAGCCTGTACAACTGACCTTCATAAGCCCCGCAATGCCTGGCTCTCTGCAGTTGCTGTGGTAGAAGAAGGCTTCTTCCTCCAGCTTCATGGCTCTCAGGAAGTTCCGGGCCTGTTCCAGCAGAGAAGAAACAAGAACTATCCTCCCACCAGCTAGAAAACACTAGCCCCCGGAAATCAAGTCTGCTTTTATTAGATGAGATTTTGTTTTTTGCAGCTTCCTCCCCGACCCCGCAGTTCAATTCAATTCTTGCCTTTTACCCAGAGTTGTATCAGGACACTGGCTGGAACACAGGCCATTTGAAAACTGCATGCAGTCAAAGAAATCAAGGCATTTGTTAATATATTTTCAGGTTTGGGTTCTGGGAAAAAACAACCTTGGCCAAGAGATTTCACTACTGATTAAGTCAGAATGAAGCAGGCTTTTACCCCCGCTGGGTCTCGAGGTCCTGTCTAACCCGCTTACCTGGTAGTTGCGAACACCATCCCAGCATGCTGTCTGCTTGGGCTCTGCTTTGAGATCCTCAATGCTGAACTAGGCAAGAAATAAGGTCATTCAGTAAACAATCCTGGGCCAATTGGTAAGAATATATGGAAGCAGACAAGTTCCTTCCCCTATAGGGTGTTGCCAGCTGGAGTGGCATATGAGCTTACTGGGAAGCTCTTAACAGAGCCACTCATACTGCATAAGTAGAAGTTAGCTTTGTGTTACCTTGTTAGCCTTGCTAATTAAGAGGATAAGATGAGTGGATAATTAATCTGGTAATTGCTGATTATCTGTATTTCATTTATTAAAATATTATATATCCCTTCTATAGTATCTCTAATTTTATTTTCTCCAGGCTACTATGAAATTTGATTTACATTCGCCTCCTGTGTACCAGCTGTTGGCAGGGGGATACCTAGGAGCATGGCAGGTGGCAAGAGAAAGGCAACCTAAGACTGAATGTTGCCTAGATCAGGGGTTGGAAAACTATAGCCTTCAGGCCAAATCTAGCCCATGCCTGATTTTGCTGACAGTTTTATTGGAACTCAGCCACACTATGTCTATGGCCACTTTCTTGTGATGCCAGCAGAGCTGCAACAGCACCACCTGGCCCTTTAGAGAAAATGTTTGCCAACCCCTGCCCTAAGTAGAAGATTCACAAAACAGATAGTGGATGGCAATAAATCCTACTGATTCTGTTCTTTATCACATTTTCCCTACCCTTCGAAGGTAAGAAGTGGGTGATGGGACCCTGTGGTGTCCCCCATGCACTTTGGAGACAGGTGCGGGACCTCACCTTCACATCTACACCTTTCTCCAGTCGGCTTTCTGGCTCTGACTTCATCAGCCAGTAGCGGCTTAGATTCTTCCCACAGTCTTTAGAGGCTGAAGTCTCCTGGAGGCTGGAGTTCTCCACCTTAGCTGATGCCTCCCCTGGGTTCTCAGTTTTGGTACGTTTTCCTTCTGGCCCCTTCTTGTCTGCAATAGGAGAAGAAAAAAAGAACTTTCTTGCTTGTTGAGAGAGAAAGTTCTGTTGCAGGAAAAGCACATGCTTTGGAGTCCGAGCTGGACTCAAATTCCGGAGCTGTCAGTTACTAACAGTGGCACCTTCATTGTTGACCTTGCTCGTCATCTATAGAAATGGGACCAGAACGCCTACCTTACGGGACATCTTCTGGGTCACCCATTCAGTGAGATAAGGATACCTCCCATGGCATCTATTAAGTAGTCAGTGAATGTTTTCTTTTCCTCACCCTCTCCTCTGCCTTTGCTGGGGCTGTTCTCTCCAACGAGGAAACCAGGCACCTACTCCACAGACTTGCTTTGATGACTAAATAAGATAATACAAATAATGGGCTGAGGCAGTGTCTGGCATTACCATAAATGCTCAATAATCTTAGCTATTATGTCACTTCAACTTCTTCCTTCTTGCTCAGTATGCTCTGTGGCCTGCCTCCTTTCTACTCCTTGAAGGTGCCAAGAAAAGCTGGATAAAACAGCCACTTTGGACTCTGCAGACATGGTCAAGACGGGACTTTATCCTACAGAGTGAGGGAAATGTGCCTGGAGCAGAGTGGGTGCCCAGTACCTAATAGCTGTTAAATTCTTACCCTACGCCCTATGTGTTACCACCCTCGCTGTAACTCAGTCTACACAATTTATGAGGTGTTCTGTCCATCTGTAAGATGTGTCCCAGATCATACATCAGGGCCTGCCACGCTGGTCTATCTGAATCCACTTAACGACCATCCTACGCAGCCTCTGAACCAAGTCCAAGCTCCTACGTATGCCACGTTAGATGGACGTCTAACACGTGGAACCTTCCTAGGGTCCTGGTGGTCCCCCTGGAGTTGATCGGCACACTGTAAATACCGTGTGTGCTGTTAACTAACAATGTGTTGTGGGCAACTCGGAACCCTTCCCAGTCTCGAAGAAGCACTTTCTCTGTCGTTCATTGCTTTGCTGCTGCTCCTCTTCCATTTAGAATGCCATTCATCCTTGTGAACACAACGGGGATATCCCGCGTTCCTACCCATTCTTTACGGCTAGACTCAAATCCCCTCCCTCTCAAGGCGTCCCCCCAACCCCTCCCTGCTCTCACAGCCCCAGTGACCCTTTCCTTTCCTCGTCTGGCTCCCCGGGGACCGGGAACTGTAAGCGACCGGCCTCAGTGCCTGCCAGCCCGTATCCCAGCTACTTTTCGTGCTTTCCAAACAGCTACCGCTCGGACGAGCAAGCAGCAGAGGGGCCCTGGGCATAAGCCTGGTGGGCGGCTCGGGACACCGGACCTCAAAACGACCCACTCAGGCCTTTTCCCACGCGCAGGGGCGGAAGGTGAGCGGCGCTGAGCAGCCGGGGGCGGCTCACCTGGCCTCGCGGCCCCCGCCGGCCTCTTCCGGGCTCGCGGCATGGCGTCCCCGCGCGCCGAGGAGCGAGGGTTCCGCCGTCGCCCAGGGAGCCCGCGGAATCTTCCCGCGTTACCCACGCCCTTATGTCCGCCTAACACAGACCGCCGCTGAGCGCCCCCGATGGTCTTCTCTCTCAATCACCGCTACCCGCGCGGGTCCGCATGCCTTCGAAGCGCTAACCCAGCCCACCTCCCCGCGCGTCGCAGGGCGCTGCACAGCGTCCCCGCGGCGCTTTCTAGTCTTGGCGCGCGCCCCGGGGGCCTCTGGGAGTTGTAGTCCCGGCTCCTCGCGCAGGCGCCCCGAGTCCGCACGCGGGGCCACGGCGCGCACTACAGCTCCCAGCGTGCGGTGCGGCGCGGCCCTTGTGGCCGGCCGGTCGGGGTCACCGGCGCTCAGACCTCGGCCCCAGCAGAAAGGAGTGGAGCAGGCGGCGGCTATGCTGTGGAGCCCTTGCTGGCGTGTCGGGGCGCGGCTGCGCGGCTTGCGCGGCGGGCTCCAGGCCCCCGCCGAAAGCGGTCGGCGGGGCGTGGTCTCCTGCATCGACCGTAAGGCTCGCCCGGGGGTAGGGGTCCGTCCACCTGGCCGGCCCGACCGCCCTCATTCACAGCGTCGGCCTGTCCGGGCGCCCCGGGCCTAGTGGTCTCCCTGGCTTAGACGTGGCGCGGCCCCGGGGGCGGGCGACCCTCGGCGGCTCAGCCCGGTCCCGGTGGCCGATGCTGGTCCGTCCTTGTACAGACCGCCCTTACCGTGCTTTGTGTTATGAACCTGTCGGTACGTTTCGCGAGGCCGCCCCTGCGACCTTTCCTCTCACAATTCGGAGCTACGTCGTTACCCATCTGCTTTCGGATAACGACGGGCTCCGCCGCGGAAGCTTGTGACTTTGTTTTTTTAAATCACAACCTTCGGTTCTAAAGGCAGTAAGAATGTGAAAAGCCCGGGGCTGGTTGTGATTGGTGAACAAAATCTCCGGTGATACAAGGTTTGCTCCCATATATAAATTATAGAACAACACCTATAACTACAAAACACTTCAACTGTTGAAATTTCTGCAGAAAAATAACCTGTTGCAAATGGGAAACTACCAGAGCTTACAGATCTGAATGTCTCCTGGCACCAGGCAAATGATTTCGATGCCAGTAACGGAGTGGGGGGGACCTAGGCCGCCTAGGGGGTAACCAGATACTTTGTGACGTTGTCGGGCGCCTAACCACTTTTTTCTTTTGAAGTCTTTCTTTTTTTTAATTTTTAATAAATGACACTTTTGAAAACAGCAGAGTAGCTTCTGAGGGCCTTAGCTCCACATCCAGAGCTGTAAAGGACGCCAAGGTATAGGACAGTTTTCTTCTCAATGTCCTAAAACACCTTCACAGGGTGCCACCCTATCCTAGCACTTAGAATTCGGTAAGCAAGGTCACCTTTGTTGATTGGCAACAAATTGGTTAAACATAAGTATTTCTGGCGGCTAGTGGTGTAACTTCAACCAGTGTTGAAGGTGCTTTTTAATCAGTAAAATGAAAGGAAACTGTCCTTTCGGTGTATCATTCTACATATTAGAGTATCAAGTTAATGGAAGGGATCAACAAATGTTTCTCATTGATTCATGGCATATTTTAATGTGAAAAGTAATTTTTAAGAGCGTTATGATTTTCATTATATCTGATATATCATTTTACAGATGAGGAAACTTGCTCAGTGTCTAGTGCAGCCCCCTGGTTTTACAACGGGGCACCTGAGGCTGAGGGAGGAGTCTGGAGGCCTGACTTCCTGAAAATTGTATAATTAATAGTTGCAGACCCAGATCTTGAACGCCTGGTTCCTTGTCCAGTGCTCCCTCGTGATTTGCTGCAGCTTCCCAAGCATTCCTTGAGCACCACAATTCTCGTAACTGTTGAGTCTCTGGCTAGGTTTGGCCTTTGGATGCATTCAAAGATTCTTTTTTTTTTAAAAATAAATTTATTTATTTATTTATTTTTGGCTGCATTGGGTCTTCGTTGTTGCACGCGGGCTTTCTTTAGTTGCAGCGAGCAGGGCTACTCTTCGTTGCGGTGCGCAGGCTTCTCATTGCGGTGACTTCTCGTTGTGGAGCACGGGGCTCTAGGCACGCGGGCTTCAGTAGTTGTGGCACAGCGGTCTCAGTAGTGTGGCTCACGGGCTCAGTAGTTGTGGCTCGCGGGCTCTAGAGCCCCGTGGCCCCAGGCTCAGTAGTTGTAGCGCACAGGCTTAGTTGCTCTGCGGCATGTGGGATCTTCCCGGACCAAGGCTTGAACCCGTGTCCCCTGCATTGGCAGGTGGATTCTTAACCACTGCACCACCAGGGAAGTTCCTGGTTTTCGTCTTGTTTTGTTGTTCAGTGCATGTTTTCTGATAACTTAGGTATTTTTACTTAGTAACCATGCTTTCTTGTGTATAATTTACTTTTAACTTGCCTTTTCCACTTTTTTTCTCCAAGCAGTGTTCTCCTTTTGTTAGCATTCCATTATCTAGAATTGATTATTATCTATCTTAAATAAATATGTAATTATGTTGTATTTATACAACTTAGAGATACTGCAGGTTTGGTTCCATACCACTGTAATGAAGCAGATACTGCAGTAACGACTTTGTTGTTTTCCTGGTACTTGTAGAAGTTATGTTTACACTGCACTGTAGTCTATTAAGTGTGCAGTAGCATTGGGTCTAAGAAAACAATGTCCATACCTTAATTTAAAAATACTTCATTGCTAAAAAAGGCTAACCATCATTTGACAACACAGGGTTGCTATAGACCTTCAGTTTGTAAAAAACACAAATTCTGCAGAGAGAAATGAAGGGCAATGAAACAAGGTGTGCCTGTACATGTGATCTGTGTACACCCATTCCCTCTTATTTACTTTGTATGCAATTCAGATCTACTTCTTAGACCCTTATATACCCTGAACTACTTGTTTTACTCTGTCAAATACTAATAATAATATCTGTAGACACGTATTGAGTTCTTGCTGGGACGGAAGTTTTGTAGCCCGTGTACAGTCAGATGTTTGCTTTCTCACCACTTATGTCACCCTTTGGGTGAATGGACCATTTTCATCTTTGACACCCCAGCACTGCTCCATGGTAGACAGTCAGTCAGTATTCTTTTGTGAATGGAAAATGACCCAACTCCCAGGCAAGGAACCATGAATTGTTTATCCCTAACACATTTCCGAGAGCAACACCCAACGTAGTTTTCTGCTTTGGAGTTCTCAAGGTCGCGTCATCTTTAACCCTCACAACTCTTCACTTCTGAGTTTCCCATTTTGGTGAGGGTCCTGCTACAGACAGACAGCTTTGTACTGCTTCACACAGCAGCCACTCCTGAGGCCCAGGTCTACCCAGAGACACATGCTGCCGCCGGCCCCTGTCCTCTGTGGGAAGGGCTGTGCAGGACAGGCGGGCACTGGAGGACGTCGTGGCCGGGCGTGCCTCCACACCTCTGGTGCTCTTTAGCATCACCGCAGGACCAAAAGGCTGAAACCTTAGAAAGCGGTGCAGAGCCCAGCACTTCCTCTTCCCCTGATGCTTTCTCAGCCACCACTGTGCCTCCAGCTGCAGCAGACACTCTGTTATCTCTTCCTGGGACATGTGAGGCAGGCGGTCCTTTCCAAATGGCAGTCCTAAGAAAACAAAAGAAAGATAACGGGAGCAGCGTTAAGTCTGTCACCCTGTGCAGGTTGCTGACCCTTCTGCATGGTGGCTCCCAGATTCATGGTCCTTTCTTTTCTAGATTCTCTACACGGTTCCCAAAAGGTTGTGGTTTTTCACAGGAGCTTTGCTTAGGTTCTTCCCTTTTAGCTTCTGGCCTGTCTCTAGCTGAAAGTCTTATCACCTTGCTGGTCACCACATGACCAGCAAGGTGGCCTGTCGCTCTGCTTTACAGTTGAGTCCTATCTCATTCTGCACAGTGTTTGAAAAAAAACATAGCAAATAAATAGTGTTCGTGTCATTCGGGGAACTGGCTATTTAAAGAAAAGTTGTAAAGTAATGACACTGTGAATTGAGTGGTCACTATTTCACGTAGGCTGATGCAGATATCTTTCTCTTAAAGAGTATCACCTCTGATGAAATACTGGAATAGTATAGTCTTTTACAAAATGTTTAAGGTTCTAGAGAAACTTGTCCTCATGAAGCTCCACTACCTGTCTCTTAGTGTCGCTCAGTCAGTTCATTTCCTTAGCTTTTAAGTAGCTTAGACCTGGAAGTGAAGGAGTTACCCAAAGTCACGGCATTAACAGTGAGGAAAGAAAATATTCTAAACATTCTGAATCCATTAGGTGAAGACGGATTTAGGAAGGCCTTAGCCATGTTTTCAGCACTGGAAGGCTCGTTATCACTGTTATCAGTGACTGTCAAATGCATGGCTTTGTTACAGGATCTTTTCCTTAATTTGGAAGGTAAGCCAGAGTACACGTATCTTCCTTTTCCTGACTGATCTTTTAAAATGAATACATTGTAGCTGGTAGACAGATACGCACAGATTCCAATACAGAAAATGCAGGACATCCTGAAGGAAAAAAATGGTCATCATAATTTGAGGGTCAGTGTGTGTTTATGATTCCTTTCATGTGGATTCATGAGGAGGAAGAGATAAAGATGAGTATTGAAAGAATAAGTAACAAGGTAAATGAAGTCAGCCAGTCTATTTGGGAGTAAAGAAGGAAGGAGGCAGGTGATGCTGTATCAAGACGCTGATTAACGGTGGGTGCTAGAGGTGGCGTGCCATGTGGGAATGCTCTCGTAGGTCCACTGCCGGCCTGGGCTTCGCGGTGCTTCTTGCTTGCAGTACACTTCCCTGACCCCTGTCCTGGTTCTTGAGTAAATGCCGCCTTGCCCACAGCTTCTACGGGACTAAACGAAGAGCAGAAAGAGTTCCAGAAAGTGGCCTTCAACTTTGCTGCCCGGGAGATGGCACCAAACATGGCAGAGTGGGACCAGAAGGTGCGGGTTTGCCTTGTGCTGGATGTCCCCACGGACGCCTCATGCAGCGACCCTTATCTCCTCCTTATGATCCAGATTGTTCGGTATTTATTCTCCACTTAAAGCTCTCATGGCGGATGCAAGTTCCAGGAGTGGTGTGATTCCTTTCCTGGAAAGCATCTTCCGCATCCTGTAGATATCATTTTTTTTAATCGCACAAAGATTTGGGCACTCTTAAACCAAGGCAATTCTATTGATAATAAGAAGAAACTTTGATGCCAGAAACCAGTCCTTATAGAATGCATTTTAACTGGTTCCACTATATAGATGACAAAAGGCATGTTAAGAGACTCCCTACTCTCTCCCGAGTGCAAACGTCTTGCTCCTTCCTTGTGCCCTCCAAAGAAAAGACCGTCTGTGAATCACTTACTGATGCCCCTGCTCTCTTTGTACGCAGGAGCTGTTCCCAGTGGATGTGATGCGGAAGGCAGCCCAGCTGGGCTTTGGGGGGATTTACGTACGAACAGATGTAGGAGGGTCTGGACTGTCACGGCTCGACACCTCTGTCATCTTTGAAGCCTTGGCCACAGGCTGCACCAGCACCACAGCCTATATAAGCATCCACAAGTGAGTGGCCAAGATTGGGAAGCACAGTGACGTGTGCTTGTGGGTTGACTGGGAAATTTTATATAAACAGGGAAGAGGTTTCTCTTTTCAGGTTGGCTGTCCTTGAAGGACTAGACAGTTAAAAGTTCACACTTAGGTCTGCTGCTCCCTGTTGGACTTGAATCTGTCATCTTGTATGTTGCTGAGAGAATGCTGGCCTTCTCCCAAATTCCAGATTGACCTGGTACCAAACAGACTTCTCCAGTAGAGTGGTTGGGGCCTGTTCCCTTTTCCTCAACCCAAAGATGAAGCCTCCACTAATTTGGGAAAGGACATATGACTCCTTGGTTTTTAGGGAGCTCAGTTAACCTAACTAGAAATAGTATGACCAGCATCCAGGTGAGAAATGCTGTGGCCCTGGGTACGTCTGGGTAGTGTGTGTTCCAGGAATATGTGTTAATCCAGGCCTTTGCTTTAAAGATGAATCTTCTCAATTGTGACTTTTCCCTTCCCACCCTGTTCTGCTTCACTCTACTTTGCTGCCTTTGTTCTCTTTCCCCGTTCCCCTCCCCCCTCAAATTTCCTTTTCTTTTCCATCTCTGTCTCTGTCGATGTCTCTTCTTGGTGTACCTGTCAGCATGTGTGCCTGGATGATTGATACCTTTGGAAGTGAGGAACAGAGGCACAGGTTTTGCCCTCCACTCTGTACCATGGAGAAGTTTGCTTCCTACTGCCTCACTGAACCAGGTGGGTTTGCCGTGCTGCCGACGAGGCGCAGCAGGAGGTGTGGCTCATGGGAAATCACGGGGCGTGCCTTCTCAGCCCCCGGCATGTGTAGCCGTTGTTGACCAGGAGTGCCTGATGGCCGTGACCTGATGTCACAGGCTAAGAGCTCTCTAGGGCAGAGTCTTTCCAGGCTGCAGACCAGAACCTCCTTGTAGGAGGCTCCCTGCAAGCTAGTGTGATGGGCGATGGAAAAGGGTCTGATTGCCGTATGCAGTTTTCACAAGTATAGAGAGCTTCTCAGCCATATGGATTTTAAAGTATCAAACTCTGAGGTGTTTTTCATCAGGGAAGATTTCTCAGGTGGAGCCTTGCCAGGGCTCGCTTACCTTCCCAGGCTCTCTCCCACCTCTCCACTTCCCTCCTGTCTCTGCCGTAGGCAGTGGGAGTGATGCCGCCTCCCTCTTGACCTCCGCCAAGCGACGAGGAGATCATTACGTGCTCAGTGGCTCCAAGGTACAAGCATGCCGTCCTCGGTCCTCCCCGGGCAGCTCGGAGGCTGTCCCCCTCCTGCCTCCACAGCCTGGACCCCAGGTCCGCGAGTGAACGTTCCCGGGGGTGGTACGTGTGGGAGGGAACCTCAGGCCGACTTCCCCGTGTTCACTGTCACTGTTTCTCTTCTGGTCTCAGTCCGCTTAGTTCCGTTCACTAGTGTCTGTCCTTTTTACAGCCTCGGTGCAGGCTCTTTGTAACCCTCCTTAGTTTCTCTGTGCCACCATATCTCTCACTGTCCATCGTCGGGGGACCGCAGTGTTTTCCCCTCTCCAACCCCGCAGGCCTTCATCAGTGGTGGAGGCGAAGCAGACATCTATGTGGTCATGTGCCGAACAGGAGGACCAGGCCCCAAAGGCATCTCATGCATAGTTGTTGAGAAGGGGACCCCTGGCCTCAGCTTTGGCAAGAAGGAGAGAAAGGTGAGTGCGGTTGGACTGGGAGAGTCAGGCTGTGAGCCTCTTGCTTCTGCTAGACCAGCCTCTGCTCTGTTTCGGGAAATGGGTTCCACACTGGCTCCCTGGCCTTGGAGGCTGTTGCTTCAGTTAGGGTTTCGACAGTGTATCAAGTGGGATAGGGTGTTGTTAGAGTGCGCTGGGCCGCTGGTGAAGTGGCAGCATTTGCCTGAAAGTTCATCAGTGGGAGGGATTCCTCCGTCATCTCTCCTGCAGCCACCTTTGGCCTGTATTTCTTATCTACCTTCTTATCTTGATGCCCTCCTGTTCCCCCAGGAGGAAATGCTTACAGAAGACTAGAGGTCTCAGGAATGAAAAGCATATGGGCCGCTTTTCTTCTCCAAATAAAAATACAGTAAAACTCACTGGAAGCGATTGTGGGTCTTTCAGTAATGTCAGAGGAAGAGTGTTTCCATAGGCTTCGAGAAGACGTTTTTAGGATTAAGAAGTAGCCAGGCCATGAACAGTAGACCTGTGGTTATGTAACTGTCGCTGGTGATGAGGGTGGGATCTAGTCAGGTGGTCCAGGCCAGGTGACTGGCCTCCACCTCCAGCAGGTACTGTTAGAGTTGGGGCTTTTGGAGAGAAGTCAGTAATGAAATGGCCCCTAATCTACGTCTCCTCTCCTGGCTCCCCGGTTCCCCAGTTCCCCATTCGTCCCTTCATGACCTTCCTGATCCTTTGTAGCTGCTAGGAGTTAAGAGGTTCAGTGCCCCTTCTCTCGTACAGGAAAGCAGGACCTGCTAGACACCGACTGTGCAAAGCCTTATACTCACTCCTGGGGGTACAAGAATCACCACAGCTTGTCTAGGATTATGAGACATTGTCTTACCTTTATAAGCTATGTAAGCTGTGTACACGTGGTGAATGAGATAGGTAGCTCTAAGACTTAATCCTAGGAATGTCTGTTTGGGATTATAAGACAGACTGACATGGAGCCTGACGTAATTTTACAGGACCAAGTTATACTGATTCTGGTGTTTGTGCTTATAAAGATAGCGTTGATTATTTCAACACACCAATATTTCTGGTATCGGTTGATAGCATACCAAAGCTGACAAGGTTAGGGCCTGGAGAAAAACTGCAAATAAATTCCATAAACAAAAAACGTCTCTTTCCCTTTACTTTCTGTCTTCTCTCGCTTTTAAGCATATATATCATATCTCTTTTTGCTTGTTTTCTTCTTAATTATTCGTCTTGCTTTAATGTGTCCTATAACGTGTGGGGAATTTGGAAGGGCGTCTCATTCATTGAGCAGCTGGCAGGGTTCCACTGTACCGAGTGGTGGGACAGAGCAGGGGCCGCACGGTCACGCCCCGCCCTGTAGAATTGGCCTGTTAGCTGCAGGGCGGAGGGCGGGCGCAGGAACCAGCGCTCAGGGCAAGGGAGGAAGGCAGGCTGGAGGCTGCGACCTGGACGGAGGAGAGCTTCTCAGGGCAGGGACAGACGACTCTCTGAAGATGAGGTGTCCTTTGAGATGAGGTCTGCAGCGTCACGGGAGCTGGCCGTGAGGAGGGTTCTGGGCAGAGACGGCAGTGGGACAGAGGGCCCAGGGTGGGGACAGGATGAAGCTGTTTGAAGAAGCCAGAGCCTCTCCTTGTGGCCGGGGGGTCGTGAGCAAAGGGAACGGTGTGGGATGAAGTTGGAGAGGCAGGCAGGGCTGTGCAGGCTGGGTGCAGGGTCACCCACTGATCGCCATGGCTGATTTGGCTGCCGTGATGGCCTGAGCAGCCGGTCTTTCTCTCCAGCCCCATGGCCGTCTTTCCTGCAAGCACATGCTTTGACTTGGCATACTGAGCACATTTTGTAGCTGAGAGCTTTAAACAACCAGTTTTGCATTGGCTTTATGGGAAAGTGGTACGAGGAATTGCTTTATCTTGGATTTAATTGTTAAAAGGTTTCGTACAGAAGAATGCGTTTTCCCCTAGGAGGGGTGGCGGTGGGAAGGCAGTCTGTGGAAGGAAAGACAGATGGATGGGACAGGGCTCCCCTGGTCCTGGGTGGGCGGGGCTGCCGGAGGGGCGGGGAGGAGGGTCTTCTTTCTGGCTGCAGCTTCCCAGGGGCTCTGGAGGGGGTGAGGAGTGGGGTTCTCTGCCCAGGGGAGGAGGGAGCTGCTTTCACAGTCAGGGGCTGGGAGGTAGCAGCTGTTTGTATGTGGTTCTCTGATGATTGGCTGTTGTTAAGGTCTGCCCGTCTGCCCCGTTCCAGGTGTGTATGTTCTGGATGGGAGGTAAGTTCCAGGGAGGCCACACAGGCCAGTGTGGGAAGGTTTCAGACTTGGGGGCCTGAAAGGCAACGAGGTCACTGCTGGCTCAGGCTACCGGAAGGGCCTCAGGAGGTTCCAACGGAGCTCGACTTTGACGGAGGTTGGAGATGGGGAGTGCTCCCGGGGAGGGAGAGGAGAAGCAGAAGTGTGGTCAACAGGCCAGCCGCACAGGTCGCAGAAGAGTTTGAGTGGAATCGAGGGTACAGGGTGACGGACAGAAGAGAAGGACTGAGCCCTTCTCTTGGAAGAAAAACCTTAAATAAAAGTCTGTGGATGGAGCGCCTCTTCCCACGGCAGGGAGCCCTGAACGAGGGCCGTGGGGCTCTCAGCTGTCGGGGAGCCGGGGACTTTGTCTGGTCTTGTGCTCTTCAGGATCTGCCTCACTGAGCCTCAGCTCCCTGGGAAAAGCAGACACCCAAGAAGCCCCTCATGTGCAGTGTTTGCCAGTTTCTGTGGTGGAAATACTCTCCCCGGACCGATTTCTGGCTTCCGGGGTGATGTCACCGGGATGATGTTGCCAGGGTGACGTCACCGGCAGCCAAGCTGGGAGAAGGTGTGTGTGATTGGCTCCCACGCGCCAGTGCCCGCACCTCGCCGGGTCTGTGCAGCCGATGGCCAGCGTGGTGGACTTTACGGCACCACGTGCAAAAACGCTGAGCTCTTCAAAGGACGAGGGTGGTTCTTGGTCATTATGATCCTTGCGCTGTCCTTATAAAAGGACACATACTCCGAGTAGTCCTTATACTGTCAATGTTTTTTTATAAAAGAATAGACTCGTGGAGGTGCCACAAAGGAGGAGAGTTCCGCCCGATCCGGAAGGAAGCTATGAGAAATGTTTGGGGACAGGTTGGTCTGGTGGACCGGGCACTAGGAAGTAGATGCTCTTAATGTGTTTAAAATGTTGAGCTGAAAGAGAAAAAACCTGAGTCGACAGATACTTGTGTGACCTTTCTGTTTTTCCTCATTGAAGTTCCCGAGGGACTAATACCAGGGATAGGAGAGCCTGGTGGACAGGATGCTGCCCTGAGCGGTCAACTTCTGGGCAGCCACACAGCCCCTGATTTTTGCCAGGTGGGGTGGAACTCACAGCCGACCCGAGCGGTGATCTTTGAAGACTGTGCTGTCCCCGTGGCCAACAGGATCGGGGACGAGGGCCAGGGCTTCCTCATTGCCATGAGAGGACTGAACGGGGGGAGGATCAATGTCGGTGAGGACCCCAGGGGGCAGGAACGGCGGGCGGGCAGCACGGTCCCCTGGCTCACTTGACGTGTTGGTACCGTCCTTCCTAGCGTCCTGCTCTCTGGGCGCTGCTTATGCTTCGGTCATCCTCACCCGAGACCACCTCAAGGTCCGGAAGCAGTTTGGAGAGCCCCTGGCCAGTAACCAGGTAACTTCCCCGCTGTCCCAGCTTTTGCTCTTGTCTCTAGAACATTCTCTACAACTGTGGGGCCCTGAATGTCTCTTGTGGGTTCTGCCCCCATTTCAGCCAGAACTTGTGCTCTATTTCTGTCAATAATTGTTTAATAATTTTTGCTTATAGTCGTGAAAAGATTCGTGATACATTGACTGGCAAGAAAAAGCACGACATTTTAGAGGAGTATGCTTCTGCTTGTTTACAGAATACATGAATATGTATCAATTTTTTTTAATTTATTTGTCTGTCTTTGGCTGCTTTTGTTCTTCATTGCTGTGCACAGCTTTCTCTATTTGGCGGCGAGCGGGGGCTTCTCTTAATTGTGGAGCACGGGCTCTAGGTGCGCAGGCTTCGGTAGTTGTGGCTCGAAGGCTCTAGAGCACAGGCTCAGTAGTTGTGGTGCATGGGGTTAGTTGCTCCGCAGCATGTGGGATCTTCCTGGACCAGGGCTCAAACCCGTGTCCCCTGCGTTGGCAGGCGGATTCTTAACCACTGCGCCACCAGGGAAGCCCTAAACTTTTTTTTTAAGATTTTTTTTTTTTGATGTGGACCATTTTTTTTTCTTAAGTCTTTATTGAATTGTTACAATATTGCTTCTGTTTTATGTTTTGGTTTTTTTTGGCAGCGAGGCAGGTGGGATGTTAGCTCCCTGACTGGGGATTGAACCCACACCCCCTGAATTGAAAGGTGAAGTCTTAACCACTGGACCGCCAGGGAAGTCCCTGTATAAATATTAATAAAACATTTTCAGGGATGCGTCTGAAAAATGTAAGAAGTAATTATTTCAGGGGGATGGGATTAGATGATTTATCTCTTTTTTCTTTTGCTTGTGTTCCAGTTTTTCTTTCTTTTTTCTTTATTGAGGTAATGCTGGTTTATAACATTATATATTTCATGTATACATTATTACTTGACTTCTGTGTACACTACAGTGAGCTCACCACTGAAAGTCTGATTTCCATCAATCACCATACAGTAGATCTCCGTTACCCATTTCACCCTCTCCCCACCCCCTTCTTCTCTGGTAACCATCAGTCTGTTCTCTGTATCTATGTGGTGGAGTTTAGTTTTGTGCATTCATTTATTGTGTGTTTTTTAGACTCTTCGTATGAGTGAAATCATATGGTATTTGTCTTTCTCTGTCTGACTTATTTCACTTAAAATAATATCCTCTAGGTCCATCCATGTTGTCACAAAAGGCAAGATTCCATTCTTTTTTATGGCTGAGTAGTATTCCATTGTATACATATACCCTGTCTTCTTTGTCCATTTATCTATTGATGGGCACTTAGGTTACTTCCATATCTTGGCTGTTGTAAATAGTGCTGCAGTGAACATAGGGGTGCATGTATCTTTTTGAATTAGTGTTTTCATATTCTTTGGAAAAATACCAAAGAATTTTGGTAAGTGGAACAGCTGCATTGTAAGGTAGTTCTGTTCCGCTCTTAGCCTAATGGGGTTCCTTTGTAGGTTATTGCCCTTTTTTTCTGACTGCCTTTAAAATTCTTTCTTTGTCATTGACTTTGGACAGTTTTAGTATTATGTGTCTTGGAGAAGATCTTTTTGAGTTGAGATAATTAGGCGTTCTCTTAGTTTCATGGACTTGTGTATCCAGTTCCTTCCCCGGGTTTGGGACGTTCTCAGCTTTTACTTATTTATTTATTTATTTATTTATTTTATTTTTGGCTGCGTTGGGTCTTTGTTGCTGCTCGCGGGCTTTCTCTAGTTGCAGCGAGCGGGGGCTACTCTTCCTTGCGGTGCGTGGGCTTCTCATTGCGGTGGCTTCTCTTGTTGTGGAGCACAGGCTTCAGTAGTTGTGGCTCACAGGCTCTAGAGCGCAGGCTCAGTAGTTGTGGTGCATGGGCTTAGTTGCTCTGCGGCGTGTGGGATCTTCCCCGACCAGGGCTCGAACCTGTGTCCCCTGCATTCGCAGGCGGATTCTTAACCACTGTGTCACCAGGGAAGCCCTCCGCTCTTACTTCTGTAAACAAGCTCTGTGCTCCCTTCCCCTGTCTTTTCCTTCTGGGATGCCCACTGTCCTTCTGTTGCTCTTCCTGATGGAGTTGGATAGCTCTCGTAGGATTTCGTGTTTTTAATCTTAGCTGTCTCTCCTCTCCTACCTGAATCATTTCTAGATTTCCGTCTTGGAGCTCACTAATTCTCTCTTCCTTGTGGTCGGCTCTATCCCCATAGCTTTCTAATGCATTTTCCATCTCATTTATTGAGTTCTTCAGCTCCAGAGTTTTGGTTTGATTCTTTCTTAGAGTTTCAGTCTCTTGGTAAAGTAGTCCTTCTGTTCATTAGTTTTATTCCTGAGCTCATTGAACTGCCCATCTGACTTTTCTCGTAGTTCATCGAGTTTCCTCATGAGGGCTATTTTGAATTCTCCATCAGTTAGGTCCCAGTATTCCATGACTTTAAGTCTGGTTTCTGGAGAACTGTCGTCTTTCTGTGGTCCCATGTGTTACCGTGCTTCTGCATGGTGCTTGGTGAGTTGTTCCTCTGCTGGCCCATTTGAAGTAGCCAGTACCTTCTTGGGTATAGCTTTTTTACTTGGTTCTAACTTTCCTTTGGTTTCCAGCAGATGGCGCTGTAGTGCGGGCTTTGGTTTCTCTCGCCTCTGCAGCCGCTGCCAGAGGTGCTGCGCTGGGCATGCTGGTGCTTGCTGTGCCCTGGGCTGTGCCTGTGGCTGATGTCGCATCAAGGGGCACCAGATGGCGGGCACCTCTGCCACATCCGGGGTTGCCTGGGCCACGGGCACTGCCACCACAGCAGGCGGGGGGGCGGGGCTGGAGCTGGGGTCACAGGCGCCCTGCTGTGTCTGGCTTGTTTGGTTCGGGGCGCTGCTGTGGCCTGTGCTGCTGCTGCCGGGGCAGGGGTCTCGGGCACCACGTCCACTGCTTCCTGGCCCTGCCCGCGCTGGGTCCCAGCCCACCGCCCGTGAGGTGTGCAGGGGCGTGGGGCCCCAGGGCGTGCCGGGCAGAGCTGTGGGCGTTTTACTGGTTGCAGGTGGAAGGGACAGACAGAGGGCTCCGTCTTCCTAAGGAGGCGAGATGCTGAAGTGCAGGGAGTGCAGTGGACTTAGAACTTAACGAGGCACGTTCTTTGTGGAGCCTGGGGCCCCTTAGAAGCGGCCCACAGTTAGAGGTGGCTCTCTGAGCCTGTCTGTGTGTCTGGTTCTCTTCTCTCCTCTCACTGCAGTACCTGCAGTTCAAACTGGCGGATATGGTGGCCAGGCTGGTGGCCTCACGGCTGATGATCCGCAATGCAGCCGTGGCTCTGCAGGAGGAACGTGAGGATGCGGTGGCCCTGTGCTCCATGGCCAAGCTCTTCGCTACAGACGAATGCTTTGCGGTGAGTGGTGCAGCTCTCTGCCTCTCCTGGGTGACCGGCATGTGGCAGGCCGGCCGTCCACTCCTGGAATGCTGCGTAAGGCGTCAGTTGCTCAGGAGAGGCCCACATGGGCGCTCGGCCAGCTCTTCACCTGCTCCACGCCGCCACACATCAGGTTTTGTCTCTGCCATTTGGCTGTGCGCTGGGTGAGATGCTGCCTTTGGAAGAAGGGTCAGACCACAGCACTGTTTAAATGTCAGGGCAGAGCCATTTCCACAGTGAGGCTGCATCTGCCGCTTGCTGGAACTCCAGCTGGTGTGGGGCGGGCAGCCTCTCCTTGCAGACAGCAGGCGAGAAGGGCAGAGGCCTCTGAGTCCCTCGTGGGTGGGGACTGGCTCGCTTAGGAGGCAGACTTCCCTCGTTGTCCCCGTGTACACAGAACCGGAGCCCCTCTGGCCTGGCTGGCACCTTCATCTTCCTCGCGTTGGCTCAGGGCAGGCGGCCAGATCAGGGCTGGAGCGGAGAGAGGACCCCCTGTTCCAGAGCCTTCCCAGAATCCGAGGTATCTAATCGCTGTGTCCCTGCAGATCTGCAACCAGGCCCTGCAGATGCACGGGGGCTACGGCTACCTGAAGGACTGCGCGGTGCAGCAGTACATGCGGGACTCCAGGGTCCATCAGATCCTCGAAGGTAAAAGTGGCCAAGGCGGTTCTGTCCCCATGCTGCCTGTCTTCCTCCTCCCTCCTTGCTCCCGGCCCCCTCTGGAGGGGCCTGCTGTGCCGTCCTGACCTGGCCTCGGGGCCAGGAGGCCCTGCTCTGTGCCCGCGGAAGTCACCAAGTCACCCCCCTCCTGCTCTTTGCCTTTGTCATTTATAGAGACGGCGCAAACTAAGATAACATCAGAGAAAGCATTTTGAAAATTGCAGCAGTGGCTGTTCTTCACTGTTGTAAAATACTTGGTCCTCAGGGATCCCAGGACTTCTCCACAGTAACTTCCAGGGCAGATATGAGCTAGTTTGATTTCCAGCCTCTACACACTGATCATGACCGTCAGTGTTGCTAATGGAGCTTTCAGTAAATTAATTGTCACACACGGGCATCTTCTTGCTGATCACAGGCCCACGGGCAGGAGATGGGTAAGCTGCTGGCGTCGGGCTCTGCAGGGCCTTCTCCACTCCACGCTGGTTTGGACGTCTTGAAATTACATGACTGTTGTTTAGCCAGTAGGTAGCTGAGGTTGTTACACTGTAGCAAAGGCAGCAGACGAGGCAAAGATTTGTGGAAGTGACTTTGAGTGAAGGAACGTGAAGGAAGCACCGGCCTCCCTGTGGCTTCTGAAGCATCCTGCTCAGACCTGACCAGCGTCAGGACCACTGGGAGGGTTTGTGAGCGCAGAGCTTCTGAATCCATGGGTCGTGGGTGGGCCTGGGGATCTGCATCTCTAGCGAGGTTTCAGTGAGGTTGCTCCTGCCTGTCTGGGAGCCACATTGAGAGCCACCATGGGGTGTCCAAGTCACAGGCTTCAGTACCTGCTTTCTGCTGCAAACCTTGTCCCTAAAGCGTGTTTATGAGCACGGTTGCTAGTGCGCAGGCCAAACCCCGTCGCCTCATTCCTTCTGTGACTCCAGTCGTACGTAGCTGTTGCTTTCCAGCCTTGGTGAGTGCAGGAGACTTCCCTTCATTCTGACTCTGTCTTTCAACCCTGTTAGAATAACTGAGAAAAGCCAGATATGCTTATTTCAGGCCATACCATCATCCACTTGTAGGAAAATGTGCACACTGGTCTTTGTCACTTGTTTCACCCCGGACTTTGTTATTGGATAGATAGGAAATTTCAGCTTTGATTTTATTCGAGATGTGTAATTAGTCATTCCTCATGGTGGTTTAATATTTCTTTTTGAATTAAAAAGAGTGGAAATTAAAAAATAAAATAAATTTTTTAAAAAAGTGGAAAAATGAAGCAAGCAACTGACCCCCCCCCCTTCTTTCAGGGAAAATGTTTTTGTTCTTTTAAAATTCAGTTTTCTGATTACCAATGATGTTGGTGTATTTATTATTGAAGACTTACAAAATATAGGAAAAGTTAAAAAAGAAAAAAGATCATTCATGTTTTGACATCAGAACTAATACTTTGTGCTCCTTTTATATTTAAGACCAAAAATATCTTCTTTTGGACCTTTTTCTGCGCTTGTATAGATACATTTTTTAAAGTTAATTTTTATTGGAGGATAGTTGTTTTACAATGTTGCGTTAGTTTCTGCTGTACAGCAAAGTGAATCAGCTATACATATGCATATATCCCCTCTTTTTTGGATTTCCTTCCCATTTAGGTCACCACAGAGCATTGAGTAGAGTTCCCTGTGCTATACAGTAGGTTCTCATTAGTTATCTGTTTTATACATAGTGTGTATATGTCAATCCCAATCTCCCAATTCATCTCACCCCCCATAGATACATTTTTTAAAAATAGAATTATACTACGTATACTGTTGTATGTTCTGCTGTTTTATTTTGTTTGTTTTTTACCTAATAAAATCACTTTTACTATCAGGAGAGGTTAGGTTTTTGGGGTTTTTTTTAACATCTTTATTGGAGTATAATTGCTTTACAGCGGTGTGTTAGTTTCTGCTTTATAACAAAGTGAATCAGCTATACGTATACATATATCCCCATATCTCCTCCCTCTTGCGTCTCCCTCCCACCCTCCCTTCCCTATCCCACCCCTCTAGGTGGGCACAGAACACGGAGCTGATCTCCCTATGCTATGCGGCTGCTTCCCACTAGCTATCTATTTTACGTTTGGTAGTGTATATATGTCCATGCCACTCAGGAGAGGTTTTTTTAAAAGTAAATTTTTTCCTCACTTCCTGACATCTTTCAAGATAAAAAGCGACGTTGCCCTTTACATCCCTAGTCAGAGCTTCGCTGACTCTCAGGCCCGGCAGCTCCTAAGCCCCTCTGTCCTCTCTCGCTCTTGCAGGCAGCAATGAAGTGATGCGGATACTGATCTCAAGAAGCCTGCTGCAGGAGTAGCCCCTGGACTGAGGCTCCGATGGGAGGATCAGTGTCGAGTGGTTCCACGTGGGTGGCGCTGTCAGTGAGTCCAGGACGCGCTGGAGGGGCTGTGCTTGTCCAGGGCACCATCATAGCGTCAGCTGGAGGGCGGCACCTGGAGGGCGGCACCTGGAGGACGGCAGGAGCTGCCCTGGCTGGAACGTTACAAGAAGACGTGCCGCCTTGTTTTCCTGACGCAGAGGGTGACCGGTGAACACTGACCACCAAACCACTGTCCTCTCGTGGATCCACAGAGTCTTGATTTGTCTGCATTTTGCTGGTTCACCAGATCCCTCTTCTGGGAATCTGGGTACTTCTGTTGAGGGTTTTTCCTGACTGTAAAGCAAAGGTGTGGGAAAGGAGAAATGGAGAGAAAGTGTCTTCCTGTCTTTTTCTGTTCTTTGTGCCTCAGCTAAAGATGCAGAAGGTCTCTGTGGGCTGCTCTTCCTTTGCAGCAACTCCTCCTCTGAATGTAAATCATGATGAAATGAGTGTTTGGAAATCCTTCTCCTAAGCTGAGATTTAGGGCATATCTGCACTTCTGGACTATCTGAATATCAAGGGCTGAGATTATTTGGAACTGTGAATACTTGTTGTTTTAGAAGCATGTGGTCTGGGAATGGTATTCAAAGTTCCTGTAACATTTCCTTATAAGTGCTTTGAGTATATTTTTTTTCTGAGTTTTGCTTTTTTGCTCCTCTTTTTAAATGTTTTTAATCACTACATTAATAAATAAAATCTACCCCTCTGTACCATTTTCAGGTCTACTGGTTTTTATTTTATCTTTCTAAATAAGCCTTCACGACTATTTTTTAAAATTTTATTACATTTAATTAAACATTTAACTAGACTTTGGGATAATAAAAAAAATCTCTCCTTGACCAAGTTGACTTTTTAAAAATAGGTTCCTTAAATTATTAATAGCCTTGTAAAGCAAGTAGTGTTTATGATGTATGAAAGTAGATTTAAAGTAATACCCAAAGATGTAGACTTTTTAGAGAACCCTGTTATAAACAATCATTGCATTATTTCATCTCATCTCTATAAAAGAAATATCCAAGGTTTTTTTTTTAACTGTAAGTCAGTGTTTAGAGAGACCAACATATGTGCCCTTAGCTACGACAGGTGTTTTCTGTTTTGACCTCGAAGTCTAAGGCACTGTACTGGGTAGTGCAGGGGGACAGGCTGTGGGTCTACCACGAAGTTGAAGTTCAAGTTCCGCCTTCAGAAGCCTAACTCCACAGCTGCAGTGCAAGATAATGATGGGTCTACGGAAGAGAGAATGATGCGGCACAAGTGTTATAGGAAGGAATTTATGGAGAAAGTAGGAATTCAAATGAAGCCTTTATGATGATGTGTGGTATTTAAAGATAACCAAGAGAGTCAGCTTCAGACAGGAAAGAACCAGGAGCAGGAAAAGTGCAGGCTGTGAGTGGGAGCTGTTTGCACTTTGCTTCGGCGGGGCGGTCCCGGGGTGGAAAGATTTAAGTTGGATCTGGATGCAGCCTACGAAGGCCGAGGTGTGGGTTTCATTTTGCGAGCAGTGGAGAGCCATGGAAGGCTTTTAATGAGGAAGATGTGATGAGATTAAATCCACTGAGAGGAACATTCTGGGATGCCTGTGGGGGAGGAATTTGAGTGGGGAAAGACGGAGCATGAGGCCGGCCAGTCAGTAGGTTCTTGAAGCCGGCAAGATGAGGCTGTTTGAGCCTGAACTTGCCAGGTAGCAGGAGATTGGGTGTGGTGCCGCCTTGGGGCCTGGACGGCCGGCCCTCGGGATGCTTCCAGCACCCAGTTCTGACCCAAGGCCAGAGCAGGTATGCTGTTTGTACCCTTGAGAGCTCGGTGAGCTGCTGGGATTACACACACACACGTGCTTTTGCCTTTGGTTATTTATTAGAGCTCAGCTTCCCAGCAGCCTGAATTCGGGCCCTGTGGCAAGAACACAGTGAACTTGGAGCTCATCTCTGTCATTGACCCTTCAGCTGGTCTGTAAACGAAACCAGCAGAAGCAGAGCAGACAGGTCCTGAGGAAATCCACTGCCCGGGGCCCTGGTGGGCACAGGACGCGCACAGGTGACCAGATGCAGCCCAACATGGCTGGATCTGACGGGCTGGAAGGCTGCTCAGGGTGTGGCATCGAGGACCAGGCCTGCACAGAGCGCTGGGCCGGGGGTTGGGGCTGGGGGTGGGGGCTTGAGCCGGGGACGCTGTGCCTCAGTTACAACTGCACTTCCAAGGGGTCTGAACTCTTCCAGGTCTCCTTAGGCTGCCTCTACTCTGATCCTGTCACGGGGGGAGGGGAAATTAACCACTCCAGTATATGGATGTTTGAACAGAGGAGGGTTTCGGTCACCTGTTTAAAAATGTCTCTATTATTATTATTATTATTATTGTTAGAAGTACTGTCTCTGCTCAGTTATTTTTTTATTTTTTATTTTTTTTGCGGTACGCGGGCCTCTCACTGCTGTGGCCTCTCCCGTTGCGGAGCACAGGCTCCGGACGCGCAGGCTCAGCGGCCACGGCTCACAGGCCCAGCCGCTCCGCGGCACGTGGGATCCTCCCGGACCGGGGCACGAACCCATGTCCCCTGCATCGGCAGGTGGACTCCCAACCACTGCGCCACCAGGGAAGCCCTCTGCTCAGTTATTTTAAAAACAGTAGGACTGGGCTTCCCTGGTGGCGCAGTGGTAGAGAGTCCGCCTGCCGATGCAGGGGACACGGGTTCGTGCTCCGGTCCGGGAAGATCCCACATGCCGCGGAGCGGCTGGGCCTGTGAGCCGTGGCTGCTGAGCCTGCGCGTCCGGAGCCTGTGCTCCGCAACGGGAGAGGCCACAGCAGTGAGAGGCCCCCGTAAATAAATAAACAACAGTAGGACTTCTCCAAAACACTTCCCTGTAAACTATCTCCTAGTTTTCACAGGGGGGTCCTTGCATGAACAGACACCCAGGAGGTTACACCCAAGAGGTGTTTGTTGTGTTAATTTATTGAAATCGAATTGCAGGACAGCCCTGCTGAAAACTGGTGCTGCTGTTCCCTCGAGCCTGGGCTCTGGAGTCAGACTCCCCTGACCTTTGATTGCCAGCTTTGCCAACTGCGGCTTAAAGCAAAATCACTTAAATTCTGCCTGTTTCCTCTTGTAAATTGGAGAGAATAAAAGTTCCTCTCTCATAGGATAGCTGGTGAATCAAGTGAGAGAATCCACACAAAGGGCTCCTGGACTATAAGAGGAAGAAGATTGTCATCCCCTTGATCCAGGTTTGTCCCGGGGGGTTGGGAGGCTGGTGCCAGGCACCTCCTGGGCAGGTGTGGTGGGAGGCCTGGAGGGAGGACTGGACGAGGGGGCTGCTCAGCCGCAGAGCTGCGGGTGGGCATGGCTTTCTGATGAGCAGGGACCCTCATCCCGTCCTCAGAGTTTAAGGAGAACTGGGGCTCCACAGAGAAACCCCAAGGGGCAGCTGTGACCTGGTGGTCTGGAATCAGGCTTTGTCAGCGCCCTCTGTTCTTCCAGCAGGGGTTCACGATGCTGAGGATCTTGGTGGAGAATCGCGGGCGAGTCAACTACGGGACTAATATCGACGACCAGCACAAAGGTGGGTCACAGCACATGCGTGGCTGTCCCTTCTCCACAGCAGCACCTGCAGGTCATGGAGGCTGATGCCATAGGTGGGGCCATGGGGGCCCATCGGGGGGAGGTGGGTCCCGGAGGCCACTGGACGGAGATGGGGTCATGGAAGCCACTGGAGGGAGGTGGGTCATGGAGGCCACTGGAGGGAGGTGGGTCCCGGAGGCCACTGGACGGAGGTGGGGTCATGGAGGCCACTGGAGGGAGGTAGGTCATGGAGGCCACTGGACAGAGATGGGGTCATGGAAGCCACTGGAGGGAGGTGGGTCCTGGAGGCCACTGGACAGAGATGGGGTCATGGAAGCCACTGGAGGGAGGTGGGTCATGGAGGCCACTGGAGGGAGGTGGGTCCGGAGGCCACTGGACGTAGGTGGGTCATGGAGGCCACTGGACGGAGGTAGGGTCCCGGAGGCCCCTGGAGGGAGGTGGGTCATGGAGGCCCCTGGAAGGAGGTGGCGTAGGACCCGTGCCTTCTTGGTTCTTCACACTGAATTTTTTTGATCCACCTTGGAAACCTCTTGGTGGCCTCATTTGTGGTGGGGAGGAGGACACAGGATGTACGTGAACAGCATGTTCTTGGTGGCCCTCCCCGCTGGGAGTACCCCACCGGCTCTCTAAACCTCCTCTGCTTGAACTTGCCTCTCTCTTATTTATCAGAATGTGGGTGGTTTTATGTAAGTTATGAAATAGGACCTCAGACAATAAATCCTACCTTGGAGGAAGCCTGGTGGCCTCCTAGCTCTCGTGGCTGTTTGCTTTTGTCACCTCGGGGAAGTGATGTGGCCCAGCCCCAGGGACTTCCTGTGTTCTGGGAATGTGCCCCTCCAGAAGGGCATCAGTGTGCTTCCCCTCCCCTCCGCTCCCCTCCCCTGAAAGCCCCCCGGGTTCCTCCCTAGGTCTCAGCTTCTTCCCTAAGGGGCTCGTGGTGCTGGCCGCCCTCGCTTCCTCTGTTCTCCTGGGGGCAGAGGGGATGGCAGCCTGCCCTGTCGCAGGCCCTGCCGGGGGTGTGCAGTCCTGTCCTCTGGAAGGGTTCAGGGTTCACAAGTCACAGACCTCCTCTCCAGAGCCGTGTGCACCCGCTACACCTGCACCTGCAGTTCAGGAGGGTCTGCAGCCCTCTGAACACCCCCCAGCCTGTCTGGGTTCTCAATCTGGCGACTCAGCAGCTCTGTGACTGAGAGGATGCAGGACACCCAGTGGGTCCCACCCCGAGGTGCTGGGAAGTCACTGTTCAAGTGTGTGCAGTGCCTTAGCCTTGGGCGTCCCGGCCACGGTGCTGTGTGTTCACAATTCAAATACTTGAAAAAAAAACCTTTAATGCTGGCTTGTGTAGAAGATTTCTGGCTGAGTTATTAGGTCTGTTTCATCTGGGACTCCACTGAACAGACCTCGAAGCTAGGCTGGAGCCGCTGTGACCTCTCGATCACACGTGTCCTTTTGGCCTCCTTTCATGGTGTTGGAATTCTCAGTCCCCAAAAGGAAGCGTCCCCCTCCCAGGGACCGGAGGCTGACACTGCCCTCGGGCGCCGCCTTCCCTGCACACTGTAGGGCCTGGCAGGCGCTGCTGTCACGTGCTCTCATGGCTTTGGGGCTGCAGGGAAAGGTTTTATGCGTGGAAAGAACCCCCTAGGGGTGCTGACCCTTCAGCAGGAGTCCTTTGTTGAACTTTCCAGAAACGTTCTGTGTATGTGCCCAGCCGGCGGGTCAGCCGTCCCCCCACCGTCGGCCTCGCTCAGTGTCTCTGCCTCGTCCCCACAGGTTTAATCGGAAATATCTATCTGAATGATTCTCCCCTGAGAAAGTTCAAAATCTACAGCCTGGATATGAAGAAGAGCTTCTTTCAGAGGTGGGTCCTGCCCTGCGCAGCGTGGGAGCAGCTGGACGGCCTGCAGGAGAGCCAGGAGGCCCGAGGCTGCCCCAGGCTTGGTGACCGCCCCGCACCCCTCCGCCACGGCCTGAGAACCGGAGCCCGAGCGCTCCCCTGCCCCACCCCCCGGCTGCCACTGCTGTGCCGGTTCACAGGGCGGGGAGGACCTGAGAAGGCGCCCCCCACCCCTCATCTTCTGTCCTGCCCAGAGGTTCCATGCAGACAAGTGGAACCCTGTCCCTGACGTGCCCATGTTCCCTGCTTTCTTCTTGGGGCCGCTGTTGGTCTCCCTCTCCCCCGTGACACCTTTGTGAAGCTGAAGGTTTGCAGCCCCGCCTGCCAGGTGCTCTGGGCTCCACTCCTTGGGCCCCCAGCCTGGTGCTTGGCCTCCTGGAGCCCCCATACCACGTGTGCCCAGAGGGTCTCTGTCATGGCCTCCCTGGGTGGGGGAGTGGGTCAGAGCAGAGGGACCACCTGGTGGGCTTCTCAGGTCCGGGCTCCGGTGGTCCAGTCTGAGCCTGGGTGCCCTGCCGGGGCTCAGCGCTAGAGGGAATGGGATTTGGAGCTCCCCTCCCGTTATCGAGCGGCTGTTGGAACGAGTCTGGTCCCTGGGAAGCTGAGAGGAAAGCTCAGGGCCTGTGTGCGCCTCTGCCTCCCGTGTGACTCCACGTTCGGTGGTTTATGTGGTCAACTAACACCTCCCCTCCTCTGCTTAAAGGGCTGGGAGAAGGGGGTTGTATTCATCAATGGCCAGAACCTTAAGACGCTACTGGAACATCGGGCCCCAGGAGACCCTCTACCTCCCAGGTGCCTGGTTGGACCAAGGCCTCAACCAGGTGGGAGCACTTTTCCTGAGACCCCTTCTCATCCCTGCCCTCCCTGTATCACGGTGTTTCTCCGGGGGCCCTTGGCGGGCAGGAGAGGACAGAAGTTCTGAGCGGGCCCGATCTGGCTCCGAGACAGACTGGCCGTGTCCCCCAGGTTGTTGTCTTCGAGGAGAAGATGGCGGGTCCGGTGATACAGTTCATGGAAACACCCTACCTGGGCTGGCACCAGTATGTGAACTGAGCAGCCCCCAGGCCTCCTGGCGGGGCAGCAGCAGGCCCTCCCTACTGCCCGCGGGCCAGCCTGGTGCTGCTCCCTCTGTCCCTCCCCTCAGGAGCCAGGCCTTGGCCCTGCCCACGGCTGCAGTCCAGACCCTCCCCTGCAGAACCGGAGGAGGGAGGGCTCCTCCCCGAAGAGCTTCCGGGCCCTGTGGCTGCTGCCGTCCGCCTTCACTGCTGCTCCTGCGGGTGGGATGGAGGGTCTGGCTGGGACTGTCCCCCATGGGGGTGAGTGGGGCACAGCTCCTGGACAGTCTGCTCTGAGTGTCCCTGTGGGCCCTGTTTCTGAGCTGGGGGGCGCGTCACTATTTGTGGAGGGTGGGGGCACCTGGGCCAGCCTTCTCTGCCATCCAGGGAGGAAGTCGGTCCGGTGGAGGGACCCCGCCCTCCTGCCACCCCACTCGGATCGCCTCTGACGGTCAGGAACGCTGGGCCTTACCTCCCAAGACAGCGTGTTTCCCTCTCATTCCGCGAGGGGCAGTGTCAGCCCAGGAGGAGACGCAGCTGCTCCGGAGGGTCCAGGAGGCCGCGGGCAGAAGGTGCAGCCGCAGGGGCCTGGGCAGGAGTGTTGGGGTCCTGGGGCCCCCGCCCTGGGCCAGGCGGCGGGGGAGGGGCAGCCTTCCTTCCAGTTGTCCGTCCAGACCCCGGACAAGCCCCCACGGGATGAGTCCCGCGTTTGGGCTCAGGTTTGCTGCCTTGAATTGCGGTAAAGCCACAGAGTTGCATCTGATCCTCCTTGGTGGTGTTTCTCTGATGCCGCTTGTGCTGGGCACACGGCTAGCCCGGCCGTCAACGTGTTGACGAAGACTCGGCCGTTCCAGTGTGGTGGGCAGGGTGGGGCCGTGTTGGGTGGCCAGAAGCGGCATGTGTGCTGGCCACAGTGCTGAGTATGCCTCCCCAGCGACGTCTGGATCCTCTTGCCACAAACGGACAATCTCCAATCATAGTCCAAGTGGAAGAGCAGATTCCTCCGGGAGTGGGGACCGGGTGGGGAACAGCAGGCTGAGAGCCTCCCAGCAGCGCCCTCCTCCCCACGGCCGGGGGCCCATGCTTGGCTTAGGAGGGGTCTGCACGGGGGCAGTGGTGCGCAGCCCCTGGGCCGAACAGTGGAGCCGGGTCAAGGGCAGACTGTAACAGAGGGCTGGGCCCAAGGGTCCCGCTGGGGGCAGAGAAGTGGAGCTTATTAAAGCAAACCTGGTGGACCATGGCTGGGGGTCCCAGTCCCTGATCTTGTCCAAACTCACCAGCTCTTCCTGTGCCGCCTTGAACGGGGAGCCCGGGGCTGGGCGGTGAGAGCGGGCTCTGTGGACGGGGCCAGCCTGGGCGCCGAGCCACCCTGCCTGGCTTATGCTGCGTCCCACGAAGCGCGTGGGGGGCTTCCGCTGGGGAGTGTGCACGGAGCTGGGGTTTGGAAGACTCAGGGTGATGCCATCTGTGTGATGAAGAGTCCCCTGGCGTTGCTTTTCCGCACCCACCTGCTCGCACACGCGTGGCCCTTCCTGGGTGAGGTCCCTGGGCCAACCTCCCTGCCCAGTGACCCCAGCTTCCTGTCCAAGCACCTTGGCAGGGAGTGCCCTCCTCATCACCCCGGCCTCTAAGTGCTGGGCATCTCAGGCTGCTCCCAGGCCACCTCTGCCCTCACTCGGTGTGGAGGCCTCGCCCACGGGCCTTGGCAGCAGTCTCCACACTCGTTCTCTCCCACGTTCATCCCCGTTGGGGCTCCAGGCACCACCGTCCACTCACCTTTCCTGTGAGTGTAACAAGCACATGACCCCAAACTTACTGTCACGTTGTCCCCTGCAGTCTGTCCGGAGCAGTGGACACAGTTCTGTTCTGTCTTGGTTACTCGTGGCTGTACTTGCACCTCACGTCCAGCCCATCAGCAAACCCCTGACCCACGTCCAGAGCCCGCCCGCTGCCCTCTCGTCAGGGCTGCACCTCGTCCGACTCACCGTTGTCTCGGGCCGCCTGCCCGTGTCCTGTCTGTTGGCAACACAGGAAGCGAGCGATTCTTCTAAAAGGCCGGTTAGACTGGGTCCGTCCTCTGCTCCAAACCCTCCGACAGCCTCTCTTTCACTCCCTAGCTGCAAGCTTCGCCCTGGTTCCAGAGCAGAGTGTCTGTGCCCCCTGCTCCCACGTGTGACCCCCCACCCCAGCCCCCAGTCAGCTGCCCTCAGTGGCCTGTTAGCTAAGCGCTGTCCCGCGGGGGGAGCTTCTCTTTCCTGGACCCAGTTCTCTGCACATCTGCTCGGAGGCCACCTGGCCAGGGAGGCCTTTCTGACGGCCCAGGTGGGGTGCCAGCACCTCCCCAGCTGCACTCCGCCCCGCTTGCCTCATCTGTCACCTTGGAACTGATGACGGCTGTCGGAGCACCCTGACTCCGAGCATCTGTGTCCTCTCCGGAGAAGGCAGCCCCGGGCAGGCAGAGCTTTGGCTTCCACGGCCCTGTGCTGTGCCGGGAACAAGGCGTGTCCCCCCAAGGCACCTGATAGTACAGGTTGGATGGTTAAATGAATGAGGAAAAATAAGGCAGGGCTGAGGAGGATTAGGACTGTTAAAAACCATATTTGACTTTTAATTTCAAAACAAATTAAATACAGTTAAATTAAAACAGACCCTTTAGTGCAGCTTGGGGGCTCCACCCTCCCCGTCTCTGTCCTCCGGACTCCGGCCCCCACCTCGCTCCTGTACAGGGGGGAGCAGGGAACAGACTGCGTTTGGAAAACAAACTGTAGCCATGACTCATAGCAACCTCATTCCCAATGAAGGTGAAAGCTGCAGTCCATCAGGGTTATAATTATAAATAAATACACATGCAGCTAAGAGAAGATATTAGGTGAAAACAATAGAACTAGCATCTGTCAAAAAAAAAAAAAAAGAGGAACCCATGTTGTCGTTCATTATCAAATTTCCTGAAAACGAGCCCTGGGTTTCGGGCCAAGGTGGCCCAAGCCCAGCCAAGCTGACCCTGCGTTTGGGGCTGGTCCTGGCGAGTGAGGCAGTGGAGTACCCCGCAGGAGTTCACTTGCTCGACGGTGCCCGCCCTCGCCCACCCTCCCTTCCTCGTCACCCACTTGGTTCCCAGGCAACCATGGGTGTGGGACGTCCTGCAGGTGGCTCAGGGCCCTCAGGGACGTGAGCCCTCCCTCGAAGTTTTCGTGACTGTCGTGAGGAGTTAAATCCACTTCAAAACAGGCAGCCGATACTCCTCCGTGAATGTTAGGTCGCTGGGTTGCGGCCCACTGCCCACCCACCCATGCACCCAGGAGTGGGCTCTCCATGGCCCGCAGACCCATCCCGTGAGTCTAAGCGGAGTAGGGGCTATTAGCAGTTAAAAGTAAACACCTGTTCAGCGGGCTCAGGCCCTTCCTCTGCCTCCACAGGGGAGGAAAATTGTGCTTCCAACGCTCAGGAGTGTGAGTGGAGACCGGCGGAGGGCCGGCCCTGTCGGGAAGCCAGGGAGACACGCACCTCTCCTCCTGGCTGAGGGCCGCGCACGGTTCCTTCTCTGGGCCGGAGGGGCGGCTGGACATGAGGCCGGCTTGCTCTTCAGGCCCCCGGTTTAGGGAGAAGGGAGGTTTTACTTCCCACTTGGTGTGTAAATCGCATGATTTCCAAAGCAGTGTGTGCTCAGGTATCCTGCCCTCAGGGTCCAGATCATCTCTGCCCCCTTCTGTAAATCCCTCTGCTAATCCAGAGTCCCCCAGCCAGGGGCAGGGAGGAGCCCTGGGACCACCCGGGCCCCTCCTCTCTCTTCCTGGCCCACCTGCTCCCTTGAGCCCCTGAGGCCTGTGGTTCTCACGGCTCTGGGTTGGGGGCTCCTGCCTCCTCAGTCCCAGCCCAGGCGAGGGGCCCGGAGCCCAGTGAGGTGCTGTGTGGTCTATGCCCTGTGCTGGGTCGAGGGCCCACCTCCTTCCTTGCGCTGGGACGAGAGCCGGGGAGGGCGCTCTGCTCCCCCCACGAGGTTGAGGTATGGGGAGGGCAGCCCGCTGGCAGCCTGACTCCCGGCACACAGGGCTGGCCGCCTGCCGGGAGCACAGACAGCCTTACGCTCTGCAAGCAGGAGCCAGAGCCGGCCGGAGGGGCTGCATCTCCTCGGAGCAGCTTGTTCCTGATGCCGGGGGTGGGGGCTGCTTGCTGTCTTCCGCAGTCCCTGGCCAGGTGTCCTGTGTGGTCGTGGGGCCTCGAGGGGGAGCCGGGGAGCCCTCTGCTGGACTGCCGGGGTCTTTTGCCCCCTCCCAGCCTGGCATCACTCCCGGGCTTGGGGCCCACGGTGCCTGCCCTGGCTGGCCCTGCCAGGGCAGATGGAACAGAACAACAGGTCTGGGGTTTCTGTGCTTTAGCGTCTCCGTCCTTTGTCCTGGCATCAGGCTGGTGTCTCTGAAGGCCCCAGAGTAGAAAGGAGGGTGACGGCGATTCCACAGGAGTCCGCCTCGGAGGGACCACCCGCGTGGGGAGCACAGGTGGCCAGGAGCAGGTCTGAGAAGGGGGCTCCTGTGACGGGGAGAAGAATGGGGGAGGCGTGAGGGAGCCGCTGGATCCTGGGCCCCCGAAGCGTCACCCAGGGGCTCCGCAGAGCCCACCCCCAGGTCCCCACTGAGAGGCCGGGAGCGGGAGAGGCAGGGAGTGATGCTCTGTCCCGACACAGTCTCAGTGGCAGCGACCGAGGTGATTTTCTAAGTTCAGGGGACAAGATAAGCAGACCCCCTGTGGTCCCTTGTGGGCAGGGCCATTTCCCAGGTGATACAGAAGCTGCAGCCTGACTCCAAGGCCAGAGGACAGAGGTGTGTCCCACTCTCTGAGCTCCCACCTCTGATGAGATCACAGAGAAGCTCACAGAAAATTCCTGGCTTTGCCAATCACCTGGCACAATTCACTTCAGCTTTACTCAACCTCATTCCTTTGCCTCTAAAACACAGATGGAGCCTGTGACCTACTGCAATACAGGATTTCAACCAAATAAAGGGACTTCCCTGGCAGTCCAGTGGTTAGGACTCTGAGCTTCCACTGCAGGGGGCATAGGTTTGATCCCTGGTTGGGGAACTAGGATCCTGCATGCTGTGTGGCTCGGCCAAAAAAAATCAAACAAATAAAAATAGCAATACTTAGGCAGGACTTATTATGTGCCAGACTGTTCCTGGTGCCTCAACAACCCATTCTGCAGATGAAGAAACTGAGGCCTACAGAAAGAAAGGTCAAACCGAGGAAAGTGGTAGCTTGGGAGTCAGGCCAGGCTCCTCGGTCCACACTTTCACCAGGACGGAGGAGGAACCTGCAGGAGACAGAGCCTGGGCGGGTCCACACAGCAGCGCCTCGTAAGGGGACCGGCTGGTGGCCAGGATAACAGTGGTGATGACAGGGAGCTGTCACCAGGCGGTGCCTGGAAGGTGAGGCCTTCCAAGCAGCTGGTGGTAGAACCACCTAGCCATGGGGGGAGGCTGGCTCCTGTCGACTTCAGCTATGCCTCCTCCACTCCATGGGGCATTTGCTCTGACCTTCACGATTAAAGACTAAGAGGAAAAGCCTTGGCAGATTTACTCTGCATCCAAGCTTGGGTGGCCTGCCCGGTGCGTCACCTGCCTGCATCCCCCTACCTGTGTCCTGGGGCTCAGATCTCCACCATGGGGTCAGTGAAGCCTTTTTTCCCCTCGTTCACCAGCACCGGCTTCTCAGTCCGTGTGTGCCAGACCAGGATCTGTGTGTTCAGAGACATGAGACCACATGGGGCAGGCCCCTGACCTCGCCCTCCCACCCCTGCCTCCTCTCCTTCTGCCCTTGTTCCAGCAAGATTTTCTCCATTGTTCTTTATTTCTACCTACCCCCTCATTCTTGCTTTTTGTACATAGGCTGCATTCAAAATATCTGTTGGAAACAGAAAGTCTACAGCTACAGAAAAGAGACAAACAGGTCTCAAGATTTCCTCTTGTTTTTCATCCTCCCCTGCATTTCTTGATGGGTCCAGAGGGAGAGAGAGTTCTGGAACCTTCAGCTCAGCTAAGTGACAGCCCAGGCCCTGGCTGGAGAAGTCCAAACTAGAAGCAGCATGTGTGTGTATGTGTGTGTGTGTGTACGTACATGTGCATGCATGTGCGTGCATGAACACATGTATGTGTGCTGTGCATATGTGCGCCCATGTTCCATGCATGTGTGCATGTGTGCACATGCATATGTATATGTGTGCTCGTCTGTGCATGTGTGTGCACACATGGAGGTGGGTCTGGCAGGAGGGTCGTGGAGCCCAGCTGCTTCGAGGTGAGGGAGGGATTCAGTCCTGGGCTCTGTCTCGCCGGCCGCCCCTCCCTGCTCCCCCACCTGCCATCACTGTGGCTCCTGAAGGGCGATAAACTGCCGTCTTGGGAGGCTGGTTCTCCTTCGCAGGCTGTTTGAGGCCCTATTTCCTTCTCCCTGATCTACAGGGAGGGCGTTGTGGGCTGGAGAAAGCTTGCATTACAGCTATCAGCTCTGCTGAGGGTGTTACCTTCGTGCAGTTGGCTGCCTTGGGCTCGAGGTCACTGAGGGTGACAAGTTCTCGCAGGAGGCTGCTTTCCTGGTAGCCCCCCTTCACGCCGCGCAGCTTGAAGTAGGCCTGGCTGCGCTGCAGAATGAGCCTCAGGTTGACCGCAAATCCCGCCATGTCTATTGCAAATGGCCGGTGGGGGTCAAACACGGTCTTCCAGCCGACCACCTTCCCGGCCCCGTTGACCCTCGGGGCCTCGTACCGAAGGCCGCCGACGAAGGCTACGGGCCACACGGACACCCGCCTGGTGCTGCGCATCTACAGAAGGAGAAGAGTCAGGGCGCCTGGGCAGGGATGGGAGTCGGGGCACCCGGGCTGCTTGGGGTGGGCATCCGCAGAGGAGCATGCCTGGGCTGCGGGCAAGGCCACTCCTCCAACCAGATGATACTCACCTTGTCATGTGACCTGCCCTCCCTGTCCTTTGCTGCAAAACTTCTGTCTCCCCAATTTAGAGTCTGAAATGACTCCTTCCCTTCCCCCCCACTGTCGTGACTCCCAGACCCGGAGGACACTCAGAGAGTCGACAGGGAACCCCCTTTCCCCGTCCCCCCACTGGAAGCCCTCGTGCAGACAGTGCCTGGAGGCCAGGGTTACGGCCGACGCCTATCTCCTCCCCCTTCGCCAGCAGGGGCTGAAGGCCGCGCCGGGTTCCCCACCCTCCCCGGGTCCCCATACTTCCACGGAGCGCACCTCCTCAAAGAGCTCCAGGCTGTAGGTGTTGTCGTCGTCCGCGAAGTACACGACGCCAGGCTGGCTGGAGTTGCGCGGGAAGGTCTCACGCAGCCAGCGCAGGGCCAGGTTGCGCTGCATGGTGCCCCGCGGAATGCGCGGGTCGCGCGCGTCCCCGCGCAGCTTGTAGTTGCGCGGCGTCTCCACGTGCAGGTGCGTGTAGTTGAGGCCGGTGTCGCGCAGGAGGCGCGCGGTCAGCGGCGTGCGGCGCGGCGCGTCCTCCACCACCAGCCAGTGCAGGTTGGGCACGTGCAGCAGTGTGTTGGCCAAGCGCGTCAGCTCAGCCTTCTGTACCGGGCGGCTGTAGGTGGGCGTCACCACGTGGATGGTGGGCAGCGTGTCGGACCAGGGCGGGGGCCGCGTGTACACGTACTCGGTGCGCACCACCTCTACGATGTCGCGGTCGGACATGCAGTATTCCCTGGGGTCCGCGCCGGGTGGCGCCTCGCGCCGGGGGTCGCTGGTGTCATCTGCGGGTTGGAGGGGTGTGGGGTGTGGGCGGCTCCGCTGCAGGTACCTCGGCCCCCCCGCCCCGTGCAGCTCTCCTCTGCTCCACCCGCGGGAACGTCAGCGCATCCCTGCCTGGGGCCCTGTGGGCTAAAGCTGGCGGCCAAGGCTGCTTGCCTGACATCCTCCCCGAGATGACACAGAAATAACCTCTCCCTCCTTCTCGCATTTGACAGCTCTGTAGCTATTTGAGGGCAGCTGGCCAAATTCCAAGATTGCATCCGCGGTTCCCAACCGTGTTGGGTTTTATATGACAAAGTGTCCTGTCCTCACCACCCTATGCCCTTCTCACCTGGCTGGAGCTGACTGCACTGCCCCGCACAGGCTGGGGCTGCAGAGCCCCGGGCGCTGCCTCCCATGCCCGAGGGCAGTGTTAGTGCTGTCGTGGCTACAGCACACTGTGGACCCGGGAATCTGCGGTTACCTCGCCCCGATTTTTCACAAACCCTAGAGTCAAGCAGGGCTTACTTAATCCAGCTTCTGAATCTTGGTGCAGCATTTGATACTTAACTACTGCATTTTGTTCTAGGGTGTTGCCCATAGCTGGCAAGATAATTTTGAATCCTGTGCCTGTCATTTCTGATTTTATTCCCACATTTGGGCAAAGGGGCAGGGTGGAGACCCATCTCAGCTCTTCTGGGGTTTGGTGTCTGTCTCCTGATCTGCACTTTCCGGTCACGCTCTTTCAGCCACCTGGGACCCTACCTGTCCCCACACCCAGCCATGTGTGCCCACATGTCCCCAGGGACCTCAGGAGAGGTGTGTGTGAAACCTGGCAGAGGCCTGGCCTCTGTGGCACACTCACAGGGATGAGAGCCCCTCTCTCCGGAAGGCACCCTGCGCCCGCTGGGGCGGCTCTAATGACCAAGCTCACTCTTGCATCCTGGACATTCTCCCCATGGGCAAAGCCAGCAGTCCTCTCATGAGAGGAAGTCAGCCTATGGGTATTTTTTTTTTTTAATGGTGATGATTCATATCTTTAAAAAAATTTTTTTATTTACTTTTTAAAAATTATTTATGTATTTAGCCTGCGTTGGGTCTTTGTTGCTGCGTGCTGGCTTTCTCTAGTTGCAGTGAGCAGGGGCTACCCTTCACTGTGGTGCGTGGGCTTCTCATTGTGGTGGCTTCTCGTTGCAGAGTGTGACGGGCTCTAGGGTGCTCGGGCTTCACTAGTTGTGGCACGTGGGCTCAGTGGTTGTGGCTCGCGGGCTCTAGAGTGCAGGCTCAATAGTTGTGGCGCATGGGCTTAGTTGCTCCACGGCATGTGGGATCTTCCCGGACCAGGGCTCAAACCCGTGTCCCCTGCACTGGCAGGCGGATTCGTAACCACTGTGCCACCAGGGAAGCCCCCACGGGTATGCTCGTTCTTAAAGAGTCCCTTCTCTCTGAGGTGTGTCTTCCTGTTTGAAGGACTGTGGGCCCCTCACTGCTCTCACACCATCTCAGCAGGAGGTGGCAAGCGTCAGAGGACAGACCTAGGGATCTGAGTACCTGGGCTCAGACCCTGCGCCACTCTGCACTAACCATACGGCCGTGAGCAGGGTGCTTGGCTTCTGGTGCCTCAGTTTTAGAAACTGCAAAATGGAGCCAACACCTGCATCTCCTTTATCAAGTTGCATGTGGGTTAAAGGGCTCGGAACTCTGCCCCGAGGCTCACCATCTCTGGTAAGCGGCCCTGTTCCTCAAGGATTCTTCCAACTATGGAAAGGATGGCGTGAGTGGTTACCTGCAGGGGGCAAAGTGGGGTCCAGCCAGCTGCCGCCCCCTACCTCCTTCCCACAGTTCTTGTTAGCCTGTGGTGTGGGTGCTAGCGTGGGGTTGGAGGCTGGGCGCCGAGGCGGGGGACACACATGCTCCCGGCTCTCAGGGAGCTCCCAAAGGCCAAGAAGACACCCACGACGAGACACACAGTGGCAGTGGGAGCCTGCGCCCGGGCCGTGGGTGCAGGGTCGGGAGACTAGCGCAGATGCAGGCAGCCAAGGGCACTTGCAGGAGTTTTGGGTCAGACTGTGAAAGACAACAAGCTTGAGGAGAGCAGCTTCTGACCAGGGTGTAAGTAAAGATTCGTTTATCCTGCCATGAGTAAAGTTTTGGAAACCAAGGCCCGGGGAGGACACTGAGAGTCACTCCCCCTCCCTGTCCCTTTCCGCAGCTCAAATCACCCCCCACCGGCGGGTCTGTGCCCTGGTACTTCTCCGTGCCTATGACAGGCCTGGGTCAGGGCTTCTGCCGCCTTTGGGTCCTAAGGCCTCCCTAACTTCCTTTGCTGCAGCCTTCGTTCTGTCTGTCTTGGCTGCTCTGGGGAGAGTGGATGCCAGTTCCCCATCCTCAGGCAGGAAGGGCAGTGCTGAGCGAAGCAGCCTGGTGTCTCTGACCCCAGAGCTCTGCCAAAAATGGAAGCCATGTGGTATTATGTCCCCTTACATGTGGTAAATGTAGTGATGTGTTGTTGGGTGACAACTCTAAAATGATAAGCGCCAGGGACTTCCCTGGCGGTCCAGGGGTTAGGACTCGGCATTTTCACTGCCAGGTCCCGGGTTCAATCCCTGGTAGGGGAACTAAGATCCCACGGGCCAAGCAGCATGGCTAGGAAAAAAAAAAAAAAAAGTAAGCACCAAGGAGAGGTGCTGGATTGGGAGGAGGACAGCTCCAGGTGCCCCAGCAGGCAGTGGGCATTTGGCCATCTTCCATCTGGCCCTTCCTCACAGAAGCCTCAGGACCCACTGGGGCTGAGCAGGCCCCGATGTGTAACTGTGGAGCAGCCCAGCTTCAGACTGTGGCTCTTGGCCCTGCCTGCACCCAAATCACTGATTCCCAGCATCCCCCCCACCCACCCCAGCCCTGTCAGCTTTCTCCCTGGGACGGGCCTGGGCATCTCTGTGTTTCATCAGGCTCCCCGGGCTCCCATGGGAGAAGGGCTCGAACAGAGAGGGGAGTGTGGGCCTGGAGACTGGCGGTGAGGGGCAGGCGCGGGGGGAGGGGCACGTGTATGGGTTTGGGGCATAGGGGGCCCTGGTGTGAGCGGGGAAAGCTCTGGGCTGGGAGGCAGGAGAAGCCAGTTCTAATCCGGCTTTGGGGGACGTGCCTCTGTCCAGCCTATTTTCAGCAGGTGGCACTGGATCAGGGCTTCTGGACCAGGAAAAGAGGAGCGAACAACACACTCGCCCTGAAAGGTTTTAAACAACGCAGGCTGGGAATCCTGGCCACCCACCCCTCAGCCCTCCCGGGGTGCATGTCCTGGGAACAGGTGCAGAGTTGGCCCGTGAGTCTGTGCCTGTGTGTGTGGCGTCATCAGAGCCCCAAACGGGCCGAGACCCTCCGCCCCCCCCCCCCCCACCAAGGGTACGGTCATCAGCCTGGCTCGTCCTCGGTTCCCCCAGCTACCGAGCAGGTGAGTCAGGACTCCAGAAGCCCTGGCTGTGGTCACCCCATCAGCAAAGCCCGGCAGGCGGGGCCGGGCGGGGGCTCACCCTTGTGTGAGGCGAGCAGGGGCGCGATGGTGCTCTGGTGCCACACGGTGACCAGCAGCGTCCAAGGCAGCACGATGAGGACAATGGCGAGGACGTCCCGTCTCTTCGGCATCTCCAAGGCTGGCTGGGCCCACAGCTCCTCGTTACCTGAGCGACGGCAGCGGACGGCGGCGAGCACAGGGGAGAAAAGAACAGGAATGGGCCGGGTGGGCCAGGCACGGGGCAGCGGGAAGCTGAATGCTGGCCAGCAGGCCTGGCCACGCTCACAACCCACCCATTGCCGAAGCAGGTCTGCGGAGTCCGGCCCTACCGGAGTCTGGTGGGTGTTGCCTTCTGGGGTGGGTCAGGAACCCTGCGGGGTGGACACCTGCAAGAGAGAGCAAAGGTGGCGGCGAGAGACCTGGGCAGAACGGGCCCCCGCTGGCCGGCTTGGGACGCACAGCATCGTGTTTTCAGGGTGGAGCCTGGCTTCTGCCAGTCCGTGGGGTGTGGCCAGCCTCTGTCCTCACAGGTGGTGGTGGGTGCTGCCCACTCAGGGTTCAGACACACCTGCCTGGGTTTAACCCCAACTCACGTCTGTGCCTCAGTTTTCTCATCTATGAAATGGGCACCTTCAGGACCTACTTCCCAAGGCTTCTGGGAATTAAATGCGTTAACACCTGTGGCGCCCATGGGCCGGCACCAGATGGACACAGCAAGCACTCGGAAGAGTTCCCCTCCAGCCCGGCTGCCCACGTGCCAGGAGACAGGCACTCAGCTTCTGGACCGCCATGGAAACTGTCACATCCCAACGTTCACCTTCCTCCTCACTTCTGAGCTGAGTGCCGTGCAAGATGCAGCTGGGGTCCACAGGGGGAGGCATGAGGGAGGACAGCCATGGGTGGCCCTGGCCTGTCCCGGTGTGTGGGCCACCCCAGTGCCCAGCACTGGCACACCAAGCCCCCGAGGCCGCTCGCTGCCCACCCAGCCCCAGGCAGACGCACATCCATCTCCCGCGGAGCTGAGCCAGGGCTAAGCAGGATCTGGGCTCCCAATTTGGAGGCAGTGCATCGTCCTCCTTGCCTGGTCCTCTCCCTGCCAGCAGTCCCCGTGCCTGGTGCAAGAAACGTATTGTCTTCCAGTGACGGGCACTGCGGTCTCCCAGGGTGGCCCCGCTGCCCCTGCCACCCCTGGCTCCACAGCCTCCTTGGAGGCAGATGGTGCACGGCCCGCCCCCCTACCACCGGAGTTAAACGGTGCAGGCACAGAGCAGGGAATGATCCTGGGGTGCGAGCTGTCTCCTCCACACTCCTTGTCGTGGCCCGAGCAGGTGGGAGGCCAGAGTCCCACCCAGGATGCCTGTCTGGGTCTCTTGTGCTGCATGAGCTCATTCTACATCCCCGCCCAGCCCCCACCCTGCTCCAAAGCCACAGGCAGGGCTGCGAAGGGCGGGGTTGGGGCCTCGGTTTGGCGGGGCTGTCTCAGGCCATGTGATGGGGGTCAGAGGCACTTCCAGCAGGTCTGGCTGGGAGGTCTCCTCTGGTCCTGTGATCGCCCTGGAGCTTTTCCAGGCATCCTGGTCTTGGGGAGGCTCTGGTTCCAGGGGGGAAGCCGTGGGGAGCTGGCCTGCCCAGGCACTCAGGCAGCTGCGCTGGGGCAGCCTCCAGCCTCCGGCACCTGCCCCTCCCTCGGCCGCCCGGGCTGCAGTTCGAGCAAAGAACAGATGGTGGGGAGCATTTGTGGGGCCAGAGACGCACTTGACACTCCACGTTCAGTCCTCCCAACGCCTGGGCCGCAGGCGCTGACCTCGACCCCTTCCACCTGGAGTTTGCAGAGGCCGTGGGGGTCAGCATCTTGTCCAAGTCACCGTCGGCATGCAGTGGAGCCAGACCTGAATACAGGCCCTTTGGGTCTGAGCTGCATCAGGAGCTCGGGAAGGAGGGTCAGGCCCCAGAGCCCCTTCCGAGAGGCCCCCTGCAGGGCCCAGCACCCCCCTGGGGGGGAGCAGGAGGGGGACTAGGAGAGGAAGAGGGACCGTGGACGCAAGGGCCTGGGAGGGAGGCTCTGATCCCATCCGCTCTATCTGGTCGAAACATCTATGAAAGGAAGGGGGTGGGGTGGGCAGGAAAGCTCTAAAAATAAACTTAGCCATAAACCCAGTTGTGCATTAATTACTCTGGAAGCCATTACGGCTTGAAAACCCCATAACTTTAGTGGAGGCTATTATAAGCATAGCAGCAAAATCATGGAGCAAATTACCAGGCGGTTATTAAGCAGAGCAGGGAGAGCCCCCAGCCTTGGGGAGCACCAGCTGGCCAGCAGGGGGCGGGCCTGAGGGAAATGGGGTCTGGGGCTGGGGGCCAGGGAGCAGAGGCCTGGGGGGACCTGGGGTGGGAGCAGGGGAAGCTACCCCAGACCCAGAGGCCCAAGTCTGAGATGGGGCTGCAAGGACGACCACTGGCCACGGCCCACTTTTCCTGCCTGGCCCTGGAGGGGTGGTGGGTAGCCTGCCTGTGGTCCAGGCTCAAGCAGCCGCAGACCCAGGGCTGCCCTGGGCCCTTGGTGGGCACGGGCAGAGGAGTCAGTGCAAAGATGGAGGAGGGGCTAGGCCGCACCCAGAGCCAGGAGGAGGGGTGCGGCAGGGAGACTGCGGCGCTTGAAGCAAGGTCCTGCCGGCGAGAGTGAGGGTGGGGCCCGGTGTCCGCCGAGGCCAGGACTCCCCACCAGCCACCGCAGTTCGTGTCCGTGACTGGCCCCGCCGCCCAGCCCCTCAGCAAGTGCAGGCGGGGGGCCTCGGCTGGACACAGACAAGGCTGTGCTGAAGGGCGTGTGAGCCCAATGGGACGGCAGAGGGGACGTGAGGGGGCGGGACAGTGCTCTGGCTGCTCCCCCCGGGGCCCCTGCTTGTCCTCCTCGGCCTCCACCCTCATCTCCACACACGGGGCTGGACTGGGAGGTTCTAATGAAGTTTCAGTTCTGCCATTTTAGCACCTTGAGGTTAAGACAGGGCTCTGGTGAGAAAACGGGGTTGGGTGGCATTCAAGGCCAAAGTCAAAGCAAGAGGCCAGCGTAACAGCTTTCCAAGGAGCCCGGTCATGATTCATGGGCCAAGCAGCCCTGGAGATTGGCCACGTCTGGGGAGACCTAGTTATAGGAATTTGCCTATGGGTTTTAGGGTGTCATGGGTTGTGAGAACCAGGGGGTGTCTGGGACCCAGATGGGGGGCCCCAATGTGTCCAAGGCTGGGCTGCAGCCAGGCAGGCTGGACAGGAGAGGCTGGGCCTGGGGAGGCAGGGCCAGGGCAAGGTTGGCTTCAAGGCTGGATTCCAAATGCATGGATAGCCTGCCTCCTGAGCTGCAGGATTCAGACGAAAACCTCACCCGCGTCCCAGCACCTGCGGAGGAGGCTGGTTTAATTCCATTCAGCAAATATTAGTTCAGCATCGGTGGTGGGCAAGGCCCTGCTGGATTCCCCAGACCACACGGCAGCAGGGCAAGGGGCTTCACACGGCTCCGTCCCATCCCTCGGGGAGATGCTGCGGAGATGGCGTGTGCGTGTGTGTGGCGGAAGTCAGTTTCACACAGACCACCCCAGCCCTCGTCTCTGGAGCAGGGTAGGAGCCGTGGTGCTCATAAGCCAGGGATGGTGGCAGTCACAGGAGGCCGCGGGGTCAAGAATCCTTCGAGGTGATGTGGACACTGCACGTGTCCCGACAACTGCACGATCAGCGCTCCTGTCCCCGACCACACGCTCTTCACTGGCCAGCGTGGCACTGCCCGCCTGGGAAGCGGGGCTGAGGCCCGTCCTGGGAGCTCGCCACCCTCTGGGAGTCACCCCGCTGGGCACACCGCCTTTGGCCTCAGTGACGACGTCTCGGAAGTGATCCGAGACCTTGGGACACTCGGTGAGCAAGCTGCGGCGCATCCTTTAGAATTGTTATGATGTTTCCCACCAATCTTCACCTCATTTGGAGAACTTTTTCCCTAGACTCGCCTCATGGGGCCTTCTGAGAGCATTCAACTTAGTTTTCCTAGAAACGACACATTTCTTTCTTTCCAGCTCATGTTTCTTGGTTTATGTCATATTCTGTGATGATGAGAACAAGCAGAACTGTTGCAAACAGGCTGGGAACCAACATTACGGACTCTTGGATCACTGACCGCCAGAGGGGACCCCCAGGCCCCTGAGGACGTCGGTCCTGAGTCACTGGAGGAGAGGTGGTGAGGAGAGCACTGCCGTGCCCGGGAGGAAAGAAACGGGCCCGACACCGGGAGCCTGAGTCCCGCTGGGGCCGAGCAGATGTCAGGGCCCGGGGGTGGGGGGGCCTGGTGGTGGTGTGAGAGGACGGGCGGGGGTACCAGGCGCTGCAGGAAGCAGGACACGGGAGGGGTTAACAGCAGACAGCAGGCGGGTGCGGTTAGGGCTCCAGTTCTACCCTCCAGCCCCAGACAGTGCCCGGGAGGGAGGCTGGATGCTGTCCCCGAGACCTGCAGGGGCCCTAATGGGATCAAGGGATTAGTATTGATCCTGCAGCCGCTGCTCAGGACAAGCCAGATGCCAGAGCTAATCAGCTCCTGTCCAGTCAATCCACACTCCATTAACCGGCCCCAGGCCTCTCCTCCCTGGCCACTGCACCCACACCGGCTCCACGGGGGAGGGGGCAGGACACGGGGGCCTCTCCACCCACCATCTCTGTCTTCTCCCTGCTCCCGTCCCCACCACCCGCAGGGGACCAGACACAGAGGGGTCCACAGCTCCTTCCACCTACGAGGAGGGCGTGATGCCCAGGAGGGCTTAGGGTTGGCCCTGCAGCTCACAGCCCTGCCCTGGGCAGGTGGGATTCATTTCTTCATAAAGCTGGTCCTTTATCTCCACAGCAGCCTGTGGGGCAGGCAGGGAGGTTTCATCCCCATTGTACACGTGAGGAAACCGAGGCTTGGAAAAGCCCAAGGTCCTGGAGTCAGCAGAGCTGCTCACATCCAGGTGCCCCATGCACAGTGCTCCCTGCCTGCAGGCCGGCCCTCCAGGGCCACCCCCAGGAAGGGGCTCCCCAGCGGGCTTTCACGGTGGGGGCTGAGGAGGAGGGGTGGCCAGGCCCTGGGGGTTCTGCATCCCGGACCCCAGGCCTCGTGCCATCTCGTTCCCTTCTCGCCAGGAGACCAGGCCCCGGCTGGGGCAGAAGGATGTCAGCTCGGCTCAGGCCGGTGTAAACCACACGGAACAGCTTTGGGTTTCTTTTGCCCAAGAGTCAGGAAACACAGTTCATCGGTCGTCTGTCTGAGGTGGTTCCCTTGTTTTCTTTCTTGGTTTTTCAGATATAGCCTTGGGATCAGGTTTGGATTCTTAGTAAAGAGTGAAAATGGGGGTCTGGTCTGCGTGGTCCCCCCTGCGTCACTGCAGGAATTTGAACGGAACAAGCTATCAGCCCCAGTGGGTTTACTGGAGTTCCTAAATCAGCGGCGTGGTCTTTGGGCAGAAGGGTGTCCACTCGTCCCACAGCCTCCTCGCAGAAGGGCTTCAACTGGGGGGTTTCCTGCTGCTGCTCTGGGCTGCGCCCGGAGCACATGGGTGACCTGCGGCTCGGCTCAAGGTGGGGACAGCGACCAGAGGGACACAGACCGGATGGAGAACTGGGCCGTCGGACAGTGGCCGGCTGGGCCGAACGCCCCCTGTGAAGAGCCACCACGCAGAGGGTCTTGGGGTGGCCGTGCAGGGCTGGGCGGGGAGGGCACCCAGCAGGGAGGTGCTGACGGGAGCCCTGGGCAGGCGGGCAGAGAGTGGCACAGCCGCGGTCTTCCCCTGCGTGGTGGGGGGGACAGTGAGGGTGGGCCCGGCTCTGCCATCTATGGACTGGGGAGCGGCCCCTGCATGGAGTCCAGCTTCTGGCCCTCGGCTTGGCCTGGGGTTGGGGGAGGCTTGGTCTTGGCAGGAGCTGCCTCCCCGACCCCCTCTTCCCCTTCCTCCCTGTATCTCTGTCCCTGCCCCCTTCTGGCAACCGCGCCAGCTTTTAAGAGAATGTCACTGTCCCCAAGACGAGTGCCCCTGTGTTCTCCCGCAGCCGACCTGTGGTCACATGCTTACAGCTCTAACCACCCAGTTCTCCTCCATCTCCACCTTCCGTGGGTCAGGAGCCCAGCCGACGTGCGGGGTCCCATGCGCAGGGGCCCCTGGAGGGCTGAACGGGGTGCACTTGGTTCCACGCCCGGGGTTGGGGGGCGGCAGAGGCCACTGCCCCGAAGTCACAGGACCGTGGGCGGCTCTGCCCTTGGCTCCCTGCCCCGTGTCCTCGGCAAATACGGTCACCCATGCCCTGGGACCAGCAGGGAGGGCACCTGGGGCAAGTCTGCTGCCGGGACGCGTCCTCCAGGACACTATGAGACTGCAGGAGGGACAGCCCATCACCTTGACCACGTTCTCCTGGTCACAGGCGTGTCCACACTGAAGGCGTGGACAGTGGGCGTCAGAGGTCACGGGGACACCTTAGGGCCTCTCCAGCACAGCAGGGAGGCCAGGTCACTTCCCGACCTCAGCTCCCGTCTGGCCCCGCAGCCAGCACACGCGAGGGGCTCCCCGTGGCCTCCCCCTCCCCCTGCCCGCTCTAGCCTCAGTCCCCTCCTCCAGCCTGGAGCTGTTCTGTGTCTGGAATGTTCCACGGACACCTTAAACACAGCAGAGACCCCACCGTCGTCTTTCTTTCCAGAGCAGCTCCGTCTTCCTCCTCGTCTCGGCGGCCAGCACAGAAATCCCGGGCTGTTCCCACCGCTCCCTGCAGCCGCCGGGCCACGCCGGATGCCGGTCCAGGCCTGCTCTTTCCTCCACGGCCTCCCATTGAGATCTGTCTGCACAGTCCACCCCGCTGCCTGGCCCGCCCCCCTGACTTGCTCTCCCCAAGACCTCCTGAGTCCCCCTCCGTGGCATCCGAGGCGCTCGGCTGTGCTGCCTCACCCACCACTAACTGCCTCCTCTCTGCTGCCCTTCCACCCCCTGCCACCACCGTCCCTGACCCCACGTCCAGCCCGGCGCCTTCGCTCCCTGCAGCGCTCGTGAGAGCTCTGGAAGCTGGCAGACCTGCCTCGGTCCATCGGATGGTAACTCCCCTCCCACCCCGAGGTCTGGGCCAGCCCCGGGGGCACAGGTCTCAGGCCGAGTCCAGAGACCCAAAAAGCAAGCCAGCCCGGCCCTCACAGCCAGCATCCCCTCATATCCTTTCTCCCTGTGGCCTCTGACCCCTGCTGCCCCCTTTGCCAGGCCTCTGCCATGGCCCAGCGTGGGGGCCTGTGTGTCCCTGGGCCCGCTGGCTGCCACGGGGTCCTTGCCCTGTGGAGCCCCGAGTACCAGCTTCGTCACTGTGCCCCCACCCCCTGCCCGCTTGACTCCATCTGACTGGCCCGACGGCAGTGGCCGCAGCACCTGCTCTCCCTCCTCCTGGATGTGTAATTTGTAGTTTCACTCAGGAGTGCGGCTGGGGCCGAGTCCATTCTGCGAGCTCCATGGGGCCACCCTCTCCGGGTGACTTCACAGGGCTGCCCGTTCATGTCTTCACACACGTGTGCATGCGTGTGTGCTCGTGGCCAGCACCCTATCTGAATGAGTGCACATGTATCTGTGGGCCCACGCATGGGTCTCCGTTCAGCGAAAGATGAGCTCTCGAGCAGACCAAGGTCGGCTTCTTTGTGCCTGCGGCACGAGCCCAGAGAGCAGAGGGCTTCACTCGCGGCTCCGAGGACCGTCTCCCTGCACCCTCCGCCTGCCCCCCGCCCGCCCTGGCCACAGGCTGAGCAGCACCGGCAGGTAGGTCACCCTGGCACAGGCCGAGGTCCCGCCGGGACACGGTCCTGCTCGATTCCAATACGGTCACAGCAAATGCCCTTGATTGAACACGCCAACCTTTCCCGCCAGCGCCCAGCTCACTGCATCGCCCAGCATCCTGTGAGGTGTGGGGCAGCTTGGGACACAGTGACACCCACTGGATCAGGCCAGTGCCTGTGGGGGCAGGAGCCGAGGGCTCCGCAGATTCTGATGGGCAGCGGGGCTGGGGGACCAGACGAGCAAAGCCAACAGCTTCCAGTGGACCAGGGCAGCAAGAGCCACCGGGTGGCCGGGCGGGCCTCCCCTCCTGCCAGGCTGCCCAGCATGGGTGGGAGCAGTGCGCTCCCTGCCGAGGCTGAGGACACCAGAGCTCAGAGGACTGTGGGACCCTTGCACCCTGGGGTCCAGGAGCTGGGGTGGTGCAACCGGGTCTCCTTGACCCCCCTCCACTGGGGAGGCCCAGGGAGGCTGAGAAGGGCCCAGGGCTGCACTGCCTGGTGGGTATGGAGTGCTGGCTGCAAGGACGGTCCACAGCGTGGAACCTGGCACAGGTCCTGGTGACCCTGGCGGGCCAGTGAGCAGGGCATGTGGTCTCAGCAAGGCCAGGAGACCAGTACTAAGCAGGCTGGGTAACCTGGAGGTTCTGGCCCTGGAAATGAGGGTCTGACGCCCGGCTGGGCCAGGACAGCTGTGCAGGGCTGTGGGCGAGGCTGGGATTTGGATGCCCTGGAGGGGTGTGAGCGGCCGAAGGCAGTCTGTCCCCACTGCACCGTCCCCTGCCCTTGGGCTGTGCAGCCTCCATTTCCTCTGGTGCTGATGGCGAGCGGTTTGGGGTGGGGTGCTGACCGGGGGACACCACCTGGAGCTCTGCACCCTCGGCCTTATCCCTCCCCCTTCGCAAGCTTTCCCAGGCCTGAGCGTTCAGTGTCCACACAGCAAACGGCCAGCCCGCATCCTGCGACAGCTTGTCGGTTTCTGTGTCCGTCCGCAGCCCCCAAGCCATGGACTCCTCTGGATCCACCCCAGGCCCGGGCCAGACACGGAGCAGGGGCTGCACCAGTGTCCCTGTGACTGAGTCCCTTCTCGGTGACTCTTACCAGGCCACTTTGGGATCAAATGAGGGGTCCATGGAAAACACTATCACAGCGCCTGGCCCACACAGAGCACCATGAATGCTGGGCGACGTCAACTGTAATAGAAATTATAGCAGCAACCATGTTGTTTGAATCCAGCCGAGTCCAAGTGTCTGGAAGAGAAGGGGAAGCCAGGGCACCTCAGCTCCCCCACTGGGTCAGCATTGACCGGTCCCTGGGCAGTTCTTCTAGCAGATTCCTCCCTCCCAAGGACAAGGCTGTGCCGAGGAGGGTAGTCCATGGGGCGTGGGCTCCGTGGCAGTGTGATGAACGGGATGTCCCGGCTCCTGGCCGCGGGCTGCCTGCCTGTCCCAGCTGTCCCAGCTCCCTGGGCGGGCACCGCTTTTGCAGTTCTTCTTTTACAGATTTGGAAACTGAGCTGGGCCTGCCCTGGTGTTGGGACACCTTCCTGTCCCCCCCCCATTAGTCCTGTGTCCCTGCCCAGCCTCCAGGATTCGCACCCAGGGCAGGACTGGGGATTTCGGAAGGTCAGGGGTCCCCCGTCTCTCCTCCTGTCTCCAGAGCTGTCAAAGCTGCGGTTCTCCTCCTTCGGGCTGAGCTTGGGGGTGTGGGACCACTGACCCCGGGCTGCTCGTTTCCTGCTCTTTCCCCCTAGAAGCAGGTGAGGGCTCCCGGAAAGCTGCTCTCACCACCTCTGTTTCCTGTTACTCCTGCTGGGTCCCTCGTCCCCTCCCCTGCGTGTCAGCTGCGCCCACTGCCTGATGAGAGACAGTTCAGGGAAAGTGTTGCAGGAGGTGCAGGGGGTCCAGCCCAAGAAGGCCCGTGAGCCCGAGCGGGCAGCACGTGCTCCCCCCGAGAGGCACGACGGATGGAGGATCCCTAAACTCAGCCCCCAGACGGTAGATGCCGCCGACACTCTCTGTCTGTTTTACAGGTCGTGCATTATACAGCCGGCAGCAGGGCAGCACGACGGCTGAGACAGGGCTGAGCATCGCGGAGCTGCGTGCAGCGGGGCTGGCCCTGCGCACGGGGCTCCTGGGTCAGCAGGGCTCCCGGCCCAGGGACAGGCTCTGCGAGGAAGGGTCCTGGGTGGGGGGTCTGGAGGGAGCAGGGCAGGCGACCCTGTCCCTACACCGGCCCCACCTGGTGCCTCTGCCTGGCATGCTCTTCCCTGGCCGAGCTCCTGCCCCACCTCTGGGCTGGCCAGGCGCACTCTCCCGGGGACTGTCATGCGGGCTGGGCCCTGGGGACACGCGGTTGGCACTGGGCAGGCGGCGGAAAGCAGGGCTCCGTCCTCCCTGCTCCTCGTGGCACCTGGGGCACCGAGGCGTCTGCGGCCTCCCGGAGGGAAGGGCAGTGGGGAGACACCATTGTGACCACTTCTGCCCCACAGTCTGGCATCAAGTGACCCGCCAGCCTGATGACCAGGCAGACAAAACACATCCACACGGTGCAATCCAGCCCGAGCGGGGACGAAGCCCGGACCCCTGCTCCGACGTGATGACCCCGGAGGACGCTGCACTCAGGGAGGGGCAGGTGCAGCAGGGCCAAGCCCATGTGACCCACCTACAGAGGAGGGTAAGTGGTCAGACTCGTAGGGACAGAAAGCAGAAGGGTGGCTGTCAGGGCTGGCGGTGAGGGGTTTAAAGGGTACAGAGTTTCCAGTTTGCAAGATGAAAAAGTTCTGGAGATGGATGGTGGCACGACACCGCGAACGTACTTAATGCCAGTAAGCACTTAAAGGCGGTTAAGATGGTACATTTTCATTTCACTTTACTTTACTTTTTTTTTTAACTACAAAAACGAACCTGTCATCCAGAAGTTCTGGTTAGATGGGTCAGCAATGACACATCGAGACACTGGTGGGGCATAAGAGGGCTTTCCTTGCAGCGGGGCTGGGTGGGCACCTGTGTGTGGTCCCAGTCCGTGGCCCTCCTGCTGGCTGTCACTTGGGAGCGTTACCATGAGGAAATACGCACAGGGCACGCCTAGGGGACGCAACCCCAGGGGTTCCAGATGAGCTGCTAGGAGTGAGCAAGACATGGCCAGAGGATGGAATGCACACCCACAAACTCACACGCATGCATGCACACACGTGCACTCACACATACGCATGCATGCACACACTGGAACACACAGGCACGCACACGCAAGGCAGCCTGCTAGGTCTCCAGTCTTGGGTGTGGGGAGGGGTGGAGGCTGGAATGCTGGTTTACAGGAGGGAGAGGAAGTTAATATCGGCAGGTGATGAGTTAGGTGAGTAATGCTTCGGCTTTAGTTCCGAAGCTTTCTGAGAGAAAAAGAAAAGAACCTGCTCAGAGGCATTACGGCAACCCAAGCAGAGCCGCCTGGGAGCAGAGCGGGCCCGGGGCCCAACGGGCAGCCCCGCTGTGAGCCGGTCCGTCCTCCTGCTCTGTGCTGTGCGGGGAGGGCCTCCCCGGAGGCCTGGTGTGGCCACTCCACTGGCCGCACCTTCCAGTAACTGGGCCTCCAGGGATGCAGCCTGACACCCCGAGTCCACTCTGACCTCCAAGGGCGTCGGGTCAGTGACGGGGGAGGGGGCTGAGGACGAGCCTGGATTTCCTCAGGCTGCAGAGGCCGCCCAGGGGACCCCAATCAGCTAATGGGGACCCAGGGCTTCGGGTTTGGGCTGAGCGGGGCTGAGCGGAGCTGGAGCTCCCAGAACCGGTCTCGAGCCAGCGAGGGCCCCGATGGCTCACCCAGCCTGAGGATTTCCAGGCTGACCTCGCCCCTCTGGTCAGAGTGTGCAAGCACGTATCATGCAGGCTGATGATTCACTGGTTTAATTAAGGTTTCGTGTGTATTTTTAATGCGTTGCCTGTGGCCTGAACCAGCTGACCTTCCCTGGGGCCCTGTCAGGATAGTTTAGCTGGGTCCTCCTGGGGCAGCTATCACGGGAGGAGAGCGAAGGCCTGTGCCGGCTGGTGGGGGAGAGGAGCCCGGCTCTCAGTGTGGGCCTCTGACCCCGAGCCAGGGGGGCTGCTCCCGTGGTCCTGCTGCCTGTCTCTGTCCTGCAAGAGCACAGGGGACCTGAGAGAGGGAGGGGTGGGCGTTGGGAGACTCAGGTCACAGTCTGGGACCAGGCACCAAAGTGCTGTGTGACCTGAAACAGGAGTGGACCCTCCCTGGGCACCGGCTTCCTTATCTGCAGAAAGAAGGAAGCACCTACAGCCACAGAATCCTAATCCCAGGCCAGGCCGTCTGCTGGCCTCACCGCTAGTCCATGGCTATGGATGCGGATTCCTGCTCCCAGATCCGTTCCCTCTTCCCTTTGCCTTCTTGGCTGGTGGGCTCCCCACGCCTGCCTCCTGCTCCTGGGGCGTCCGTCATGGAGAGCTTACCAAGGGAAGCGGTGTAATCGCGGTGGGAAATGTTCACATGCTTCATGCTCCTTTCATTGCAGATGAGGAGATAGAGGCTCCTGAGATTCTGTCACCCAGAGAGCGGCCGACACAGCTGGGCCTGGAACCGGGCTCAGCCAGCTGACCGCTAATCCCGTCTGGCCCAGGGCCCCTCTCGCTCCGCTGGACCAGGGCTCCTTCCCTTAGGTCCAGGGCTGGGAGCTCAGGCAGAGCCCTCACGTCCCCACCGAGATGCTGGCGGAGGCCGGAACCCCATTTGCTCCTTTTACTTTGAACACACAGGGGCTAAGGAAATGCTCTTTGGTGGGAGCTGCGTCTGCTCCCCTGTGGATCTGGCAGTGTTCATCTGCAAAGGCAGACACACACCCCACCTCATTTTCTGTCCCTGGAGAGTGGTGCAGGGCTTATTAACCGGCCACGTCCCCATCACAGGGGAGGAAACTGAGACTCAGGATGGCTGGGAGATGGAAGCGAGGCCACACGCTGGGCCCCTCGGCACGCTTGGCACAAAGTAGGCTGTTCCCTAAGTGTCTGTTAGGTGACATCTTAACTAAATGAGTAATAAAAAAAATTGCTAAGCAAAGCACTATTCACGTTCTAAGTGAGTAACATGATTAACTGTTATCCTCATTCCTGCCTCACAAACATCCTGTTATCCCTGCTTAGAGACAAGACATGAGGGGCACAGAGAGGTTAGGCAATGGCCCAAGCCACACAGCTGTGCGTGGCAGAGCCGGGATGTGAGTCCAGCAGCCCACGCTGTCAGCGCCTCACTAAACCAGCTGTGTAGAGCCCAGAACAGCACTTGCCAGGAGAACTTGGGGACGCTGGGCACATCCTACGTGCATCCGTGCCATCCAATATGGTGGCCACAGGCCATGCGTGCTGCTGCGCTCTTGAAATGTGGCTGGTGTGGCTGCGGGATGCCCACCAGGGAGGGAAAGCAGCCCGCCCCACGTCCAGTGTTGGGCTCTAGGGCTTCTGAGCGCTGGTTAAATGAACAGCCCAGGGTCCTGAGCGTAAAGAGACTCACGGCCTCAGAGGACAGATTGTTCCACTACTTCACGCAGAAGGAAGCAAGACGGAGAGGAGTGAGGGGGAGGGGACCGCATGCGCCCAGGCTTGCACGGGGGTCAGCAAGCACCCACAGACCAGGTCCCCTCCTAATACCCACAGCCCTGCCCTCTGGTCTCTGCTCCCCCTGCTTCCCTTCCCCCTCCTCATGAAGCAATAATAAGGGCTCACGTCTTCTACCTGCAGGGCAGGAGAAACCCTGCTGACAGCTCTAACACTGCAGGCAAGGCTCATCCCCAATCCAGCCAACTCTTGGAGGTCCAGACTGAGAATCCCCACTTTTGGGCTTATCGGTGGCAAAGCCCTAATCCCTGCCAGGCGCTTGGCTGGAAGGCCGCTATCCTGCTGTCAGCTGGTGTGCTCAGGGAGTACAGATTCATTTTAATATTGGCTGGAGCTAAACCTCATTAGAAAAGTAAATTTGCTGTAGCTGCAGAAAAAAAAAAAAAAGCAACCCACACAGTCCTTCCTCCTAAAGCTAAACAGAAAACCTGATTTGATTTTGGATTGTTTGATGCTTTACGTCCCCAGTACTGGCCCAGAGCCTGGAACACAGTAGGTGCTCAGTGAATGTGTGTGGAAGGGGGCTTTTGAGCGACTTCCGCCCACTCTGCCAGCTTCTAGCACCGATACCAAGAGGCCACCGGCCTGGAGTTCTCGTCAGTTGTGTGGATTTTTTGGGACAACCACTGTCTGAGACGTGCAGTGACCACACTGACCACCGATTAGACACGGGACCCATGTGGCTGCCATTCGGCAAGGAGACACCAAGCATGCCTCGATGCAGAGGCGTGGCAGGGGCTGGACAAGGCCCAGAGTCTGGAGGCGTAGGAGTCTGAGGGGAGAGCCGGCAACAAGGCCAATGTGACCGGCCCCAGAGTGGGCCAGAGAATTGCTACTCCAAATTCTAGAGCCATCCAGATCCCAGAAGAAGGTGGGGAGGCGAGCGAAATACAGTCGTTACAGTAACATCCACCGAGCACTTCACCTACAAACAGCCTGGTGGGAGAGGCTCCTGGATTTGTGCGCCTTCGGGAAACCAGGGCTTAGAGGGCTCCACTTTTCCTGAAGTCCACCCAGCTGGTCACAGAGGGGCTGAGGCTGCCCCGGCCTGGCCAAGCCTGTGCCCTGCACGGCACTACCTCCTTGCCCCCCACCCCACGCTCTAAGCAGGGTCCCCAAAGGCCTGGAGGCCTGGAGGCCTGGAGGTGCAGGAAGGAGGTTTTCCTTTTCCTTCTCCCCAGGTGCTGGATCCCCCAGAGTCCACTGTACCCCGGGGCCGGGAGGGGTGTGGGGCAGGCACCAAGAGGTGGGTCTCCCTGAGAGTCCCAGATCTCACAGCCTGTCCCCCTTCTGCCTGAGGAACTCCCTCTGAACCCCACATTCATCCGAGCCTCGGGAAGAGCCCTCCTCAGTAGGCCGTCCCCCCTGCTCCACGGAGGGCCTCCTGCCCTGGCTGATGGCTGCCGCCAGGGGCATCCTGGAAGGAGGCCCGAGGCTGGCCCACCCGTGCCCCTGGGCCCCCGTCATCTGTGCCTCCGTGTCTTTGTCTGCTGTCTCTCGCGCTTCCCTGCCTGTCTCAGGCTCTCAGGTTCTCTCTCTCCCCGAGCCCTGCCCCTCTCCCCCTTCAGTTCTCAGCAGAGGGGAGCACTCAGGCCCCTCCGCACCAGCTCAGGCCCCCCTCCGGCCAAAGCTGAACCAACACGCTCCCTGATCCGAGAGCCTGGCTCGGGGCAGCTCACCCTGCCGTACCCGCCATGCTTGCAACGCTCCTGCCCTGCCTCATACGCTGTGCCACGACCAGAGAGGTACAGCTGCCCGGGGTCCCTCACCCCTCGCCCTTCAAAACTATGGTGGGAAAATGCAGGTCCGTCCAGAGGCCTGATGCCGGGGACAGGGCGGGCCCCACCAGCATCTTCCTCTGGAGCCCCCGGTCTCTGCCTGTCCCCATGCTTCAGGTGGAAGGTCAGTGCCTGCTGGTCCAGAAACCTCTGTGCACGTACTCAACCCAGCACCCGTGAGCCTCCAACAGGCGTGAACAAGGAGGGATTCCCCAGCATGTGCGGGTCAGGTACAGAATCGTGCACAGCAAGCCACTCGGCGCCGGTGCTGAACGGGGCACAAATCCATCAACCCTCCCTGTTCCATAACCTGGGCAAGCCTTCCCGCTCCCACCCAAAGGGGCACAGGGGAGTGCATGCAGCTCCAGAACATTTGGGGATGACGGGCATGGACTGGGCACAATGGATAGTCTCTTTGAAGGTCTCATGGGGAAGGGTCTTTGTTCCAAACAAAGGAAGGGGGGGACTTGACGTTTGGCCCAGTACAGGCAGTAGCAGTCACCAGCTAAGCAGATTTGGGAAGAAATGTCTCAATCTCTGTGGTGAGGCAGGGAGACGTGAGGGACAGAAGGCAAATCTCAGAGGACCCTGGAGCCACCGTCCTGTGAAGCCACCCGCCCCACGACGCCAGTAACTTATGCAGCTGTGCCCTGTTTCCGCACAACCACACTGGAGGCGCCACAGGCTTTGCACTGGGACATCCGCGCCCAGTCCTTTCAACTGGTACATGTTGCACAGCCCAAGCTCCCGATGGGTACCCCACCCAGACTGGTACCCACGCAGGTAGAGCTGTCCCCACCAGCCTGGGGCGACCAACCGTCCGCAAGGCCGGCTTCAGCATCCAGTGCAGAGAGCTCCCCGGAGCCCCTGAGACCCAGTTTCTACAAGAATCCAGGCAAACGGTGCCCAGCTGAGACTAGGCCTGGCCAGGGGAGGACGGGGCAGGGGGGTGCCGTTAGGGCCTTGTTTACGCATCTGTGTCTGGGTGGGTGCGGTCTCTCCGACCTCAGCTGCTGGGTCCCAGGCTGTCCCCAGGCACAGTTAGATCCCTGGCCTCCTACTCCAGTCCCTCCTGCCTCACCTCTCTGTTCCTTCTCGGAAGTTGCGGGCTCTAGCTTGGGAGGGAGCAGGACCCCAGGCCGGAGCCCGGCGGCGGAGAGCTGGTGGTGAACTTGGTCGTGCCTCCCCCCGCCCCCTGCACTGAATGTCCTAAGGACGCTGGGTCCCCTCGCCACCGCTCAGCCCCTCAGCCTCCCGGCAGAGCTTCAGAGACGTAACTTGCCAGTGGCTGGAGCCTCAGAGCTTGGGGACGACGCTGGGGAGCCGCTGCGGCGGGTGCTGGCCCCCGACTCCCGGCCACCGGGAACCACCTGCTGAGGTGGGGAGGAGGAACCAGCGAGCTAAGAGCCCGGCCCGTTGTTGGAAGCTGCCGAGTACCAGCTTCCCCTTCCCGCCGGCCCGAGGAGGGCAGGCATCGCCCAGGTTTGGTTTCGCAGCCCCTCGGAGGAGGCAGCGCCTTCCGCCCCGGCCGGGTCCCTAGCTGGCTCTCCAGCCGCCCCACTGCAAAGCACAGCCACACAGGCGCGCGCGCGCGCGCACACACACACACGGGCGCGCGCATACGCGCCCGGGAGGACATGGCGCGGGGACCGATGCGGAAGCATAAAGGGGCTCTGTGCGCGGCAGCGGGGGCACTGACCTGCGGCGGCGAGTCCGGATCGTCCCCGGCGCGCTCCATCGCGGTGGCGGCCCCTACGCGCCGGCCCCGTCGCCCCCAGGCTGTTGGCCCGGGCCGCGCGCGCCTCCAGCCCCGGGGGCTCTCGGGTTGCGGGCCCCCGGGGGCCCCTTCATCGCTGCGGGGTCCGCGCCGCCTGCCCGCCCGCCGCCCCGGCCCGGCCCGGCCCTTCTGCGCTCGGCGAGGCGGCGGCCGAGCCCGGGAGCGCGCGGGGGGCGCGGGGCGGGGAGCCGGGAGGGGAGGCCGGGGGCGCAGAGAAGAGCGGGGCGGGCGGGCCCGGGCGCAGGGCGGAGGCGCGGGCACCGGGGCGCGCGGCCGGAGCCCAGCCGACCGGGCCGGCGCGGAGTCCCCTCGGCGGCGGCGGATGCGCCCGGGCGGCCGCTTCTGTGACAGCGCCGCCAGCCCCGCGCCCGCCCCGCCTCCGCTCCCCGCCCCGCCCCCGCGCCCGCCCCCGCCCCCGCCCCGAGCGAGCGCAAGCAGCCGGCTGGACCCGCACAGCGGATGGTCGGTACCACCCTCGCGGGCTGAGGCGGGGCGGGAGGAGGGAAGGACCCCGGAGTGGTACCACCCTCGCGCCCTCCCCGGCCGAGGCGGCCCCGGCCCCTTGGGCTGGAGCTGGGCTGCGGGCGGGGCGACACCGCCAGGCCTCGCTCTCGGGAGTTAAAGCCCTCCAACCCCCACCCCGCCTCCATCCAGGCCGTTCCTGGCGCCCAGCTTGGCAGCCTTTCTCAAAGGGTGATTGTTTCCGGGCTGGGCAGTTGGGGGGCGGTTCTCTGGGACCAGGAGGCAGAGCGGGAGAGTGGGGAGGGTGCGGCCCCCCCTTGGCTTCAGGCACCCGGAGGGGGAGATGGCTGGTGGGGGCGGGTGGTACCTGCCCAGATACAGCGGTGCCTGTGGGGTGGAGCTGGGGGGGTCCTCGGCTGTCGGGGCACTGCTGCCTTGTCGAAGGCACGCCAAGCTGCTGTGGGTCAGCCTCCCCATCTCCCCCCATCAAAGGACCCTGGACTTTCCAAAGAGAAGGCAGCAGGCCATGTGGGGGATTGGAGAGAGGCTGGAAAGGGGTAACAGGAGCAGACGGGAGCAAAGGGCCAGCAGGTATCCGGAAGTGTCAGCAGGTATCCGGAAATGTCAAGGGCTCCTTGGGCCAAGAAGCCCCTGCACGTTCCTTGCCTGTGTGTGCCCGGTGGGCTAGGGGTGTGAGTCCTATGCGTGCGCATGAGAATGTATGGGGTGCAGCTGTAGCCCTCCGTGGAGGTACTTCCAAATGCTCTTTTGTGGAGTTGCCGGAGACTTAGAGGCCATCCTTGTATATGTTTTGAGGGTTGACACTCCCAGCGGTCCTTCTCCTGGACATCTGTAGTCAGGGCCACCCTGGTCCTCCTTGCAGCCCCAGGAACGCCAGCTCCAGTAGGTGGGGTTCTGGCCCCAGGGGAACCAGAAAGATGTCAGTGCTTTTTAGTTGCTCAGAGGCCTCCTTCCCTCACTCGGTGACTGACTCTCGACCCTCTGTCAGGTGTTTCTGGATCAAAGTGGTACCAATGGGCAGTGTGTCTCTGTGCATTGGGGGACCCCTTTCCCTGTCACCTTCTCTGGCCTGATCAGTACAGAGCCAGGTCCTGCTTCTTGTGCTGAGTATGTGAGGCAGGTGGGGCTCGGGTAGAAGCAGGTGTAGGGGCTTCACAATCAGCTGCTTTGGTCAAGATCTTGAAGTGAGGAAAGGGTCCCACCGAGCATACCGTCTCAGGGACATTTGAAAATATAGTTAATTGCTGCCTCTAGGGACAGCTGTCCCTCCCTCCAGTCCCTCTTCCATCCTTGTGTTTAACGGCCCTCTATGCCATCAGGGAAGTTCTGCCAAATCTAACCTGAGTACCTCCTGCTGCAGTGCAGGATCCTTTCTTCATTCTTGTAATGAGGCAGGAATTACAGCAAGTCCTCCTCTGCTTTTTCCTTCCCCTGTTGGAATAATCCTTGCTCCTTGAGACTGCTGAGAGGCCGTCTCCTGATTCAGTGCTCTCCTTGCCTCCTCGTGGGCAGTGGGGGTGGGGGAAGAGGACCGCGCAGAAGAGCCCGGGGTCGGGGGTGGGGCTGGCCTTCACTTTGCATGGATACCCACTGCCCCATTGAGTCATGTGGTACAAAGGGCAGGGCAGAAATCACCCGGAGACCTTTAGTTCTCCCCTCATCTTACAGACAGGGAAGAGAGAGTGTGGAGAGTGGGTATGAGGACATGACGGAGTCACCGCATCCCTCCATCAGTTCCCCCAGGATGAGGCACGGCCCCCAGCTGCTGAGCTCGGGGGAGGTCGTGTGGAGGCCTGGCTTTCAGGCCGATTCTGAAGGCCCTGCCTGAGTGACCCCCTCCCTGGCCGCCAGTCTCTTCAGGAGCAGTCAGTCGAGAGGTTGGACTAACTGTTCTGGTCCTGACTGCCATGGCCAGGCCAGTGGGCCCTCTCTGCAGCTGTTCCCGCCTGCCCTCCCTTTGTGTAGCAGGAGGGGAGCCAGATGGGACTGGAGGGGGGGTGACGGGATGTACCCTCACCATTGTTGGAAGAACAACAGTGACAGTAAACCCTTTTCTAGGGACCTGTTTGCAGTGTAGCCCCAGTCTCTGTTTATGGAATTTTTAAATTTTAATTTTTATAGCCAACTTAACACAATAAAGTAGGATTAAAATTAGCACGATAAGTTTCGGTGAGGAGAGGACAGCTGTCGTTGGTTTCGGTGGGAAGTTCTGGCAACACCCCAAGTGCGTGGACACACACGGATGCGCACACAGCTATGTGGACACAAAACACGCACACAGAGGCAGATACACACGCAGATGCGCGCACCTACGCCCTCTGATACCCCGCAGGCACATGCGCGTGCATGGACCCCCCGCACACAGGCAGACACACGTGTGCACACCCACCAGCCGCCACAAAGTGGTTGCTGAACGCCTGCCTTCCTGCCCGTTCCCTGTCTTCCTGTTGGCCTGTCAGGTCTGTGGAAATCTCTCCCTTCCGCATCTGGATTTAGAGTCCTGGCTCCAGACATCTGGAGCAGCCCCTGGGTCTCCAGAATGACTGATCGTCCCCTCTGACCTCTTCCCCTGCCACGACTGAGCCCCTCTTCTCAGAGGCCCCCAGAGCCTAGCGCTAAAGTGTTTAGTATGCAAAGCCGAGTGTGTCCTCAGGGACAAGCCTTTATGTGTTTATTGTGTAGTTAAGCCGGACAGGAGCCCTGCCCTGCTCTGGTCCTGGCCCAGCTCCTACAATCTGCCTCCCAGAAGGGTCCCATAAAGCCATCATCTGCAATGCAAAACCCGTAAAACATCTGGTTGGGTCTGTGGGTTTTCTCCAAATCACCTGTGCCCTAATTTAGTATGAATAACAATTAGTTTGCTCGTATCAGCTAATTGTCCCCCTTGTGGGCTCCCTCTGCCTTGGCCCTCTTTCTGCAGGAGCTCTGTTTGCTCCTGATTTCTAAAGATGCTTCCTTTGCCGACAACCCTTTCTGCCCCCCTTCCCCCCCGCCACGAGAGGTGCAGGAAAGCAGCTGAGCCGCTCCCTGCTGGGCGGCTGGGATCCAGTGCCCCCCTTAGCTGTCTCATTGCTGGGACCCCCATTTCTAGGAGCCACCCCCCCCCACCCGGAATCTACAGCAGTGGTGTTGCTGATGTGAGTGGGAAGGTCCAGGGAGAGCCCTCATCACCACGTGCTGCAGGTGCACAGGCCTCCCTCTTGGGGTGGGGGGAGGAGGGGAGGCACAGCTGCCCCCTACCCAACCAGGGAGGCGGGGCGAGCTCCCCAGGCCCAGCCGTGCCTTGCGGCGTCTGGCGGGCACACGTGAAATGCCCTGCGGTGGCTCTGGCTGGCTGTGCACCTGTTGTTTTGGGTGGTTGAGCACCTGTTGTTTTGGGTGGTTGAGCTCAGGGCCCAGAGGGAAAGGGAAGGAGGCCTTTTAATTCCTCTCCTTCACTGGGTTCTGGTCAGAGCTCGGACCCTGAACATTCTTGTTTCCCGTGACAAATTGGAAAAATCATCCTTTGGTCACCAGGAAGCTCAGCCGCCCTCCCCTCTCCCTGCCCTCCTGGCCATCGGGCTGGCATTCTTCCCGAGCTGAAGCAAACTTCTGCGTCCACAGGAAGAGACGGTCCATGGCTTCAGACTGCTTCAGTGGTGGAATTTTTGTCTTGCTTTGTTTTCCCGAGGCAGAGGGAGGTGTGAGAGGCGGCGGGAGGGCCCTGGACTTGGGGGGGGTGTGTCTCCCTGAGGTGAAGGTGGGAAGAGAAGGCAACCCAGGTTGGTCCTTGACCTGCCCACTGCTCCATGACTGCTCCCCAGAGCCCATTACCCCCAGTCCCTCTGCAGCCCCTTACGATCCGGGCTGGGGTCAGTCGCAGAGCAAGGCCTAGGTCCCCCAGATCCCCCAGCTCTGGCCCTGTGCTCTCTTCCTGCAGCCTCTCCGGATTCCCAGGCCCCAGGAGGTGGACCGCCTTCCTCAAGTCCTGTCACACTTCTTCCAGTCTAACCCGGAGGCTCTTCTTGATGTGTGCATGCCTTCGTGTGCCCAGCTGACGCTACATGCCCGTCATGAGCTCCTGTGTTTCGCCAGGCACTGTTCTGGGCACCAGGATGTAGCAGGAAATACAGCCACTGGCAGAGTTAACTTTGATTAGGCCCTTTGTGTGTGCCAGGTACTGTTTGGAGTCTTCACGGGCAGTAATTAATTCCATGACATAAGGTATTGTTTGTGACGTGCTGCTTATGCTCAGGTTCTGTTATAAACTTTATCTTATAGGTCAGGAATCTGGGGCGCAGTATTCAGGTGACTTAATCAAGGTCGTGTGTGCAGTAAGTGACAAAGTTGTCATTTGATGCTGGCAGGCTCGCTCCAGGGCTTACGCTGGTCATCCCTGGATCGGCAGCTAGAGAGCTGGGGAGAACCCTTGGAGGGGCTCTTCGCAGCCGAGGGCCAGGGAGGCCCCTGTGAGAGGTCATGGTCCAGCCAGGACCACGGCTGCGTGTGCAGCTGGAGGCTGGGGCAGGAGTGGGGATGGTAGCCGGCAAAGCTGGGGGGAGGGGCTCCCTGCGTTTGAGAAACAAAATCGAGTAAGTGCCGGGGCGTGGAGCGCAGGGGCAGCGCGGTGGGAGCTGGGGTTTGAGGACTCGCGTGTGTGCCTGACCCCTGAACTCCTCACTCCTGTCTTCCAGGGAGGAGCTGTTCAGGCACGTGATGGGTGTGGTCCTGACTCCCCTGCCCGGCCCCCCAGCGGCCAGGCGGGGGTGGAGGTGCACATCCCAGACCTTCGGGGTCGGCAGAGCGTCTGCCGAAGTGACTCCCTGCCCCTGAGCCGACACTCACCCTCCACTCTGGGATTTGGAAGAGCTGGGGGAGCAGCCAGGTCTTCCCTATGGGAACCCCTTCATTCCTAGCAGCTCTGATCGGTGCTGAAAAGAGGGAAGCGAAAGCCCAGCTCCTGCTTTCAGCCCGATGGTCCCCTCCCTCAAGCCTGAGGTTTCTGTGTTTCAGCTTCGCTGTCTGCTCCTCCCCTCGTGAATCCCCTGGACTCTTCGGAAGGAAGGAAGAGAAATACGGAGGGACGGGGTGTGTGTGTGTGTGTGTGTGTGTGTGTGTGTGTGTGTGTGTGTGTGTGTGTGTGAGAGAGACAGGGGCAGACCGAGACCTGGGCAAGGGCGGTGTGTGTGTGTGTGTGTGTGTGTGTGTGTGTGTGTGTGTGTGTGACAGGGGCAGACCGAGACCTGGGCAAGGGCGGCTGCTGACAGCACACACGGGAGCAGAGGAGGGGCAGCCGTGGGCAGAGGCCTCCACTTCCTCTTTGTCGTTACCCTGGATGCTGGGTGTGATGACCTTCTGGGTGGAAGAGGAGGAAGAAGAGACTAAAACAGTCGCAGGTAAGTTTCAGACTTAGAGGAGTGAGTTTTTTACCAGGCACGTTCTGAAAGGGAAGTTTTGCATTAAAAGGTTTGAGAAATCTTTTTGTGCTCAGTGTGTCAGAAGCAGGTCTCTCTCCTCCCTCTCAGGATTCCTCAGGCCTGTGAATTCCTCTCTCCCTCCCTCCCTCCCTCCCTTCTTTCCTTCCTTCCCTCCTCTTTCTCTCCCTGGAGCCAAGAGAATGTCACACACTGGGCAAGGGATGCTCAGAATTTGCTGGCCTGATGCGCTTTGTCACCCTGCAAGTGGCCTGATCTAGTTTTGGCGAGTAGGAAAGAGAACTCACACTTGGGGCTTCCTGAAGCCTCATTGATCTTGGGAAGCTGAAGGGCTTGCTGAGGCAGTCGAGTGTGTCAGCATTTCTGGGAAGCAAGAAAGAGGAAGCCTGGGCGGATGCACGGTGTGAACGTTGAGGATCAAGATTTTCCTCGATGTTGGGAAGAAGTGATGGGCCGAGGCTACTGGAAGCCTGGACACAGGCCAGCGTCAGGCCCTTCCGTGAGAGCCCAGGGCCGGCAGTCCTGAGCCTCCTGCCCAGACACGGAGCCCCCAGGCCAGGTGGCTGCTCCCAAGGGCCATGCCCAGGGATGGTTGCACCTGGGCCTTCACCTAGGGCTGCTCCTGTCTGTGTACACTTGGGGTCTCTTCTGGGGGCTGGGTGACCTGTCTTCAAGCAGCCTGTGATGGATGAAGGGCAGGAGTCAGGGAGTCCTCTTATGGGGCCCTCGGGGTCAGGGCACACGTCTGACAGTCCTAATTCTCCAGCCCCGCTTTCTGCAAATGGATGGTCATTTTGGACTTTCTGATCTCTCATTCCTCATTCAGAAGAGCAAGCACCCTAAATCCCCAGCAATGTAGGTTTTACAGCCTCCCATGTACCTATGTGCGCTTCAGCACCAAGGCCAGCGCCACTCACACCACGTATGTTCTCGCATCTGGACACCAGCAGTATCGAGACTCGGGAAGCCCCTTGGGCTTGGCAGGAGGGCCACATGTCGTGGGGGCCAGGCTCACATCCACAGACAGCCCGTTTCCAGGCCCCGTAGCTGTGTTTCTTTGAAAAGGACAGGACCTTCCTTAAAGTGACAGCCAGATGAGGCACTGAGTAGGACAAAGTATTTGGGGGAGGACCAGAGACGGTTGGGGGGCCCATATTCCAGGTGAGGGGACGAGGGGAGCTCAAGGAGGCCCATCAGCCGGTTCAGCAGTTGGTTGTGGTGTGAGGATGCGGTGTGAAGAGTCTGAGCCGCCTGGGGTGACCAGGGCGTGTGTCACGGGCCACGGTGGTGTTTGCCGTGAGTGGGTGGGAGGATAGTAGTGGCTGTTTCTGCCGACTGGGTAACATCTCATTTCCTTGAACTCCCAGGATTATTTTAGCCACTCAAAGATCAGTGGCTCTATGTGTTCTCTTCATTCCGTTCTTCCTTTTAAAAAAATCACCCTCATTTGTGCACTCGTTCAGCTGCCGTTTCTGGAGCACCTGCTGGTCTCTGGGCAGCTTGGTGCCTTACCCTCCATGAGCTTCCAGTCCAACATGGAAGGGGGCAACTAAAGACACATGACATGTGGGAGAGAGACGCTGCCGTGAAACTGGTGACGTGTTCTTGGTGCAGTGGAGATGGGATGTGGTCCTGGCTCAGGGCTCTCCACATCAGGTTCCAGCACTGTCTGCACGCTGGTGCCCACCTGGCGGAAGCTGGAGGGGGCTTTCCATGGCTCAGCTGCAAGGGCCAGAAAAGAGGTCCCCGGTGGGCTATCAGGTTGCTGGAAACCCACCTGAGAAGTGGCTTTTGCCTATCGATGTGACAGTCCGCCTGGACGCCTGTGGTTACCCGCACACCACCTGGCAGAACTCCACGGCTGCTACACGGGAAGGCCCAGCAGATTCCCAATTTGAAGCCACCTTAAAGCTCCTAGCATTTTTTGAGGGGCACTGGGATGCCCACATTCCAGATTAAGGGCTCAGGGGAAGGATGGGAGCGTGCTGGCAATGAGTGGACTTGGGAACACCACCAGAGATGCTGGGATGACCCGTCCTAATGACCTTTCTCCTTGTTCCCTGGTGAACCGCTATCATCTTGTGAATTTCAGCAGACTCGCTTGTGGTAGACCGGGCTTAAGAAGCCTTCAGGAACGGAAAGTGGACATGTTAACTTCACACCTGGGCCCACAGAGGTGCACGGAGGAAAGGAAGCTGCCCAGGCCGCATTGCATGACCACTGGTCCTCTTGCAGCAGGCCCAGGGAGCCAGGACACGACAGCGGTCGGGGCCTGCTGAGGCTGAAGGCTGCAACCCTGTTCATTCATCACAGTGGTGAGCAGTGAATCTTTCTGCCTCTATGGAATATCCCACAATTAAACAGGCAGAGAAATGTCTTTCATAAAATATGTATATTGTTTGCTTCGTACAAAAGCATTTTAATCTCTCTTAGCTCAAAGCCAAGATGAGCAATGGGGGGAATCAGTCTTTCACTGCACATTGGAAAGGCTCTGGGCAGCAGCATCTTCCAGGGTGACTGCTTGTCCCATGGTCTGCATCAGCACCATCAGCACTATTAGCACCGTCACCACCATCAGCACCGCCAGTAGCATAACCACCATCTCCACTGTCCATTTGGTCAGTGGTGTATAATTTCACATTCTGCGGGAGAACAGATTATGTCTTGCTCATTAAATCAGCCCTTTCGCCTGGTACAGTGTTCAGTACGTGCTCGATGCCAAATGAATATCAGATGTTGTAAATGTTTATTAAAAATGAATGAATGAGGGCTTCCCTGGTGGCGCAGTGGTTGAGAGTCCACCTGCCGATGTAGGGGATGCGGGTTCGTGCCCTGGTCCGGGAAGATCCCACATGCCGCGGAGCAGCTGGACCCGTGAGCCATGGCCGCTGAGCCTGCGCGTCCGGAGCCTGTGCTCCGCAGCGGGAGAGGCCACAGCAGTGAGAGGCCTGCGTACCGCAAAAAAAAAAAAAAAAAAAAAGAAAGAAAGAATGAATAAATGATGTTTCACCTATGTTAGGGTGTTTGTTTGTTCCTAAGTAAACCCCAGGAGATAGTCTCACCAGCCGCAGTTGTACATAAGGAACTGAAGGCCCAGGTGGGTACGTTGTCCTGACCTGGCCCTGTCTTGTGGTCTGACCTCCCAGGGATGAGTGTCCTGCTCTGGCCAGGTGTTCTTCCCTGGGCAGAATCTGAGCCCCAGCCTCCCTGCCCTTGCCTCCCTCCTGCCCTGGCTGGGTGCCCTGCTGAGGGCTGAGACAGCGCTCACCCCACTGGCTCCCGTGTCCTATCAGACTAACCTCACCACGTGGATAATGGCTCCTGCCAGCCCAGAGCCTGCGGAGCAAACTCTTCATTATCAGATGGAGCTGGCACGCAAGGACAGTTGGACTAAATTGACTGTATTTTCCAAACCACCCAGCTTCTAATTCTATCTGGGAGATGGACTAATTTGAACAAGAATTAGCTTCGAAATGGAGAATCCCAGCCCTTGACCAGGAAGGGAGGAAAGGGTCTTTGTGAAATCAGGTGGATGGAGGTTTGTGGGCTTGTGATGGGCACAGCGGCTTCCCCAGAAAAGGGCCCTGTGTGCAGAGGAGCTAAGGTATGGTCGGGACAGGCCCCCACCACTCTCCGCTGCCCTGCTTTCTTCTTCTACCTGGACTTTGTGATGGTGTCGCAAAGCCAGCTCGGTGGGTCCTGGGCTTGCGTGCTCACCTCAGAGTGAGCGGGACCCACAGGCCATCCGTCCAGCCCTGCAGGATACCTCACCCTTCAGGCAGCACCCCTGAGAGCGGTCTTTCCTGCTTCTGTTCTAGCCCAATGCCAGAGGCCCGTTGGCCTTTGACACAGCCCGTTCCTGCTCAGTCTGCTCCTTGAACTAAGAAGTTCTTTCTACTGAAACCGAAAAGTGCCTCCTTTTAACTCTTTGGGCTGTGTCCTCGAGGGCGGTGCCTCTCAGACCCCAAGGTTCTTACTTAGGAACCTCCCGATTCTGATTAGAGTCTGATGAGAATGTAGATGCTGACTGGGTAGGCCTGAGATCCTGCATTTCTAAAAAGTTCTGAGGTGATGCTGCTGCCCTGGGTCCCTGAGGTTCACCTTGAGTAGCGAAGGCTCGTGGGCTCAGGACAGGGTAAGAGTTTGGAGGCAGTGATAACATCCATCTTTCGATTTCTTTTCACCAACATAAACTCCTACATTCCACTAAATTCATAGCAAACAAGTTTTATAAATTCGTAGATTGTTGAGTCTGGAGGAGACCTCCTTCTAAAGAAATCGTGCTTAAATTTTTTCATCTTGCAGATGAGGAAACGGAGGCCCAAGAGGGTCGAGAGATTTGCCTAAAGTCACAAGGCTGTCAGAGCCAGGAAGGCTGGGCTGAGCCGGGGTCTTTTCTCCTCGGCTGTACTGCCTTCAGGTGTCGGGGGTCCGAGGGGCGGATGAGAGAAGGCATGGGATGTGGTCCCCCAGCCTCTGTGTGTGGGGTCCCCTCACTGATGGGCCACAGGATTCAGGATGGTGGGGCTTAGCTGGTCCTGCATTGCGACGGGTGAGTGAGAGGAGGAGGAGGGATCCGGAGAGACAGGAAGAGCTGTGCAGGGTGATAGCGGGAAGAGAGCGAGGTGATCACGAAGAGGTGCTGACAGTGGACGGAGGGACGAGGGGACCGGATCCCTTAACACGTGCTGGAGAAAGTGGGCCGGTGCTTCCGGTCCCGCAGCACATATGGCCCAGCGTGGTCCTCACCTCTGAGCAGTGTTTCCTGGCAACTTAGCTGCTTCCCCACCTGCATGCGATGAGCGTCTTGACAGTGGGACCACAATGGGTCCACCATTACTTTCCAAACCTAACGCAGGGCCTGGCATACAGCAGGTACTTAATACATATTTTTCGAATGCTTGAATACCTGAATAAATAACTAGAAGTAGAGGTCAAAATCTAGGACCGTACAACCTAATAAGGAAAATTCGATTACTGTCGACATGAGAAAAATATCTTGATAGGAAAGTGTGGTGAAAATGTGGCAATTAGACCTGGGGTAACCAAGAAGACTCACGGGTTTTGGACTCACAGGATGAGGGAGGTTGAAGACTTGACAATGCCTAGGTTTGTGGATCAAAGATTTAGGGGAAGATGGGGAGAGTCAGATTTCTTACGAAAAACCAAGGGTTCTCTTTTGGGCATTAAGTTTGAGATGAATGTTAGATATTTTGGGGAAGGTCTGAGGAAGCTGTTGGGTGCGGCCGGTCTCCCTGGGTCCAGAGATGCTCTGGAAGCTGCAGGGGTGGCCTGAGTCCCTGCCCAGCCCTGCGGCTGAGAGCTCGCGGCCCCAGGCCACCGGGTAGGAGCAGGGAGCCTCCCTTGTGGAGCTGTGCTGGGGGCTGACAGCGCACCCCCAGGGCTCACGGGAGTTTGCGGTGGCTCAAGGGACCTCAACGGCTCGAAAGGCCCCGCGAGGCAAGTACGGGGCAGCCTCGGAAAACGGAAACACACCCGAGGGTGACAACGACCAAAGCACCCAGAGCAGGCGGCTCTACCAGAGGACACGGGGAAACTTCTGGAACTGAAAGTCATGGGTTCCGAGTCATAAGATTCAGTGGCTGAAGTGAAGAGGAAGGTGGAACCTCCTGAGAAGTGAATTAGCGCCTCCGAAGGTCAGGGGGAAGAACTGTCTCAAATACGGAGCAAAAATAATGAGCTGGGAAGTGTGAGGAGAAAGGAAATGAGACATTTGGAGGACGGATTCCAGAGACTTCACACGTAAACAGGAGAAGTTCCTGAAGGAGAAAGAGGGACAGATGGAGACACAACACATAAAGAAATAACACAGGGAAATTTTCTTGGTTTGTCAAAAACCTTGAATCTGGAGATTGGAAAAGCTGGCTGAGTCCTAGGTGACACTGGCGAAAATCCACCCCCTGCCCCCCTACCCCGGCGATGCTGGGGGATGGGAAGCTCATCTCATCCCCCTGCGTCCAGTGCCCTCAGAGCTGGAGAGAGGAGTGTCTTTACCCCAGCACGTTGACACCCTGTACGCTGACCTGGGAAGAGCTTGGGCGTCTCTGGTCTGATGGGTCCCATGGTCAGGGTGAGGGTGATGGGAAAGCCAGCGGCTTTAGACCGCACCCAGCTGTGGAGGCAAGACCCAGGCCTGGGGGTCCTGGACATCAGTCCATGTACCCACAGAGCGGGTAAGGGACCAAATCCCAGATGCTCGTGGAGGCAGGTGGTCGAGGAACCCGAGTCTGGGCTCGGAGGGTGTATTCCAGATGCTGCAGGCTCTCCCTCGAGGCTGCCCTCCCACTTCAGGGGCCTGGGACCAGCGTCTCTAGGCTGCGGGTGAGGCTTGGTGATGTGGAGCCATGCTCCATTCCGCGCGCCTAGCAGGATCGGTGCACCAGGGCAGAGACACCTCGGCATCACTTGGTGTCTCCCCAGGACTAAGGGACCAGGCAGAGCTCTTTGGAAGAAAATGTGTAGAAGCCACAACAAATTCACCTGACAGAACAGGAAGTGCCGGAGCACTGTGACCGCTGACCAGCCTGGACCCCCATCCAGCCTGCAGCCCTGCGTGAGCCAGCGTGGGTGGGCCTGGAGCTAGGTGCTGCGGGAGAGGGTCTGAGGTCCCAGCGCCTGGGGATGGGCCGTCAGGGGTTTGAACGCGGTCTCCCCTGCTGGAGGACCCGGTCCTGTTCCCCTCTGTGCTGAGAGCTGGCCCACCCGGCCCCCGGACAGAAGCTGCAGGACGTGGGCTGTTGGGCCCATCTCTGTCCTGCCCTCCTGGACTTGTGCTCAGGAGAAACAGCCTTGTCAGCTGATGTGCACAGCACCTCGCACAGTGTAGAAATGAGTCTTACACATCACCTCTTTGTCCCAGTGATGTTCCGTCCTGGCCGCTGGCACGACCAGGTGGGGCAGGGGTGACTGAGCCCTCTTAGGATCACTGGGGACCGAGGCCCTTCTGTGGGTGGAGAGGATGAGAATCTGAGCACTGCTCGGCCTAGTCCTCTGCAGCCCCCGAGTCTGCACCCTTGTCCCAGTCTGACGTATGAAGCCTGGGGCCCCTATTCTTTGGCTTTGGGCCTGCACTGCTTACCTTGGACGTGGGAACGGGGTGGAAGTGGCAGCAAACCCCTCAGAGGTGGACCTAAGGGGCCTCGTCCACCTCGGCCACGGCTGCGAGGTGCGTTGCTGCCCCTCAGCCTGGACCCCAGAATCACTGCGTGTGGAGTGGACCCCCAGCACCTGCCCACCTACAGCTGATCTGTGAGGACAAAGGCTGCGGTGTTAACCACGGAGGATTCTCGGGCCCGTCTCTGTTCTGCGGGGTAAGTACGGCAATGGCTAACGGATGCCCTTAGAGGCAGTGTGTCCCCGAGTTCTTCATCCACTTCTGTGAGCAGAGGAGTCCCTGAGGCTCTTGTGAAGACAGACTCTCAGGACCCCAGGGGAGTCTGATCTACTAACTCGGGAGGGGCCCAGGAATCTTCATTTTAGATTCGTGCTTCGTGCTGCAGGGCCAGATGTCTGCCTGCTACACACTGACTGGGGACATGTTCCCAACCAAGGACTTTGCCTCTCAGAGTCCAGGTGTTTCCCTTGCAGCCTGGGTTCCACAGGGCAGTGTGTGTGTGTGCACGCACGTGTGTCTGTGTGCATGTGTGTCACAGGGGCACGTGTGTGTGGTGGGGGACGTGTAAGGGGTGCAGCTTGGGCCCCCTTCTGCCAGCTGTGCCTGGTGTAGTTCTAATTGGGCAAATCGTTCCAGGAACCTGGTTAATGCTGTGCTCTGTGCTGCTCGCAGCTGCAGCTTCTTGAAGGCACCGCCCCTCCCGAAAGAACACACACACACACACGCACACACACGCACACACACGCACATGGGAGATGGCACTTTTCTGTCTGCAAAGATCAAATTGGCCTCCTTGTTGCTAACTCAAAGCAGCTGTTTATTTGTTGTTTTCATGTTTTCAACTGTTGTGATGAGGTTTGCTTCCTTCTCCTCTAACTGAATTACGAGTCATTCAGCTCCACACAGGCTGCAGAGGAGCTGGATCCTCCTGTCGGGTGGGCCTCAGACTCCTCCTCCGTGCTGCAGCCCGACTAGACCAGCGCAGCCGCGTGCTTGGGTGCCGAGGGAAGGGCCAGAGCACAGGGCTCCTCCGCTGAGTCTGCTGTCCTTCGGCGTCTCACCTCCCTGGGAGGGCGGCTCGGACCGAAGGCTGAGAGGAGCGTGTGGTCCCCACACCCATCCTCACGCCCACATGGTGCGAGTGTCAGGAGTGTGGGACCCACGTCTGCTTGTCCTCCGGTTCTGGGTCCGCTGGCCACGTTGTCTTGGAGCTTCTCTAGAGCATTCATTAGCCAGATGTCCCCTCCGTTTTCCCACTGCTGAGCCCTGGCCTCCACCCCGCTGCCATTTGGTCCGATCTCCATGTAGATAAACCCAGACCCTCTCCACTGCCCTGCTGGGTCCAGAGGAACCGTCTGTACCTTCATAAGTGACTGGGTTGCTGTGTGACCCTAGTCATTGTTTCCACTCTCTGAGCTTGTCTCTCTTTAACCCTGGAATAGGGTGGCTGGGCTAGATGAGCATGTCTAAGACTTCTGCTAACTCTAAATGTCTTTGGCATGTATGGCTGTGTCTAAACTTAGTGACTTCTTAGTAATTCTGCGGTGAAATGGTTTGGCGTTGTCAGTTTAGCATCGTGGTGATAAATGTCCTTGATTCTCAGGTACATTAGGAACGGCAACCGGCTTGATAATGTTCAAAGGGAGCTGGGTAGACTCCGAACCAAGGTCTCTAAGATCCGAAGTTGACTCGGCATCAAGTACACTGGGGGTGGTGAGGTCAAGAGACCGGGTGGAGCAAGGCAGCCCAGGGTGTTAGCAGCAGGGAAGCTGGGCAGATGGATCCCGGAGGCCGGAGGCTGTGGGCAGCGGAGGTGGGCTAAGAAAATGAGAAAACTGGATATCATGATATCAGTTCTTCCCATATCAAGTCACAGGTTTAATTTTTCTGCAAACTCTGATTTTTCAGGGGGAGGGGAAGAAGGCACAATATTTTAAAAGTTCATTTGAAAAAATATACAGGTGAAAATAGCTAAGAATTATGACAGAGAAGTTGACTGAGGGGGGGGGGGTTGTTTTACCAGCTATTAGAACAAACCATAAATCACCACTAACGAGGACAGTGCAATAGTTAAGGAAGAGGAGAGAGATTTACAGCCCAGGATCACCCAGATGAGGGACCTCAATGTGGGATGGCATGGGTGATGGAATAAATACTGCTGGGAAATATAAGCAGTTTAGAACCTCACTTTATACCATATATCAAAAATGATATATGTTAATGGGAAAAAAATCAAACCATATTGAAATGAGAAGAAAATTGAAGTCAGTGCTTACCTCTAAGTGAAAAAGGATATTCTAGGCATAAGAGTGCTTATGGAGGGCTTCCCTGGTGGTGCAGTGGTTGGGAGTCCGCCTGCCGATGCAGGGGACGCGGGTTCGTGCCCCGGTCCGGGAAGATCCCACGTGCCGCGGGGCGGCTGGGCCCGTGAGCCATGGCCGCTGAGCCTGCGCATCCGGAGCCTGTGCTCCACAATGGGAGAGGCCACAACAGTGAGAGGCCCACGTACCAAAAAAAAAAAAAAAAAAAGTGCTTATGGAATAAATAACTATGCATTTGATTATATTAAGAAATCCTATATATCAAAAGGATTCTACAATGAAAAGGCAAAACAATGGAAAACTTACAGCTTTCAAAACCAAAGAATGAATTATGCTGACACTGGTTTAAAAAAATTACTAAAACCCCAATAGGAAAATAGGCAAAGATTATAAATGGGCAGTTGGAAATACCAATGACTAAGAAAGTGTTGTATCAAAAATGTTAATTCTTCTTAGAAATCAAATGCAAATGAACAACAATGAGATACTATTTTCACTTACCAGATGAGCAAAGATTTTAAAAGTGTACTTTTGTTGTACTTCCGTGAGTTGAGGACATCCTGATACCCGTGCTGTTTGCTGGCGGGGGATCACTGGTGATATCTTTACCTAAACGGTATGGACACACGCGTTTAGAAGCCTCTATATATGTACAAATGATCTGATTAAATTGTTCTCCTTTGTGTTTGAGAGTCATGCACAGAACTTCATCACGGTGCTGTTTTTAATCACAGCCCAAGTGTTCATTCATTCTTTAAGCCGTTGATTCAGTAAATATCAAGGTTATGTTCTAAATCTGGATCAGATGTTGGGGCCACGCTGGTGAGTAGAAAGTACATGGTTTTGTGGAACTTACTACCATTTAGTGGGAGGCAAGCAACAAGTGAGTTAACAAACAGCTAAGAATTGCTCAGCAATTATGGTAGAATTATGGTGATTCCTTACAATAAAAGTTCATGTGATCGTAAATGTGATGCACGTGTAGAATGACTCCATCCATCTGTCCATCCAACAAGCAGGGGTTGAAGACCTAATGGACACTGGGGACTCTGCTAGACTTGAAGGACACAGTCGTCAAGATGGACATAGTCCCGCCCTCAGGGCCTCACGCAACCAGGAGATTCTACGGCTGTTGATGGGCACCCTGTAGAAGAGGTACAGGACCAAGGTGGCCGCCGGGAGAGGCCATTCCCTGAGAGGTGAGTGGTCAGGGAAATCTTCCTGGAAGAAATGCCATCCGAGCTGGGACACCCCAGATGATAAAGAAGGGGAAGAGAACCGTGTCACAATCAGACCTCAGGAAGGGTTAAGGTAATGCAGGACACGGGACGTACGTGTAACATGATACCAAGGGCATAAAGATCTGTGAACCGGACCAGGGGGAAGTCTGCTGAAATGTTACAGAGCTGGTGGGGCCTTCCTGGCCCTCTCCTCTCTGTGGAGTCCAGCCCAGGCCTGACCACTGCCCTCTTTCCCCAGGTGTCCCCTGGGAACCGCTGGCTGGTCCTCAGGCACGGCCGCCTGGCCATTGGCTGCAGTGGCACCCAGCCCAAGAGGTGGTCCTCTGCGCTCCAAGTCCTCCTCTTGTTAGGGAAGTGCCCAGAGCAGCAGGGGAAGAAGAGACCTCCCTCCCCACCGCAGAGAGAAGGTGGGGAATCTATTTCTCAAGATGAGCTGTGCTCAGGCGACCTCAATGTTTCCGTGTTGTTTGTGATAGAAAAGCATCTCTTGGAATAAAAAGCAGGAAGGTCCACATGCGGTGTGAGTTGGGCTGAAGGCCAGGAGCAGGGTAGGGGGACCCGGCGGGGAGGTGGGGGACAGACGTGTTGTGCCTTCCCTGTGCCCCTGCAGCCCCAGACCTGCTTCTGATGGGGGAACTCTCCTCCCCGCCCAAGGCATTCCCTGGACCTGACATGCCACGGCTGCCTGTTTCCGGGAACGACCCCAGCTCTGCAGCCGCGTGTTCCAGGTGTCCTGAAGCTTGGCCCTTCTGACCTGTCCTCCATCTGGAATACCCTCCCCTTTCCCCAGCTGTGCCAGGAAAGCCAACTCGCGTTGTAGGATCCTGTGAGAAACCTCACTTCTCTGTGTGTTTGTGTGGTCTTTCTTGATCACCCCAATTCAAACAGGCATTTTCCTCTAGACTGTCTGGCATTCGCTGTCAGAAACACTCATTTGACATTTATCACATTCTGCCTTTTATTGCCAGTTATTTGTTACTGTTTGAACTCTGCCCCCGCCCCCTGGTGTGCAGTGCTTTTCTCTCTGCTTAGGAGGCGACCTGTCCCTCTTCCATTCACTGAACCTCCCAGGCCCAGCTCACAAGCGCCCCCCCACCAACCCCCGGGCTTCCCCTCTGGCTTGTTGTGAATCACAGTCTGTTTTTATTCACCAGAATGAATTCCCCGCAAGGCTAGCAACTATATCTGACTTATCTTAGCGTTTCCAGAGGTTTCCAGCTCAGCAATGGTGTGAGAATGCCGAGTCAGCACTGGGAGTTTTTGAGGACCGTTTGATGTGTCCTAGGTTACAGGTTGGCTGCATCGTGCTTTTTTTTCCTATTGCATAGAAAGCACTGTGCACGTAACAGGTGCTTAATGAACAAGAAACACTATTAGTTGTGATGTCTGTGTTGATAACACCATTACCAGCATTATTGCTCAATGCTGTGGCAGAGGCTGACGGGAAGAGGCAGGTGCTTGGTCCATTTCTCATCCTGGCCAGGGGAACCCCGTCTGGAGTTGTCCCCGTTCACAGGAAAGATGCCAAGGCAGCCAGATTCCAGCACAGCCCTCGCCTGCGTCTGGGGGTTGGTGCTCCGGCTGGCGTCCAGCTGCCTCACCAGACAGGGTGCTTTGATGAAGCACCCTAACCCTAACCTCCATCGGGGCTGTGTCACCCTGCGAGGGCCTCAGGTGCAGGGGCAGAGCCTGGGTCTGCTTCCTGTCTGCCCGCCGGCCCGGGTGCACGGTTAACTATGGACCGTGGAGGTGGGATTCCAGGAGCCACCAAAGTGGCCGAACAAGTCTAGGGGGCATAGAACCCCTCTTTACCTTTCTGACTTGACCGTTAAGGCAGGTCTGAGCTCTGGGCCTGGCACCAGCCTGGTGGTTTATGTGACACTTTCAAAGCCAGTGGCTCCACCCTCCCATCTCCTGTGAGCATCTCCGTGCAGGGAGCTGGCTGTACCCACGGCCGTTCCACGGAACATCTCAGCAAGGAGAAAGAAAAACAAAACAAAACAAACCCCCTAAACTCCAGCTCAGCAGAGCCGTGCTGCTGACTGACTGTATTTATCCTGACAATTCTGTTCCTTGTCTTTCTCCCTGAGTAAAGCTGTTCTTTTGATCCCAAAATTCTCGGAGAGAAGCGAGGCACAGAGCTAATTATTTTTTAAAGTTGCTGAGGCATCATAGCCATAGAGAGTCACGCCTCCATACGAGGGCAGATTCTTCGGGAGAAGGTCCCCAAGCTGTCTCCCGGGCCCTCGGCTGTGAGCCTAGTTGTGGGCAGAGGTGAGATGGCACAGGTGCCTGCAGGGTGGTCCTGGCCCCTGCCTGCTGCTCGGACCCCAGCCTGCCCTGGCTCTCAGGAAAGCCCTCACGTGATGCGTTTGGGTCCTGCTGTCCTGGCAGAAAGCTTTGTTGGGTGAAAGTTGTAAAAGGACCTGGGGGCCGGCCCCTCGGAGAAGGGAGAGAACAGGCAGCAGCTGTCACCGGGTGATGGCAGAGCCGAGGAGGGAGACAGATGGAGATGCGTGTGACTCCACAAGAAGCGAGCCGGCTGGGGGCGGGTGGAATGGGAATCGGGTTTCTCAACCCACACAGTTTCTTCTACCAAACCCACCATCCTGGAGGGAGAAATGGGTGACATAACGTCCGTTGTATGTCAGGGAAGATTCTGGAAAACATGGTGGAGTATGGAACCCATTCATTCTTGGGCTTGCCAGCCTGACCCCGAGCCAGGATTGTGGGAGGAGCTTGACCCCAGGGGGAACTTGGCTGGGAAGGGCTGTCTCTGGCTGGGCCGAGCTCTGTAGCCTCTACCGCAGTTCTGAAGCCATGCTAACTCTTCTGGATCCCTTTGGCCGGAACCCCCTTCTTTATTCCTGGCCCCCACTTCCACGTGGGTTCAAGGGTCACACAGCTCTGGGTGAGATCATGGGCTGCCCTGCTTCCTGGAAAGCTCATTTGACCTCCTGGAGCATCTGTTTCCCTGAGGGTCCAATCAGGTAACGTAGGCGAAGCCCCTGAAGTCCCAGGGGTCATCCTGCTCGGAGGGGTGCACTGTCCTCTGGGCCCTGCTGCCCCTTGGTGGGCCTGGTACCCTGGTTCCGGGGAAGCCAATGTGGCACCGGGGGGACATTTCTACCTGGCACGTTCTGAACCACTTCTGTGATTCCAGAAGGCACAGATAACAGAACCCGGCCCTTGGTGACTGAGGCAGGCTGGGCCCTGCACTGTGAGTCCGTGTGGCGGGCCATGGAGGGCCAGCATCACACAGCCAGGTGGGGAGGACTTCCCGTGCATGTGGGTTGGGAGGTCCAGATTCTACAGCCCCGGAATGTAAAGTCTCGACCATGAGCCAGCCCTCTGGGTACCAGTGGCTTCTCAAATCATCCAGAGAGAAGAAAGCAGGGTCTAATCTCTCTCTTCACTTTCCTCAAGGCGTTTGCCGCTCTTTGCTGCGGCATCAAAGCCACATTAGTGAGCCCAAATCCCCTTTGTAAATGGTCTGACTCTAGGGTCTGCTCCCTGGGGGAGCCGTCTGGGGGCTTGTCGTGGCTGGGAGGACTGGAAGCTCCTGGAAAATGCCCGTGGGCTGGGTGTGTTCCAGCCTCTGTGTTCCCATCTGAGAACGAGTGGAAAGTTGTCCAGTTTTCTGGGCGGTTCCTAACACCCATGGCCTTTCTGTCCCACGTCCTCACAAACCTGGCTGAGCTTAAGATCCCACGCAGTGGACATGTGGAGGAAAGCCTCACTCCCCGCGACCCAGAGATCAGGGACCACCTCCCTCATCTCCCACCAGCACTCCCCCACCCAACTCCATGGTTTGCTGCAGGGACCCCTCCTGCTTCCCCCAGGTGGTGGATAGAGGGCTGATGACACATTTGATGAGTTTAAGGAAAGGATGAGAAAGAAACAGAGATAAAATGCCCCTCACAAGCGGATCCCCATCCAGGCCTCAAGGACAGAAGACCCAAGGCCTGCGGGCAGGGGAGGAAGCTGCCCACGCTGAGGACAGGGGCCAGCCCTGCTTCCATCCACCGGCGGCCCGCAGGCCTACTGCCCGTCTTCCCGCCCCTGCACGGAGACTCAGGGAAGAAGAACGGTTCATCTGTCTCCATCTGCCTTACAAGGGTCGTTTCTGTCTTAGAACATCCCCGATGGCCTCTGCCACATCCTCCGCAGGTGGGGCCTCCAGCAGTGCTCTGGTGGGCGGTGCTGTCCCTCGCTGGGGGCTTGAGGAGGGTGGAGCTCCCCTTCTCTCTGTCTCTGGGTTGGGGGTGGTGCCCGGGGACGTCTCTGTTCTCTGTGTTCCCTCAGAGGGCTCGTCCCCCCCCTGCAGTTTCATGCTCTGAGGGTACCACGGGCAGCAAGGAGGGGCCCCCCTCCCGCTAAGGGCAAAGGCCAGCTCTTCCTCTTCTCCTAAGCTCCAGGCTGGCTGTATGTCCAGCTCATCGTATTCAACACAAAACTCATCACCTTCTAACTCTCCTATAGTTTCTGGCATCTTCATTCTCCCGGTCACACCCCAAAACCCGGAGTCACCAGTGACCACACAGCCCCTTGCCCACCTCCATCCAGTCTTTGTGTCCAGCTGGTGTGTCCTTCTCACCTCCTGCTGCATCCTTCCCGCCAGGCCCAGCCCTGACTCAGGCCTCGGGCCACACCTCCGCGGGGCAGCGATCCCCTCCTGGGCTCCCTGCAGATGCGCGCGGATTGATCATGCCGAGGCTCTGCTTTGATTACAGCACCTTTATAGACACATAAAAAGGAAGCAGTTAGGCAGTCAGTCATGGTAAATGGTAAACGTTAACCACCTTTACAGACTTTTTAGTGCAGCCCATGAAAATTGTCACCAGCCCTGAAGGCCCCACATTTCCAGGGTCCAAGGGAGCACCTGCCCGGGCAGGAGGCAGCAGGCACCTGGGAACACGGGCACAGAGCTGGCTCTGAGGGCTATGTCCTCTCCCAGGTCTGACCTCACAAGCCGGGGCCGGCGCTGACCTACCCCAGGCCCGCTCCTCCTGGGTCTGCCCAGAGCCCGCGCTGGCCTCCGGCTTGTTTCACTCAAGAGGGAAAAGCAATCGCTCCCTCTGGGCCCTGTGAGCGCCCTCCGTGAGAGGCCGTACATCACAGCAGTTAAAAATGGGGGTCATGGGGTGTTGATCTCTCAGCTGCTGGATGGGGGAAGGCTGGGGTGTCCTAGGGAAGTGCTGGGGTGGGTGGAGCAGACAGGCTTCAGCAGCAGATATTAACCGATCAGTAGGGGAGCAAATACGCCCACTCAGTGATGGGGCTGGATGGAAATGGAGCCAGGATTTGCTGGGGTTAGGCTACGAGGGGTTGTTTTCTGTCAAAACCCAGTTGATGTTGCTGCCACCCATGGTGATACTGAAAGAGCCAGCACTTCTGAAGGAATGAAGGCACTGGGAAATAAAAACAATTTGGTGGGTTCTGGAGTCAGACCCCCTGAGTTTAGAACCCAGCTCTAACCCTTACTGGCTGTGTGAACGTGGCCCTGACACTTACCCTCTCTGGGCCTGTTTCTTCATTTGTAAAATGGGTATAAAACAGGGTTGTTGTTTTGAATGAGCAACTCAGGTCCTGAAAAGCCCTTTGGCACAGCGAGTGCAGCTGTGGGGAGGGGAGCAGGGGGATGCTATTGCGGGCAGAGGTGCTGCAGTGCATGGTATGCGTAGGAATGCTGACCAGCTCACCCCCTGGGTGGCCTTGTTCTAAACTTGCCCCCTGCACTTTGCTTGCGTGGGTCTGCTGCTCCAGGCAGGGTCTGCTGGGTGTCCTCCTGACGCCCCATCTGGGCCTGCGCCCCGGGTACACCCCTCCTCCCACCCATGGGAGGGCTGTCGAGTTTGGTTATCTAGCATCTCCACCCCAGTGAAGCCTTCCTCTGGCCGACTCAGCTCGCCGAGGCCTCTACGTCCTCTGGTCCCAGGGACTCACTCTTGGAACTGTCCCCTCGGCGTCGGGTGTGGCTCCTAGAGCTGTGTGTGTCAATGCACCTGGAACTTGCTTTCCCGGCTGGTTTGTCCATGTGCTGTTGGAACGTGGACTCTACGCAAATTCCTACTTGACCCTGTGGTGTACAGTGTGACCCTACGCACTCCAGGAGTTCTGTCTGATTGATGCTAATTCACTCCCAAGACCGCGTGCTTGCTGCCTGGTGGCCGGGGGACTATGGGGCGGAGGACACACGGGTCCACCTGCAGCATGACCACAGGCCTGAGGGTGGCTCTGCCTCCTCCTCTCACTGATGTCCCCCAGGGCCACCTGCTCAAGGATCAGAACCAGCGTGGCCCAGCAGGCTCCTCTGCCCCTGCTGCCCCATGTGGAGCAGGAGGAAGGCTCCCGGACGGGTCCACACGGTGGGGAAGTGGACGGTGATCTCAGGCAGGGATGGTAGCCCCCTCGGCTGTGCAGGGCCTGACACTGCAGACGCACACGTGTCTCCAATTTGCACTCGGCCTCTGGGCTTCCAAAGCCGATGGCAGCCCGATCTGGAGAGTCCTTGCCTTGGAGGGCCATTGGCAAGAGGCTGGCTCTGCCGTGTGCTTCAGCCTGCAGGAAGCAGGCTTTCTGTGCCATTAAATAGTTAACGTGGTGCTACACAGAGAAAAGGCTTTGGTGTTAGTAAAAGGCTTCAATTAATTGCTTTCACTTTAGCCATGTTCTGCATCTCCAGGAGGAGACAAGAGAGAGGGAATGCGGGTTTTGAAGCCGAGCGAGAGACATCCTCATAAAAGGCGACAAATGCCTTCTTCCGGTCACGTGGGGCAGCCCAGTCACAGGAGCGCGGGCCGTGGCAGCCACCACCGGCTCCAGGCTCTGGCTCTCTTCCACTGGCTCCTGGTGAGCTGGGCGGGGGGTGTGGGGACCAGCTCCTTGCTGAAGGGTGACGGCCTCTGATGGGCTGACCCAGCTCCGAACAAGGCTGCGGCAGTCACGGGTTGCTTTGTGATCTGCTACTGGAAGAGCCCGAGTCATCACAGGCCTGCCGGCCGGGCCTTAAAAAAAAAGCTGCTGTTTCCAGGAAGTGGCTGTCAAGGCTGGGGCCGCACCTGGTGGCCCGTGATGTCGCCGAATCATGAGGTGACGAGGTGATGGTGTTTTGCACTTTCATGGCCCAGTGCCTGCCTCATTGTGCTGTCGTCTCTGGTCTGTGTCAGCCTCCCCAGATGTCCATCCTCGAGGGCAGACACCGTCCTTGTCTTCCTATCCCTGCTCCAGCAGTGCTCAGGGCCTCCCGCCCCATGGGCTGGTCCACAGACTAGGACATGGAGAGGCCTCCCGGGCCTGCTTTAATGAGGGAAGACAGACTGTCAAGAAATAAAAAAGGAAAATGTACAGTATTCTGATGGTTTTGAGGACAAGAAGAACAATAAAGGAGCAGGGTGGAAATGCCAGGGCAGGGCAGGCACGGGGGGAGCTGCATGTTGAGGAGGGCGGTCAGGGTTCTCGCATTCAGGCAGAGGCTCAAGGAGCGGGAGATGCCGTGTGTCCAAGAGCGCGGGGCTTTCCCGGCAGAGGCCCTCAGAGGAGCACAGACCTGGCGTGACTGAGGCATCCCAAGGAGGCACATGAGGCTGGGACTGAGCTCAAGGGAGGGTGATGGATGCAGCCATCAAAGAGGTAACGGGACCCGACCGCGCAGGCCTTGTCAGGGCCTTAGCTTATCTTTGATAGGAAGTTATGGGGCAGTTTGGAGCCTCCGAGCCCTGGTATGGAAAGAGTAATGGTCCCAAAGACAGGGCCCTGAGAATATGTGCAGGTGATTAAATTAAGGCTCTTGACCTAGGGATAACCCTGGATTACCTGGGTGGGCCCAGTGGCATCATGAGGATCTTTATATGAGGGTCAGAGAGAGGAGGCCATGGGGTGGGGGAAGCTGAGTCGCAGTCAGAGAGGCTGAGACATGCTTGGCTGGCGGCTCTGAGGATGGAGGAGGGGCCGCCAGCCAAGGAGTGAGGTGCTCCAGCAGCCGGCCCACCTCGGGCTCTGACCTCCTGAGCTGTCAGGTAGTGAGGGATGACTTGTCGCGCAGCAGCAGCAAACGAGCCCTGATGTCAGGAGTGCTGCTCTGTGACTCGCCGGCGGCCCCAGATGACTCAGAGTCAAGTCACTGGGAAGAACAGGGCCAGCAGTGGGGAAGCCGGGTCTCCTCCCTGCGGTAACGGTAACGGAGGGAGCAGGGAGCGAGGTCGCCAGGTGGGTTCCAGAGACCGGCCAGGAGGGAGGTTCTTACGCAGACCTGCCAGGCATGGAAGCAGAGGAGCCTGCCTGGGGGAGGGGCCCACCCGGGCCGGTCATCTGAGGGGCTGCGTCTCCTGGACCAGCCCTGGTGACAGAAGAGAAGGGGGCCCCGGGGCTGGGTGGGAATCAGCTGCTGGAGCTAAGACACGGGTGGGCGGACGTGGCGGGGCGGGCAGTGCAGACTTCAGAGGGAGGGGCGGCTCCTTGGGCTCCCGGCATTGTGGAGGGCCCGGAGGGGAGCGTAGGAGCAGAGCGGAGGCTGCAGTGTGCTGCTTGTGCTCCAGGTCACGGAGAGGACCGTCCCCTCCAAGAGCTGCCTCCCCGGCCCCACTGGCCTGGGCCTCCAGTCCACCTCCAGAGCTTCTTCGGCGTGGGCGGCCCGCTCTTTCCCTCCATCTGGCGCTGAGTTTCATCCTCCAAGCGGGGTTTTCATCTTTCTCCTTCCAGAAACTTTCCAAGAGTAGTCAAGGGAGAACCAACAGCTTCTCTGGCCCCACTGGCTGGGAATCCTGACCTCGCAGTATTCTTTTTCCAGCGTGCTTTTCATATGAAATATGCTACGATCAACTTACTTTCATCCGTTGTGGGCTAATTCCCCATGCCCTACTCAGTTTTTTTTTTTTTTTTTTTTCCCAAATAAGTGGCCTTTACAAGGTCTTTAACAAAGACTTTGAATCCAGGAGATTCCTAGAAATCATATCCCTCTCTCCCTCTTTCCATCCCTCCATCCCCGTGTCCCTCCCTACCTCCCTCCACCCTTCCCTCCATCCCTCCCTCTACCCATCTATCAACCCTCCATCCCTTCCTCTGTTCCTCCCTCCCTCCCTCCATCCAGTTTCATTGAGCCCCTACCGTATGCCAAGATCTGTTCTCAGCATCAGGGACATGGCCGTGAACAATGCAGGTTTAGTTGTTGTCAAGGGGACTGCATTCCAGTGATTTTGATCCAATGGTATGAACCAACACTTAATTAAGTCTTTTGGATGTTAGTTACCTCAGAAACGGAAAATGTCAGGGCTGGAAGGTACCTTATAGATCATCCAGTAAAATCTTCTCATTTTGTAAACGAGGAATCTGAGGCCAGAAAACAAATGCAGGGGCCAGAGGTCCCTCAGCTGGTCAGCGGCCAGAGCGTTCGCCTGGCCTAGTGCAGTCCACCTGCCCACGGTCCCAGGCTTGCTTTGTGTCCGAGTGGCTGGTTTTCAAGGCTGAGGAGAGCGCACAGTGGTCCCAGTCAGAACAAGGAACACGGAGACATTTCAGGTGACTGGAATCTGGGGTAAGCGACAACACTTGTAGAATGGAAACACCTCATGTCTGTGGGACATGTGGTAATGTCTCCAGAGGGGGGGGTCCCCTTGGGAGCATCCTGGGACGACTTCCAGTTGGGGCAGAGGAGACAGGTAAATGCAGTTGGCCCTGCAGGCCTTTACCTGGATCGGATTTGAACCCCAAGTCTGGGCTCCCAGGTAGGGTAAACAACCCCCCAGACCCTCTGCCCACCTGGCCGGGCTGGACTCCTGCCGCTGGAACCGCAGCTCAGGGCCTTGCCCCCCGAGCCTCCCTGGGAAGCTGTGGAATCTGGCTGGCCTGCCCACCACCTGAACATCACCCCCACCCGGTTCTCCTTGGCTCCTCCCAACCCTGCGTGGAGGACAGTGTTGAGTGGCGCACAGGGTGGGCGTGAAAGTGATTCGGGGGTGTCTATGTGGGACTTGGAGAAAATGGTCATCACATTCTTTCTGTATTACTAAGGTTGATGGGAAGTTCTAAAACATGCAATTTAAAGAAAGATATTAAGTAATACATTTGTAGAAGAGTTCTAGAAATACATAAAACTTTTTAAATGAGCAAGTTGAGCTGGCTTTCACGAGCATAACTTTTTTATGTGTATCAGTTTTGACGCTTAAAAAAGCTACAAGGCCATTTCTGCCTCAGACGTAGTGATAATTTATTCAAATTCCTGATAGACCATTGACTAGAAAGTTTGTTCACACAAGTAGGTGATAAAAGTTTTTAAAACCATTTTTTTTTTAAAGCTGCTCAGAAATTTACAATAGTTGAAATTCTTTAAAGGCTCAGACGGTCCTTCCTTCTCCTTCAGGACCAGGGGAATGTTGGTGTTTCCTGCCGTAGTTTGACCTGATTCCTTGCTGGCCTTTTTTCATCTCAAGCCAAATAATGAAATAATGGCTGCGTGTCCTGTGAGAGCAGCGGGTTCAGACTCCATGGGAGGGCGTCCGCCACCGGCTGTGTGGACGCGGCTGCGTGGCCCTCTGTCCGCACCTGCACCTGCTGGAAGCCCTGCCAAGCCCCACCGCCCCCAGACCCTGATGCACCTGCTGCAGATGTGCCCTTGGGTGACGGGGACACAGACCCTCCGTGGGCCCCTTGCTGACGAGGAGCTGCTAGAGCAGCACCCCACCCTCTTGGCCACAGGCAATGCATCCTGTGCCGGTGGCCCACCCCTGAGAAGCACCCCCTGGGCTGACCCGGCCCTCTGTCCTCAGGGCTGGTGCTCCTGGCCACCTGGGAGCTCTTCTCGGCATCCTCCCCACTGACCCCTGCAGCGCCCCCTGTCTGCCTCACTCCAAGCAGATGGCGTTTTCTCCTTTACTGAGAAGGCTGAGGTTGCTCAGTGGAGACCCCCGTTTCCCTTCTTTTGTACCTCAAATTCTGCCTCCCTTGCCTCCCTCTCTTCTCGTCTCCCATTCACTCCATCTGTGCTGGATTCTTGGTTAGCTGCTGTGTAGGCCATGGAGAAGACGGGTCTTTCCCGCTGGGGGTGGTGGCCTGGCGCAGGGGGTGAAGACCCAGACTGGCCGTCTCTCCAGCATCTTCCCCACGTCCCCCTCCTCTTGTGTGTCCTCTGACAAGCCCTCCATGTCCCGTCTCTGCAGAGCCTCTGCCCACGCTCGCCCCCCGCTGCGGCTCTCTTCCCCCCTCCGCCCAGTGGTTCAGGTTCGTCTGGCCCGGCCTCCCTCCGGCTGTCAGCCCATCAGCCTTCAGCATCACGCCTGCTGGATCCTGCACACAAGCTTCCTCCAAGGTCACCAGAGGCCGGAATGCAGATCAAGGCTGTTTCCTCAGCCTCCCCTCCTGGTCTCCCTGCAGGATCAGCCTTCATGCCTGCAGCTCCCCTGCTGTCCTGGGGGCACTGCATCCTCCTGCCCCCCAGGGTTCCCTTTAACCCCTGGAGAGATCAGCCCAGGGATGGGAGGTGACTGAGGGCAGTACTGAGCCCGAGGGGAGAGGGCAGGAGCCACCGAACACCCAGCTCCACGGACTTCTGCTTGGTTGCCTTTAGTCTTTGGATTTTATCTCCTGGCATGACGGGTAGAAGCATCCTCAGCAGCAGAAATGTGCTTTGTGTTTGTTTAAGAAACAGCAGGGAACAGGCCAGTGACCAGATCCCCTTTTCCAGATCGGCTGTGTGGATGAAACGCCAGTGTCTGGAGGGGCTGTCCGTCCAGCCTCCCAGTGGGGAAGCTGCACACCCCACCCGGCACTCCCAGCCCCGGCGCCTCCGGGGGGAGGTCGTCCACCAGGACGTCCATCAGGACCAGCGCAGCCCCTTCCTCTGCTGCCCTGAGTCAGTGCGAGCCCCTGTCTCCGCCCTCGGCACCTTCTCTCCGACATCTCACCTGTTCCAACGGCTTGAGCTTCTCTCGGAGGTTGGAGTCTAGATACATAGTGCTGTAGGCTTTGTCCTACCGAGGTTTCCCCCGGAGGCCAGGCCTGAGGGAAGGGCTTGGAAGCTGTTTGTTCGGACAGTGATGCCAGATCTGGGGTGAGAGGCTGGGGGAGGGAGACCGGCAAGGAGGTGCACTGCTGAGCCAGCCATCTCCTGGGAATGCTGGGCTCCATCCTCCCGGCCTGTGTGTAAGACAAGCATCACCATCCCCTGAGGGGTAGGGGAGGGCCTTAATGTGCCCACCTTCCAGGGTGGCACGTGCAGAAGGCAGGCTGGCCCCAGTCCCTGGTCCTTAGTGAGGTCGAGGTCCTGGGAAGCCTGCCTCCGTGATGAGATGTGCCTTCCCTGGGAAAAAGTTATGGTGTGGGGGGGGTGGGCAGCAGGATCCCAGGAGGGACGGGACCGCAGGTGTGGGTGGTGTGCTCAGTGCGGGGGCAGAGCTGCGTGTGCGCAGGGAGGGGTGGCCGGGCCTCAGAGAGATGTCAGGTGAAGCCACGGCACCTGGATCCACGGGGATCAGGGACTGTCCTGCCAGATGCGGCCCTCAGAGAGCTTGAATGACCACGGGTGGAGCACAGTGTGCAGTGTCTGCACAGCGGGTGGGACTGCCGAGCAGCCTCCGCCTGGTTTCACTGCAGAACGTGGGCTGTGTGTCCTCAGTGAGCCCTTTGCTGCCTAAGGTCCCGAGTTAAACATCCCTCTAGTGACAATTTCCCCCGACACCTGGGCTCCAGACCCCACCTGATGACAGGTTACTGGCCAGGGAACAGCACACTCATAAGACGTTGTCATCAGTTGGAACTGCATTGTGGAAGGGAGCAGGGCGTGCTCACCACACACGCACACACACAATCACCACGGGTTCTGCTCTGTAAACGGCCGAGCTGACCTCCCTCTGGGTGTTCCTGGTGGTCAGTGCAGGTGCGAGAGGGCGACCTTGTGGGGTTGAGCCGGTGAGCAGAGGGCAAACGTTGTACCTGATTATACAGTCTGAGCAAACTTCTAAAAGGCCGCTTTTCGGAAGATGTATTTGTCCAGCACATTTGAGATCGATGAGGATTTTGTAGAGTTTATCCAGGGGAGTAAAACATTAGTGATCTTTCTGTTGGTTGACACGTTGATTTTCTTTCTCTCCTACTGACATAAAGGACTCCCTTATTTGGGGAGGGGCTAATCTCGTCAGAAGACTCCTGTGTCCAGAGAAGGAAAAGCAGAGACGCGACCTCAGAAATCTGCCAGTGTGTGTTAATGGGGCTAGTGTCTGGCGCGTGTGGGGATGCCCCTCCTGTACCAACCCTGGGGGGGCGGCCCACTGTGGACTCTGCCCAGAAACACCAGTGTAATGATGGGCGTTCCTGCCCCCAGCGCCAGCCCCTCCCTGCGCAGGCCTGCCGTCCTCGAGTTCTTAGTGTGGCCCCATCTACTTTAACAGGATCATCAGGGCCTTCCACAGGTGGGCCAGGCACTGAGGACCACTGTCCTCTTCCCCAGGGGCTTGGTGAGAGCAGCCCCTTCCCCTTGTCGTTCACTCTCGTCAATGACGTGGAGTAAACTGGGAAAGTCGCTAACTTCTCTGACCCTTGCCTGTCACCTGTACAATGGGGGAGGGGCAGAGCCACTGGACGGGAGGCGTGTGGGTTACAGGTGCAGCTGTTAGGGCGAGCTCAGTAATTACCTGATGTGGTTGGTTTCGTTTGCCCCCAGATTTCACTCCTGTGCAGATGGTGCCACAGCTTCCCGCGGGGGCTTCCACTGGGTGTCAGCCACCCCAGTGCTCGCTGCTGGCACATGTACAGATGCCCAGGGCTCCAGCCTCCAAACCTGCAGCCTGGACTAGAAAAGCGCCCAGAGGACAATGCAGGTGGGTTTTCTAACCCACAGGGATCAAACTGCCGTGGGGGAAGGAGGACCAGGCATGTGTGGTAACCCTCCCAAAGCAAGAGCCAAAGTCGTTCAGCTCTGCGTGATTGCAAACCTGCTCTGGACTTCCAAGGCTTTTAGATCTAATATAGTTTCCTTTAAAAATGTTGCACCAGCCAAGCTTGTGACGGCACAGATGACATCGTGTAGAAAAACCTGAACGTCACTGGCCCTGAATCAGGAGAGTTGGATTCCAAATGGGAAGAAGTTTTAAGAACATCTTAGCCAATTTATCAAACGGATAGTTTTCTTCTTGCATGTGTAAAAGAGTAATATATAATTAAAAAATTGCCAAAATAAGCCTAAACAGCTCTTTGAACAAATATAGAGTACAAATTATGTCATAAGAATGCATTGCACCTAGTTTAATTGGCAGTCTTTTCTTTCCTTTTTTTTGACTGCTTGCCTCGCGGGATCTTAGTTCCCCAACCAGGGATTGAACCCTGGCCCTCAGCAGTGAGAGCACTGAGTCCTAACCACTGGACCGCCATGGAATTCCCTTCTTTCTTAATAAATAGTACATAAAATAAAAAATACAGTGCAATTGTTAGTGTCTTAGATTCGGTGAGATACAGTATTAGGAGAGTGACCAGTATCTGTGGTTCCTTTAAGTAATTTCCATAGGACATGGTCCAATGAGTGTGTTTTCCCTCTCCTGATTGAGTTTGTTTGCCCATGTTTTCTTCGTGACAGTTAATTTTTGTGCCAACTGTGGTGTCCGTTGCTCAGTCAGATGCTAGTCCAGATGCCAGGGAGGTGCTTTGTAGATGTGATTAACATTTACAATCAGTGGACAGCAAAGAAGTAAAGAGAGTATCTTCCATAATGTGGGGAGGGGCTGATCCATTTGGCTGGGGCCTTAAGACCAGAAGAAGAAAGGGTTCTGCTTCAGGATGGCAGCACCAGCTCTTCCCTGAATTTCCATCCTGCCCTGAGGCTTTGGGACTTGCCAGCTCCTGCAACCCCGAGAGCCAATCCCTTAGAAGAAATCTCTGTCCTCTTGGTTCTGCGTCCCTGGAGAACCCCGACGCACGTAATCTTTTAACATGTGTTGGTTAGAATTGAACTGTGTGACCCACGTAAAGCAAAGAAGAGCCTTAGAGGTCAGTGTAGAGAGACGATTTCTGCACCAGTGGCTCTCGCTGCTAGCCCCGCGCCCCACCTCGTGCCCGTAGTGTGGCTCAGCCACAGCAGACCCCGTGTCTGCCCCGAGTCACCCCATCTCCCTGCGTTCGACCCGGGCTTCAGGCTACGGGTGCCTTCCCCGCTCAGGGCCGGCTCTGAGCCGCCCCAGGTCTGCTGTGAGTGCCCCAGGAGGCCGCGTCCCTGTCCCGTGGGGCAGGTGGGGCGGCGCTGACACCATCCTCCCAGCGGCCGGCATGGAGTGGCTGCCCCGGGGTGCCCAGCATCACCAGAGCCACCTGCTCTGGGCCCGGCTGCACGTGGGCAGAGTGAACGGCTATGTTAATAGTTTCCCCAGAATAATCCATCATCCCTCAACAATGCATTTCTGACAGTTAATTAGAATCCACACAGCGGAATAACGAACTCCGTGTTTAGAATGACGACCACTGTTAAACAGCAGGGCAGCCGGCCTGTGGTCTCTGGTGCTGGACGCCTCCTGAGCTTACATTCCAGACCCTGTTCAGCACGTCTTCAGCCAGTGATCCAGCCGAGGGGGTTTGGATGCCTTCACCACATGGAGGGCCCGACCTCCCTGGCCATGGGCAGGGGTCCAGGCATGGACGGAAGGGAAACTGCTGGGCTGAAGGCAGCAAAGCCTTGTCTTTTCTGGGGCCGCAGTGATGGGGGGACAGGAGATGGGAAAGCTTGAGTTAGAGGGACCTCAGAGGAAGAGGATGCAAACATCCCCCCACGTCCCCACGGCCGTGCTTTCCCGTTTGTCCACCTGGGTCGGGACCCTGCGGCTGGCCAGGGAGGTGTCTGGCCTCCTGCAAGGGTGCCCAGCTGCTCAGCAAGTAGAGAGCCTTCCTGTCCGGCTCAGCCTCACCTGCTGGAGAAGCGTCCCTGGCTCACCTGGTGGTGGTGACTTCCGTTCTGCCATCACCTTGTAGGGGGCCAGTCCCACCCTAGAGACCAAGAGGACTGTGACCAGGCTGGGGCCTGCGAAGAGCCAGCGTCATTCGATAACCTTGGGTCTGTGCTTCTCCCCCCAAGGAAGTGTCCTGCTGTATTCTTTGGGGGCGCACCCACGTTCTCTGGGCACCCTGTGCAGGGCCCTCGGTGGCTCCCAGGGATTGGAACCCACATCCGGGCTCTAGTCTGGGACCAGGTCCGCCCGCTTAGGCTGTCTGAGATTCAGTTCCCTCCTTTGTGTAACAGGCATAAAACTGTCTGTTTCTTAAATTCTAAAAGGAATAAACACTGTAATAGTGTAAAGTGCTCAATGAGTATGAGAGGGACCCACCACAACCCTTCATTCTTGGTCTCCCAAAAGGCAGGAGCTGCGTCCTTGGGGGAGAGGACACCTCCCTGCCCTGCCTTGCTGGGGGGGGTGGGCAAATTTCTAGACCCTTCTGACCCAACGGAAGCCTTTGCTGGTCTAGGGACGGGACGTGTCAGAACCACTGTAGGAGTAGTTTAGAGATGACCAGAGGTCACTTTATCTTGGCCCCTGGGCTGTGTGCTGTGGGCTGTGGGGTGGACGTCATCGCCCGCAGGCCTGGAGGCCCGGTGTGCAGCGTGTGGATTCTGTGGTTCGGAACTCCTGCCGTGGCTGTCTTGGAGCTTCGGGTCTGGCGTTGGAGCTCGAGGGATGAGGGCCTTTGGCTCTGACCGCCAGGGAGGGCGGGTCCAGTGAGGTGGAGATGGGACTGCTGGCTGGTCCAACACCCTGTTATCACCCCCCTCCTCACACTGCCGCTCACACCGCCGGAGGCTGAGGACGCTCTTTCTCCTGGTTCTTCCGAAGTACGCACAGCCAGTCTGGGACGGCAGTGGCGCTGGGTGGTTTTCGGGCCGAGCTGCAGCCCAGAATCTCCTAGAGCTGGTGGCCTTTCACCCCCTGTGTCACTGCGTCCCTTCTGAAGCCCACAGCCGGCTGTGGAACGTGGCCCAGTGTTCACGACAGACGCTGTCAATCACGAGTCACACTGGGCACAGCCGAGGAAAATTCAGGAGCCTGTGCAGATCCCACTGCACGAGACCTGGGGCCTGTGGGGGCCTGCGTCTCTCCTGTCCCACTGAAAGCTGCACCCAGGAGCTTGGCCCTCTTCTGCTTTCTCTTTCTTTCTTTCTTTCTTTTTTTACCGGTACGTGGGCCTCTCACTGCCGTGGCCTCTCCCCTTGCGGAGCACAGGCTCCGGACGCGCAGGCTCAGCAGCCATGGCTCACAGGCCCAGCCGCTCCACGGCATGTGGGATTTTCCCGGACCGGGGCACGAACCCTCGTCCCCTGCATCGGCAGGCGGACCTTCAACCACTGTGCCACCACGGAAGCCCCCTCTTCTGCTTTTAACAGCAGAGGGCGGGCGGCCCACACCTTAGTGCTCCTGGCCAGCTGGGTCTCAAGTGGTCTGTGCTGACCACACCCCCGCCCCCTAGGGCTGCGTTCGGCCCCCTCCCCAATCCTCTAGACCAGCCGACCTGGGAGGCCTGCCCATGGGGAGGCTTCATTCCCTGCCCACCCCCCATCCTGCCAGGTGGGAGGGAGACACAACCCAATGACACAGGTGGAAATGCCTCGTTACAGCTCCATGAATCAATCAGGTGCCTTGCGGGAAGATCACAGTATCCCAGATGCAAATCCCCACAAGACAACAAATATAGATTCCTTGGTCGTAATCAAAGCGACATCTTCATCTGCCTGCAGTGATTAAAGTGTAACCAAACTGCCATTTAATTTCATTCCAGTCCATTTCCACACTGTGTTGTGTAAAGACGTCTGGACACAGAAACACTCCCTGCAGCCCAGGCCGGGTGTGAGGGACTCTGGCCTGGAAGGCGCAGCTTGGGCAGGGGTCCCGCCCCTCATCTTGGACTGTCTCTGCGGGGGGCGTCCCTGTCCTGCATTTGGAAGCCCCCTCCATCTCCCAGCTGCTTGCAGCAGATGCCTGCCCTGCAGCTCAGAGAGGCTGAGACCCTCCAGGCCCACTGACCAAGTGCCAAAAGAGAGCTGTTTCCAGAGAGGCTCCGCCCACACCTTCCCTGGGGGTGAATGTACTTGGCTCCAAATGGCTGCCCCACCTCTGCAGGGAGGGCTGCCTGGCTGTACCGCAGGCCTTACCTGAGCCGGAGAGAAGAAGGCAGAGACCTCTTGTTCGCTCAGGGGTGTTTGAGGCCTGGGTTGGGAGAGGTGAAGAGGTAGCCATGGAGGAGGCCAAAGTCCCAGGTGAGCCAGGGACTTGGTCCAGCCGGGCCGGCGGGGCTGCCTGGGAGCTTCGCTGCAGCCCCTGCGACCGACAGCTGACCCACTTGCTCCGGTGGGTCTTCAAAGCCTGGAGAGCCCGTCTGTCTGCACGGGGCTCTCAGGAACTGGGGCGGGGCTGTGTAGGCTAATTCACATGAGTAGAGACCCCTAGGAATGCCTTTCCACCTTGTCAGCATCCGGAGAGAGAGAGGTGGGAACAGAGTCTCTAGGGTGAGAAGGGACGGTGGCTGGGGTCCCAGGGCTTGGGGGTGGGGCTGGGACTCATAGGAGCTTCTGCTTGCTCCCCTGCAGGAGGAGACAGCTTTAGCTCATGCAGGTCCTGACAAATCTGGGATCCCATTGTTTTAAGAGTGCACCTTGCAGGTTCCAAAACAGAGCAAGGGAAGAGGGTGCTCAGTAGACCGGGAAACACGTGTGTGTCTTTGCGTGCTTGTGTGTGTGCGTGTGTGCACATGTGTAAATGTGTGTCCACTCACGGCTCTCCAGCCCTTCTTTCTGGTTCCAGCCCCACCGGGTCTCACCTGCCCACTGCAGAAGCTCCAGCCGCCCCCCAGCTCTCACTGTTCACGAATCTCTTCCCATCGTCCCTCTGCTCCGAACCCTCCAATGAGTACATGCTGCCCAGGGATAAAGCCAGCTCTACTCTGGGCCTTCCTGATCCCAAATCCTAGGACTCCTCCAGTCACCCCTCTGTGCACAGCCCTGGCCTCCAGCCCCGTGAAACTCCGGTCCTGCCCCCAGGGTGCTTCGCGCGCTGTTTTCTGTGGACATTGCGTCTCCGGTTCCCTTTCGCGTGACCTTCCTCCCTGCTCGCCGTGGGGCTAGCTCTTCACCCTCCGAGCTTGGCTTGGGCACCTGTGCTGTGTCCCCCAGGGGTTCCCGTGTCCAGCCTGCCCGGCCGCACGGCTCTCAGATGACCCCCATGGCTCCCCCATCTCTTTGTGGCCTGTGGGCACCCTGACGAGGGACCCCAGTGGTCCTGGTGCTGTGCTCAGTGCCCGGCCCAGATCGGTCCTTAAAACTGTCCTGTATTTCCTTCATTCTGAGGACTGTCCACACCGCAAGTTGCACTGTCTGTGTGCGTCGTAGGAGGAAAAGGAACGCGGGCCCTGTTATTTTTGACTGAGTGTGCATTTACCGAAGCCACTGCATTTCTGCTTCAGGGAGGACCTTCCTCCCTTACACTCTGCAGGAAACCTTCACAGGAGCCTCACGGCGGCCACTGCGGTCCTCGGCATGCGCCTGAGTGGACGGACCTCTGAGGACTCCAGGGTTGTGGGTGTGATGGCGAGAATATTGGAAAAGGCCATGATTTCTTCTGCTTTCGCTATTCGATCAAACTCAGTTTTAATTTTTTTCCTATATTGACTTACAATTGCTGGAAGTAATTAGCCCGTCTCGAGAATGAGTCCGACGCTTTTGACAGATGCTGCTCTGCCCTGAGTGATGCTCCCCTGGGATGTGCACTGTGATCCCCCTTCCTTGCAGCCCCAGGTGCCCGTTGTCACATGGCAGTAACTGAAAGGCCACCTCCAGATGCACGGTCGGCTGTCCCTCCAATGCTTGGTCCTGGGGGTAGCCTTTCTGAAGACAGTTCTGGTGAAAATTATAGATTCGCCTTAAAGAGGAAAGGCCACTTACTGCGATGCTAGCTGATCAAAGCTAACTAGTTCACCACCTGGAACGCCGCGGGTGGAGTGATTCTGCGTTTGCTCCACCCTCCTCCGCCCGCAGCAAAGACAGCTGTGTTCAGATTTACTTCTCTACCTGCTGTCTGTCCGCACATTTCTCCCAACCTCGCGGTGGGATTTCAGTGACACTCAGTGTGACGCCACCTAAGAGCAGAGGGACACGGTGCCTTTATAAAGTGACTCCGCCCCTTTACTAAAGTCTGGCTGCGTCCCTCAGACACCCGAACGGCTCCTTAACTGTCTGCAAGGTCGTGCTTACCCTCTTGGGTCTTACCCCGGGTGGGGCCTCCCTCCTGTACCCCAGCTCCTGTTCTGCTGTGTTTTGTTCCAGGGGTTTCTGGAAGGGCAGGCGTCCCCACCCGGGACTCAGAGGCTGAACGTCCCATCTAAGGAAAGGCGCCCGTTGTCTCTGCCGCAGAGGCCCTGCAGGAGGCGGGGTCCTCAGCCTCACGCCCCTCCGCTAGGTTACCCCCACCAGACATCGGAAGGGTTCAGGGTCTCGGGCCCTGTTGCGTTTCTCCCCCATTGATTCATGTGCTCTCTCATTCTTGGGAGCCTTTGTACAGGCTGGAGGGGTCCTTAGAAGATGCTGCCGCTGAAGGGGTTGGGGGTTGAGGCCCCTCTGTCATGCACCTGGGGGGCTTCTCTGTGGAGTGGGGGTCCCGGGTCACCTGCTGCAACCTCTCCTCCCGCCAGGACTGTGGTGCAGCACCCCCATCCTTCTAGGGACCCTCCCTCCTGTGTCTCTTCTTTGGCCTCTCTTTTCCAAACATCCTGGGCGTTGGTGAGGCCTCAGCGAGGGGTGACCTCAGGGACAGAAGACTTATTCAGCCTTGAAAAACCAAACCCAACCCACGGCTTCAGCGACACTCAAATCCTGGGTTTTGGATGGTCGCCCCTCCCCATCCCTGGCCCTCCTGCTGTCACAGCATTCTTGCTGCCAGAGAACACAGGTGATGATTATTTAATAATAACCCACATTTGAACAGTTATTTTCAAATTGCAAAGCACTTTTACTCAGGGTATTTCAATTTCTCCTCACGTTGACTCTCGGACTCACTGTCATTCCCCTTTTACAGATATGGACAAGGGGAGCCGGGGTTACTCATTCATTTAAGTGTGTTTCATCCATCAAAAAGTACTCCCTGGGTGCATAGTATGTACATACCCCTGAGTTAAACTGTGTGTAAAATATCACATAGTAAGGAAAATATAAAATATGGAAATAAGGTAACACGAGAAGTGTAGAGGTAAAAACTGCTGTGGGATCACACATGAAAGGGAATTGTATTACCTATAGGAGGTGGTCTGCTGTGGTTGGTACGCGGGGGCGATGAGGTTAGAAAGTTCTCTTGGGAACTAAGAGAGGGTGAACTTTTAGAAATGCCGGGCAGGAAAACTGTCCTTTATATTACAGTGGCTGGGGTGAGGGTCATGGTCCTCCCTGGCAGAATGGGAGGGAGGGCCTGGGAGGGAGGTGAGCCTGGCCCGAGGCCTGGGTGGTCAGCAGGTGGCGGAGGTGGCCCTGAACCCCGGGTCCTCCCTGGCTCCCTGACAGCTGGCTGCTGTGCTCTTGGTAAATGCCTCTGTTTCAGGCACGGAAGGGGAGAGGGAGTGAGAAGACCCAGGAAGCTGTGGCCAGCTTGCCTCGCCTGGGTCTGTTCCCTGGTCTGTCCGGAGTGCAGGGTCTGTTGTCTTTCTCTTTCTGACTTACTTCACTTAGTATGATAATCCCTGGGTCCATCCATGTTGTTGCAAATGGCATTATTTCATTCTTTTTTATGGCTGAGTAGTATTCCATTGTATATATGTACCACATCTTCTTTATCCATTCATCCATTTGTCAATGGACATTTAGGTCACTTCCATGTCTTGGCTATTGTAAATAGTGCTGCTATGAACATTGGGGTGCATGTATCTTTTAGAATTATCGTTTTTTCTGGGTGTATGCCCAGGAGTGGTATGGCAGTTCTATTTTTAGTTTTTTGAGGAACTTCCATACTGTTTTCCATAGTGGCTGCACCAATTTACATTGCCACCAGAAAGACACTGTAACTCTTAAAAGTGGTGATTCAAGTGAAATCCTTGAATGACATTTTGCATGAAACAAGATGGTAGAACAGCTTGTATAGAATGATGCCATTTGTAGCAAATTATATGCACACGTCTGTCAAGGGGCTGCTCTGGAAGGAGGGTCACCGCAGAGTCAATGGATGGCATCTCCAGGCCAGGGAGGTTTTTCCTCTCCTTTCTGGGGGCAATTTTCATGGTGTTTGAATTTTTATACTTGAAAGGTGTCATCCAAATGTCCAATCCTCGGTCTGCTCAGCTGCCTCACCCGTTCCTTCCCCGACAGCCACAAGCAAGGGTTTTGCTCGGGTTTCCTCTGCTCTTTCTGGATCCTGGAGCTCCCCCGGGCACCCTCCTCTTGGGAACCGTGAGTAACAATCTACCTTTGGGGACAGTCGCCTCCTGATCTGCTGGCCTCACTGTGCCTGATTAGAACTAATCTTGGGTACTTTTCAAACAAGGGTCCATCAGCCCCAAGTAACGCAGGTGCTTAAAATCCCCAGTTTATTCTGAATTATTCCTAGTGGGCTCAAGCCCTCGGAAGATCTACACCCTCACTTTGCGGATGGATTAACGACTCCAGCAGAGGAGCCCCTGGAGGACGAGTGCACTTATGATCCAATCCGTCAGAACACTGCCCGGGGGCTGGCTTAGTCCTGACCTTTACGCTCCCACAGCGTTGGCTCAGGACGTCTAGATAAGGATGCATTTCAGCGCTGAGTGTTTGGACATTTGCAGGAGCACTCATTCATTCAATGGCCCCAAGAGAAGGTGGGAATCATGTCTGTTCGAGATGTGCCAAAAATTAAGGCAGCGCTTTTCCAAATCTTTTCTCAGACGTCTCTTGCTAGAAGTGTTAAGCCACCTAACACCCTCCCCGATCACAGCAAGATGCACCTGCAAGTGAGGACATGGACGAGCATAGCTCTCTCTCTCACATCCTTCTTGCTAAAAGACGATGTGAAAGCTCTCAGGCCAGTTCACACCAGGGAGACGTTGTGCTGGAGGCACTCAGGCTGTTACAGGAGGTTGTCAGCCAATCTCTTAAGCTCCTGGGAGCCTCCAAGGGCAGAGGAGGATCATTCCCCCTGGATTTGAACACAACACCAATTCACTTATGGAAGAGAATTCTTCTAGGAGAACAGAGGCTCAGAGCTCCTCCACGCTGGGGTGTGGTCCCGGTGGCTCTTGGTCAGGGACCCTGAGTGCCCTGCGGGGCTGTTCTGTTTTCCGTTCTGTTTTCCATTCTTTCTGTCCTGCCCAGGCAGGAGGGGAGGCTAGGGAGATGGTGAGAGAAGCTGCAGGGGGAGACCTCGTGGGTGCCACATCCACCAATAGAATTTCTACAGACCCAGGTCTCCTGCTTTGCGGGGAGGGAGCCACATTTCAGTGGTGTCCTGGTGATGGGTGAAGTGCGGTGGTTATAGGGGAGGGATGAGAGCCCAGCAGACAGAGAGCCTCCCTACACCCCATGCTAGCAGGACCCTGGCCCGAGTGTGCTGCAACTGCTCACACGTCCCGGGGCCTGTGAGGCCCACGGTCCTCCCGATGGTGACCTCTTCACTCCTTATGGTGACGGTGTAGGGTTGTGATTACATCCGTGGATGCGGAGCCTGAGGCTGGGGGTGAACGTCTTGCCTGAAGTTAACAGACAGTGAGGGTCTGGTGTGGACTTGAGCCTGTGTCTGACACTGATGCCTGTCCTGTAGCCCGTGCTGCAGGGGGACCGTGTGGCCCGATTCACCGCGTCTGCTCTGGAGGAGAGCTGAGGCCAGCACCCCCGAGGCAGCTGGTCCTCACACGGTCTCCTCCCCGGAGGCAGGCGTCACTGGCCCTCCCCGTGGAGCCCCTGGAGGAGGCTCCGAGGTCGGGTGACCCCATCGCAGGTGCTCAGGCAGGTCACAGGGCTGCAGTGACCGGGTGGAGAGTGGAAAGCTGGTTTTGGAACTGGATGCTCCTCCAATGGGGCAGGCAGTGTGCTGGGCTGGAGTCCTGATGGCCCTGCGGCCCCCAGGCTGCCCATCCTCCCAGGGACCCGTCCACATTCACAGAAGCTCCTGTGAGCCCCCGGGCCCTCTCTGGAGGCCCCTGCTTCTCCTTGAGTACAGGGACCCTTTGCCTGGGTTCCAGGTGGGGTCTGAGCAGCAGGCATGGGGAGGGCGGGTGTGGGGGGCAGGAGGCCTCAAGCGCAGACGGCACAGGCCTCCCTTGGAGTCTCACGTGTTCCGACTTCACCTGCCTCCCTGACACTCATATTCTCCTTCTCCAAAGCGGAGGAAATCACTCCAATCTCAGAGGATTGTTGCAAAATTTAAATAAGATTAAATAGGTAAAGCCCTTAATGTGCTTAGCACATGGTCGGCTCTCAGAGATGCTACTTAGGCCCGCTCCCACTCCTTCCCGTCCGCCTCCCTTACCCTCCGCCTTCTCCCTCCCCCTCCTCTCCCCCTCCCCTTCCTCTCCCTCTCCCTCTCCCCTTCCTCCTCCCCCTCTCCCCTCCCCTCCCTTCCTCCTCCCCCTCCCCTCCCTCTCCCTCCCCCCTCCCCTTCCTCTCCCTCTCCCTCTCCCCTTCCTCCTCCCCCTCTCCCCTCCCCTCCCTTCCTCCTCCCCCTCCCCTCCCTCTCCCTCCCCCCTCCCCTTCCTCTCCCTCTCCCTCTCCCCTTCCTCCTCCCCCTCTCCCCTCCCCTCCCTTCCTCCTCCCCCTCCCCTCCCTCTCCCTCCCCCCTCCCCTTCCTCTCCCTCTCCCTCTCCTTCCTCCTCCCCCTCTCCCCTCCCCTCCCTTCCTCCTCCCCCTCCCCTCCCTCTCCCTCCCCCCTCCCCTTCCTCTCCCTCTCCCTCTCCCCTTCCTCCTCCCCCTCTCCCCTCCCCTCCCTTCCTCCTCCCCCTCCCCTCCCTCTCCCTCCCCCCTCCCCTTCCTCTCCCTCTCCCTCTCCCCTTCCTCCTCCCCCTCTCCCCTCCCCTCCCTTCCCCTCCCTTCCCCTCCCTTCCCTCTCCCTCTCCCTTCCCCTTCCCTCTCCTCCCCCTCCCTCTCCCCTCCCTCCTCCCCCTCCCTCTCCCTTCCCCCTCCCCTCGCCCCTCCTTCCTTCTTTTCTTCCTTCGTCTCTATCTTCCTCCCCTGACTCTACTTGCCAAGGCTCAGCCTCCAGAACCACGTGCTGCTGGCGGGTTAGGACACGAAGAGGAAAGCTGACCTCTTGGGCTGCACTGATGCTCCACGGCCTTGCCCTCAGCTCTCTGACCCTGGAGGCAGGACCAGCCCCACGGCACTGTCACCCTAACGACACAGCGGGGTGGAGGGTGAAGCAAAACAAGGGCTGGTGGCCTCTCTTCCTCCTCTGGAGAAAAATGAAATTTCTGCGACTGTAAAGCTATGCTTCCCCTACAAAAGAGAAGACAATTAAAACTTACTTCTGCTGTGATGTAGTAAAGACAGAAATAACCGTCAGCATCAGGAAATGGCTCTGCCTTTTTTTCATGTCTGAAACCAGAGGTCCTCTCTGCAGCCGGCTCACTCATCCCAGCATTAATTTTCTATTAAGAATAAAACTAATGAGTTTATCCAATTTCTGGTGCCCATAAAGTCCTGCTTTTCATTGCCAAGTTTAAAAGCCTGCTGGAGACACCAGCTCCTGGAGGGGCACCAGAGCCAGGGCTGGCAGGTGCCCCCCGCTGGGTCCCAGGGCTGACCCCCACCTGTCCTGCCCTGGGGCCCCGGAGGCCTGCTTCCTGTCCCTCCCACCCCACCAGCCCCCATCTTATCCAACTTCCAGCCGGAAGCTCCGCTCCCGGGGTCCTCCCTGATTAACCCTGAGCATGTCGACCGTGACCTCAGCCTCCCAACACCTGGGCAGAGCGTGTGAGAGGCGGGGCTCCTCCTGGGGTGTAAGGTCAGGAAGGCTTTCTGAGGATGTGCCTGGTAACTATCAAGGCTGGGAACCAAAGGGTGGGTAGGAGCTCTGGGGTGAAGCGGGGGTGTGGAAGGCAGGGGGCCATGAGCTGGACTTGACTCGCTCTAAGAGCCCCAGGACGAGCCAGGCAGACAGGTGGGGGGCAGGCCAGGAAGCACGGCTCAGAACTGAGGACCTCTTGTTCTGTCGTGTGTCTCTTCTCACAGTGCATCACCCCTCCAGGCCAGAGGCCAGCAAATCATGGCCCTCTGGCCACATCCAGCCTGCTGCCTGTTTTGTGAATAAAGCTTATCAGAAGACAGCCTCATTCACCCGTGGCCACCTGTGGCTGCTTCTGTGCTGCCCCATCCAGGAGCTGCGCCAGGCCTGGAGGCCCCAAGGCCACAGCATCCACTCTGTCCCTCTGCAGAAGGGGCCTGACCTTGCCCCGAGCTCTTTCTGTTGCTGGCAGTAAACCTTTCTGGTGCTGGACCTCAAACAAAACCTCCCTGTCCTCTGCTCTGACGACTTGAGTATACGTAGTAATGTTAGGGGTTAAGAACTAATATGACGATAGGATGCAAACGCGGGGCCGCGGCAGTCAGAGCACCTATGCTGGGATCTGGCTCCAACAAGTCACTGATGCTGTGTAATAAAAATAACGAGGTAGTGAGTGTAGTAAATGCAGTAACAGTTTCTATTAACTCAGCAATTGTCACTTGATAGGCTGGACTTAAAAAATATTTTATTCCACTTAAATTCTCATAAAAAGTCCTGGACATAGGTACTTTTTGTCCCCATTTTACAGAGTCTTTAAACGAAGACTCAGAGAATATAAGTGATGAGCTTGAGCCAGTTAAGAATTATGTTCAGCTTCAGCAAAACCAGCTCCTTAAACAAACTGCAGGGCGTCCCTCCTCCCGTGACAGAGACCAGGAGGCCAGCAGGCCTGGGCAACGGGGCAGCTGCGCTCACACTCAGGCTCCGCTTCTCACACCATCTTCCGACCCAGGATAACGGGGAGGGAACTGGGCAGGACAGTCGTCTCCCTACAAGCTTCACACAAAATCTGCTGCTGGCATCTCAGGGGTCAGAATTCAGTCCCCTGGCCGTGACCACTGCCCGGGGCTGGGCATGGTGTCCACTGCATGCTGTCACCCTGAGCCCAGCAGGGACACACTGATCACCACGCAGACGTGCAGAAGGGCTGTTGGAGACGACTGGCAGGCCAGCTGTCTCTACCACTCCGCCCCCACTCCCCGCTACAGGACACATGCCCGACTCCCACGGCAGCCCCCAAATCCCACCTGGTCACTGCTGCCAGGCCTCTCAATGCTGTGTGACTGGCAAGGCCTCACCCCCCTACCAGGTCAGCTCCCAAGGGCTTGAGACCCATGAACAGAAAGCTCTTCACTGCAGCCCACCTGAGACTCCACCATGCAGAAAAGCTAACATAAGCACCAGGGAAAATGATCCACCCTCCATCCAGGAAAGGGGAAGAGGAACCGATGACCCGTCCATGGCGATGGTCAGCCCTGCCGGGCAGGGATGGGGGGAGCCACTCCTCGGCCTCACGGAAAACTCCTTGGACACGTCCCCTGTGTCTCTAGCTCCAGCCCGGGAGGGTCCTTGCCTCCTTGGTGGGGCTGGGGAACCGGGCTTTGCAGCCTCAGGCTGCTGCAGGGTGAACTGTGCAGAGACACAGTTCCCTCAAACCCGTCTCAGTGAGCAAATCACCGCAGCCACATTTCTTCACGTCTGGACGTAGCTTTTAAGCGGAATATTTGTGCGTCTTACTCACTAGCCCCTGAAGCTTGACCCGCCCCCTTAGCTTGTAAATTAACAGTGACTGTGGTGATAACACCCTTATCTGATCTCTGTGGGGCGAAGACTCCTGCTGTCCGCCAGGACTCTTAATAAAAGGGCTTGATAAATGCTGGGGTCACGGTTTTCTCTTCCACCAGAGCTCCGGCTCACAGCCCCCATTTATAACTCTCAGTTTGGGGGACGGCGGCTTGCTGGGTCTCAGCTTTGGAAGAACTCTCCTCCAGCCACCGCATGGGGTGTAGTGGGGGGATGCGGCAGCCCTCCCCTTCTGCACACACAGCCAGCTCTGCTTGGGCCCAGCTCGCTCCTGCAGCATTTTGTTGAAAGTGACAAGAGTGGGACATTCTCTTTATTTCTACCTTTTCCCAGGGCTGTGGCTCAGAAGGCCTGTGGCCGCACTTCCCAGGGAGCAACACGCAGGCTGGACTGGGTGCTGTGCCAGCCTCCCAGCCCAAGGCTTCCCCAGGTGCTGCCGGGTTCCCAGGGCAGAGCTCTGCTGCCTCCAGCTCTGCCGGGGCAGCCCCACCTCTGACCGCCAGTCCTCGTTAGAAACGGCCTCTGGCTCTTATTAGGCTCTTACTAGGGCCTGACCACAGGCAGCTTAAACACGTGAGGGTCTATGGATGGTGCTGACGCTCTTTCTGAGGTCAGGAAGTGGGGTCGGCCACTGCCGCCCAGCACAGGGGCCACCCTCCGTATCACTAGCTGCAGTCACTCTACCTGAGAAAGAGGTGCCACCATTCTCCTGCCTCACGGGGCTGCTTGAGATGATGAGGTAAGGTGTAAAGGTACTTTTTACCATATGTTGTCCTAGGAACATCCGTTACCATTAAAGTGTTTACACCTCTGAGAAGCTGATTTGCATCTAAGCTGACTTTCAAAGTCAGACCCAAAGGAGTGATGCTATTGGGAAATCTCAGGCCTCAGGCCGGCCAGTGTTGCAAGGTCACAGGACACTGGTGATGGCTTCCAGCCCCTTCCCTGTCCTCCTTCACCACCTCCTCCTTCCTACGTTCCTCCCCGACCCCAAACCCTTTCCTCAGCTCCGTCCCTCCCCCGCCCTGACACTGAGCAGGGGCCTGGTGAGGGAGGATGTCCCAAGCACAGCATCATTTGAGAGGACCCAGGAGGTCAGGAGGGGACCGGCAGCCCGTATCTCGGGGACCAGGAGGGTTTCTCACGGAAGTTGGCACCAAACTGGAGAAGCCCCGTGGCCCCCACGGGACAGACAGTGCAGGGTGGCCGAGCTCTGGTTGGCTGCACGGGCAGCAGAGGGGACCCGGACATGCATATGGAGACATTTGGGGACGTCCTTTGTGGGCTTGGAAGGCCATGGTTCTGGATGTGGGAGAGGAGGAGGCTGGGAGTCATGGGGGCTGCGGGGGGGCGGGGGGCAGGGCACGGCCCCCAGCAGGCTCTGCTGTCCTGGGCAATCCCAGGGGCTGGGGGGCTTGCTTTCCACACATCTGGCACGGCGTTCCCCACAGCGCCCGCATTTCAGGGGCTGACGCTAGGACACGGGCTGGAATCCAGACCTCTGATGTCCCCTGGCAGTCACTGCCCAGAGCGTCCTGACGTCTGGGGACCGCATTCCTGATCAATCAACAATTCATCCTCCTCTATGGCCAAAGCAATTCAGCTAAAACCAGATCTGAGCCAGGTCGTTCCCCTGCATAGATGCCTTCAGTAGCTCCCCATCACCTACAGACAAAACTGCTGTTCTGAAAGGGGCTTGTGGGGTCACTGTGCCAGGTCTGTGACCCGTGCCTCCCTGGGAGGGACGCCCCAGGCCACGTGTTTCTCACCTCCGTGCCCTCTTCTGCCTGGGCCCTCTCAGTCTCCTCTGGTCAGCGCCCAGCCGCCCCTGCAGGCCTGGCTCAGGTAGGCCTCCTGGGAGCCTTCCCAGCCCCTCCCCCAGCCGCTGACCTTGTGGATCCTGCCCTCTGCCCCCTGCACTGCACGCGGCCCGGCGTGTGTCTGTGCCCACCAATGCCGGGTCCCTGACTGTGGCTCTGGACTAGGCGGCTTGCTGGTTACGGGGTTGGAGGAGGGAGTGACAGGATGGCCCTTCTCTCTAGCCTTTGGTCTGGGAGCTGTGTCAGTGGGCGCAGAGGAGCGTTAGGGTGGGGACGCATCAGGGTGCTTGTCCCTACCTGCCCTCTGGGGGATTCTTCCAGGCCGGCAGCTCTGGGGCCCCGGGCGGTCAGGACGGTGCTGAGCCTGCGCTGCACTTGGCAGGGGTTGTGCGCGGCCAAAGCTCAGCCCCTTGGCCTCACATCCGAGCTCTTCTTTGGCCGCATGTCCAGGTGGTGTGTGCGGCCTTGGGAAGGTCACTAGGCTTTCCTGGGCCTCAGGGTCCCCGTCTCTAAAACTAGCAAGGAGGCCCCACATTCCTTCCATGTCTCCCGGCCCTGATGCTCTGGGGCTCCGAGCTCCTTTTGCTGGAGAATTGCCTAAGAGCAGGGGCTTGTGGAGAGAAAAGCGGGCAGGGAAGAGATGCCTCCGCTCCCCTAGCTTGGGGACCACGGCTGTGAGTCACAGCCGGGCCTCCCGCAAGGCTCGGACAAAGGCTGAAACCACCATTTCTTTGCTTTCCCCATAAAGGGCATTTATCTGGGGGGCAGAACGCGGGAGTCAGGCCACACACGTCAGAGCCCTGTGCCCCCCGCCTCTTCCCTCTGCCCCCCGCCATGTCACAGCCAAGCATCAGGGTCAAGGGCCTGAGCCTTCCCGGGGGCCTTCACCACAGGGTCCGGACACCCTTGGGTCTTTTACAGCAATGGGAATTCTGGAATCTCTTGTAATATTTCACAAGAGTCTAATAAAAAGTGTGCTTAGACCCACCTGAAAGCTGCAAAGGCAACTCAAACGTCAGAGTCTTTGGTTTTGGCTTGAATTACAGCAGCTAGGCAAGTGTACCCAGGCCCATCACCTCTGACGGGTTCTTGTAACATGCGCTGACTTGTTGAAAAAAAGGGAGACGAAGCAGCAAAGAGAGTCCAGCGCACCCTTCTTTGCCACATACTGCAGCCACAATAAAAAGAAAGGGCCCGGAAGCAGCAGGCTGCTCCCTGGGCTGGTAAGTGGGGGATGGCTGGGCCTCCCTCTTGGAGGGGCTGGCGCTCCTGGCGGGGGGCCCTCGGGTGGGGACGAGGAGAGAGGGGTCCAGACTGTCCAGGCCATGTGTTCTCCAGCCGCTTGTCCCTCCCGCTCCTGCCCCTGCAGACTCTTGGGGAGCCAGGATGGAATATGACCGGGGCCCTGGCTGGAGCCCCTTCCTCAGCCTCAGGGAGGAGGGATCTCTGGGCGCGAGGGCACGCCCTGGGCTCGGCGGCTGCTCAGCTGGTCAGGGATGTCAGCAGATGGGGCTGTGCGGGGCCAGTCTGCAGCGAGCTGGGAAGCCTGGAGCCTGCTTGACAGCTGGGAAGTGACCAGGGGCGGCATCGTCCTCTGCAGGAGGAAGAGGGGAGCCTCCACCGAGCCAGCACTGGCCGTGCAGGGAAGTGGGCATTTCACGTTGAGGCCAATAGCAAACGCCTGGTGGTTGGCCATGTTTACAGACGTGGCAGCCAAGGCCTGGGGTGGGCGTCAAGCCCCTGGCCCTAAGTCCTGTTATTCATAAGGGAAAGAGCTCATAAGGGAAAGGGAAAGGGGTGGGACCTGGGGACCCACGGGTGGGGCAGTGCCCCTCCTGCCCTGTTTCCCCCACCCCACCCCCAACCCGTGGCTGAATCTCACGTCAGCCTGAAAGCTCAGTGGAGGCGGCTTTGGGTCGCGTGTAACTTCAGGAGATTCACCCAGGTAGCCTTCCCTCCTGTCCCGTGTCACAGCCAGGGGGACCATCTTCCCAGGGGCCACACTGTGTGGGAGCTGGGCCCGGTTGCTGCTCCCCTCCCCCTCCACCACACGGGACCCCAGGCCCGGGGCGACACCCCTGTTCTGTGTGCAGCTTGGTTTTGTCTTGCTCAGCCCTGGGGAGTGACTGCTGGGGGCGTCTGAGTACACAGGGCTGGGGGGCGGCCTGGGTACACAGGGCTGGGGGTGTGCAGGCAGAGAGGACCTGGGGGCTCCATCACCTTTGTGGATTCAGCTTTGGAGCCAGTGCTGGCTGTTGTCTGGGCTCCCCCAGGGGCTGCTCCTCCTGCTGAGGTGGGATCCACCCCCCCAGCACCTACTGGGTTGTGTGCAGAGGCTCCAGGACTGTAACAGGAGCCGGGGGAGCGGGGGAGGCCGGGTGCCTCCAGCCTGAGGGGCTTCTTGTTGAGGTAAGCAGTTTGCAGCTCCTCGGCCACCGCGGAGGTGGCTAACGCATTCCTCTGACTGCAGCGGCTTCCTATTCCCCCGGAGCCCGGGGTCTCCCAGCCTCAGTGCTCAGGGAATCACAACCACAGTTTCCACGTCTGTTCACTGGAGAAGGAGGCTGAGGGCGCCCAGTATGGACCTGCAATACACGATCCAACACGTACATCTGTGCCGTGACGAAGTGCAACCGAGCAAGGGCTCCCCTGCAGGACAGGAGCTGAGGGCTGCAGTTACAGGCTGGCCAAGTTACTGCCTGTGTTGGAACCTGGCTCCTGGGGAGGGGCCACTGCTCCCCGTAATATGCTTGGTGAGACTGAAGACACACTGTGCTTATCAAGTGGCCGTGGCTGGGAGGGAAGAGTGGCAGCCGGGGTGAAGCGGGGAGCCCGCGGGGGTGAGGGGCAGAGCTTCCCCAGGAGGGCACAGAGCGGGTCCTGGGGCCAAGACCCCTGGCTGTGTCAGCACGGCTCTGACCAGCCGCTGGGTGGTCTCAGGTGGCTTTCGGGCACGCTGGGCCTCAGTTTCCTCGCCCGTAAATTGTGGGGTTTGGACTAGCTGGTTTCTAAAGATTTCACCAGTCCTGACATCCTGGTTCCTAGAAGCCTTTGGGGAGAAGAGACCTGCATCGTTATTTCATCATATTTGGTCTTCGCTCTTCCTTGGTTGGGAGACTAGAGATGATTAGTGACACCGAGAGGCTGGTGGGAAGTCAGTGAAATTGGCCCCTGTGACCCCGGGGACCCGGGAGACGTGCATTGCAGTCTCTGGCTGTGGACCTGTCCTCTCAGAGAGAAGTGCAAGGGACCTCTAAGGGACGGTGCTGGTGACAAATGGGCAGGAGGGGCGGGAACTGTCCAGCGGGGGAAGCTCCTGAAACCCGGGAGGGCTTGTTCATCCCAGAGAACCTGGTCCTTACAGTGTAGGAGTTGTGCCAGATGCTGGGAGGGAGGCCCTGGAACCGTGACCTCAACCCGCCCGAGGAGCTTATACCCGGGGAGGGAGGTGGGCACCAGCACTGCAACTTCTGCTGCTCCGCTATCAGAAAAAGACGACCAATAGTGAGGGGTTCAGAGGACAGAGAAGGACGTGAGCTGTGAGCGCTCGCCCAGAGGGGCTGAGGATCGAAGTGGGCTTGAGTCGTGCGTGGGTACAATTTACTGGCACATCGGTGGAATTTCAGCGGAAGGGATGGCACCAGCAAAAAGAGGTTTGCAAGCTTTGTAAGGGGTGGGCTGGGGGAGTGGTGAGGAGGAGACACAGAGAGGAGGAACAGAAAGAGAATACTGGAGGAGAGGAGGAGGGCAGGAGGGGACGGAAAAAGGCAGATGCAGAGAAACCTGAAGACAAGCCAGTGTGAGGCCCACGTGTTGGCTGGATCCGCTCCAAGCAGTGGGCCTGGAATCCAGTCTGGGAGGAGAGAGCTGAGTGCAGGGGTGGGGGGCGGGAGGGACAAGAGGAGGGGCGGGAAAGGGCGCGCCCTAATGGAGATACCCCTGCCCCCAACCGCGGGTTCAAGGTCAGGAGCCTGAGCTGCAGGAGCTGCAGCAGAAGGGTGGCCCCTGCTCTGCCCTGCCCTCCTCCCTGACTGCCTCCTACTTGCTGGATCACTTATCCCCCGGTGGAGGCTCTGTGGCCCACGTCCCCAAGATGAACGTTGCACAAGGGGCATTCTTGCTGTGCTGGGGTGTCAGCCGCCTCTAGGAGTGTCCACCCTTCAGGGTAAATGAGGGGTACCTCCCCAACACCCGAGCCTGTGGTTAGACTCCCCCCTCCCTCCTTCCCTCTGTGGGGACCCCCTTGGAGCCCACCGGTTCCAAGAAGTCTTTATGGCCTAAGCTCCCAGGCCAGCATCATCTTTACTCAAAGCTGAACTATTGAATTTTCCACTCAATAGATTAGAATTGACTTGTTTTTTTTATTTCTTAACCCCTTTAAACAGGCCTGCACCTGCACCTGTGCAGCTGCCTTCCTGCCGGTCTGAGCTGGTCTAAGAGGAGGGCTTTGTGCTAAATGAGATTTGTTAATAATTAAACAAATCATAAATTAAAATTAAAATAAAATTTGTTAATTTGTTAATATCCCCACCAGCAGAGCGCACTAGGTTATTTCTGTGCCTGAGCTTCCTTTCCCCACAATGCTCTCGTTATTCCCCTCCCACCTAGAAATCGAGGCAGGCAGTGGGGTGGGAGATAGGCTTTTAGAAAGATTCTTCAGTGAAGACAAAGACCTCTCACAGCAATTATGGCTATTGGAATTGTTTCCTTTTGTAATTTATTGCTGGGGCTTCACATGGGAGTTCAGCCCACGCTTTCAAGTGTTCAGTATCAAATAACAGTCGGGGCCAGGCTTCCTACCAAATGCAAGAACAATAAACCTTTCACAGAGAGGGAGGTTTAGGTTGTATTCCATAAGAACTTCCCAGGTGTCAAGCATTGACTTCCCTGGGTGCATTTTGTCGGGGAGGGGGTCCCGGTGATCCTAAGTGGAGAGGGACGGTTGATCTGAAATAGATCGAGAAGAGTACAGGCTGAAAGTTCTGGTCACCTGGCCTAAATCTCAGATTTTGTGACATCTCCAATCTCTGGTTGAACTCAAGGTACCCCCCACCTCCCCGTGCTACCCTGCGGACCTGAGGTATTTTCTCCTCTCTGAAAGAGAAGGAAACATCCATTATGAAAATCAATTGCTATAATTTGAACCCGCATGCATTTAAAAACTAAATTAAGCAGGTTCATAAAATCTAAGCTCCTGGTATAACAAGCTTGGTTCCGGAAGTGTCTGCTCAGACCAGGAGTGGACATGGGGGACGCACAGCTGTCAGGGGGAATTGCTGCTGTCCTCTGCCCTTTCCATCCAGGTGGGTTTATGACGCTGGCCCAGGGTTCCTGCAGTGCGGGCAGGGGACGCACTGTGCTCCTAAGAGGGCCCTCCTGCGCCCTTGCAGGTCATGGCAGGCTCCTCAAGCCTGGGCCTGGGTGGAGGGACCACACCCGCAGCAGCTCCAGCAGTGGGTTCCCAGCCCTCCTGCCCCCTTCCCGCCTGGCCATCGCTGCCCACCATGGACTGGGCACCACGCCCATTACAGTTACAGGCTTCCATCTTCTTCCTTCTGCCTGTGTATGTAGAAAAAAAGGATTCTTAAAAATGGAAGTAGCCACCTTGACTTCTCTGAGAGTTGGATGGAGTTGAGGGGCTGGAAGCATCAGAGTACATATTTTCAATGATAGATTCTGAACTCATTTTGGAAAGATTTGAGGAAGCCAACAGAGCAGGGCTGAGGGAAGACAGCCCTCTCCTGAGAGGGTAGCTGTCCTTCCAGCATTCAGGGAAACCCAGGAACAAGCAAATCCAAAGTGACGGAAGAAGAGGTGGAGAACCGCAATGCTGTCTCTCTAATTAGAGGAAGTGAGACGCAGCTCCAAGAAGCTGACAGCACTGGTGGCTAGGAGCCCCGCCTGCAGCCCAGACAAGTGGGGAGACGTGGGATTCCAGGCAGGCTGGGAAGGAGGGCTGATTCTTGTAAATAGGAATTTAGTTAACTTACTCCAAAGGGCAGAAGCTGAAAACTGGTATGATTCGTATCTAAATGTACTTATATGTTTATGTTCTTTTAAATAATTCTTTAAACTATAAATCTAGTGTCAGTGTAGTTTTCTGTAATTGTATTTCATTTACTGCCTGAATTCAGTTTTGGAATAAATAACATAAATCCACAATAGGATTCTTCAGCATTCTGCTTAGTTGTTAGGAAATGTGCTTTTATAAGGCAAGTGTATTCTCTAGAAGAGCTTGCTGGGGCTCTGGGATGCTTGAGCCAGGTCATCACATCTGCCGAGGCCTGGCATTCATGTCGTGACGTTTCCATTCAGATGTGAACACCAAGCAGCTGATGTTTAGCTGGCTCTGTGCCCACTGCAGCCCACGGAGGGGGAGGGGGGAGGGGCGGTGGGTGCTGGGCTCCCACACAAGCCCGGCATCCTTCCTGCCAGCCTGGGGACCACGTGGTCGTGTGTTTCATGGAAGCTGACCTCACCCAGGGGGCAAGTGGATGAGGGTCACGTTTCCCTGATAAGGCCTTGGCTCACCTCCTCGGGATAAGTAGGGCTCTGGGACATGATCTTGGCCGATGAGATAACAGGGAAGGGAGGTGAGAGGCTCTGAGGAAGGTTCTTTGAAACGAGACATGAGGCAGAGGGCACATCCCTTTTTCCTCTGGATGTGTCATTCCCAGCTGTGATGCTGGAACAGTGGCAGCCTCTCTGTGACCATGGACACCTAGCATGAGGACAGAACCCCAACATAATGAGGGTGGAAGAATGAAAAGACGTAAAGAACCTAGGTTCTTGATGACATTGCTGAGTCATTCAATTAAAAAACCCTGGAATTCCCCTCCCTATGACAGTGTGTTTTGTGGGTTAATAAATTGCCTTATTGGGGTTGGCTTGTGAGTTGGGTTACTTGGGCCCATAGGTAGCCATGCATGTATTTCTTAAACCAACAATCTTATGAAGTAGGTATTACTATTACATTCATTTTGCAGGTGAAGAAATTGATGCTCAGAATGGTTAAGTAACTTGCTCAAAGCCACACAGCCCGGGAGTGCAGAGGTGTGCTCAGGCCACCGCAGAGCCATTGCTCCTTTGACACTGACGGCTACTCCACACTCAGCTGAGTCCTCTGGAAGGCCAGCCAGCCAGGTTGGAACCTGCGGGGTGGGTCCCCTCACGCAGCAGCCAGGCTCGGCCCTGCACCCCGTCCTCTTCCTCCAGGCAGAAGGTAACTGCAGCAGTGACAGCAGCTTTGATGGCAAAGGGTGACAATCTCTGTCTCTCATGTCATCACGCTATCAGCAGTCAGGCTCTGAAAAATCAATCCCGCACTGACTCATCCCCCCGAGATGCGGCTGACAGCAGACACCGTCTCCAACTGCAGGCTGGCCGCGGGCAGTGCGTCTCCAGAGGGCCTGTGCGGTTTTATCCTGCTCTTTACTTTGAGATTCAGCCAAACTCCTGCCCCCTCGCTGGTGAGTCTGCCCCTTTGCCCGGGTTTGGCGGAGGTGTGAGTGGATGACGTGGTCCTGCCTGTTCCCCTGGCCTCCAGCTGGCCTGGGCTCCCTTAAGGGTACCGCACGGTCACACTGATGTTTGATCCCATCAGGACCCAGCAGCAGTCAGGACACAGCTGCTTTATGGGTCACTTTGTCAAGATGGTCCACCCGCCCCGTCCCTTCCCTGCAGCCAGGAGGACACGGCTACGGAAAGTGCCGGGGGCATTGGGGGGGCAGCTCCCAGGATTTGGGAGTAGGGCCTAGGGGAGGAGTCGCAGGAAAGACGGGAACAGAAGGTGGAGAGGACGGCAGACGGAGGGGGCGTCTGACCTCAGGGACCGGCTAAGGCGGGCTCGGGGGCAACACGACGACACTGCCACACCTGCCCTCCATGAGCTTGGAACACCAGCTGGAGACTCGTGACGCCTAGGATGAGGGCTGAGTCAGCACGACCGTGAACCTGTCACATGTCAGAATTTATCTTGTGCCATCATTTCACTAATGACACAGATAATTTCATTTGATCCTTGTAACAACACTGTGAAAGGGGTACTGTTATTGTTCCCAGATGAGGGAACTGAGACTCAGAGGGTTAAGTGGGTTTTACAGGGTCACATGGCTGGTGGGCATAAGAGCCTGGGATAGAGCCTGGGATAAAACCTGGGTCTTCTGGCTCCAAATTTCAGGAGCCCCCGGGCAGCCGAGAGAGACGCCCTGTTCCGGAGCCTTTAGGTAAAGGGGCCCAGGGTAAACGCTCCTGTCACTCCAGACCTGGCAGAGATGTCGGCGAGTGGCACCTTCATCTGGAGACGTCTGCGTGTTCTGCAGGGTCTGCTCATGGCCGTTTGTGAACTTCCGGGGCCTTTTGCTGACAGTGCAATTTGCAGCCCCATTAACAGTAACGAGCTGGTGAGCGTCAGGACAGTCGGGAGCCGGGAGGGAGAGGAGGCCGCCAGCCACCCGGAGAGCCGTGCTTGGTGGGGATGGACGAAGACCGCGAGTCCCCCTGGTGCCCCCCCTGTGCCCCCCCAAAACGACAGGAGCCGTCCATCCGTCCTCCCCTCCTGCGGACATGAGTCACCGCAGCACGATTGTCGTGCTTTCCTCCCGTGGCTGAGGGTGAGCTCTGATGGCCACTCAGGCACAGGTGTGGTGACTCTGGCACCACAGCTGAGTTCCTCTGCTGGACCCCTGAGCCTGTGTTTCCGTGGCCATGTTGCTTTGTACGGGAAACGAGGTGGTCAACTCCACCACGAGGAAACCTGGATTCCAGTCATTTAACCCCGTGAAAGTCATCACAGGCTACTTAAGGATGTCTTAAGAAGAGAAACAAGGAAGAATGCGCGGAACTGCCTGACATGCGGCCTGGGTCCTGGTTCTCATGGGCCTGGGTGGGCAGAGGCCAAGCGGAGAGCCTGGGCTCCATCTCCGCGGCCAGGGCAGCAGAGGAGAACCAGTGGAAGAGGACAAAGCCGGTGAGGACGCGCCACGTCCCGCTCGGTGGGGCAGGTCCGTGAGCACCGTTCACAGTCGGCCAGGGTGGGGACAGAGCTGCATTTAGGACACAGGACCCATGTCCAGGAGCTCTGTCTGGTGGACACGTGAGTTCAGACGAGGAGGAAAAGGCCGGACAGAGGCTGAGGGCGCCTGCCGGGAGGGCCGGGGGCCGGGGTTCAGGGGCGGCTCAGAGCACGGTGTGACGGGAGGAGGGGCTCTGAGCATCCCGTGGTGCGTTGCCGCAAGGCCCTGGCGCCTAACTGACCCACCCAAGTCTCCATCTCCTTATCCAGGAACCGTGGAACCGCACCAAGGGCGCTGCTCCCGCTGGCCCAGGCTCCTCTCCTTCCTGACAGCCCCACGCGCAGCACGGCTTCAACGGCGGACACTTGCTTCTCACAGGTCTAGCCGTGGTGGGACCCTGGCTGGCGTGCTTCCGCTCACCTTCCAAGCAGACAAGTCTGTCCCCTGGGGCCCAGCAGTGCCTGGCATGTAGTAGGTCTTCAGTAAACACTTGCTGAATGAGTAGACGTGTGTGCAAAAGTGGGCACACGGGCACACGCATGCATATGCAGTGTCCCCGAGGCACGCACAGGCGTGCACACTGTCACAGAGGCGTGCACATCCATGCTGCTTGGGAAGGGACAGGGCCGTGGCTCCAGGGCTGCCATGAGCAGGCTGGGCCGCAGGGGACAGACCAGCTCTTACGGCATTTCCTGTCTCGTGGGGGAGCACGTGAACCAGGATGACGAGCTGCGTAAACTTCAGGTGTGAGACGTGCTTCTGAAGGTTCTCGAGTTCGTGCACGTGCGCTCGAGGGGTGTCTGTGCACCTGGGGGGGGTTCACGTCGCTGGTGCACGTGCACCTGTGTCTGCCGAGGCAGCACCGGCCAGCGCCGCGTCCTTAGGAGATGGGACACTAGTGGAAATAGTGCATCTGGGGGTCTGGGGGGTGTGCGGCATCGGAGGATGCCCAGAGAAGTCATCAACAGGCCGCAAGGGACAGAGCCTCCACTGGGCTCTGGGTCACCTCAGAGGGCAAAGAGCAGGCGTGTGGCCTGGCGGGGTGGCTTGGGCCTGGGAGGCACCCGCCAGATGTCACGACCATCCCATCCTCCTCCAGCTGTTTGTAAAATCAAGATCGCAGGTTAGTAGTCCCTGGGGCTCCACTGAGCCTGATGTTCCGTGAGTCTCGACATGACCCCTGCCCTTAGGGAGTGTGTCCTATGAACAGGGGTCCCAGAGATGCCCAAATACACAACCACACACACAATTACACATACACACACACACATGCATGTATGCGTGTACACACAAGCTCACACATGTGGACACGGCAGTGTGGAAGTTGGGACAAGAGGCTCCCAAACAAGTTAGCGCGGTCAGAGGAGGCCTCTTGGGGGACTTAAACGAACCATCAGGAGGCTCATCGAGGTGGAGAAGGGAGGGGGGCCAGAGGTGGAGACAGAGGGAGTGAAAGGCGGCTCCAGGTGCCGCAACGTAGCACCAGAGAATGAGGGGCTTAAAGCACAGGAGTTTACTCTCGAGTCCTGGAGGCTGGAATCTGAGGTCCAGGTGCCAGCGGGGATGGTCCCTCCTGGGGTCTCCCTGGGGTGCAGACGCTGCCCTGTCGTGCCCCCACCTGGCCTCTCCTCTGTGTGTCTGTCTGTGTCCAGTCACCTCTGGGCAGGAGGACATCAGTCACGTGGGCTTAGGGCCCACCCTAGTGGCCTCATTCACCCTAACTTACCTCGTTACAGAACCTGTCTCTGAATGCAGTCATGTCCTGAAAGGCTGGGGGTCCGGACTTCAGCGTATGAGGTTGGGAAACACAATTCAGCCCATGACAAGATGGGTGGCAGGAATTTCTCCCAGCAAGTCAGTATTCAGGCAGATTGGCTGACATGGGCATCGGGAGTGTCTTCCCACCTAGGGGTGGGGGGCACGAGTGGGTCTGCTTCTTGGGACCCGGGTCCAGGACCAGAATCTCAGCATCTCCACCAAGCGAGGCTGACTCAGTGCCCTGGCAGGGAGCAGGGCAGCTGCAGGGAAGCTGGTGAGGGTTAGCACTCTGAGCAAACATACAGGGAGCGACAAGAACCACGCGGGTGCTTCACTGGGTGCAGCGGGTGCTGGGGTGTGCTCGGAGCCTGGCTCAGCCGGTGGGTCATGTTTTCCTCATTCCTACGTGGTGGGGCTGAGGACAGGAGCTAATGCAGTGCGAGTGGGGCCTCAGCTCCAGGCTGAGGAGCCGGTGCTCTTGTAACATAGTCGTGGGTCCCCGAGAGCGCGGGGAACACTCACGTCCCAGCGCCGAGGGCGTGCGCTCTGATGCCGCGTGGGCTGCGCTGGCATTGACTTTAGAGATGTCTGCGAGACACGCTTGTTTTCCAGCCGTCAGAGCGTTTGTCTTCCCGAGTGAGCAGAGGGAAGTGGTGCCAAGAGGACCCCATGTGAGGGGCAGGGCTGGGGGTAGAATCTGACGGGCCGTTCCGCTGTCCTGGCTGCACTCCTGCAGGGACAGATCCCAATGGGGGATCTGGGGCGGGTGGAGAGGAGAGTCCCCTGCTGTCCCAGTGTCGTGGGCTGGCCTTCCCACAGATGACACACCCCGGGCAGGACAAGGTCCCCAGCGTCAGCCAGGCACCCGTCTGCTCTGGAGGGCAGGGCACGACCCCTGCACACCTCCCCCGACCAGCCTATGTCCCGTGTGACCCGGGAGCCAGGGTCCTCCTGTCTCTCACTCCTGGCAGGCGCCCCCTTAATCTTGTCCAGAGTGGGGCTACTGCTTTCCCTCTGGAAACAGGAAAAGCCCAAGTTCCCAGTAGAGCGAGGCTTGGATGACGGCTGCTTCCAGCACCCTCCGTCCAGGCCGGGCTGCCCAAGCCTGTCTCCTCCCCTTCCTTCTCGGCCTCTGCCCAGTCCACGGGGCCTCGGGGCACATTCATCTCCGTGGGGCCTCCTATCTAAGTGGCCAGGCCAGGTAGGGGCTGGGGGCTCAGCCGCGGCGGGTGGGGAGGGAGCTGTGGGAGCACAGACGGGAGAGGTTTCCCGTGGAGGCAGCCCCAGGAGCAGAGACGAGAGGCTTGGGCCGGGCAGGTGCGGGCAGGTCACCTCCCCAGGGCTGAGTCGTGGTTAGAAGGGCAGGTGTTAAAGCCAAGCAGAGCCTCGTGGGGTCCTGGCTGTGTGGCTGACTGAAGGCTGCTCTGGTCCAAGCCTCACTCCCTCCCCGTCTGCGAAGGGGATGTGCTGTCAGCGCCCCCTCTGAGCGTCATGAGCATCGACTGGGAGGATGCGTGTTCGGGTTCAGGGCTGCCACGGAATACACGTGGGGAAGCGGGGGCCTCCCTCGGGGAACCAGGGGTGCTGGGCATCTCCCCACCCAGGAGCCCTCCTCCCTCCCCCTGGTCTCTGTTCACCGCGTGCTGGGTCCTCTCTGTGCAGCAGCCCGTGGCCCCATCGTGTCCCTTGGCGCTGCGGGGCTGGGCCCCCTGTGGCGGTTGCATTTCCCCCTCCCCGTCCCTGGTGCTGACCCACGGCCTCCCTGGTTCCATCCTGAAGCCCAAGACCAGCTCCCAGGGCTCCTTCTGGACTTGGACGCCCACCCCTCCCCGCTGCCTGCCCCACCAGGACTCGCCTCAAAGGAAACAGCTTTGGGGAAAAGTGAAGCTGCTTTAAATATAAATGGCGGGGGCACAGTAGGACCTTATTAAAATACAGAGATTAACAAGGCCTCATTCCCCTAAATTATTAACAATGTACTTGTTCTTCAGAAAAGTACCCATGAAAAATTAAAACACATGAAAATGGTTGTTCACGTAAAACTGCTCAGTTAATCTGTGAATAATGTTTTATTCAGAGCATTTAATGAACGGGGGACTTTGGACACCTGCTGTCCCCTGCCCCCCTCCCTGGGCACCTTCATCCTGGAGGGAGAGGCAGGAGGATGGGCCAGGGCCTGACGGCAGGACCCCTGGACCCGGGTTCCCGGGAGCTGTGGACCAGAGTCCCGAGGCCCACGTGGAGCCAGGGAAGCCGCCGCTGGAGGGAAGAGGGGACGCGTGGTGAGGAGGTGGGGACCCCGGTGGGCCCTCTGCCGTCCGTGCGGCCGCGTGCTCTGCTCACCCAGCGGCAGCCCCTCTCGACCTCCTCATCGCCAGGAGGGGATGGCTTTAGACCTGGAGGGCAGGGCCTGGGCCCCCGACCAGGTGGGGTTGGGCAGATGGGAGGGTCGGGCAGTGTCCTGGGGGGAACCCTGGCCGGGTGCCCAGCTGCACAGGCGGCCAGGCTGCTTTCTGCTGACTGTTCCTTTTCCTGCTCCTGGGCCTGAACCCGGCCGAGGTGGGAGCTGAACACGCATCTGCTGAATGGACCAATAAAGGAGTAAATAAATGAACAGGGAAGGGGCCCATGCCTTCCTGGAGACCCCGGGGGGGGGGGGTGTCTCAGCCTGCCCACCTCCTGGGGCCTGGCTGTGACTCGGGGACTTGGAAAAACAAGCACATGAGTCCTGGACCCCCGGCAGTCACAGAAGCGGGCTCCACGCCCACAGGCACCCCAGTGTCTGCTGGGCCCCATGTGGGGGCTGCGCTGAGCACGGGGCCTGGCGCCGAGGAATCTGGGCTGAGCGGTTTTCTGCACAGCAGCATCCTCCCGAGCCTGTGTCCTTTCTTTCAAAACACCCCTGGAAATGAGCAGAGGGGTGGCCATGACAGTCAGGCTCGGGGAACGTGGACGTGGCTCAGAGAGGTGCAGGCCCATTAGGGCCACTCAGTTTGTGCCGCTGAGTGGGAGCTGGATGGGCAGCTGGGGCAGCAGGATCGGGGCCGGACAGAGGGTGCCAGGTGTCTGTTTTAATGGTCATGGGTGGGGGTGTGATTGTGGAGGAGGAGGAAGGGGACGGGGAGGGACTTCCTGATGGGCGTGCCGTCCTCGGGAAGGATGCCCAGTGAGGGTGCTGCACGCTCACCCCGAAGCACAGCGCTTTACAGTTGGCAGAAACAATGAAGCCCGGGGGCCCTCGGTCACTTGTGCATCCGGCAGCGCTCGTCACAGACGAGCTCCCGTGCTGGTGGGGACAGACACAACGAAGGTGAACCAGACTGGAGTCGGGCTGGGGGCCCAGGAGCTTTGCCAGAAAGGCCCCCGACCTCACGTGCTGAGCACGTGAGGTTACGTTTGACCCTTGCATTTGTCCTGAGACACAGGGATGCCAGCTTCACTTTGCAGACGAGGAGGCTAAGGCTCTAGGCATGGGGGGGTGGTCATTGGTGACCGGTGGAGAGGCTCTGGGAAGCAGCCCCGCCTGCCCGCCCTGCCCCGTGGGGGTCGGGGTGAGCCTAGAAGACAGAGGCCCTGCTGCACCCAGGCCCACGGCGGGTGCCCCGACCAGTGGAAACTGAGAGCGTTGGAATCAACAAGATGAGCGATGTCCTGCTTCTGACTTGTGTGCCCTTGGGAAACGTCCCTGCTCTCTGAGGCCAAAGGCTGGGAAGGTAGTGACCCTCGGAGGTAAGATCCACAGCTCAGTTTGCATCTCTATCGGCTGCTGGACCCGTAGGCGGTATCGGCTCCAACACTGGCCTCAGAGTTTGAGGGGGTGACCGTGCCCCATGTTTGCTAGTGAGCAGAGCCCGGCTGCGGGGTCCGGAGGCCTGGGGTTGTGACCGCTGCAGCCAGAAAGACACAGCACCGGCCCTTGTCGTGGGAGGCTGGATGGGGCACAGGCCCCGGGTCAAATCCAGAGCCCACCACTTTCTGAGTGGAGCGAGATTGGGAACAGACCTCCATCTCGCTGTGCCTGGTTCCTTGTTCTGAACGTGAGGAATAGTAGGACCTACCTCACCAAGCTGTCGTGAGGCTTGAATGAGAGAATCCAAGTACAGGTGCCTGCATGTGTCTGACGAGTGTCCGTTGGGACAAGTAACTTGGAGGCCACGCGAGCCGTCGTATATGAGAAGCACCCGTGATGAGTCTCTGTTGTAGCAGAAGCGCTTCCGTTGTCGAACCTGGGAAAACCCTCTGGGCCTTCAGTTCTCATCTGTAAACTGGAACCCCTGTCTTCTGTACCTCCTTTGTGTCTCGGGCACATGTAAATTAACATACGCCCCCAAATTTGCACCTGCTTCTGAGAAACGTAATCCCAGAAACACAAGAATTACCTCAAATATACACCTGCCCCCCACAAAATTAACAGTGAGTCTCTGAAACCTGTTTTTTCTTTTAAAATATTTTATTTATTTATCTGGCTGCACTGGGTCTCATTGCGGCACGCAGGATCTTCGTTGCCGCACGTGGGGTCTTCTGAAACCTGTTCTCGTGCTGCCTCCACAGAGACCTCCTCCTGGTGAGGGCGCTTCCCCACGTAAAGGAACCAAGGTAATTAGACCAAGGAGGGAGAGACTGCAGGGGCAGCGCAGCCGCGGGGAGGATGCCTTGGGCCTCTGAGTTCTGGGGGTGCCTGGGCACTGAGCCTCCCCCCAGGAATCTCTCTCCAGATGGCCCGGGTGGGGGCTGTCAGCCACCTGTGACCCCTACAGAGCTCCCTGCGGGGCCCCCCTGGGTTCTGCAGCACCGGGTGTAGCATCCACAGGGCTATTTGTCAAAGTGTGGTCCCCAGGCCAGCAGCATCAGCACTGCCTGGTCACTTGTTAAAAGGCGTTTTTCTTGCCCCATTCTACGCCTAATGAGGAAGAAACTCCTGGGGAGGGACCAGAAAGCCCCACGGAGTCTGATGCATGCTGACCTTGAGAACTTTTTGGTCTATACCAAGACATGATCACGGAAATCTTCTGAGTTGTAAAATGGGACAAACCAGCATCTGTTCTCCAGTGTACAAGGGGCTGGACAAACATGAACTCAAATCCTGATTTAGCGTTTTACAATTTGTGTGATTTGGGGAAGTTGGTTCCTCTGTTTTGCCATCTCTAAAATGGGTAAATAACACCCCTCCTGAGGGTCATTGTAAGGATTAGCTGGGACACAGGTGAGCTGCTTGGCACAGGTGGGTTCTCCTTCAACGGAAGACAGAGGAGGAAGCCACCCCCCCGCAACGCCCACCTTTCTGTCCACTTTCCCCAGAACTTGATTCGTGCTGTGGACGGCATGTCTGTCTGTCCAGGTTCATACCCCAGTGTGATGGCGTTAGGGGTGGGGTCCTGGGGAGGGTGTTAGTGCCTCCCAGGGGAAAAGGCCTGTCCTGGCTTCCCCAGGCGTTGTGCTGGCCTGGCCCGTGTCGGCGGGGCCGGTGGGTGCTCAGGGTGCTGCCTGTCTTCCGTCCTCTGGGGAGAAGCCCCTCCAGGTCCCTTGGCCCCTGCAGCGCAGGGCGGGCTGGGGGCAGCACGTAGCTCAGCACCTTCCCTGAGAGGAGCCAGAGGGCTGTGGCTAGAGGAGCCCGGGGTGTTTTTACTGCTGCTCCAGGCGCCACATTTGTTGCAAAATGCCTAGTGGACCAAAGACCTGAGAACCTGCCGCGGGCAGAGCTGCCTGAGCATCATCGGTTCCCTGCTTCTGCCGCCGCTGCTGTAAGCAGTGACCAGTCCACTAGACAGACATGCACTCCATTATTCAGTGTCCACAGCAGCTGGGCCAGCGGTCTGGACGTGGGCTGAAGCCACGAGCTCTGCCCGGAGCTGGCGAGCCCGCCCGAGCCTGGCTGGTGAGGGGCCCTGGGGCTGGAGGCCCCCGCACGTGCGGCTTGGGCGTGGCTGGGCAGGTCTTGTCCCACCCTCACTTCCTCTGCTTCACTTTGGGACGGGGGCCAGCCCAGCTCTCACTGCTTTTAAGCTGAGGTGGTGGGACCCATCCCCCCCCCACATCCTCCCGGGGCAGGGCGTTCACATGCAGAGATGTTCAGTGGCAAGGCGGCAGAACTGGACCTGACAAGGGACACAGACTTTCTCATTCCAGGCCGGGGCTGAGCCCTCAAGTGCCGCCTCTGCACCTTGTGTTGCAGGAACAATGTGTCGTTCTGCATAAGAAGTTGGAATTTGGACCCGGCTGAGAAGCCTGTGGGCCCGGAGATGCAGCACGTGGACCCGCCTCCCTGGAGGGGGTGCGGAGACCACCCGCCCAGGCACAAATCTCCAGGGAGGGGTGTTGGGTTTCCAATGAAGAAGGGACGACAGGGAGGAGGGACCCCTATGTGGCTGGGAAGAGGGGCTGGTACCCCGGGGGCCCTGGATCACACTGCCCGGGCACCTCGACTGTCTGGTGACACCCACCTCTGTATGGGGACCGGAGCTCGGGCGGGCCAGAAGTCGGCCCAAGCCCCATAGCCATCCCTGGCAGAGCTCTCCCTCTCCCACCCCTGCCCCTCGTAACTACGCCCAGGGTGGAGGGAAGGGAGGTGACTCTGCTCCCCCCTGTGGGCCCTAGTGGGGGCCGTGGGCAGAGCAGGCTGCCACATGGCTGCCCCCCAGGCTCAGAAGCTAGGGTGGGAGCTGGGTTTGGAGGGAGGGGCACTGGACCCAACACTGCCGTGATGACTGACCCCACAGTCTCAGGGGCTGGGGGAACCCGCACTGGCACCCGGGCCATGTCCCCACGCTATGGCTCAGCCACCATGCCTCGTCGGGCCAGGCGGGCTGCCATCCCCACAGGAGGCTCCCCGTTCACCACGGCCAGGAGAGACACAGACTGGCAAAGCCACCCACGGGCCCAGCTGGAAGGGACCTGCTCCCCATCTGACACATTTCCTTGGTCACAGCTGGTCCTGTGGCCGTGGCATCTGCAGGGACGCTAGGACAGGAGCGGGAGCAGCCCTGGAGTGCCCAGTGTCCATCACGGTAGGCTGTCCTCGTGGGCGTCAGGAGGCAGTGGTCGAATCTCCAGCAGGAGTGATGCTCCACCGACTCCTGCTCTCTTCTGTGCCCAGTGCCTGTCTGCAGTTCCTACAGATTCACGGTCAACATACCCCTAGGTGGGGAAGTCGGCTGCAGCACGGAAGCGGCGTCTCAGGCTGGGCAGAGGCGGGGGAAGGAGATAAACCCAGAGCTTCGTCACGGCAACGTCACCCGGCCTGTCCCAGCCCATGCTGATGTTCAGGCAGCTGATCATACATGGAAGAAAACGGACGCTCGGTGGGGTCTGACTCACCCAAGGTCATGGGGTGCAGGAGTGAAACCTGCAAAACTTGAACCCTGTCCCCTGATCTGCTTCTCAGGCCAGCAGCCCAGGCCGCTTTAGGTGGACCAGCTGGACTGCCTGGTGAGTGTGTGGCGTGCCCTCCAGAGTTTCCCAGACCCTCCAGCCCATCCTGGAAGTCACCGCCTGTGTGTCGGGTGGGGACCCCCTCAGCCCACCCAGGGCCTCCGGGTCTGAAAGATCTGTGTGAGGAGAAGACACCCCCGAAGCCGGTGGTCCTGGCACAGCAAGGTGAGGGCCTGGGGAGGGTGACACCCCGCCTCCTGGACCCAGAAACTGGGCCGAGGTTTACCTGGTCAGGTCCTGATTCGCATACAGTCATTATGCCCCGAGCAGCCCGCTGCTAATTACTTCTGCAATTTCTGGACTCTGCCCCCCTCATCTGTCCTGCTACTGGAGAGAGAAATAGCCTGGCGCTTGGAGGGTAATTATCGCGAACACTTCAGCGCAGGCAGATGCTCAGTAGTCAGATCCCGTCCCTGACTCAACACCTGCCTCAGCCCCGGAGCCACTGGGAAGTGCCTGAGCCCTGGCGGAGGTGGGGGGCACACGGGGACCCCAGAGCTGCTGTCCCCGCTCCTGCAGTGAGCTGGACGCAGGGGAGCCGCCCCCCAGGTTCCTGGGCCTTAAAGGCATAACCACGTGGTTGGTGTTTCGAGTGCCTTCTGATGTTGGGAATGAAAGGATGATTGCGATGATGACCATTCACAGGAGGCCAGGGTCCCAGGCTGCTCCCTGCATGACCGACGGGGCTCAGCTCAGAGGCCACGCCTGAAGCGAAGCTGGCATTCTGGACTCTCCAGGGCCTGTCCGCCTTCAGGAAATCCACTCGGGACCCATTGTTTATTCTGGTCCTTTTCCCAAGTTGGCTCTGATGAACCTTGAAGCAAAGATCTGAGGCCGGGTGGGAACAGGGAACAGGCAGGGTTCTCTCCTGGATCTGTCCTTGGAAATAAATGTCATCCTTCCTGGTCTTGCCCCACGTCAGACTCCGCCAGCCTCCATCCAAATCAGAGGCCCCATCTTGGGGATATCAATGCATGGCCAGTCCATCTCTGATTAAACAGATGAGAAAGACCAGCCTGTCATTTAAGGCCCGGGGTCCTTTTCTCCTCTGGGTGGTGGGGCGGGGTGTCATTTTCCCCTTTGGAACCGGCAGGTGCTGCCTCCAGCCCGGCTTAAATCAGGCTGGAGGCTGTGGGGACCGGAGCTGGGAGAGGATGGGACATTTTTCTTCCTAGGAAGACAGTAATTGCAAATTTGTCACCAGTGGTGACATGTGGTGAGCAATTAATTCTGGGGGCCTCCCTTCTGTCACCACACATGGCTCCTGCCCCGGGCAGCCCCTCTTGCTTAGAAGACTTGCAACTTCCCTTTCAGAAGACAAGCTACGTTGCTGTACACCCAGTCCCCTGGGGCAGCGAGGCTCTTGCCCCTGAGGGGTGAGCACATCAAGGGCCTGATGTTGGTGACACTGCCCTGAGCAGCGAGGAGGGGGACGCAGAGCGGATGCAGGGAGGGCAGCGCGGGCCCGGGGCTCACACGCGCCGACACTCTGTGGGACAGGCGCTACTCTCATTCCCTCTTTACCTGGGGAAACTGAGGCACAGAGAGTTAGTCAGCTGGCCCAAGGACAGACAGCCCAGGGGGCAGAGCAGGATCCAACCCAGCCCACCTTAACCTACAGGGCTCCCTCCACCAAAGAGAAGGTGGGAAGGAGCACATCAGCATCGGGCTGGCAGGTTCAAGCCAGGGTCATCATCACGACTTGTGCATCCTTAGGTGAGTTGCTTATTTCTTTTCTTAAGCCCCAGTTTTCTCATCTGTGAAACAAGGACACTAGGACCCTCTTCAAAGGGTTGTCACGAAGGCAGGACACTGAGCTGCCTCCTTACTCCCAGCCTGACCACTCCCAGGGCCCATGTGTGATTATTTTCCCAGCGCCCGTGGGTAACTGCCCTGCACTAAATCGTTGTCTAGATCTGTCTGGCTTCTAAGGCTCAAGGACAAAATTGAGAACTGAATACCCTAGAGATTTGGAACCTGAATTTATTGTTTCATACTCAGCAGCCCTGACGGTGCTCCCGCACTTGGGGCCTCCAGGGCTGACCGTTCAGAGGCCAAGTTCCCCTGCACGGGGTGTAAGGGGAGGGCAGTCTGGGGGGTGCCCAGGGCAGCTCGGGGGGGGGGTGGGTTGGGCGCGGTGCTCTGTCCTCTGCACCTGTCAGAGAGCAGGTAGTCCAGACAGGCTGGAAAACGCTTTATGTGCTGGGCTGGAAGATCTACTTCCCTCATTATGATTTTTTTTCAAGCTCATAGTAAAGTAAGTTAAAAGCCTGGAACAAAGTGCTGCAGGGGCGCCACGGGAGCAGAGAGGGGAAATGGGGTGGGGGGACCTCGGGTGCCTCTGTGGTAGCTCCACTTCTGCAGCTTCCATGCCTCCACTCCCCCAGCTCAGAGCCCGGTGTCTAGTGCCCAGTGAAATCTAGAATCTCAGCCCAGGTTTAAGGGCAAAGTGAACCCCTTTGGCCCTGTGTGGAGGAGAGCCTGCATCTGAGGGAGGCGGGACCCTCCCAGGTCCCACCGCTGCTGGGGACACCCTGGCCTCTGGGCCAGGCCTCCTGCTCACACCCACGACCCACATGGGGCGATAGTGCTGCTCCAGACCCACTGCCGCCTCTCACGCCTGCCTCCCGGGGCTGCCGGCTTGGTGGGGGTCCATGCTGAGGGACGGCCGAGGACAGCCCGCTGAGCAAGCACTGGATGCCTGTCCCGCCGGTGCCGCCGCCAGCCCTGTCACAGCAGAGCAGCCTGCTCCCCCGAGATGGGGAGGACACCCCTCCAGGGCCCCCAGGACGTGATCTGGGGCTGCAGGGAAGGAGAAGAGCTGTTGCCTGAGTGGCCTCCGGGACCTGTGTCTTCTCCTGGCCGGCAGGACCCCATCTCTCAATGGTGGGGACACAGGGACTGGGGGCTTCTGTCGAGCTTTCGGGTTAATTAGGAGAACTGAGGTGAGAAGGAGGTGGGAGATTCAGGCCGGTGGGATGTGCTTCTGCGGTTTTGCACAACTTCCCCACCTGCCCACATGCATTTCCACCTGGGTCGGGGGGCAGGGCGTGGGGTGGGCAGCAAATGGTCGAGAAGTTCGGCTCAGCCCCTACCTCTTCCTTTCACAGGCTGTGTGATTTAGAGCAAGTGACTTAACCTCTCTGGGCCTTATTTCCTCAGCTGAGAAATGGGACAGTGGGATTGCCTCCTCACAGGCCTGTGGGGATTCAGTGAGGTGCGTGAGCTGCAGGTGCAGGGCCGGCTCGGCACACGCCCTGCGGACGTGAGGGCCGCCTACCATCCCTCCTCCTTACCCGGCCTGCTGTCCCTGCCGAGTAGGAAACCCTCACTTTTTTATTCTCACCTAGGTGTAAAAATCTATGCTTTGCACTCACTTACATGCCCATTTAAAAATTTTCCATTTCTTATGTTTTCATTGATTTTTATGACTTTTGTCTAGCTATTTTTTCTCTGTTAAGACACCTATTCTCCAAAATCTATCAATCTATCATCTATGTATGTATGAATGTATGTATGTACGTATCTCTCTCTCTCTCTCTCTCTCTCTCTATCTATCTATCCTCTGTCTACAGCTATGTTAAAACCTGACTCCTTTGTAGAAGGACACACGCATCTCATGTAGAGCCGTATTTGTTCTGTGCTAATGGCGTGGAGGCCGACCAGGCTGCCGTGGTCAGCTATGCTGAGGGTGGGACCCACTGGAGAGTCCCGCGTGCTGCCTGCTTCTCCCGAGTTTCCCATGGTCGACGCCACGACTCAGCTCTGCGGGTGAAAGCCTGAGGCTCAGGTTGGTGAGCGCTGGACAAAGTCGCAAGGCCGGTAGGTGGTGCAGCCAGGATTAAAGACCAGTCTCTGAAGGCTCAGGAAAGACCCGTTTCCCTCTCCAGCCTGACTAGGGGCCGCTGCTTTGTCTGGCGGAGCACACTGGCTGGATGGGGGAGAAGCAGCGATGGTTGGAGAGTGGGGGATGGTGGGTGCATCCCCAGCAGTGGGAGGATGCTGATGGATGAGAAGGCAGGTTGGCTTCTGGGCCTGATGGATAGGTTGCTCATGTTCCCTGAAGTCATCAGATGGAGGAAATACAACTGTTGCCGGAAGCTGTGGGGCCCCGTCTGCTGCCGCCGCGGGAGGGCTGACAAGGCAGAGCGGCGGTGGCCTGTACTATCCACTCCGGGTGCTCCGGCTCTGCTGGGGGGCTCCATGCGGGGTCCACCCTGACCAAGCCCCTCCTCGTGGGTGACCCCGATGGCTGCTGTACCCCCTCTGCCTGGTGCTCAAGGCCTCCTGACTGAAGACAACTCCCCTCCTGGACCTGCCCCCCACTCTTCTCCCGGGGTCCCTCCACTCGCCTCCACCCTGGGGAAGGACAGCTGTGTGGTGCTGACCGTCAGGCTTCGGAATCCACCTGGGCTCCAGTCTGAGCTCGCCCACCTCCCAGGTGTAAACACTGGATTGAGACAATATTTGTCCTTTTGTGACTGGCTTATTTCACTTAGTGTAATGTCTTCAATATTCATCCGCATTGTAGTATGTGTCAGAATTTCCTTCTTTCTTAGGGCTGGGTAATATCACATTTTATACACACACACACACACACACACACACACACACACACACAGAGTTTTCTTCATTCATCTGTTGATGGACACTTGGGTTGATTCCATATCTTGGCAATTGAGAAAGCTGCTGCAATGAACATGGGAGTACAGATATCTCTTTGAGATACAGATGTCCTTTCCTTTGAAAATATATCCAGAAGTGGGATATATCACTGGATCATATGGTTGTTCTATTTTAAAGTTTTAAATGAATTTCCATGCTGTTTTCTATAATTGGCTTTACCAATTTACATTCCCACCAACAGTGCACGAGGCTTCCCTTTTCTCCACATCCTCATTAACACTTGCTATTTCTTGTCTTTTTGATAATAGCCATTCTGACTCGTGTGAGGTGATATCTTCTTGTGGTTTTGATTTGCATTTCCCCGATGATTAGCAATGGTGAGCATCTTTTCATGTGCCTCTTGGCCCTTTCTATATCTTCTTTGGAAAATGGTCTACTCAGGTGCTTTACTCATTTATTAGTTAGGTTACTTGATATCGAGTTGTTTGTGTTCCTTATATATTTTGGATATTAACCCCTTGTCAGATGTATGGTTTGGAAATATTTCCTCCTATTCTGTAGGTTGTCTCTTCATGCTGTTGAATATTTCTTTTGCCACACAGAAGCTTTTTAGTTTGATACAATCTCATTTGTCCATTTTTGCTTTTGTTGCCTGTGCTTTTAGGGTCAGATCCAAAAAATCATTGCCCAGACCAATGTCAAGAAGCTTTTCACCTATGTTGTCTTCTAGTAGTTTTACAGTTTCAGTTCTTACATTTATGTCTTTAACTCATTTTGAGTTGATTTTTGTATATGGAATGGTATAAGGATCCAATTTCATTCTTCTGCATGTGGATAACTTGTTTTCTCAACACCATTTATTGAAGAGACTGTCCTTTCCCCACTGTGTGTTCTTGGCACCTTATAGAAGCTCTAATGACCATAAGTGTATGTATTTATCTTTGGGTTCTCTTCTCTGTTACATGGCTCTGTCTTTGTGCTGGTATCATGCTGTTTTGATCACTATAGCTTTGTAGTATATTTTGGATCAGGATGTGTGATGTCTCCAGTTTTGCTCTTTTAGCTCAAGATTGTTTTGCCTGTGCATAATCTTTTGTGGTTCCATATAAACTTGAGGACTGTTTCTACCTATTTCTGTGAAAAATGCCACTGGAATTTTAAAAGGGATTGCATTGAATGTGTGATCACCTTGGGTAGTATGATCATTTTAACAGTATTAGCTCCTCCAGTCCATGAACATGGCATATCTTTCTATTTATTTGTGTCTTCAATTTCTTTCATCAATGTTTTAAAGCGTTCAGTGTATAGATCTTTTACTTCTTTCATTAAATTTATTCCTAACTATTCTTTATGCTATTATAAATGGGATTGTTTTCTTAATTTCTTTTTCCTATAGCTCATTGCGAGTGAAACACAACTGATTTCTGTATGTTGATCCCATATCCTGTAATTTTACTAAATTTGTTTATCACTACTAAAAGTTTTTGGTGGTGTCTTTAGGGTTTTCTATATATAAGATCATCTGATCTGAAAACAGAGACAATTTTACTCCTTCCTTTCCAACCTGGATGCCTTTTATTTCTTTTTATTGCCCAACTGGTCTGGCTAGGACTTACAGTACTATGTTGAATAAAAGTGCTGAGAGGGCTTCCCTGGTGGCGCAGTGGTTGAGAGTCCGCCTGCCGATGCAGGGGACACGGGTTCGTGCCCCGGTCCGGGAAGATCCCACATGCCGCGGAGCGGCTGTGCCCGTGAGCCATGGCCGCTGAGCCTGCGCGTCCGGAGCCTGTGCTCCGCAACGGGAGAGATCACAACAGTGAGAGGCCCGCGTACCGCCAAAAAAAAAAAAAAAAAAAAGTGCTGAGAGTGGGCATCCTTGTCTCATTCCTGATCTTAGAGGAACAATGTATCTGATGTTAGCTGTGGGCTTGTCATATATGTCCTTTACTATGTTGAGGTACATTCCTTCTACACCTAATTTGTTGTCAGGTTTTGTCATAAAAGGCATTGAATTTTGTCAGATGCTTTTCCTGCATCTGTTGAGATGATCATACGATTTTTTCTCCCTCATTCTGTTAACGTGGTGTGTCAGATTTATTGATTTAAAGGTATAGAACCATTCTTGCCTCCCTGGAATAAATTTTACTTGATCACTGGTGTATGATCCTTTTAATGTGCTGATGAATTCAGTTTGCTAGTATTTTGTTGAGAATTTTTGCATCTGTGTTCATTAGAGATTTTGGCCTGGAATTTTCTTTTCTTATAGTGTCCTTGTCTGGCTTTGGTATGAGGGTAATGTTGGCCTCATAAGATGAGCTTGGAAGTGTTCCCTCCTCTTCAGTTTTTTTGGATGAATTTGAGAGTGAATTGTGCCAAATTTTTAAAATGTTTTCTAGAATTCACTAGTAAAGCCACTAGGTCCTGGACTTTTCTTTGTTGGGAGGTTTTTGATTACTTATTCAATCTCCTTACTCACTGTTGGTCTGTTCAGATTTTTTTACTTCTTCTTGGTTCAGACTTGGTAGGTTGTATGTTTCTAGGAATGTGTCTGTATCTTTCAGTTTACCCAACTTGTTGGCCTATAAAAGTTCATGGTCTCTTAGGAGCCTTTGGGCTTCAGTTGAAATGCCTCCTCTTTCATTTATAACATTATTGATTTGAGTCCTCACTTAGATCGTGTGTTTCAATGCAATGCCTATTACCTATGCTTTACTATCTGTGCTTCCAGAACTACCTGTTCTGGAAAACCGTCTATTACCTATGCTTTATTATCTGTGCTTCCAGAATTACATGTTCTGGAAAACTCTCTATTACCTATGCTTTACCATCTGTGCTTCCAGAATTTAGGGCCACTCTGCAGCGGAAGCTTCTGTCCCTTGAAATTGGAGCCCCCAGGTCTCTAGTCCTTAGTCCTCAACTCCGAGTCTAAGATGAATGGAGCAACAAAGTGGTGAAAGGAGCTTGTTTTTATCTGCCTCTGGGGCTGCTCCAGCGTCTCTGCTCACCAGTCCTTGGGGGTCCGGCACAACCTATCTTTTAGCTAGAAAAGCGGTACCAATTATGCATTTATCCTCATCCTGATCCTCTGTGGGTGCTGATTGCTTTGAAGGTTTCAGCATGGATGCAGAAGCCAGAAGCCTAGGGCCCGCAGCTCCTGGAGGGTAGGAGGGGGCAAACCCTGGGGACCCTGAGCCCAGGAGAGCCACGTGGGAGACAGCTGGGTGTCTTCCCAGTAGCACAACTGAGAGAGGGGTCTCTTCTGTCCAACTCATGCGCAGCCCGGCAGCCTCTGCCTCCCAGGGAGCTGGGTCTTTGGCCGATTCAGCAGGACCAGGCAGTGGGAGAAGGGGTGTAGATTTTGGAGTCAGAAAGACCTGAGTTCACACTCCAGCCGCATCGTTTTCTGCTCTGAGACTCTGGATGCGTGACCTAACACGTGTCCTCATCCGTCAGGGGGGCTGTTGACACCTTGTACCGGGGGTTTCTGGGTGTGGCAGCTCTCAGGAGGTGCTGCCTGTGCCCCCTCCCTCCCCTTCCCCTCCCCCCTCCCCCCTCTATCCCCCTTCCCTCAGGCCCTGGTATCTTTTCTGGCCTCTCACCCTCCCCAGCCTCCCAGGTAAAGGTTGGCTTCACATCCTGTATCATCTGTATCTGTGCCTGCTTTCTGTTTCTCTCTCCTGTGAAATCCTTCAAGGTTACGTCCAGCTGACTGCTCAGCTGCCCTGCTGCTGGGCAAGGTCTCCATAGCAACGGTTCCTGCTGCTCCTGGCCTCCTTCTTCCCCAGGCTAGAAGCCCAGCCCTGGGATCCAGCCGCCTGAGCTGTGCTGGCCTCGAGGGGACAGGCCAGTCCCCCTTCACCATGGCTGTCATGAGACCTGTGTGGTCTTCTAACTCGGAGTGGTCCAGCAAAGGAACCAAATGACTTGGACTTCTCCCCAAAATGCCATCAGAAATGATTATATTAGCCTTCCTCTGAGAACCGGCGAGGTTAGAAGAGGGGTGACCAGCTCCGTTGCAGCCGGGTGGAGGGAGGTGGTGCCGTCCCCGTGGGGCTGCGAGGGGGACCTGCTGCCTGTCTTCTCAGGAGACGGGGAGATGCCGCAGGAGCAGGGGTGACGATCAACAAGAGAGGCAGGCATCTCTGCCCTGGGCCAAATTCAAGCCAGTTTTAAATAATGCCCTTGCTTTCGGAGGCCCGGAGGTCCCCAGGGGGATTCATCATGGGTGAGCGCCTCCCTCCCTGGGGGCCCTGCCGAGAAAGCCTGCCGGGGCCTGTCGTCACGGCACACCGGGTGGGGGCCGAGGGCCGCTCAGGGCGAGGGGCTGGAAGGCGCTGGCCCGGGGCCTCTCCTGCCCACCCTTGCAGACCTGGGGGCCCCCTTGCCTCACCTCTGCCTCACCTGCCCCAGTGGAGGCAGCTCCTGCTGCTCGTGGGGCCTCAGGGTTACCCTCTTGCCCTCATCCCCACCCCCCTGCGGGACTGGGTCCCCCCTGCACCTCCCAGGGCTGGTCCCACAGCCTCCGACTGCCCCCCTGGCACCTGCCTCCCCACCCCGGTTGTGCCAGCAGCCCTGCCAGAGCCGGGTCCCCTCCTGCAAGCCCTCCGCGGCCCCACTGCTCTCGGGCGGGTCCAGCCACTTGGCTGCTGTGCAGACCCCTCCCCTCCCAGCCCTCCCCTGGGAGGTGGGCATTGTCTGCTCGGGCCCCTCCTCCCGCCCCTCGGCACCCATTACTGCCTCCTTAGTGCCCGGCGCAGTGCTGGCCTGCGAGGGCTGCACAGGGTCTGATGAGCTCGTGGGCAAAGGAAGGAATGAGAAGAGGGTGAAGGAGGGAGGGAGGGGGAGCTCCAGGCTGTGGGAGGTGACTCCCGTCTCCACCTCTCACCTCCTCCGGGCTGACTCCCACCAGGGCCGTGGCAGGAGTCCCCTGGGCGCAGGAGCCCGCACTGTCCTCATGCCTCTCAGGACATCGCCACGTGGGGCAGGAAGTCGGGGGGCACCTGCTGGCCCCTGTGAGGTCAGGGCTGAGGTGCCCGTGCCCTGGGCATGGCTGGGGCTAGCTGGGTGGACAGGGAGATGAGGCCCTCAGGGGCATCCTCTCCAGGGAGTCTGGCCTGATTCGGGCTGGCCCTCGCTGCCACATGGGAGGGGGCTGGGGCTCGAGTCCTGAGGCTCTGGCTGCACTGGTCGGTCCTACGGGACCACCGCAGGGTCTCACGTGTCAGCGGCTCGGTCGAGTGCCAGGGCCCCTGTGCTGGCCCTGCCTGTGGTGAGGTGCCTTCTGTCTTCTGTCTTGTGGTCTCCAGGGATGCGAGGGGTGATGCTGAGAGCAGGGCTGGGGAGGTTCCTGGTTACCACGAAGAGGATGCAGGCCCGGCTGGAGAGCACAGTGGGTGCAGCAGGGCTGGCCTCCAGTGAGCAACCTGCCCCAGGTCTGTGGTCAGGTCAGTAGGGGCCGAGGGACACCGGGAACCACCGTGTACCTGGCAGAATCCCTGGCCAGCAGGGCTGGAGCCCTCCGTGTCCCGGCGGGGGCTGGGCTGTACACATCACGTCCCTCCCTCTTGTCTGTGAATCCCAGGCCTGCCAGGCCGGGTGCAGCTGGGGAGCTGGGGTGCCCGGGGCCCCCGTCAGGCACCTGACTCTACCTCTCCTAGAAGGGGGGCCCGGGCCCAAGTATCTCTTCAGTGCCTCGCGGATGTGACGAGATCCTAGGGGACGGTGGTGAGCTGATGCTGTGCTCTGGTGATGCTCCAAAGGGGACACAGAGCAGAACACGCCCCCAGGACCTGTGTGACGTCAGACGCTGGCATCATGGCAGGCAGGCAGAGCCGGGTCCCGTACAGACCACAGGAGTGTTGACTAAGTGACCACATGCATGCGCTTGGAAGGTACAGATGAGGATGCAAGAAAGAAATGGGGACCCCAGGTGACAGCCCCTGGGGAGGCACTGAAAGGCAGCACTGGAACAGTGTGAGATCTCACTGCAGTGACTGCGTGTTCTCGTGTGTGTGTGTATGTGTGTGTGTGTGTATGGGCCTGCATGTATGCACATGTGTGTCCCTGTGCCTGTGCACCCATGTGTGCAAGGCTCTGGGCTCTGACCACGCGGGGATGGGAGAGGTGACCTTGAGCCTCAGAGGGGAAGCCTGCCTCCCCCGGGGAGCTCTGCCCATGGTCTGGGGGGAAGAATCTCCCAGGCGTCACTGGTACCTCGGCCTCTGCCGTGCCTGGGTTTGGAGATGGGAAGGACAGGGTCCCCAAGCTGAGCAATGAACATGAACTCGATCCCAGGTCTGGTGTGCCAGGAAGAAGCTAACAGAAAACTTAGGTGATGTAGGATCCCATGGAGAGAAAAGTCCTTGCTGATTATGAGCTCACAATAAAAATGTCACACACGTCCCAGGCATCCTTCCATGAGCTGGACCCCGCAGCCCAAGAAACCGGGGTACTTGAACCCCAGGACTGAGGGTCACACAGCACTGTGAAAGTCTACGGAAATTATTAGAGAAAAAGGCATAAAACCATGAGGAGGAACAGGAAATCACTATAAAAGAACACAAGGGTTTGAAAAGCCAACGTCTCAAAATTAACATAGATTGTGTTAAATTAAAAACTAACAGGCAAGGTGAGCAGCTGAACTTGCAGTGAAGAAAATGCATGGACGACAGGTGAGGACACCCCCGGTGGCCGGCGCCCGAGATGGGATGACAAACGTCATGGAGAAGGGGACCTGGGGGACAGAATCAGAAAGTCCCGTGTCGGCTCCAGGAGAGAGTGGGGAGGATGGGGCCGCATTCGGTGAGGCTCAGCTGAGAAATCGACAAAACCAGTGAAAGATAGGAACCTGCAGATTGGGGACATACAGGCAGAAAGCATAGTACATTATGCGCTGAGTCCATCTATCCATTTGGCGATTTTTTGAGTTCCTTCCGGGCACTGGCTGTCTTGCGTGCGTGGACATTGGGTCCAGGGGTAACGCTGGGAGAGGTGTCTCCCGTGAAGGGCCAGCAGTGAGGCTCAGCTCAGGGCCCGGTTCATCTGTCCCCCACTCTCCTAGGGAGGCCTGGAGGACAGGGCCAGCCTGGGGACAAGGAGGCACCGTGCTGACCATCACCTGCTCCCAAGGGCCATCCCTCCCTCCTCCCGAGGCCTCCTGTCTCAGACAGATTCCTGGCTCTGAGCTGGAGACAGGCCAGCCCAGAGCTCAGGATACCTTCCCCTCACTTTGTGGGACCCCGCCTGCTCTTGATGGTCGGGGCCTCCTCTGGACTTTGAGCCTCTGACCCTGGGCCCTACTCCCCGAGAGCAGTCCCCCGGCAACACCTGCTTATACCGAAGCACTGATCAGAGGAGGCCTGCACGCGGGGACGCCCAGGTAAACGTGCATCTCAGGCCGCAGCACACTGGGTAAGTGTGTGTATCCTCAATACTGCAGGGCTTGGTGGTTCTCACGTTCCTTCTAGCCTGGCAGCCCCTGTGAACGGTCACGAAGGGCAGAGTCAGGGCAGAGTCTGGCGGGGTGTCCAGTCCCAGCACCAAGCTCTGTGGGCAGAGTCCTCCCCAGCCAGGGTGCTGGCCTGTGGAGTGTTCCTTCCTACCGTCCAGCCTCTGCTCTGGGCTCGGGTCCCCCTGGGGTTCTTCCGCGGGAGGCTCAGAGCAGGGAGGACCCTAGTGCCAGCCTGGGCTCTTGACCTGGAGCTCTGTGCCTGCCACCAGCACCCCACCCCCACCCCTCGTCTGCAGAAACTTCCTTCCAGCCTCCACAGTCGGTGCTTCCTCTCAGAGAGGCAGGCAAAGCCCAGGGAGAGGCAATTGCTGCAAAATTTCTCTTTGCAAAGAGCAGAGATTCCATCCATCAGTCCCGGTGAAGGCTCTGATGAGTGGTCATGGCTCCCATATCTACCAGCCACACATTTTTCAAGATAAGGAAGAGGGAGCCTTTGCAGGTGAGATAAGGGAACTTCCCTAAGCAGCCGCATTCGTCCGTTACCAGTGCGGCCAGGACAGGACAGCAATCGTCGTCGCGGAGCCGTGGGCCCCCAGGCAGGGCGACAACCTCCCCGAGACCTAGTGGCCCATGAATCACTCAGCTGGGGACAGGCAGATGCTAGGAGCAGGGGGAGGGAAAAGCAGCAGATCCAGAGGGGCTGGAAGGAGAGCAAGGAGCCCTCAGGGACGGGCCCCAGCATCAGAAGAGCAGTGCGATGGGGCCCTGGGGGCTGGGCCAGGCAGAACCTGGGTGGGATTCGTATTTAATTGTCCTGTGCGCTGGCCTCCGTCCCATGTACCAGCTCATGGAATCCTCACAAAAACTCTAAAAGGGATTTGCTTTAGGGTCACAAGATAGCTTATTGTCCAAACTGAGACTCTTCGGAAGTGAGCAGAGGTCTGATCACTAGGGACCCCTAGGTGGCCCTGTGCCAGCTGACTCTTGGGGTCACCACGGGAACCTGGGTTCGGAGACGTGGGGGCATTGGCCCAGGCTCAGCGACCCCTCACGCCAGGAAACAGCACAAGTGGGCGGTGGCCACCTGGAGGGGCTTGGGCGTGAGGGTCCTGCTTCCCATGCCCCTGAGCCCCTCATTCGCTGCAGGCCAGCCCAAGCTGGGATTGCGGGGTGGCCTCGAGGGAAATGGACCAGCCTGTCTCTGCGGTCATTGACAGCCCTCGGGTCTGGCTGGCACTGTCCTGCACGTCCTTTGAGGGTCAGTTTTCTCGTCTGACGTCTTTCTCCTTCCAGCCCGTGGCCTCTTCCCTCCCGGAATGCGGCTTCCCGAGTGACAGGACAGTTCCTCCCGCTGGGCCCTCCCCGCTCCCGACACGGTACCTGTGTGCATACGTGTGTGTGGACACACCCATGGCTGTCTCCCGGCAGCTCTACTGCAGACAGAGTGTGTTTTCCTGACCTGCTTTGCTGCAGACAAAGGAGGGGAGAAGGACAAAGCACTTCCTTTCACCCCTTCCTTCCCTAGACACCGTTTACTGAAAGCCTACTAAATCTCAGACACCGTTATAGGCGTTGAGGATGCAGTAGTTTAAAAAAGTTTCAAAAACCCCATAACCCCAAATCTGACATTTTACTGGGAAACACGGCCAATAACCAAATAATAGAAATATATTTAAAATATTAGGAGTTGATTGATGCTCTGAAGACGCCCGAATCCGGGTTAAGCGGGGAATCGGTTCAGGATCACAGGGTGTCCCCAGGACACGGGCTGGAGAGTGAGGGACCCCGTCCAAGGCTGAGGGTGGCCTGACCAGGCACAGAGCATCAGGCGCTTGAGGACGCTAGTGTATCTGTGTTCGTGACACGGAGGGCAAACCGCTCAGCTGCTGGTGAGCTAGCTGGTTGAGGGGTGGGAAACGGTACAAATGCTCAGAGAAAATGAGTTTCGGGAAGAGCAGTGGGGCGCCCCCGTGGACCCCGGGCGATCCTGGGAGCCGGCCAGGAAGGACGCGCCCTCTCAGGGTCCTGGGGGCTTGTTCCTCCGACCCGACCCTCTCCGCCCGGCGCGCAGACCCTTTCCGAGCGTCCTTGCTCCGCGGCCCCCTCTCAGAGGCAGCCCCAGGCTCCGCCCTCCAGCCTCTGAGTTCAGAGTCTGCGTCTGTCCCTCACCTTGAGTTTCTTACTCCTCACATCCTGGTGGTCTGCGGGGGACAGCAAGCCGCGCCCCCCCTGGAGTGAACAACCTGTGCCCTGCTCCCTGAGGGGACCCTGTGTGGCAGCAGCTGGGCCCACCCTCCACCCTCGCCCACTGGGTGAAGAAGGACCACACCATTAGGACAGCTCTGCCCACAACACGGAGGGGCCTGACCCCACAGGGTGTCCAGAGGGTGGGGGGAGCCAGCAGGGTGCCCAGCACACAGGAACTCTGTCACAGCTTAGCTGCTGTTGTGACTTCTTTTGTTAAGTCCCTGGCAAGTGTCTGATGCTGTGGTGAGTGTTTTACCAAAGTCTGCCTGATTCAATCCTCACAAATATTACCTACTGTTCCATTTTGTAGACAAGAAAGCTGAAGCTCAGAGAAGTTGGGTGAACATCGTGGGTCACACAGCAATTACGAGGAGGAGGTGGGACTTCGTGCCAGGTCTGCGGGACCTGGGGTGGCCTGAGGGGGGGCTGGACCTGTGTCTCCTCTTCCTGGGAGCTGGGGAGGGGCAGGCGGAGCGAGGCACCTTCTGCAGTGGATTTCGGGATCGTGCTTTGCAGCCAACAGCAGTCAGAGAATAGTTGGATGCAATGGAGCAGTTTGTGTTGGAATCTATTACGGTCCTGACATAAATTAATTATAACCCTTCTGCTGGAGCAAGCTTCATGTATAATTAACATTTGCTGGAGGGAGGAGGGGGAGGGGCTGGGGTAGCTGCCATCTTCACGAGGGGCCCAGCGAGGAGTGGAAGTAACCCTCTCTGCTGGGGTCAGGGCGCAGGACCCTGACACCAGCTGCTGGAGCCCCCGGGGCACTAGGTCCGCACATACACACTAGTTCAAGCTTCGAAGTAGCCTCCTGAGGCACCATCAGCCCCATTTACAGGTGAGGAAACAGGTGGATAGACTTGCTTAAGGCAGCCCAGCCAGCAAGGGCACCGGGTGACAGTCCACTCCCCGCCCCTCGATCTCGGAAGCTGCGGTCCACACTTGCGTTGCTTCTTGCCGCGTAATTGTGATCGAGTCACCTAGGCAGCTCCCCCAGTCCCAGCTCCCCACTCTGTGAAGGAGACCTGATTAGAGGGTCTGCCCCTCACAGCGAGGCTAGAAGAGTCTGAGGTGGGCATGCCCTTTGCACCCCTCACCCACCGGGTTCCCACCGTAAACCCCAGCGGGCCCGCCCAGGTGTGAGCTTCGGCAGCGGTGCTGGTGATGGGCGTGCGGGTGTTTGGGAAGCGCTGACAGCTCGGAGATGGATGAGTGCAGAGCTGGGAGGCCCCTCAGGCTGGCACCGCCTGGGCCTGGGAGCTCCCAGGGTCCCCCCTGGGGCTGCGTGATGGGGGACATGTCTCAGGAGCTGTGCAGCCACACTGACCCAGTGCTTTCACTGTCGGGCCCTGCAACAAGGGCTTTAGGAGCGGGGATTCTTCCAATTCTCTTGAGCAGCCCATGGGGGGGCGCCCCCATCTCTGAGCACAGAGACCTCGGCAGCTTCCCCAGATGCACAGCACATGTGCGGCGCAGCAGGGACCTGGGCGCAGGAATCCCAGCCCGAGGACCTACGGAGGCTTGTTGAGCTCCGGCTCCCTAGCCCCAGGGCCACCCCTCTGGGCTCTGGGTCGTGCGCTGCGGGGTCGTCACATTGTAGCCAACACAGTGGGCGACCTCCCTTCCCTCCCAGTCCTGGCTTCTCCGGGAGGAATGTGTGCTTCTCCTACCTGCTCTCTCGCTGGGTCCAGGGGCCATGTGCGAGTTACAGAAAGAACCCGGCCTGCTTGTTCCAGCCTAAACCTCAGGACTGTCCTGAGTGCGTCCTTCTCTGTGAAATGGGGACAAAGACTGCCCAGCCGACATGCAGGAGGTGACGCACCGCAGCCGCCGGGCATCCTTGTGGGCTGAGGGGCTTTGAAGGACCTGGTCACTGAGTGAAGGCTGCATGGGGTGACCAGGAGGAGGCGATCCAGGCGTGCGTGTTCATGTGTGTGTGAAAGTGTGTGTGCATGTGGATGTCTGCATGGGTGAGTGTGTTCACGTGTGTCTGCATGTGTGAGCATGTGCGCGCGTGCGTGAACGTGCACACGTGCGAGCATTGCATGTATGTGTATACATGTGAGTGTCTGCATGTGTGCACACAGGAGGGAGCACTGTGAAGAGGCCGGGGGGTGTCGGGTGGTGAGGAGGTGCAGAAGGACCCCTGGGCTCGGAGCTGGGGGTGGTCAGGCACACGGTGGATGCCAGGCAAGTGTTTATGGAGTGAATGAGGGCACATGGGCGCTCATAGGGTCATTTTCCAGGGAGGACGAGCCATCCCCAGGCTGAGCCTGGCCAGGAGTGTCCACTGGGCTCTGAGCCTCACACATGGGAGCCTGGGCTCAGGTCCCCTCCGGGAGGTCCGGGCGGGGCTTGTTCTGGTCTCTGCAGCCCCGCCGACCTCACAGTCCTCTTCTTCCCAGAGAGCCACCCTCGGGGTCACTAGTTTCTCTTTTAAATTCTCAAACACGCACAGCAACGACCGTGCCCAGACTTGAAGCCCACATATGGACACGGCTGCTCTGGCAGAGGTCCAGGTGCGGCCGCAGGAAGATTCCTCGTGATTTGAGTGAGCATGTCAGATGCAGAGGACAAAGAAAATGGGGCGCTGGGCTAAGCCTGTAATGCACCCCACATCCTCTGCATTCTGTCAGGAGGACTTAGGAACAGGGGGGTTCCCAGCCAAGTTCTCTGGCCAAGAGCTGGGATGACAGGGCCCGGTGTCCAGACAGCCAAGCAAGGGAGACTCAGGCCTTCGGGGCCTCGAGGAAACCGTGAGTCACACTGGAACCGTCTCATCAGCTGCCTGGCTGGTTTGCAAAGTGTTCAGTGAGCTTCCTGTTAGTAGACCTATTGTTCTGTTGTTATGAAACTAATGAGCTTTTAGTTTTTCCACCGAATGTACTTGGGAATGAACAGCTACACATTCGGTCAGAGGCTGGTGGAGGAACCCTGAGCATCTCCAGGTCCTGCTCCCTGCTAGCCAGCTGGAGTGGGGGAGGGGAGGGGAGGGGAGGGGAGGGGAGGGGCTGGGATGGATGGGGCAGCCAGAGAAAGAAGAGGAAGAGAAGGGGAAATGGAGGGATAGAAAGGGGGACAGAGGGAAGTGCCCAGACAGAAAACCAGAGGCTCTGCCATCCGGCCACGTTCGTGATGGCGCTGACACCGCACGGCCCCTGACAGTCGAGAGGCCCATGGGGCTGTTCCCAGGTGATTCCCAGGAGGAAACCGGGACCGACAGGACGTGGGACCCTTTTACATGATGCTCAACTCAGCAGAAGGAGGCCACCTGCAGGATTCGAAGGGGCCGCACGCAGAGAAGGATGAGATTTAACACTAATCACCCTCCTACTACAGGCCAGGCACTTTACAAACATAATCTCATTTTATCCTCACAATAATCGCTTTGGGATGGAGATTATCTTTCCTGTTGTACAGATGAGGAAAGGGAGGTACCAGCCAGTCCCCAAGAACACAGGGCGGCTGGGAAGGGTGAGTTCTTCCCTCGGGCACGCAGCCTCCTTCGAGGTCCCCCAAGCCCCTACCCTCGGAGCTGCTGCCGGGGCGGGGGGCACCTGCTTGGGGACGAGGGCTTCTTAGAAGGATTCAAGCACCGGCGGGGGGTGCCCTTGCCTGGAGCAAGTGGTAAGATGTTCACACTTCAGGGGAGGGAGACCAGGTGACCTTACCCTCGATGCCGGGATGTGTTTTCCCCAGACTCTGTTACCACGTGAGCTGGGACTAGAGGGCGGGTCTCCTGACTTCCTGCTTCACTGGGTACTTTCACGAAAGTAAAGAAGAGCAAACGGTGAGAGGCTTGCATGGAAAACACAGTAGTAAAACACAGGGAGACACTTGCCACATAGACAGGGCATCGTCACTGGTGGGGCTGTGTCTGCACCCCTCCCTGATAGGGAAATGTTTTGAATAGTTTTTTATAAAATTAATTTTGTTAATCTTCCTGGCCTAGGAAATTCCACCTTTAGATATTCATGTCTTTGGATTGTAAAGCTTTTGGGTCTAAACGCAGATGCCTCTAGGAGAAACAGTGCACGTGGTGTAACGTGGAGGATGTGGTGCGCCAGCTCCTTTCCCAGCGTGGTCTGGAGGTGGACCTGGACGGTGGGGGGCAGGTGGGCGCTGGGACTCCCCCACAGGGGCACACTGCCCATTTCTCAGCATCGTCCTCCTAAGACCAAGAGGTAAGACAACACTTCTGCTGCCCTGACCCTGACTAAAGGGTGTCCTCCCCAATCAGGGGCCTGCGGAGCTGACGAGACCCGAGGGGCGACGGCAGAGGGTCTCAGAGAAACGTAGGTGGGAAGGAAGGGCAGGGGGCAGTGACTGTTTGTCCCCACGAGGAGGAGGCTGGGGGGCACCTCGTGCCCTCCTGTAAGCGTCTGGAGGGTTGTTTTGGAGAGAGGGTGGTGCAGAGACCCCACTAAGACCGCGGGGCAGGGATCAAATCAGACCCTCCTCAGAACTTCCCTCCGCGGGGCAAGGTGGCTGCAGGAGGCCTGCCCTTCGGGGACAAGGTGGACACAGGGAGGTCCCGGCTGTGTCGGCTCCTTCGTGAGAGCTCTGGTCTGAATGCACCTGCGGCGCCTGAGGGCTGGTGGCCTGGGAGGGACGCGGTCCAGGCAGCCCTCCTCTCCGTCCACTCCCCACCCCCAAACCTCCAGCCTCGGGGGACCCTAGACCTTCCTTCTCCCCCCGGAGCAGAGGGGACAGGGAAGGGGGCCGACGCCATGCCCACCCCTCCCAGCCTCACTTTCTCTGCCGTTCGGGGTCACGTGATAATAAAAATAAGCAAGTACAAGTCTAACCTTCTGGCCAATGGCAGTTTAGCTACCCTGCAATAAAACAAATCCGCGAACCTGCAACACATATTTACATCTCATTAGCAGAAGCCAAATGCAACAACGGCATTAAAATTAAGAAATTAGGCACAATTATCCTGTCAGCAGCAGGTGGGGAAGTTGTCAAGGGCTGCTTCACTCATTGGTTTGCACAGAAGTCGAGCGGCTCCCCAGCTGTGTGCTGCTATCTTCCCCCCACTCCTCCTCTTGCTTTAAGACATCATCTGAGGGTTCATTTGTCTGCAGTGCAGTGGCCTGGAGCTGGCAGGGCGGGCCCAGCTCCTCTCCGGGCTCTGTGTCCAGTGAGGGGCTGAGGAAGGCGGGCACCTTCTCGGCCGCTGTGTCCCCACAGGGGCCCTGGGTCCCTTAGATGTGGAACATGGCACGGCTCCGTTGGGCGTCTGCGGGAATCCACATGGCAGCACTCAGGATGGGGACGCGGGAAGCAAGGCTGGTGGTGCCGGCGGGGACCCGATGGGAGCAGCCCCGGCCGCGTCATTGGGAGGCCCGGTCCTCACCCTGCTGGCTGGCCTCGTGGCACCTTCCGCGCTTTGCAGGGGTGTTGACATGACGGGACCAGCAGGGCCTGCGTGTGAGGCGAGGGTGAAGGTCAGTGTGACAGGTCGGGGCCGATGGCCACACTTGATTTTCTTTGTGGCAAAAAGCCAGGGCCATTTGGGCACTTATAAAGAAGCAAAATAAATGACATTTGAAAGAGTTGAGGCTGTCAATATCATTTACAATCTCCCCATTGTGGGTTGACAAGTAATCACGGGGCCTGGTCTAGAGAAGTGACTCTTGAAAAAGAGACAGAGCAATGAGTTTTGTTGGGAATTAGTCACCCTGAGCATGAAACAGAGAAGCACGGTGTGTGCTTGAGTGGTGATTCTTCAGACCAGGTCAGGCCCTTGGGAATACAAAGCACAGGCCCCCATTATGCTTTGTATTTTATTCACCATCTGTCAGAGGACCTAGAGCTTTCTGGATTAAATAATCTCGCATTCACTGGTAAATACTCTTGGGGAAAAGAGAATTATAATCACATTCATATTAAACCTAAAAATACAGGAACAAAAGGAAGAAGGCAAAACCATGATATCTAGCTGAAAGCAAGTTTCTTCTTGATTGAAGTAATATGAAGATGCCACCAAGCAAGGGCTACAGAACAGTGCATAAAGGATGTTATGGGTTGAATTATATCCTCCAAAGAAGACACAATAAAGCCCTAAATCCCAACACCTCAGCACCTGACCTTAGTTGGAAATAGAGCTTTTTCAGATGTAACCAAGTTAGGATGAAGTCACTACGGTGGGTGCTAATCCCATTGTCACTTATGTTCTCAGAAAACAGGGAAACTTGGACACAGACACGCACAGAGGGAGATGATGTGAAGTTGGAAACCGGTGATGGACCTACGAGCCTGGAGCGCCCAAGGCTGCGGGACTGGGGGGACCACCCTCGCCCTGTGTCCCCAGGGGGAGCAGTGCCTGCCGACACCAGATTTCAAACATCCTGCCTCCAGAACTGGGGGACCATAAAATTCTGTGGTGCTTTGTGACAGCAGCCCCAGCAAACTAACATGGGGGGTTCTGGAAATTTTGTGGGTGGTTCTGCCTTCCAATGTCATTTGATTTGTTATTTTGCCTCTAGATTTGGATAGTCCATTTGTTGGTCATCTTTCCACTTGGCGTAGGCCATGCTGGAAACCTTGTGTTGGGATCTGTCTGCGGAAGAAAATGGTCCTTGTTCTTCATCAAGAATTGTAAAAGGCTCACAGGAGGAGGAGCAGGGGGAGGTGGGGAGGGGAGAGGGCGGGGACGAAGCAGCTCGATCAACATCGTCTGTGCCTCAGCCTCTGCTGGTCCTTCCAGGCCTGCAATACCCTGTGCGCCAGGTGGTCACTCAGGGAGGTGACTGCGTGCTCAGAGGAGTGGTCATCCACAAGTTAAAAGTGCATCCACCTGAAGAAAAACAGACAAAACCCACTTGCCTGTAGTGACTCAGGACAAGTGAGGTTTAATTCTTCCCCAAACACAGACAGTCTGGAGGTGGGAAGATGCTGGCTGTGAGGCAGCACTCAGACAGTCCAGGACCAACTGCTGAATTCTCCTTCGTGCTTGAGGCCTCGTGCTCATCATATGGTAGCTGTGGCTCCAGACGTTTCATCGGGGATCCAGGCAGGAGGGCGAGGGGGGAGAGGGGCTGACCCTCTGTGTCCCAGAATGCCTGCGACCATCTCTGTGTCGCTGGCTGTGAAAGAGAGGGGGCTTCCTTGAGGACAGTTGTTGGTGGGAACTGAGCAGGGATGCCCCTGGAATCTGAACTCACTCCACTTTTCCTCCAAATCCCTTCCATGGCTTCTCCTTTAGCTTCCTCTTCTGAAATTTCCGAGGGCTGGGCTGATGGTGCCTGAACCATGAAAACTGTAGAAGACCAAGAAGAGCTGCTTCTGACCCAATGCCGGCCTCCTGGGCTCTCCCAGAAGTGCTGAACCTGGAGGTGGGTCTGGGACACAGATGGAGATGCCGTGGGTGGCCCAGGGACTTGCAGCTGCCTTTGGTCACCTTCTGCTCTCCCGGACACCCAGGACGGAGGGTGGAAGGCTCAAACAGCAACTCTGCCACGGCCTGTTTTGCACCATTAGTTGTTTTGAAAAAAGTCAGTTAACAAAAATGTTTTGGAGAAATGAGTCCTCTATGAAACATATTTCTCCACAGGTCAAGTAAAAACTAAAATGGGCAAAAAGAGTTTCCCCGTTCTTCATAAATATATCTATAAGAAATGAAAATTCTAAGGAAGTAGCAAGAAGTAGATGATCCCTGGCGTCACAGCAAAGTTTTTGCGAGGAAAAATTTATAACAGATTCCAGGATCATGAAATATATACAGAATGTACCTCAAATAAAAGCTTTGATAACGGGTCTCAGAAAAACGTGCTCATCTTTTTTTTTTTTTTTTTTTGAAGGTGTTGGGGGTAGGAATTTATTAATTTACTTATTTATTTTAGGCTGTGTTGGGTCTTCATTTCTGTGCGAGGGCTTTCTCTAGTTGTGGCAAGCGGGGGCCACTCTTCATCGCGGTGCGCGGCCCTCTCACTATCGCGGCCTCTCCTGTTGCGGAGCACAGGCTCCAGACGCGCAGGCTCAGCAGCCATAGCTCACGGGCCCAGCCGCTCCGCGGCATGTGGGATCCTCCCGAACCGGGGCACGAACCCGCGTCCCCTGCATTGGCAGGCGGACTCTCAACCACTGCGCCACCAGTGAAGCCCTCTCCTTTTTGCCAGAGGTAAATAACCCACTTTCTCTGTGTTTTCCTCCACCCTTCTCTCCCCGCGTCCTCTCCCCGCTTGTCCTCTTCTTTGCCCCGCCCTCCCCTGGCACCTCTCCATCCTCCTCTCCCTCTGCCCTCACCCTCGAAGGTCCTGTCCTCGGCCGATGACAGAGCCGGTCTCAGTGCTCATATTTTTCTCCTGCGGCAGCTCTTTGTTGGAGGCTTGTGAGCAGGGCTGCTAGAGTTTGAAATACTTCAAGGGTAAGGAAAGGTTAGAAATAAAATTCAAGAGGTTGATTCTTTCGAGACATTCTGGGGTTCTCTGTGCTGGCAGATTCATTATTTTGTGAGATGATCGCTGATTGTGTCTGGACAGGCAGGAGGCGTGATTTAGATCGTGCCCACAGCTGTCAGCAGACAATATCTCAGGTCGAACCGTAAAATGAACCCCTGCAGCTGTGCTGCTGGTAATCATCCAGTTTGTCAGTTCATCTTGGTCAGGAATGGGTTAGGGCCAATGTTAGATAATGCTCCTCATTTAACACGTACTGTTTATTTATTAAGGTCATAACTTATCTTAACTGTTAGTTAGATAAATTTGGGGGATTACATATACCCATAAAACTACAGCAAATTATAAAGCAGAAACTAACACACCAATGTAAAGTAATTATACTCCAATAAAGACGTTAAAAAAAAAACTACAGCAAAAACGTGATACAGAATATTTCCATCACCCCAGAAAGCTTGCTTGTGCTGTTTTATATAACCCTTCCCTCTCCCAACAAGAAACCAATATTCTGAGTTTTATCACCAAGGATTATATTGGATTGTCCTTCAACTTCAGGTCAGTGGGATCTTATAGAATGTGTTCTTTGTATCTGGCTTTTTTCACTCAGAATAATGTTTGTTCCATTTATCAGCAGGTTATTTTTGATTTCTAAGTAGCATTCCATTATGGAATTTTCCACATTCCATATTTATTCTTCAGTTGATGAATATTTGGGTTGTTTTCAGTTTCTAGCTGTTAGAAAAAGGCTACTGTAAATATTCTTATACAATTAATTTGGTGAACACATGTTTTAAACTTTCTTTGGTAAATAGCTAGGAGTGGAATTGTTTAGTCAGATGTGTATCTGACTTTATTAAAAAAAACTGTCAAAGAGTTTGCCAAAGTGGGTGTTTCATTTTATACTCCCTCAGCTATGTCTGAGTTTTAGTTACTTCACACCTTTGACAATGTTTGATATTGTCAGAAGTATTTTATTTTGGTGATTCTAATGGGTTGGAGATGGTATCTCATTGTGGTTTTAATTTGTATCACCCTGATAAATAATGATGCTGAACACAATGTCATATGCTTATTGGTATTCATATGTCTTCTTTTGTGAAATGCCTGTTTGCATTTTTCAATGGGTTTTTCACGTATTAGTTGTTGAATTGTACACGAAGAATGACTCACCCTTTTTATATCTACATATCTACATTGTATCTATTTCTATATCTATCTGTGTAATAGTTTCCCAATTGTCACATGCCTATTCATTTTTAATAATTTTTTTGATAAGTAAATAGGTAAATTTAATAAAAGTGGAAAATGATGAATGACTCTGCCAGGGCAACAAAGGTGCAACATTTGAGGGTTTTTCTCAAGTTTTTAAAGAAAAAATACAATTCAGTCTCCCTGCTGTTTACATGAGTTGAGATTTTAATATCCTATTCAATAGATAGAAATGTGCCTGGGAAAAAAATTAAAGTTATGAGGACAAGAGGCAGCTTTGAAATTTGAGTTGACCTTCATGAAGCAGGGGGGACAGGAAGGCACTGAAGGCCGACTCATTCCCTGGGGATGCTCTGATGGTGATGATGATGATGATGAAGATGATGGTGATGATGGTGATGATGATGATGGTGGTGGTAATGATGGTGATGATGGTTATGATGGTGATGATGATTATGGTGATGATGATGGTGATGATGGTGATGATGAGATGATGATGATGAGATGGTGATGATGGTGATGATTATGATCGTGATGATGGTGATGATGAGATGATGATGGTGATGATGATGGTGATGGTGATGAAGAATAATCAGCTAAAGAGGCCCAGTGCCTCCTCCTGCAACTGACCTGGGATCTATGGAGGGAGAGAGACGGTGGGTGGTGCGAACCAGATGGAAGAATAACTCTGTCTCTGAGTTCCATAGCCGAGATGTCATTACTCACAGGGTTTTGTTGTTTTGTTTCATTTCGTTTCCTTTGGTTTTCTCTGGGCTGCTTGTAAATTCTTGTTTACATATTCCAACCAGTTCTCAGGGGTCTGAACTAGATTAAGACCATTAAAGGGGGGGGACTTCCCTGGTGGTCCAGAGATTAAGATTCCACACTCCCAATGCAGGGGGCCTGGGTTTGATCCCTGGTCAGGGAACTAGATCTCGCATGCCACACCTAAAGATCCCATATGCCATATCTAAAAGACCCCGCACGCCACATCGAAGATCCCACATGCTGCAACTAAGACCTGGCACAGCCAAATTAATTAATCAATTAATTTTTAAAAAGACCATTAAAGGGAGAACAGCATCCCCTAAAGCCAGAGCAGGGCCAGAAGCATATTAGTGAGAATACTCAGATGATACGAGTCACAGAAAGGCGAGGAGGCCTGTGAGGTCTGGCGGCCCCCTGAGGAGACTCTCCCTGCATAGCTGACCTTGGGGAATAGAGTCCCTGGTCCCTGAGGAGGAGGGAGGGACACAGAGGCTGGAAACCAGGCAGGGCTGGTGCCAGGTGAGGTGCCAGGCGGGGGCCGTGGTACCTGGGACAACTTGGCGACCTCTACCTGCTGTTCATGCCTTCTAACGCCCTGCAGACTGAGCTTTTCTGAACAGGAAAAGCCTGCAACCTTTGTCCTTTTTTCTTTCTCTAAGAAATTCTTTCCTGAATTAAAGCCAAGAATCTGTCACCCACTGTCCTAACCAGGACACTTTCTGACTCTGAAATCAAACTTCTCAGATCATCCCTTGGAGTTGACATTGACATTAAGAATTTTAACCCATTATGGATCTTCCTTGACCCGCAATGGGGTTATGTCCCGATAAACCCATTGTGGGTTGAAAATCTCGAAGCCAGAAATGCACTGAATACACTTGACCTACAGCATCACAGCTCAGCCCAGCCTCCCCTAAAGCTGCTGAGAGCACTCATGTTAGCCTATTATATAATAAAGTGTTGACTATCTCATGTAATTGATTGAATACTGTACTGAAAGTGAGAAACAGACTGGTGGTCAGGGTCCAGGATGGTTTAAGTGTATCCGTTGTTCACCAGCATTGCGGGAAAGGGTTGTACTGCATATCACCAGCCCGGGAAAAGGTCAAAATTCAACATTCCAAGTACAGACTCTACTTAAAGTGTATCATTTTTGCACCATTGTGAAGTAGAACAATTGTACGTTGAATCATTGTAAGTCAGGGACCGCCTGTAGTAAGGGCCCAAATCCCCACATCAACTTAAATAAACAAGCAGTAGGTGTCATGTACATTTTTCTTGGAGAGTCCCGAGCAATCATTTTCCCACCTCAGTTTTGCAAAATATAGCAATAAAACACTCGGGGTTGTGTGGCAAAGGAAACTTCTGGACATGCTTATTGTGCAATAATAAATGAGTCCCATCTTTGCATCCCATTAAAGTGCTCTGCAGCAAGGCAATTTTAGTAGGACCGGAAATATAACCTGGATGTTTGGGAGGAGAGAGAAAAATCAGTAAAGAGGGCTAGAGGAGGGGCCTAGGGCTGAGTTAATTAGGCTGCGATTTTAAACCATGTTCTGGAACCCATCGGCGTTACAGAATAATTATCTTGTGAAACTATCTTAATGTAAAAAACATAATTGCTGTTAGAACTTGACTGGCATTGTACTGACTTCATAGCTCAATTTGGTCTTTGACTTCTCAAAAATGTTTTGTAGTTTTTAGTGCACAGGCTTTGTACACATTTTATTGATTTTTTCCTATGATTTTAATGATTCCAGATGTTGTTTGAAAAGGTGTTTTTTAAAATATAAATTTCCATAATTTAAATAGAAATTTAAGTTTAATATAAATTTAAACACAAACTTCTCATAATTTCAAAATATGTTATTTGCTAGCGTTTGCCTAAGATTTGGCGGCTTTTAATTAAGATTATGACTAATAAATAACTATGTTATTTCATGCCTTTTTGTAAAAACCCTGTTCTGAGCTGCACTGATTCAAAGGCAACAGTGTGTCCACTGGAACTCCCCCCCGGGCTCAGTCCTGCCCAAGTGCAGGCATTACACTCAGCCTCATGTCTCCCAGGGTCGCATTCTGACTCACCTGGATCACAGAGTGTAACTGGCATCATCCTGGGGTGCCGGTGATGTACGGTTCACCCCCTAAGACACTGCCCTCCAACCCTCGGCCACCCATGCGCTCATTGCCAGCTCCTCCGGGTAGCGGCCTGGACTCCCCTGTCCTAGGGAGGGCCTGGGAGTCGGCGTATCCCCTCCCGTTACCTTTCTTTTCTGTCTCCCCAGCTTCAAACTCCTCTGCTTTTATTCTCTCTGTCACTGACACCTCTCCCTTCTTTCCTCCCAAAGCCCTTGATGCCCTTTGGAGCAGTGGTCCCCAACCTTTTTGGCACCAGGGACTGGTTTCATGGAAGATAATTTTTCCATAGACGGGGGCAGGGATGGTTTCGGGATGATTCAAGCACATTACATGTACTGTGCACTTTATTTCTATTATTATTACATTGTAAAACATAATGAAATAATTATACAACTCACCATACTGCTGACAGGAGGCGGAGCTCAGGCGGTAATGTGAGCGATGGGGAGTGGCTGTAAATACAGATGAAGCTTCCCTTGCTCACGTGCCGCTCACCTCCTGCCGTGCGGCCTGGTTCCTAACAGGCCACGGACCGGTATTGGTCTGTGGCCCAGGGGCTGGGGACCCCTGCTTTGGAGGAAACCTCTCTGGTCCTTCACTCTGAAGTCCAAAGCATTAGCAGCAGGAAATCAAGGTGCTTTTAGTCTGTCCTGAACTTCCTGGAAAATGGGGCTAGTGACTTCTGCAGAAAAAAGATAGAGTTTATGTTGCTAAAAAAAAAATTGCTACCACACAGGTAAAAATACACCTTGTCATATGGCTTTTATTGTTTTAAGTGGCAGCAGAGAGCAAAGACTGGTGTCTTTGGAGACAGAAAACCTGGGTTCCAGTTTGGACTCTATACTTTCCAACACATGCCTTTGGGCAAGTCACCCTCCTACCCTGAACCCAGGAATCTTCTTCTGTAAATAGGAAGAAGATGTCCGCCCACACAGTCAGGAGTGTCCCCATCTGTCCTGTGCTTCTGATTGCAGAATTCACTGTTGGGGTCCCTACAGAGGAAGGATACCCTTCTCTGATCTTTGTCATTGTAACACTATTGCCTACTCTATTTTTCAAAAGGATTCCCATTATAAAATTAAATAATTAGAACATTAACTACTATTTACCAGACACCTGTAATCTGCTGGGGTGTTTGCATATATCATCCTTAATCTTCGGTACTGTAGGGGTGGACATGGACATGCACTGCCCAGATCTCTCCTCAGGAGCAATCAGTATTGAGCTACAGTGAGGTCAGCAGACCACCTCCAGCTCTCAGCTCCCTCAGGGTGTGCCTCAGCTGAGGGCCACCTGGCTCTAGGTCATATCCTTTCCTGGCGAAGTCCACCTCCAGTGACATAAGACACATCATGAGATGACTCTGAACAGCAATGTTCCTTCCAGAGCCCCCAGGTGGGTCCAAGGCTGGGCTGAGCTGCAGTGCTCTTCCCTTGCCCAGTTTTGCATCCTCCTCTCCTTCCATGTATACTGATCCCTGATAAACACCTGCACTCCCAGCCTGGCTCAGATTCTGCTATTGGGGAATCTAAACAGTGGTGGTTGGGACTCAGAGTCCTGAGAAGGCAGGAGATAGGACTTTAGAACTGGACCGCTCACCACCCTGTTGGCCATGAGGACCCATCACTGGTTGTAGGAGGATCACAATTGGCCCCTGGCACCAGGTGATGGTCCAGATGTCAAAATCTCACAGGTGGTGAAATCAGGTGGTGTAAAACACCAGTGGAAGGGTGTTTTATTTCAGGTGTAGGACAAATGGAGAAAATGGTAGTTCTTTGCACAGAGAGATCTCATGGCTACTTCTAGGTGCTGTTGTTTTACTGGAGAATGGCTGGCAGTAACAGATAGTAGAAAACCAGCAGTAGAGTCTGGGCTTCTCAGAACCCTCAACCTGGGAAAATGCTTCCTTTGGCTGATCCCACTTTGGGGCTCAAGTCACTGGTAACAAGGAACTAGGACCTTCAAAATGACAGACCAGCTTTCTGCTACTCTCAGAGGAATTTTAAGCTGAGAATATCTGATCCCTTGATAATTAGAAGTTTGCTTTCAAACAATTAATAACAAATGTCATAAAGCTCAAATCAATTCAGCAAATTAATTGGTGTTACATAATTTAATAACTAATGTTCAAGAGATAGTTCCCTTTTAACCTTGAAAGAATTTTAAGGCAATTAAACATCAATGGGAAAATTATATTTGTAAAATGCGACAGTGAGCTGAATATATTTGCATTTTATTAATTGAGAATGTTTCCTGGAGTTATTGTGAAATTTGCATATAAAGTGCAATAAACACAAAGCACAAATGAGCCTGTGTAGGATAGGCAGAGGCTGGGGACGGTGGGAAAGGGAGGAGGCTATCGTGCCCGCCTTGAGTGAGACATTCACCTCCCCTCAGTCCATGCACACATGCACATACATGCACACACATGCACACACACACATGCACACAAATGCACACGCATACACGCACACACATGCACACAAATGCACATGCACATGCATACACGCATACAGACACACACACACACACACACACACACTGCTGACCCTCTAAGGCTCCCCCACTGGACATTCAGATGTCCTGTACCTGGCCTTCATGCTGTCTGTCGTCCACTGACATCTGGTCTCTCCCTCGTTTCACAGAAGACGCCCACTCCTCCTCACATTCTGTCTCCCCCCAACCCTCCGTCATCCTCGGAGGCCTTGCCACCTACCCAAGCCTCTCAGGCTGTAACCTCCCTAGAGGTTACAGCAGTGCAGATACAACTGTGCAGCCTTCCCCGGGAACGTGCCATCCTTGAGAACCATGCGGAAATGAGTCCAGATCACCCTCTTTGGCCTCAGCTCTCATCCTGCTGGCATCCTTGCTCCAGCACCCTGGGTCCATCCTTTACCTTCGTTAAATCTCACCTTCACCACTGCTCGATCCATCCAGGGCCCTCCCGCTCTTGCGCTCACCTGGGGACACGCCTGGACCCAGTGCCCTGTGGGTCCCCCGTCCTGCACGCCCTGCCACGCACATGCTGCTCTGTCCGCAGTGCCTGCGGTGCCCCACAGCTCTGCCCTTCGTGGACAGGTAGTGGAGTTAGACGTGCGTGGACGGGCAGCGGGGACAGACCCGCCCCTGGGAAAGGTTGGACGGTCTTCTGAGTGGTCGGCCCCCTGCCCCCTGCTCTCCAGCCCCCGCCCCCGTCCTCCAGCCCCTCGCGTTGGGCAGGGCCTCGCGCAAGACAGATTCCTTTTTGCCCCTCCTTCTCTTCAACCCTCCTGTCTGCCCTACTCGCCTTCGGGTTCCGCAAAGCCACCCCAGGCTTTGAACCAACTACCTTGCCTAAATGGCAGGTGCCAGGCTCATCGGCCAGCCAGACGTCTGGCCCTCGGCCTCAGCCTGATCTGGAACTGGATGTTTCACCTTGATCTCAGAGTCATATGCACACCTGACTCATTGCCTCCTGGCCAGGTCACTAACCCACCACCCAGTTTCACCCACTAACTTTGAGGGACACTCGACTCAGGCTGACTTGCCTTTTATTCTCCATCAAATGCGAACCAAACGCCTCAGGGTTCAGACGAGAGAGTGAAGAGGAATCAACACGCTCTGTGCAGAACGTGACTGTATTCATCAGCTGCCGGCCCTGGGCCACTGCTGCACAACGAGAGCTGTGTACACCCGCACCCAACGCGGCAAACACCTTCAAAGAGCATCTCAGAATCAAGGGCAACGTGCCCGGTGCTCTCCATGGATGTAAGGGCATCAAAATAAAGAAGGGAAGGAGAACGCATAGTTTATCATATCCGTTCACGGAAAGTAAAAATTGGTTTTTCCTTTTAATGATTTCCACAAACTCCCAAATGTTAGAGCAGTTTCAGTTTTCCTGCCCAGAGATAAGGCTTAGACTTAGAACCGTCTTCTAGGAATGAGGAGCGACAACCGCGGACATTTACAGATTAAACCAGCTGGTGGAAACCCACCGCCCGCCCCTTTCCCTCTGAGCTCAGAGCAGCTCTGAGAAACCAAGCGAAGGCACCAAATCCCCCTTGATTCTGCCCAATCCACCCTCGCGTCTCTATTACTGATGCAAATGCAGCCACGGGGTGGAAAGGAAGAACTAAGAAGAAAAGAAGCTAAAAGCTGAGACGATGAGCAAACAAGGACGCGGCCCCTGGGAGCCGAGAGAAACCCCGGCGGTCACTCAGTTTATGCTTCTCTCCCTGCACTCTCCCCTCCTGCATGTTTTCTGATGTTTAATTGAGGTATTTATGCCACAAGCACAGAAAAGTACATCCATCAGAGGTCCAGCCTGGCCATTTCTCATAAATTGAACACACCACGTCATCAGCACTCAGATCAAGACACCGGAGTGGCTGGCCACCCGGCAGAGCCCCCCAGTAGCCCCGTCAGGGGTGACCAGCATGGCCAGCGGGCACTGGCTTTGTCCGTTTCATCCTTTACACAAGTCACCTGTGCACATCTGGCTAACCTCCTCAGGCTATGTTCGTGAACTTCAGTCATGTGTGAGGTTCTGGATGTTCCTGCTCTTTGCTGTTAGTGCCCTTTTGTGAAAACACCACGTGTGTCTGTTCCACTGTTGATGCGCACCTCAGCTTTTTCCTGTCAGTGAAACTGGAGTCCCACAGCTGCAGGGCTGTCTGAAGTTGCCCAGTGGGACTGGTGCCCAGCACGGGGTGCTTGCTGGACCCCAGCCCAAGGCTCACTGCCCCCCAGGCTCCAGCCCCACCTCTGACCAGGTTTTCCTGCTGTGCACACCTGCTATATTCTCCACACGGAATGCAAACCAGACGTGCCACGTGTTCAGAGATGTGCTTATACAAGCAGGTTCTGTCAATACACACCTCCTCTGGCCGATGAGCTACAAGGAACAAGTCTGGACACACGTGAATGTGTGTAACACTGAGAGCCAGGGTGTTCATCTATTCAGGGTGTTCATCACTTCATCTATGCTGAGTGTGATCTGGATTTCTGGACATGCACTTGGTGGGGATTTCTGATCTTTAAGAACCACTAGAATAAATTCTCCAGGGAAGCAGCTAAATTTATTTCCTGGAGATTCATCATTGAGACAAGAAATGCATCATCTACTCCTACTCTTCCCAAGACAGATCAGGCATCAGAGGCAGTGCGGTCAAGTCCATGCGTGCAAGTGTAGACGTGCTAGTGGAGCCCAGCGTGCGGGCATCCCCGCTGCAGCTCCCACAGCCTCCTCCTCCCCCTCCCCACCCCTTCCCTCCCCCACCAGTCACCCCACCCTTCCCAGGCAGAGGGGATCCCCGACGGAGGTCTGCACTCTGGTGACCCGGCTGCCCCGGCCACGTGCACTGACACAGGCACCTCGTCGCTCTCCCACTGCTTGGGTGTCGCCCGGATCTGCTCAGGCTCCTCAACGTGTCCACGGTCGGGCAGCCTGTCATCGGGGGGTTAACAGGCCGCCTGGCCTCGCTGCTCCTCCCCCGGGGAGAGAACTTGTCCCCAGCCCGCGGGGTCATCCTCTCAGGAGCGGGTCAGGGCCGTGAGCGGCTCTGGGAGCGGGGGAGGCAGAGGGAGATGGAGGGGGGACAGAAAACAGCAGTTCCCTTCATCTGCCTTCTCTGGGGCTTCTTTCCAAGCCCAGACCAGCTCTCAAGAACACCTCGGGGCTGCACCCTTGACACTGCTGAGAAAACACTTCATTGAGTTACCAAAAGAAATTGCTGTGAATAGAATTCCCGAGTGAACTCAGGTTGTTTTTCTGCACCAGGAAGACACTTTCTCTGCTTGGACGGTGGGTGTTCATGGGGAAGCCCGGGAGGGTGAGTAGAATGAGGTCCTTCCCGTGCACTTTGGAACTTCCTCAGCAAAATAGGGTAGTGTGTGCATCTCGCCTCCTTGACAAGTTTGTTGTAAGGATAAAGTAAAGTAATATTTCTTTGAGCGATTGAAAGTCTCCTAAAATTACTTATTCTGAGTACAAGAAATACTGAGGGAAGAAAAGGGTCCCTTAGTTCCTGAAGAAATTATCATTTTCATTTTCCTATTTACTTGCTTTGACAGCATGGAAGTTAGATCAGCAGAACAGAGAAGGCAACTGGAATTAAGGTTGTGGGCAAAGAAGCCAGCTGGGAGTCCCACCACGACAGAAGGTGCCCGGCTGGCTCAGTCCATGTGGCACCTTCAGGTCTGGGGGCCTGGGGTCTCTGTCAGGCTGGAGACCCCGGACATCTCGTCGACTGCTGGGCCCTGCAGGAAGCTGGTGGGCCGTCCCCGCCAGGGCTCCCCGTCTCTTTCCATGGCTCAATCATCCCTCCCCCACGCCTCACTCTCTTAAATATCACTCTTCCTCCCTGTGTTGAGCTGTTCAGCATCACTCTTTTGATTAGCGTGGCTTTTAACAATGGCAGGAATGGTGCCTCGTGACTGTCTGCTTTTGCTTTCCTTCCTGGGAAAAACCCCAGTGATGGAATAACCACGAAAAGGCCTGACTCTGCCTGAATAGGCAGGTGGGATGGGGGACAGAAGACATTAGGAACACAGACAAATCAGTACCTCAGTGTGTCACCATGTCACACTGACATGTCACCATGGAGGCCAAACATGTGGACCGAAAACCTTTTGACGGACCTGCGTCCAGCTCACAGCATTGTGTCGCCAGCCGCGAGGCCTCGGGTGGATTACGTGATCCCCGTGAACCTACACTCACTCGTGTGACACGAGGTTGTGTTGTTTACATCCTGAGGGGATTGCGAGGACCCGACGAGGCAGCCGTGTGCGGTCTGCTGTGGTGACAGGCACCCAGGGTTCCTCTGGCTTTTTATCAGTTTCCTCAGTGCGCTGTCCTGGAGGAAATTAAACGTGAGCAGGCCAGCATACCCTTGGTTAGTCTGCAAGTTTGCAATGTGCCTGGGAGCAAAGCCATCTCAGAGGCTCCAGGGAGGACAGGTTTCCGGGGAGGCAGAGGCTCCATTCAGACTCCAAGGTGGACAGAGCTGTCACCTGTCAGTAGCCCAGGCTTCACGCTGCTGGGCTGATGGCCCTGGCAGAGCGCACGATGTGGTTACAGCTCTGGACCGAGTCCAGGAGGCGTCACCGTTTTAAGCCATTATATGATTCCTTGTGAATTTATGGGAATTGCAGTGTCAGCCCTTCTGAGTCTGGATGCTGCTTCTGCTTTGGAGCCCCCAGGGTACCCTTTACAGTCCCTCCTCTCTGGAGGCGTGTTGAGCTGACACTAGGCACTGATGGGGACCTGGAACCCCCTCCAGTTGGGTCAGCTGAGAGCTGGAGCTGGTGCCGGGGCACAGGGGAGACCACCGTGGCTGAGCTGCCTTCCAGCTCCCGTGCTGTCCTTACTAAGTGGGTCCTGAGGGGAGGCAGCGGGGGGTGGTCAATACGTGTCTTCGCGCTTTGCTCAAAGGTAAATGAACACATGGAAGTGGACTCGGGTGTTGACTCTGTGTGGTGCTGCTTTCCAAGAGCTTCAGCAAGATGATTGGACTAAATGGCGACTTAGAGACGTCTGCCTCCTCCACAAGCGAACCCAGAGGGACCGAGAGCTGGGACGGCGGTGTTTTCTGTCTGATGCCAGGTCTCAGATCCTTGGGAGGCTGGGAGAGATGGGGAGGTAGAAGAAGCTCTGTCGAATGATTCCAGAGGCTCAGCACACCCTTCTTCCCTCCCCCAGGGTCCTCTGCCTCATGCCAGCCCACTCTTGCTTCCCACATGGCCAGGACCACCTCCATCATGGCACCGACACCCCTGAAAGCCATGCTGAGGGCTGATGCTGTCACAGCCGCGAGCCCAATGAGCACCACAGCTGGACCAGGCTGGCGTCACTGGAGGGGCCGATCGCTGGGAAGCAAGACAGGTAGGGATGGGCTGAGCATCTGTGGGGACAGAGGCGAGGACGGGTGGAGCCAGCGGGCAGGGAGCATCTACTGGGCACTGCTGGGCCCTACACTGTGCCAGGTGCAACGCGGGTTGTGGAGCGGGGTGTAAAGGGGGGCGGAAAGTCCTGATTCCTCACAGGGGCTGGGGCTCGGCTGCCGGCTGCACAGTGCGTCCAGAGCAGGGGGTCGGGGCGGACTGAGACCAGAGCGCAGCGCCCTGATCTCCTGACTGCTGCATCCGGCAAATCACAAGCCCTACCCGAGGATAAAGTCTCTGCAGGGTGTTTGGTATTTTCAGTATAAACCCTGGCTACACTCCAAACAGATGGCGATCATCCCACCCCCAGCTCTGTGCGTTGCTATGGGAACGCACCCGGCATCTCTGGGAGGGAGGGGTGCGTCTTTGGGCGGGGCGGGGCGTGACTAGGCTCCACCCTTCCCTCCGCGTTTTGGCTGTGGCCCCTCGGGGTGCAGGGCCTTTTCCATCTGTCCGGCCTCCCCTTCGGCCCTGGTCAGTTCTGTCACCTGCAGTCTTCCGGGACCGTGACGCAGGGACAGGGCGTTAGGTCCGGCACCGGCAGAGCTAGACTTCCAGGATTCCCGCCCCAGTTTTCTCATCGGCAAAGAGGGTTCAGGGCTGGTTCAGATAACGTCATCGATTGCATCCCTGTGTCATGCGGCCTGTCCACGGAGGCTAAAGGCTCAGGGCTAAGGGGATGGGGGCAAACACGTGTGGGAAAGATACACTAATGGTTCCAACTGCAGTATGACAGGTGGTAGAGAGGGAGGCATTTCATTTGTGGTCACAAAAAAAGATGGGATGGTTAAAACGCCCAAACAAAGAAGATTCTGGAGGAAAGAAGATAATCATACTTCATGTGATTTCATTTGGGGTCACCAAGAACATTCTCCCAGCTCCCTGGACTGGCTCACTGAAAGGACAGAAAGTCCTTCCTTTCTCTGTCTCTGTCTCACACACGGCGCACGCCAGACACACACCCTGCAAAGAGTCAGCGGACACCACGAGCAGGGTCCACGCAGACAGAATGGAAGCATCTGGGATGGGGCTTCGCTGCTGCCTGGACTAACGTCCCCCCGCGACGCCCACTTTCCCCAAGTCTGCAAGGCCCTGAGGACGGAGGGAAGCTGCGTTTTTAACAGAGCTGAATATCAGCCCTGGAGGAGCCGGCAGTGGATGTGCTTAGGTGAAAAACCAGAAATTATTTTTGCTTAGAAAAGGAAAAAAATAAAAATACCTCAAACGCAAACACACCAAAAAACTCTGGGGTCGTGCTCTCCGCTAATGGTGTGTTGCCTGAGCTAAATCCTTCAGTGACTCTTTGAAGTTGGATAAAAAGAGAGAAGGAACACAGACGCCTCTCACCTCCAGCTGTAGGTGGACATTTGCATGAAGAACAGAACAACCTGGCTTCCTCTTTTCAGACACAAGTGTCCTTCAGTCCTTCCCATTGGTGTGGTGTTTTCTATCGTTGCCACTGTCCGAGGCCCACGGACGCACGGCGGTTCTGGAGCCCAGCGCCGGCCTCTCCTCATGTCTCGTCACCCATGGCTTTGTGGCCGCTGGCTGGGCACCTAACGCCCCTGAAACTGGATTCTTCATCTGCAAAATGGGGGTGATTCCTTCCCTACTACGTGGCAGTGAGGGTTCAACCAAACACACACTCGACCCATGGAAAGTGCTCGTGAGGGCGGCTCTCCAGAGAGAGAAACCAGTGCAGGTGCAGTCAGCCAGGGTCCCCTCGGGGAGGGCCCGGCGGCCTCCTCCTTCTCCCTGGGTGGGTAGGGGGGGAGGGGCAGCCCCGATGTGGAGATGAGAATTTGCCTTACACTCCCTGAGCTGGTCTCCTGCGGCTTCTCCAGACCCTAGTTCCCAACTGACTCTCAGAAAATGCCCAGTGGCTGCCCTGAAGTGCCAATGGCATTGAACGTACCCAGCACCCTGAATGAATTGATGGACAATCCTTGCAGCCTGAGGATTCTGGGGTTCCAGACCCTGTGCACCCCCATTATCCCTCCCAGAACCTCTCTCCTCCACTTGGAGTGTTTTTCTTTGGTTCTGTTCTCAGGCTGCCTCCTGACTTCCATGGACACCCTGTCCCCTGCAGAGTGTCCATGGTTATACCCTCGCCTGCCTGGCCGTGCAGTCAGAGGGTAGGAGCCAGCTTCACCTGTGCACCTCGCACCCCAACTGGCACCCAGGCTGCCCCTCATCCCCCCTCTCCGTCTTCCCAGTCCAGCCACCATCATCTCCAATTCACTTTATCCCATCAACTTTTGCTCCATCCAGAGTATTGTTTTCAAAATATAATTAAAATATCTTGGGGCTTCCCTGGTGGCGCAGTGGTTGAGAGTCCGCCTGCCGATGCAGGGGACACAGGTTCGTGCCCCGGTCTGGGAAGATCCCACATGCCGCGGAGCGGCTAGGCCCGTGATCCATGGCCGCTGAGCCTGCGCGTCTGGAGCCTGTGCTCCACAACGGGAGAGGCCACAACAGTGAGAAGCCCGCGTACTGCAAAAAAAAAAATAAAATAAAAAATAACTCAAAATGGATTAAAGACTTGAATGTAAGACCTGAAACCATAAAACTCCTAGATGAAAACATAGTGCAACAATAGGCAGTAAGCTCCTTGACAAAGGTGTTGGCAATACTTTTTTTAGATTTGACACTAAAAGCAAAAATAAACAAATGGGACTACTAAAAACTAAACTAAAATCAAACTAAAAAGCTTCTACACATCAGAGGAAACCATCAACAAAATGAAAAGGGAGCCTATTGAATGGGAGAAGGTATTTGCAAATGATACATACAATAAGGGGTTAATACCCAAAATAGAAAAAGAACTTGTACAAGTCAACATCAAAACAACAACAAAAAAAAACAATTAAAAAATAGGCAGAAGACCTGAACAGACATTTTTCCAAAGAAGACACACAGATGGCCAACAGGTACATGAAAAGATGCTCAACATCACTAATCATCAGGGAAATGAGAATCAAAACCACAATGAGATATCACCCATACCTGTCAGGATAGCCATCATCAGAAAGAACATAAGTAACAAATGCTGGCCAGGATGTGGAGAAAAGGGAACCCTTGGACGCTGTTGGTGGGAAAGTAATTTGGTGCAGTCACTATGGAAAACAGGATGGAGGCTCCTTTAAAAATTAAAAATAGAACTACCATATGATCCAGCTATTCCACTCCTGGGTATGTATCTGAAGAAAACAAAAACACTAATTTGAAAAGACATATTCACCTTCATGTTCATTGAAGCATTATTTACAATAACAATGATATGGAAATGACCTAAGTTTCCATCAATGGTTGAATGGATAAAGAAATGTGGTATATACATATACAATGGCATGTTATTCAGTCATATAAAATGAATGTGGTCTTACCATCTGTGACGACATGGATAGACCTTGAGGGCTAGGTGAAGTAGGTCAGACAGAGAAAGACAAATCTCATCTCATCTCACTTTTACCTGGAACTAAACAACACCAGCAACATAACTGGGCTCATGGACGCAGAGGACAGACTGGTGGTTCCCAGAGGCCAGGAATGGGAGTGGGCAAAATGGGTGAAAGGGGTCAAAATGTCCAATTTCCAGTTATAAAAAAAAATAACTCCTGAAGATGCAACATATAGCATGGTGACTTTAATAATACTGTGTTGCATATTTGAAAGCTGCTAAGAGAGTAAATCTTAAAAGTATTCATTGCAAGGAAAAACATTTGTAACTGTTTGTGGGGACAGGTGTTAACTCGACTTCTTGTGATCGTTTCACAATATATACAAATATCCAATCACTATGTTGTTCACCCGAAGCTAATGTAATGTTATATGTCAATATGCCTCAATTTAAAAAATAAAACATAAATGTGCTTTTAAGCATTTGCCTAGTTGTGCCAGTGTCTGGACTTTCTCAGGGATGGCTTCTTTCAGTTCATTCTACTCCTTTGAATGGGACTTTCCTGTTTCTTTGTTTCCCTGGTGATTTGTTGTTGTTGTTGAAAACTGGACACTTGACTCTTTTAATGTGGCAAACCGGGAAATCAGATTCTCCCCCTTGGTCTTTTTTTCCTTTTCTTTCTTTCTTTTTTTTTGAAGGTTGAAGGCTGCCTCTTTGCCAGGGATCTGCCAGAGCTGAAAAAAATGTCTCCTCCGGTGTTTTCTGAGCCTGTGCTTCTCCGTGTGACTTTCTAAATTCCCTTATCTGGAGTTATTTTTTAATGTTCTAATCCTTAGATGGCTGGCTCCCCAAATGGGAAAAAAAACTACAAAAAAAGATTCTATTACTTTGAAAAATTGGGGGTCCCCTTGTCATAGGGGAGATTGCAGGCTGACGGAACCTGAAAATGTCCATCACCCCCTGCCCACCCCCATCTCTAGCAGGAGGGATGCACCTGCTCACAGCCCCTGGCTAAGGAGTGACCGGCTTGGCTGTGGTCACATGAGCCCTGGTGGAGCCTCCTGGCCCCAGGGTGTGGGATGGTCCACTCAGCGACAGGAGAGTGCCGGCAGGTAGGGCTGCTGCTCGGGGAATATCCAGGTAACTGTGCACATGACCTCCTTTGTCCCTGTGAGTGACACTCGGTGACATATCACGTAAAAATGTGTAATATTTGATTTAACTCTCATGACGACTCACCTCTGTGGAGTGACGGCTGGCAGGGACATCTCAGCAGCAGAAACTGAGGTCCCAGCAGCCAGCACCCAAGCTCTGCCCCACCCCACCAGGGCAACCAGAGGCAGCTGCTGAGGTCCCCTGTCTCAAGACAGTGCCCGACCCTGGGCCCTGGGACCGCAGGGACCATCTCCTTCCCTCATCTCAGCCTCGGAGGACTTTCCCACTTGTGCACGGCCCGGCTGGGATGGGGAGACCTCCTTCCCTCAGTGGGGGGAGAGCTCAGGGCAGACGGCTGTGCTCAGGGGGACAGGAGACACCTCCAGGGGGCCGGCCACCCTCTGTCCTGGGGTTTGTGAGAGCGGGAGATGAGAGGCAGGTCGTGATGATGGGAGGGGAGGCTCCGGGAGAGTGGATGCAGGTGGATGCAGGACAGACAGGCAGTCCGGGAGCCGCCTGACCAGGAGGGGAGGAGGTGCAGCTCTACCGCACCCGGATGGGTCAGCTGAGGCTGCACCTGGGAGGATGCTAAAAGGCCTCACAGGACCAGTCGGTAATGATTTCCGGGTCCCTCATCCTTGGGGCCAATAAATTAGAGGCCCGAAGATCTGAACGTGAGGACCCCTTTAAAGTGAATAAATGGCGTCCCTGCTCCGGGTGGCTCCCGGGCAGGTGGGGGGGGAGGCGGCTGTCCACAGGGGCAGGGCTTGGGGCTGGACGGGGGTCAGTGGCGGAGGCTCTCTGAGAAGCTGAGTGCGGGCAAGGCCTGGCGCAGAGCGGCCAGGGTTCTGCCGGAGGATGGGGACTTGGTTTGGAGGAGCACCGACCTTCCTTGGCTTCTCTGTCAGCGGCTGGAGGTCATGGGCTAAGACGCTTGGGCCTGGCTCTGCTTCCAGCTCTGTTCTTTGATCTTGAACGAGCCACCCCTCTCAGAGCCTCGGGGCACCCACGAGCGCCCCGCTTTCCTCCCGAGGCTGGGGTAGGTGGCTGGTCCTCTGGATATCGCTCCCGGGTCCGACTCTCATGGAAAACCAGGACTCCGTCCCCACCAGCTCCTCGACCCACAGGTCCTTGTCCTCCCCCACGTCACTCGTGTAAACGCAGTGTTTCCAGTCTGTGAAAGATCCGGGCTTCCGAGATTTGTGGCTTCCGGGCTCTTCGCCAGCCCGGGCCCAGCAGAGCCTTACGTGCGCTGTTGTTTTATTATGATTATTTATGAGGAATAACTAACTTGCACGCCTTTACTTGCTGCCCACTGCAGACGAGGGAGAGGGGCGTGTTCGCTGACCCGGGACCCACTTGGGCTGAAGGCAGTGGCTCACACGAGGGTCCTGACTTCCCGGCCGGGAGGGAGGGTCTGGAGGGGGAACCTGGAGGGCCGCAAAACATGGGGCTCGTCGGGGTCCCTCGGCCCCTTTTCCTGCCCCGTCCCCTTGCTCTGCCTCGCCGTCTCCATGTTCTGGATGCCCGGGACTTTGGTTTTCCGGGGCCCGGGTTTCTCTTTCTCCAGCTCCTGTCCCCACCGGAGACGCGTTTCTCCTAAGCTCCACGCCAGCAGGACGCGGCTCTTGGCTTGTGGTCCCACTCGGCGACACGGATGCAGTAATTCAGAAGGCAAGGTCGAGGCGTGGGCAGCTTCTGGGTTACCCTGCAGGGGAAATATTTGGGGAAAAAGTCTTTCCCAGCCCCCTCTGTGCATAGCACAGGTTCTGCCTGCTCACCTGAACCGGGGCAGCCCAGTGGCTTCGCTGTCTCCAGGGGGCCCCTAGGAGCCTGCCGCCTGGGCCGGGGGCTGGAGGCCTATTAGCTCATGGAACCCTTCTGGTAAAGGTTTGGGGTCAGCCATGCACGTGCAAACCTGGGGTTCTGTGTCCACAGAGCCGGAGACTCCTGATGGGCAAGGCTAATGTGGATTTTAGAGGCTGAACAAATGTGGCAACTGAAGAGCAATGCAGCTCATCGTTCAGAGAGTCTTGCCTTTGAGCTTCCTGGGTTTCTTGGCTTCTCTCTTCTCTCTCTGAGTGGACCCGGGGCGTCAGACAGGCCACCTTCTCACTGTTGGGCCACACGTCTAGCCTCGCACCCCCCACCCAGTTCCATCCTGTCCCCGGCTGGGGCAGGGGGGCTTGACGAGAGCCCAGATCTCTGTCCTTCAGGAGGTCCAGACCCCAGCTGGCCCTCCTCTGGGTGAGGTTGATCATCTCCTGCTGGACTGGCCAGCTCTAGGGGCTCTGACGGGGCTTGAGGTGGACAAGGAAGCGGGACAGGGAGAGGAGAAGGCTTTTCCTGTGATGAACAGAACAGGATTATTCATTTATGTACTAACTATGGATTACGTGGCCGCTGGAAGCCCAGCAGTGCGGAGGGGCTGGGGGCAGCGGAGAGCAGCGGGGGGCCTGGCTCCCCACAGAACTCAGCCTGTGGTCCAACAAATAAATAACCTCTGTCCACACAAACATGTGCGCTTTGGACAAGCCCACAGCATATTTTTCCTTGTACATTTTCTGTGTGTGATGAGTCATGTAAGAGAATCTGAAATGTCCGGGCAATTGTGTCCACGGCTGCCCGTCTGGGGCCCCAGGTAGCTGGGTAACAGCAGCTTGTAACAGACGGTCACACTCCCTGCTCCCTCCCGAACACACAGGCGGAGAGCAAAAAGCAACTCCATGGGCCACGGGTTACAGGGTGCGGGGGAACCACAGGCTCTGTGGCGTGTCAGGGCATTCAGCGATTTTCAAGGACACTTTTTTATACTTCAAGGAGCACTGCAACCATCATCTGAGCAAAAGCAATTCTGTTTCTTCCAAAACCCTCCACTGCCCAGAGTGAAACTGAGTCACCTCCAGAGCTACATGCTCTGCGGCTCCAGAAGCCCCGACTCTGTCAGCACCACAGCTTAAAACCCCGGAATCAAAGGTAAAAGGGTTTCTCCTTGCCTTCATCATGGATCTACAGGTACAAAACCCCATTTACTCTAAGATTAAAGTGCTTTCTTTAAACACCTCTCGGATGGTTTAACATCCCAGCAGGCGATGGTGAAAGCAGCCCAGCCTTGTCTTGGGAAGCAAGTGCATCTTCCTGGTCTGTGGTCTGGTCCTCGCAGAACCAAAACGCCTGCTCCAGGAGACACGGAACAGTATGTGAGAGCAGGAGCTAAATCCCCAGAGAGATGGGATGCTTTATTGAAAAATAACTGCATTTTTATGCTTTGCATCTATATTTTATAACAACTCCCTAGTAGCTGATACGTCTTCCTCTTCTGCTTCCTCCGCTCTCAGATGGGGATGAGCCGGGGTATCTCCCGTGGAAGCCGGCGGCGGAGCGAAGGCTCAGTGTTAGATGTTTATCATCCCGGGACGGGGTCCCTCACTCACATCGCCGGCTCTCCACCCCAGACCTCTTCATTTTATTTTGCTAAACAAGATGAGTTTCTGTCCTTGCTGAGAATAATTGACTTGTTTTTAATCTACATCAAGGCCCAGGTTAAGAACTGGACAATGCAATGCATTTATTATTTCACTCTTCTGTTTATTCTAGTGTGAAATTGTTTTCCAGGTGGTGATTAATCCTGCCAAGACTGTCTGCTCTTGCTGGGTAACCTGCTAAGCCCATGGGCCTACAATCAGGGTGTCACTGCGGCTTTGTCACACACCAGCACTGCTGTTGTCCTCTGTCACTCAGCCTGGCCCAGCATCCATTACTCATTTTCCAAGTCTGGATTTTCAGGAATGATTGATGTCTTCTCAGAAAGAAAAAGAGTGAGGAGGCTGCTGGCTGGGCAGAGAGGGTCCCCCGGGTGTTTAGAGGGCTGGCACCGTGATGTGGAGTGTCCCACCGTCTGCTCTGTCCTGGAAAGCGTGGGGTGACCACCTGGGGACCCTCTCGGCCGCTGGGTGGTAGTGGTCGTCACAGGCGCTGACTCCCTGGGCTGGTGGGGTGCGAGCGGGCACAAGAAGCAAGGCCCCCCACCCCGTACCTGCCGCTGCCCTTGGGGAAAAGTGGTAACAGTCGGACCCGGGAACGATTCCTGGAGGGATGGTGGGAACGGGGCCCTTGCAAAGCAGGGAGGATGGGCTGAAGGAACCATCCTGGTGGGGACTCTCCAGGGGAGGACGTGGCTTCACCATGGCCAGAGCCTTCTGACCTGGTGCTATGAGCATTTGCAGCTGAGTAGCCCCTGTTCTGCATACCTAGGGACACCCCGAACTTCTACCTCCACGATTACTGGCTGCCAGGAGCCCCTGGCCCCCAGGTTCTGATGATCAAAACTGCCTCCAGATGCCACCAGATGTCCCTGTGGGGATGCCCCCTCCTGGGGAGCCACTGCTAGGGGTGAGTGATGAGGACCCTTGAGTGTCCCCCCACCGGGGGGTACACCCACAGCTGCCCAGGTGGCTCCCTGGGAAGGCTCAGCCGTCCACTCTGCAACCTTGGAAAGATCACGTAGCCGAGTCGGTCTTCCCGAGGGTGTAATGGTCCTGATGAAGCCCTGAGCTGTGGAAGGACATGGGGGTGGGTTGAGGAACACTGTCATCTCACCCCCTTTATGGGGACCCCTCAGGGTCGGGCTGGGTGGGCAGGTCTGCCCCGCAGGTGACCTGGTGAGCTGTGAGTCCCCGGGCTCCGATGTCCCCTCCCTGTGGCTCCCACCTCCTCGGGAGCTGCCTGGCCGCCTCTCCCCTGACCCCACGTTTTATCCTGTGCAGGACGTACAGCCACCGGGGTCTGTCCTCCCCGGGCGGTCACTGGAGGGTCTTCCTCTTTCTTCCTTCTGGATCCTCCTGCTCAGCCCCCCAGAGCCCCATAACTGAGCATGGGGCTCCTCCGGCCTGGGCTGCGGTCTCTTCCCAGGCCTCCCCAGCACAGAGACCCCTGCCCTTGCCTCCTGTTGACACAGGATCTTCAGCACTCCCACAGCCCTGGGGCCCTTTTCAGAGGAAACAGAGCCGCAGAGGTGAAGCCGCTCACCCGGGTCTCGAAGCCGAGGGGACCAAGTCCGGATGTGCACGGGGCCCCGATGGGCAGGGCTGTCCCTGCATCCTCCGCAGTTTGCACGGGGTGCAGGGTCTCCCAGGACGCCCTGGGCCCTGGGTGACACCCAGGGCACACGTTTCTTGGGCAGATCTGCTCCAGGTCCCCTACCCCCCATCCCGGAGCCGGCACCCTCGGGATGCCCACCTCTGTTCCCCTCCATAGCCCCCGGCGGTGAGTGTGGGGGTGTGCCTGACATCCCCTGGGACTGATTCTCCTGTCCAGGACCTTCCCTGTAGGCTCGAGTTTCCACTCAGTCTGTAGGACAGGGGATTCCTGAGCCTTTGGAGCTGTTCAGGATCCAGGAGGGCTGAGGCTGGGCAAGGTTTCCTCACCTCAGGTCAACAAAAGGAGGGAGAGGCCGCTGTCCAGCCTGGCCCACCCGAGGGGTTTGAGGCCCTAAGCCACTGTGGCTCCCTGAGCACAGCCAGCTCCCGGTGGTTTGGGGAAAACACTAAGAAATGAGACCCAAGTTTCTACCACCAGACTTTCGAGCAGGCACGTATGTGGATGGTCGTAAGAGTCAGCCCTTGAGAGGCACATCACTCCAGGCCCTTTTCTAGGCCCCGTCTCTGTGTTATATCATTTAGCTGTCAGGACAGCCCTGTGCATGGATGTGATTTTTATGCCACTTGTTGATGCCACAAAGCCCAAGGCTGTGCATGGTAAAATCTGACTTTGAGTCTCACACTGTTGGTCCCCAGACTTAATTTCTCCAAGAGGTCGGTCCCTGGGCCCCCTGACACATTCCTTCAGAAGGATGTGCGCTCTGGTGTGAAAAAACCCAAATTTGTCATCCAGGAGACACTTTGATTTGACTTTATTCTAGATTTATTTTGTCATCAGATTTGTCTTCCTAATGGAATTGTGGCCCCATCAAGATCCAAACGAGTTTTCATTCCTTGAGCCCTCAGCAGTAACGATGTGTGAGTCTGTGTGTGTGTATGTGTATGTGTGTGTGTGTGTGTGTGAGTGCTGGGGTCTGGTCTGAGGGTCTCGGCCGAGGGTGACTTGCACCTCTTTATGGCGTTAGGACAGGGAGATGAATGTCACACGGGCCTGCCCGGGCCCCGAGGATGAACTGACGAAGCTGTGACTCCTCCTTTCCTCTGCGCTTCCACACATTTCAGTTCCCCCAGGGCCCCCCGTCTGGCCTGCTGGGGACCATGACTCAGCTCTTTTCTAAAATGAATGTCCTGAGAATTGTTCAAAGACATCCTTCCTTCCAGTTTGGCAAACCACCGCCCTCCCGGCCACACCGAAGCCCCTGTGCTCGGGAGGGAGAGGTCTGGCAGGGCCAGTATCCCCTCCAGCCCCAAGGACTGAGACCCATCTTCCAAATTCAGCACTTGAACTATCTCTGCAGTTCGGATCAACCTCCACAGGCGTGGCGAGTGCTCGGCCAGAGGGTCCCTTCTCCAGGGTCTGCTATTTCCAGGCTTTGAGAGACCAGAGCGGGATGAGGACATTTCTTCATTTCCCACCTGGAGGACTGTCTCACTTAGAGAGCGCTGTAAGGGCTGCTGGGCCCGACCTCACGGCTCTAGAATCAGAAAGCCCAGCTCCACGCCGCGTAGTGTGTGACCAGGGCAGGGACCTCACCCTTGCAGACCCTGCCTGTCACCGTCACTGTCACAGGCTGCACTACCATGCAGAAGCTCCAGCTCTCTGTGCCAGGAATAAGGGTGTCGGGATCTGGTGACAGAAAGGAACCCCCAGAGTTCACAAAGCTCTGGATGTGCCAGAAACGTAGGCACAACTGTTCCTGACAGCTGAGCACAGTGACCTGGGGAGGAGACATGGTCACCCCCGACAGGCGGAGGGGCTGAAGTGCATGGATGTTCGCAAACCTGCTCGCAGCTGCAGGAGCAAAGGGAGGACCCAGCGGGAACCTGCACGTGCACCGGGATTTATGTTCATCCCGGGGTGAGGAGTCGTCTCTAAAGACAGGCACGAGGCACCCTTGTGACGAAGGCTCCAAGCTGAGCTGACAGCACAGCTTCCTCGGGGGGAGGGTGCTCTTTTCAGTCCAACGCTTCCCAGGTGCTGCCGAGGGCCCCCCCCAGGGTCAGTTTGCTCTCAGAGGCGCTGGCCCCTTTGGGCTCCAAAGGCCTCTTACACAGGACTTCTGTTAAGCCCTCAAGCGTGTTTGCACACAAGTGTGTTAGGTGATTTCCACACGGCAGGCACTGGGGGAACAGCGTGTGTGACACTGCCTGGTCGGGCTACTCGTGCGCGTGGTTGAGGCTGTGAGCCAGGCATGGTGTGGTGATGGGGGGCAGGGTGATGAGGCCCGGAGCCCGCATTCCGCTCAGGGCCAGTGGCCTCTGCCCGCCCCTCCCCTCCTTCTAACGTCACCACCCCGCTGGTGGGAGCCGGTTCCCCCACTCCCCGCTTGCTCAGGTGAATCACTCTCTCTCCATTTTCCTGAGGTAAACAGGAGTATGCTTGGCAGAGCAAGATGAGAAATTCTAATACTTTTCTCCCCTCCACTGCTCCCTTGGGGTCTAATTAAGGATGCTTGGAGCAGGAGGCTCGGCTCTGTGATGGAGCTGCGAACCCGCCCCCTCCCAGGCTCCCCAAGCAGCCACGTCTGCACCAAATCCCTCGGCCCCTGTGTCCCACTTCCCCCAAGCCCGGAGCTGGGACCACCCCTCCCTGGGCTCCAGGTTTCTGGGTGCACCGCCTGGCGTTAACCTGTTGCGCTGCTGAGGGTTTGGTAGGAAGAGCCCTGGAGGCGACACTTCACAAACATGCTCGCACTCGGCCTGTGGGGCACCAGGGTCTGGGCCTGGGGTGCAGGGCCGGGCCAAGGGCAGGGCCTGGTGGGATCCCTGGGTCGGGTAGGCGCAGGCACTGACCTCCCTGCACGACGGGATAAGGGGCATCGGAAGGGCCTGAGGAGGCTGACAGCTCTTCGTAAATGGAAGGCGCTTCCGTCACTCCTAGATTATCTTTTGTTTTTTCTCTCACCGAGGGATTCGTGGGGTGAGGGCCTCCCTGCCCATGTGCAGGGGCTCCTGGGGGTCTGCCCGGCATGTGACGTCTGGGGGACTGGATGAGGCTCACGCTGTGGGCTGTTCCCCTCCCAACAGGACGGGGGTCACAGGGGACATGCAGGGCACGGGGAGAGGTCAGTGATGGGGGGGTTAGACCTGGGTGGGAGGAAGGGACGGAGGAGGGACCGGGCACTGCGGGGCCACCAGGGGCCTGGGGGAGGTGGGAGGGACACACGCTCACACTCACACACTTGTGCACACTCACATGTTAGCCACACTCATGCTCACTCACACACACACCTACAAACACACAGCTTCAGGGGCAAGAAACAGCCACCGACGGACGTGACACCTCCTATCAATGCTGGGACGCCAAGTCCACCGCCAGTTCCTTAATTAGCAAGAAAACCAGAACACTCCTTTTTCATGACGGGATGATTTCACACAAAGTAAGACCCTGGAAATCAACTCAAAAGGCCCCAAACACTCACTTTTTCCCAATGAATTATTTAGAAATGAATAAATCAGAAATGGAATTCGTTCGCCAAGGCCACAGAGGTTCCACGCCCCCGGCCCTCATTCCTCCACGAGATCCCCCAAGACATCTGGTTTTAGGAAGTGTGTTTGTTTCCTGCTTTCTTCTTCTTGCTCTGTTCTTTTTATTGGCTTACTTTGCCCTGTTTCCTTTTACTCTCTCAGTCCTGCCAAGCTTATCTGGGGCTGAAGTGCCTGATGAGGGAAGAGTAGGAACGTGGCACAGAAGCTTCTGGGGAGGACGGTCGCTTCCCGCTGTCACTCTCATTACTTAGCAGGGTCGAGGATGGGGCTGCTGACCAGCTGGCAGCAAATCCACAGCCCCTGAGAGCAGAATCGACAGCACAGCTCTCCCTGCCCCCAGCCCCGCGGCATGGCTTGCTGCCCAGATGCTCCGTGCTCCGACCCTGATCCCGTGTGCTGGTTCCTTTCTCTGCATGTCGTCATCTCCCCACAGCATCTGCATCTCCGTGTTGTGACGGTTCTGTGGATCGAGGCGGGACCTGCTTCTCTGGTTTGCACCTGACTCAGAGTGAGAGCTCAGGATGTGTTGACAACTCACTGGCAGGAAAACAGATGAGAAGAGAGTGAGGGAAACACCTAAAATCCTGCTTCAGAGGCTGGACGGGCCAGCCTGCATCTGTGCTTCCGGAAGAGTCGTGCGTCTCGGGATATCTTGGAAGGATCAACATGACGTCCGGGCATCTGTCTTTGAGACCTTGAACCTGCTCCCCGGTGGTTGATCCTCTCCTTAGCGGGGCGTTGGTTTCCTGGTGAGTTTAGCAGATGGCTTTGTACCAGTTCCCGGGGACTGGGCTTGAGTCTTGTCCGTGGACCCTGGAGGCCCTCAGACCCCTCTTGCTTCTCTTCACAACAACTGCCCAGAACGGTGGACAGTCGGAGCTTTCACGGGACCCGCCCGCTTCAGGGACCGAGGTGAAAGGCGCACGACCCCTTCGGGACCGAGGACAGCGTGTGACACAGCAGTAGTGGCGTCAGGGTGTCAGCATTTCCGTGCCAGCTCCACGGCCCCAGCCCCTGCAGGGTGATGTGAGGGGGCCCAGCAACCCCTGCACGGACAGCGGGGAGTCTCGGGGAGGAGCTCTGTGCCTGCGGAGCCCGGCTCCCTTCTAAGGGGTGAAGCTGCAGGCTCTTCTTCCACATGGAGCCCCTTCATGCTCCTGGGCCCCAGCACACAGGCCCTGAGCCCCGGAGCGAGACTCTCCTCACTCAGGGCTGCTCGTACGCCAGCATCCTCGCAGAGATTGTCTGAAACAGACTTCGGCCAGAGCTTCTCCCGTGCCGAGTGCAGGATGCTAGGGACCAGGGGGGCACACCTCCCAGGGGTCCCCACGTTCCACGTGAAGCAGGAGGTGCCCAGGGGTAGAGTTGGAGCAGCACCGACCTCAGCCACGTGATTCCTCCCTGCAGGGGTCCTCCCGGCTCCACAACCCTGTCAGTGCCTTCACGTGTGTGTGTGTGCACGTGCGTGCATGCATGTGTGCGTGCACGTGTGCGTGCGTGCATGTGTGTGCGCGTGCACATGCATGTGTGTGTGTTTGCGCGCGTGCGTGATAGTGAGCTTTGACTCTTTGGGCAGGATGATTAGTCTGCTACAGAGTAGTCAGCTGTTACCCAAAGCTTTATTTTAATAGTGTGTAATTTATCAATTTTAAATTTCTTTCTTTTATGGTTAGTCCCTTTTGTGTCCTATGGAAGAAAATTGCCTACTTCAAGGTTACAAAGCTGTCTCCTGTTTCCTCTGCAGTCCGTCTGGTATTGATTGCTGCATTCAGGACGATGCAAGTCACACACACACACGTGTACAAATATGTGCCATCTGTGCACAATTCTTTGAAGACTGTCCTTCCTTCCCAGCACTGAGGTGCTATTTTTGTCACAAATCCGGGAGCCCTACATGCTTGGGCTTGTTTCTGAATTTTACGTTCTGTTCCATTGGCCAGTTTACCTATTCTTGAGTCAGTAGCAAGCTCTCTCAGTTAATACAGCCTCTGATGCGGCCCGAGAGCTGGTGGTGTGAGCGCTCTAGTTCTCTCTGTGCTCCTCAGGGGTCAGCTTGGCTGTTCCCAGTCCTTTGCCTCCCTGTAAGCATTTTAGGATCAGTCCACTCATTTACACAAATAATGCTGGCGTTTTTGTTGGAGTTGGATTGAATCTATGCATCAATTTTGGTTAAAAAAAACCCTAGCTTTGCACTCTCGGGACCTCTTTCCTCTCACATCAGCCAGCTTGTGGAAAAGGGGCTGATAAATCTGTGTGCCATCCTGTTGGGAGACAGAGGGCTGTGAGCTCATCGGGAGAACAGACCAAGGCTGGTGGGACTGGTGCTCCCCCAAGACCTCACCTTTTCCTCATCGCCGTGCTCTTCCTCCGTGTTTGATGATGGAGAAACTTCAAATGCCCGTCTCACAGGGCAGCAACCGGGCTCAGCAGGCTTCCCAGAGCCTCTTTGGGAGTATGCGAGCGTGATTTTTATTCCTTTACAAAACCTTTAAGGTGGGCAGAGAACTACAAGCGGCCCCATGTGGAGGTCCCAGGTGAGTTGTTATCTTCTCCAGGACACACGGGAGGCTGACTCCTGACCGCCCTCCCCTCCCCTCCCTGTGAGTGGCGTCCGCTGATATTCCTGGGTTTCCTTGTTTCTCTGTGTTGACGTCCTGGCCGGGGGCTGACCATGTGGTCGTGAACCCAGGAGCTCCTGGACATCCTCGGACGCACGCAGCTGGTGGCTGGAGGAGTGAAGATGGAGGAGGGAGGGTGGTCCCTCTTCTTCCCTCGGGGGCTTTTACTCTCAGGAAAAACTAGCAGGAGGCCCCTCCCCCTGGGGGCTCCTGAACCACTGCGATATTCCAGGTGACACGCGACATCAGGCTTTCGGTCCCCACCTACTTCCTGCCCATCGTGGACACGACAGGCAGAAGAGCGGCTCTGCCGTCCTGCGTGGTGGTCAAATCTTCTTCCCCAACTCAGGCCCCACTGCTCTCCCGCTTTCTGGACACATCCCTGTAACCCGAGACAGGCTGTCCATCTCTGCCTTAAATTCTACTCTCCCCATGGGTGCGAGATAGGATGATTGTCTGGACACCTGATGCACACGCAGGTGGACTTGTCCCCAGGAACACGGGTGCATTTTCACAGGTAATTAGCCATTTTTTTAGCTGGCTCTTGCCCTCTGGAACGTTTGCGTGTTTGAACAGATGACAGGTGGGAATCAGTTTCCATGGAGGAGACCTGCTCCTCTCTCTGGAAGCACTTTGCATCTTTCCAGCGTCTCAGCCCTCACTTTTCATTCTTCACTCTTGAGTTTTTCCTCTCATGTTTTTGGCATTTCCTGGCTGACACTGACACCTACCTGGCTGGTCCCCTGTACCCCTGTGACCCAGAACGGTCCCCCTAGGAGGGCGTGAGGGGCCCGCTGCCACTGGGGGTTACGGGAAGGCGGTGGTGGGCACCTGTGGGTGCTCAAGAGATGGAGACTGTTCAGTTGCTGGCTGTTGTTCTTCAGAAACTTGATTAAGAAATAAGTGCTTCTTGAGATTATGTGAAAACTAATGAGGTCATTTAGGTAAGTGCCCCGAGTGGCGGGTGAGGACCGTGTCTCGCTCATCATCACCCCACAGGGCACTTCCTATGATGTTGGTTCATAAGGATGGTCAGCGTGTGTTGACCGACTGTATGAAGCGATGTGCTTGATGTGTGTGGTGTGTGTGTATGTGTGTACATGTGTGTGGTGTGCATATGAGTGCACGTGTGTGGTGTATTTGTGTACATGTGTGTATTTGTGTACTGTGTGGTGTATTTGTAGTGTATGCATGTGTGTGTACACGTGTGTGTGGTATGTGTCTTGTGTGTGTGATGTGACGTGTGTGTATGATGTGTGAGTGTTTGTGTGTTTACACTGTGTGGTATGTGTCATGTGGTGTGTGTCGTGTGTGTGTGATGGATGTGAGGTGTGTCTGTGTGTGCTGTGTGTGTGCTGTGTGTGTATGTGTGCTGTGTGTGTATGTGTCTGTACACTGTGTTGTGTTTCATGTGGTGTGTGTGTGATGCATGTGAGCTGTGTCTGTGTGTGCTATGTGTGCTGTGTGTGCTGTGTGTATGTGTGTGTACACTGTGTGGTGTGTGTGTTAGACATGAGCTGTGTGTGTGTGTACACTGTGTGGTGTGTGTGTGATGGGTGTGAGGTGTGTGCTGTGTGTGTGTGTGGTGTGTGTGAGGTGTGGACGGGGAGCAGCCAGGAGGCAGCGTGAGGCCATGTCAATCCAGGCCCGTGTAGGGCTCGGGAGATCTCTGCCACCTCTGTGCCCTGGGCGGTGGGCGGTGGGCAGTGGGTAGGGGCCCTTCCCTGGCGGCTCTTCCCCCACCGCCTTTGATTCCTTAATAACCACTGGCCCCTTCCTCTGCCTCCTTGCTGACCTGTTTGCAGCAAGCACTTGACAGCTTAAAAGCGTCTTCTTTCTTTAAAGCATCAGGCCCCCAGGCCTTGTTAAGCAGCAACAAAGCAGCTCAGTTACAGCCTCCAGAAAGAAGCGTGCAGGCGGGGAGGCGGGTGTGAGCTTGCAAATGTGCTGTCTTCCCCCCACTGGGTAATCCGGTCCATTACCCAGAGGACAGCATGATTCCACGGCAGTGTCAGTGAGACAGGGCCCAGCTGACCAAGTGGTTTCCATGGAAATGCTGTGTCGTGCCTGGCAGAGCAGCGGCTTCGTGCAAGAAAAGGATGAGGAATACAGCCCACATCACGCGTGTTCTGACCCATCTCCCAATTCACCTCTTGTCATGTGTGTTCCTCTCCTGCGTGCAGGCCGGAGCCTGGGGCCCAGGGCCTGTCCTCAGGCTGCTCCCCACGTGGCACCCTGAGGGCAGCGCCGTGTCGGGCTCTGCTGCCCTCGGCCCCTTTGCTGGGCCTCTGTCAGGCACCGTAATGAGCCGTCCACGTGTGCATCTCTCACGAGCAGCACAGATATGAAGCAGGTGCTGCTGGGGCCTTTCTAAAATCAAGGACACAGGAAGTGAGGGAGTGGCTTGGCCAAGGTCTCCAGCTAATAAGGGCATGCTGCCTGCTCAGTCCTGGGGCAGCAGAGTGGCCATCTGGCCTGGGGAAGCTCAGAGCTGATTGATTGACAAGGGGGTGCAGGCTCCTGACCACTGACCCCTCCACGCAGACCCTACCCCCTCTCCCGCTGCTCTTGCCTGGATGAACAATCCACTTCGGGGCTGAATTCTGATGCCTCAGAGTCTCTATGTGGAGAGATTCCAGGGGTGTAGCTTTTTTCCAGAAGCCCCTCTGGAGCCCAGCCAGCCCTTGCTAGCCCAGCTGCTGCCCCAGCTCTGGCCTCGGCTCCCGTCCTGAGCAAGGACAACTCCGAATGGCTCAGGAGCTGTGGGGACCAGGGGGGCAGCAGGAGGGGCACTTCTCTTCGGAGAAGAGCTGGGGCTTGTGAAGCCACTGTGCGCCTGTCGGGATGCTGACAGACCTGGAAGGGGAGGTGCACACCCTCCCTGTTCCCCTGGACCCAGACCAGGGGTCTGCGTGAACAGGGGCCACAGGACCACCCCCAAACAGAGCTGCGGACAAGGGTCCTTCTAGCCTCCACGTGGCTTCTCCCGTTTCCCCCTGGACTCACCTCACGGCTGCTCTTCTGCTGCAGAAGGTGTGGGAGGGTTTGGGGCAATGACAGCAGATGGAGGTGAGGCCCATGGCCAGGCGAGCAAACAAATGGTAAAGCCTGGGGACCCCAGGCCCTACCATTTATCACATGTCACGAGCAGGTCAGCCAGGCCTTTGCACAGAGCTTTGCAGGCCATGGTTGTGACTGCGTGGCCTTGACAGAGGTCACCTGGAAGGAGTGGCTGGAGCACGATATCTTCAAGGCCTGATGCTTCTGCGGGAAGCCCACCCATCAGCCCTCGGACCCTTCCAGCCCCGTGACTTAACATCCCGTTCAGCGGGGCCGTCCTGTCTCCTGGTGGATGCATCCCTCCCTCTGGACCTAAGGTCTCTTGGCCAGCAGACAACAGGGTTGTGAGGACAGGAAGCAGAAGTGTTGCTGGTGGGTCAGTAGGGGTAGCTGTGGGTGGACCACTCCCATCTCTACCCCCTGATTTCTAGTCTCAAAGCATAAAAAAGTGCACATACAGGTTTTCCCTTCTTTTCTTTTCTCTCCTCTGCTGAAAAGAGAATATGAGGCCTCAGAGGTGTCACGAGGGGCAGCTGGTCCAGCAGTGGCCGCAGAGAGGACAGTCCACCAGCAAGAGATACCCAGTGGGATGTTGGGGGAGTGTTAATGGCAGAAAAACACCCCCTAGAGAGGTCCCTATCCTCACCCCAGCACCTGTGGGTAGGTTACCTGATGTGGCAAAGGGGACTTTGCTGACGTGACCAAGTTAAAGATCTTGAGACGGGGAGACTGTTCTGGATGATGTGGATGAGGTCCCGGTGACCACAAGCGTCCTTACAGGGGAGGATGGGGGCAGGAGGGTCAGAGTCAGAGCAGGAGATGTGGGGGGCGTGAGGCCATGGAGAGAGGAGGAGGAACACCGGGGGCTGCGAGAGGCTGGCAAAGGCCAGGCAGTGGACTCTCCCTGCATCCACCGGAGGCAGCAGCCCTGGGGACACCTAGGTGTCAGCCCGGTGAGACCTCCACGACTGGGATGATGCATTTGTGTTTCAAGCTGCTAGGGTGTGGCGCTTTGTAACACCGCGTGTGGCTAACAAGCTTGCGTCAAACCTCTGAGATGTTGGAGTTGTCTCATTAGGGTTCGAGCTACACTAAGTCAAACACTTAGGGAGTGCGAGAAAGAAAGCGCTCCCTGTTGGTTAGTGACACCGGAAAGCAATAGAGTCAGTTTCTCCTCTTAAGACCAGCTTCTCTTGTAGACGAGCCTCTGGACCGGCCTTGCCTGGGAGCTGGTCCCCCTCTGCGCCTGGGGGTCTTCGTGTGGCATTTCAGCAGCCGTGTCTCACTTAACACTTGCTGGGAATGAGCAGGCTGGGAGCCTCTGCAGCTGACTCCATAGGTGCAGGTAAGTGCAACCATAGAGAGCTCAGCAGAGCAGGCAGGTGCCAGGCTGGGTTTCCTCACGAAGGCAGGAGAAAGCTTTGGGAGGTGCTTAAGCAGGCATGTGTTCCGGCTGCTTCTCCTTTTAATCACGATGTTACCAACTGGGTTCGTTTGCCTGATGCCCGGGAGCCAAACGCTGAGACGCTGGGCTTTGCAGCAGAGACAGGGTTTGTTCACGAGGCCGCCAAGCAAGGAGAAGGGTGACAAATCTCAAGATGTTGACGGGGTAGAGAAGCAGGGAGCTTGGGGAAAGGTGACCGGAAATAAGAAAGAGGTGAGCTAATGCTGTTCTGCAGGAAGCAACTGAGATCCAGGCTTCTTCACAGGATGCATGTCCTCAAAGTGATGGCTTAGCAGGGTCTGAGGGTGAAGTCTGGGGTCCTCTGATGTTAGAGGTCACCAGTGGACACTCACACAGGCCCAGATGGAGGATCGGGGGTCCTAACCAGTCTTTACCAGCTGGAGCTTAAACTGGACACAGTTGACTCCAAGTTCCTGAAAAGTAAGCTGGGCAAACATCTTACTGTTTGGTCTCCTGTGGTCATCTTACTGGGATGCTTGGAGAACATGTGAGTTTTTGTAGAAATGACTAAAGCCAGCTTGGTCCGTGCCGGCAGGTTACAGTTTACTGGGTCTAACTGAGGACTCCCCTTGGTTTCGGTGACGATGATAAGAACCAGTTACGGGGATTCTGTCGGGTCCAGGACCAGCCTTTCAGGGTCCGTGGCCCTCAGTGTAGAGGGCGTTTGGGGGAGACAGGGTGGGCAGCTGTGCAGCCTGGTGGACGGGGACGGCATCGGCCTGAGGGAAAACAGAGGGTGGTACCCAGGGTGTCAGTGCGGAGCTTGGGCCGGAGGGGAGGAGGGGTGGGTAGGGAAGGAACCTCCTACACGCTGCCAGAGCGGCTGTGAGCCTCCAGGGAGAGCGCCGGATTGCAGCCCTTGGTCCCCCGCCACCCTCGGAGTCCAGCCAGGCTGCCCGCTGCCGTCCACCCAGGGTGGAGCTGGGGCTTGGACGGAGGTAAAACTTCGTAAGGATTGCGTGGAAGGTGCTCCTAAAGGCTTCCCACTCACCGACCCGTCCTCGTAAAACTGCCCCGGATCTTTGAGGATCTTACCCACGGCACCCGTGACATCAGGGCCTGGCGGTCGCCTCCTCTGAGAAGCCTTCCCTGCTAGCTACCTGCTGTACTGGGCCGTCCCGGGACTCAGGGCTTTTGGGGCTGGAACAGGGACAGCCTCGGGAACCCAGACGCTGGCCGCCCTCCTGGACCTCCCCCACCCCCGTCTGATGTCAGTGCCGTCCACGCTGTTACCTCCTCAAATGGCCATTACTCTGCTCCTTTCCTTGTAATGATTAGCACAAGCCCACCCCCCAAATGAGAGGCCTCCTGTGTCAGCACTGGTTCCCGGCATGTAGCCCTCACCTGGCACGTGGGGACATTCAGGGCACATTTATGCCACAAACAGGTGCACTGCCAGTCCCCCAGACGGCGTGTCCTGTGCGTCCACGAAGTCACCCCACCCCACATTCTCTCTCCCCGAGAGCTTTACCCCGTCTTCTCCGGCTGAAAAACCTGGTTTGTTTCTTGACAACTGAGCTCAGACGTCAGCTCCTCTCTAGCCCTAAGAGGGAGCGTGAGTCCTGAGACCCAGGTGCCCTCCACGGCGGTCGATGAATAAGTGAGTCTGCGTTTATCCCTGGAAATGTCAGCTCTCCTGGCTTCAGCCCATCGTTTCTGAATTATGTTTGAATCCTTATTTTGTGATCCAATCTATCAGTGACCCGTAATAGGCTATGTCATCCACAATTAAATACGTGCCCTCTCTGTATCCATCCTGTTTATTTCTGTCTAAAACGCGCTGCACAGAACAGTGCTGATAAACGTCATCTGTCATGTAGTTTGAGAAAACAAATGAGAAGGATCTGACCAAACTCGAGGGCTGGCAGGACCTCACCTCGCAGGTAAACGCGGGTACTTCGTGTACCTAGAACTTTCCCTCTCACCTCCACACCATCCCCGCCCCTCACCAGCTGCGTGACCTGGAAAGAACTCTCTCTATGCCAACAAAGCTCCATTTGGTTCAAATGCAGTATCCCTTCTCCTTAGAGTTCTTTAAGCACTCAGCTGCTTTACTCATTCATTCAATAAATATTGGTTGATTTTTAAAAAAATCTTTATTGGGGTATAATTGCTTTACAATGATGTGTTAGTTTCTGCTTCATAACAAAGTGAATCAGCTATACGTATACATATGTCCCCATATCCCCTCCCTCTTGCGTCTGCCTCCCACCCTCCCTATCCCACCCCTCTAGGTGGACACAAAGCACCGAGCTGATCTCCCTGTGCTATGCGGCTGCTTCCCACTAGCTATCTATTTTACATTTGGTAGTGTGTATATGTCAGTGCTACTCTCTCACTTCGTCCCAGCTTACCCTTACCCCTCCCCGTGTCCTCAAGTCCATTCTCTATGTCTGCGTCTTTATTCCTGTCCTGTCCCTAGGTTCTTCAGAACCAATTTATTTGTTTAGATTCCATATATATGTGTTAGCATACGGTATTTGTCTTTCTCTTTCTGACTTACTTCACTCTGTATGACAGACTCTAGGTCCATCCACCTCACTATAAATAACTTCATTTCGTTTCTTTTTATGGCTGAGTAATATTCCATTGTATATATGTGCCACATCTTCTTTATCCATTCATCTCTCCATGGACACTCCATGTCCTGGCTATTGTAAATAGAGCTGAAATGAACATTGTGGTATGTGACTCTTTTTGAATTATGGTTTTCTCAGGGTATATGCCCAGTAGTGGGATTGCTGGGGCAATAAACAAACAAACAAACAAACAAACAAATAAATAAATATTTGTTGAGGATCATGTGATTTTGCAGGCACTGTCCTGTACAGTGGGTCACAAGGAAGGGTGAGGAGGGTTTTATCTTGTGTTATGTCCGTTTGCAGACATCTTTTTTTTTTTTGGTCAGTCTTTTTAAAAAATTTTGTATTGGGGTATAGGTGATTTACAGCATTGTGTTAGTTTTTGGTGTACAGCAAAGTGAATCAGCTATACATATACATGTATCCACTATGTTTCAGATTCTTTTCCCGTATAGATCATTACAGAGTATTGAATAGAGTTCCCTGTGCTATACAGTAGGTCCTTATTAGTTATCTGTTTTATATATAGTGTGTATATGTCAACCCCAATCCCCCAATTTATCCCTCCCCCCTTCCCTCCTTGGTAACCATAAGTTTATTTTTGACCTCTGTAGTTCTATTTCTGTTTTGTAGATAAGTTTATTAATAACCTTTTATTAGATTCCACATATAAGCAATATCATATGGTATTTGTCTTTCTCTATTTGCAGACTTGTCTTAATCCACAGCCTATCACTTGTGTTTTGGGCAACTTAGGAAGATTCTGTGAACCTCTAGTTTACTTCTCTGTAAGATGGGGATAACATTACAGTTTCACCCGGCTCTGCAGGTTCAACCCTACACGAAGACCCTGACATGGCGTCCGGGTGGGGCAGGCAGGTGTCTGAGGGCGCTTCCTTCTGCTCCTCTGCACATGAGACTGTGGATGAGGAAAGGCTTCCCCGCCGCGCCCTGTGGACCCCAACACCCCCGTTCACCGTGCTGAGTGGAGTTGGCGGTGGGGGGGAGCGGGGGGAGGTGTGCAGGGGGGTCGCCACCCCAGGAGCCGGGTGACCTGCCTTCCTGGAGCAGGAGCAGCGCCCGCCTTCGGGGTCCCTGCAGTCCGGCCTGTCCCCTTGGAGCAGGTTCCCCTGCAGTGACTCCAAGTGCCCTCAGGCTTGCAGGGTGTGGGGTGCGGGGGACTCCAGGCTCGAGGGACGGGTGCGGGTGCCAGGCTGCAGGGGTCGTGGGCTCAGCACATCCTGATCTGTGGGATCGTCTCCAAGCCCCTGACCTGTTTGATCTCCTTCCTCCTCCTCCTCATCTCCCGCTCGCACCCCTCTTTATGCACGGCCCCTCCCCCCCGCCCTCCGCCCGAACTGTGGGCCTCGGACAAATCACCAGATACCCCACACAGTGGGCCTTTACACAGTGCTAAAGGCTCCGCAGAGCAAGCCTACCATTTTGGGGAGTCCCACACTCTCCCTGCAGACGTCTGCGCCCCTTGCCCTGGGCCCATCAGGTCAGGGCGGCCTCTATGCTCCCCCCTCCCCTCCTGCTCCCCCCTCCCCTCCTGCTCCCCCTCATCCCCACCTTCTGTCTCTTTCTCCATCCCCTGCTGCTCTGTCTCTTGAAAGGACATTAGAATTCTACAGAAGAAATCTCCTCTTGTATTACAGAGCTGGTTCTCTGCTAATCTCACTGCATTTGATGTCAATGCCTTTAATGCAAATAAAAAGTTGTTTAATGAAATGAATGATAAAAAATTTATAGAAAGTCCTGAACTGCATACAACTCACTCAAAACGAATACTAAGTCTGTTGGCAGCAGGGAGCAAACTTCCTGCATTATTTGCGTATATTGAAGAATCCTTGCATTCCTGGAATAAATCCCACTTGATCATGGTGTATGATCCTTTTAATGTGCTGTTGGATTCTGTTTGCTAGTATTTTGTTGAGGATTTTTGCATCTATGTTCATCAGTGATATTGGCCTGTAGTTTTCTTTCTTTGTGACATCCTTGCCTGGTTTTGGTATCAAGGTGATGGTGGCCTCGTAGAATGAGTTCGGGAGTGCTCCTCCCTCTGCTATATTTTGGAAGAGTTTGAGAAGGATAGGTGTTAGCTCTTCTCTAAATGTTTGATAGAATTCGCCAGTGAAGCCATCTGGTCCTGGGCTTTTGTTTGTTGGAAGATTTTTAATCACAGTTTCAATTTCAGCGCTTGTGATTGGTCTATTCATATTTTCTATTTCTTCCTGATTCAGTCTTGGCAGGTTGTGCATTTCTAAGAATTTGTCCATTTCTTCCAGGTTGTCCATTTTATTGGCGTAGAGTTTCTTGTACTAATCTCTCATGATCTTTTGTATTTCTGCAGTGTCAGTTGTTACTTCTCCTTTTTCATTTCTAATTCTATTGATCTGAGTCTTCTCCCTTTTTTTCTTGATGAGTCTGGCTAATGGTTTGTCAATTTTGTTTATCTTCTCAAAGAACCAGCTTTTAGTTTTATTGATCATTGCTATCCTTTCCTTCATTTCTTTTTCATTTATTTCTGATCTGATCTTTATGATTTCTTTCCTTCTGCTAACTTTGGGGGTTTTTTGTTCTTCTTTCTCTAATTGCTTTAGGTGCAGGGTCAGGTTGTTTACTCGAGATGTTTCCTGTTTCTTAAGGTGGGATTGTATTGCTATAAACTTCCCCCTTAGAACTGCTTTTGCTGTGTCCCATAGGTTTTGGGTGGTCGTGTCTCCATTGTCATTTGTTTCTAGGTATTTTTTTATTTCCTCTTTGATTTCTTCAGTGATCACTTCGTTATTGAGTAGTGTATTGTTTAGCCTCCATGTGTTTGTATTTTTTTACAGATCTTTTCCTGTAATTGATGTCTAGTCTCATAGCATCGTGGTCGGAAAAGATACTTGATACAATTTCAATTTTCTTAAATTTACCAAGGCTTGATTTGTGACCCAAGATATGATCTATCCTGGAGAATGTTCCATGAGCACTTGAGAAAAATGTGTATTCTGTTGTTTTTGGATGGAATGTCCTATAAATATCAATTAAGTCCATCTTGTTTAATGTATCATTTAAAGCTTGTGTTTCCTTATTTATTTTCATTTTGGATGATCTGTCCATTGGTGAAAGTGGGGTGTTAAAGTCCCCTGCTATGAGTGTGTTACTGTCGATTTCCCCTTTTATGGCTGTTAGTATTTGCCTTATGTATTGAGGTGCTCCTACGTTGGGTGCATAAATACTTACAATTGTTATATCTTCTTCTTGGATCGATCCCTTTATCATTATGTAGTGTCCTTCTTTGTCTCCTATAACAGTCTTTATCTTAAAGTCTTTTTTGTCTGATATGAGAATTGCTATTCTAGCTTTCTTTTGATTTCCATTTGCATGGAATATCTTTTTCCATCCCCTTACTTTCAATCTGTATGTGTCTCTAGGTCTGAAGTGGGTCTCTTGTAGACAGCATATATATGGGTCTTGTTTTTGTATCCATTCAGCCAATCTGTGTCTTTTGGTGGGAGCATTTAGTCCATTTACATTTAAGGTAATTATTGATATGTATGTTCCTATTCCCATTTCCTTAATTGTTTTGGGTTCATTATTGTAGGTCTTTTCCTTCTGTTGTGTTTCTTGCCTAGAGAATTTCCTTTAGCATTTGTTGTAAAGCTGGTTTGGTGGTGCTGAACTCTCTCAGCTTTTGCTTGTCTGTAAAGGTTTTAATTTCTCCATCAAATCTGAATGAGATCCTTGCTGGGTAGAGTAATCTTGGTTGCAGGTTTTACTCCTTCATCACTTTAATTATGTCCTGCCACTCCCTTCTGGCTTGTAGAGTTTCTGCTGAGAGATCAGCTGTTAACCTGATGGGGATTCCCTTGTGTGTTATTTGTTGTTTTTCCCTTGCTGCTTTTAATATGATTTCTTTGTGTTTAATTTTTGACAGTTTGATTAATATGTCTCTTGGCGTATTTCTCCTTGGATTTATTCTGTATGGGACTCTCTGTGCCTCCTGGACTTGATTAACTATTTCCTTTCCCATATTAGGGAAGTTTTCAACTATAATCTCTTCAAATATTTTCTCAGTCCCTTTCTTTTTCTCTTCTTCTTCTGGAACCCCTATAATTCGAATGTTGGTGCGTTTAATGTTGTCCCAGAGGTCTCTGAGACTGTCCTCTGTTCTTTTCATTCTTTATTTTGCTCTGCATCAGTTATTTCCACTATTTTATCTTCCATCTCACTTATCCGTTCTTCTGCCTCAGTTATTCTGCTATTGATCCCATCTAGAGTATTTTTCATTTCATTTATTGAGTTTTTAATTGATGCTTGATTCATCTTTAGTTCTTCTAGGTCCTTGTTAACTGTTTCTTGCATTTTGTCTATTCTATTTCCAAGCTTTTGGATCCTGGAAATAGAATCTTGGATCATCTTTACTATCATTATTCTGAATTCTTTTTCAGGTAGACTGCCTATTGCCGCTTCATTTGTTAGGTCTCGTAGGTTTTTATATTGCTCCTTCACCTGCTGTGTGTTTTTCTGTCTTCTCATTTTGCTTATCTTCCTGTGTTTGGGCTCTTCTTTTTGCAGGCTGCAGATTCGTAGTTCCCGTTGTTTTTGGTGTCTGTCCCCAGTGGCTAAGGTTGTTTCAGTAGGTTGTGTAGGCTTCCTGGTGGGGCGGACTAGTGCCTGTGTTCTGGTGGTTGAGGTTCGATCTTGTCTTTCTGGCGCACAGGTCCACGTCTGGTGGTGTGTTTTGGGGTGCCTGTGGCCTTATTATGTTTTTAGGCAGCCTCTCTGCTAATGGGTGGGGTTGTGTTCCTGTCTTGCTAGTTGCTTGGCATAGGGTGACCAGCACTGTAGCTTGCTGGTCATTGACTGAAGCTGGGTGCTGGTGTTGAGATGGAGATCTCTGGGAGATTTTCGCCGCTTGATATTATGTGGAGCTGGGAGGTCTCTTGTGGACCCGTGTCCTGAAGTTGGCTCTCCCACTTCAGAGGCACAGCACTGACTCCTGGCTGCAGCACCAAGAGCCTTTTATCTTGCAGACAGCAGTCGTGTACATGACCAAGCATGGGGATTTCTAGGGCAAAATCAACCAGATCAATGACTGCTGAAATGGAGTCGTTGAGGGAATCTCAGTTTTTTATGAACTCCTTTATTCCCTCTCATTTGGGATTTGGTGCCATTTTCTCAAATCCTTGGGAACAGACGCCGGTGCCCGCGCCGCTGGGCAGCCCGCTGGCCGCCGCTCACTCGGAGCTGCCCTTCGCCGCCGCCGACCCCTACTCACCGGCCGCGCTGCACGGCCACCTGCACCAGGGCCTCCTGCATTATTTTTAAAACTTTGCAAATCAAGAGGCCTCGGAATACTTTGTCTTTTTGTCACACACACAGTTTTCTCACCTCCACTGTGTCCAACCAGGCATAAAAGAATATGCTGCATTTGCTTGGATGGCCGGTGGGTGTGTGAAGCCATGGCATTGACTCTACGTGTGTGCAGTTTCCTTCACTACCGTTCATGATGATTCTGAAACGGGAGTGGGGTCCAGCGGAGCTTTCCGCTGCATTGAAATGTTCCATCACATACCCAGTCCTCATAATTTACCAAATCAGCTAAGCCGGATTCATGTCTAATACCAAAATTCTGTCTGCATCCTATTCCTTTGTATACATGTACCACATCTTTTTTATCTGTTCATCTGTTGGTGGACAGTTAGGTGGTTTCCATGTCTTGGCTATTGTGAATAGTGCTGCTATGAACATAGGGGTACATGTATCTTTTTGAATTATAGTTTTGTTTGCATATATGCCCAGGGGTGGGATCACTGGATCATATGGTAGCTCTATTTTTAGTTTTCTGAGGAACCCCCGTACTGTTCTCCATAGTGGCTGCACCAACTTACAGGGAATGTGTGAATTTTTAATAATGGTTGAGAGGACATATTTATATCTTTTAGAGCTGCATAATGAAATACTTTTAAATAAGATGATGTGATTTGCTTCAAAATAATTTAGGAATGAGTGAGTATAGAGTTGAAACAAGATGAGCCATGAGCTGATAATTACTGGAGGTGGGCTGATGGAACATTGGGGTTTATTATCCTATTCTCTCTACTTGTGTATATGTGTAGAATTTTCCATAATAAAACATTAAAGGAATAAAGACTTAATGAGTGTCTGCAAACATCCCCCCTCCCTGCCACACACACACACACACACACACACACACACACGGGTTGTGGCTTTGATGAGGGGAGAAGGACACAGAAACCAGTAGCAGAGCCTGGGCTCAGGTGCCCAGGACATCACAAGGATGAGCCCCAGGCTCGGGGTCTGGGAGAGGCAGTTTCCACCCCAGAGCAGAAAGGCAGCATGGCCTTCCTGCAGGAGGAGAGATGCAGCGGGTCCAGAGCTTTCATCTCCAGGGAGGCTCCCATCAGGGCCATTCCCCGTCTCCGCTCACAGGGTGTGTCCCTTGTCGCAGACCTTCATGTCTGGGCAGTGATGTAGGAGCAGGGTTGCCCCCCGAGCCCTTCCACCCAGCCCGGAATGGACGTTGTGAGGTGCTGCGGCAGGATGCTGGGGAACATGGATGAGGTGCTTCTGGAGCAAGGCCCACAGCATAGTCTGGTTCTATATGGGGGTCGCAAGGGCAGAAGCCCCAAGTTCTCAGCTGTCTGATGATGGAGGGGTTGTGCTCTGTTAGGTGCGTTCACTGCAGGAAGTTACCCTATCTTAAACTTTGCCTTATGTAGCTTTTCAAAAATACACAAAAACGGAGAGAACAGAATAATGCATCCCTGTGTTCCTGTCACATAGCTTCAACAATTACCAATATATTTCTCCATCCTGTATAACAGATATCTCCACAATTATTTTTCTGGAGTGTTTGAAAGCAAATCCTCAACACTATTATTTATTCTGTAAATAGATTATCATTTATCTCTAACTAAGTAAGGATACTTCCCCATAAACTCCCTTCCATTACAGCACCTAAAATTTAATAATAATAATTTTATGTGCAACATCTAATACCTGGTCCATGTTCAGATCTCCCGGATTGTCTCAGAAACGTCTTTCTGTGGGCGCTGGAGGATCCAGCACCCCAAGCCCTCAGGATGCTCTCGTCGTTATGGATCTAAGTCTCTCCTCTGAGAGACGCTGCCCCTCTATTGCTTCTCTGTGTTACTGCTTTCTTGGGAAAGCCCAGTCCTTTCCTGTGTAGAAGGTCACACATTCTGGCTTGGCTTTCTTGCTCATTAGAACTAGATTGATCTGACTCGGGTTCCGTTTTTAAGAATGCCTCACAGTGGTGTGGAATCGCCCTGCCCCATCACACCTCCAGGCACAAAATGTCCGCTTTCCCCACCTTCAGTGGTGCAAAGATCGATCGGTTAAAGCTAAGATTTATCAGTCTTCTGAATTAATGTCGGTCTGATCACTCCATTATAAAATTCCCATCAATTTTTTCTACTAATGGTTTTCACATCCATCAACGACCACTGCCTAGATCCATCATTTGAAGTTTCAAGATGTTAATTTCTAATCCTACCCTCCTTTTGTATTCCTAAGCTGGTATTCTTCCAAAAAATTTCCTCACCAACTCTGGTGACCATGGAATGTAAACTTGTATAGATAAGGCATAATAGAGTTCGGCTATTTTAATTTAGTTTTCAAATTTTATATTAATATAAAATGCATTGATTTCATAACAACCTTTTCTACTGAACATTTTAAAAAATTCAATAAAAATTCATGGATTTGTGTATATTTGATAATTGCAGGTATTTCAATCTCCTCCAAACGTTATTTGCTTTATGCCCAAATCGTTACATCTTAGGCCAGTGGCAGTTTCTTCAGCAAATGACTGTGTCTCTGTTTTCAAACATTTTATTTTGAAAAATGTGGAACATGCGCCTGTGTCTTTTTGACAAGACACTGCAGTGTTGTTTATCTTTCTTCTTTCTGGCACAATAATCATTCCCAGACTTATCTTGTATACTTCCTGCCCCAGACCTGGACTCAGACATTTCTTCAAGGGCTCCTGGATTCCTTCAGTGGGAAAATGCACTCATACACCAGAATCTGGGTGTGTGGAACACATGACTTCATTTAATCTTTACAATGACCTTGAAATATAGTTACTATAATTATCTAGTATTTTTGTAGTCCATGGAAAATCTGAAGTTCAGAGGGGTCAGCACATTTAGTCCCAGCCACAGCGAGTTAATTAAGGCCTCGGGAATAGTCTACTTGCTGTGAGGGGACGTGCAACTCTGTTTAACTTTCTGAAGCACAGCCTGGACCCTGGTGGTTTTATTTTCCAAGCTTGAGAAACTTCTAGACTAACAACCTTTCTCAAACTTAGTGGGCATCAGACCCACCCACAGAGCCTTAACTCCCCTGCTGCCCAGTGCGCACTTCAGGTCCTTCAAATCCCAATTTCTGGCTGTGGGTCAGGCTTTTGCGTTTTATTAAAAATTTCTTAGTTAAACCTGATGCAACTCCCAGATTAAGACCCATTGATTTCGGACGAAGTTCTTATTTTATTTAAGTGAAAACTGAGGATCAGAGAGTGGTAAAATGCATTCATTACACACTAACAAAATAGACTGGCTGTTGTGTGAGAGAGGCAAAGGTTTTAAATATTTTACTATCATTTGCAGCCGTATATGTCTCATCTGCCTCAGAGTTGGGTCAGTTTGGAGGGATAGGCCATAGGATGGGGTGGTGGTGAGGATTGGGGACAGGGACGTGGAAGGGTTGGGACACGGTGCTTTAGCGCAGGATCCCTGCAGTATGTGTGGGCCAGTTCCCCTCTGGTTGTTCTGTCGCAATGACATAAATTCAAATACATTCTGTACACTGATGAAGGCCCACTGTTTCCTATGTGTGGATCTGAAGGGCAGGGCTGGAAAAGCAATGAGGTCTATTAAGAAAAACATCCCAGCCATGTTTGTCTATAATAAAAATAAACATGAAAAGGGTCCCAACATCGAATAACCCATTATGGAAAGAAAGAACTTCATGTAGCAAAGTTCCAGCATGTTCATGGTTTCAGAATTAAGGGACTTTGTTTCCCTTTATTGCACACGAGACTGTGCATAATGGGTATGAAGACAGTGCTGGGTGGGGGTCTGTGGGGGGAGACCCCTGGGAGAGTGTGAAGGAAGAGGCAGGGAAGAGGCCAGGGGAAGAGCCAGAGGAGGGCGACCTTGCTGCCCCCTGGGCTGACCAGCTCCAAGAGGCCACCGGGAGGGGCCAGGCAGTGGCCGTGGGCAGATGTGAAGGTGGCAAACCCCATATAAATGCCAGTCCTGAACTGCATCCACAAATAATGATGACTTTATTTTCCCCCATTGCTAATTGGAAACAATAATATACAAGGAGAGACAAGTGACTTAATGTGTAATTATTCCATCAGCAATTTTCAAATCATAAATATGTATCTCTCTGAGTTATCCCGTTTGTCCTTTGAAATAGAGGGCAGCATATGCAAATGTGATTAACACAGCCAAGCAGCTCTGTAGTGCGAGGCGGTTGTTTTGTTTGTTAATAAAGTGATTGTGCATCCAGGTGTCGCCCATTCGCATTGCTGAGTGATGGTTTCCTTCCCTGTTTCCGACTCTTTACTCTCCAGAAACGTCGGGACAGGCTGGCAGGCTCCTACAAGACCTGGGACCAAGGCTAATCTGATAAGTAACAGGTGTTCTGCTGGAGGGTCCGAGGGAATCAACTGGACAAGGGCGCAGCGTGGGGTCTGCACCCTGGTGCCTGGGAGGACGGGCTCCCCCACTGTGTCTTCCAGGCCAGCCGGTGCCAGGGGTGCCCAGATGCTTCTGACCTGCAGACCTGTAGAGTCTCCCACACTGAAACTCTACAAATGTGAAAGTCCTCCCTCATCAATCTTACTTTGGTTTTTACTGTCTTAGGAAATAATAGCAGCCAGACATGTAAGATCTGAGCCAGAAATTGCTGAGCCATAAATATGAGTCACATTGACACCTCCTTGCCTTACCCCCCATCCAGTCATACGTACGTCCCTTCATTTCTACCTCCAAACCCACCTCTCGTCTCTCCACACTTCTGCCTTCGCAGCTGCTGTCACAATCGTCGTCACCTCCCCCGGTGGCCCTCCCCTGATTCCACTCCCCCCATCATCCTCCGCCTAAAATCCAGCCTCACCTTTAAGAACGTCTATCGCATGCCATGTGCTTCCACATCTCACATCGAGCCCCCGGCCCGACCTGGGAGATTGTCCTCGTGCCTTGGACTCCCCGCCTGTGTCCCTCTCCTCTGCTGCATCCTCTGCCAGGGACCTTCCCAGGGTGTCCTGGAGAGACCTGGGCCAGGCTGCCCTCACAGAGTGCTCGGTGCAGGCCAGCCCCTGAGGAGGCCACTCCCAGTTCCTCAAGCCGCTCAGCCACTGCTTCGTCGTTTCCCACGGCCCCAGGTCCTTCATATCACCTCCCACAAACTACAGTCGTGCACGTCTCCCTGGCTTTCAGGTTCTTGCAGAGAAAACGCCTACCATGCTGTGTGTGTTGGGGGGACCTGGGATCAGAATTCGGGAGACTCCCGCCCCCTAACAGAGCCAGGGCCTCCCCTTATGCTTCGGGCAAATCTCTGAGCCTCTTTGGAGCCGTGCGCCCGGGCCTGCACCTGAGAGACTTGAAATGCACCCCCCGTGTGGCTCTGAATGTCATAATAATAAGGGACACTTCAACTCCTGGCACATTCCTATGTGTAGAGGGCACTAAATCTGCACACAGGGCCCCTGTGATGCCCCTTTGGTCACTTTTGTCCATCAAGGAACTTCATGAATTAAAATTTTAATCATAAGATCCACCCAAGTCTAATTTCAGGGTCTGAAAGGACCATCAGAAGTTGCCTCTGTGTGTTTCTGAATGTTTAGGCTGCAGAGCCGCCGGTGGGGGGAAGGGCATACTTTTTGTGCTGGGTGTGATTCTTTTGGGTCTAGAAGCTGCAGGGCAGTGGATTCAGCAAGTAGGCAGCTGGAACCGATGGCCTGAGGGAAACCATACTCACGATTCTGGCGAGTATGTGTTGTTCTGATTTCAGTGCGATCAGGAGCCGGGCCTCCACTGTGTCGAGGGCCCTGGGCCACGGGCTCCCACCTGAGCAGCTGCAGACTTGAAGGAAGCCGGCCCTTTATTCATGGCAGGTGCCTGCGTCTGAGCAAGGTCTGTGGGCTCAGACTGTCAAAACAGCAGCAGAAAAGTAGAAAAATTAGATGTTCACCCTTAAACACGTTTTGGTTTCCCAGAAGAGGATGTACATTGCAATACAAACTGGAACGTCCCAGAGGTACCAGCAGTAGGGCCTCCTCCCCTTGCTGCCTGGCAGGTAAGGGGCATGATTAAATCACTGTCTTTGCCACTTCAGATACCAATCAGTTATCATTTCTTAAAGTAATGAATCTGCCACATGGGAGAATCTCAGAAGGTCTCGGTGGACGCAACCTCTTGCTTTATTTTTTCCCCTAACCTTCTCATGCCCTTGAAGAATGTCAGTTTCCCAGTTCTCGTGGGCCTCAGAGGCCGAGTTGTAACATGAGAGAGATGCACAAACAGCAAGCCATCTTCACTACATGACCGGGCAGAGGGCGGTCGAGGGAATGAAAGCACAGGAGCCTCCGTTTCTGTACAGTGCTGGGTTATAAAACACCCTACAGGTAAGACCTTTCAATCAAGCCGAGTGCAAGCACACTGGACAGCTCCCCAGTTCCATGCGCTCCAGCCAGCTTGCTGTGCAATACAGCTTCTTCCAGGCGTGGCAGTTGTGCTAGATTCCGTTTCTCTAAAGGCCCACGGCCAATGTGCATTGTACTTACTTACCCTTGTGTCCAGAGTATGTTGTTCCTCACAAAAGGATGCTTTATAGTCGTTGGTATCTGGGGATCTATTAACTGTTACTTGTTGGATGTGCCCTTCTATGTGGCCTTATTCAGGGACTGAGGTTATGAAAACTACAAACTCACTCTTTGTGCCAATGTTAGTCTCCAACAGACACGTGGAATAGTGTAATTCTTAGATGATTTTCTTAATCTTTAAAAAATGGAAATAATTGTAGATTCCACATGAAATGGTGAAGTTATGACAGAGAGGTTCCACGTATACTGCACCCGGTCTCCCCAAAGGTTACCCTTTAGACAACTATGCACAATATATGCTGGAAGGTGTGTATAGCTCTCTGTCAATTTATCACACGGTGGATCTGTGTGACCGCCGTGGCAATCACGATACGGACTGCCCCCCCATCACAAAGATCCCCCTTGTGGAACATCTTCATAGTCACACGCAGCCCCTACCCCAAATCCCTAACCCTTGTCACCCATTAGTTTGTTCCCTGATCTGTGTTTTTCATCATTTCAAGAATGTTTTTATCTAGATGGAAGCATATAGTCCATAACCTTTAGAGACTGGCTTTTATTCCCTCAGAAGAGTGAACTAAGCACCATGCCTGGGGCCGTGTGTAGCAATAGTCTCAGAGGTTTCCCAGGGTGTGGATGTATCACAGCTGCTTAGGCCACTGGCTTACTGCAGGGTGGTCTGGTGGCCTTCAGTTTTTGGCTGTTACGGATACATGTGATATAAACAACTATGCGCAGCTTTTTGTGTGGCTGTATGTTTTCAATTCTCTGGATCAAATGCCCAGGAGAGCAACCGTCATGCTATATCGTAAGTATGTTCTTTTTTTTTTTTTGAGGTATGCGGGCCTCTCACTGTTGTGGCCTCTCCCATTGCGGAGCACAGGCTCCGGACGCGCAGGCTCAGAGGCCATGGCTCACGGGCCCAGCCGCTCCACGGCATGTGGGAATCTTCCCGGACCGGGGCACGATCCCGTATCCCCTGCATCGGCAGACAGACTCTCAACCACTGCGCCACCAGGGAAGCCCCTAGATTTCATTTCTGAGGCATCATCTACACTTGCATGTAAAACAGTAAAATGCCTCTCAAACTGAAGCCAATAGCTTCCTCCCCCAAATAATAATTCCTTTTACTCTAGTCTCCATTCTTAGCTAGCTCCATTCTTAATCCATTCAGGGATTAACCTTTGACATAACCTCTCAGAACCAAACAAACACAATCAAGCATTGAGTTTTATCTCTACAATGAGCACTATTATCTCTGTTCATTTCCACCCCGTATCCACATTTATACTGCTTCAGTCAGGTTGAATGTCAATTCCTCAGAGATTCCTCCTTTAAATTACTGAATACCTCTCTCCTCCCTGTAGCCTTGAATAGAACCAACAGGCCACTCATCTAATTTCTCACTATATTTTTAGTTACTTGTTTGTTCCTTTCTTTTTTTCTGTATCCCCCACTGGACTAATTGCATAAAAGTCAACTGCAGATTTCTAAAGCAAGTTGCCCTTGACTATTACATATGAATTGTAAATCCACAGAAATTCCATTTATGCAGTTACCTAACCTGCTCTCAGATGGCCTTCTACCAAATGCCTGCAGTCAGATTAAATAATCATATTCAGATTAAAAATTCCTTGACATAATAAAGGACTTTGGATCCTCCTGGGGAAAATTTTCTCCAGCAGTCACCAGAATGGAAAGAGATGGGACAACTGAGTGTGTGTCCTTGCTGAGAATGCAGTTACCACACCCCTGAGCGCAGAGCTTCACTCTCTCTAGAAACAGACATGGAACAGTCTGTGACTCCCTTTTTTGTTTTTTGTTTTTTTTACTTAACTCTCCAATTTTATTTTATGCACAATGTCTGGAACACGCTAAAAAAATATATAATGCATGCAAATAGCAGGCAACTGTAACCCATAAACAAGAAGAAAAACAATCAATAGAAAGACACCTCCAGATGATCCAATTTTTGGATTTAGCATGTAAGAATTTGAAAAGAAATGTAAACATCTTAATATTTTATGGGGAAATATAGGTAGAGGAGTAAAGAGATGAAATGTTCTAGGTATGAAATGGAAACTCCATATAAAAGAACTGGAAAATACAATACCTGAGTTTAAAAAAATTATTTGATATGCTTAACAGAAGATTGTGCACTGAATAAAAAAAGGATAAGCCAACTTGTAGGCAGATCAATAGCAATTAGACAAATTAAAGCATGGAAAAATAAAGGAATTGACTGTCTAAACCATGAGTTATAGCAATGTATTTTGGGAATTATAACACATACAGAAAAATAGGTGAAACACTGGCACAAAGAATGAAGGGGGGCTAAATACATGCAGAATGTTGTGAGGTTCTTACTTTGTATGTCAAGTAGTATAACATTTAAAAGAAGATGGTGATAAATAAATCAAACATAAAATAATCCTAGAGCAACAACCTATATGTTTTCTGTTTTTTGGTTTTTTTTTTTACACAGCAGGTTCTTATATGTGTGACTCCCTTTTATAGAATTGACAACCTCATCAGTTTTATAATCATAAGGACAGACCCTGTTTAACGTGGATGCCAATCAAGATAAAACTAATCGGGTTTCCCTGGTGGTGCAGTGGTTAAGAAACCACCTGCCAATGCAAGGGACCTGGGTTCGAGCTCTGGTCCAGGAAGATCCCACATGCCGTGGAGCAACTAAGCCTGTGCGCCACAACTGCTGAGCCTGCGCTCTAGAGCCCGCGAGCCACAACGACTGTAGCCCGTGTGCCACAACTACTGAAGCCCGTGTGCCTAGAGCCCGTGCTCTGCAACAAGAGAAGCCACCGCAAGGAGAAGCCTGTGTACCACATCGAAGAGTAGCCCCTGCTCGCCGCAACTAGAGAAAGCCTGCGCCCAGCAACGAAGTCCCAACGCAGCCAAAAATAAATAAATAAAATAAACAAATTTATTAAAAAAATTTTTTTAAAGATAAAACTAATCAAGAATGCTTTCCTTAACACAGCTTTTCCTTCTCATTAGGTTAACCAAGTAAACATATGTAAGTGTCACAGGGAAGAACAAATCTGAAGCCACATTAGATCTGTTTCTTTTACTTTAACCTTTGTGTTCTATTGTTTTGCTTCCAGTTAAGAGTGTTGCCTACAGCCTGAAATATACAAGAGACCCCATTCTCAAGGCTCTGACCTTTAATAAGAGTGTAACACTTTTCCATTCATACAGAGGTAAAAAGTTGCAGAGCAGAGAATGACGTTTGTGTTGCTGCAGGCTTACGGGAGCATGGGGACCTGACCTTCGTGGAGAAAGAGTTCCTGCACGGAGAACTTTGCAGCGAGCAACCTCACTCGCCCCCACCTGGCCTTTAAAGATGCTTTGCTGAAACCCTTCCGGGAGTTTGGGTTTTTGGGGGCATGAGCCACTCATCTCCTTGCGTGGCCCTGCAGTAAACCTTCCTCTGCTCCAAACTTCGATGTTTTGTTTTGTTTGGCCTCGCTGTGCGTTGGGCACATGGACTTGCGTTCCCTAACAATTTTGGCAAAGCCAGCCCAGGAGTCTGTGCTCCCCTGAGTCCCCAGCAGCTGCCAGAGCTCATTTTGCTCCTGGAAATGGGCAGGGACTCTCCCTGACGGGCACTGGCCACGCCAGCACAAGGCTGGTTGGAGCGGAGAAATGTCTGGAGCTGTAGTCCACATTCCGTGTCACTTGGGGGTAAGTTACTCTAGCTTGTTGCCAAAATTTGGACTCTGTTCACTGGTGCTGAATAGAAACGTGAAGACAGAGATTTGGGTGAAGTAGAAAAGAGCAGCTTTTATTGCTTTGCCGGGCAAAGGGGGCCACAGCGGGCTCATGCCCTCAAAACTGTGTGACCCCCACCTGGAGGGGGTCGTGAGGAGTTTTATAGTGTTCAAGGAGCAGGCCGTGAGCAGCTGGTGGACTATTCTCAGATTGGCTGGCATCAAGGTGGAGTTTGGAGCATCATCAACCTTCTGGTTTCAGCCAGTCTAGGGTCTATGTTCTGGGGGGTCAGCAGTTTCCATCTGGAGGGCATCTACTACCTGTGCAAACAAGAATGTGTGTCAGCCTGTTATCTATATCTTTCAGGGAACTGGGAGGTTGGTGATTCTGCTGTGTGGCAGAATTATAGTCTAAATTGTTAGCAGTTCACCAGCCCAACAGCTCTTCTTTGTCTGCACATCTTCACACTTTCCCACCATTCACTCTGGAGTCCGCCTTTTACTTCAAAAGACAAGGACACGGGCTTGTGCATGGTGTCAAGCTTGCACAGGCTGGGGATTCTCTCCACTCCATGTGGGCTCATCCCCTTGTGGGAACTGAGCCATTCTGGGTCCATTCTCTTTCAAGAGCTGGGTGGCTCTGTTTGGAGGCCTCCATCTGGGAATGGAAATGGAATTTTAGACTACACCTCATCTGATCCTTTGTTTGTGGGACCATGTGTGTGTTGTTTGTATGTGTGTGCATCAGTACTTGTGTTGGCCAGTGGAGACGTCTTTGGTGAACAACGGGGCTCGCATGTGATGATACCAAGGTATCCTTCTCTATTGCGTTGGGCTTCACCCAAGTTGGTGCAGCGTTAGTTGGGATTTTCCCTTTTGAACTAGCCTTGGTCGTTCAGCTTCATCTTTGGGCATTGGTTGGGGTTCTCCCCTTTTGGAGTGACAGGACATTGGTTGGGAATCTCCCTTTTGGGGGCTAGGGAACCGTGACCCTGAGAGACCAATTTGAATTGTTGTTTGCTTGATATTTGGTAACACCAGCCACGAATATTTAAGTATGGATGATCAGAGCTTTGTTCCACATAATAGTCCCCGAGGGGGTATTTTTGCAAAACTGGGAGACCTTCAGCTATGCTCACATAAATGAAAGGAATTGGTGCCTTGAGATGTAAATGACCTACCTGGGCTCTCAAGGCAAAAAAACACAAAACAGTTTTTGTTTTTTAACTCAAGTGGAAAAACTGTGAGTTCTCTGGTTCTGTCTGTCTTTACATTAAAATTAACTTGTAGGGCTTCCCTGGTGGCGCAGTGGTTGAGAGTCCGCCTGCCGATGCAGGAGACACGGGTTCGTGCCCCAGTCCGGGAAGATCCCACATGCCGTGGAGCGGCTGGGCCCATGAGCCATGGCCGCTGAGCCTGCGCGTCCGGAGCCTGTGCTCCACAACGGGAGAGGCCACAACAGTGAGAGGCCCGCGTACCACAAAAAAAAAAAAAAAAAAAAAAAAATAACTTGTAAAGGAGCTAACTTAAGCGTGTTGGTATAATCAATACAGACATGTCTTTTATTGTATCTAGGTTTACTGAAGGTCAATACGTTCATGTTACTTCTGTTGCAGAGTGTGTCAGCAGAAAGAAAAAATTAATTATGAGTAAATCCAATGAAAATGAGGGAAGAGCTTTAAGGTAAACTCTATAGGAATAATGATGTTTTGAAAATGTCTATCTAAAATAGTCTCTCCAGATTTTGGTAACTTGAAACTAAACTAAGTTGAATGGTGAGAACTCATTGATTATCTGGGTCATTTCAATTAGGATAAAATATTGGAACACTGGTTGCTGGACAGATCAAGGTTTACCTACCTTTGCCTTCTTAGGAGAGGAAAACTAAAGCATAAGTCTCCAATCAGGAAATGCTGGTATGACAAACAGTTCACAATTACTTGCCTCTTGGTTTTCACTAGAAATTAAGGTTTGTAAGAGTTGAGGATTCTAATTTAAATATGTAAACAAAGCTACTAAAAATAATAAAGGAAATATTTCAGTATAAAGTAGGAAAGCAGGATATGTGTTTTGAGTAAAAAAGGAGTTTTGTGCATGATCAGGCTGAGATGAAGGTAAATGGATTTTGTTATTAAAAGTAGGCTGGTGCAGGGGCTTTCCTGGTGGCGCAGTGGTTGGGAGTCTGCCTGCCGATGCAGGGGACACGGATTCGTGCCCCGGTCCGGGAGGATCCCACATGCCGTGGAGCGGCTGGGCCTGTGAGCCATGGGCCTGCGCGTCCGAAGCCTGTGCTCCGCAACGGGAGAGGCCACAACAGTGAGAGGCCCGAGTACTGCAAAAAAAAAAAAAAAAAAAAGTAGGCTGGTGCAGACTAGATTTGGTTCTCCTCTGCTAAGAGAACAAATTTACATAGAATGCTGCTTTTGAAAACAGATTGTATGAACTTCCTTGCCTTTAAGTAATCTGTATTTGTTTTTAAATATTCACAGTGACCTATGATTCTATCTGACCAAGTGTTTTTAAAACGTTTTGATATTTTTGACAAACTTCCCATCAAATTCTAATTAAATTTCTTTTGACTTCAGAAATTAGGTTGCTTCAGAAGGCCCCTGAGGCATTGAAGAGAAAAAAAATATTAAACTAACTAGGATTGGTTAGTATGTTAAATTACAAGGGAAGAATTGTCAAATGAGTGATAAGCCTCCTCAGATTATATGATATGGATAAATGTTATTAATATAGATATTGTAGAAATTATACAAAATTTAGGTATGTCCTGTTATAATGCTATCAGTCATAATTCTAGTTGTTATCTTAAAATGTTGTATGTCACAGTAACTTGATTAAGCTTCTTTGTCAAATACATTATAATCAGATCTTTAACCTAGCCTTTTAAAGTTTTTTGTCATCCATAGATAGTTAAGCTGATGCTTTGCAAAACTGCTTCAACTTCAAGAAAATTCATAAAAAGAACTTTTTTGATGAGTACAGGTTTCTTTTAAATCATACTGCTAAACTGGGTAAGATATTTAAAAGATCTAATGAAACTCTGATTTCATAAAACTGTTAGTAAAAAGGATTCATTAAATAGGATTAAGTAAACTGATTAGTACGGTTATAATTTTTTTTTTGGTTTTCTTAGAAATATTACTGGCTTGTAATCTATGTTTTCTAATTAAACTGCTTACCAAATGTTTGTCTCCCTATCAATATTGAAAGTTATGGTTTTACTTCTAACAGCACTGTTGCTCCAATGTCTAGGTTAGGAAGAGAATTCTCTAATTGGAGTTATCACAGAATGTAACTCCTTTGATGTATAACACTGCTTCCCTTAAGTCTATTGCTAAAAGCACATATACAATGCTTGTGTAACAATCGAGTATAAGTGAAAAAATGTGTAGCCTATAAAATGTTTCCCCCTTAACATACCTCTGAGCTTGTTCATGATATCTGGTCAATTTTCCCCCAACGTGAATGACGAGGCAAATATAAAGGAGGCCTAGAGCCCAGGTTTATGATCTAGACCCAGGACAAGCAGCTGAATCACTGTGGTGTCAGGAGACATGTTTTGGTCTTTTGAAGGATTTGCAATCAAAAGGGAGAAATGATGGGAAAATCTGCACATATTTTGAGGTATGGGAAAGTCATTCTGGCTTATACATAGTTTAACCTAAACTTTACTGGCCAGGGTGGCATGTTTTGTGGACTTTCAGACATGCATTGTACACGTGCTTTGGCCATTGAGGAGGGGAATGCATTTGAAAGTCATAATGGAGTAGCTGTGGTTCAGACATCCCAGGTAAAACTAGGTGGCCACTGTGGATGTGATTTCACACAAGTTTCTGTATTACTGAGAACTTGAGTTTTCTGAGCTGTGTCATACTTGGGATGCTACCAGCCATTCTTAAAGCAGTGTAGTGGCAGCTGGCAGCTTACAGCCTTATGACCTCAAGGTCTCCTCTTGTAACTATCATATTTTTAGACAATAAAATTGCTTTAGATCAGATGTTAGCAGAAAAAAGGAGACATGTAGTGGCCAATAGCTCCTGTTATGTATATGTTAGTACCACATCAGAAGTTAAAACCTACTTAGATAAAGGTAGACAACTGGCTACAAGTCTCCCCCAAAGTGCTAGGTCCAGACTGGTTTTCAAGTTTATTCTCCTGAATTTCTCGGGGAATGAAGTCTTAATCATACAAGACTCAGATCCAAGACTTGCAATTCGGGAATATTTCCTACTCGGTGTCCATTCCCCAAACTGAGGTAGGACTACTCCCCATTTCAACAGGAAGTAGCTAGAGTGGTCATCACTCCATTCCCTGAAAGAATTGGGGAAGGATGAAATAGGATTGGGGGTTGAAACTGAATCTACCTAAAACCGATTTCCTCTGCTAAGTTTATGATTAACCTCTCTATCCAAAACAATATTCCCCTTGCTGTCCAACACCTGTTCTCCTCAAGATTGAGGAGTATCAAAGAAAAGGGGGAATTGTAATAGTGAAGAACAAACCTGACTCCATATTAGATCTGTTCCTACCCGCCCCATACACACATAATAAGAATGAGAAAAAACGTTGATAAAAGAAAATTAAAATGTAGTTGAATTTTTTTTAGAAATTTATTTATTATTTATTTATTTTTGGCTTCATTGCGTCTTCGCTGCTGCACACGGGCTTTCTCTATTTGCAGTGAGTGGGGGGATACTCTTCATTGCAGTGTGCAGTCTTCTCATTGCGGTGGCTTCTCTTGTTGTGGAGCACAGGCTCTAGGCACGTGGGCTCAGTAGTTGTGGCTCACGGGCTCTAGAGCGCAGGCTCAGTAGTTGTGGCGCACGGGCTTTGTTGCTCCGCTGCATGTGGGATCTTCTCAGACCAGGGCTCGAACCCATGTCCCCTGCATTGGCAGGCGAATTCTTAACCACTGCCCCACCAGGGAAGTCCTGTAGTTTAATTTTTAAACAGTAACAAGGTTGTCAGTCCTGAAGGATGGGAACAGGCAGTAAAATTTCACATAACTCTGAGACTGGAAATGTGCCATTCTCTAATTTACTTTTTTGGTGTTGTCGCCGCTGAGGGGAGTTTGCCACCAAGAACAGAGAGATGGGCAAGAAGAGAGGACATAGAAGACTACTGCAGATGTGGGAAGCATTCCATTTTCAGCGCCCCTTAGAACAGCAGGGTGTACATAGACTAGATCATGTAACCATAATGAATTTCCCCTGGGGGATGCATTTAATAGCTCTTTCCTGAAAAATGCCCACTTCTTGCTCTGGATGAAATGGTCCTTATGAGAACAAGCTGGGAGAAAGGTCTGGTTGGCAGGGGACCAGAGGTGCCAGCAGCTGCGGTTTCAGAGCAGAAAAAGGTAGGGGAGTGTGACTCCCATCAGGGCCTGCCTCCCCCAACTGGGGGCCCTCAGTATTCCACATGGTTGCTCACCTCTTTACCCCTGTGGTGTCTACCACCCCGTGAGGGCAGGGGCTTGTGCCTGTCACCATCACTGCTGTATCCTTGGGACCTGGCACACAGTAGGTGCTGTGGTAAATGTTAATCATTGTTAAATGAACAGTAATCCTGGGTCCAGGTTCTGTGGGTGTCTGTCCCCCTAGTTCAGGGGCCCCTCAGTGTCCAGCTCACAACTGGCATGAAAATAATAATACCATCAGGAGCAACAGCAATTACTCAGGATAAGTGGGCTTTTCCGAGGACTCACCACCTGCTGTGTCCAGCCTCACACCAGGGGGGTGGGCAGAGAAGGACAGCACTTCACTCCCCATTGTAACTGGGAGAAAAATCAAGGGCCACGAAGGGGAGTGGCTTTCCAGTGTCACTTTCCCACCTTTTGGGAGGCTGGGAGGCTTTTCTGCCACATTCGGACCCCAAAGCCCCAGTCCTGTGAGGACATTCTTCCCTCCCCAGAGCAGGGGACCACTGAGTGACCACAGTCACTAGTCACCGAGCACTGGGGCTTGTCCCAGCTCACCCTGCTGCCTGCAGGTTATGCTAATAACAAGATCATCTGGAGAGACATTATATCCAGTAAATGGGGTTGATTCATTTTGCTTCTATTTTATTCATCTTAGCAAATGTCAAATGACCACTGGGGCTGTGTGCTCAGGAAGCCTTAATTTACTTGAAAAACACTGTGGCAGATTCTTAGAAAGCAAGGACAGAGACCTAAGGCATCCAGACATCTCCAGTGAGCAGAGCGGAGACAAAGTTGTCTCCTGCTGTTTCATCCCGGAAAAAAGCCACCCATGTGCCCACCTGCCACCTAGACCAGAGTGTGCCATGACACCCATCGCGTGGAGGGGCCCGGAACCTGCTGTCACCATCACTCTCCAACATGCAGCACACCACATGTTTCAACATGCAAACACCACAAGCTGCTTTTCACTTGCAAAGTCCCCGAAAAAAGAACACTTGTGTTCACAGGAACACAGATGCCAGATGTTCATTTCTGGTCCTGGTTGCTCCTGGGCTCACCCCTTGGAAACCTCGGGCACACTGCTCCTTGCTCTACATTCCCCCTCCACGCCCCCCAGCAAGCTCCCCACCTGTACAATTCCAAGTCCTCCTCCAAAACAGGCTCTGATACCCCCTCATCCAGGCAGTCTCCCTTGCCTTCCCTCCAGCCTCTTTTATACTCATTTCCTGCTCAAACAATCACAGTGGGTTCAAATGCTGCTGCTTGTGTGTTTGTCTCTCCTGCCATGGGGCAGGTTTGTGGGAGCAGGGCTCAAGGCTGATTCAGCCCCATTACATCTAGGTCCTCAGCACCAGTCCTGGCCATGTAGTGGGGTTGGAGCAGGGCCTCAAAAAACATAAACTAAGTATGTGGGTCCTGTCTTCATAGAACTTATAGTTTAGTGAAAGAGATCTAGTGATAAAAAAGGTAAATTCAAGGTACCTTAAACACAGATCAGACAATCCTTTCCTGAGTACTTCACATTTAAGCTGAGCTCTCACTGATAAGTAAATATTAACTGGGAAAAAAAGGGTGTAAATAACCTTCCCAGGAGAGAAAATAACAGACAAATATCCTAAGGTGGGAGGGAACAATTTGTGTAAATATGAAAGGCCAGTGGGGCTTTAGCAAAGAGATGGAGCTAAAGCAGGGGCTCATGGATTATGTGCATCAGTAGGATAGTCTGGGTTATGCTGAGTAACAAATGATTCCCCAAATCTCAGTGGCCTTCAGTAAGGCTTATTTACCTCTCATGCTACGGGCTCACATGGCTCTGCTCATGTCATCTTCCCTCTGGACTCAGGCTGACGGAGAAGTCTCTATCTGGATTCTGCCAATGGGAGGGAAGAAGGAAAAGAAGTGGTAAATCATGCACTAGTTCTTAAGCATGTGCTCACATTTCTTTCACTGTTCATCAGCGCCTTTGCCATGACTGAGAGAAACAAAGGGCAGGGTTGTAAAATCCTCCAACGAGGGGGGCGCCACAGCAAAGTGCACCGAATGTGGGCAAATCATAATCCAGTTCCACACTATGCTTAAGATTCTGATGTTTATCTTAAGAGCAGTGGAAAACCACTGAATACATTTTCCATTTTTAATAAATCACCCTGGCTGAAGTGAGAACAGCAGAGTGGATGTGGGGAGAAACGTTAGGAGGCCATTTCAGTTTACCAAGGACGAAAGGATAGTACTTTAGACCGGGCCCTGACAGTGGAACTGGAGAGAAACCAGTAGACTTAAAGATGGAGGGCCAAGTGCTGTGCAAAGAGAAGCAGAGGTGAGTCACTGTACGGCCCCAGGAAGGAGGAAGAAATGTAGCAGACTTGGCATTTCATGTCTTACCAGCTGCTGCTCCAGTCTTTTGGGAAGACAGTTAATCTACTCTCTGTTTATTCTTAGGTTCCTTGTATTCTCCTAATAAATCTCCATTTTTGCTTAAAAAAAAAAGCATGAGCTAAATAAAGAAGGGAACAAATGGATTAATAAGGTGATGAGTGGCTGCGTGAACTGACAATAAGTGACAGAATGACCAGGGGAATTAATTCACATCCCCAAATGTTCAAAGAGTGAAGAGAAGCTAGACTCATCCAGAAGAAAACGGTCTCCCCACTGGGCCTGCCTCACCAACACACCAATTTCATCTGTGACAGAGAAAGGGGAGGAGGGAGAGAGAGGGAGGTGGGTGATGGACGGGCTCTGGGAAACCTCCACATCTTCCTCCCTCCCCTCCATGTGGTCTCATTCTTCTTCCCTTTCAGAGCCCCAAACTTGACTTTCAGTGGAAGGGCTTGGGAATCACAAATGCCCCAAAAGAGATTTTCCATGGCAGCAGCAGCATTGGGCAACCTCAAAGTGACTTAGAGCCTGGGGTCCTCAGGGGCACAGAAAGCCCTGATCCTCCTCTACCCTGGGTGCCCTCAGCAGCCATGAAGGGGAAGGATTTAGATGCACAGCTGTGTGATTGTGGACTCATCTCAGCCCAGCCCTGCCATGAGAGAGTTGTCACTGTCCATGGTGCTCATGGGCTGACTCACAGCTGGAGAGACATGTTCTAAGACACAACCACAGCATGTCAGAGCTGAGGGGGCCCCAGGACCTCATTTTCCCCAGTGCCTCATTTTACATATGAGAAAGCAGAAGGCCAGAGAGGGGGAGGAATTCCTCAGGGCCACACAGTGGGTGGCAGAGTGGAACTGGAAGCTCACCTCCAGATGTTTCCTCAGACAAAACTCGTTCCCTTTGGGAGGCCCCTGGATGATGCCCACTACTCAGAACAACTAACAGTCCTGAGAACCCACAGCAGCATGTAGTAGGTGCTCAGTGGATGTTTGCTGACTGAATAAGTGATTGTAATGGAGGCACAAAAAGCAAGCCTAGAGGCTGGGAGGGGATCCCCAAGCCTGTCTTCAAACAGGAGGTCTTGCTCCTTTTTAGTGTGGGTGGGTGAAACGGGGCTTGAGAAGGGAAGAGGTGCGTCACAAACTCTTTTGTAAACAGAGGACAGCGGGGTGTGGGAAGAGGATGTGAGCAGGCACATACCAGGAAACTGAGCACACGGGACGCAGCGCTGAACCCTCAACCCTGCTCTCTGCGAATCACCGTGTCTCCCACCCCAGGCACAGAGTGAACAGCTCACAAGTTTCCCGGAGAGGATGGTCACATGACCTCGACATGACCAATCAGCATGTTACATTCTCCCTAGCCACAGTGATTGGTTCAGGGCTGGGCGAGTGACCAATCAGGGCCCAGGGCAAGGCCTCTTGCTGGAATCCTGGAAGAGAAGCTTTACTTCCGTTGGGAGTGGAGGGAACGTGAAGTGAGCCTGTGGCACTTGGAGGGGACGTGAGGTCAGCCTGTGGCAGTTGGAGGGGACGTGAGGTCAGCCTGTGGCACTTGGAGGGGACGTGAGGTCAGCCTGTGGCACTTGGAGGGGACGTGGGGTCAGCCTGTGGCAGTTGGAGGGGAGATGATGTCAGCCTGTGGCCGTTGGAGGGGACGTGATGTCACACCGTGGCAGTTGGTGGGGACGTGCCGTCGGCCTCTGGCAGTTGGTGGCCATCTTGCTCTCAAAAAGGCAGGGTCGGGGCTTCCCTGGTGGCGCAGTGGTTGCGAGTCCGTCTGCCGATGCAGGGGACACGGGTTCGTGCCCTGGTCCAGGGGGATCCCACGTGCCGCGGAGCGGCTGGGCCCGTGAGCCATGGCTGCTGGGCCTGCGCGTCCGGAGCCTGTGCTCCGCAATGGGAGAGGCCACAACAGGGAGAGGCCCGCGTACCGTAAAAAAAAAAAAAAAAAAAAGGCAGAGCCACCAGCGTGAGGATGACGCCAGTAAGCGGAGGCGAGAGGTCAGGAGAGACGATTCCTGCTGAGGTCCCTGAGCTCCAGGTGCAGCCCTGCCGGAAGCCGTCTGCCTGTGGACTTAGTTGCGTAAGTCATTCTCTCCCATCTTGTTTGTTGGCCTTTTGAGCCACTTTGCGTTTTCTGTCCAGCTGGCTAAGTGGAGACCCTTGGAACTGCAACTGTGTGAGTTTCATCTAGCTTCAGGGAAGAACTTCCAGATAACACCGTGAGACTGCAGTTTAATCTGGAGATCCGAACGGATTCAATTGGTATCTCTTAGGGCCGGCTATAAATTTTAGGATTATCCAAATTAGTCCTCACAGGATTAATCCTGCTAAGGTAGCAGTTGATGTCCCCGTTTAGAGGACAAGACCGGGGCTCAGAGAAGGGAGGTAACTGGGCTACAGTGAGGAAGTGTGGAACCAGACAGAACCCCCAGATCCTGCTGCTTGAACTCTGGGAAGCCACATGGTGTGGCTTGTCCGTGTGACGGGGGGCTAAGGCACCCAGCAGTGTTTAGGACAAAGTGACTCCACAGGTGTTTTGATGGCTGGAGGCTTCTGGCCATGGTGGGGGTGGGGCGAGGTCCCTGAGGCTCTGAAGACCCACTGTGTGCAGGCTCAGGGTGCACAGAGAAGAGAAGGCAGAGGCCTGCCTCGGAGGTGTTCACAGACCACATACGGACAAGCCAGGCAGGCAGACAGGGCACCACAGCACCTGAGCTGCTTTCACAGGTGAAGGGTGAGGGCTTTTATTTCTCTTTGGGACCAAGCTCTTAGCTTCACATTGAGACCCATTTTGGACATAAATAGTATCCCTTTCATGTCCCTTCGGTATAAGAGGCCACCCCAAAACTTCCCCTCTCTTCCCCTTCTCAACACCTCCACACAGGCTATCAGGGCTCTTTTAATGCAGTTCTGCAGGCCTGTGAGCTGAGGATTTAGAATAAGGCAAGGAGGGCCCTGCCCCACAGGAGGGCAGGGTGGGCAGGTGGTGATGAGTCACCTGTACAACCTCAGCTGGCTGAAGTGTCAGCAGCAGCAGGAGAGCAGCAGCCAAGGGCTGACCGGTGCAGAATAAGTGGATTAAATGTGTTCATGCAGCAGCCTCTGGGATGGTGGGCCCTGGAGCACCACTCTAAGTGTGGAAGAGGGAGGGTCCCCAGTGACTGGACCCCCACCTTCTAGAAATAGGGGTTGAGATGTAGCTTTGAAATCACAACACTGGGGTTCCAAGCTGGCTCCACCACTTGGTTAGTTATTAAAAGCAAAATGGGGGCTTACCTGGTGGCGCAGTGGTTGAGAGTCCGCCTGCCGATGCAGGGGACACGGGTTCGTGCCCCGGTCTGGGAAGATCCCACATGCCGCGGAGCGGCTAGGCCCGTGAGCCATGGCTACTGAGCCTGCGCATCCGGAGCTTGTGCTCCGCTACGGGAGAGGCCACAACAGTGAGAGGCCCGCGTACCGCAAAAAAAAAAAAAAAAAAAAAAAGCAAAATGGGCCTCTGTTTTCTCATCTGTAAAATGGGAATATTGAAGTCTCTCCTTCTTAGGGTGTGGAGGGGATTAAATGGGGTGAGACGTAGAGCACAGGAGCTGGCTTGGCTGAGCGTGCTCCCAGGCATGCTGTCGTAGCTGCTATGACCACTGTCTTCCGGGGCAGGGTCCGCACACTTTTCCCATAAAGGGCCAGATGGTAAACCATTTTAGGCTTTGAGGGACTACAGTCTGTGTCACAACTACCGCCCTCTGCTGTTGTAGAGCAAACGCAGCTTCAGCAATAGGTTGTCCTGTTGCTGCTCTCACCCCTGTTTACTGAGATATAGCTTATTGGATATAATTGTCATGTAACACTGTTAGTTTTAGGCGTCCAGCATCAAGATTTGATATATGTACATATTGTGAAATGATCACCGCAAGAAGTTTAGTTAACACATAGTTACAAATTATTTTTCTTGTAATGAGAACTTTTAAGATTGACTCACTTAGCAACTTTCAAATACACAACACAGCGGTGTTAACCAGTCACCTTGCTGTACATACAGCCCCAGGACTTGCTTATCTTATAGCTGGAAGTTTGTGTCTTTTGACCATCTTCACCTGTTTCACCCACCCTCCCCAGTCCCCTACTTCTGGCAACCACCAGCATGTTCTGTTTCTATGAGTTCGGTTTATTTTTTTGATTCCACATATGAGTGAAATTTTAAGCATTTGTCTTTCTTTTTTTTTCCAATTTTGAGATTTTTTTTATTAGTTTCTGCTTTATAACAAAGTGAATCAGTCATACATATACATCTGTTCCCACATCCCTTCCCTCATGCATCTCCCTCCCTCCCACCCTCCCCATCCCACCCCTCCAGGCAGTCACAAAGCACCCAGCTGATCTCCCTGTGCTCTGCGGCTGCTTCCCACTATCTATCTACCTTACGTTTGGTACTGTATATATGTCCATGCCTCTCTTTCGCTTTGTTACAGCTTACCCTTCCCCCTCCCCATATCCTCAAGTCCATTCTCAAGTAGGTCTGCGTCTTTATTCCTGTCTTACCCCTATGTTCTTCATGACATTTTTTTTCTTAAATTCCATATATATGTGTCAGCATACAGTATTTGTCTTTCTCTTTCTGACTTACTTCACTCGGTATGACAGACTCTAGGTCCATCCACCTCATTACAAATAGCTCAATTTCATTTCTTTTTATGGCTGAGTAATATTCCATTGTATATATGTGCCACATCTTCTTTACCCATTCATCCGATGATGGACACTTAGGTTGTTTCCATCTCCGGGCTATTGTAAATAGGGCTGCTATGAACATTTTGGTACATGACTCTTTTTGAATTATGGTTTTCTCAGGGTATATGCCCAGTAGTGGGATTGCTGGGTCATATGGTAGTTCTATTTGTAGTTTTTTAAGGAACGTCCATACCGTTCTCCATAGTGGCTGTACCAATTCACATTCCCACCAGCAGTGCAAGAGTGTTCCCTTTTTTCCACACCCTCTCCAGCATTTATTGTTTCTAGATTTTTTGATGATGGCCATTCTGACTGGTGTGAGATGATATCTCATTGTAGTTTTGCTTTGCATTTCTCTAATGAATAAAGATGTTGAGCATCCTTTCATGTGTTTGTTGGCAGTCTGTATATCTTCTGTGGAAAAATGTCTATTTAGGTCTTCTGCCCATTTTTGGATTGGGTTTTTTGTTTTTTTGTTATTGAGCTGCATGAGCTGCTTATAAATTTTGGAGATTAATCCTTTGTCAGTTGCTTCATTTGCAAATATTTTCTCCCATTCTGAGGGTTGTCTTTTGGTCTTGTTTATGGTTTCCTTTGCTGTGCAAAAGCTTTGAAGTTTCATTAGGTCCCATGTGTTTATTTTTGTCTTTATTTCCATTTCTCTAGGAGGTGGGTCAAAAAGGATCTTGCTGTGATTTATGTCATAGAGTGTTCTGCCTATGTTTTCCTCTAAGAGTTTGATAGTGTCTGGCCTTACATTTAGGTCTTTAATCCATTTTGAGCTTATTTTTGTGTATGGTGTTAGGGAGTGATCTAATCTCATACTTTTACATGTCCCTGTCCAGTTTTCCCAGCACCACTTATTGAAGAGACTGTCCTTTCTCCACTGTACATTCCTGCCTCCTTTATCAAAGATAAGGTGACCATATGTGCGTGGGTTTATCTCTGGGCTTTCTATCCTGTTCCATTGATCTATCTTTCTGTTTTTGTGCCAGTACCATACTGTCTTGATTACTGTAGCTTTGTAGTATAGTCTGAAGTCAGGGAGCCTGATTCCTCCAGCTCCATTTTTCGTTCTCAAGATTGCTTTGGCTATTCGGGGTCTTTTGTGTTTCCATACAAATTGTGAAATTTTTTGTTCTAGTTCAGTGAAAAATAAGCATTTGTCTTTCTGTCTGACTTATTTCACTTAGCATAATGCCCTCGAGGTCCATCCATCTTGTTGCAAATGAATGGCAAGATTTCCTTCCTTTTTTATGGCTGAATAAGATTCCATTTTATATTTACACCACATTTTCTCTATCCATTCATCTATCTATGGACACTTAGGCTGTTTCCATATCTTGGCTATTGTAAATAATGTTGCAGTGAACATGGGGGTGCAGATGTCTCTGACGTAGTGATTTCATTTCCTTTGGATATTTTCCCAGGAGTGGGCTTGCTGGGTCATATGGTAGTTCTATTTTTAATTGTTTGAGGAACCTTCATACTGTTTTCCACAGCAACTGCACCAATTTACATTCCCACCAACAGTGCACAATTTTCCCTTTTCTTCACATCCTCTCGCCAACACTTGTTATCTCTTGTCTTTTTGATAATAGCCATTCTGACAGGTGTGAGGTGTTATCTCCTTGTGGTTTTGATTTGAGTTTCCCTGATGATTAGTGATGTTGAGCATCTTTTCATGTGTCTGTTAGCCACCTGTATGTCTTCTTTGGAAAAATGTCTATTCAGTTCCTTTGCCTATTTTTAAGTTGGGTTGGTTGTTTTTTTGCTGTTGAGTTGTAGGGGTTCTTTGTATGTTTTGAGTTTTAACCCCTTATGAGATGTATTATCTGAAAGTACTTTCTCCCCTTCTGTTTGTTGCCCTGACCTCTGCTTTCTGGGTGTTGGGGGTCCAGGCACTCAGGGTCCTCTGCTTCTCACACATGTGTTTCCAATAGTTGGGGGGAGGGCTGTGTTCTGATAAAACTGTATTTGACAGTGGATCACTAACCCTCTTCCAGGAGGCTGGCTATGAGGGGCATGGTGGTGGGCAGGCATGAGTCCCCTGAAGTCATCAGTCAGATGGGCACGTGCCCTGGACTTCAGTCTCCTAGTGATGGGGCACTTTGTAAAGGGAGGACCTTGCTGCTAAAACACTGAGCAGGTGCTTTTGTTCCTTGTTGGAACGACCTGGAAACCAAGTTGTGGGAAACAGGGAATTCCCCCAAGTCATGAAAGCTCAGTTCAGACTTCCTGGGAGGCTGTGACCTGCTCCGAGCCACTGTCACTGAGGAGGGAAAGGCCTCAGGGAGGAATTGGAGGAGGCGCTGGATTGCACTTGTCCTGCTTGTCTAGGAGTAGCTCTGGTGACTTGTGGCACACGTACTTTGGGCATGTAAGAGGTGTGGTTCTTTGGGGAGGCCTGGCTTTTTCCTCTGGTTGAGAGCCTACTGTGTGCCAAGCACAACAATCCTCTGAGTCAGGGTTGGAAAGTCAGGCATGGAGAGGCCAGGGAATGCTTACAGGTCCCACAGCTGGTAGGGGCAGAGCTGGCGTCTGATGCAGACCTGACACCCAACCCACACTCACTCTCCTTTTCCCGGAGCCATTGTGATGCCACATGGCAGCGTCCCTCAGAGAGGCCTGGGGATCGGAGTGGGGAGCCTCCCTGCCTGAGAAGCCTCCGTAAGAAGGAGGGCGGGCGTTTCCCAAGTCCGTGATGCCCAGAGGCTGCTCTCAGCCCACACGCTCTGTCCTGAGTCCGGGCTCTGTCCTGGGGGCGTCACTGTGTCCTCCACGCCTCAGTTCTCCTGTCTACATGGGACTGGAATCAGCAGGCACTTCACAAGGTTCTGAGGAACCTACAGAAACCTTGAAGCAGCTCCCGGCACGCAGGGAGCGTTCTGGGGTCAGATGTACTCGTCTTCTTCTCTTTTCCTCTTCCCTTTGCTGGGTGAGGCGGAGACGCAGGGGTGGGGGCCTTGGGCTCGACCCGATTCTCATCCCCACTCAGTGTCCAGCCGGGGGCGGTGCCAGGCTGGACTCTGTCCTCTGGCCCTCCTGGGCATCCTCATTCCCTGCACCTCGGTTGCCTGGAGCTTGTCTCCAGAGGCCTCCTTCTGCCTCCCCGCTGCCGGCCCGGCATCTCCCCAGGGGTTCTTCCAGCACCCTCTGGCCCTTGGTCCCCACACCTTCTCCGTGCTGGGTGTGAGTGAGGTGACGGACATGCCACGTCTCCTGGATGGTCTTGGGGGAGCCCGACACCCCAGTCCAGCCCACGGTCCCCAAGAGCCCAGGGTGGGGAGCAGGGCTTGTCTTCATTCAGGCATTGATTTGCTCAGAGATTCTTAGCACCTACTTTGCTGGGTGGTTACAGGGGACAGAGAGATGAGGTGAACGCAGGAGGGCTGGACAGAGAGGGGACGTCAGCACAGCATGAGGAGGGGCGAGCCCGAGCTGGTCTCGTAGCCCTTCTCAGCCTTGGTTTTTCATCCTTAAAATGGGGACAGACTGTTGCTGAGGTGAGTGGCAGCCTGATCCACTGCCGGACACCGTCCTACGTGTCTTAGAAGCAGGAACCCACCTAATCCTCGTGGCAATCTGTGGGGGAGGTGCCACCATCATCACCCCTTTCTGCAGATAGGAAGCTGAGGCACAGAGAGGTGAGGTGGCCGCCCAGGTCACAGAGCCAGGCCGTCCAGCTCCAGCGTCCAGGCTCGTGGTCAGTGCCCGTGGTGGGTGTCCCCTGCCTGCCTTTACCCTCCCCTGGGAGCCACGGCTGCAGACTAAGCTCGATGTGATTATTCGTGGGCAGCGGGTGGGGGCACTGGTGGCCCGTTTCTCTGAGCACTGCTTTCCCAGGGGGCAGGCAGCTCAGGGGGCTGGGCAGCATTCACTGCTGGACACCCAGGCCCAGGCCCAGGCCCAGGGCGGCCACACTGCAAGACCTGAATCGATGTTTGTTGAGTGAATCCCTGAACATCTGCATGTACCTGCACTGAGCCCACTGTGTTCTCATCTCCACAGCACTCCTGGCTGCACGGCTGTCACCTCCATCAGGCCCCCTACCGGGGAGAGTCAGGGGACAGGAGCTGCTCAGCCAGGGACAGGGCACCTCAGGGGGACCTATGGCTGCCCCAAGCCTCTCCTGGGCTGTCCTGGGCCAATCCACAGGGAGGCCCAGCCAGCTTCCAGGAACAGCAGTGAGGCCCCTGTCCCTAAAGGGTGGGCAAGTAGGTGTTGAGGGGTGTTTCCTGAGGGCGACCCAGAACCTGATGGGGCATTGGAGGTGAGACTGCTTTCAGCATTCATTCCAGGCCTGCACACTGCTGGCAGCATTGAGCCGGGCATAAGGGACACTGGCTGTGAGGCCTGGGTTAGAGCAGGTTCCCTGCTCCCTCTCTGTGCCTCAGTGTCCTTGTCTGTAACAGAGAACTAGAAACAGAGCCCAGGAGGGCTCACTGAGAGCTGCTCTCATCAGCAGCCCCATCATTACAGAGGAAGGGGAGAAGGAGGCCTGCTATAGGGACAGGGTCACTTCCCCTCCACTCCCCACACCTTGTGAACCATTGTACATGCTATTCCACCAAGCACACCTGGACCCTGTCCCCCCAGATTGCACCAGGTGATGCTCCATGGCCACCTCAGTCACCCGACCTCCCCTCCCCCATCAGATGTATCCTCCCTCCTCCTTGAAGCCCTGGTCATAACTGCCTTCTCCTCTGGTTTATTTGGTCCCTTGTGGTCAGATACCCAGGCTACCCTCCTGTCCCTCAAGCTTCCAACCTAGGACCAAGTACACGGCAGGTGCTCAATACATGTTTAAGGCTGCAGGGAAGGCTCACTCGCTCTCCTGCACAGGGATGCTTCTCTGGGGGAGGTCAACTCCAGCTCTTCAGCATGCAGGGCAAGCCTAGTCTGGCGGGTAGAGGGCTGGATCAGTGCCGTGTGTGTGTGTGGGGGGGGTGAGGGCACGTGTGGTCTCAAAGCTCCAGCTGCCGAGGGTCCGCTGAAGGAAGGGACAGCCCTGAAGAGCCCTGTCCCCTCCATACCCTGACCGGGTGGCTGGTTCCTGGGGTGAAGCTGTCCCCTGAACATCCACGAAGGGGCCCTGGGCAGGGGTAAGGACGTGGGCACAGGGGCTGTGCAATAACAGGGCATCCAGTCTGGACCCTGCCTCGGGTGGCTGCCCAGCCCACCCTTGGTCTTAAACCAAGAGTCTCGAACTAGGGCCCAGGGACAAATCTAGATTTTTAAAATTAATTCTCATGTTTAAAAACTGGACGTTTTCAGACAAAAACCCAGGTTTCTAGCTTTGTTTTTGATATGAAATGAGAGGTTCTGTCCACCTGGGTGACGTTCCCTCAGGGCAGAGCTCTTCTGGAGCTGAGTGGGAGCCCCCTCTGGACGGAGCTTGTGCCCCCACCTCGCCACAGTCCCCACCACTCCCTAAGCTTCCCCCAGGCCCAGGCTCTCCCCCGGCCTCTCCTTGCCTGGCCCCTGGAGACATCTGAACTTGCAGTCCTCCTTCTAGCTCTGTGGAGCTTCCCTGCTTCACGAGGGGCATGAGGGCCACAGCCGTGCAGAGCCTGCCCTGAACCCCAGGCGGGTGGGATAAATGGGCTGAGAGTGCAGCCTTCAATGGGGGGTTTCCTCGCATGTCCTCTGAAGGCAGCCAGGAAGGCGTGGCGGTGGGCACGGACCAGGGCCAGGGGCTCTGGAAAGTGTCCCCTGGATGCCCTGTCTTCTGGATCCAAAGCTGCCCCCTAACCACCCCACCCCCGCTCCCACCCCATTGTGCATGGCTGACCCAGGCTTTCCGCAAACCCTGGCCATGTGGGGCCCGGTCCCAGGGTCAGCCCTGAGGCCACAGCGACAGGCCCCGGCCCAGCTCCTCCTCGGCAGCTGCGGCCGCTCAGCGACGCTGTGGGGTGGCCACTGCCGGACTCTCTACAGTGAGAGACGGAGCCTCCAAGGGGACAGGGACTCGCCCAGTGTCATGCAGGCTTAGAGCTTGTAACCGAGGTCTGCTGCCTCTCAGCTGGTCCCGAAGAGCAGACCATGTCCCGGGAGACAGGTCATCCTCAGGCAGTGACAGCAGGAGAGCTGAGTGCATAGCGGTGAGTCATGGTGGGGTAGGTGCCCCGGGCAGGCAGGGTCAGGGACAAGCCCCCAGAAGAGCAGGGTCTAGACGGTGAGAGCATTGCTGCTGGTGAATAGAGGAGAGGGGTTCCTGGTGGAGGCCCAGCCATGTGAGGGCCTGGAGGTGTGACGCAGCGTGGGAAGCAGGCCCCCGTGTTGAGGCAGGAGCAGCAGGAAGTGACGGGAGGGACACTGGGAGCCCCTGGTCTCCCCTCCTCCTGCCTTGACGTCCTCTCTCCCCGTCTCCCCTCTTCCTGCACCCGAGGCCCAGCCCCTGAGCCATCTCTTGCTCTACATCCTGCATTTCCATTCCGTCCAGTCTCAGCTCAGACACGACACGTGGATCCCACTCCTGAAGTGTAAGTTTCTCATTACTGAGGGATACCATCGTGACATGGCTTCCGAGTTAAAAAAAATTAAAATTGAAAAAAAATCCAGACTTTTTTTTTTTTTTTTTTTTTTTTTGCAGTACGCGGGCCTCTCACTGTTGTGGCCTCTCCTGTTGCGGAGCACAGGCTCCGGATGCGCAGGCTCAGCGGCCATGGCTCATGGGCCCAGCCGCTCCGCGGCATGTGGGATCTTCCCGGACCGAGGCACGAACCCATGTCCCCTGCATCGGCAGGCGGACTCCCAACCACTGCGCCACCAGGGAAGCCCCCAGACTGTTAATGGTCTAAATGAGCATGAGGGTGAGAGCAGGTCCCTCTGGTTCCTGTTGATGACAGAGCCCTGGTCCTGGAGGGACGGAGAGGATGAACTTGATGGACACATGGCCCGTGTTTAAGGCTTTCATCTATTTGGTGTTTTAATCCTCATCACATTTTTCTGAGCCCCTTTCTGCACTGGGCCCAGAGCTCTCACAGATCTCACAGGCTGGAGAGGTAATCAGAGTGTGATCTCAGCCCTGGGGGCTCCCAGGTGAGGCCAGAGGGGCTGCAGGAGGGAGTGGGGATCAAGAAGGGCTTCATGGAGGAGGTGACCTCTAAACTGGGTCTTGAAGGATGATCTGGCATCTAGCCAGGAGTTTTCAAAACTGAGAGGTTTCAATAGGATATTTGTTTTAGGTTGGGAACCTTTAAAAAAAATTCTTGCAAATATTGTTTTTTTCAGGTATTTGGCAAAGACAACCAGTAAATTCTGGCAGTATCGAATGCTTTTTTCCCTCGCAGGGGAACTCCAAAGGTATACCTATTCCAAATGTGACTCAAAACCAATTAGACTTTTTATAGCTTAATCATAGACAAAAAGACGAAGCTAAAAAAGGTGTAAAAAGAGCAGCTCCTGTGGTCCAGAGTAACTCCCAAAGACAGCCAAAATAAAGAGAGTATATGAACAAGGGAAAAGGTTTATTTCTATGCACACAGGAGCCAATCCAAAAAGTCACTCACATGTTAAACGGTGAAAGTTAAAGGCTTATCAACTTAATAGGGGACAGGGAGAGGGGAGAACTGGCTTCTTTGGGAAGAACAGAGAGGTTTCTTCAGGAGAAACGAGCAGATTCTTTGAAAAACAATGGGATATAAGAAAGTGTATGATAATGTTTGTGTGTACACAGATGAGTGACTGCATCTTCTTCAAGGTCAAAAAATACCCTGCAGAAGGGATTTATGGTAGGGTTACTCTTGGTCTCTCTCCTGGAAATAGAAGCCACCCTGAAGAGGGAATATACAGCTGTGGTCATTTCTCAGAAGTTTCTGCTTTTATTCAGATAAGGGGGGCCCCAAGAAGGCTATCTTTCTGCATCTGTTGATTCTCAAGTATTTCTTCAGCTTTAATAGTCTTTATACCAGCCATGGGGTTTTGCCTCTGATTCATCCCTCCAACTTTGTTCTTTTGCAACATTCCTTTATCTATTCTGAGCCCCTTGTGTTTTCCACATGAATTTTAGATTGGTTGTCAATTTCTGCAAAACACTACCTGGGATTTTGGTAGGGATCTTTGCATCTTTAGATCTATTTGTAGAGTATTGACTTCTTAGTAGAATTAATTTTTATCCATGAATATGGGATTATTTTCCATGAATGTAGGTCTTTCTGCATTGATCTCAACAAGCTATTATAGTTTTCAGTGTAGTAGTCGTGTACTTCTTCCTCACCTCTGTTGGATGCTGATTCAGAACATTCACAACCTCCTGGAGAAACTGTCCCAACCCTGCCATGTACTGCCACCTAGCTGGCCTGGAATTGAGTCACCGAAAGGTTTTGTTCTTTACTTGATTCTTAATTCCTTTAGAATGCATTATTTCAGTCTCATAAATGCTTATTGTCCTTGTCGGAAATCTTTTGGAAATAAAAATGAAATAATGTACTTTAATTACTCCATAGGTGAGTGATGAATGGATCACACTTGACATATGATTTTAATCTTTTTAGAATTATTAAAGTAATACACATGCATTTTAAAAAATGGAAGTAATACCTAAAGGAGAAGAGATTTGCAAATCCTACCCCGAGATGTGACCATCATGAATGGTTTGGTGCCTATCTCTGAGGTTCTGTCTCTCTCATTCTGTCTCTCTCTCTCATTCACAGAGATTTATTTACATCTATGTTGATTTCACCTCTGTGAAATGGATGAAATCTTGGGTGCAGACGGTTGGTCCACATGTGTCCTACCTAAGAGAACCCTGGGGTCTCCCCTGTCATCAGGTAGACACCCTGCCCCCACTTTCCCAGCTGCACAGCATCCATTTGTCCATGTGGACCAGAACTGATGGATCCCATCCCCTCTCCATGAACATTTGTGTTGTTGCCAATTCCCTGCTATTTCAACCAGTACTGTGATGAATACACTCGAAAAGATATCTTTGAAAGGTTGTGTATGAATTGTAGTGGGATACACTCTAAGGATCAGCTCTGCTAGGAAAGGGATGCAGCTGTAGGACTTTGATGGGTCCTGCCCACTGTTCTCCCAGAGAGGAGAGTCCATTCACTCTTCCCTCTAAGGGATCTGCTGGGGCTTCTGCTGCCTCATGTTGTCACCAGGGCTGGTTGCCACCAGACTAACAACCTGCCAGTGTGATGGTGACCAGTGCTGCCTCCGTAATATTTACATATGCGTGTGTCATCATCTGAGAGGTCAAGCATCTTTAACATACACTGGCCATGTGCATGGCCTCTTATTGGAATTGCATGCATTTGTTCTGTTTCTTATGAAAACATTGATTTTTTAAGAAGTTTTTGGACCATGAGGATGTTAAACCTTTCTCTGGCCTTGGGTTACGAGGGATGCTTTTCCAGTTTGGGGTTTGTCTTTTCAGCTGCCTTTCTTGTTTTGTTTTGGGTTTTTGTTTGTTTGTGCCACAGGAAGAGCTAAGAATTTCCCGTCTGACTTCTGGCTCCGGTGTCACACTTAGCAGGGCAGTGTGTACCCGAGATTAGGCACATATTTACTAAAAGGGCTTCATTTTGTACATCTCATGTTGAATGCATCTGGATTTCCCTTTCAAATAACAAAAATGCTCTTTCAAATAAAAACAAAAACGAATTTACTAGTCCCTTCTTAAAACAGGTGGGCAGACACAAAAAGCCATCTTTCATATGGTTTCATTTACAGGAAACATCCAGAATAGATAAAGAAACGCAGAAAGAATGAGGATTAGGGGCTGTCACGGGCTGGGGGAGGGAAGAATGGGGAGTACATGCTTTGGATACAGGGTTTTATTTTGGGGAATGAAATAGTCTGCAACTAGACAGTGGTGATGGTCTCACAGCCTTGGGAATGTACCTAATGCTTCTGAATTGCACAACTTAAAATGGAAAAATCTTCAAATGTATTATTTTAAACTTAAAACATAAAATATAGAATGCTGTAAATAAAGTGAAAGAAAAAACAAAATAAAACCCCAAAAAGAAACGACAGAGGAAGGCAAGTAAAAGTCTGGTGGGGGAGCAGGATGACCTTGTAGATCAGGAGCTGACGTGACGGTGGTTGCAGATGCTGGTTCTCCCTGCAGGGTTGGTGGGATTCTCATCTGGGTCTCCTGCAGGTGCAGAGCTGCATCCCCCTGAAGGGCTGGTGGGATTCAAACCTGGGTCTCCTGCAGGTGCAGAGCTGGATATCCCTGCAAGGCTGGTGGGATTCTCACCTGGGTCTCCTGCAGGTGCAGATGCTATTTCTCTCTGCAAGGGTGGTGGGATTCTCACCTGGGTCTCCTGAAGGTGCAGATGCTGGATCTCTCTTCAGCGCTGGTGGTGTTCTCACCTGGGTGTCCTGCAGGTGCAGATGCTGGTTCTCCCTGCAGGGCTGGCGGGATTGTCACCTGGGTCTCCTGCAGGTGCAGATGCTGGATCTCTCTTCAGCGCTGGTGGTATTCTCACCTGAGTGTCCTGCAGGTGCAGATGCTGGTTCTTCGTGCAGGGCTGGTGGGATTGTCACCTGGGCCCTCTGCAGGTGCAGATGCTGGTTTTCCTTGCCCGGCTGTTGGGATTCTCACCTGGGTCCCCTGCAGGTGCAAATGCAGGTTCTCCCAGTAGGGCTGGTGGGATTCTCACCTGGTTCTATCCTGTGGATGCAGATGCTGGATCTCCCTGCAGGGCTGGTGGGATTCTTACCTGGCTCTCTTTCCAGTGCAGGTGCTGGTTCTCCCTGCACGGCTGGTGGGATTGCCACCTGGGTCTCCTGCAGGTACAGGTGCTGGTTCTCCCTGCAGGTCTGTTGGGATTCTCACCTGGGTCTCTCTTGTAGGTGCAGATGCTGGTTATCCATGCAGGGCTGTTGGGATTCTCACCTGGGTCTCCTGCAGGTCCAAATGCTGGTTCTCCGTGCAGGGCTGGTGGGAATCTCACCTGGGTCGCCTGCAGGTGCAGATGCTGTATCTCCCTGCAGGGCTGGTGGGATTCTCACCTGACTCTCCTGCAGGAGCAAATGCTGGTTCTCCCTGAAGGGCGGGTGGGATTCTCACCTGGGTCTCCTGCAGGTTTAAAAGCTCGTTTTCCTTGCAGGGCTGGTGGGATTCTCACGTGGGTCTCCTGAAGGTGCAGATGCTGTTTCCCTCTGCAGAGCAGGTGGGTTTCTCATATGGGTGTCGTGCAGGTGCAGATGCTGGCTCTCCCTGCAGGGCTGAATTTATTCTCCCCTGTGTCTCCTTCAGGTTAAGAAGCTGGTTCTCCCTGCAGGGCTGATGGGATTCTCACCTGGGCCTCCTGCAGGTGCAGTAGCTGGTTCTCCCTGCAGGGCTGGTGTGATTCTCACCTGGGCCTCCTGCAGGTGCAGTAGCTGGTTTTCCTTGCAGGGCTGTTGGGATTCTCACCTGGGTCTCCTGCAGGTCCAAATGCTGGTTCTCTGTGCAGGGCTGGTGGGATTCTCACCTGGGTCTGCTGCAGGTGCAGATGGTGGTTCGTCATGCAAGGGTGGTCAGATTCTCACCTGGGTCTCCTGCAGCTGCAGATAATGGATGTCTCTGCAGCGCTGTTGGGATTCTCACATGGGTCTCCTGCAGGTGCAGATGCTTGTTCTCCCTGCAAGGCTGGTGGGATTCTCACCGGGGTCTCCTGCAGGTCCAGATGCTGGATCTACCTGCAGGGCTGTAGGGATTCTCACCTTGGTGTTCTGCAGGTGCAGATGCTGGTTCTCTCTGCAGGGCTGGTGGGATTCTCACCTGGGTCTCCTGCAGGTGCATAAGTTGTTTTTCCTGCAGGGTTGGTGGGTTTCTCACCTGGGTCTCCTGCAGGTGCAGATGCTTGATGTACCTGCAGGGTTGATGGTATTGTCACCTGGTCTTCTGCAGCGGCATATGTTGGTTCTCCCTGCAGGGCTGGTGGGAATCTCACCTGGGTGTCCTGCAGGTGCAGATGCTGTATCTTCCTGCAGGGCTGGGGGGATTCTCACCTGCATCGCCTGCAGGTGCTGATGCTGTTTCTCTCTGCAGGGCTGTAGGGATTCTCACCTGAGTGTCCTGCAGGTGCAGATGCTTGTTCCCCATGCAAGGCTGGTGGGATTCTCACCTGGGTCTCCTGCAGGTGCAAATGCTGGATCTACCTGTAGGGCTGTAGGGATTCTCACCTTGGTGTTCTGCAGGTGCAGATGCTGGTTCTCTCTGCAGGGCTGGTGGGATTCTCACCTGGGTCTCCTGCAGGTGCATAAGTTGTTTTTCCTGCAGGGTTGGTGGGTTTCTCACCTGGGTCTCCTGCAGGTGCAGATGCTTGATGTACCTGCAGGGTTGATGGTATTGTCACCTGGTCTTCTGCAGCGGCAGATGTTGGTTCTCCCTGCAGGGCTGGTGGGAATCTCACCTGGGTGTCCTGCAGGTGCAGATGCTGTATCTCCCTGCAGGCCTGGTGGGATTCTCACCTGGGTCGCTTGAAGGTACAGATGCTGTTTCTCTCTGCAAGGGCGGCTGGATTCTCACCTGGGTCTCTTGTAGGTGCAGATGCTGGTTCTCCGTGCAGGGCTCGTGGGATTCTCACCTGGGTCTCCTGCAGGTGCAGATGGTGGTTGTCCCTGCACAGCTGTTGGGATTGTCATCTGGGTCTCCTGCAGTTGCAGATGGTGGTTCTCCCTGCCCAGCTGTTGGGATTGTCATCTGGATCTACTGCATGTGCAGATGCTGGTTCCTCCTGCAGGGCTGGTGGGATTGTCACCTGGACCCTCTGCAGGTGCAGATGCTGGTTTTCCTTGCACTGCTGTTGGGATTCTCACCTGGGTCCCCTGCAGGTTCAAATGCAGGTTCTCCCAGCAGGGGTGGTGGGATTCTCACCTGGGTCTATCCTGTGGATGCAGATGCTGGATCTCCCTGCAGGGCTGGTGGTATTCTCACCTGGGTCTCGTGCAGGTGCTGATGCTGGACCTCTCTGCAGCGCCGGTGGGATTCTCACCTGGGTGTCCTGCAGGTGCAGATGCTGGTTCTCCGTGCAGGGCTGGTGGGATTCTCACCTGGGTCTCCAGCAGGTGTAGATGCTGGTTCTCTGTGCAGGGCTTGTGGGATTCTCACCTGGGTATACTGCAGTTGCAGATGGTGGATTGCAGGATTGGTAGTATTCTCACCTGCATCTCCTGAACGTGCAGATGCTTGTTCCCCCTGCAGGGCTTGTCGGATCCTCACCTGGGTCTCCCGAAGGTGCAGATGCTGGATTTTCCTGCAGGAATGGTGAGATTCTCATCTGTTTTTCCTGCAGGTGCAGAAGCTGGTTCTCCTGCAGGGCTGGTGGTATTCTCACCTGGGGCTCCTGCAGGTGAAGATGCTGGTTCTCCCTGCAGGGCCGTTGGGATTCTCACCTGGGTCTGCAGCAGGTGCAGATGCTTGTTCTCCATGCAGGGCTGGTGGGATTCTCACCTGGGTCTCCTGCAGGTGCAAATGCTTGATCTACATGCAGGGCTGTGGGGATTCTCACCTTGGTGTTCTGCAGGTGCAGATGCTGGTTCTCTCTGCAGGGCTGGTGGGATTCTCACCAGGGTCTCCTGCAGGTGCAGATGCTTGATCTACCTGTAGGATTGTTGGTATTGTCACCTGGTCTCCTGCAGCGGCAGATGCTGGTTCTCACGGCAGGGCTATTGGGATTTTCACCTGGGTCTCTCTTGTCTGTGCAGATGCTGGTTCTCTGTGCAGGGTTGGTGGGATTCTCACCTGGGTCTCCTGCTGGTGCAGATGCTGGATCTCTCTGCAGCGCTGGTGGGATTCTCACCTGGGTGTCCTGCAGGTGCAGATGCTGGTTCTCCCTGCAGGGCTGTTGGGATTCTCACCTGGGTCTCTCTTGTAGGTGCAGATGCTGATTCTCCATGCAGGGCTGGTGGGATTCTCACCTGGGCCTCCTGCAGGTCCAAATGCTGGTTCTCCGTGCAGTGCTGGTGGGATTCTCACCTGAGTGTCCTGCAGGTGCAGATGCTGGTTCTCCCTGCAGGGCTGTTGGGATTCTCACCTGGGTCTCTCTTGTAGGTGCAGATGCTGGTTCTCCCTGCAGGGCTGGTGGGATTCTCACCTGGGCCTCATGCAGGTCCAAATGCTGGTTCTCCGTGCACTGCTGTTGGGATTCTCACCTGGGTGTCTTGCAGGTCAAGATGCTGGTTCTGCCTGCAGGGCTGGTGGGATTCTCTCCTGGGTGTCCTGATGGGGCACATGCTGGTTTTCCCTGCAGGGCTGGAGGGATTCTCACCTGGGTCTCCTGCGTGTGCAGGTGCTGGATCTCCCTACTCGGCTGGTGGGATTCTCACCTGGGTCTCCTGCAGGTGCAGATGCTGGACCTCTCTGCAGCGCCGGTGGGATTCTCACCTGGGTGTCCTGCAGGTGCAGATGCTGGTTCTCCCTGAAGGGCTGTTGGGATTCTCACCTGGGTCTCTCTTGTAGGTGAGGATGCTGGTTCTCCATGCAGGGCTGTTGGGGTTCTCACTTGTGTCTCCTGAAGGTACAGATGCTGGTTCTACCTTCAGGGTTGGTGGGATTCTCACCTGGGTCTCCTGCAGGTGCATAAGTTGGTTTTCCTGCAGGGTTGGTGGGTTTCTCACCTGGGTCTCTTGCAGGTGCAGATGGTGGTTCTGCCTGCACAGCTTTTGGGATTGTCATCTGAGTCTACTGCATGTGCAGATGCTGGATCTCCTTGCAGGGCTGGTGGGATTCTCACCTGGGTGTCCTGCAGGTGCAGATGCTCGTTCTCCCTGCAGGGCTGGTGGGATTGTCACCTGGGTCTCCTGAAGGTACAGATGCTGGTTCTCCCTGCAGGGCTGGTGGGATTGTCACCTGGGCCCTCTGCAGGTGCAGATGCTGGTTTTCGTTGCACGGCTGTTGGGATTCTCACCTGGGTCCCCTGCAGGTGTAAATGCTGGTTCTCCCAGCAGGGCTGTTGGGATTCTCACCAGGGTCTATCCTGTGGGTGCAGATTCTGGTTCTCCCTGCAGGGCTTGTGGGATTCTTACTTGGCTCTCTTTCCAGTGCAGATGCTGGTTCTCCCTGCAGGGCTGGTGGGATTCTCACCTGGGCCTCCTGCAGGTCCAAATGCTGGTTCTCCGTGCAGTGCTGGTGGGATTCTCACCTGAGTGTCCTGCAGGTGCAGATGCTGGTTCTCCCTGCAGGGCTGTTGGGATTCTCACCTGGGTCTCTCTTGTAGGTGCAGATGCTGGTTCTCCCTGCAGGGCTGGTGGGATTCGCACCTGGGCCTCATGCAGGTCCAAATGCTGGTTCTCCGTGCACTGCTGTTGGGATTCTCACCTGGGTGTCTTGCAGGTCAAGATGCTGGTTCTGCCTGCAGGGCTGGTGGGATTCTCTCCTGGGTGTCCTGATGGGGCACATGCTGGTTTTCCCTGCAGGGCTGGAGGGATTCTCACCTGGGTCTCCTGCGTGTGCAGGTGCTGGATCTCCCTACTCGGCTGGTGGGATTCTCACCTGGGTCTCCTGCAGGTGCAGATGCTGGACCTCTCTGCAGCGCCGGTGGGATTCTCACCTGGGTGTCCTGCAGGTGCAGATGCTGGTTCTCCCTGAAGGGCTGTTGGGATTCTCACCTGGGTCTCTCTTGTAGGTGAGGATGCTGGTTCTCCATGCAGGGCTGTTGGGGTTCTCACTTGTGTCTCCTGAAGGTACAGATGCTGGTTCTACCTTCAGGGTTGGTGGGATTCTCACCTGGGTCTCCTGCAGGTGCATAAGTTGGTTTTCCTGCAGGGTTGGTGGGTTTCTCACCTGGGTCTCTTGCAGGTGCAGATGGTGGTTCTGCCTGCACAGCTTTTGGGATTGTCATCTGAGTCTACTGCATGTGCAGATGCTGGATCTCCTTGCAGGGCTGGTGGGATTCTCACCTGGGTGTCCTGCAGGTGCAGATGCTCGTTCTCCCTGCAGGGCTGGTGGGATTGTCACCTGGGTCTCCTGAAGGTACAGATGCTGGTTCTCCCTGCAGGGCTGGTGGGATTGTCACCTGGGCCCTCTGCAGGTGCAGATGCTGGTTTTCGTTGCACGGCTGTTGGGATTCTCACCTGGGTCCCCTGCAGGTGTAAATGCTGGTTCTCCCAGCAGGGCTGTTGGGATTCTCACCAGGGTCTATCCTGTGGGTGCAGATTCTGGTTCTCCCTGCAGGGCTTGTGGGATTCTTACTTGGCTCTCTTTCCAGTGCAGATGCTGGTTCTCCCTGCAGGGCTGGTGGGATTCTCATCTGGGACTCCTGCGGGTGCAGAAGATGGTTGTCCCTGAAGGGCTGGTGGGATTCTCACAAGGGTATCCTGCAGGTGGAGATGCTTGTTCTCCCTGCAGGGCTGGTGGAATTCTCACGTGGGTCTCCTGCATGTGCAGACGCTGGTTCTCCCTGCAGGGCTGTTGGGAATCTTACCTGGCTCTCTTTCTAGTGCAGATGCTGGTTCTCCCTGCACGGCTGGTGGGATTGTCACCTGGGTCTCCTGCAGGTCCAAATGCTGATTCTCCTTGCAGGGCTGTTGGGATTCTCACCTGGGTCTGCTGCAGGTGCAGATGGTGGTTCATCGTGCAAGGGTGGTGGTATTCTCACGTGGGTCTCCTGCAGCTGCAGATGATGGATGTCTCTGCAGCGCTGTTGGGATTGTCACCTTGGTCTCCTGCAGGTGCAGACGCTGGATTGCAGGAATGGTGGGATTCTCACCGGGGTCTCCTGAACGTGCCGATGCTGGTTCTCCCTGCAAGGCTTGTCGGATTCTCACCTGGGTGTCCCGAAGATGCAGATGCTGGATCTTCATGCAGGGATGGTGAGATTCTCATCTGTTTTTCCTGCAGGTGCAGAAGCTGGTTCTCCTGGAGGGTTGGTGGTATTCTCACCTGGGTTTTCTGCAGGTGCAGATGCTGGTTCCATCTGCAAGGCCGTTGGGATTGTCACCTGTGTCTCCTGCAGGTGCAGATGCTGGTTCTCTCTGCAGGGCTGGTGGGATTATCACCTGGGTCTCCTGCAGGTGCATAAGTTGGTTTTCCTGCAGGGTTGGTGGGTTTCTCACCTGGGTCTCCTGCAGGTGCAAATGCTGGATCTACCTGCAGGGTTGATGGTATTGTCACCTGGTCTCCTGCAGTGGCAGATGTTGGTTCTCCCTGCAGGGCTGGTGGGACTCTCACCTGGGTGTCCTGCAGGTGCAGATGCTGTATCTCCCTGCAGGGCTGGTGGAATTCTCACCTGGCTCTCCTGCAGGAGCAAATGCCTGTTCTCCCTGAAGGGCGGGTGGGATTCTCACCTGGGTCTCCTGCAGGTTTAAAAGCTCGTTTTCCTTGAAGGGTTGGTGGGATTCTCACGTGGGTCTCCTGAAGGTGCAGATGCTGTTTCCCTCTGCAGAGCAGGTGGGTTTCTCATATGGGTGTCGTACAGATGCAGATGCTGGCTCTCCCTGCAGGGCTGAATTTATTCTCCCCTGTGTCTCCTTCAGCTTCAGAAGCTGGTTCTCCCTGCAGGGCTGATGTGATTCTCACCTGGGTCTCTTGCAGCTTCAGATGCTGGATCTCCTTGCAGGGCTGGTGTGATTCTCACCTGCGTCTCCTGCAGGTGCAGATGCTGGTTCTCCCTGCAGGGCTGGGGGGATTCTCACCTGCGTCTCCTGCAGTTGCTGATGCTGTTTCTCTCTGCAGGGCTGTTGGGATTCTCAACTGGGTCTCGTGCAGGTGCAGATGCTGGATATCTCCGCAGCGCTGATGGGATTCTCACCTGGGTCTCCTGCAGGTACAGATGCTGGTTCTCTCAGTAGGGATGGTGGGATTCTCACCTGGGTCTATCCTGTGGTTGCAGATGCTGGATCTCCCTGCAGGGCTGGTGGGATTCTCACCTGGGTCTCTTGCAGGTGCCGATGCTGGATCTCTCCTCAGCGCTGGTGGTATTCTCACCTGGGTGTCCTTCAGGTGCAGATGCTGGTTCCCTCTGCAGGGCCGTTGGGATTGTCACCTGGGTCTCCTGCAGGTGCAGATGCTTGTTCCCCCTGCAGGGCTGGTGGGATTCTCACCTGTGTCTCCTGCAGGTGCAAATGCTGTATCTACCTGCAGGGCTGTAGGGATTCTCACCTTGGTGTTCTGGCGGTGCAGATGCTGGTTCTCTCTGCAGGGCTGGTGGGATTCTCACCTGGGTCTCCTGCAGGTGCATTAGTTGGTTTTCCTGCAGGGTTGGTGGGTTTCTCACCTGGGTCTCCTGCAGGTGCAGATGCTTGATGTACCTGCAGGGTTGATGGTATTGTCACCTGGTTTTCTGCAGCGGCAGATGTTGGTTCTCCCTGCAGGGCTGGTGGGAATCTCACCTGGGTGTCCTGCAGGTGCAGATGCTGTATCTCCCTGCAGGGCTGGTGGGATTCTCACCTGGCTCTCCTGCAGGTGCAGATGCTGGTTCTCCCTGCAGGGCTGTGGGGATTCTCACCTGAGTGTCCTGCAGGTGCTGCTGCTGTTTCTCTCTGCAGGGCTGTTGGGATTTTCATCTGGGTCTCCTGCAGGGGCATATGCTGGATCTCTCTTCAGCGTTGGTGGTGTTCTCACCTGGGTGTCCTGCAGGTGCAGATGGTGGTTCTCCCTGCAGGGCTGGTGGGATTGTCACCTGGGTCTCCTGTAGGTACAGATGCTGGATCTCTGTTCAGCTCTGGTGGTATTCTCACCTGGGTATCCTGCAGGTGCAGATGCTGGTTCTTCCTGCAGGGCTGGTGGGATTGTCAACTGGGCCCCCTGCATGTGCAGATGCTGGTTTTCCTTGCCCAGCTGTTGGGATTCTCACCTGGGTCCCCTGCAGGTGTAAATGCTGTTTCTCCCAGCAGGGCTGGTGGGATTCTCACCAGGGTCTATCCTTTGGGTGCAGATTCTGTTTCTCCCTGCACGGCTGGTGGGATTCTCACCTGGGACTCCTGCAGTTGCAGAAGCTGGTTCTCCCTGCAGGCCTGGTGGGATTCTCGCAAGGGTCTCCTGCAGGTGCCGATGCTTTTTGTCCCTGCAGGGCTGGTGGAATTCTCACATGGGTCTCCTGCAGGTGCAGATGCTGGTTCTCCCTGCAGGGCTGTTGGGATTCTTACCTGGCTGTCTTTCCAGTGCAGATGCAGGTTCTCCCTACACGGCTGGTGGATAGTCACTTGGGTCTCCTGCAGGTGCAGAAGCTGGTTCTCCTGGAGGGCTGGTGGTGTTGTCACCAGGGTTTCCTGCAGGTGCAGATGCTGGCTCCCTCTGTAGGGCCGTTGGGATTGTCACCTGGCTCTCCTGCAGGTGCATAAGTTGGTTTTCCTGCAGGGTTGGTGGGTTTCTCACCTGGGTCTCCTTCAGGTGCAGATGCTTGATCTACCTGCAGGGTGGATGGTATTGTCACCTGGTCTTCTACAGCGGCAGATGTTGGTTCTCCGTGCAGGGCTGGTGGGATTCTCACCTGGGTCTCCTGCAGGTGCATTAGTTGGTTTCCTGCAGGGTTGCTGGGTTTCTCACCTGGGTCTCCTGCAGGTGCAGATGCTTCATCTACCTGCATGGTGGATGGTATTGTCACCTGGTCTTCTACAGCGGCAGATGTTGGTTCTCCCTGCAGGGCTGGTGGGAATCTCACCTGGGTGTCCTGCAGGTGCAGATGCTGTATCTCCTTGAAGGGCTGGTGGGATTCTCACCTGGCTCTCCTGCAGGAGCAAATGCTGGTCCTCCCTGAAGGGCTGGTGGGATTCTCACCTGGGTCTCCTGCAGGTTTAAAGGCTCGTTTTCCTTGCAGGGTTGGTGGGATTCTCACGTGGGTCTCCTGAAGGTGCAGATGCTGTTTCCCTGTGTAGAGTAGGTGGGTTTCTCATATGGGTGTGGGTTTCTCATATGGGTGTCATGCAGGTGCAGATGCTGGCTCTCCCTGCAGGGCTGAATTTATTCTCACCTGTGTCTCCTTCAGCTTCAGAAGCTGGTTCTCCCTGCAGGGCTGGCGGGATGCTCACCTGGGCCTAATGCAGGTGCAGGAGATGGTTCTCCCTGTAGGGCTGGTGTGATTCTCACCTGGGTCTCTTGCAGCTTCAGATGCTGCATCTCCCTGCAGGGCTGGTGGGATTCTCACCTGCGTCTCGTGCAGGTGCAGATGCTGGTACTCCCTGCAAGGCTGGGGGGATTCTCACCTGCATCTCCTGCAGGTGCTGATGCTGTTTCTCTCTGCAGGGCTGTTGGGATTCTCACCTGGGTCTCGTGCAGGTGCAGATGCTGGATATCTCTGCAGCGCTGGTGGGATTCTCACCTGGATCTCCTGAAGGTGCAGATGCTGGTTGTCCCTGGAGGGCTGGTGGGATTCTCACCTGGGTCTCCTGAAGGTACAGATGCTGGTTGTCCCTTCAGGGCTGTTGGGATTCTCTCCTGGGTCTCTCTTGTCCGTGCAGATGCAGGATCTCCCTGCAGGGCTGGTGGGATTCTCCCCTGGGTCTCCTGCAGGTGCTGATGCTGGATCTCTCTTCAGCGCTGGTGCTGTTCTCACCTGGGTGTCCTGCAGGAGCAGATGCTGGTTCTCCCTGCAGGGCTGGTGGGATTGTCACCTGGGTCTCCTGCAGGTGCAGATGCTGGATCTCTCTTCAGCGCTGGTGGTATTCTCACCTGGGAGTCCTGCAGAGCTGGTGGGATTCTCACCTGGGCTCTCTGCAGGTGCAGATGCTGGTTTTCCTTGCACGGCTGTTGGGATATTCAAGTGGGTTCCCTGCAGGTGCAAGTGCAGGTTCTCCCAGTAGGGCTGGTGGGATTCTCACCTGGGTCTATCCTGTGGGTGCAGATGCTGGATCTCCCTGCAGGGCTGGTGGGATTCTCACCTGGGTCTCTTGCAGGTGCCGATGCTGGATCTCTCCTCAGCGCTGGTGGTATTCTCACCTGGGTGTCCTTCAGGTGGAGATGCTCGTTCTCCCTGCAGGGCTGGTGGGATTGTCACCTGGGTCTCCTGAAGGTACAGATGCTGGTTCTCCCTGCATGGCTGGTGGGATTGTCACCTGGGTCTCCTGCAGGTGCAGATGCTGGATCTCTCTTCAGCGCTGGTGTTATCCTCACAGGGGTGTCCTGCAGGTGCAGATGCTGGTTCTCCCTGCAGGGCTGGTGGGATTGTCACCTGGGCCCTCTGCAGGTTCAGATGCTGGTTTTCCTTGCACGGCTGTTGGGATTGTCACCTGGTTCCCCTGCAGGTGCAAATGCAGGTTCTCCCAGTAGGGCTGGTGGGATTCTCACCTCGGTCTGTCCTGTGGGTGCAGATGCTAGATCTCACTGCAAGGCTGAAATTATTCTCACCTGTGTCTCCTTCAGGTTCAGAAGCTGGTTCTCCCTGCAGGGCTGGTGGGATTCTCACCTGGGTCTCCGGCAGGTGTAAATGCTGGATCTACCTGCAGGGCTGTAGGGATTCTCTACTTGGTGTTTTGCCGGTGCAGATGCTGGTTCTCTCTGCACGGCTGGTGGGATTCTCAACTGGGTCTCTTGCAGGTGCATAAGTTGGTTTTCCTGCAGGGTTGTTGGGTTTCTCACCTGGGTCTCCTGCAGGTGCAGATGCTTGATCTACCTGCAGGGTTGATGGTATTGTCACCTAGTCTTCTGCAGTGGCAGATGTTGGTTCTCCCTGCATGGCTGGTGGGATTCTCACCTGGCTCTCCTGCAGGAGCAAATGCTGGTTCTCCCTGAAGGGCTGGTGTGATTCTCACCTGGGTCTCTTGCAGCTTCAGATGCTGGATCTCCCTGCAGGGCTGGGGGGATTCTCACCTGGGTCTCGTGCAAGTGCAGATGCTGGATATCTCTGCAGCGCTGGTGGGATTCTCACCTGGATCTCCTGAAGGTGCAGATGCTGGTTGTCCCTGTAGGGCTGTTGGGATTCTCACCTGGGTCTCTCTTGTCCGTGCAGATGCTGGATCTCCCTGCAGGGCTGGTGGGATTCTCACCTGGGTCTCCTGAAGGTACAGATGCTATTTCTCTCTTCAAGGGCGGTGGGATTCTCACCTGGGTCTCCTGCAGGTGCAGGTGCTGGATCTCTCTTCAGCGCTGGTGGGATTCTCACCTGGATCTCCTGAAGGTGCAGATGCTGGTTGTCCCTGTAGGGCTGTTGGGATTCTCACCTGGGTCTCTCTTGTCCGTGCAGATGCTGGATCTCCCTGCAGGGCTGGTGGGATTCTCACCTGGGTCTCCTGAAGGTACAGATGCTATTTCTCTCTTCAAGGGCGGTGGGATTCTCACCTGGGTCTCCTGCAGGTGCAGGTGCTGGATCTCTCTTCAGTGCTGGTGGTGTTCTCACCTGGCTGTCCTGCAGGTGCAGATGCTGGTTCTCCATGCATGGCTGGTGGGATTCTCACCTGGGTCTCCTGCCGGTGCAGATGCTGGATCTCTCTTCAGCGCTCGTGGTATTCTCACCAGGGTGTCCTGCAGGTGCAGATGCTGGTTCTCACTGCAGGGCTGGTGGGATTGTCACCTGGGCCCTCTGCTGGTGCAGATGCTGGTTTTCCTTGCACGGCTCCTGGGATTGTCACCTGCGTTCCCTGTAGGTGCAAATGCAGGTTCTCCCAGTAGGGCTGGTGGGATTCTCACCTGCGTCTATCCTGTGGGTGCAGATGCTGGCTCTCCCTGCATGGCTGGTGGGATTGTCACCTGGGTCTCCTGCAGGAACAGGTGCTGGTTCTCTCTGCAGGGCTGGTGTGATTCTTTCCTGGCTCTCTTTCCAGTGCAGATGCTGGTTCTCCCTTCACAGCTGGTGGGATTGTCACCTGGGTCTCCTGCTGGTACAGGTGCTGGTTCTCCCTGCAGGGCTGTTGGGATTCTCACCTGGTTCTCTCTTGTAGGTGCCAATGCTGGTTATCCATGCAGGGCTGTTGGGATTCTCACCTGGGTCTCCTGCAGGTCCAAATGCTAGTTCTCCATGCAGGGCTGTTGGGATTCTCACGTGGGTCTGCTGCAGGTGCAGATGATGGTTCTTCGTGCAAGGGTGGTGGCATTCTCACCTGGGTCTCCTGCGGCTGCAGATGATGGATGTCTCTGCAGCGCTGTTGGGATTCTCACCTTGGTCTCCTGCAGGTGCAGACGCTGGATTGCAGGAATGGTGGGATTCTCACCTGTGTCTGCTGAACGAGCTGATGCTGGTTCTCCCTGCAAGGCTTGTCGGATTCTCACCTGCATGTCCCGAAGGTGCAGATGCTGGATCTTCCTGCAGGGACGGTGAGATTCTCATCTGTTTTTCCTGCAGGTGCAGAAGGTGGTTCTCCTGGAGGGCTGGTGGTATTCTTACATGGGTTTCCTCCAGGTGCAGATGCTGGTTCCCTCTGCAGGGCCGTTGAGATTGTCACCTGGGTCTCCTGCAGGTGCAGATGCTTGTTTGCCCTGCAGGTCTTTTGGGATTCTCACCTGGGTCTCCAGCAGGTGTAAATGTAGGATCTCCCTGAAGGGCTGGTGTGATTCTTACCTGGCTCTCTTTCCAGTGCAGATGCTGGTTCTCCGTTCACAGCTGGTGGGATTGTCACCTGGGTCTCCTGCTGGTACAGGTGCTTGTTCTCCCTGCAGGGCTGTTGGGATTCTCACCTGGGTCTCTCTTGTAGGTGCCAATGCTGGTTATCCATGCAGGGCTGTTGGGATTCTCACCTGGGTCTCCTGCAGGTCCAAATGCTAGTTCTCCATGCAGGGCTGGTGGGATTCTCACCTGGGTCTGCTGCAGGTGCAGATTATGGTTCTTCGTGCAAGGGTGGTGGCATTCTCACCTGGGTCTCCTGCAGCTGCAGATGATGGATGTCTCTGCAGTGCTGTTGGGATTCTCACCTTGGTCTCCTGCAGGTGCAGACGCTGGATTGCAGGAATGGTGGGATTCTCACCTGTGTCTGCTGAACGTGCTGATGCTGGTTCTCCCTGCAAGGCTTGTCGGATTCTCACCTGCATGTCCCGAAGGTGCAGATGCTGGATCTTCCTGCAGGGATGGTGAGATTCTCATCTGTTTTTCCTGCAGGTGCAGAAGCTGGTTCTCCTGGAGGGCTGGTGGTATTCTTACATGGGTTTCCTGCAGGTGCAGATGCTGGTTCCCTCTGCATGGCCGTTGAGATCGTCACCTGGGTCTCCTGAATGTGCAGGTGCTTGTTTGCCCTGCAGGGCTGGTGGTATTCTCACCTGGGTCTCCTGCAGGTGCAGATGCTGGTTCTCTCTGCAGGTCTGATGGTATTCTCACCTGTGTCTCCTTCAGGTTCAGAAGCTGGTTCTCCCTGCAGGGCTGACGGGATGCTCACCTGGGCCTAATGCAGGTGCAGTAGCTGGTTCTCCCTGCAGGGCTGGTGTGATTCTCACCTGGGTCTCCTGCAGCTTCAGATGCTGGATCTCCCTGCAGGGCTGGTGGGATTCTCACCTGCGTCTCCTGCAGGTGCAGATGCTGGTTCTCCCTGCAGGGCTGGGGGGATTCTCACCTGCGTCTCCTGCAGGTGCTGATGCTGTTTCTCTCTGCAGGGCTGTTGGGATTCTGAACTGGGTCTCGTGCAGGTGCCGATGCTGGATATCTCTGCAGCGCTGGTGGGATTCTCACCTGGATCTCCTGAAGGTGCAGATGCTGGTTGTCCCTGCAGGGCTGTTGGGATTCTCACCTGGGCCTCCTGCAGGTGCAGGTGCTGGTTCTCTGTGCAGGGCTGGTGGGATTCTCACCTGGGTCTCCTGCAGGTGCAGATGCTGGATCTCTCTTCAGCGTTGGTGGTATTCTCACATGGGTGGCCTGTAGGTGCAGATGCTGGTTCTCCCTGCAGGGCTGGTGGGATTGTCACCTGAGCCCTCTGCAGGTGCAGATGCTGGTTTTCCTTGCACGGCTGTTGGGACTGTGTCCTGGGTCCCCTGCAGGTGCAAATGCAGGTTCTCCCAGTAGGGCTGGTGCGATTCTCACCTGGGTCTGTCCTGTGAGTGCAGATGCTGGATCTCACTGCAGGGCTGAATTTATTCTCACCTGTGTCTCCTTCAGGTTCAGAAGCTGGTTCTCCCTGCAGGGCTGGCGGGATGCTCACCTGGGCCTCCTGCAGGTGCAGTAGCTGGTTCTTCCTGCAGGGCTCGTGTGATTCTCACCTGGGTTTCTTGCAGCTTCAGATGCTGGATCTCCCTGCAGGGCTGGTGGGATTCTCACCTGCATCTCCTGCAGGTGCAGATGCTGGATCTCCCTGCAGGGCTGGGGGGATTCTCACCTGCGTCTCCTGCAGGTGCTGATGCTGTTTCTCTCTGCAGGGCTGTTGGGATTCTCAACTGGGTCTCGTGCAGGTGCAGATGCTGGATATCTCGCAGCGCTGGTGGGATTCTCACCTGGATCTCCTGAAGGTGCAGATGCTGGTTCTCTCTGCAAGGGCGGTGGGATTCCCACCTGGATCTCCTGCAGGTTCAGATGGTGTTTCTCCCTGCACAGTTGTTGGGATTGTCATCTGGGTCTACTGCATGTGCAGATGCTGGATCTCCCTGCAGGGCTGGTGGGATTCTTACCTGGCTCTCTTTCCAGTGCAGATGCTGGTTCTCCCTGCATGGCTGGTGGGATTGTCACCTGGGTCTCCTGCAGGTGCAGGTGCTGGTTCTCCCTGCATGACTGGTGGGATTGTCACCTGGGTCTCCTGCAGGTACAGGTGCTGGTTCTCTCTGCAGGGCTGGTGGGATTCTCACGTGGGTCTCTTGAAGGTCCAGATGCTGTTTCCCCCTGCAGAGCAGGTGGGTTTCTCATATAGGTGTCGTGCCGGTGCAGATGCTGGCTCTCCCTGCAGGGCTGTTGGGATGCTCACCTGGGCCTCCTGCAGGTGCAGTTGGTGCTTCTCCATGCAGGACTGTTGGGATTCTCACCTGGTCCTCCTACAGGTGGAGTTGCTCATTCTCCCTGCAGGCCTGGTAGGATTGTCACCTGGGTCTCCTGCAGGTGCAGATGCTGGTTCTCTCTGCAGGTCTGATGGTATTCTCACCTGTGTCTCCTTCAGTTTCAGAAGCTGGTTCTCCCTGCAGGGCTGACGGGATGCTCACCTGGGCCTAATGCAGGTGCAGTAGCTGGTTCTCCGTGCAGGGCTGGTGTGATTCTCACCTGGGTCTCTTGCAGCTTCAGATGCTGGATCTCCCTGCAGGGCTGGGGGGATTCTCACCTGCGTCTCCTGCAGGTGCTGATGCTGTTTCTCTCTGCAGGGCTGTTGGGATTCTGAACTGGGTCTCGTGCAGGTGCCGATGCTGGATATCTCTGCAGCGCTGGTGGGATTCTCACCTGGATCTCCTGAAGGTGCAGATGCTGGTTGTCCCTGCAGGGCTGTTGGGATTCTCACCTGGGTCTCCTGCAGGTGCAGGTGCTGGTTCTCTGTGCAGGGCTGGTGGGATTCTCACCTGGGTCTCCTGCAGGTGCAGATGGTGGTTCTCCCTGAACAGCTGTTGGGATTGTCATCTGGGTATACTGCATGTGCAGATGCTGGATCTCCCTGCTGGGCTGTTGGGATTCTCACCTGGGTGTCCTGCAGGGGCAGATGCTGGTTCTCCCTGCAGGGCTGGTGGGATTGTCACCTGGGTCTCCTGCAGGTGCAGATGCTGGATCTCTGCTCAGAGCTGGTGGTATTCTCACCTGGGTATCCTGCAGGTGCAGATGCTGGTTCTTCCTGCAGGGCTGGTGGGATTGTCAACTGGGCCCCCTGCATGTGCAGATGCTGGTTTTCCTTGCCCAGCTGTTGGGATTCTCACCTGGGTTCCCTGCAGGTGTAAATGCTGTTTCTCCCAGCAGGGCTGGTGGGATTCCTACCAGGGTCTATCCTTTGGGTGCAGATTCTGGTTCTCCCTGCAGGGCTGGTGGGATTCTCACCTGCGTCTCCTGCAGGTGCAGATGCTGGTTCTCTCTGCAGGGCTGGGGGGATTCTCACCTGCGTCTCCTGCAGGTGCTGATGCTGTTTCTCTCTGCAGGGCTGTTGGGATTCTCACCTGGGTCACGTGCAGGTGCAGATGCTGGATATCTCTGCAGCACTGGTGGGATTCTCACCTGGATCTCCTGAAGGTGCAGATGCTGGTTGTCCCTGTAGGGCTGTTGGGATTCTCACCTGGGTCTCTCTTGTCCGTGCAGATGCTGGATCTCCCTGCAGGGCTGGTGGGATTCTCACCTGGGTCTCCTGAAGGTACAGATGCTATTTCTCTCTGCAAGGGCGGTGGGATTCTCACCTGGGTCTCTTGCAGGTGCAGGTGCTGGATCTCTCTTCAGCGCTGGTGGTGTTCTCACCTGGCTGTCCTGCAGGTGCAGATGCTGGTTCTCCATGCATGGCTGGTGGGATTCTCACCTGGGTCTCCTGCCGGTGCAGATGCTGGTTCTCTCTTCAGCGCTCGTGGTATTCTCACCAGGGTGTCCTGCAGGTGCAGATGCTGGTTCTCACTGCAGGGCTGGGGGGATTGTCACCTGGGCCCTCTGCTGGTGCAGATGCTGGTTTTCCTTGCACGGCTCCTGGGATTGTCACCTGCGTTCCCTGTAGGTGCAAATGCAGGTTCTCCCAGTAGGGCTGGTGGGATTCTCACCTGCGTCTATCCTGTGGGTGCAGATGCTGGATCTCCCTGCAGGGCTGGTGTGATTCTTACCTGGCTCTCTTTCCAGTGCAGATGCTGGTTCTCCCTTCACAGCTGGTGGGATTGTCACCTGGGTCTCCTGCTGGTACAGGTGCTGGTTCTCCCTGCAGGGCTGTTGGGATTCTCACCTGGGTCTCTCCTGTAGGTGCCAGTGCTGGTTATCCATGCAGGGCTCTTGGGATTCTCACCTGGTTCTCCTGCAGGGCCAAATGCTGGTTCTCCATGCAGGGCTGGTGGGATTCTCACCTGGGTCTGCTGCAGGTGCAGATGATGGTTCTCCCTGCAGGGCTGGTGGGATTCTCACCTGCGTCTCCTGCAGGTGCAGATGATGGTTCTCCCTGCAGGGCTGTTGGGATTCTCAACTGGGTCTCGTGCAGGTGCCGATGCTGGATATCTCTGCAGCGCTGGTGGGCTTCTCACCTGGATCTCCTGAAGGTGCAGATGCTGGTTGTCCCTGCAGGCCTGGTGGGATTCTCACCTGGGCCTCCTGCCGGTGCAGGTGCTGGTTCTCTGCGCAGGGCTGGTGGGATTCTCACCTGGGTCTCCTGCAGGTGCAGATGGTGGTTCTCCCTGAACAGCTGTTGGGATTGTCTCCTGGGTCCCCTGCAGGTGCAAATGCAGGTTCTCCCAGTAGGGCTGGTGCGATTCTCACCTGGGTCTATCCTGTGGGTGCAGATGCTGGATCTCACTGCAGGGCTGAATTTATTCTCACCTGTGTCTCCTTCAGGTTCAGAAGCTGGTTCTCCCTGCAGGGCTGGCGGGATGCTCACCTGGGCCTCCTGCAGGTGCAGTAGCTGGTTCTTCCTGCAGGGCTCGTGTGATTCTCACCTGGGTTTCTTGCAGCTTCAGATGCTGGATCTCCCTGCAGGGCTGGTGGGATTCTCACCTGCATCTCCTGCAGGTGCAGATGCTGGATCTCCCTGCAGGGCTGGGGGGATTCTCACCTGCGTCTCCTGCAGGTGCTGATGCTGTTTCTCTCTGCAGGGCTGCTGGGATTCTCAACTGGGTCTCGTGCAGGTGCAGATGCTGGATATCTCGCAGCGCTGGTGGGATTCTCACCTGGATCTCCTGAAGGTGCAGATGCTGGTTCTCCCTGCAGGGCTGGTGGGATTCTCACCTGGGTCTCTTGCAGGTGCCGATGCTGGATCTCTCCTCAGCGCTGGTGGTATTCTCACCTGGGTGTCCTTCAGGTGGAGATGCTCGTTCTCCCTGCAGCGCTGATGGTATCCTCACAGGGTTGTCCTGCAGGTGCAGATGCTGGGTCTCCCTGCAGGGCTGGTGGGATTGTCACCTGGGCCCTCTGCAGGTTCAGATGCTGGTTTTCCTTGCACGGCTGTTGGGATTGTCACCTGGTTCCCCTGCAGGTGCAAATGCAGGTTCTCCCAGTAGGGCTGGTGGGATTCTCACCTCGGTCTGTCCTGTGGGTGCAGATGCTAGATCTCACTGCAAGGCTGAATTTATTCTCACCTGTGTCTCCTTCAGGTTCAGAAGCTGGTTCTCCCTGCAGGGCTGGTGGGATTCTCACCTGGGTCTCCTGCAGGTGCAGATGCTTGATCTACCTGCAGGGTTGATGGTATTGTCACCTGGTCTTCTGCAGTGGCAGATGTTGGTTCTCCCTGCGTGGCTGGTGGGATTCTCACCTGGCTCTCCTGCAGGAGCAAATGGTGGTTCTCCCTGAAGGGCTGGTGTGATTCTCACCTGGGTCTCTTGCAGCTTCAGATGCTGGATCTCCCTGCAGGGCTGGTGGGATTCTCACCTGCGTCTCCTGCAGGTGCAGATGCTGGTTCTCCCTGCAGGGCTGGGGGGATTCTCACCTGCGTCTCCTGCAGGTGCTGAACCTGTTTCTCTCTGCAGGGCTGTTGGGATTCTCAACTGAGTCTCGTGCAGGTGCAGATGCTGGATATCTCTGCAGCGCTGGTGGGATTCTCACCTGGATCTACTGAAGGTGTAAATGCTGGTTGTCCCTGTAGGGCTGTTGGGGTTCTCACCTGGGTCTCTCTTGTCCGTACAGATGCTGGATCTCCCTGCAGGGCTGGTGGGATTCTCACCTGGGTCTCCTGAAGGTACAAATGCTGTTTCTCTCTGCAAGGGCGGTGGGTTTCTCACCTGGGTCTCCTGCCGGTGCAGATGCTGGATCTCTCTTCAGCGCTCGTGGTATTCTCACCAGGGTGTCCTGCAGGTGCAGATGCTGGTTCTCACTGCAGGGCTGGTGGGATTGTCACCTGGGCCCTCTGCTGGTGCAGATGCTGGTTTTCCTTGCACGGCTCCTGGGATTGTCACCTGCGTTCCCTGTAGGTGCAAATGCAGGTTCTCCCAGTAGGGCTGGTGGGATTCTCACCTGCGTCTATCCTGTGGGTGCAGATGCTGGCTCTCCCTGCATGGCTGGTGGGATTGTCACCTGGGTCTCCTGCAGGAACAGGTGCTGGTTCTCTCTGCAGGGCTGGTGTGATTCTTACCTGGCTCTCTTTCCAGTGCAGATGCTGGTTCTCCCTTCACAGCTGGTGGGATTGTCACCTGGGTCTCCTGCTGGTACAGGTGCTGGTTCTCCCTGCAGGGCTGTTGGGATTCTCACCTGGGTCTCTCTTGTAGGTGCCAATGCTGGTTATCCATGCAGGGCTGTTGGGATTCTCACCTGGGTCTCCTGCAGGTCCAAATGCTGGTTCTCCATGCAGGGCTGGTGGGATTCTCACCTGGGTCTGCTGCAGGTGCAGATGATGGTTCTTCGTGCAAGGGTGGTGGCATTCTCACCTGGGTCTCCTGCAGCTGCAGATGATGGATGTCTCTGCAGCGCTGTTGGGATTCTCACCTTGGTCTCCTGCAGGTGCAGACGCTGGATTGCAGGAATGGTGGGATTCTCACCTGTGTCTGCTGAACGTGCTGATGCTGGTTCTCCCTGCAAGGCTTGTCGGATTCTCACCTGCGTGTCCCGAAGGTGCAGATGCTGGATGTTCCTGCAGGGATGGTGAGATTCTCATCTGTTTTTCCTGCAGGTGCAGAAGCTGGTTCTCCTGGAGGGCTGGTGGTATTCTTACATGGGTTTCCTGCAGGTGCAGATGCTGGTTCCCTCTGCAGGGCCGTTGAGATTGTCACCTGGGTCTCCTGCATGTGCAGATGCTTGTTTGCCCTGCAGGGCTGTTGGTATTCTCACCTGGGTCTCCTGCAGGTGCAGATGCTGGTTCTCTCTGCAGGTCTGATGGTATTCTCACCTGTGTCTCCTTCAGGTTCAGAAGCTGGTTCTCCCTGCAGGGCTGACGGGATGCTCACCTGGGCCTAATGCAGGTGCAGTAGCTGGTTCTCCCTGCAGGGCTGGTGTGATTCTCACCTGGGTCTCTTGCAGCTTCAGATGCTGGATCTCCCTGCAGGGCTGGTGGGATTCTCACCTGCGTCTCCTGCAGGTGCAGATGCTGGTTCTCCCAGCAGGGCTGGGGGGATTCTCACCTGTGTCTCCTGCAGGTGCTGATGCTGTTTCTCTCTGCAGGGCTGTTGGGATTCTGAACTGGGTCTCGTGCAGGTGCCGATGCTGGATATCTCTGCAACGCTGGTGGGATTCTCACCTGGATCTCCTGAAGGTGCAGATGCTGGTTGTCCCTGCAGGGCTGGTGGGATTCTCACCTGGGCCTCCTGCAGGTGCAGGTGCTGGTTCTCTGTGCAGGGCTGGTGGGATTCTCACCTGGGTCTCCTGCAGGTGCAGATGGTGGTTCTCCCTGAACAGCTGTTGGGATTGTCATCTGGGTATACTGCATGTGCAGATGCTGGATCTCCCTGCAGGGCTGTTGGGATTCTCACCTGGGTGTCCTGCAGGGGCAGATGCTGGTTCTCCCTGCAGGGCTGGTGGGATTGTCACCTGGGTCTCCTGCAGGTGCAGATGCTGGATCTCTGTTCAGAGCTGGTGGTATTCTCACCTGGGTATCCTGCAGGTGCAGATGCTGGTTCTTCCTGCAGGGCTGGTGGGATTGACAACTGGGCCCTGTGCATGTGCAGATGCTGGTTTTCCTTGCCCAGCTGTTGGGATTCTCACCTGGGTTCCCTGCAGGTGTAAATGCTGTTTCTCCCAGCAGGGCTGGTGGGATTCCTACCAGGGTCTATCCTTTGGGTGCAGATTCTGGTTCTCCCTGCAGGGCTGGTGGGATTCTCACCTGCGTCTCCTGCAGGTGCAGATGCTGGTTCTCTCTGCAGGGCTGGGGGGATTCTCAACTGGGTCTTGTGCAGGTGCAGATGCTGGATATCTCTGCAGCGCTGGTGGGATTCTCACCTGGATCTCCTGAAGGTGCAGATGCTGGTTGTCCCTGTAGGGCTGTTGGGATTCTCACCTGGGTCTCTCTTGTCCGTGCAGATGCTGGATCTCCCTGCAGGGCTGGTGGGATTCTCACCTGGGTCTCCTGAAGGTACAGATGCTATTTCTCTCTGCAAGGGCGGTGGGATTCTCACCTGGGTCTCTTGCAGGTGCAGGTGCTGGATCTCTCTTCAGCGCTGGTGGTGTTCTCACCTGGCTGTCCTGCAGGTGCAGATGCTGGTTCTCCATGCATGGCTGGTGGGATTCTCACCTGGGTCTCCTGCCGGTGCAGATGCTGGTTCTCTCTTCAGCGCTCGTGGTATTCTCACCAGGGTGTCCTGCAGGTGCAGATGCTGGTTCTCACTGCAGGGCTGGGGGGATTGTCACCTGGGCCCTCTGCTGGTGCAGATGCTGGTTTTCCTTGCACGGCTCCTGGGATTGTCACCTGCGTTCCCTGTAGGTGCAAATGCAGGTTCTCCCAGTAGGGCTGGTGGGATTCTCACCTGCGTCTATCCTGTGGGTGCAGATGCTGGATCTCCCTGCAGGGCTGGTGTGATTCTTACCTGGCTCTCTTTCCAGTGCAGATGCTGGTTCTCCCTTCACAGCTGGTGGGATTGTCACCTGGGTCTCCTGCTGGTACAGGTGCTGGTTCTCCCTGCAGGGCTGTTGGGGTTCTCACCTGGGTCTCTCCTGTAGGTGCCAGTGCTGGTTATCCATGCAGGGCTGTTGGGATTCTCACCTGGTTCTCCTGCAGGTCCAAATGCTGGTTCTCCATGCAGGGCTGGTGGGATTCTCACCTGGGTCTGCTGCAGGTGCAGATGATGGTTCTCCCTGCAGGGCTGGTGGGATTCTCACCTGCGTCTCCTGCAGGTGCAGATGATGGTTCTCCCTGCAGGGCTGTTGGGATTGTCAACTGGGTCTCGTGCAGGTGCCGATGCTGGATATCTCTGCAGCGCTGGTGGGCTTCTCTCCTGGATCTCCTGAAGGTGCAGATGCTGGTTGTCCCTGCAGGCCTGGTGGAATTCTCACCTGGGCCTCCTGCCGGTGCAGGTGCTGGTTCTCTGCGCAGGGCTGGTGGGATTCTCACCTGGGTCTCCTGCAGGTGCAGATGGTGGTTCTCCCTGAACAGCTGTTGGGATTGTCATGTGGGTATACTGCATGTGCAGATGCTGGATCTCCCTGCAGGGCTGTTGGGATTCTCACCTGCGTGTCCTGCAGGGGCAGATGCTGGTTCTCCCTGCAGGGCTGGTGGGATTGTCACCTGGGTCTCCTGCAGGTGCAGATGCTGGATCTCTCTTCAGCGTTGGTGGTATTCTCACATGGGTGGCCTGCAGGTGCAGATGCTGGTTCTCCCTGCAGGGCTGGTGGGATTGTCACCTGGGCCCTCTGCAGGTGCAGATGCTGGTTTTCCTTGCACAGCTGTTGGGATTGTCTCCTGGGTCCCCTGCAGGTGCAAATGCAGGTTCTCCCAGTAGGGCTGGTGCGATTCTCACCTGGGTCTATCCTGTGGGTGCAGATGCTGGATCTCACTGCAGGGCTGAATTTATTCTCACCTGTGTCTCCTTCAGGTTCAGAAGCTGGTTCTCCCTGCAGGGCTGGCGGGATGCTCACCTGGGCCTCCTGCAGGTGCAGTAGCTGGTTCTTCCTGCAGGGCTCGTGTGATTCTCACCTGGGTTTCCTGCAGCTTCAGATGCTGGATCTCCCTGCAGGGCTGGTGGGATTCTCACCTGCATCTCCTGCAGGTGCAGATGCTGGATCTCCCTGCAGGGCTGGGGGGATTCTCACCTGCGTCTCCTGCAGGTGCTGATGCTGTTTCTCTCTGCAGGGCTGTTGGGATTCTCAACTGGGTCTCGTGCAGGTGCAGATGCTGGATATCTCGCAGCGCTGGTGGGATTCTCACCTGGATCTCCTGAAGGTGCAGATGCTGGTTCTCCCTGCAGGGCTGGTGGGATTCTCACCTGGGTCTCTTGCAGGTGCCGATGCTGGATCTCTCCTCAGCGCTGGTGGTATTCTCACCTGGGTGTCGTTCAGGTGGAGATGCTCGTTCTCCCTGCAGCGCTGATGGTATCCTCACAGGGTTGTCCTGCAGGTGCAGATGCTGGTTCTCCCTGCAGGGCTGGTGGGATTGTCACCTGGGCCCTCTGCAGGTTCAGATGCTGGTTTTCCTTGCACGGCTGTTGGGATTGTCACCTGGTTCCCCTGCAGGTGCAAATGCAGGTTCTCCCAGTAGGGCTGGTGGGATTCTCACCTCGGTCTGTCCTGTGGGTGCAGATGCTAGATCTCACTGCAAGGCTGAATTTATTCTCACCTGTGTCTCCTTCAGGTTCAGAAGCTGGTTCTCCCTGCAGGGCTGGTGGGATTCTCACCTGGGTCTCCGGCAGGTGTAAATGCTGGATCTCCCTGCAGGGCTGTAGGGATTCTCTACTTGGTGTTTTGCCGGTGCAGATGCTGGTTCTCTCTGCAGGGCTGGTGGTATACTCACCTGGGTCTCCTGCAGGTGCATATGCTGGTTTTCTCTGCAGGGCTGGTGGTATACTCAACTGGGTCTCCTGCAGGTGCAGATGCTGGTTCTCTCTGCAGCGCTGTTGGGATTCTCACCTGGGTCTCTTGCAGGTGCATAAGTTGGTTTTCCTGCAGGGTTGTTGGGTTTCTCACCTGGGTCTCCTGCAGGTGCAGATGCTTGATCTACCTGCAGGGTTGATGGTATTGTCACCTGGTCTTTTGCAGTGGCAGATGTTGGTTCTCCCTGCATGGCTGGTGGGATTCTCACCTGGCTCTCCTGCAGGAGCAAATGGTGGTTCTCCCTGAAGGGCTGGTGTGATTCTCACCTGGGTCTCTTGCAGCTTCAGATGCTGGATCTCCCTGCAGGGCTGGTGGGATTCTCACCTGCGTCTCCTGCAGTTGCAGATGCTGGTTCTCCCTGCAGGGCTGGGGGGATTCTCACCTGCGTCTCCTGCAGGTGCTGAACCTGTTTCACTCTGCAGGGCTGTTGGGATTCTCAACTGGGTCTCGTGCAGGTGCAGATGCTGGATATCTCTGCAGCGCTGGTGGGATTCTCACCTGGATCTCCTGAAGGTGTAATTGCTGGTTGTCCCTGTAGGGCTGTTGGGGTTCTCACCTGGGTCTCTCTTGTCCGTGCAGATGCTGGATCTCCCTGCAGGGCTGGTGGGATTCTCACCTGGGTCTCCTGAAGGTACAAATGCTGTTTCTCTCTGCAAGGGCGGTGGGATTCTCACCTGGGTCTCCTGCCGGTGCAGATGCTGGATCTCTCTTCAGCGCTCGTGTTATTCTCACCAGGGTGTCCTGCAGGTGCAGATGCTGGTTCTCACTGCAGGGCTGGTGGGATTGTCACCTGGGCCCTCTGCTGGTGCAGATGCTGGTTTTCCTTGCACGGCTCCTGGGATTGTCACCGGCGTTCCCTGTAGGTGCAAATGCAGGTTCTCCCAGTAGGGCTGGTGGGATTCTCACCTGCGTCTATCCTGTGGGTGCAGATGCTGGCTCTCCCTGCATGGCTGGTGGGATTGTCACCTGGGTCTCCTGCAGGAACAGGTGCTGGTTCTCTCTGCAGGGCTGGTGTGATTCTTACCTGGCTCTCTTTCCAGTGCAGATGCTGGTTCTCCCTTCACAGCTGGTGGGATTGTCACCTGGGTCTCCTGCTGGTACAGGTGCTGGTTCTCCCTGCAGGGCTGTTGGGATTCTCACCTGGGTCTCTCTTGTAGGTGCCAATGCTGGTTATCCATGCAGGGCTGTTGGGATTCTCACCTGGGTCTCCTGCAGGTCCAAATGCTGGTTCTCCATGCAGGGCTGGTGGGATTCTCACCTGGGTCTGCTGCAGGTGCAGATGATGGTTCTTCGTGCAAGGGTGGTGGCATTCTCACCTGGGTCTCCTGCAGCTGCAGATGATGGATGTCTCTGCAGCGCTGTTGGGATTCTCACCTTGGTCTCCTGCAGGTGCAGACGCTGGATTGCAGGAATGGTGGGATTCTCACCTGTGTCTGCTGAACGTGCTGATGCTGGTTCTCCCTGCAAGGCTTGTCGGATTCTCACCTGCGTGTCCCGAAGGTGCAGATGCTGGATCTTCCTGCAGGGATGGTGAGATTCTCATCTGTTTTTCCTGCAGGTGCAGAAGCTGGTTCTCCTGGAGGGCTTGTGGTATTCTTACATGGGTTTCCTGCAGGTGCAGATGCTGGTTCCCTCTGCATGGCCGTTGAGATTGTCACCTGGGTCTCCTGCATGTGCAGATGCTTGTTTGCCCTGCAGGGCTGGTGGTATTCTCACCTGGGTCTCCTGCAGGTGCAGATGCTGGTTCTCTCTGCAGGTCTGATGGTATTCTCACCTGTGTCTCCTTCAGGTTCAGAAGCTGGTTCTCCCTGCAGGGCTGACGGGATGCTCACCTGGGCCTAATGCAGGTGCAGTAGCTGGTTCTCCCTGCAGGGCTGGTGTGATTCTCACCTGGGTCTCTTGCAGCTTCAGATGCTGGATCTCCCTGCAGGGCTGGTGGGATTCTCACCTGCGTCTCCTGCAGGTGCAGATGCTGGTTCTCCCAGCAGGGCTGGGGGGATTCTCACCTGCGTCTCCTGCAGGTGCTGATGCTGTTTCTCTCTGCAGGGCTGTTGGGATTCTGAACTGGGTCTCGTGCAGGTGCCGATGCTGGATATCTCTGCAGCGCTGGTGGGATTCTCACCTGGATCTCCTGAAGGTGCAGATGCTGGTTGTCCCTGCAGGGCTGGTGGGATTCTCACCTGGGCCTCCTGCAGGTGCAGGTGCTGGTTCTCTGTGCAGGTCTGGTGGGATTCTCACCTGGGTCTCCTGCAGGTGCAGATGGTGGTTCTCCCTGAACAGCTGTTGGGATTGTCATCTGGGTATACTGCATGTGCAGATGCTGGATCTCCCTGCAGGGCTGTTGGGATTCTCACCTGGGTGTCCTGCAGGGGCAGATGCTGGTTCTCCCTGCAGGGCTGGTGGGATTGTCACCTGGGTCTCCTGCAGGTGCAGATGCTGGATCTCTGTTCAGAGCTGGTGGTATTCTCACCTGGGTATCCTGCAGGTGCAGATGCTGGTTCTTCCTGCAGGGCTGGTGGGATTGACAACTGGGCCCTGTGCATGTGCAGATGCTGGTTTTCCTTGCCCAGCTGTTGGGATTCTCACCTGGGTTCCCTGCAGGTGTAAATGCTGTTTCTCCCAGCAGGGCTGGTGGGATTCCTACCAGGGTCTATCCTTTGGGTGCAGATTCTGGTTCTCCCTGCAGGGCTGGTGGGATTCTCACCTGCGTCTCCTGCAGGTGCAGATGCTGGTTCTCTCTGCAGGGCTGGGGGGATTCTCAACTGGGTCTTGTGCAGGTGCAGATGCTGGATATCTCTGCAGCGCTGGTGGGATTCTCACCTGGATCTCCTGAAGGTGCAGATGCTGGTTGTCCCTGTAGGGCTGTTGGGATTCTCACCTGGGTCTCTCTTGTCCGTGCAGATGCTGGATCTCCCTGCAGGGCTGGTGGGATTCTCACCTGGGTCTCCTGAAGGTACAGATGCTATTTCTCTCTGCAAGGGCGGTGGGATTCTCACCTGGGTCTCTTGCAGGTGCAGGTGCTGGATCTCTCTTCAGCGCTGGTGGTGTTCTCACCTGGCTGTCCTGCAGGTGCAGATGCTGGTTCTCCATGCATGGCTGGTGGGATTCTCACCTGGGTCTCCTGCCGGTGCAGATGCTGGTTCTCTCTTCAGCGCTCGTGGTATTCTCACCAGGGTGTCCTGCAGGTGCAGATGCTGGTTCTCACTGCAGGGCTGGGGGGATTGTCACCTGGGCCCTCTGCTGGTGCAGATGCTGGTTTTCCTTGCACGGCTCCTGGGATTGTCACCTGCGTTCCCTGTAGGTGCAAATGCAGGTTCTCCCAGTAGGGCTGGTGGGATTCTCACCTGCGTCTATCCTGTGGGTGCAGATGCTGGATCTCCCTGCAGGGCTGGTGTGATTCTTACCTGGCTCTCTTTCCAGTGCAGATGCTGGTTCTCCCTTCACAGCTGGTGGGATTGTCACCTGGGTCTCCTGCTGGTACAGGTGCTGGTTCTCCCTGCAGGGCTGTTGGGGTTCTCACCTGGGTCTCTCCTGTAGGTGCCAGTGCTGGTTATCCATGCAGGGCTGTTGGGATTCTCACCTGGTTCTCCTGCAGGTCCAAATGCTGGTTCTCCATGCAGGGCTGGTGGGATTCTCACCTGGGTCTGCTGCAGGTGCAGATGATGGTTCTCCCTGCAGGGCTGGTGGGATTCTCACCTGCGTCTCCTGCAGGTGCAGATGATGGTTCTCCCTGCAGGGCTGTTGGGATTGTCAACTGGGTCTCGTGCAGGTGCCGATGCTGGATATCTCTGCAGCGCTGGTGGGCTTCTCTCCTGGATCTCCTGAAGGTGCAGATGCTGGTTGTCCCTGCAGGCCTGGTGGAATTCTCACCTGGGCCTCCTGCCGGTGCAGGTGCTGGTTCTCTGCGCAGGGCTGGTGGGATTCTCACCTGGGTCTCCTGCAGGTGCAGATGGTGGTTCTCCCTGAACAGCTGTTGGGATTGTCATGTGGGTATACTGCATGTGCAGATGCTGGATCTCCCTGCAGGGCTGTTGGGATTCTCACCTGGGTGTCCTGCAGGGGCAGATGCTGGTTCTCCCTGCAGGGCTGGTGGGATTGTCACCTGGGTCTCCTGCAGGTGCAGATGCTGGATCTCTCTTCAGCGTTGGTGGTATTCTCACATGGGTGGCCTGCAGGTGCAGATGCTGGTTCTCCCTGCAGGGCTGGTGGGATTGTCACCTGGGCCCTCTGCAGGTGCAGATGCTGGTTTTCCTTGCACAGCTGTTGGGATTGTCTCCTGGGTCCCCTGCAGGTGCAAATGCAGGTTCTCCCAGTAGGGCTGGTGCGATTCTCACCTGGGTCTATCCTGTGGGTGCAGATGCTGGATCTCACTGCAGGGCTGAATTTATTCTCACCTGTGTCTCCTTCAGGTTCAGAAGCTGGTTCTCCCTGCAGGGCTGGCGGGATGCTCACCTGGGCCTCCTGCAGGTGCAGTAGCTGGTTCTTCCTGCAGGGCTCGTGTGATTCTCACCTGGGTTTCCTGCAGCTTCAGATGCTGGATCTCCCTGCAGGGCTGGTGGGATTCTCACCTGCATCTCCTGCAGGTGCAGATGCTGGATCTCCCTGCAGGGCTGGGGGGATTCTCACCTGCGTCTCCTGCAGGTGCTGATGCTGTTTCTCTCTGCAGGGCTGTTGGGATTCTCAACTGGGTCTCGTGCAGGTGCAGATGCTGGATATCTCGCAGCGCTGGTGGGATTCTCACCTGGATCTCCTGAAGGTGCAGATGCTGGTTCTCCCTGCAGGGCTGGTGGGATTCTCACCTGGGTCTCTTGCAGGTGCCGATGCTGGATCTCTCCTCAGCGCTGGTGGTATTCTCACCTGGGTGTCGTTCAGGTGGAGATGCTCGTTCTCCCTGCAGCGCTGATGGTATCCTCACAGGGTTGTCCTGCAGGTGCAGATGCTGGTTCTCCCTGCACGGCTGGTGGGATTGTCACCTGGGCCCTCTGCAGGTTCAGATGCTGGTTTTCCTTGCACGGCTGTTGGGATTGTCACCTGGTTCCCCTGCAGGTGCAAATGCAGGTTCTCCCAGTAGGGCTGGTGGGATTCTCACCTCGGTCTGTCCTGTGGGTGCAGATGCTAGATCTCACTGCAAGGCTGAATTTATTCTCACCTGTGTCTCCTTCAGGTTCAGAAGCTGGTTCTCCCTGCAGGGCTGGTGGGATTCTCACCTGGGTCTCCGGCAGGTGTAAATGCTGGATCTCCCTGCAGGGCTGTAGGGATTCTCTACTTGGTGTTTTGCCGGTGCAGATGCTGGTTCTCTCTGCAGGGCTGGTGGTATACTCACCTGGGTCTCCTGCAGGTGCATATGCTGGTTTTCTCTGCAGGGCTGGTGGTATACTCAACTGGGTCTCCTGCAGGTGCAGATGCTGGTTCTCTCTGCAGCGCTGTTGGGATTCTCACCTGGGTCTCTTGCAGGTGCATAAGTTGGTTTTCCTGCAGGGTTGTTGGGTTTCTCACCTGGGTCTCCTGCAGGTGCAGATGCTTGATCTACCTGCAGGGTTGATGGTATTGTCACCTGGTCTTCTGCAGTGGCAGATGTTGGTTCTCCCTGCATGGCTGGTGGGATTCTCACCTGGCTCTCCTGCAGGAGCAAATGGTGGTTCTCCCTGAAGGGCTGGTGTGATTCTCACCTGGGTCTCTTGCAGCTTCAGATGCTGGATCTCCCTGCAGGGCTGGTGGGATTCTCACCTGCGTCTCCTGCAGTTGCAGATGCTGGTTCTCCCTGCAGGGCTGGGGGGATTCTCACCTGCGTCTCCTGCAGGTGCTGAACCTGTTTCACTCTGCAGGGCTGTTGGGATTCTCAACTGGGTCTCGTGCAGGTGCAGATGCTGGATATCTCTGCAGCGCTGGTGGGATTCTCACCTGGATCTCCTGAAGGTGTAATTGCTGGTTGTCCCTGTAGGGCTGTTGGGGTTCTCACCTGGGTCTCTCTTGTCCGTGCAGATGCTGGATCTCCCTGCAGGGCTGGTGGGATTCTCACCTGGGTCTCCTGAAGGTACAAATGCTGTTTCTCTCTGCAAGGGCGGTGGGATTCTCACCTGGGTCTCCTGCCGGTGCAGATGCTGGATCTCTCTTCAGCGCTCGTGTTATTCTCACCAGGGTGTCCTGCAGGTGCAGATGCTGGTTCTCACTGCAGGGCTGGTGGGATTGTCACCTGGGCCCTCTGCTGGTGCAGATGCTGGTTTTCCTTGCACGGCTCCTGGGATTGTCACCGGCGTTCCCTGTAGGTGCAAATGCAGGTTCTCCCAGTAGGGCTGGTGGGATTCTCACCTGCGTCTATCCTGTGGGTGCAGATGCTGGCTCTCCCTGCATGGCTGGTGGGATTGTCACCTGGGTCTCCTGCAGGAACAGGTGCTGGTTCTCTCTGCAGGGCTGGTGTGATTCTTACCTGGCTCTCTTTCCAGTGCAGATGCTGGTTCTCCCTTCACAGCTGGTGGGATTGTCACCTGGGTCTCCTGCTGGTACAGGTGCTGGTTCTCCCTGCAGGGCTGTTGGGATTCTCACCTGGGTCTCTCTTGTAGGTGCCAATGCTGGTTATCCATGCAGGGCTGTTGGGATTCTCACCTGGGTCTCCTGCAGGTCCAAATGCTGGTTCTCCATGCAGGGCTGGTGGGATTCTCACCTGGGTCTGCTGCAGGTGCAGATGATGGTTCTTCGTGCAAGGGTGGTGGCATTCTCACCTGGGTCTCCTGCAGCTGCAGATGATGGATGTCTCTGCAGCGCTGTTGGGATTCTCACCTTGGTCTCCTGCAGGTGCAGACGCTGGATTGCAGGAATGGTGGGATTCTCACCTGTGTCTGCTGAACGTGCTGATGCTGGTTCTCCCTGCAAGGCTTGTCGGATTCTCACCTGCGTGTCCCGAAGGTGCAGATGCTGGATGTTCCTGCAGGGATGGTGAGATTCTCATCTGTTTTTCCTGCAGGTGCAGAAGCTGGTTCTCCTGGAGGGCTTGTGGTATTCTTACATGGGTTTCCTGCAGGTGCAGATGCTGGTTCCCTCTGCATGGCCGTTGAGATTGTCACCTGGGTCTCCTGCATGTGCAGATGCTTGTTTGCCCTGCAGGGCTGGTGGTATTCTCACCTGGGTCTCCTGCAGGTGCAGATGCTGGTTCTCTCTGCAGGTCTGATGGTATTCTCACCTGTGTCTCCTTCAGGTTCAGAAGCTGGTTCTCCCTGCAGGGCTGACGGGATGCTCACCTGGGCCTAATGCAGGTGCAGTAGCTGGTTCTCCCTGCAGGGCTGGTGTGATTCTCACCTGGGTCTCTTGCAGCTTCAGATGCTGGATCTCCCTGCAGGGCTGGTGGGATTCTCACCTGCGTCTCCTGCAGGTGCAGATGCTGGTTCTCCCAGCAGGGCTGGGGGGATTCTCACCTGCGTCTCCTGCAGGTGCTGATGCTGTTTCTCTCTGCAGGGCTGTTGGGATTCTGAACTGGGTCTCGTGCAGGTGCCGATGCTGGATATCTCTGCAGCGCTGGTGGGATTCTCACCTGGATCTCCTGAAGGTGCAGATGCTGGTTGTCCCTGCAGGGCTGTTGGGATTCTCACCTGGGCCTCCTGCAGGTGCAGATGCTGGTTCTCTCTGCAGGGCTGGGGGGATTCTCAACTGGGTCTTGTGCAGGTGCAGATGCTGGATATCTCTGCAGCGCTGGTGGGATTCTCACCTGGATCTCCTGAAGGTGCAGATGCTGGTTGTCCCTGTAGGGCTGTTGGGATTCTCACCTGGGTCTCTCTTGTCCGTGCAGATGCTGGATCTCCCTGCAGGGCTGGTGGGATTCTCACCTGGGTCTCCTGAAGGTACAGATGCTATTTCTCTCTGCAAGGGCGGTGGGATTCTCACCTGGGTCTCTTGCAGGTGCAGGTGCTGGATCTCTCTTCAGCGCTGGTGGTGTTCTCACCTGGCTGTCCTGCAGGTGCAGATGCTGGTTCTCCATGCATGGCTGGTGGGATTCTCACCTGGGTCTCCTGCCGGTGCAGATGCTGGTTCTCTCTTCAGCGCTCGTGGTATTCTCACCAGGGTGTCCTGCAGGTGCAGATGCTGGTTCTCACTGCAGGGCTGGGGGGATTGTCACCTGGGCCCTCTGCTGGTGCAGATGCTGGTTTTCCTTGCACGGCTCCTGGGATTGTCACCTGCGTTCCCTGTAGGTGCAAATGCAGGTTCTCCCAGTAGGGCTGGTGGGATTCTCACCTGCGTCTATCCTGTGGGTGCAGATGCTGGATCTCCCTGCAGGGCTGGTGTGATTCTTACCTGGCTCTCTTTCCAGTGCAGATGCTGGTTCTCCCTTCACAGCTGGTGGGATTGTCACCTGGGTCTCCTGCTGGTACAGGTGCTGGTTCTCCCTGCAGGGCTGTTGGGATTCTCACCTGGGTCTCTCCTGTAGGTGCCAGTGCTGGTTATCCATGCAGGGCTGTTGGGATTCTCACCTGGTTCTCCTGCAGGTCCAAATGCTGGTTCTCCATGCAGGGCTGGTGGGATTCTCACCTGGGTCTGCTGCAGGTGCAGATGATGGTTCTCCCTGCAGGGCTGGTGGGATTCTCACCTGCGTCTCCTGCAGGTGCAGATGATGGTTCTCCCTGCAGGGCTGTTGGGATTGTCAACTGGGTCTCGTGCAGGTGCCGATGCTGGATATCTCTGCAGCGCTGGTGGGCTTCTCTCCTGGATCTCCTGAAGGTGCAGATGCTGGTTGTCCCTGCAGGCCTGGTGGAATTCTCACCTGGGCCTCCTGCCGGTGCAGGTGCTGGTTCTCTGCGCAGGGCTGGTGGGATTCTCACCTGGGTCTCCTGCAGGTGCAGATGGTGGTTCTCCCTGAACAGCTGTTGGGATTGTCATGTGGGTATACTGCATGTGCAGATGCTGGATCTCCCTGCAGGGCTGTTGGGATTCTCACCTGGGTGTCCTGCAGGGGCAGATGCTGGTTCTCCCTGCAGGGCTGGTGGGATTGTCACCTGGGTCTCCTGCAGGTGCAGATGCTGGATCTCTCTTCAGCGTTGGTGGTATTCTCACATGGGTGGCCTGCAGGTGCAGATGCTGGTTCTCCCTGCAGGGCTGGTGGGATTGTCACCTGGGCCCTCTGCAGGTGCAGATGCTGGTTTTCCTTGCACAGCTGTTGGGATTGTCTCCTGGGTCCCCTGCAGGTGCAAATGCAGGTTCTCCCAGTAGGGCTGGTGCGATTCTCACCTGGGTCTATCCTGTGGGTGCAGATGCTGGATCTCACTGCAGGGCTGAATTTATTCTCACCTGTGTCTCCTTCAGGTTCAGAAGCTGGTTCTCCCTGCAGGGCTGGCGGGATGCTCACCTGGGCCTCCTGCAGGTGCAGTAGCTGGTTCTTCCTGCAGGGCTCGTGTGATTCTCACCTGGGTTTCCTGCAGCTTCAGATGCTGGATCTCCCTGCAGGGCTGGTGGGATTCTCACCTGCATCTCCTGCAGGTGCAGATGCTGGATCTCCCTGCAGGGCTGGGGGGATTCTCACCTGCGTCTCCTGCAGGTGCTGATGCTGTTTCTCTCTGCAGGGCTGTTGGGATTCTCAACTGGGTCTCGTGCAGGTGCAGATGCTGGATATCTCGCAGCGCTGGTGGGATTCTCACCTGGATCTCCTGAAGGTGCAGATGCTGGTTCTCCCTGCAGGGCTGGTGGGATTCTCACCTGGGTCTCTTGCAGGTGCCGATGCTGGATCTCTCCTCAGCGCTGGTGGTATTCTCACCTGGGTGTCGTTCAGGTGGAGATGCTCGTTCTCCCTGCAGCGCTGATGGTATCCTCACAGGGTTGTCCTGCAGGTGCAGATGCTGGTTCTCCCTGCAGGGCTGGTGGGATTGTCACCTGGGCCCTCTGCAGGTTCAGATGCTGGTTTTCCTTGCACGGCTGTTGGGATTGTCACCTGGTTCCCCTGCAGGTGCAAATGCAGGTTCTCCCAGTAGGGCTGGTGGGATTCTCACCTCGGTCTGTCCTGTGGGTGCAGATGCTAGATCTCACTGCAAGGCTGAATTTATTCTCACCTGTGTCTCCTTCAGGTTCAGAAGCTGGTTCTCCCTGCAGGGCTGGTGGGATTCTCACCTGGGTCTCCGGCAGGTGTAAATGCTGGATCTCCCTGCAGGGCTGTAGGGATTCTCTACTTGGTGTTTTGCCGGTGCAGATGCTGGTTCTCTCTGCAGGGCTGGTGGTATACTCACCTGGGTCTCCTGCAGGTGCATATGCTGGTTTTCTCTGCAGGGCTGGTGGTATACTCAACTGGGTCTCCTGCAGGTGCAGATGCTGGTTCTCTCTGCAGCGCTGTTGGGATTCTCACCTGGGTCTCTTGCAGGTGCATAAGTTGGTTTTCCTGCAGGGTTGTTGGGTTTCTCACCTGCGTCTCCTGCAGGTGCAGATGCTTGATCTAGCTGCAGGGTTGATGGTATTGTCACCTGGTCTTCTGCAGTGGCAGATGTTGGTTCTCCCTGCATGGCTGGTGGGATTCTCACCTGGCTCTCCTGCAGGAGCAAATGGTGGTTCTCCCTGAAGGGCTGGTGTGATTCTCACCTGGGTCTCTTGCAGCTTCAGATGCTGGATCTCCCTGCAGGGCTGGTGGGATTCTCACCTGCGTCTCCTGCAGTTGCAGATGCTGGTTCTCCCTGCAGGGCTGGGGGGATTCTCACCTGCGTCTCCTGCAGGTGCTGAACCTGTTTCACTCTGCAGGGCTGTTGGGATTCTCAACTGGGTCTCGTGCAGGTGCAGATGCTGGATATCTCTGCAGCGCTGGTGGGATTCTCACCTGGATCTCCTGAAGGTGTAATTGCTGGTTGTCCCTGTAGGGCTGTTGGGGTTCTCACCTGGGTCTCTCTTGTCCGTGCAGATGCTGGATCTCCCTGCAGGGCTGGTGGGATTCTCACCTGGGTCTCCTGAAGGTACAAATGCTGTTTCTCTCTGCAAGGGCGGTGGGATTCTCACCTGGGTCTCCTGCCGGTGCAGATGCTGGATCTCTCTTCAGCGCTCGTGTTATTCTCACCAGGGTGTCCTGCAGGTGCAGATGCTGGTTCTCACTGCAGGGCTGGTGGGATTGTCACCTGGGCCCTCTGCTGGTGCAGATGCTGGTTTTCCTTGCACGGCTCCTGGGATTGTCACCTGCGTTCCCTGTAGGTGCAAATGCAGGTTCTCCCAGTAGGGCTGGTGGGATTCTCACCTGCGTCTATCCTGTGGGTGCAGATGCTGGCTCTCCCTGCATGGCTGGTGGGATTGTCACCTGTGTCTCCTTCAGGAACAGGTGCTGGTTCTCTCTGCAGTGCTGGTGTGATTCTTACCTGGCTCTCTTTCCAGTGCAGATGCTGGTTCTCCCTTCACAGCTGGTGGGATTGTCACCTGGGTCTCCTGCTGGTACAGGTGCTGGTTCTCCCTGCAGGGCTGTTGGGATTCTCACCTGGGTCTCTCTTGTAGGTGCCAATGCTGGTTATCCATGCAGGGCTGTTGGGATTCTCACCTGGGTCTCCTGCAGGTCCAAATGCTGGTTCTCCATGCAGGGCTGGTGGGATTCTCACCTGGGTCTGCTGCAGGTGCAGATGATGGTTCTTCGTGCAAGGGTGGTGGCATTCTCACCTGGGTCTCCTGCAGCTGCAGATGATGGATGTCTCTGCAGCGCTGTTGGGATTCTCACCTTGGTCTCCTGCAGGTGCAGACGCTGGATTGCAGGAATGGTGGGATTCTCACCTGTGTCTGCTGAACGTGCTGATGCTGGTTCTCCCTGCAAGGCTTGTCGGATTCTCACCTGCGTGTCCCGAAGGTGCAGATGCTGGATCTTCCTGCAGGGATGGTGAGATTCTCATCTGTTTTTCCTGCAGGTGCAGAAGCTGGTTCTCCTGGAGGGCTTGTGGTATTCTTACATGGGTTTCCTGCAGGTGCAGATGCTGGTTCCCTCTGCATGGCCGTTGAGATTGTCACCTGGGTCTCCTGCATGTGCAGATGCTTGTTTGCCCTGCAGGGCTGGTGGTATTCTCACCTGGGTCTCCTGCAGGTGCAGATGCTGGTTCTCTCTGCAGGTCTGATGGTATTCTCACCTGTGTCTCCTTCAGGTTCAGAAGCTGGTTCTCCCTGCAGGGCTGACGGGATGCTCACCTGGGCCTAATGCAGGTGCAGTAGCTGGTTCTCCGTGCAGGGCTGGTGTGATTCTCACCTGGGTCTCTTGCAGCTTCAGATGCTGGATCTCCCTGCAGGGCTGGTGGGATTCTCACCTGCGTCTCCTGCAGGTGCAGATGCTGGTTCTCCCAGCAGGGCTGGGGGGATTCTCACCTGCGTCTCCTGCAGGTGCTGATGCTGTTTCTCTCTGCAGGGCTGTTGGGATTCTGAACTGGGTCTCGTGCAGGTGCCGATGCTGGATATCTCTGCAGCGCTGGTGGGATTCTCACCTGGATCTCCTGAAGGTGTAGATGCTGGTTGTCCCTGCAGGGCTGGTGGGATTCTCACCTGGGCCTCCTGCAGGTGCAGGTGCTGGTTCTCTGTGCAGGTCTGGTGGGATTCTCACCTGGGTCTCCTGCAGGTGCAGATGGTGGTTCTCCCTGAACAGCTGTTGGGATTGTCATCTGGGTATACTGCATGTGCAGATGCTGGATCTCCCTGCAGGGCTGTTGGGATTCTCACCTGGGTGTCCTGCAGGGGCAGATGCTGGTTCTCCCTGCAGGGCTGGTGGGATTGTCACCTGGGTCTCCTGCAGGTGCAGATGCTGGATCTCTGTTCAGAGCTGGTGGTATTCTCACCTGGGTATCCTGCAGGTGCAGATGCTGGTTCTTCCTGCAGGGCTGGTGGGATTGACAACTGGGCCCTGTGCATGTGCAGATGCTGGTTTTCCTTGCCCAGCTGTTGGGATTCTCACCTGGGTTCCCTGCAGGTGTAAATGCTGTTTCTCCCAGCAGGGCTGGTGGGATTCCTACCAGGGTCTATCCTTTGGGTGCAGATTCTGGTTCTCCCTGCAGGGCTGGTGGGATTCTCACCTGCGTCTCCTGCAGGTGCAGATGCTGGTTCTCTCTGCAGGGCTGGGGGGATTCTCAACTGGGTCTTGTGCAGGTGCAGATGCTGGATATCTCTTCAGCGCCGGTGGGATTCTCACCTGGATCTCCTGAAGGTGCAGATGCTGGTTGTCCCTGTAGGGCTGTTGGGATTCTCACCTGGGTCTCTCTTGTCCGTGCAGATGCTGGATCTCCCTGCAGGGCTGGTGGGATTCTCACCTGGGTCTCCTGAAGGTACAGATGCTATTTCTCTCTGCAAGGGCGGTGGGATTCTCACCTGGGTCTCTTGCAGGTGCAGGTGCTGGATCTCTCTTCAGCGCTGGTGGTGTTCTCACCTGGCTGTCCTGCAGGTGCAGATGCTGGTTCTCCATGCATGGCTGGTGGGATTCTCACCTGGGTCTCCTGCCGGTGCAGATGCTGGTTCTCTCTTCAGCGCTTGTGGTATTCTCACCAGGGTGTCCTGCAGGTGCAGATGCTGGTTCTCACTGCAGGGCTGGGGGGATTGTCACCTGGGCCCTCTGCTGGAGCAGATGCTGGTTTTCCTTGCACGGCTCCTGGGATTGTCACCTGCGTTCCCTGTAGGTGCAAATGCAGGTTCTCCCAGTAGGGCTGGTGGGATTCTCACCTGCGTCTATCCTGTGGGTGCAGATGCTGGATCTCCCTGCAGGGCTGGTGTGATTCTTACCTGGCTCTCTTTCCAGTGCAGATGCTGGTTCTCCCTTCACAGCTGGTGGGATTGTCACCTGGGTCTCCTGCTGGTACAGGTGCTGGTTCTCCCTGCAGGGCTGTTGGGATTCTCACCTGGGTCTCTCCTGCAGGTGCCAGTGCTGGTTATCCATGCAGGGCTGTTGGGATTCTCACCTGGTTCTCCTGCAGGTCCAAATGCTGGTTCTCCATGCAGGGCTGGTGGGATTCTCACCTGGGTCTGCTGCAGGTGCAGATGATGGTTCTCCCTGCAGGGCTGGTGGGATTCTCACCTGCGTCTCCTGCAGGTGCAGATGATGGTTCTCCCTGCAGGGCTGTTGGGATTGTCAAGTGGGTCTCGTGCAGGTGCCGATGCTGGATATCTCTGCAGCGCTGGTGGGATTCTCACCTGGATCTCCTGAAGGTGCAGATGCTGGTTGTCCCTGCAGGCCTGGTGGGATTCTCACCTGGGCCTCCTGCCGGTGCAGGTGCTGGTTCTCTGCGCAGGGCTGGTGGGATTCTCACCTGGGTCTCCTGCAGGTGCAGATGGTGGTTCTCCCTGAACAGCTGTTGGGATTGTCATGTGGGTATACTGCATGTGCAGATGCTGGATCTCCCTGCAGGGCTGTTGGGATTCTCACCTGGGTGTCCTGCAGGGGCAGATGCTGGTTCTCCCTGCAGGGCTGGTGGGATTGTCACCTGGGTCTCCTGCAGGTGCAGATGCTGGATCTCTCTTCAGCGTTGGTGGTATTCTCACATGGGTGGCCTGCAGGTGCAGATGCTGGTTCTCCCTGCAGGGCTGGTGGGATTGTCACCTGGGCCCTCTGCAGGTGCAGATGCTGGTTTTCCTTGCACAGCTGTTGGGATTGTCTCCTGGGTCCCCTGCAGGTGCAAATGCAGGTTCTCCCAGTAGGGCTGGTGCGATTCTCACCTGGGTCTATCCTGTGGGTGCAGATGCTGGATCTCACTGCAGGGCTGAATTTATTCTCACCTGTGTCTCCTTCAGGTTCAGAAGCTGGTTCTCCCTGCAGGGCTGGCGGGATGCTCACCTGGGCCTCCTGCAGGTGCAGTAGCTGGTTCTTCCTGCAGGGCTCGTGTGATTCTCACCTGGGTTTCTTGCAGCTTCAGATGCTGGATCTCCCTGCAGGGCTGGTGGGATTCTCACCTGCATCTCCTGCAGGTGCAGATGCTGGATCTCCCTGCAGGGCTGGGGGGATTCTCACCTGCGTCTCCTGCAGGTGCTGATGCTGTTTCTCTCTGCAGGGCTGTTGGGATTCTCAACTGGGTCTCGTGCAGGTGCAGATGCTGGATATCTCGCAGCGCTGGTGGGATTCTCACCTGGATCTCCTGAAGGTGCAGATGCTGGTTCTCCCTGCAGGGCTGGTGGGATTCTCACCTGGGTCTCTTGCAGGTGCCGATGCTGGATCTCTCCTCAGCGCTGGTGGTATTCTCACCTGGGTGTCCTTCAGGTGGAGATGCTCGTTCTCCCTGCAGCGCTGATGGTATCCTCACAGGGTTGTCCTGCAGGTGCAGATGCTGGGTCTCCCTGCAGGGCTGGTGGGATTGTCACCTGGGCCCTCTGCAGGTTCAGATGCTGGTTTTCCTTGCACGGCTGTTGGGATTGTCACCTGGTTCCCCTGCAGGTGCAAATGCAGGTTCTCCCAGTAGGGCTGGTGGGATTCTCACCTCGGTCTGTCCTGTGGGTGCAGATGCTAGATCTCACTGCAAGGCTGAATTTATTCTTACCTGTGTCTCCTTCAGGTTCAGAAGCTGGTTCTCCCTGCAGGGCTGGTGGGATTCTCACCTGGGTCTCCGGCAGGTGTAAATGCTGGATCTACCTGCAGGGCTGTAGGGATTCTCTACTTGGTGTTTTGCCGGTGCAGATGCTGGTTCTCTCTGCAGGGCTGGTGGTATACTCACCTGGGTCTCCTGCAGGTGCATATGCTGGTTCTCTCTGCAGGGCTGGTGGTATACTCAACTGGGTCTCCTGCAGGTGCAGATGCTGGTTCTCTCTGCAGGGCTGTTGGGATTCTCACCTGGGTCTCTTGCAGGTGCATAAGTTGGTTTTCCTGCAGGGTTGTTGGGTTTCTCACCTGGGTCTCCTGCAGGTGCAGATGCTTGATCTACCTGCAGGGTTGATGGTATTGTCACCTGGTCTTCTGCAGTGGCAGATGTTGGTTCTCCCTGCATGGCTGGTTGGATTCTCACCTGGCTCTCCTGCAGGAGCAAATGGTGGTTCTCCCTGAAGGGCTGGTGTGATTCTCACCTGGGTCTCTTGCAGCTTCAGATGCTGGATCTCCCTGCAGGGCTGGTGGGATTCTCACCTGCGTCTCCTGCAGGTGCAGATGCTGGTTCTCCCTGCAGGGCTGGGGGGATTCTCACCTGCGTCTCCTGCAGGTGCTGAACCTGTTTCTCTCTGCAGGGCTGTTGGGATTCTCAACTGGGTCTCGTGCAGGTGCAGATGCTGGATATCTCTGCAGCGCTGGTGGGATTCTCACCTGGATCTCCTGAAGGTGTAGATGCTGGTTGTCCCTGTAGGGCTGTTGGGATTCTCACCTGGGTCTCTCTTGTCCGTGCAGATGCTGGATCTCCCTGCAGGGCTGGTGGGATTCTCACCTGGGTCTCCTGAAGGTACAGATGCTATTTCTCTCTGCAAGGGCAGTGGGATTCTCACCTGGGTCTCTTGCAGGTGCAGGTGCTGGATCTCTCTTCAGCGCTGGTGGTGTTCTCACCTGGCTGTCCTGCAGGTGCAGATGCTGGTTCTCCATGCATGGCTGGTGGGATTCTCACCTGGGTCTCCTGCCGGTGCAGATGCTGGATCTCTCTTCAGCGCTCGTGGTATTCTCACCAGGGTGTCCTGCAGGTGCAGATGCTGGTTCTCACTGCAGGGCTGGTGGGATTGTCACCTGGGCCCTCTGCTGGTGCAGATGCTGGTTTTCCTCGCACGGCTCCTGGGATTGTCACCTGCGTTCCCTGTAGGTGCAAATGCAGGTTCTCCCAGTAGGGCTGGTGGGATTCTCACCTGCGTCTATCCTGTGGGTGCAGATGCTGGCTCTCCCTGCATGGCTGGTGGGATTGTCACCTGTGTCTCCTTCAGGAACAGGTGCTGGTTCTCTCTGCAGTGCTGGTGTGATTCTTACCTGGCTCTCTTTCCAGTGCAGATGCTGGTTCTCCCTTCACAGCTGGTGGGATTGTCACCTGGGTCTCCTGCTGGTACAGGTGCTGGTTCTCCCTGCAGGGCTGTTGGGATTCTCACCTGGGTCTCTCTTGTAGGTGCCAATGCTGGTTATCCATGCAGGGCTGTTGGGATTCTCACCTGGGTCTCCTGCAGGTCCAAATGCTGGTTCTCCATGCAGGGCTGGTGGGATTCTCACCTGGGTCTGCTGCAGGTGCAGATGATGGTTCTTCGTGCAAGGGTGGTGGCATTCTCACCTGGGTCTCCTGCAGCTGCAGATGATGGATGTCTCTGCAGCGCTGTTGGGATTCTCACCTTGGTCTCCTGCAGGTGCAGACGCTGGATTGCAGGAATGGTGGGATTCTCACCTGTGTCTGCTGAACGTGCTGATGCTGGTTCTCCCTGCAAGGCTTGTCGGATTCTCACCTGCGTGTCCCGAAGGTGCAGATGCTGGATCTTCCTGCAGGGATGGTGAGATTCTCATCTGTTTTTCCTGCAGGTGCAGAAGCTGGTTCTCCTGGAGGGCTTGTGGTATTCTTTTTTTTTTTTTTTTTTTGGTGGTACGCGGGCCTCTCACTGTTGTGGCCTCTCCCGTTGCGGAGCACAGGCTCCGGATGCGCAGGCTCAGCAGCCATGGCTCACGGGCCCAGCCGCTCCGCGGCATATGGGATCCTCCCAGACCGGGGCACGAACCCGTATCCCCTGCATCGGCAGGCGGACTCTCAACCACTGCGCCACCAGGGAGGCCCAAGGGCTTGTGGTATTCTTACATGGGTTTCCTGCAGGTGCAGATGCTGGTTCCCTCTGCATGGCCGTTGAGATTGTCACCTGGGTCTCCTGCATGTGCAGATGCTTGTTTGCCCTGCAGGGCTGGTGGTATTCTCACCTGGGTCTCCTGCAGGTGCAGATGCTGGTTCTCTCTGCAGGTCTGATGGTATTCTCACCTGTGTCTCCTTCAGGTTCAGAAGCTGGTTCTCCCTGCAGGGCTGACGGGATGCTCACCTGGGCCTAATGCAGGTGCAGTAGCTGGTTCTCCGTGCAGGGCTGGTGTGATTCTCACCTGGGTCTCTTGCAGCTTCAGATGCTGGATCTCCCTGCAGGGCTGGTGGGATTCTCACCTGCATCTCCTGCAGGTGCAGATGCTGGTTCTCCCTGCAGGGCTGGGGGGATTCTCACCTGCATCTCCTGCAGGTGCTGATGCTGTTTCTCTCTGCAGGGCTGTTGGGATTCTCACCTGGGTCTCGTGCAGGTGCAGATGCTGGTTGTCCCTGCAGGGCTGGTGGGATTCTCACCTGGGTCTCCTGAAGGTACAGATGCTTGTTGTCCCTTCAGGGCTGTTGGTATTCTCTCCTGGGTCTCTCTTGTCCGTGCAGATGCTGGATCTCCCTGCAGGGCTGGTTGGATTCTCACCTGGGTCTCCTGAAGGTACAAATGCTGTATCTCTCTGCACGGGCGGTGGGATTCTCACCTGGGTCTCCTGCAGGTGCAGGTGCCGGTTCTCCGTGGAGGGCTGGTGGGATTCTCACCTGGGTGTCCTGCAGGTGCATTTGCTGTTTCTCTGTGCAGGGCTCGTGTGATTCTCACCTGGGTCTCCAGCAGGTGCAGATGGTGCTTCTCCCCGCACAGCTGTTGGGATTTTCATCTGGGTCTACTGCGTTTGCAGATGCTGGATCTCCCTGCAGGGCTGGTGGGATTCTCCCCTGGGTCTCCTGCAGGTGCAGATGCTGGATCTCTCTTCAGCGCTGGTGCCGTTCTCACTTGGGTGTCCTGCAGGAGCAGATGCTGGTTCTCACTGCAGGGCTGGTGGGATTGTCACCTGGGTCTCCTGCAGGTGCAGATGCTGGATCTCTCTTCAGCACTGGTGGTATTCTCACCTGGGAGTCCTGCAGAGCTGGTGGGAGTCTCACCTGGGCCCTCTGCAGGTGCAGATGCCGGTTTTCCTTACACGGCTGTTGGGATATTCAACTGGGTTCCCTGCAGGTGCAAGTGCAGGTTCTCCCAGTAGGGCTGGTGGGATTCTCACCTGGGTCTATCCTGTGGGTGCAGATGCTGGATCTCCCTGCAGGGCTGGTGGGATTCTCACCTGGGTCTCTTGCAGGTGCCGATGCTGGATCTCTCCTCAGCGCCGGTGGTATTCTCACCTGGGTGTCCTTCAGGTGGAGATGCTCGTTCTCCCTGCAGGGCAGGTGGGATTGTCACCTGGGTCTCCTGAAGGTACAGATGCTGGTTCTCCCTGCAGGGCTGGTGGGATTGTCACCTGGGTCTCCTGCAGGTGCAGATGCTGGATCTCTCTTCAGCGCTGGTGTTATCCTCACAGGGGTGTCCTGCAGGTGCAGATGCTGGTTCTCCCTGCAGGGCTGGTGGGATTGTCACCTGGGCCCTCTGCAGGTTCAGATGCTGGTTTTCCTTGCACGGCTGTTGGGATTGTCACCTGGATCCCCTGCAGGTGCAAATGCAGGTTCTCCCAGTAGGGCTGGTGGGATTCTCACCTCGGTCTGTCCTGTGGGTGCAGATGCTAGATCTCACTGCAAGGCTGAATTTATTCTCACCTGTGTCTCCTTCAGGTTCAGAAGCTGGTTCTCCCTGCAGGGCTGGTGGGATTCTCACCTGGGTCTCCGGCAGGTGTAAATGCTGGATCTACCTGCAGGGCTGTAGGGATTCTCTACTTGGTGTTTTGCCGGTGCAGATGCTGGTTCTCTCTGCAGGGCTGGTGGTATACTCACCTGGGTCTCCTGCAGGTGCATATGCTGGTTCTCTCTGCAGGGCTGGTGGTATACTCAACTGGGTCTCCTGCAGGTGCAGATGCTGGTTCTCTCTGCAGGGCTGTTGGGATTCTCACCTGGGTCTCTTGCAGGTGCATAAGTTGGTTTTCCTGCAGGGTTGTTGGGTTTCTCACCTGGGTCTCCTGCAGGTGCAGATGCTTGATCTACCTGCAGGGTTGATGGTATTGTCACCTGGTCTTCTGCAGTGGCAGATGTTGGTTCTCCCTGCATGGCTGGTTGGATTCTCACCTGGCTCTCCTGCAGGAGCAAATGCTGGTTCTCCCTGAAGGGCTGGTGTGATTCTCACCTGGGTCTCTTGCAGCTTCAGATGCTGGATCTCCCTGCAGGGCTGGTGGGATTCTCACCTGCGTCTCCTGCAGGTGCAGATGCTGGTTCTCCCTGCAGGGCTGGGGGGATTCTCACCTGCGTCTCCTGCAGGTGCTGATGCTGTTTCTCTCTGCAGGGCTGTTGGGATTCTCAACTGGGTCTCGTGCAGGTGCCGATGCTGGATATCTCTGCAGCGCTGGTGGGATTCTCACCTGGTTCTCCTGAAGGTGCAGATGCTGGTTGTCCCTGCAGGGCTGGTGGGATTCTCACCTGGGCCTCCTGCAGGTGCAGGTGCTGGTTCTCTTTGCAGGGCTGGTGGGATTCTTACCTGGGTCTCCTGCAGGTGCAGATGGTGGTTCTCCCTGAACAGCTGTTGGGATTGTCATCTGGGTATACTGCATGTGCAGATGCTGGATCTCCCTGCAGGGCTGTTGGGATTCTCACCTGGGTGTCCTGCAGGTGCAGATGCTGGTTCTCCCTGCAGGGCTGGTGGGATTGTCACCTGGGTCTCCTGCAGGTGCAGATGCTGGATCTCTGTTCAGAGCTGGTGGTATTCTCACCTGGGTATCCTGCAGGTGCAGATGCTGGTTCTTCCTGCAGGGCTGGTGGGATTGTCAACTGGGCCCCCTGCATGTGCAGATGCTGGTTTTCCTTGCCCAGCTGTTGGGATTCTCACCTGGGTTCCCTGCAGGTGTAAATGCTGTTTCTCCCAGCAGGGCTGGTGGGATTCTCACCAGGGTCTATCCTTTGGGTGCAGATGCTGGTTCTCCCTGCAGGGCTGGTGGGATTCTCACCTGCGTCTCCTGCAGGTGCAGATGCTGGTTCTCTCTGCAGGGCTGGGGGGATTCTCACCTGGGTCTCGTGCAGGTGCAGATGCTGGATATCTCTGCAGCGCTGGTGGGATTCTCACCTGGATCTCCTGAAGGTGCAGATGCTGGTTGTCCCTGTAGGGCTGTTGGGATTCTCACCTGGGTCTCTCTTGTCCGTGCAGATGCTGGATCTCCCTGCAGGGCTGGTGGGATTCTCACCTGGGTCTCCTGAAGGTACAGATGCTATTTCTCTCTGCAAGGGCGGTGGGATTCTCACCTGGGTCTCTTGCAGGTGCAGGTGCTGGATCTCTCTTCAGCGCTGGTGGTGTTCTCACCTGGCTGTCCTGCAGGTGCAGATGCTGGTTCTCCATGCATGGCTGGTGGGATTCTCACCTGGGTCTCCTGCCGGTGCAGATGCTGGTTCTCTCTTCAGCGCTCGTGGTATTCTCACCAGGGTGTCCTGCAGGTGCAGATGCTGGTTCTCACTGCAGGGCTGGTGGGATTGTCACCTGGGCCCTCTGCTGGTGCAGATGCTGGATTTCCTTGCACGGCTCCTGGGATTGTCACCTGCGTTCCCTGTAGGTGCAAATGCAGGTTCTCCCAGTAGGGCTGGTGGGATTCTCACCTGCGTCTATCCTGTGGGTGCAGATGCTGGATCTCCCTGCAGGGCTGGTGTGATTCTTACCTGGCTCTCTTTCCAGTGCAGATGCTGGTTCTCCCTTCACAGCTGGTGGGATTGTCACCTGGGTCTCCTGCTGGTACAGGTGCTGGTTCTCCCTGCAGGGCTGTTGGGATTCTCACCTGGGTCTCTCCTGCAGGTGCCAGTGCTGGTTATCCATGCAGGGCTGTTGGGATTCTCACCTGGTTCTCCTGCAGGTCCAAATGCTGGTTCTCCATGCAGGGCTGGTGGGATTCTCACCTGGGTCTGCTGCAGGTGCAGATGATGGTTCTCCCTGCAGGGCTGGTGGGATTCTCACCTGCGTCTCCTGCAGGTGCAGATGATGGTTCTCCCTGCAGGGCTGTTGGGATTGTCAAGTGGGTCTCGTGCAGGTGCCGATGCTGGATATCTCTGCAGCGCTGGTGGGATTCTCACCTGGATCTCCTGAAGGTGCAGATGCTGGTTGTCCCTGCAGGCCTGGTGGGATTCTCACCTGGGCCTCCTGCCGGTGCAGGTGCTGGTTCTCTGTGCAGGGCTGGTGGGATTCTCACCTGGGTCTCCTGCAGGTGCAGATGGTGGTTCTCCCTGAACAGCTGTTGGGATTGTCATGTGGGTATACTGCATGTGCAGATGCTGGATCTCCCTGCAGGGCTGTTGGGATTCTCACCTGGGTGTCCTGCAGGGGCAGATGCTGGTTCTCCCTGCAGGGCTGGTGGGATTGTCACCTGGGTCTCCTGCAGGTGCAGATGCTGGATCTCTCTTCAGCGTTGGTGGTATTCTCACATGGGTGGCCTGCAGGTGCAGATGCTGGTTCTCCCTGCAGGGCTGGTGGGATTGTCACCTGGGCCCTCTGCAGGTGCAGATGCTGGTTTTCCTTGCACAGCTGTTGGGATTGTCTCCTGGGTCCCCTGCAGGTGCAAATGCAGGTTCTCCCAGTAGGGCTGGTGCGATTCTCACCTGGGTCTATCCTGTGGGTGCAGATGCTGGATCTCACTGCAGGGCTGAATTTATTCTCACCTGTGTCTCCTTCAGGTTCAGAAGCTGGTTCTCCCTGCAGGGCTGGCGGGATGCTCACCTGGGCCTCCTGCAGGTGCAGTAGCTGGTTCTTCCTGCAGGGCTCGTGTGATTCTCACCTGGGTTTCTTGCAGCTTCAGATGCTGGATCTCCCTGCAGGGCTGGTGGGATTCTCACCTGCATCTCCTGCAGGTGCAGATGCTGGATCTCCCTCCAGGGCTGGGGGGATTCTCACCTGCGTCTCCTGCAGGTGCTGATGCTGTTTCTCTCTGCAGGGCTGTTGGGATTCTCAACTGGGTCTCGTGCAGGTGCAGATGCTGGATATCTCGCAGCGCTGGTGGGATTCTCACCTGGATCTCCTGAAGGTGCAGATGCTGGTTCTCCCTGCAGGGCTGGTGGGATTCTCACCTGGGTCTCTTGCAGGTGCCGATGCTGGATCTCTCCTCAGCGCTGGTGGTATTCTCACCTGGGTGTCGTTCAGGTGGAGATGCTCGTTCTCCCTGCAGCGCTGATGGTATCCTCACAGGGTTGTCCTGCAGGTGCAGATGCTGGGTCTCCCTGCAGGGCTGGTGGGATTGTCACCTGGGCCCTCTGCAGGTTCAGATGCTGGTTTTCCTTGCATGGCTGTTGGGATTGTCACCTGGTTCCCCTGCAGGTGCAAATGCAGGTTCTCCCAGTAGGGCTGGTGGGATTCTCACCTCGGTCTGTCCTGTGGGTGCAGATGCTAGATCTCACTGCAAGGCTGAATTTATTCTCACCTGTGTCTCCTTCAGGTTCAGAAGCTGGTTCTCCCTGCAGGGCTGGTGGGATTCTCACCTGGGTCTCCGGCAGGTGTAAATGCTGGATCTCCCTGCAGGGCTGTAGGGATTCTCTACTTGGTGTTTTGCCGGTGCAGATGCTGGTTCTCTCTGCAGGGCTGGTGGTATACTCACCTGGGTCTCCTGCAGGTGCATATGCTGGTTCTCTCTGCAGGGCTGGTGGTATACTCAACTGGGTCTCCTGCAGGTGCAGATGCTGGTTCTCTCTGCAGGGCTGTTGGGATTCTCACCTGGGTCTCTTGCAGGTGCATAAGTTGGTTTTCCTGCAGGGTTGTTGGGTTTCTCACCTGGGTCTCCTGCAGGTGCAGATGCTTGATCTACCTGCAGGGTTGATGGTATTGTCACCTGGTCTTCTGCAGTGGCAGATGTTGGTTCTCCCTGCATGGCTGGTTGGATTCTCACCTGGCTGTCCTGCAGGAGCAAATGCTGGTTCTCCTTGAAGGGCTGGTGTGATTCTCACCTGGGTCTCTTGCAGGTGCTGAACCTGTTTCTCTCTGCAGGGCTGTTGGGATTCTCAACTGGGTCTCGTGCAGGTGCAGATGCTGGATATCTCTGCAGCGCTGGTGGGATTCTCACCTGGATCTCCTGACGGTGTAGATGCTGGTTGTCCCTGTAGGGCTGTTGGGATTCTCACCTGGGTCTTTCTTGTCCGTGCAGATGCTGGATCTCCCTGCAGGGCTGGTGGGATTCTCACCTGGGTCTCCTGAAGGTACAGATGCTATTTCTCTCTGCAAGGGCAGTGGGATTCTCACCTGGGTCTCTTGCAGGTGCAGGTGCTGGATCTCTCTTCAGCGCTGGTGGTGTTCTCACCTGGCTGTCCTGCAGGTGCAGATGCTGGTTCTCCATGCATGGCTGGTGGGATTCTCACCTGGGTCTCCTGCCGGTGCAGATGCTGGATCTCTCTTCAGCGCTCGTGGTATTCTCACCAGGGTGTGCTGCAGGTGCAGATGCTGGTTCTCACTGCAGGGCTGGTGGGATTGTCACCTGGGCCCTCTGCTGGTGCAGATGCTGGTTTTCCTTGCACGGCTCCTGGGATTGTCACCTGCGTTCCCTGTAGGTGCAAATGCAGGTTCTCCCAGTAGGGCTGGTGGGATTCTCACCTGCGTCTATCCTGTGGGTGCAGATGCTGGCTCTCCCTGCATGGCTGGTGGGATTGTCACCTGGGTCTCCTGCAGGAACAGGTGCTGGTTCTCTCTGCAGGGCTGGTGTGATTCTTTCCTGGCTCTCTTTCCAGTGCAGATGCTGGTTCTCCCTTCACAGCTGGTGGGATTGTCACCTGGGTCTCCTGCTGGTACAGGTGCTGGTTCTCCCTGCAGGGCTGTTGGGATTCTCACCTGGTTCTCTCTTGTAGGTGCCAATGCTGGTTATCCATGCAGGGCTGTTGGGATTCTCACCTGGGTCTCCTGCAGGTCCAAATGCTAGTTCTCCATGCAGGGCTGTTGGGATTCTCACGTGGGTCTGCTGCAGGTGCAGATGATGGTTCTTCGTGCAAGGGTGGTGGCATTCTCACCTGGGTCTCCTGCGGCTGCAGATGATGGATGTCTCTGCAGCGCTGTTGGGATTCTCACCTTGGTCTCCTGCAGGTGCAGACGCTGGATTGCAGGAATGGTGGGATTCTCACCTGTGTCTGCTGAACGAGCTGATGCTGGTTCTCCCTGCAAGGCTTGTCGGATTCTCACCTGCATGTCCCGAAGGTGCAGATGCTGGATCTTCCTGCAGGGACGGTGAGATTCTCATCTGTTTTTCCTGCAGGTGCAGAAGGTGGTTCTCCTGGAGGGCTGGTGGTATTCTTACATGGGTTTCCTCCAGGTGCAGATGCTGGTTCCCTCTGCAGGGCCGTTGAGATTGTCACCTGGGTCTCCTGCAGGTGCAGATGCTTGTTTGCCCTGCAGGTCTTTTGGGATTCTCACCTGGGTCTCCAGCAGGTGTAAATGTAGGATCTCCCTGAAGGGCTGGTGTGATTCTTACCTGGCTCTCTTTCCAGTGCAGATGCTGGTTCTCCGTTCACAGCTGGTGGGATTGTCACCTGGGTCTCCTGCTGGTACAGGTGCTTGTTCTCCCTGCAGGGCTGTTGGGATTCTCACCTGGGTCTCTCTTGTAGGTGCCAATGCTGGTTATCCATGCAGGGCTGTTGGGATTCTCACCTGGGTCTCCTGCAGGTCCAAATGCTAGTTCTCCATGCAGGGCTGGTGGGATTCTCACCTGGGTCTGCTGCAGGTGCAGATTATGGTTCTTCGTGCAAGGGTGGTGGCATTCTCACCTGGGTCTCCTGCAGCTGCAGATGATGGATGTCTCTGCAGTGCTGTTGGGATTCTCACCTTGGTCTCCTGCAGGTGCAGACGCTGGATTGCAGGAATGGTGGGATTCTCACCTGTGTCTGCTGAACGTGCTGATGCTGGTTCTCCCTGCAAGGCTTGTCGGATTCTCACCTGCATGTCCCGAAGGTGCAGATGCTGGATCTTCCTGCAGGGATGGTGAGATTCTCATCTGTTTTTCCTGCAGGTGCAGAAGCTGGTTCTCCTGGAGGGCTGGTGGTATTCTTACATGGGTTTCCTGCAGGTGCAGATGCTGGTTCCCTCTGCATGGCCGTTGAGATCGTCACCTGGGTCTCCTGAATGTGCAGGTGCTTGTTTGCCCTGCAGGGCTGGTGGTATTCTCACCTGGGTCTCCTGCAGGTGCAGATGCTGGTTCTCTCTGCAGGTCTGATGGTATTCTCACCTGTGTCTCCTTCAGGTTCAGAAGCTGGTTCTCCCTGCAGGGCTGACGGGATGCTCACCTGGGCCTAATGCAGGTGCAGTAGCTGGTTCTCCCTGCAGGGCTGGTGTGATTCTCACCTGGGTCTCCTGCAGCTTCAGATGCTGGATCTCCCTGCAGGGCTGGTGGGATTCTCACCTGCGTCTCCTGCAGGTGCAGATGCTGGTTCTCCCTGCAGGGCTGGGGGGATTCTCACCTGCGTCTCCTGCAGGTGCTGATGCTGTTTCTCTCTGCAGGGCTGTTGGGATTCTGAACTGGGTCTCGTGCAGGTGCCGATGCTGGATATCTCTGCAGCGCTGGTGGGATTCTCACCTGGATCTCCTGAAGGTGCAGATGCTGGTTGTCCCTGCAGGGCTGTTGGGATTCTCACCTGGGCCTCCTGCAGGTGCAGGTGCTGGTTCTCTGTGCAGGGCTGGTGGGATTCTCACCTGGGTCTCCTGCAGGTGCAGATGCTGGATCTCTCTTCAGCGTTGGTGGTATTCTCACATGGGTGGCCTGCAGGTGCAGATGCTGGTTCTCCCTGCAGGGCTGGTGGGATTGTCACCTGAGCCCTCTGCAGGTGCAGATGCTGGTTTTCCTTGCACGGCTGTTGGGACTGTGTCCTGGGTCCCCTGCAGGTGCAAATGCAGGTTCTCCCAGTAGGGCTGGTGCGATTCTCACCTGGGTCTGTCCTGTGAGTGCAGATGCTGGATCTCACTGCAGGGCTGAATTTATTCTCACCTGTGTCTCCTTCAGGTTCAGAAGCTGGTTCTCCCTGCAGGGCTGGCGGGATGCTCACCTGGGCCTCCTGCAGGTGCAGTAGCTGGTTCTTCCTGCAGGGCTCGTGTGATTCTCACCTGGGTTTCTTGCAGCTTCAGATGCTGGATCTCCCTGCAGGGCTGGTGGGATTCTCACCTGCATCTCCTGCAGGTGCAGATGCTGGATCTCCCTGCAGGGCTGGGGGGGATTCTCACCTGCGTCTCCTGCAGGTGCTGATGCTGTTTCTCTCTGCAGGGCTGTTGGGATTCTCAACTGGGTCTCGTGCAGGTGCAGATGCTGGATATCTCGCAGCGCTGGTGGGATTCTCACCTGGATCTCCTGAAGGTGCAGATGCTGGTTCTCTCTGCAAGGGCGGTGGGATTCCCACCTGGATCTCCTGCAGGTTCAGATGGTGTTTCTCCCTGCACAGTTGTTGGGATTGTCATCTGGGTCTACTGCATGTGCAGATGCTGGATCTCCCTGCAGGGCTGGTGGGATTCTTACCTGGCTCTCTTTCCAGTGCAGATGCTGGTTCTCCCTGCATGGCTGGTGGGATTGTCACCTGGGTCTCCTGCAGGTGCAGGTGCTGGTTCTCCCTGCATGACTGGTGGGATTGTCACCTGGGTCTCCTGCAGGTACAGGTGCTGGTTCTCTCTGCAGGGCTGGTGGGATTCTCACGTGGGTCTCTTGAAGGTCCAGATGCTGTTTCCCCCTGCAGAGCAGGTGGGTTTCTCATATAGGTGTCGTGCCGGTGCAGATGCTGGCTCTCCCTGCAGGGCTGTTGGGATGCTCACCTGGGCCTCCTGCAGGTGCAGTTGGTGCTTCTCCATGCAGGACTGTTGGGATTCTCACCTGGTCCTCCTACAGGTGGAGTTGCTCGTTCTCCCTGCAGGCCTGGTAGGATTGTCACCTGGGTCTCCTGAAGGTACAGATGCTGGTTCTCCATCCAGGGCTGGTGGGATTCTCACCTGGGTCTGCTGCAGATGCAGATGATGGTTCTTCGTGCAAGGGTGGTGGCATTCTCACCTGGGTCTCCTGCAGCTGCAGATGATGGATGTCTCTGCAGCGCTGTTGGGATTCTCACCTTGGTCTCCTGCAGGTGCAGACGCTGGATTGCAGGAATGGTGGGATTCTCACCTGTGTCTGCTGAACGTGCTGATGCTGGTTCTCCCTGCAAGGCTTGTCGGATTCTCACCTGCGTGTCCCGAAGGTGCAGATGCTGGATGTTCCTGCAGGGATGGTGAGATTCTCATCTGTTTTTCCTGCAGGTGCAGAAGGTGGTTCTCCTGGAGGGCTGGTGGTATTCTTACATGGGTTTCCTGCAGGTGCAGATGCTGGTTCCCTCTGCATGGCCGTTGAGATTGTCACCTGGGTCTCCTGTATGTGCAGATGCTTGTTTGCCCTGCAGGGCTGGTGGTATTCTCACCTGGGTCTCCTGCAGGTGCAGATGCTGGTTCTCTCTGCAGGTCTGATGGTATTCTCACCTGTGTCTCCTTCAGTTTCAGAAGCTGGTTCTCCCTGCAGGGCTGACGGGATGCTCACCTGGGCCTAATGCAGGTGCAGTAGCTGGTTCTCCGTGCAGGGCTGGTGTGATTCTCACCTGGGTCTCTTGCAGCTTCAGATGCTGGATCTCCCTGCAGGGCTGGTGGGATTCTCACCTGCGTCTCCTGCAGGTGCAGATGCTGGTTCTCCCTGCAGGGCTGGGGGGATTCTCACCTGCGTCTCCTGCAGGTGCTGATGCTGTTTCTCTCTGCAGGGCTGTTGGGATTCTGAACTGGGTCTCGTGCAGGTGCCGATGCTGGATATCTCTGCAGCGCTGGTGGGATTCTCACCTGGATCTCCTGAAGGTGCAGATGCTGGTTGTCCCTGCAGGGCTGTTGGGATTCTCACCTGGGCCTCCTGCAGGTGCAGGTGCTGGTTCTCTGTGCAGGGCTGGTGGGATTCTCACCTGGGTCTCGTGCAGGTGCAGATGCTGGTTGTCCCTGCAGGGCTGGTGGGATTCTCACCTGGGTCTCTTGCAGCTTCAGATGCTGGATCTCCCTGCAGGGCTGGTGGGATTCTCACCTGCATCTCCTGCAGGTGCAGATGCTGGTTCTCCCTGCAGGGCTGGGGGGATTCTCACCTGCATCTCCTGCAGGTGCTGATGCTGTTTCTCTCTGCAGGGCTGTTGGGATTCTCACCTGGGTCTCGTGCAGGTGCAGATGCTGGTTGTCCCTGCAGGGCTGGTGGGATTCTCACCTGGGTCTCCTGAAGGTACAGATGCTTGTTGTCCCTTCAGGGCTGTTGGTATTCTCTCCTGGGTCTCTCTTGTCCGTGCAGATGCTGGATCTCCCTGCAGGGCTGGTTGGATTCTCACCTGGGTCTCCTGAAGGTACAAATGCTGTATCTCTCTGCACGGGCGGTGGGATTCTCACCTGGGTCTCCTGCAGGTGCAGGTGCCGGTTCTCCGTGGAGGGCTGGTGGGATTCTCACCTGGGTGTCCTGCAGGTGCATTTGCTGTTTCTCTGTGCAGGGCTCGTGTGATTCTCACCTGGGTCTCCAGCAGGTGCAGATGGTGCTTCTCCCCGCACAGCTGTTGGGATTTTCATCTGGGTCTACTGCGTTTGCAGATGCTGGATCTCCCTGCAGGGCTGGTGGGATTCTCCCCTGGGTCTCCTGCAGGTGCAGATGCTGGATCTCTCTTCAGCGCTGGTGCCGTTCTCACTTGGGTGTCCTGCAGGAGCAGATGCTGGTTCTCACTGCAGGGCTGGTGGGATTGTCACCTGGGTCTCCTGCAGGTGCAGATGCTGGATCTCTCTTCAGCACTGGTGGTATTCTCACCTGGGAGTCCTGCAGAGCTGGTGGGAGTCTCACCTGGGCCCTCTGCAGGTGCAGATGCCGGTTTTCCTTACACGGCTGTTGGGATATTCAACTGGGTTCCCTGCAGGTGCAAGTGCAGGTTCTCCCAGTAGGGCTGGTGGGATTCTCACCTGGGTCTATCCTGTGGGTGCAGATGCTGGATCTCCCTGCAGGGCTGGTGGGATTCTCACCTGGGTCTCTTGCAGGTGCCGATGCTGGATCTCTCCTCAGCGCCGGTGGTATTCTCACCTGGGTGTCCTTCAGGTGGAGATGCTCGTTCTCCCTGCAGGGCAGGTGGGATTGTCACCTGGGTCTCCTGAAGGTACAGATGCTGGTTCTCCCTGCAGGGCTGGTGGGATTGTCACCTGGGTCTCCTGCAGGTGCAGATGCTGGATCTCTCTTCAGCGCTGGTGTTATCCTCACAGGGGTGTCCTGCAGGTGCAGATGCTGGTTCTCCCTGCAGGGCTGGTGGGATTGTCACCTGGGCCCTCTGCAGGTTCAGATGCTGGTTTTCCTTGCACGGCTGTTGGGATTGTCACCTGGATCCCCTGCAGGTGCAAATGCAGGTTCTCCCAGTAGGGCTGGTGGGATTCTCACCTCGGTCTGTCCTGTGGGTGCAGATGCTAGATCTCACTGCAAGGCTGAATTTATTCTCACCTGTGTCTCCTTCAGGTTCAGAAGCTGGTTCTCCCTGCAGGGCTGGTGGGATTCTCACCTGGGTCTCCGGCAGGTGTAAATGCTGGATCTACCTGCAGGGCTGTAGGGATTCTCTACTTGGTGTTTTGCCGGTGCAGATGCTGGTTCTCTCTGCAGGGCTGGTGGTATACTCACCTGGGTCTCCTGCAGGTGCATATGCTGGTTCTCTCTGCAGGGCTGGTGGTATACTCAACTGGGTCTCCTGCAGGTGCAGATGCTGGTTCTCTCTGCAGGGCTGTTGGGATTCTCACCTGGGTCTCTTGCAGGTGCATAAGTTGGTTTTCCTGCAGGGTTGTTGGGTTTCTCACCTGGGTCTCCTGCAGGTGCAGATGCTTGATCTACCTGCAGGGTTGATGGTATTGTCACCTGGTCTTCTGCAGTGGCAGATGTTGGTTCTCCCTGCATGGCTGGTTGGATTCTCACCTGGCTCTCCTGCAGGAGCAAATGCTGGTTCTCCCTGAAGGGCTGGTGTGATTCTCACCTGGGTCTCTTGCAGCTTCAGATGCTGGATCTCCCTGCAGGGCTGGTGGGATTCTCACCTGCGTCTCCTGCAGGTGCAGATGCTGGTTCTCCCTGCAGGGCTGGGGGGATTCTCACCTGCGTCTCCTGCAGGTGCTGATGCTGTTTCTCTCTGCAGGGCTGTTGGGATTCTCAACTGGGTCTCGTGCAGGTGCCGATGCTGGATATCTCTGCAGCGCTGGTGGGATTCTCACCTGGTTCTCCTGAAGGTGCAGATGCTGGTTGTCCCTGCAGGGCTGGTGGGATTCTCACCTGGGCCTCCTGCAGGTGCAGGTGCTGGTTCTCTTTGCAGGGCTGGTGGGATTCTTACCTGGGTCTCCTGCAGGTGCAGATGGTGGTTCTCCCTGAACAGCTGTTGGGATTGTCATCTGGGTATACTGCATGTGCAGATGCTGGATCTCCCTGCAGGGCTGTTGGGATTCTCACCTGGGTGTCCTGCAGGTGCAGATGCTGGTTCTCCCTGCAGGGCTGGTGGGATTGTCACCTGGGTCTCCTGCAGGTGCAGATGCTGGATCTCTGTTCAGAGCTGGTGGTATTCTCACCTGGGTATCCTGCAGGTGCAGATGCTGGTTCTTCCTGCAGGGCTGGTGGGATTGTCAACTGGGCCCCCTGCATGTGCAGATGCTGGTTTTCCTTGCCCAGCTGTTGGGATTCTCACCTGGGTTCCCTGCAGGTGTAAATGCTGTTTCTCCCAGCAGGGCTGGTGGGATTCTCACCAGGGTCTATCCTTTGGGTGCAGATTCTGGTTCTCCCTGCAGGGCTGGTGGGATTCTCACCTGCGTCTCCTGCAGGTGCAGATGCTGGTTCTCTCTGCAGGGCTGGGGGGATTCTCACCTGGGTCTCGTGCAGGTGCAGATGCTGGATATCTCTGCAGCGCTGGTGGGATTCTCACCTGGATCTCCTGAAGGTGCAGATGCTGGTTGTCCCTGTAGGGCTGTTGGGATTCTCACCTGGGTCTCTCTTGTCCGTGCAGATGCTGGATCTCCCTGCAGGGCTGGTGGGATTCTCACCTGGGTCTCCTGAAGGTACAGATGCTATTTCTCTCTGCAAGGGCGGTGGGATTCTCACCTGGGTCTCTTGCAGGTGCAGGTGCTGGATCTCTCTTCAGCGCTGGTGGTGTTCTCACCTGGCTGTCCTGCAGGTGCAGATGCTGGTTCTCCATGCATGGCTGGTGGGATTCTCACCTGGGTCTCCTGCCGGTGCAGATGCTGGTTCTCTCTTCAGCGCTCGTGGTATTCTCACCAGGGTGTCCTGCAGGTGCAGATGCTGGTTCTCACTGCAGGGCTGGTGGGATTGTCACCTGGGCCCTCTGCTGGTGCAGATGCTGGATTTCCTTGCACGGCTCCTGGGATTGTCACCTGCGTTCCCTGTAGGTGCAAATGCAGGTTCTCCCAGTAGGGCTGGTGGGATTCTCACCTGCGTCTATCCTGTGGGTGCAGATGCTGGATCTCCCTGCAGGGCTGGTGTGATTCTTACCTGGCTCTCTTTCCAGTGCAGATGCTGGTTCTCCCTTCACAGCTGGTGGGATTGTCACCTGGGTCTCCTGCTGGTACAGGTGCTGGTTCTCCCTGCAGGGCTGTTGGGATTCTCACCTGGTTCTCCTGCAGGTCCAAATGCTGGTTCTCCATGCAGGGCTGGTGGGATTCTCACCTGGGTCTGCTGCAGGTGCAGATGATGGTTCTCCCTGCAGGGCTGGTGGGATTCTCACCTGCGTCTCCTGCAGGTGCAGATGATGGTTCTCCCTGCAGGGCTGTTGGGATTGTCAAGTGGGTCTCGTGCAGGTGCCGATGCTGGATATCTCTGCAGCGCTGGTGGGATTCTCACCTGGATCTCCTGAAGGTGCAGATGCTGGTTGTCCCTGCAGGCCTGGTGGGATTCTCACCTGGGCCTCCTGCCGGTGCAGGTGCTGGTTCTCTGTGCAGGGCTGGTGGGATTCTCACCTGGGTCTCCTGCAGGTGCAGATGGTGGTTCTCCCTGAACAGCTGTTGGGATTGTCATGTGGGTATACTGCATGTGCAGATGCTGGATCTCCCTGCAGGGCTGTTGGGATTCTCACCTGGGTGTCCTGCAGGGGCAGATGCTGGTTCTCCCTGCAGGGCTGGTGGGATTGTCACCTGGGTCTCCTGCAGGTGCAGATGCTGGATCTCTCTTCAGCGTTGGTGGTATTCTCACATGGGTGGCCTGCAGGTGCAGATGCTGGTTCTCCCTGCAGGGCTGGTGGGATTGTCACCTGGGCCCTCTGCAGGTGCAGATGCTGGTTTTCCTTGCACAGCTGTTGGGATTGTCTCCTGGGTCCCCTGCAGGTGCAAATGCAGGTTCTCCCAGTAGGGCTGGTGCGATTCTCACCTGGGTCTATCCTGTGGGTGCAGATGCTGGATCTCACTGCAGGGCTGAATTTATTCTCACCTGTGTCTCCTTCAGGTTCAGAAGCTGGTTCTCCCTGCAGGGCTGGCGGGATGCTCACCTGGGCCTCCTGCAGGTGCAGTAGCTGGTTCTTCCTGCAGGGCTCGTGTGATTCTCACCTGGGTTTCTTGCAGCTTCAGATGCTGGATCTCCCTGCAGGGCTGGTGGGATTCTCACCTGCATCTCCTGCAGGTGCAGATGCTGGATCTCCCTCCAGGGCTGGGGGGATTCTCACCTGCGTCTCCTGCAGGTGCTGATGCTGTTTCTCTCTGCAGGGCTGTTGGGATTCTCAACTGGGTCTCGTGCAGGTGCAGATGCTGGATATCTCGCAGCGCTGGTGGGATTCTCACCTGGATCTCCTGAAGGTGCAGATGCTGGTTCTCCCTGCAGGGCTGGTGGGATTCTCACCTGGGTCTCTTGCAGGTGCCGATGCTGGATCTCTCCTCAGCGCTGGTGGTATTCTCACCTGGGTGTCGTTCAGGTGGAGATGCTCGTTCTCCCTGCAGCGCTGATGGTATCCTCACAGGGTTGTCCTGCAGGTGCAGATGCTGGGTCTCCCTGCAGGGCTGGTGGGATTGTCACCTGGTTCCCCTGCAGGTGCAAATGCAGGTTCTCCCAGTAGGGCTGGTGGGATTCTCACCTCGGTCTGTCCTGTGGGTGCAGATGCTAGATCTCACTGCAAGGCTGAATTTATTCTCACCTGTGTCTCCTTCAGGTTCAGAAGCTGGTTCTCCCTGCAGGGCTGGTGGGATTCTCACCTGGGTCTCCGGCAGGTGTAAATGCTGGATCTCCCTGCAGGGCTGTAGGGATTCTCTACTTGGTGTTTTGCCGGTGCAGATGCTGGTTCTCTCTGCAGGGCTGGTGGTATACTCACCTGGGTCTCCTGCAGGTGCATATGCTGGTTCTCTCTGCAGGGCTGGTGGTATACTCAACTGGGTCTCCTGCAGGTGCAGATGCTGGTTCTCTCTGCAGGGCTGTTGGGATTCTCACCTGGGTCTCTTGCAGGTGCATAAGTTGGTTTTCCTGCAGGGTTGGTGGGTTTCTCACCTGGGTCTCCTGCAGGTGCAGATGCTTGATCTACCTGCAGGGTTGATGGTATTGTCACCTGGTCTTCTGCAGTGGCAGATGTTGGTTCTCCCTGCATGGCTGGTTGGATTCTCACCTGGCTGTCCTGCAGGAGCAAATGCTGGTTCTCCTTGAAGGGCTGGTGTGATTCTCACCTGGGTCTCTTGCAGGTGCTGAACCTGTTTCTCTCTGCAGGGCTGTTGGGATTCTCAACTGGGTCTCGTGCAGGTGCAGATGCTGGATATCTCTGCAGCGCTGGTGGGATTCTCACCTGGATCTCCTGACGGTGTAGATGCTGGTTGTCCCTGTAGGGCTGTTGGGATTCTCACCTGGGTCTCTCTTGTCCGTGCAGATGCTGGATCTCCCTGCAGGGCTGGTGGGATTCTCACCTGGGTCTCCTGAAGGTACAGATGCTATTTCTCTCTGCAAGGGCAGTGGGATTCTCACCTGGGTCTCTTGCAGGTGCAGGTGCTGGATCTCTCTTCAGCGCTGGTGGTGTTCTCACCTGGCTGTCCTGCAGGTGCAGATGCTGGTTCTCCATGCATGGCTGGTGGGATTCTCACCTGGGTCTCCTGCCGGTGCAGATGCTGGATCTCTCTTCAGCGCTCGTATTCTCACCAGGGTGTGCTGCAGGTGCAGATGCTGGTTCTCACTGCAGGGCTGGTGGGATTGTCACCTGGGCCCTCTGCTGGTGCAGATGCTGGTTTTCCTTGCACGGCTCCTGGGATTGTCACCTGCGTTCCCTGTAGGTGCAAATGCAGGTTCTCCCAGTAGGGCTGGTGGGATTCTCACCTGCGTCTATCCTGTGGGTGCAGATGCTGGCTCTCCCTGCATGGCTGGTGGGATTGTCACCTGGGTCTCCTGCAGGAACAGGTGCTGGTTCTCTCTGCAGGGCTGGTGTGATTCTTTCCTGGCTCTCTTTCCAGTGCAGATGCTGGTTCTCCCTTCACAGCTGGTGGGATTGTCACCTGGGTCTCCTGCTGGTACAGGTGCTGGTTCTCCCTGCAGGGCTGTTGGGATTCTCACCTGGTTCTCTCTTGTAGGTGCCAATGCTGGTTATCCATGCAGGGCTGTTGGGATTCTCACCTGGGTCTCCTGCAGGTCCAAATGCTAGTTCTCCATGCAGGGCTGTTGGGATTCTCACGTGGGTCTGCTGCAGGTGCAGATGATGGTTCTTCGTGCAAGGGTGGTGGCATTCTCACCTGGGTCTCCTGCGGCTGCAGATGATGGATGTCTCTGCAGCGCTGTTGGGATTCTCACCTTGGTCTCCTGCAGGTGCAGACGCTGGATTGCAGGAATGGTGGGATTCTCACCTGTGTCTGCTGAACGAGCTGATGCTGGTTCTCCCTGCAAGGCTTGTCGGATTCTCACCTGCATGTCCCGAAGGTGCAGATGCTGGATCTTCCTGCAGGGACGGTGAGATTCTCATCTGTTTTTCCTGCAGGTGCAGAAGGTGGTTCTCCTGGAGGGCTGGTGGTATTCTTACATGGGTTTCCTGCAGGTGCAGATGCTGGTTCCCTCTGCAGGGCCGTTGAGATTGTCACCTGGGTCTCCTGCAGGTGCAGATGCTTGTTTGCCCTGCAGGTCTTTTGGGATTCTCACCTGGGTCTCCAGCAGGTGTAAATGTAGGATCTCCCTGAAGGGCTGGTGTGATTCTTACCTGGCTCTCTTTCCAGTGCAGATGCTGGTTCTCCGTTCACAGCTGGTGGGATTGTCACCTGGGTCTCCTGCTGGTACAGGTGCTTGTTCTCCCTGCAGGGCTGTTGGGATTCTCACCTGGGTCTCTCTTGTAGGTGCCAATGCTGGTTATCCATGCAGGGCTGTTGGGATTCTCACCTGGGTCTCCTGCAGGTCCAAATGCTAGTTCTCCATGCAGGGCTGGTGGGATTCTCACCTGGGTCTGCTGCAGGTGCAGATTATGGTTCTTCGTGCAAGGGTGGTGGCATTCTCACCTGGGTCTCCTGCAGCTGCAGATGATGGATGTCTCTGCAGTGCTGTTGGGATTCTCACCTTGGTCTCCTGCAGGTGCAGACGCTGGATTGCAGGAATGGTGGGATTCTCACCTGTGTCTGCTGAACGTGCTGATGCTGGTTCTCCCTGCAAGGCTTGTCGGATTCTCACCTGCATGTCCCGAAGGTGCAGATGCTGGATCTTCCTGCAGGGATGGTGAGATTCTCATCTGTTTTTCCTGCAGGTGCAGAAGCTGGTTCTCCTGGAGGGCTGGTGGTATTCTTACATGGGTTTCCTGCAGGTGCAGATGCTGGTTCCCTCTGCATGGCCGTTGAGATCGTCACCTGGGTCTCCTGAATGTGCAGGTGCTTGTTTGCCCTGCAGGGCTGGTGGTATTCTCACCTGGGTCTCCTGCAGGTGCAGATGCTGGTTCTCTCTGCAGGTCTGATGGTATTCTCACCTGTGTCTCCTTCAGGTTCAGAAGCTGGTTCTCCCTGCAGGGCTGACGGGATGCTCACCTGGGCCTAATGCAGGTGCAGTAGCTGGTTCTCCCTGCAGGGCTGGTGTGATTCTCACCTGGGTCTCCTGCAGCTTCAGATGCTGGATCTCCCTGCAGGGCTGGTGGGATTCTCACCTGCGTCTCCTGCAGGTGCAGATGCTGGTTCTCCCTGCAGGGCTGGGGGGATTCTCACCTGCGTCTCCTGCAGGTGCTGATGCTGTTTCTCTCTGCAGGGCTGTTGGGATTCTGAACTGGGTCTCGTGCAGGTGCCGATGCTGGATATCTCTGCAGCGCTGGTGGGATTCTCACCTGGATCTCCTGAAGGTGCAGATGCTGGTTGTCCCTGCAGGGCTGTTGGGATTCTCACCTGGGCCTCCTGCAGGTGCAGGTGCTGGTTCTCTGTGCAGGGCTGGTGGGATTCTCACCTGGGTCTCCTGCAGGTGCAGATGCTGGATCTCTCTTCAGCGTTGGTGGTATTCTCACATGGGTGGCCTGCAGGTGCAGATGCTGGTTCTCCCTGCAGGGCTGGTGGGATTGTCACCTGAGCCCTCTGCAGGTGCAGATGCTGGTTTTCCTTGCACGGCTGTTGGGACTGTGTCCTGGGTCCCCTGCAGGTGCAAATGCAGGTTCTCCCAGTAGGGCTGGTGCGATTCTCACCTGGGTCTGTCCTGTGAGTGCAGATGCTGGATCTCACTGCAGGGCTGAATTTATTCTCACCTGTGTCTCCTTCAGGTTCAGAAGCTGGTTCTCCCTGCAGGGCTGGCGGGATGCTCACCTGGGCCTCCTGCAGGTGCAGTAGCTGGTTCTTCCTGCAGGGCTCGTGTGATTCTCACCTGGGTTTCTTGCAGCTTCAGATGCTGGATCTCCCTGCAGGGCTGGTGGGATTCTCACCTGCATCTCCTGCAGGTGCAGATGCTGGATCTCCCTGCAGGGCTGGGGGGGATTCTCACCTGCGTCTCCTGCAGGTGCTGATGCTGTTTCTCTCTGCAGGGCTGTTGGGATTCTCAACTGGGTCTCGTGCAGGTGCAGATGCTGGATATCTCGCAGCGCTGGTGGGATTCTCACCTGGATCTCCTGAAGGTGCAGATGCTGGTTCTCTCTGCAAGGGTGGTGGGATTCCCACCTGGATCTCCTGCAGGTTCAGATGGTGTTTCTCCCTGCACAGTTGTTGGGATTGTCATCTGGGTCTACTGCATGTGCAGATGCTGGATCTCCCTGCAGGGCTGGTGGGATTCTTACCTGGCTCTCTTTCCAGTGCAGATGCTGGTTCTCCCTGCATGGCTGGTGGGATTGTCACCTGGGTCTCCTGCAGGTGCAGGTGCTGGTTCTCCCTGCATGACTGGTGGGATTGTCACCTGGGTCTCCTGCAGGTACAGGTGCTGGTTCTCTCTGCAGGGCTGGTGGGATTCTCACGTGGGTCTCTTGAAGGTCCAGATGCTGTTTCCCCCTGCAGAGCAGGTGGGTTTCTCATATAGGTGTCGTGCCGGTGCAGATGCTGGCTCTCCCTGCAGGGCTGTTGGGATGCTCACCTGGGCCTCCTGCAGGTGCAGTTGGTGCTTCTCCATGCAGGACTGTTGGGATTCTCACCTGGTCCTCCTACAGGTGGAGTTGCTCGTTCTCCCTGCAGGCCTGGTAGGATTGTCACCTGGGTCTCCTGAAGGTACAGATGCTGGTTCTCCATCCAGGGCTGGTGGGATTCTCACCTGGGTCTGCTGCAGATGCAGATGATGGTTCTTCGTGCAAGGGTGGTGGCATTCTCACCTGGGTCTCCTGCAGCTGCAGATGATGGATGTCTCTGCAGCGCTGTTGGGATTCTCACCTTGGTCTCCTGCAGGTGCAGACGCTGGATTGCAGGAATGGTGGGATTCTCACCTGTGTCTGCTGAACGTGCTGATGCTGGTTCTCCCTGCAAGGCTTGTCGGATTCTCACCTGCGTGTCCCGAAGGTGCAGATGCTGGATGTTCCTGCAGGGATGGTGAGATTCTCATCTGTTTTTCCTGCAGGTGCAGAAGGTGGTTCTCCTGGAGGGCTGGTGGTATTCTTACATGGGTTTCCTGCAGGTGCAGATGCTGGTTCCCTCTGCATGGCCGTTGAGATTGTCACCTGGGTCTCCTGTATGTGCAGATGCTTGTTTGCCCTGCAGGGCTGGTGGTATTCTCACCTGGGTCTCCTGCAGGTGCAGATGCTGGTTCTCTCTGCAGGTCTGATGGTATTCTCACCTGTGTCTCCTTCAGTTTCAGAAGCTGGTTCTCCCTGCAGGGCTGACGGGATGCTCACCTGGGCCTAATGCAGGTGCAGTAGCTGGTTCTCCGTGCAGGGCTGGTGTGATTCTCACCTGGGTCTCTTGCAGCTTCAGATGCTGGATCTCCCTGCAGGGCTGGTGGGATTCTCACCTGCGTCTCCTGCAGGTGCAGATGCTGGTTCTCCCTGCAGGGCTGGGGGGATTCTCACCTGCGTCTCCTGCAGGTGCTGATGCTGTTTCTCTCTGCAGGGCTGTTGGGATTCTGAACTGGGTCTCGTGCAGGTGCCGATGCTGGATATCTCTGCAGCGCTGGTGGGATTCTCACCTGGATCTCCTGAAGGTGCAGATGCTGGTTGTCCCTGCAGGGCTGTTGGGATTCTCACCTGGGCCTCCTGCAGGTGCAGGTGCTGGTTCTCTGTGCAGGGCTGGTGGGATTCTCACCTGGGTCTCGTGCAGGTGCAGATGCTGGTTGTCCCTGCAGGGCTGGTGGGATTCTCACCTGGGTCTCTTGCAGCTTCAGATGCTGGATCTCCCTGCAGGGCTGGTGGGATTCTCACCTGCATCTCCTGCAGGTGCAGATGCTGGTTCTCCCTGCAGGGCTGGGGGGATTCTCACCTGCATCTCCTGCAGGTGCTGATGCTGTTTCTCTCTGCAGGGCTGTTGGGATTCTCACCTGGGTCTCGTGCAGGTGCAGATGCTGGTTGTCCCTGCAGGGCTGGTGGGATTCTCACCTGGGTCTCCTGAAGGTACAGATGCTTGTTGTCCCTTCAGGGCTGTTGGTATTCTCTCCTGGGTCTCTCTTGTCCGTGCAGATGCTGGATCTCCCTGCAGGGCTGGTTGGATTCTCACCTGGGTCTCCTGAAGGTACAAATGCTGTATCTCTCTGCACGGGCGGTGGGATTCTCACCTGGGTCTCCTGCAGGTGCAGGTGCCGGTTCTCCGTGGAGGGCTGGTGGGATTCTCACCTGGGTGTCCTGCAGGTGCATTTGCTGTTTCTCTGTGCAGGGCTCGTGTGATTCTCACCTGGGTCTCCAGCAGGTGCAGATGGTGCTTCTCCCCGCACAGCTGTTGGGATTTTCATCTGGGTCTACTGCGTTTGCAGATGCTGGATCTCCCTGCAGGGCTGGTGGGATTCTCCCCTGGGTCTCCTGCAGGTGCAGATGCTGGATCTCTCTTCAGCGCTGGTGCCGTTCTCACTTGGGTGTCCTGCAGGAGCAGATGCTGGTTCTCACTGCAGGGCTGGTGGGATTGTCACCTGGGTCTCCTGCAGGTGCAGATGCTGGATCTCTCTTCAGCACTGGTGGTATTCTCACCTGGGAGTCCTGCAGAGCTGGTGGGAGTCTCACCTGGGCCCTCTGCAGGTGCAGATGCCGGTTTTCCTTACACGGCTGTTGGGATATTCAACTGGGTTCCCTGCAGGTGCAAGTGCAGGTTCTCCCAGTAGGGCTGGTGGGATTCTCACCTGGGTCTATCCTGTGGGTGCAGATGCTGGATCTCCCTGCAGGGCTGGTGGGATTCTCACCTGGGTCTCTTGCAGGTGCCGATGCTGGATCTCTCCTCAGCGCCGGTGGTATTCTCACCTGGGTGTCCTTCAGGTGGAGATGCTCGTTCTCCCTGCAGGGCAGGTGGGATTGTCACCTGGGTCTCCTGAAGGTACAGATGCTGGTTCTCCCTGCAGGGCTGGTGGGATTGTCACCTGGGTCTCCTGCAGGTGCAGATGCTGGATCTCTCTTCAGCGCTGGTGTTATCCTCACAGGGGTGTCCTGCAGGTGCAGATGCTGGTTCTCCCTGCAGGGCTGGTGGGATTGTCACCTGGGCCCTCTGCAGGTTCAGATGCTGGTTTTCCTTGCACGGCTGTTGGGATTGTCACCTGGATCCCCTGCAGGTGCAAATGCAGGTTCTCCCAGTAGGGCTGGTGGGATTCTCACCTCGGTCTGTCCTGTGGGTGCAGATGCTAGATCTCACTGCAAGGCTGAATTTATTCTCACCTGTGTCTCCTTCAGGTTCAGAAGCTGGTTCTCCCTGCAGGGCTGGTGGGATTCTCACCTGGGTCTCCGGCAGGTGTAAATGCTGGATCTACCTGCAGGGCTGTAGGGATTCTCTACTTGGTGTTTTGCCGGTGCAGATGCTGGTTCTCTCTGCAGGGCTGGTGGTATACTCACCTGGGTCTCCTGCAGGTGCATATGCTGGTTCTCTCTGCAGGGCTGGTGGTATACTCAACTGGGTCTCCTGCAGGTGCAGATGCTGGTTCTCTCTGCAGGGCTGTTGGGATTCTCACCTGGGTCTCTTGCAGGTGCATAAGTTGGTTTTCCTGCAGGGTTGTTGGGTTTCTCACCTGGGTCTCCTGCAGGTGCAGATGCTTGATCTACCTGCAGGGTTGATGGTATTGTCACCTGGTCTTCTGCAGTGGCAGATGTTGGTTCTCCCTGCATGGCTGGTTGGATTCTCACCTGGCTCTCCTGCAGGAGCAAATGCTGGTTCTCCCTGAAGGGCTGGTGTGATTCTCACCTGGGTCTCTTGCAGCTTCAGATGCTGGATCTCCCTGCAGGGCTGGTGGGATTCTCACCTGCGTCTCCTGCAGGTGCAGATGCTGGTTCTCCCTGCAGGGCTGGGGGGATTCTCACCTGCGTCTCCTGCAGGTGCTGATGCTGTTTCTCTCTGCAGGGCTGTTGGGATTCTCAACTGGGTCTCGTGCAGGTGCCGATGCTGGATATCTCTGCAGCGCTGGTGGGATTCTCACCTGGTTCTCCTGAAGGTGCAGATGCTGGTTGTCCCTGCAGGGCTGGTGGGATTCTCACCTGGGCCTCCTGCAGGTGCAGGTGCTGGTTCTCTTTGCAGGGCTGGTGGGATTCTTACCTGGGTCTCCTGCAGGTGCAGATGGTGGTTCTCCCTGAACAGCTGTTGGGATTGTCATCTGGGTATACTGCATGTGCAGATGCTGGATCTCCCTGCAGGGCTGTTGGGATTCTCACCTGGGTGTCCTGCAGGTGCAGATGCTGGTTCTCCCTGCAGGGCTGGTGGGATTGTCACCTGGGTCTCCTGCAGGTGCAGATGCTGGATCTCTGTTCAGAGCTGGTGGTATTCTCACCTGGGTATCCTGCAGGTGCAGATGCTGGTTCTTCCTGCAGGGCTGGTGGGATTGTCAACTGGGCCCCCTGCATGTGCAGATGCTGGTTTTCCTTGCCCAGCTGTTGGGATTCTCACCTGGGTTCCCTGCAGGTGTAAATGCTGTTTCTCCCAGCAGGGCTGGTGGGATTCTCACCAGGGTCTATCCTTTGGGTGCAGATTCTGGTTCTCCCTGCAGGGCTGGTGGGATTCTCACCTGCGTCTCCTGCAGGTGCAGATGCTGGTTCTCTCTGCAGGGCTGGGGGGATTCTCACCTGGGTCTCGTGCAGGTGCAGATGCTGGATATCTCTGCAGCGCTGGTGGGATTCTCACCTGGATCTCCTGAAGGTGCAGATGCTGGTTGTCCCTGTAGGGCTGTTGGGATTCTCACCTGGGTCTCTCTTGTCCGTGCAGATGCTGGATCTCCCTGCAGGGCTGGTGGGATTCTCACCTGGGTCTCCTGAAGGTACAGATGCTATTTCTCTCTGCAAGGGCGGTGGGATTCTCACCTGGGTCTCTTGCAGGTGCAGGTGCTGGATCTCTCTTCAGCGCTGGTGGTGTTCTCACCTGGCTGTCCTGCAGGTGCAGATGCTGGTTCTCCATGCATGGCTGGTGGGATTCTCACCTGGGTCTCCTGCCGGTGCAGATGCTGGTTCTCTCTTCAGCGCTCGTGGTATTCTCACCAGGGTGTCCTGCAGGTGCAGATGCTGGTTCTCACTGCAGGGCTGGTGGGATTGTCACCTGGGCCCTCTGCTGGTGCAGATGCTGGATTTCCTTGCACGGCTCCTGGGATTGTCACCTGCGTTCCCTGTAGGTGCAAATGCAGGTTCTCCCAGTAGGGCTGGTGGGATTCTCACCTGCGTCTATCCTGTGGGTGCAGATGCTGGATCTCCCTGCAGGGCTGGTGTGATTCTTACCTGGCTCTCTTTCCAGTGCAGATGCTGGTTCTCCCTTCACAGCTGGTGGGATTGTCACCTGGGTCTCCTGCTGGTACAGGTGCTGGTTCTCCCTGCAGGGCTGTTGGGATTCTCACCTGGTTCTCCTGCAGGTCCAAATGCTGGTTCTCCATGCAGGGCTGGTGGGATTCTCACCTGGGTCTGCTGCAGGTGCAGATGATGGTTCTCCCTGCAGGGCTGGTGGGATTCTCACCTGCGTCTCCTGCAGGTGCAGATGATGGTTCTCCCTGCAGGGCTGTTGGGATTGTCAAGTGGGTCTCGTGCAGGTGCCGATGCTGGATATCTCTGCAGCGCTGGTGGGATTCTCACCTGGATCTCCTGAAGGTGCAGATGCTGGTTGTCCCTGCAGGCCTGGTGGGATTCTCACCTGGGCCTCCTGCCGGTGCAGGTGCTGGTTCTCTGTGCAGGGCTGGTGGGATTCTCACCTGGGTCTCCTGCAGGTGCAGATGGTGGTTCTCCCTGAACAGCTGTTGGGATTGTCATGTGGGTATACTGCATGTGCAGATGCTGGATCTCCCTGCAGGGCTGTTGGGATTCTCACCTGGGTGTCCTGCAGGGGCAGATGCTGGTTCTCCCTGCAGGGCTGGTGGGATTGTCACCTGGGTCTCCTGCAGGTGCAGATGCTGGATCTCTCTTCAGCGTTGGTGGTATTCTCACATGGGTGGCCTGCAGGTGCAGATGCTGGTTCTCCCTGCAGGGCTGGTGGGATTGTCACCTGGGCCCTCTGCAGGTGCAGATGCTGGTTTTCCTTGCACAGCTGTTGGGATTGTCTCCTGGGTCCCCTGCAGGTGCAAATGCAGGTTCTCCCAGTAGGGCTGGTGCGATTCTCACCTGGGTCTATCCTGTGGGTGCAGATGCTGGATCTCACTGCAGGGCTGAATTTATTCTCACCTGTGTCTCCTTCAGGTTCAGAAGCTGGTTCTCCCTGCAGGGCTGGCGGGATGCTCACCTGGGCCTCCTGCAGGTGCAGTAGCTGGTTCTTCCTGCAGGGCTCGTGTGATTCTCACCTGGGTTTCTTGCAGCTTCAGATGCTGGATCTCCCTGCAGGGCTGGTGGGATTCTCACCTGCATCTCCTGCAGGTGCAGATGCTGGATCTCCCTCCAGGGCTGGGGGGATTCTCACCTGCGTCTCCTGCAGGTGCTGATGCTGTTTCTCTCTGCAGGGCTGTTGGGATTCTCAACTGGGTCTCGTGCAGGTGCAGATGCTGGATATCTCGCAGCGCTGGTGGGATTCTCACCTGGATCTCCTGAAGGTGCAGATGCTGGTTCTCCCTGCAGGGCTGGTGGGATTCTCACCTGGGTCTCTTGCAGGTGCCGATGCTGGATCTCTCCTCAGCGCTGGTGGTATTCTCACCTGGGTGTCGTTCAGGTGGAGATGCTCGTTCTCCCTGCAGCGCTGATGGTATCCTCACAGGGTTGTCCTGCAGGTGCAGATGCTGGGTCTCCCTGCAGGGCTGGTGGGATTGTCACCTGGTTCCCCTGCAGGTGCAAATGCAGGTTCTCCCAGTAGGGCTGGTGGGATTCTCACCTCGGTCTGTCCTGTGGGTGCAGATGCTAGATCTCACTGCAAGGCTGAATTTATTCTCACCTGTGTCTCCTTCAGGTTCAGAAGCTGGTTCTCCCTGCAGGGCTGGTGGGATTCTCACCTGGGTCTCCGGCAGGTGTAAATGCTGGATCTCCCTGCAGGGCTGTAGGGATTCTCTACTTGGTGTTTTGCCGGTGCAGATGCTGGTTCTCTCTGCAGGGCTGGTGGTATACTCACCTGGGTCTCCTGCAGGTGCATATGCTGGTTCTCTCTGCAGGGCTGGTGGTATACTCAACTGGGTCTCCTGCAGGTGCAGATGCTGGTTCTCTCTGCAGGGCTGTTGGGATTCTCACCTGGGTCTCTTGCAGGTGCATAAGTTGGTTTTCCTGCAGGGTTGGTGGGTTTCTCACCTGGGTCTCCTGCAGGTGCAGATGCTTGATCTACCTGCAGGGTTGATGGTATTGTCACCTGGTCTTCTGCAGTGGCAGATGTTGGTTCTCCCTGCATGGCTGGTTGGATTCTCACCTGGCTGTCCTGCAGGAGCAAATGCTGGTTCTCCTTGAAGGGCTGGTGTGATTCTCACCTGGGTCTCTTGCAGGTGCTGAACCTGTTTCTCTCTGCAGGGCTGTTGGGATTCTCAACTGGGTCTCGTGCAGGTGCAGATGCTGGATATCTCTGCAGCGCTGGTGGGATTCTCACCTGGATCTCCTGACGGTGTAGATGCTGGTTGTCCCTGTAGGGCTGTTGGGATTCTCACCTGGGTCTCTCTTGTCCGTGCAGATGCTGGATCTCCCTGCAGGGCTGGTGGGATTCTCACCTGGGTCTCCTGAAGGTACAGATGCTATTTCTCTCTGCAAGGGCAGTGGGATTCTCACCTGGGTCTCTTGCAGGTGCAGGTGCTGGATCTCTCTTCAGCGCTGGTGGTGTTCTCACCTGGCTGTCCTGCAGGTGCAGATGCTGGTTCTCCATGCATGGCTGGTGGGATTCTCACCTGGGTCTCCTGCCGGTGCAGATGCTGGATCTCTCTTCAGCGCTCGTATTCTCACCAGGGTGTGCTGCAGGTGCAGATGCTGGTTCTCACTGCAGGGCTGGTGGGATTGTCACCTGGGCCCTCTGCTGGTGCAGATGCTGGTTTTCCTTGCACGGCTCCTGGGATTGTCACCTGCGTTCCCTGTAGGTGCAAATGCAGGTTCTCCCAGTAGGGCTGGTGGGATTCTCACCTGCGTCTATCCTGTGGGTGCAGATGCTGGCTCTCCCTGCATGGCTGGTGGGATTGTCACCTGGGTCTCCTGCAGGAACAGGTGCTGGTTCTCTCTGCAGGGCTGGTGTGATTCTTTCCTGGCTCTCTTTCCAGTGCAGATGCTGGTTCTCCCTTCACAGCTGGTGGGATTGTCACCTGGGTCTCCTGCTGGTACAGGTGCTGGTTCTCCCTGCAGGGCTGTTGGGATTCTCACCTGGTTCTCTCTTGTAGGTGCCAATGCTGGTTATCCATGCAGGGCTGTTGGGATTCTCACCTGGGTCTCCTGCAGGTCCAAATGCTAGTTCTCCATGCAGGGCTGTTGGGATTCTCACGTGGGTCTGCTGCAGGTGCAGATGATGGTTCTTCGTGCAAGGGTGGTGGCATTCTCACCTGGGTCTCCTGCGGCTGCAGATGATGGATGTCTCTGCAGCGCTGTTGGGATTCTCACCTTGGTCTCCTGCAGGTGCAGACGCTGGATTGCAGGAATGGTGGGATTCTCACCTGTGTCTGCTGAACGAGCTGATGCTGGTTCTCCCTGCAAGGCTTGTCGGATTCTCACCTGCATGTCCCGAAGGTGCAGATGCTGGATCTTCCTGCAGGGACGGTGAGATTCTCATCTGTTTTTCCTGCAGGTGCAGAAGGTGGTTCTCCTGGAGGGCTGGTGGTATTCTTACATGGGTTTCCTGCAGGTGCAGATGCTGGTTCCCTCTGCAGGGCCGTTGAGATTGTCACCTGGGTCTCCTGCAGGTGCAGATGCTTGTTTGCCCTGCAGGTCTTTTGGGATTCTCACCTGGGTCTCCAGCAGGTGTAAATGTAGGATCTCCCTGAAGGGCTGGTGTGATTCTTACCTGGCTCTCTTTCCAGTGCAGATGCTGGTTCTCCGTTCACAGCTGGTGGGATTGTCACCTGGGTCTCCTGCTGGTACAGGTGCTTGTTCTCCCTGCAGGGCTGTTGGGATTCTCACCTGGGTCTCTCTTGTAGGTGCCAATGCTGGTTATCCATGCAGGGCTGTTGGGATTCTCACCTGGGTCTCCTGCAGGTCCAAATGCTAGTTCTCCATGCAGGGCTGGTGGGATTCTCACCTGGGTCTGCTGCAGGTGCAGATTATGGTTCTTCGTGCAAGGGTGGTGGCATTCTCACCTGGGTCTCCTGCAGCTGCAGATGATGGATGTCTCTGCAGTGCTGTTGGGATTCTCACCTTGGTCTCCTGCAGGTGCAGACGCTGGATTGCAGGAATGGTGGGATTCTCACCTGTGTCTGCTGAACGTGCTGATGCTGGTTCTCCCTGCAAGGCTTGTCGGATTCTCACCTGCATGTCCCGAAGGTGCAGATGCTGGATCTTCCTGCAGGGATGGTGAGATTCTCATCTGTTTTTCCTGCAGGTGCAGAAGCTGGTTCTCCTGGAGGGCTGGTGGTATTCTTACATGGGTTTCCTGCAGGTGCAGATGCTGGTTCCCTCTGCATGGCCGTTGAGATCGTCACCTGGGTCTCCTGAATGTGCAGGTGCTTGTTTGCCCTGCAGGGCTGGTGGTATTCTCACCTGGGTCTCCTGCAGGTGCAGATGCTGGTTCTCTCTGCAGGTCTGATGGTATTCTCACCTGTGTCTCCTTCAGGTTCAGAAGCTGGTTCTCCCTGCAGGGCTGACGGGATGCTCACCTGGGCCTAATGCAGGTGCAGTAGCTGGTTCTCCCTGCAGGGCTGGTGTGATTCTCACCTGGGTCTCCTGCAGCTTCAGATGCTGGATCTCCCTGCAGGGCTGGTGGGATTCTCACCTGCGTCTCCTGCAGGTGCAGATGCTGGTTCTCCCTGCAGGGCTGGGGGGATTCTCACCTGCGTCTCCTGCAGGTGCTGATGCTGTTTCTCTCTGCAGGGCTGTTGGGATTCTGAACTGGGTCTCGTGCAGGTGCCGATGCTGGATATCTCTGCAGCGCTGGTGGGATTCTCACCTGGATCTCCTGAAGGTGCAGATGCTGGTTGTCCCTGCAGGGCTGTTGGGATTCTCACCTGGGCCTCCTGCAGGTGCAGGTGCTGGTTCTCTGTGCAGGGCTGGTGGGATTCTCACCTGGGTCTCCTGCAGGTGCAGATGCTGGATCTCTCTTCAGCGTTGGTGGTATTCTCACATGGGTGGCCTGCAGGTGCAGATGCTGGTTCTCCCTGCAGGGCTGGTGGGATTGTCACCTGAGCCCTCTGCAGGTGCAGATGCTGGTTTTCCTTGCACGGCTGTTGGGACTGTGTCCTGGGTCCCCTGCAGGTGCAAATGCAGGTTCTCCCAGTAGGGCTGGTGCGATTCTCACCTGGGTCTGTCCTGTGAGTGCAGATGCTGGATCTCACTGCAGGGCTGAATTTATTCTCACCTGTGTCTCCTTCAGGTTCAGAAGCTGGTTCTCCCTGCAGGGCTGGCGGGATGCTCACCTGGGCCTCCTGCAGGTGCAGTAGCTGGTTCTTCCTGCAGGGCTCGTGTGATTCTCACCTGGGTTTCTTGCAGCTTCAGATGCTGGATCTCCCTGCAGGGCTGGTGGGATTCTCACCTGCATCTCCTGCAGGTGCAGATGCTGGATCTCCCTGCAGGGCTGGGGGGGATTCTCACCTGCGTCTCCTGCAGGTGCTGATGCTGTTTCTCTCTGCAGGGCTGTTGGGATTCTCAACTGGGTCTCGTGCAGGTGCAGATGCTGGATATCTCGCAGCGCTGGTGGGATTCTCACCTGGATCTCCTGAAGGTGCAGATGCTGGTTCTCTCTGCAAGGGCGGTGGGATTCCCACCTGGATCTCCTGCAGGTTCAGATGGTGTTTCTCCCTGCACAGTTGTTGGGATTGTCATCTGGGTCTACTGCATGTGCAGATGCTGGATCTCCCTGCAGGGCTGGTGGGATTCTTACCTGGCTCTCTTTCCAGTGCAGATGCTGGTTCTCCCTGCATGGCTGGTGGGATTGTCACCTGGGTCTCCTGCAGGTGCAGGTGCTGGTTCTCCCTGCATGACTGGTGGGATTGTCACCTGGGTCTCCTGCAGGTACAGGTGCTGGTTCTCTCTGCAGGGCTGGTGGGATTCTCACGTGGGTCTCTTGAAGGTCCAGATGCTGTTTCCCCCTGCAGAGCAGGTGGGTTTCTCATATAGGTGTCGTGCCGGTGCAGATGCTGGCTCTCCCTGCAGGGCTGTTGGGATGCTCACCTGGGCCTCCTGCAGGTGCAGTTGGTGCTTCTCCATGCAGGACTGTTGGGATTCTCACCTGGTCCTCCTACAGGTGGAGTTGCTCGTTCTCCCTGCAGGCCTGGTAGGATTGTCACCTGGGTCTCCTGAAGGTACAGATGCTGGTTCTCCATCCAGGGCTGGTGGGATTCTCACCTGGGTCTGCTGCAGATGCAGATGATGGTTCTTCGTGCAAGGGTGGTGGCATTCTCACCTGGGTCTCCTGCAGCTGCAGATGATGGATGTCTCTGCAGCGCTGTTGGGATTCTCACCTTGGTCTCCTGCAGGTGCAGACGCTGGATTGCAGGAATGGTGGGATTCTCACCTGTGTCTGCTGAACGTGCTGATGCTGGTTCTCCCTGCAAGGCTTGTCGGATTCTCACCTGCGTGTCCCGAAGGTGCAGATGCTGGATGTTCCTGCAGGGATGGTGAGATTCTCATCTGTTTTTCCTGCAGGTGCAGAAGGTGGTTCTCCTGGAGGGCTGGTGGTATTCTTACATGGGTTTCCTGCAGGTGCAGATGCTGGTTCCCTCTGCATGGCCGTTGAGATTGTCACCTGGGTCTCCTGTATGTGCAGATGCTTGTTTGCCCTGCAGGGCTGGTGGTATTCTCACCTGGGTCTCCTGCAGGTGCAGATGCTGGTTCTCTCTGCAGGGCTGACGGGATGCTCACCTGGGCCTAATGCAGGTGCAGTAGCTGGTTCTCCGTGCAGGGCTGGTGTGATTCTCACCTGGGTCTCTTGCAGCTTCAGATGCTGGATCTCCCTGCAGGGCTGGTGGGATTCTCACCTGCGTCTCCTGCAGGTGCAGATGCTGGTTCTCCCTGCAGGGCTGGGGGGATTCTCACCTGCGTCTCCTGCAGGTGCTGATGCTGTTTCTCTCTGCAGGGCTGTTGGGATTCTGAACTGGGTCTCGTGCAGGTGCCGATGCTGGATATCTCTGCAGCGCTGGTGGGATTCTCACCTGGATCTCCTGAAGGTGCAGATGCTGGTTGTCCCTGCAGGGCTGTTGGGATTCTCACCTGGGCCTCCTGCAGGTGCAGGTGCTGGTTCTCTGTGCAGGGCTGGTGGGATTCTCACCTGGGTCTCCTGCAGGTGCAGATGGTGGTTCTCCCTGAACAGCTGTTGGGATTGTCATCTGGGTATACTGCATGTGCAGATGCTGGATCTCCCTGCTGGGCTGTTGGGATTCTCACCTGGGTGTCCTGCAGGGGCAGATGCTGGTTCTCCCTGCAGGGCTGGTGGGATTGTCACCTGGGTCTCCTGCAGGTGCAGATGCTGGATCTCTGCTCAGAGCTGGTGGTATTCTCACCTGGGTATCCTGCAGGTGCAGATGCTGGTTCTTCCTGCAGGGCTGGTGGGATTGTCAACTGGGCCCCCTGCATGTGCAGATGCTGGTTTTCCTTGCCCAGCTGTTGGGATTCTCACCTGGGTTCCCTGCAGGTGTAAATGCTGTTTCTCCCAGCAGGGCTGGTGGGATTCCTACCAGGGTCTATCCTTTGGGTGCAGATTCTGGTTCTCCCTGCAGGGCTGGTGGGATTCTCACCTGCGTCTCCTGCAGGTGCAGATGCTGGTTCTCTCTGCAGGGCTGGGGGGATTCTCACCTGCGTCTCCTGCAGGTGCTGATGCTGTTTCTCTCTGCAGGGCTGTTGGGATTCTCACCTGGGTCACGTGCAGGTGCAGATGCTGGATATCTCTGCAGCACTGGTGGGATTCTCACCTGGATCTCCTGAAGGTGCAGATGCTGGTTGTCCCTGTAGGGCTGTTGGGATTCTCACCTGGGTCTCTCTTGTCCGTGCAGATGCTGGATCTCCCTGCAGGGCTGGTGGGATTCTCACCTGGGTCTCCTGAAGGTACAGATGCTATTTCTCTCTGCAAGGGCGGTGGGATTCTCACCTGGGTCTCTTGCAGGTGCAGGTGCTGGATCTCTCTTCAGCGCTGGTGGTGTTCTCACCTGGCTGTCCTGCAGGTGCAGATGCTGGTTCTCCATGCATGGCTGGTGGGATTCTCACCTGGGTCTCCTGCCGGTGCAGATGCTGGTTCTCTCTTCAGCGCTCGTGGTATTCTCACCAGGGTGTCCTGCAGGTGCAGATGCTGGTTCTCACTGCAGGGCTGGTGGGATTGTCACCTGGGCCCTCTGCTGGTGCAGATGCTGGTTTTCCTTGCACGGCTCCTGGGATTGTCACCTGCGTTCCCTGTAGGTGCAAATGCAGGTTCTCCCAGTAGGGCTGGTGGGATTCTCACCTGCGTCTATCCTGTGGGTGCAGATGCTGGATCTCCCTGCAGGGCTGGTGTGATTCTTACCTGGCTCTCTTTCCAGTGCAGATGCTGGTTCTCCCTTCACAGCTGGTGGGATTGTCACCTGGGTCTCCTGCTGGTACAGGTGCTGGTTCTCCCTGCAGGGCTGTTGGGATTCTCACCTGGGTCTCTCCTGCAGGTGCCAGTGCTGGTTATCCATGCAGGGCTGTTGGGATTCTCACCTGGTTCTCCTGCAGGTCCAAATGCTGGTTCTCCATGCAGGGCTGGTGGGATTCTCACCTGGGTCTGCTGCAGGTGCAGATGATGGTTCTCCCTGCAGGGCTGGTGGGATTCTCACCTGCGTCTCCTGCAGGTGCAGATGATGGTTCTCCCTGCAGGGCTGTTGGGATTCTCAACTGGGTCTCGTGCAGGTGCCGATGCTGGATATCTCTGCAGCGCTGGTGGGCTTCTCACCTGGATCTCCTGAAGGTGCAGATGCTGGTTGTCCCTGCAGGCCTGGTGGGATTCTCACCTGGGCCTCCTGCCGGTGCAGGTGCTGGTTCTCTGCGCAGGGCTGGTGGGATTCTCACCTGGGTCTCCTGCAGGTGCAGATGGTGGTTCTCCCTGAACAGCTGTTGGGATTGTCATGTGGGTATACTGCAGGTGCAGATGCTGGATCTCCCTGCAGGGCTGTTGGGATTCTCACCTGGGTGTCCTGCAGGGGCAGATGCTGGTTCTCCCTGCAGGGCTGGGGGGATTCTCACCTGCGTCTCCTGCAGGTGCTGATGCTGTTTCTCTCTGCAGGGCTGTTGGGATTCTCAACTGGGTCTCGTGCAGGTGCCGATGCTGGATATCTCTGCAGCGCTGGTGGGATTCTCACCTGGTTCTCCTGAAGGTGCAGATGCTGGTTGTCCCTGCAGGGCTGGTGGGATTCTCACCTGGGCCTCCTGCAGGTGCAGGTGCTGGTTCTCTTTGCAGGGCTGGTGGGATTCTCACCTGGGTCTCCTGCAGGTGCAGATGGTGGTTCTCCCTGAACAGCTGTTGGGATTGTCATCTGGGTATACTGCATGTGCAGATGCTGGATCTCCCTGCAGGGCTGTTGGGATTCTCACCTGGGTGTCCTGCAGGTGCAGATGCTGGTTCTCCCTGCAGGGCTGGTGGGATTGTCACCTGGGTCTCCTGCAGGTGCAGATGCTGGATCTCTGTTCAGAGCTGGTGGTATTCTCACCTGGGTATCCTGCAGGTGCAGATGCTGGTTCTTCCTGCAGGGCTGGTGGGATTGTCAACTGGGCCCCCTGCATGTGCAGATGCTGGTTTTCCTTGCCCAGCTGTTGGGATTCTCACCTGGGTTCCCTGCAGGTGTAAATGCTGTTTCTCCCAGCAGGGCTGGTGGGATTCTCACCAGGGTCTATCCTTTGGGTGCAGATTCTGGTTCTCCCTGCAGGGCTGGTGGGATTCTCACCTGCGTCTCCTGCAGGTGCAGATGCTGGTTCTCTCTGCAGGGCTGGGGGGATTCTCAACTGGGTCTTGTGCAGGTGCAGATGCTGGATATCTCTGCAGCGCCGGTGGGATTCTCACCTGGATCTCCTGAAGGTGCAGATGCTGGTTGTCCCTGTAGGGCTGTTGGGATTCTCACCTGGGTCTCTCTTGTCCGTGCAGATGCTGGATCTCCCTGCAGGGCTGGTGGGATTCTCACCTGGGTCTCCTGAAGGTACAGATGCTATTTCTCTCTGCAAGGGCGGTGGGATTCTCACCTGGGTCTCTTGCAGGTGCAGGTGCTGGATCTCTCTTCAGCGCTGGTGGTGTTCTCACCTGGCTGTCCTGCAGGTGCAGATGCTGGTTCTCCATGCATGGCTGGTGGGATTCTCACCTGGGTCTCCTGCCGGTGCAGATGCTGGTTCTCTCTTCAGCGCTCGTGGTATTCTCACCAGGGTGTCCTGCAGGTGCAGATGCTGGTTCTCACTGCAGGGCTGGTGGGATTGTCACCTGGGCCCTCTGCTGGTGCAGATGCTGGATTTCCTTGCACGGCTCCTGGGATTGTCACCTGCGTTCCCTGTAGGTGCAAATGCAGGTTCTCCCAGTAGGGCTGGTGGGATTCTCACCTGCGTCTATCCTGTGGGTGCAGATGCTGGATCTCCCTGCAGGGCTGGTGTGATTCTTACCTGGCTCTCTTTCCAGTGCAGATGCTGGTTCTCCCTTCACAGCTGGTGGGATTGTCACCTGGGTCTCCTGCTGGTACAGGTGCTGGTTCTCCCTGCAGGGCTGTTGGGATTCTCACCTGGGTCTCTCCTGCAGGTGCCAGTGCTGGTTATCCATGCAGGGCTGTTGGGATTCTCACCTGGTTCTCCTGCAGGTCCAAATGCTGGTTCTCCATGCAGGGCTGGTGGGATTCTCACCTGGGTCTGCTGCAGGTGCAGATGATGGTTCTCCCTGCAGGGCTGGTGGGATTCTCACCTGCGTCTCCTGCAGGTGCAGATGATGGTTCTCCCTGCAGGGCTGTTGGGATTGTCAAGTGGGTCTCGTGCAGGTGCCGATGCTGGATATCTCTGCAGCGCTGGTGGGATTCTCACCTGGATCTCCTGAAGGTGCAGATGCTGGTTGTCCCTGCAGGCCTGGTGGGATTCTCACCTGGGCCTCCTGCCGGTGCAGGTGCTGGTTCTCTGCGCAGGGCTGGTGGGATTCTCACCTGGGTCTCCTGCAGGTGCAGATGGTGGTTCTCCCTGAACAGCTGTTGGGATTGTCATGTGGGTATACTGCATGTGCAGATGCTGGATCTCCCTGCAGGGCTGTTGGGATTCTCACCTGGGTGTCCTGCAGGGGCAGATGCTGGTTCTCCCTGCAGGGCTGGTGGGATTGTCACCTGGGTCTCCTGCAGGTGCAGATGCTGGATCTCTCTTCAGCGTTGGTGGTATTCTCACATGAGTGGCCTGCAGGTGCAGATGCTGGTTCTCCCTGCAGGGCTGGTGGGATTGTCACCTGGGCCCTCTGCAGGTGCAGATGCTGGTTTTCCTTGCACAGCTGTTGGGATTGTCTCCTGGGTCCCCTGCAGGTGCAAATGCAGGTTCTCCCAGTAGGGCTGGTGCGATTCTCACCTGGGTCTATCCTGTGGGTGCAGATGCTGGATCTCACTGCAGGGCTGAATTTATTCTCACCTGTGTCTCCTTCAGGTTCAGAAGCTGGTTCTCCCTGCAGGGCTGGCGGGATGCTCACCTGGGCCTCCTGCAGGTGCAGTAGCTGGTTCTTCCTGCAGGGCTCGTGTGATTCTCACCTGGGTTTCTTGCAGCTTCAGATGCTGGATCTCCCTGCAGGGCTGGTGGGATTCTCACCTGCATCTCCTGCAGGTGCAGATGCTGGATCTCCCTGCAGGGCTGGGGGGATTCTCACCTGCGTCTCCTGCAGGTGCTGATGCTGTTTCTCTCTGCAGGGCTGTTGGGATTCTCAACTGGGTCTCGTGCAGGTGCAGATGCTGGATATCTCGCAGCGCTGGTGGGATTCTCACCTGGATCTCCTGAAGGTGCAGATGCTGGTTCTCCCTGCAGGGCTGGTGGGATTCTCACCTGGGTCTCTTGCAGGTGCCGATGCTGGATCTCTCCTCAGCGCTGGTGGTATTCTCACCTGGGTGTCGTTCAGGTGGAGATGCTCGTTCTCCCTGCAGCGCTGATGGTATCCTCACAGGGTTGTCCTGCAGGTGCAGATGCTGGGTCTCCCTGCAGGGCTGGTGGGATTGTCACCTGGGCCCTCTGCAGGTTCAGATGCTGGTTTTCCTTGCATGGCTGTTGGGATTGTCACCTGGTTCCCCTGCAGGTGCAAATGCAGGTTCTCCCAGTAGGGCTGGTGGGATTCTCACCTCGGTCTGTCCTGTGGGTGCAGATGCTAGATCTCACTGCAAGGCTGAATTTATTCTCACCTGTGTCTCCTTCAGGTTCAGAAGCTGGTTCTCCCTGCAGGGCTGGTGGGATTCTCACCTGGGTCTCCGGCAGGTGTAAATGCTGGATCTCCCTGCAGGGCTGTAGGGATTCTCTACTTGGTGTTTTGCCGGTGCAGATGCTGGTTCTCTCTGCAGGGCTGGTGGTATACTCACCTGGGTCTCCTGCAGGTGCATATGCTGGTTCTCTCTGCAGGGCTGGTGGTATACTCAACTGGGTCTCCTGCAGGTGCAGATGCTGGTTCTCTCTGCAGGGCTGTTGGGATTCTCACCTGGGTCTCTTGCAGGTGCATAAGTTGGTTTTCCTGCAGGGTTGTTGGGTTTCTCACCTGGGTCTCCTGCAGGTGCAGATGCTTGATCTACCTGCAGGGTTGATGGTATTGTCACCTGGTCTTCTGCAGTGGCAGATGTTGGTTCTCCCTGCATGGCTGGTTGGATTCTCACCTGGCTGTCCTGCAGGAGCAAATGCTGGTTCTCCTTGAAGGGCTGGTGTGATTCTCACCTGGGTCTCTTGCAGGTGCTGAACCTGTTTCTCTCTGCAGGGCTGTTGGGATTCTCAACTGGGTCTCGTGCAGGTGCAGATGCTGGATATCTCTGCAGCGCTGGTGGGATTCTCACCTGGATCTCCTGACGGTGTAGATGCTGGTTGTCCCTGTAGGGCTGTTGGGATTCTCACCTGGGTCTCTCTTGTCCGTGCAGATGCTGGATCTCCCTGCAGGGCTGGTGGGATTCTCACCTGGGTCTCCTGAAGGTACAGATGCTATTTCTCTCTGCAAGGGCAGTGGGATTCTCACCTGGGTCTCTTGCAGGTGCAGGTGCTGGATCTCTCTTCAGCGCTGGTGGTGTTCTCACCTGGCTGTCCTGCAGGTGCAGATGCTGGTTCTCCATGCATGGCTGGTGGGATTCTCACCTGGGTCTCCTGCCGGTGCAGATGCTGGATCTCTCTTCAGCGCTCGTGGTATTCTCACCAGGGTGTCCTGCAGGTGCAGATGCTGGTTCTCACTGCAGGGCTGGTGGGATTGTCACCTGGGCCCTCTGCTGGTGCAGATGCTGGTTTTCCTTGCACGGCTCCTGGGATTGTCACCTGCGTTCCCTGTAGGTGCAAATGCAGGTTCTCCCAGTAGGGCTGGTGGGATTCTCACCTGCGTCTATCCTGTGGGTGCAGATGCTGGCTCTCCCTGCATGGCTGGTGGGATTGTCACCTGGGTCTCCTGCAGGAACAGGTGCTGGTTCTCTCTGCAGGGCTGGTGTGATTCTTTCCTGGCTCTCTTTCCAGTGCAGATGCTGGTTCTCCCTTCACAGCTGGTGGGATTGTCACCTGGGTCTCCTGCTGGTACAGGTGCTGGTTCTCCCTGCAGGGCTGTTGGGATTCTCACCTGGTTCTCTCTTGTAGGTGCCAATGCTGGTTATCCATGCAGGGCTGTTGGGATTCTCACCTGGGTCTCCTGCAGGTCCAAATGCTAGTTCTCCATGCAGGGCTGTTGGGATTCTCACGTGGGTCTGCTGCAGGTGCAGATGATGGTTCTTCGTGCAAGGGTGGTGGCATTCTCACCTGGGTCTCCTGCGGCTGCAGATGATGGATGTCTCTGCAGCGCTGTTGGGATTCTCACCTTGGTCTCCTGCAGGTGCAGACGCTGGATTGCAGGAATGGTGGGATTCTCACCTGTGTCTGCTGAACGAGCTGATGCTGGTTCTCCCTGCAAGGCTTGTCGGATTCTCACCTGCATGTCCCGAAGGTGCAGATGCTGGATCTTCCTGCAGGGACGGTGAGATTCTCATCTGTTTTTCCTGCAGGTGCAGAAGGTGGTTCTCCTGGAGGGCTGGTGGTATTCTTACATGGGTTTCCTGCAGGTGCAGATGCTGGTTCCCTCTGCAGGGCCGTTGAGATTGTCACCTGGGTCTCCTGCAGGTGCAGATGCTTGTTTGCCCTGCAGGGCTTTTGGGATTCTCACCTGGGTCTCCAGCAGGTGTAAATGTAGGATCTCCCTGAAGGGCTGGTGTGATTCTTACCTGGCTCTCTTTCCAGTGCAGATGCTGGTTCTCCGTTCACAGCTGGTGGGATTGTCACCTGGGTCTCCTGCTGGTACAGGTGCTTGTTCTCCCTGCAGGGCTGTTGGGATTCTCACCTGGGTCTCTCTTGTAGGTGCCAATGCTGGTTATCCATGCAGGGCTGTTGCGATTCTCACCTGGGTCTCCTGCAGGTCCAAATGCTAGTTCTCCATGCAGGGCTGGTGGGATTCTCACCTGGGTCTGCTGCAGGTGCAGATTATGGTTCTTCGTGCAAGGGTGGTGGCATTCTCACCTGGGTCTCCTGCGGCTGCAGATGATGGATGTCTCTGCAGTGCTGTTGGGATTCTCACCTTGGTCTCCTGCAGGTGCAGACGCTGGATTGCAGGAATGGTGGGATTCTCACCTGTGTCTGCTGAACGTGCTGATGCTGGTTCTCCCTGCAAGGCTTGTCGGATTCTCACCTGCATGTCCCGAAGGTGCAGATGCTGGATCTTCCTGCAGGGATGGTGAGATTCTCATCTGTTTTTCCTGCAGGTGCAGAAGCTGGTTCTCCTGGAGGGCTGGTGGTATTCTTACATGGGTTTCCTGCAGGTGCAGATGCTGGTTCCCTCTGCATGGCCGTTGAGATCGTCACCTGGGTCTCCTGAATGTGCAGGTGCTTGTTTGCCCTGCAGGGCTGGTGGTATTCTCACCTGGGTCTCCTGCAGGTGCAGATGCTGGTTCTCTCTGCAGGTCTGATGGTATTCTCACCTGTGTCTCCTTCAGGTTCAGAAGCTGGTTCTCCCTGCAGGGCTGACGGGATGCTCACCTGGGCCTAATGCAGGTGCAGTAGCTGGTTCTCCCTGCAGGGCTGGTGTGATTCTCACCTGGGTCTCCTGCAGCTTCAGATGCTGGATCTCCCTGCAGGGCTGGTGGGATTCTCACCTGCGTCTCCTGCAGGTGCAGATGCTGGTTCTCCCTGCAGGGCTGGGGGGATTCTCACCTGCGTCTCCTGCAGGTGCTGATGCTGTTTCTCTCTGCAGGGCTGTTGGGATTCTGAACTGGGTCTCGTGCAGGTGCCGATGCTGGATATCTCTGCAGCGCTGGTGGGATTCTCACCTGGATCTCCTGAAGGTGCAGATGCTGGTTGTCCCTGCAGGGCTGTTGGGATTCTCACCTGGGCCTCCTGCAGGTGCAGGTGCTGGTTCTCTGTGCAGGGCTGGTGGGATTCTCACCTGGGTCTCCTGCAGGTGCAGATGCTGGATCTCTCTTCAGCGTTGGTGGTATTCTCACATGGGTGGCCTGCAGGTGCAGATGCTGGTTCTCCCTGCAGGGCTGGTGGGATTGTCACCTGAGCCCTCTGCAGGTGCAGATGCTGGTTTTCCTTGCACGGCTGTTGGGACTGTGTCCTGGGTCCCCTGCAGGTGCAAATGCAGGTTCTCCCAGTAGGGCTGGTGCGATTCTCACCTGGGTCTGTCCTGTGAGTGCAGATGCTGGATCTCACTGCAGGGCTGAATTTATTCTCACCTGTGTCTCCTTCAGGTTCAGAAGCTGGTTCTCCCTGCAGGGCTGGCGGGATGCTCACCTGGGCCTCCTGCAGGTGCAGTAGCTGGTTCTTCCTGCAGGGCTCGTGTGATTCTCACCTGGGTTTCTTGCAGCTTCAGATGCTGGATCTCCCTGCAGGGCTGGTGGGATTCTCACCTGCATCTCCTGCAGGTGCAGATGCTGGATCTCCCTGCAGGGCTGGGGGGATTCTCACCTGCGTCTCCTGCAGGTGCTGATGCTGTTTCTCTCTGCAGGGCTGTTGGGATTCTCAACTGGGTCTCGTGCAGGTGCAGATGCTGGATATCTCGCAGCGCTGGTGGGATTCTCACCTGGATCTCCTGAAGGTGCAGATGCTGGTTCTCTCTGCAAGGGCGGTGGGATTCCCACCTGGATCTCCTGCAGGTTCAGATGGTGTTTCTCCCTGCACAGTTGTTGGGATTGTCATCTGGGTCTACTGCATGTGCAGATGCTGGATCTCCCTGCAGGGCTGGTGGGATTCTTACCTGGCTCTCTTTCCAGTGCAGATGCTGGTTCTCCCTGCATGGCTGGTGGGATTGTCACCTGGGTCTCCTGCAGGTGCAGGTGCTGGTTCTCCCTGCATGACTGGTGGGATTGTCACCTGGGTCTCCTGCAGGTACAGGTGCTGGTTCTCTCTGCAGGGCTGGTGGGATTCTCACGTGGGTCTCTTGAAGGTCCAGATGCTGTTTCCCCCTGCAGAGCAGGTGGGTTTCTCATATAGGTGTCGTGCCGGTGCAGATGCTGGCTCTCCCTGCAGGGCTGTTGGGATGCTCACCTGGGCCTCCTGCAGGTGCAGTTGGTGCTTCTCCATGCAGGACTGTTGGGATTCTCACCTGGTCCTCCTACAGGTGGAGTTGCTCGTTCTCCCTGCAGGCCTGGTAGGATTGTCACCTGGGTCTCCTGAAGGTACAGATGCTGGTTCTCCATCCAGGGCTGGTGGGATTCTCACCTGGGTCTGCTGCAGATGCAGATGATGGTTCTTCGTGCAAGGGTGGTGGCATTCTCACCTGGGTCTCCTGCAGCTGCAGATGATGGATGTCTCTGCAGCGCTGTTGGGATTCTCACCTTGGTCTCCTGCAGGTGCAGACGCTGGATTGCAGGAATGGTGGGATTCTCACCTGTGTCTGCTGAACGTGCTGATGCTGGTTCTCCCTGCAAGGCTTGTCGGATTCTCACCTGCGTGTCCCGAAGGTGCAGATGCTGGATGTTCCTGCAGGGATGGTGAGATTCTCATCTGTTTTTCCTGCAGGTGCAGAAGGTGGTTCTCCTGGAGGGCTGGTGGTATTCTTACATGGGTTTCCTGCAGGTGCAGATGCTGGTTCCCTCTGCATGGCCGTTGAGATTGTCACCTGGGTCTCCTGTATGTGCAGATGCTTGTTTGCCCTGCAGGGCTGGTGGTATTCTCACCTGGGTCTCCTGCAGGTGCAGATGCTGGTTCTCTCTGCAGGTCTGATGGTATTCTCACCTGTGTCTCCTTCAGGTTCAGAAGCTGGTTCTCCCTGCAGGGCTGACGGGATGCTCACCTGGGCCTAATGCAGGTGCAGTAGCTGGTTCTCCGTGCAGGGCTGGTGTGATTCTCACCTGGGTCTCTTGCAGCTTCAGATGCTGGATCTCCCTGCAGGGCTGGTGGGATTCTCACCTGCGTCTCCTGCAGGTGCAGATGCTGGTTCTCCCTGCAGGGCTGGGGGGATTCTCACCTGCGTCTCCTGCAGGTGCTGATGCTGTTTCTCTCTGCAGGGCTGTTGGGATTCTGAACTGGGTCTCGTGCAGGTGCCGATGCTGGATATCTCTGCAGCGCTGGTGGGATTCTCACCTGGATCTCCTGAAGGTGCAGATGCTGGTTGTCCCTGCAGGGCTGTTGGGATTCTCACCTGGGCCTCCTGCCGGTGCAGGTGCTGGTTCTCTGTGCAGGGCTGGTTGGATTCTCACCTGGGTCTCCTGCAGGTGCAGATGGTGGTTCTCCCTGAACAGCTGTTGGGATTGTCATCTGGGTATACTGCATGTGCAGATGCTGGATCTCCCTGCTGGGCTGTTGGGATTCTCACCTGGGTGTCCTGCAGGGGCAGATGCTGGTTCTCCCTGCAGGGCTGGTGGGATTGTCACCTGCGTCTCCTGCAGGTGCAGATGCTGGATCTCTGCTCAGAGCTGGTGGTATTCTCACCTGGGTATCCTGCAGGTGCAGATGCTGGTTCTTCCTGCAGGGCTGGTGGGATTGTCAACTGGGCCCCCTGCATGTGCAGATGCTGGTTTTCCTTGCCCAGCTGTTGGGATTCTCACCTGGGTTCCCTGCAGGTGTAAATGCTGTTTCTCCCAGCAGGGCTGGTGGGATTCCTACCAGGGTCTATCCTTTGGGTGCAGATTCTGGTTCTCCCTGCAGGGCTGGTGGGATTCTCACCTGCGTCTCCTGCAGGTGCAGATGCTGGTTCTCTCTGCAGGGCTGGGGGGATTCTCACCTGCGTCTCCTGCAGGTGCTGATGCTGTTTCTCTCTGCAGGGCTGTTGGGATTCTCACCTGGGTCACGTGCAGGTGCAGATGCTGGATATCTCTGCAGCACTGGTGGGATTCTCACCTGGATCTCCTGAAGGTGCAGATGCTGGTTGTCCCTGTAGGGCTGTTGGGATTCTCACCTGGGTCTCTCTTGTCCGTGCAGATGCTGGATCTCCCTGCAGGGCTGGTGGGATTCTCACCTGGGTCTCCTGAAGGTACAGATGCTATTTCTCTCTGCAAGGGCGGTGGGATTCTCACCTGGGTCTCTTGCAGGTGCAGGTGCTGGATCTCTCTTCAGCGCTGGTGGTGTTCTCACCTGGCTGTCCTGCAGGTGCAGATGCTGGTTCTCCATGCATGGCTGGTGGGATTCTCACCTGGGTCTCCTGCCGGTGCAGATGCTGGTTCTCTCTTCAGCGCTCGTGGTATTCTCACCAGGGTGTCCTGCAGGTGCAGATGCTGGTTCTCACTGCAGGGCTGGTGGGATTGTCACCTGGGCCCTCTGCTGGTGCAGATGCTGGTTTTCCTTGCACGGCTCCTGGGATTGTCACCTGCGTTCCCTGTAGGTGCAAATGCAGGTTCTCCCAGTAGGGCTGGTGGGATTCTCACCTGCGTCTATCCTGTGGGTGCAGATGCTGGATCTCCCTGCAGGGCTGGTGTGATTCTTACCTGGCTCTCTTTCCAGTGCAGATGCTGGTTCTCCCTTCACAGCTGGTGGGATTGTCACCTGGGTCTCCTGCTGGTACAGGTGCTGGTTCTCCCTGCAGGGCTGTTGGGATTCTCACCTGGGTCTCTCCTGCAGGTGCCAGTGCTGGTTATCCATGCAGGGCTGTTGGGATTCTCACCTGGTTCTCCTGCAGGTCCAAATGCTGGTTCTCCATGCAGGCCTGGTGGGATTCTCACCTGGGTCTGCTGCAGGTGCAGATGATGGTTCTCCCTGCAGGGCTGGTGGGATTCTCACCTGCGTCTCCTGCAGGTGCAGATGATGGTTCTCCCTGCAGGGCTGTTGGGATTCTCAACTGGGTCTCGTGCAGGTGCCGATGCTGGATATCTCTGCAGCGCTGGTGGGCTTCTCACCTGGATCTCCTGAAGGTGCAGATGCTGGTTGTCCCTGCAGGCCTGGTGGGATTCTCACCTGGGCCTCCTGCCTGTGCAGGTGCTGGTTCTCTGCGCAGGGCTGGTGGGATTCTCACCTGGGTCTCCTGCAGGTGCAGATGGTGGTTCTCCCTGAACAGCTGTTGGGATTGTCATGTGGGTATACTGCATGTGCAGATGCTGGATCTCCCTGCAGGGCTGTTGGGATTCTCACCTGGGTGTCCTGCAGGGGCAGATGCTGGTTCTCCCTGCAGGGCTGGTGGGATTGTCACCTGGGTCTCCTGCAGGTGCAGATGCTGGATCTCTCTTCAGCGTTGGTGGTATTCTCACATGGGTGGCCTGCAGGTGCAGATGCTGGTTCTCCCTGCAGGGCTGGTGGGATTGTCACCTGGGCCCTCTGCAGGTGCAGATGCTGGTTTTCCTTGCACAGCTGTTGGGATTGTCTCCTGGGTCCCCTGCAGGTGCAAATGCAGGTTCTCCCAGTAGGGCTGGTGCGATTCTCACCTGGGTCTATCCTGTGGGTGCAGATGCTGGATCTCACTGCAGGGCTGAATTTATTCTCACCTGTGTCTCCTTCAGGTTCAGAAGCTGGTTCTCCCTGCAGGGCTGGCGGGATGCTCACCTGGGCCTCCTGCAGGTGCAGTAGCTGGTTCTTCCTGCAGGGCTCGTGTGATTCTCACCTGGGTTTCTTGCAGCTTCAGATGCTGGATCTCCCTGCAGGGCTGGTGGGATTCTCACCTGCATCTCCTGCAGGTGCAGATGCTGGATCTCCCTGCAGGGCTGGGGGGATTCTCACCTGCGTCTCCTGCAGGTGCTGATGCTGTTTCTCTCTGCAGGGCTGTTGGGATTCTCAACTGGGTCTCGTGCAGGTGCAGATGCTGGATATCTCGCAGCGCTGGTGGGATTCTCACCTGGATCTCCTGAAGGTGCAGATGCTGGTTCTCCCTGCAGGGCTGGTGGGATTCTCACCTGGGTCTCTTGCAGGTGCCGATGCTGGATCTCTCCTCAGCGCTGGTGGTATTCTCACCTGGGTGTCCTTCAGGTGGAGATGCTCGTTCTCCCTGCAGCGCTGATGGTATCCTCACAGGGTTGTCCTGCAGGTGCAGATGCTGGGTCTCCCTGCAGGGCTGGTGGGATTGTCACCTGGGCCCTCTGCAGGTTCAGATGCTGGTTTTCCTTGCACGGCTGTTGGGATTGTCACCTGGTTCCCCTGCAGGTGCAAATGCAGGTTCTCCCAGTAGGGCTGGTGGGATTCTCACCTCGGTCTGTCCTGTGGGTGCAGATGCTAGATCTCACTGCAAGGCTGAATTTATTCTCACCTGTGTCTCCTTCAGGTTCAGAAGCTGGTTCTCCCTGCAGGGCTGGTGGGATTCTCACCTGGGTCTCCTGCAGGTGCAGATGCTTGATCTACCTGCAGGGTTGATGGTATTGTCACCTGGTCTTCTGCAGTGGCAGATGTTGGTTCTCCCTGCATGGCTGGTGGGATTCTCACCTGGCTCTCCTGCAGGAGCAAATGGTGGTTCTCCCTGAAGGGCTGGTGTGATTCTCACCTGGGTCTCTTGCAGCTTCAGATGCTGGATCTCCCTGCAGGGCTGGTGGGATTCTCACCTGCGTCTCCTGCAGGTGCAGATGCTGGTTCTCCCTGCAGGGCTGGGGGGATTCTCACCTGCGTCTCCTGCAGGTGCTGAACCTGTTTCTCTCTGCAGGGCTGTTGGGATTCTCAACTGAGTCTCGTGCAGGTGCAGATGCTGGATATCTCTGCAGCGCTGGTGGGATTCTCACCTGGATCTACTGAAGGTGTAAATGCTGGTTGTCCCTGTAGGGCTGTTGGGGTTCTCACCTGGGTCTCTCTTGTCCGTGCAGATGCTGGATCTCCCTGCAGGGCTGGTGGGATTCTCACCTGGGTCTCCTGAAGGTACAAATGCTGTTTCTCTCTGCAAGGGCGGTGGGTTTCTCACCTGGGTCTCCTGCCGGTGCAGATGCTGGATCTCTCTTCAGCGCTCGTGGTATTCTCACCAGGGTGTCCTGCAGGTGCAGATGCTGGTTCTCACTGCAGGGCTGGTGGGATTGTTACCTGGGCCCTCTGCTGGTGCAGATGCTGGTTTTCCTTGCACGGCTCCTGGGATTGTCACCTGCGTTCCCTGTAGGTGCAAATGCAGGTTCTCCCAGTAGGGCTGGTGGGATTCTCACCTGCGTCTATCCTGTGGGTGCAGATGCTGGCTCTCCCTGCATGGCTGGTGGGATTGTCACCTGGGTCTCCTGCAGGAACAGGTGCTGGTTCTCTCTGCAGGGCTGGTGTGATTCTTACCTGGCTCTCTTTCCAGTGCAGATGCTGGTTCTCCCTTCACAGCTGGTGGGATTGTCACCTGGGTCTCCTGCTGGTACAGGTGCTGGTTCTCCCTGCAGGGCTGTTGGGATTCTCACCTGGGTCTCTCTTGTAGGTGCCAATGCTGGTTATCCATGCAGGGCTGTTGGGATTCTCACCTGGGTCTCCTGCAGGTCCAAATGCTGGTTCTCCATGCAGGGCTGGTGGGATTCTCACCTGGGTCTGCTGCAGGTGCAGATGATGGTTCTTCGTGCAAGGGTGGTGGCATTCTCACCTGGGTCTCCTGCAGCTGCAGATGATGGATGTCTCTGCAGCGCTGTTGGGATTCTCACCTTGGTCTCCTGCAGGTGCAGACGCTGGATTGCAGGAATGGTGGGATTCTCACCTGTGTCTGCTGAACGTGCTGATGCTGGTTCTCCCTGCAAGGCTTGTCGGATTCTCACCTGCGTGTCCCGAAGGTGCAGATGCTGGATGTTCCTGCAGGGATGGTGAGATTCTCATCTGTTTTTCCTGCAGGTGCAGAAGCTGGTTCTCCTGGAGGGCTGGTGGTATTCTTACATGGGTTTCCTGCAGGTGCAGATGCTGGTTCCCTCTGCAGGGCCGTTGAGATTGTCACCTGGGTCTCCTGCATGTGCAGATGCTTGTTTGCCCTGCAGGGCTGTTGGTATTCTCACCTGGGTCTCCTGCAGGTGCAGATGCTGGTTCTCTCTGCAGGTCTGATGGTATTCTCACCTGTGTCTCCTTCAGGTTCAGAAGCTGGTTCTCCCTGCAGGGCTGACGGGATGCTCACCTGGGCCTAATGCAGGTGCAGTAGCTGGTTCTCCCTGCAGGGCTGGTGTGATTCTCACCTGGGTCTCTTGCAGCTTCAGATGCTGGATCTCCCTGCAGGGCTGGTGGGATTCTCACCTGCGTCTCCTGCAGGTGCAGATGCTGGTTCTCCCAGCAGGGCTGGGGGGATTCTCACCTGCGTCTCCTGCAGGTGCTGATGCTGTTTCTCTCTGCAGGGCTGTTGGGATTCTGAACTGGGTCTCGTGCAGGTGCCGATGCTGGATATCTCTGCAACGCTGGTGGGATTCTCACCTGGATCTCCTGAAGGTGCAGATGCTGGTTGTCCCTGCAGGGCTGGTGGGATTCTCACCTGGGCCTCCTGCAGGTGCAGGTGCTGGTTCTCTGTGCAGGGCTGGTGGGATTCTCACCTGGGTCTCCTGCAGGTGCAGATGGTGGTTCTCCCTGAACAGCTGTTGGGATTGTCATCTGGGTATACTGCATGTGCAGATGCTGGATCTCCCTGCAGGGCTGTTGGGATTCTCACCTGGGTGTCCTGCAGGGGCAGATGCTGGTTCTCCCTGCAGGGCTGGTGGGATTGTCACCTGGGTCTCCTGCAGGTGCAGATGCTGGATCTCTGTTCAGAGCTGGTGGTATTCTCACCTGGGTATCCTGCAGGTGCAGATGCTGGTTCTTCCTGCAGGGCTGGTGGGATTGTCAACTGGGCCCCCTGCATGTGCAGATGCTGGTTTTCCTTGCCCAGCTGTTAGGATTCTCACCTGGGTTCCCTGCAGGTGTAAATGCTGTTTCTCCCAGCAGGGCTGGTGGGATTCTCACCAGGGTCTATCCTTTGGGTGCAGATTCTGGTTCTCCCTGCAGGGCTGGTGGGATTCTCACCTGCGTCTCCTGCAGGTGCAGATGCTGGTTCTCTCTGCAGGGCTGGGGGGATTCTCAACTGGGTCTTGTGCAGGTGCAGATGCTGGATATCTCTGCAGCGCTGGTGGGATTCTCACCTGGATCTCCTGAAGGTGCAGATGCTGGTTGTCCCTGTAGGGCTGTTGGGATTCTCACCTGGGTCTCTCTTGTCCGTGCAGATGCTGGATCTCCCTGCAGGGCTGGTGGGATTCTCACCTGGGTCTCCTGAAGGTACAGATGCTATTTCTCTCTGCAAGGGCGGTGGGATTCTCACCTGGGTCTCTTGCAGGTGCAGGTGCTGGATCTCTCTTCAGCGCTGGTGGTGTTCTCACCTGGCTGTCCTGCAGGTGCAGATGCTGGTTCTCCATGCATGGCTGGTGGGATTCTCACCTGGGTCTCCTGCCGGTGCAGATGCTGGTTCTCTCTTCAGCGCTCGTGGTATTCTCACCAGGGTGTCCTGCAGGTGCAGATGCTGGTTCTCACTGCAGGGCTGGGGGGATTGTCACCTGGGCCCTCTGCTGGTGCAGATGCTGGTTTTCCTTGCACGGCTCCTGGGATTGTCACCTGCGTTCCCTGTAGGTGCAAATGCAGGTTCTCCCAGTAGGGCTGGTGGGATTCTCACCTGCGTCTATCCTGTGGGTGCAGATGCTGGATCTCCCTGCAGGGCTGGTGTGATTCTTACCTGGCTCTCTTTCCAGTGCAGATGCTGGTTCTCCCTTCACAGCTGGTGGGATTGTCACCTGGGTCTCCTGCTGGTACAGGTGCTGGTTCTCCCTGCAGGGCTGTTGGGATTCTCACCTGGGTCTCTCCTGTAGGTGCCAGTGCTGGTTATCCATGCAGGGCTGTTGGGATTCTCACCTGGTTCTCCTGCAGGTCCAAATGCTGGTTCTCCATGCAGGGCTGGTGGGATTCTCACCTGGGTCTGCTGCAGGTGCAGATGATGGTTCTCCCTGCAGGGCTGGTGGGATTCTCACCTGCGTCTCCTGCAGGTGCAGATGATGGTTCTCCCTGCAGGGCTGTTGGGATTGTCAACTGGGTCTCGTGCAGGTGCCGATGCTGGATATCTCTGCAGCGCTGGTGGGCTTCTCTCCTGGATCTCCTGAAGGTGCAGATGCTGGTTGTCCCTGCAGGCCTGGTGGAATTCTCACCTGGGCCTCCTGCCGGTGCAGGTGCTGGTTCTCTGCGCAGGGCTGGTGGGATTCTCACCTGGGTCTCCTGCAGGTGCAGATGGTGGTTCTCCCTGAACAGCTGTTGGGATTGTCATGTGGGTATACTGCATGTGCAGATGCTGGATCTCCCTGCAGGGCTGTTGGGATTCTCACCTGGGTGTCCTGCAGGGGCAGATGCTGGTTCTCCCTGCAGGGCTGGTGGGATTGTCACCTGGGTCTCCTGCAGGTGCAGATGCTGGATCTCTCTTCAGCGTTGGTGGTATTCTCACATGGGTGGCCTGCAGGTGCAGATGCTGGTTCTCCCTGCAGGGCTGGTGGGATTGTCACCTGGGCCCTCTGCAGGTGCAGATGCTGGTTTTCCTTGCACAGCTGTTGGGATTGTCTCCTGGGTCCCCTGCAGGTGCAAATGCAGGTTCTCCCAGTAGGGCTGGTGCGATTCTCACCTGGGTCTATCCTGTGGGTGCAGATGCTGGATCTCACTGCAGGGCTGAATTTATTCTCACCTGTGTCTCCTTCAGGTTCAGAAGCTGGTTCTCCCTGCAGGGCTGGCGGGATGCTCACCTGGGCCTCCTGCAGGTGCAGTAGCTGGTTCTTCCTGCAGGGCTCGTGTGATTCTCACCTGGGTTTCCTGCAGCTTCAGATGCTGGATCTCCCTGCAGGGCTGGTGGGATTCTCACCTGCATCTCCTGCAGGTGCAGATGCTGGATCTCCCTGCAGGGCTGGGGGGATTCTCACCTGCGTCTCCTGCAGGTGCTGATGCTGTTTCTCTCTGCAGGGCTGTTGGGATTCTCAACTGGGTCTCGTGCAGGTGCAGATGCTGGATATCTCGCAGCGCTGGTGGGATTCTCACCTGGATCTCCTGAAGGTGCAGATGCTGGTTCTCCCTGCAGGGCTGGTGGGATTCTCACCTGGGTCTCTTGCAGGTGCCGATGCTGGATCTCTCCTCAGCGCTGGTGGTATTCTCACCTGGGTGTCGTTCAGGTGGAGATGCTCGTTCTCCCTGCAGCGCTGATGGTATCCTCACAGGGTTGTCCTGCAGGTGCAGATGCTGGTTCTCCCTGCAGGGCTGGTGGGATTGTCACCTGGGCCCTCTGCAGGTTCAGATGCTGGTTTTCCTTGCACGGCTGTTGGGATTGTCACCTGGTTCCCCTGCAGGTGCAAATGCAGGTTCTCCCAGTAGGGCTGGTGGGATTCTCACCTCGGTCTGTCCTGTGGGTGCAGATGCTAGATCTCACTGCAAGGCTGAATTTATTCTCACCTGTGTCTCCTTCAGGTTCAGAAGCTGGTTCTCCCTGCAGGGCTGGTGGGATTCTCACCTGGGTCTCCGGCAGGTGTAAATGCTGGATCTCCCTGCAGGGCTGTAGGGATTCTCTACTTGGTGTTTTGCCGGTGCAGATGCTGGTTCTCTCTGCAGGGCTGGTGGTATACTCACCTGGGTCTCCTGCAGGTGCATATGCTGGTTTTCTCTGCAGGGCTGGTGGTATACTCAACTGGGTCTCCTGCAGGTGCAGATGCTGGTTCTCTCTGCAGCGCTGTTGGGATTCTCACCTGGGTCTCTTGCAGGTGCATAAGTTGGTTTTCCTGCAGGGTTGTTGGGTTTCTCACCTGCGTCTCCTGCAGGTGCAGATGCTTGATCTAGCTGCAGGGTTGATGGTATTGTCACCTGGTCTTCTGCAGTGGCAGATGTTGGTTCTCCCTGCATGGCTGGTGGGATTCTCACCTGGCTCTCCTGCAGGAGCAAATGGTGGTTCTCCCTGAAGGGCTGGTGTGATTCTCACCTGGGTCTCTTGCAGCTTCAGATGCTGGATCTCCCTGCAGGGCTGGTGGGATTCTCACCTGCGTCTCCTGCAGTTGCAGATGCTGGTTCTCCCTGCAGGGCTGGGGGGATTCTCACCTGCGTCTCCTGCAGGTGCTGAACCTGTTTCACTCTGCAGGGCTGTTGGGATTCTCAACTGGGTCTCGTGCAGGTGCAGATGCTGGATATCTCTGCAGCGCTGGTGGGATTCTCACCTGGATCTCCTGAAGGTGTAATTGCTGGTTGTCCCTGTAGGGCTGTTGGGGTTCTCACCTGGGTCTCTCTTGTCCGTGCAGATGCTGGATCTCCCTGCAGGGCTGGTGGGATTCTCACCTGGGTCTCCTGAAGGTACAAATGCTGTTTCTCTCTGCAAGGGCGGTGGGATTCTCACCTGGGTCTCCTGCCGGTGCAGATGCTGGATCTCTCTTCAGCGCTCGTGTTATTCTCACCAGGGTGTCCTGCAGGTGCAGATGCTGGTTCTCACTGCAGGGCTGGTGGGATTGTCACCTGGGCCCTCTGCTGGTGCAGATGCTGGTTTTCCTTGCACGGCTCCTGGGATTGTCACCTGCGTTCCCTGTAGGTGCAAATGCAGGTTCTCCCAGTAGGGCTGGTGGGATTCTCACCTGCGTCTATCCTGTGGGTGCAGATGCTGGCTCTCCCTGCATGGCTGGTGGGATTGTCACCTGTGTCTCCTTCAGGAACAGGTGCTGGTTCTCTCTGCAGTGCTGGTGTGATTCTTACCTGGCTCTCTTTCCAGTGCAGATGCTGGTTCTCCCTTCACAGCTGGTGGGATTGTCACCTGGGTCTCCTGCTGGTACAGGTGCTGGTTCTCCCTGCAGGGCTGTTGGGATTCTCACCTGGGTCTCTCTTGTAGGTGCCAATGCTGGTTATCCATGCAGGGCTGTTGGGATTCTCACCTGGGTCTCCTGCAGGTCCAAATGCTGGTTCTCCATGCAGGGCTGGTGGGATTCTCACCTGGGTCTGCTGCAGGTGCAGATGATGGTTCTTCGTGCAAGGGTGGTGGCATTCTCACCTGGGTCTCCTGCAGCTGCAGATGATGGATGTCTCTGCAGCGCTGTTGGGATTCTCACCTTGGTCTCCTGCAGGTGCAGACGCTGGATTGCAGGAATGGTGGGATTCTCACCTGTGTCTGCTGAACGTGCTGATGCTGGTTCTCCCTGCAAGGCTTGTCGGATTCTCACCTGCGTGTCCCGAAGGTGCAGATGCTGGATCTTCCTGCAGGGATGGTGAGATTCTCATCTGTTTTTCCTGCAGGTGCAGAAGCTGGTTCTCCTGGAGGGCTTGTGGTATTCTTACATGGGTTTCCTGCAGGTGCAGATGCTGGTTCCCTCTGCATGGCCGTTGAGATTGTCACCTGGGTCTCCTGCATGTGCAGATGCTTGTTTGCCCTGCAGGGCTGGTGGTATTCTCACCTGGGTCTCCTGCAGGTGCAGATGCTGGTTCTCTCTGCAGGTCTGATGGTATTCTCACCTGTGTCTCCTTCAGGTTCAGAAGCTGGTTCTCCCTGCAGGGCTGACGGGATGCTCACCTGGGCCTAATGCAGGTGCAGTAGCTGGTTCTCCGTGCAGGGCTGGTGTGATTCTCACCTGGGTCTCTTGCAGCTTCAGATGCTGGATCTCCCTGCAGGGCTGGTGGGATTCTCACCTGCGTCTCCTGCAGGTGCAGATGCTGGTTCTCCCAGCAGGGCTGGGGGGATTCTCACCTGCGTCTCCTGCAGGTGCTGATGCTGTTTCTCTCTGCAGGGCTGTTGGGATTCTGAACTGGGTCTCGTGCAGGTGCCGATGCTGGATATCTCTGCAGCGCTGGTGGGATTCTCACCTGGATCTCCTGAAGGTGTAGATGCTGGTTGTCCCTGCAGGGCTGGTGGGATTCTCACCTGGGCCTCCTGCAGGTGCAGGTGCTGGTTCTCTGTGCAGGTCTGGTGGGATTCTCACCTGGGTCTCCTGCAGGTGCAGATGGTGGTTCTCCCTGAACAGCTGTTGGGATTGTCATCTGGGTATACTGCATGTGCAGATGCTGGATCTCCCTGCAGGGCTGTTGGGATTCTCACCTGGGTGTCCTGCAGGGGCAGATGCTGGTTCTCCCTGCAGGGCTGGTGGGATTGTCACCTGGGTCTCCTGCAGGTGCAGATGCTGGATCTCTGTTCAGAGCTGGTGGTATTCTCACCTGGGTATCCTGCAGGTGCAGATGCTGGTTCTTCCTGCAGGGCTGGTGGGATTGACAACTGGGCCCTGTGCATGTGCAGATGCTGGTTTTCCTTGCCCAGCTGTTGGGATTCTCACCTGGGTTCCCTGCAGGTGTAAATGCTGTTTCTCCCAGCAGGGCTGGTGGGATTCCTACCAGGGTCTATCCTTTGGGTGCAGATTCTGGTTCTCCCTGCAGGGCTGGTGGGATTCTCACCTGCGTCTCCTGCAGGTGCAGATGCTGGTTCTCTCTGCAGGGCTGGGGGGATTCTCAACTGGGTCTTGTGCAGGTGCAGATGCTGGATATCTCTTCAGCGCCGGTGGGATTCTCACCTGGATCTCCTGAAGGTGCAGATGCTGGTTGTCCCTGTAGGGCTGTTGGGATTCTCACCTGGGTCTCTCTTGTCCGTGCAGATGCTGGATCTCCCTGCAGGGCTGGTGGGATTCTCACCTGGGTCTCCTGAAGGTACAGATGCTATTTCTCTCTGCAAGGGCGGTGGGATTCTCACCTGGGTCTCTTGCAGGTGCAGGTGCTGGATCTCTCTTCAGCGCTGGTGGTGTTCTCACCTGGCTGTCCTGCAGGTGCAGATGCTGGTTCTCCATGCATGGCTGGTGGGATTCTCACCTGGGTCTCCTGCCGGTGCAGATGCTGGTTCTCTCTTCAGCGCTTGTGGTATTCTCACCAGGGTGTCCTGCAGGTGCAGATGCTGGTTCTCACTGCAGGGCTGGGGGGATTGTCACCTGGGCCCTCTGCTGGAGCAGATGCTGGTTTTCCTTGCACGGCTCCTGGGATTGTCACCTGCGTTCCCTGTAGGTGCAAATGCAGGTTCTCCCAGTAGGGCTGGTGGGATTCTCACCTGCGTCTATCCTGTGGGTGCAGATGCTGGATCTCCCTGCAGGGCTGGTGTGATTCTTACCTGGCTCTCTTTCCAGTGCAGATGCTGGTTCTCCCTTCACAGCTGGTGGGATTGTCACCTGGGTCTCCTGCTGGTACAGGTGCTGGTTCTCCCTGCAGGGCTGTTGGGATTCTCACCTGGGTCTCTCCTGCAGGTGCCAGTGCTGGTTATCCATGCAGGGCTGTTGGGATTCTCACCTGGTTCTCCTGCAGGTCCAAATGCTGGTTCTCCATGCAGGGCTGGTGGGATTCTCACCTGGGTCTGCTGCAGGTGCAGATGATGGTTCTCCCTGCAGGGCTGGTGGGATTCTCACCTGCGTCTCCTGCAGGTGCAGATGATGGTTCTCCCTGCAGGGCTGTTGGGATTGTCAACTGGGTCTCGTGCAGGTGCCGATGCTGGATATCTCTGCAGCGCTGGTGGGCTTCTCTCCTGGATCTCCTGAAGGTGCAGATGCTGGTTGTCCCTGCAGGCCTGGTGGAATTCTCACCTGGGCCTCCTGCCGGTGCAGGTGCTGGTTCTCTGCGCAGGGCTGGTGGGATTCTCACCTGGGTCTCCTGCAGGTGCAGATGGTGGTTCTCCCTGAACAGCTGTTGGGATTGTCATGTGGGTATACTGCATGTGCAGATGCTGGATCTCCCTGCAGGGCTGTTGGGATTCTCACCTGGGTGTCCTGCAGGGGCAGATGCTGGTTCTCCCTGCAGGGCTGGTGGGATTGTCACCTGGGTCTCCTGCAGGTGCAGATGCTGGATCTCTCTTCAGCGTTGGTGGTATTCTCACATGGGTGGCCTGCAGGTGCAGATGCTGGTTCTCCCTGCAGGGCTGGTGGGATTGTCACCTGGGCCCTCTGCAGGTGCAGATGCTGGTTTTCCTTGCACAGCTGTTGGGATTGTCTCCTGGGTCCCCTGCAGGTGCAAATGCAGGTTCTCCCAGTAGGGCTGGTGCGATTCTCACCTGGGTCTATCCTGTGGGTGCAGATGCTGGATCTCACTGCAGGGCTGAATTTATTCTCACCTGTGTCTCCTTCAGGTTCAGAAGCTGGTTCTCCCTGCAGGGCTGGCGGGATGCTCACCTGGGCCTCCTGCAGGTGCAGTAGCTGGTTCTTCCTGCAGGGCTCGTGTGATTCTCACCTGGGTTTCTTGCAGCTTCAGATGCTGGATCTCCCTGCAGGGCTGGTGGGATTCTCACCTGCATCTCCTGCAGGTGCAGATGCTGGATCTCCCTGCAGGGCTGGGGGGATTCTCACCTGCGTCTCCTGCAGGTGCTGATGCTGTTTCTCTCTGCAGGGCTGTTGGGATTCTCAACTGGGTCTCGTGCAGGTGCAGATGCTGGATATCTCGCAGCGCTGGTGGGATTCTCACCTGGATCTCCTGAAGGTGCAGATGCTGGTTCTCCCTGCAGGGCTGGTGGGATTCTCACCTGGGTCTCTTGCAGGTGCCAATGCTGGATCTCTCCTCAGCGCTGGTGGTATTCTCACCTGGGTGTCCTTCAGGTGGAGATGCTCGTTCTCCCTGCAGCGCTGATGGTATCCTCACAGGGTTGTCCTGCAGGTGCAGATGCTGGGTCTCCCTGCAGGGCTGGTGGGATTGTCACCTGGGCCCTCTGCAGGTTCAGATGCTGGTTTTCCTTGCACGGCTGTTGGGATTGTCACCTGGTTCCCCTGCAGGTGCAAATGCAGGTTCTCCCAGTAGGGCTGGTGGGATTCTCACCTCGGTCTGTCCTGTGGGTGCAGATGCTAGATCTCACTGCAAGGCTGAATTTATTCTCACCTGTGTCTCCTTCAGGTTCAGAAGCTGGTTCTCCCTGCAGGGCTGGTGGGATTCTCACCTGGGTCTCCGGCAGGTGTAAATGCTGGATCTACCTGCAGGGCTGTAGGGATTCTCTACTTGGTGTTTTGCCGGTGCAGATGCTGGTTCTCTCTGCAGGGCTGGTGGTATACTCACCTGGGTCTCCTGCAGGTGCATATGCTGGTTCTCTCTGCAGGGCTGGTGGTATACTCAACTGGGTCTCCTGCAGGTGCAGATGCTGGTTCTCTCTGCAGGGCTGTTGGGATTCTCACCTGGGTCTCTTGCAGGTGCATAAGTTGGTTTTCCTGCAGGGTTGTTGGGTTTCTCACCTGGGTCTCCTGCAGGTGCAGATGTTTGATCTACCTGCAGGGTTGATGGTGTTGTCACCTGGTCTTCTGCAGTGGCAGATGTTGGTTCTCCCTGCATGGCTGGTTGGATTCTCACCTGGCTCTCCTGCAGGAGCAAATGGTGGTTCTCCCTGAAGGGCTGGTGTGATTCTCACCTGGGTCTCTTGCAGCTTCAGATGCTGGATCTCCCTGAAGGGCTGGTGGGATTCTCACCTGCGTCTCCTGCAGGTGCAGATGCTGGTTCTCCCTGCAGGGCTGGGGGGATTCTCACCTGCGTCTCCTGCAGGTGCTGAACCTGTTTCTCTCTGCAGGGCTGTTGGGATTCTCACCTGGGTGTCCTGCAGGTGCAGATGCTGGATATCTCTGCAGCGCTGGTGGGATTCTCACCTGGATCTCCTGAAGGTGTAGATGCTGGTTGTCCCTGTAGGGCTGTTGGGATTCTCACCTGGGTCTCTCTTGTCCGTGCAGATGCTGGATCTCCCTGCAGGGCTGGTGGGATTCTCACCTGGGTCTCCTGAAGGTACAGATGCTATTTCTCTCTGCAAGGGCAGTGGGATTCTCATCTGGGTCTCTTGCAGGTGCAGGTGCTGGATCTCTCTTCAGCGCTGGTGGTGTTCTCACCTGGCTGTCCTGCAGGTGCAGATGCTGGTTCTCCATGCATGGCTGGTGGGATTCTCACCTGGGTCTCCTGCCGGTGCAGATGCTGGATCTCTCTTCAGCGCTCGTGGTATTCTCACCAGGGTGTCCTGCAGGTGCAGATGCTGGTTCTCACTGCAGGGCTGGTGGGATTGTCACCTGGGCCCTCTGCTGGTGCAGATGCTGGTTTTCCTTGCACGGCTCCTGGGATTGTCACCTGCGTTCCCTGTAGGTGCAAATGCAGGTTCTCCCAGTAGGGCTGGTGGGATTCTCACCTGCGTCTATCCTGTGGGTGCAGATGCTGGCTCTCCCTGCATGGCTGGTGGGATTGTCACCTGTGTCTCCTTCAGGAACAGGTGCTGGTTCTCTCTGCAGTGCTGGTGTGATTCTTACCTGGCTCTCTTTCCAGTGCAGATGCTGGTTCTCCCTTCACAGCTGGTGGGATTGTCACCTGGGTCTCCTGCTGGTACAGGTGCTGGTTCTCCCTGCAGGGCTGTTGGGATTCTCACCTGGGTCTCTCTTGTAGGTGCCAATGCTGGTTATCCATGCAGGGCTGTTGGGATTCTCACCTGGGTCTCCTGCAGGTCCAAATGCTGGTTCTCCATGCAGGGCTGGTGGGATTCTCACCTGGGTCTGCTGCAGGTGCAGATGATGGTTCTTCGTGCAAGGGTGGTGGCATTCTCACCTGGGTCTCCTGCAGCTGCAGATGATGGATGTCTCTGCAGCGCTGTTGGGATTCTCACCTTGGTCTCCTGCAGGTGCAGACGCTGGATTGCAGGAATGGTGGGATTCTCACCTGTGTCTGCTGAACGTGCTGATGCTGGTTCTCCCTGCAAGGCTTGTCGGATTCTCACCTGCGTGTCCCGAAGGTGCAGATGCTGGATCTTCCTGCAGGGATGGTGAGATTCTCATCTGTTTTTCCTGCAGGTGCAGAAGCTGGTTCTCCTGGAGGGCTGGTGGTATTCTTACATGGGTTTCCTGCAGGTGCAGATGCTGGTTCCCTCTGCATGGCCGTTGAGATTGTCACCTGGGTCTCCTGCATGTGCAGATGCTTGTTTGCCCTGCAGGGCTGGTGGTATTCTCACCTGGGTCTCCTGCAGGTGCAGATGCTGGTTCTCTCTGCAGGTCTGATGGTATTCTCACCTGTGTCTCCTTCAGGTTCAGAAGCTGGTTCTCCCTGCAGGGCTGACGGGATGCTCACCTGGGCCTAATGCAGGTGCAGTAGCTGGTTCTCCGTGCAGGGCTGGTGTGATTCTCACCTGGGTCTCTTGCAGCTTCAGATGCTGGATCTCCCTGCAGGGCTGGTGGGATTCTCACCTGCATCTCCTGCAGGTGCAGATGCTGGTTCTCCCTGCAGGGCTGGGGGGATTCTCACCTGCATCTCCTGCAGGTGCTGATGCTGTTTCTCTCTGCAGGGCTGTTGGGATTCTCACCTGGGTCTCGTGCAGGTGCAGATGCTGGTTGTCCCTGCAGGGCTGGTGGGATTCTCACCTGGGTCTCCTGAAGGTACAGATGCTTGTTGTCCCTTCAGGGCTGTTGGTATTCTCTCCTGGGTCTCTCTTGTCCGTGCAGATGCTGGATCTCCCTGCAGGGCTGGTTGGATTCTCACCTGGGTCTCCTGAAGGTACAAATGCTGTATCTCTCTGCACGGGCGGTGGGATTCTCACCTGGGTCTCCTGCAGGTGCAGGTGCCGGTTCTCCGTGGAGGGCTGGTGGGATTCTCACCTGGGTGTCCTGCAGGTGCATTTGCTGTTTCTCTGTGCAGGGCTCGTGTGATTCTCACCTGGGTCTCCAGCAGGTGCAGATGGTGCTTCTCCCCGCACAGCTGTTGGGATTTTCATCTGGGTCTACTGCGTTTGCAGATGCTGGATCTCCCTGCAGGGCTGGTGGGATTCTCCCCTGGGTCTCCTGCAGGTGCAGATGCTGGATCTCTCTTCAGCGCTGGTGCCGTTCTCACTTGGGTGTCCTGCAGGAGCAGATGCTGGTTCTCACTGCAGGGCTGGTGGGATTGTCACCTGGGTCTCCTGCAGGTGCAGATGCTGGATCTCTCTTCAGCACTGGTGGTATTCTCACCTGGGAGTCCTGCAGAGCTGGTGGGAGTCTCACCTGGGCCCTCTGCAGGTGCAGATGCCGGTTTTCCTTACACGGCTGTTGGGATATTCAACTGGGTTCCCTGCAGGTGCAAGTGCAGGTTCTCCCAGTAGGGCTGGTGGGATTCTCACCTGGGTCTATCCTGTGGGTGCAGATGCTGGATCTCCCTGCAGGGCTGGTGGGATTCTCACCTGGGTCTCTTGCAGGTGCCGATGCTGGATCTCTCCTCAGCGCCGGTGGTATTCTCACCTGGGTGTCCTTCAGGTGGAGATGCTCGTTCTCCCTGCAGGGCAGGTGGGATTGTCACCTGGGTCTCCTGAAGGTACAGATGCTGGTTCTCCCTGCAGGGCTGGTGGGATTGTCACCTGGGTCTCCTGCAGGTGCAGATGCTGGATCTCTCTTCAGCGCTGGTGTTATCCTCACAGGGGTGTCCTGCAGGTGCAGATGCTGGTTCTCCCTGCAGGGCTGGTGGGATTGTCACCTGGGCCCTCTGCAGGTTCAGATGCTGGTTTTCCTTGCACGGCTGTTGGGATTGTCACCTGGATCCCCTGCAGGTGCAAATGCAGGTTCTCCCAGTAGGGCTGGTGGGATTCTCACCTCGGTCTGTCCTGTGGGTGCAGATGCTAGATCTCACTGCAAGGCTGAATTTATTCTCACCTGTGTCTCCTTCAGGTTCAGAAGCTGGTTCTCCCTGCAGGGCTGGTGGGATTCTCACCTGGGTCTCCGGCAGGTGTAAATGCTGGATCTACCTGCAGGGCTGTAGGGATTCTCTACTTGGTGTTTTGCCGGTGCAGATGCTGGTTCTCTCTGCAGGGCTGGTGGTATACTCACCTGGGTCTCCTGCAGGTGCATATGCTGGTTCTCTCTGCAGGGCTGGTGGTATACTCAACTGGGTCTCCTGCAGGTGCAGATGCTGGTTCTCTCTGCAGGGCTGTTGGGATTCTCACCTGGGTCTCTTGCAGGTGCATAAGTTGGTTTTCCTGCAGGGTTGTTGGGTTTCTCACCTGGGTCTCCTGCAGGTGCAGATGCTTGATCTACCTGCAGGGTTGATGGTATTGTCACCTGGTCTTCTGCAGTGGCAGATGTTGGTTCTCCCTGCATGGCTGGTTGGATTCTCACCTGGCTCTCCTGCAGGAGCAAATGCTGGTTCTCCTTGAAGGGCTGGTGTGATTCTCACCTGGGTCTCTTGCAGCTTCAGATGCTGGATCTCCCTGCAGGGCTGGTGGGATTCTCACCTGCGTCTCCTGCAGGTGCAGATGCTGGTTCTCCCTGCAGGGCTGGGGGGATTCTCACCTACGTCTCCTGCAGGTGCTGATGCTGTTTCTCTCTGCAGGGCTGTTGGGATTCTCAACTGGGTCTCGTGCAGGTGCCGATGCTGGATATCTCTGCAGCGCTGGTGGGATTCTCACCTGGTTCTCCTGAAGGTGCAGATGCTGGTTGTCCCTGCAGGGCTGGTGGGATTCTCACCTGGGCCTCCTGCAGGTGCAGGTGCTGGTTCTCTGTGCAGGGCTGGTGGGATTCTCACCTGGGTCTCCTGCAGGTGCAGATGGTGGTTCTCCCTGAACAGCTGTTGGGATTGTCATCTGGGTATACTGCATGTGCAGATGCTGGATCTCCCTGCAGGGCTGTTGGGATTCTCACCTGGGTGTCCTGCAGGTGCAGATGCTGGTTCTCCCTGCAGGGCTGGTGGGATTGTCACCTGGGTCTCCTGCAGGTGCAGATGCTGGATCTCTGTTCAGAGCTGGTGGTATTCTCACCTGGGTATCCTGCAGGTGCAGATGCTGGTTCTTCCTGCAGGGCTGGTGGGATTGTCAACTGGGCCCCCTGCATGTGCAGATGCTGGTTTTCCTTGCCCAGCTGTTGGGATTCTCACCTGGGTTCCCTGCAGGTGTAAATGCTGTTTCTCCCAGCAGGGCTGGTGGGATTCTCACCAGGGTCTATCCTTTGGGTGCAGATTCTGGTTCTCCCTGCAGGGCTGGTGGGATTCTCACCTGCGTCTCCTGCAGGTGCAGATGCTGGTTCTCTCTGCAGGGCTGGGGGGATTCTCACCTGGGTCTCGTGCAGGTGCAGATGCTGGATATCTCTGCAGCGCTGGTGGGATTCTCACCTGGATCTCCTGAAGGTGCAGATGCTGGTTGTCCCTGTAGGGCTGTTGGGATTCTCACCTGGGTCTCTCTTGTCCGTGCAGATGCTGGATCTCCCTGCAGGGCTGGTGGGATTCTCACCTGGGTCTCCTGAAGGTACAGATGCTATTTCTCTCTGCAAGGGCGGTGGGATTCTCACCTGGGTCTCTTGCAGGTGCAGGTGCTGGATCTCTCTTCAGCGCTGGTGGTGTTCTCACCTGGCTGTCCTGCAGGTGCAGATGCTGGTTCTCCATGCATGGCTGGTGGGATTCTCACCTGGGTCTCCTGCCGGTGCAGATGCTGGTTCTCTCTTCAGCGCTCGTGGTATTCTCACCAGGGTGTCCTGCAGGTGCAGATGCTGGTTCTCACTGCAGGGCTGGTGGGATTGTCACCTGGGCCCTCTGCTGGTGCAGATGCTGGATTTCCTTGCACGGCTCCTGGGATTGTCACCTGCGTTCCCTGTAGGTGCAAATGCAGGTTCTCCCAGTAGGGCTGGTGGGATTCTCACCTGCGTCTATCCTGTGGGTGCAGATGCTGGATCTCCCTGCAGGGCTGGTGTGATTCTTACCTGGCTCTCTTTCCAGTGCAGATGCTGGTTCTCCCTTCACAGCTGGTGGGATTGTCACCTGGGTCTCCTGCTGGTACAGGTGCTGGTTCTCCCTGCAGGGCTGTTGGGATTCTCACCTGGGTCTCTCCTGCAGGTGCCAGTGCTGGTTATCCATGCAGGGCTGTTGGGATTCTCACCTGGTTCTCCTGCAGGTCCAAATGCTGGTTCTCCATGCAGGGCTGGTGGGATTCTCACCTGGGTCTGCTGCAGGTGCAGATGATGGTTCTCCCTGCAGGGCTGGTGGGATTCTCACCTGCGTGTCCTGCAGGTGCAGATGATGGTTCTCCCTGCAGGGCTGTTGGGATTGTCAAGTGGGTCTCGTGCAGGTGCCGATGCTGGATATCTCTGCAGCGCTGGTGGGATTCTCACCTGGATCTCCTGAAGGTGCAGATGCTGGTTGTCCCTGCAGGCCTGGTGGGATTCTCACCTGGGCCTCCTGCCGGTGCAGGTGCTGGTTCTCTGTGCAGGGCTGGTGGGATTCTCACCTGGGTCTCCTGCAGGTGCAGATGGTGGTTCTCCCTGAACAGCTGTTGGGATTGTCATCTGGGTATACTGCATGTGCAGATGCTGGATCTCCCTGCAGGGCTGTTGGGATTCTCACCTGGGTGTCCTGCAGGGGCAGATGCTGGTTCTCCCTGCAGGGCTGGTGGGATTGTCACCTGGGTCTCCTGCAGGTGCAGATGCTGGATCTCTCTTCAGCGTTGGTGGTATTCTCACATGGGTGGCCTGCAGGTGCAGATGCTGGTTCTCCCTGCAGGGCTGGTGGGATTGTCACCTGGGCCCTCTGCAGGTGCAGATGCTGGTTTTCCTTGCACAGCTGTTGGGATTGTCTCCTGGGTCCCCTGCAGGTGCAAATGCAGGTTCTCCCAGTAGGGCTGGTGCGATTCTCACCTGGGTCTATCCTGTGGGTGCAGATGCTGGATCTCACTGCAGTGCTGAATTTATTCTCACCTGTGTCTCCTTCAGGTTCAGAAGCTGGTTCTCCCTGCAGGGCTGGCGGGATGCTCACCTGGGCCTCCTGCAGGTGCAGTAGCTGGTTCTTCCTGCAGGGCTCGTGTGATTCTCACCTGGGTTTCTTGCAGCTTCAGATGCTGGATCTCCCTGCAGGGCTGGTGGGATTCTCACCTGCATCTCCTGCAGGTGCAGATGCTGGATCTCCCTCCAGGGCTGGGGGGATTCTCACCTGCGTCTCCTGCAGGTGCTGATGCTGTTTCTCTCTGCAGGGCTGTTGGGATTCTCAACTGGGTCTCGTGCAGGTGCAGATGCTGGATATCTCGCAGCGCTGGTGGGATTCTCACCTGGATCTCCTGAAGGTGCAGATGCTGGTTCTCCCTGCAGGGCTGGTGGGATTCTCACCTGGGTCTCTTGCAGGTGCCGATGCTGGATCTCTCCTCAGCGCTGGTGGTATTCTCACCTGGGTGTCGTTCAGGTGGAGATGCTCGTTCTCCCTGCAGCGCTGATGGTATCCTCACAGGGTTGTCCTGCAGGTGCAGATGCTGGGTCTCACTGCAGGGCTGGTGGGATTGTCACCTGGGCCCTCTGCAGGTTCAGATGCTGGTTTTCCTTGCATGGCTGTTGGGATTGTCACCTGGTTCCCCTGCAGGTGCAAATGCAGGTTCTCCCAGTAGGGCTGGTGGGATTCTCACCTCGGTCTGTCCTGTGGGTGCAGATGCTAGATCTCACTGCAAGGCTGAATTTATTCTCACCTGTGTCTCCTTCAGGTTCAGAAGCTGGTTCTCCCTGCAGGGCTGTAGGGATTCTCTACTTGGTGTTTTGCCGGTGCAGATGCTGGTTCTCTCTGCAGGGCTGGTGGTATACTCACCTGGGTCTCCTGCAGGTGCATATGCTGGTTCTCTCTGCAGGGCTGGTGGTATACTCAACTGGGTCTCCTGCAGGTGCAGATGCTGGTTCTCTCTGCAGGGCTGTTGGGATTCTCACCTGGGTCTCTTGCAGGTGCATAAGTTGGTTTTCCTGCAGGGTTGTTGGGTTTCTCACCTGGGTCTCCTGCAGGTGCAGATGCTTGATCTACCTGCAGGGTTGATGGTATTGTCACCTGGTCTTCTGCAGTGGCAGATGTTGGTTCTCCCTGCATGGCTGGTTGGATTCTCACCTGGCTGTCCTGCAGGAGCAAATGCTGGTTCTCCTTGAAGGGCTGGTGTGATTCTCACCTGGGTCTCTTGCAGGTGCTGAACCTGTTTCTCTCTGCAGGGCTGTTGGGATTCTCAACTGGGTCTCGTGCAGGTGCAGATGCTGGATATCTCTGCAGCGCTGGTGGGATTCTCACCTGGATCTCCTGACGGTGTAGATGCTGGTTGTCCCTGTAGGGCTGTTGGGATTCTCACCTGGGTCTCTCTTGTCCGTGCAGATGCTGGATCTCCCTGCAGGGCTGGTGGGATTCTCACCTGGGTCTCCTGAAGGTACAGATGCTATTTCTCTCTGCAAGGGCAGTGGGATTCTCACCTGGGTCTCTTGCAGGTGCAGGTGCTGGATCTCTCTTCAGCGCTGGTGGTGTTCTCACCTGGCTGTCCTGCAGGTGCAGATGCTGGTTCTCCATGCATGGCTGGTGGGATTCTCACCTGGGTCTCCTGCCGGTGCAGATGCTGGATCTCTCTTCAGCGCTCGTGGTATTCTCACCAGGGTGTCCTGCAGGTGCAGATGCTGGTTCTCACTGCAGGGCTGGTGGGATTGTCACCTGGGCCCTCTGCTGGTGCAGATGCTGGTTTTCCTTGCACGGCTCCTGGGATTGTCACCTGCGTTCCCTGTAGGTGCAAATGCAGGTTCTCCCAGTAGGGCTGGTGGGATTCTCACCTGCGTCTATCCTGTGGGTGCAGATGCTGGCTCTCCCTGCATGGCTGGTGGGATTGTCACCTGGGTCTCCTTCAGGAACAGGTGCTGGTTCTCTCTGCAGTGCTGGTGTGATTCTTACCTGGCTCTCTTTCCAGTGCAGATGCTGGTTCTCCCTTCACAGCTGGTGGGATTGTCACCTGGGTCTCCTGCTGGTACAGGTGCTGGTTCTCCCTGCAGGGCTGTTGGGATTCTCACCTGGGTCTCTCTTGTAGGTGCCAATGCTGGTTATCCATGCAGGGCTGTTGGGATTCTCACCTGGGTCTCCTGCAGGTCCAAATGCTGGTTCTCCATGCAGGGCTGGTGGGATTCTCACCTGGGTCTGCTGCAGGTGCAGATGATGGTTCTTCGTGCAAGGGTGGTGGCATTCTCACCTGGGTCTCCTGCAGCTGCAGATGATGGATGTCTCTGCAGCGCTGTTGGGATTCTCACCTTGGTCTCCTGCAGGTGCAGACGCTGGATTGCAGGAATGGTGGGATTCTCACCTGTGTCTGCTGAACGTGCTGATGCTGGTTCTCCCTGCAAGGCTTGTCGGATTCTCACCTGCGTGTCCCGAAGGTGCAGATGCTGGATCTTCCTGCAGGGATGGTGAGATTCTCATCTGTTTTTCCTGCAGGTGCAGAAGCTGGTTCTCCTGGAGGGCTTGTGGTATTCTTACATGGGTTTCCTGCAGGTGCAGATGCTGGTTCCCTCTGCATGGCCGTTGAGATTGTCACCTGGGTCTCCTGCATGTGCAGATGCTTGTTTGCCCTGCAGGGCTGGTGGTATTCTCACCTGGGTCTCCTGCAGGTGCAGATGCTGGTTCTCTCTGCAGGTCTGATGGTATTCTCACCTGTGTCTCCTTCAGGTTCAGAAGCTGGTTCTCCCTGCAGGGCTGACGGGATGCTCACCTGGGCCTAATGCAGGTGCAGTAGCTGGTTCTCCGTGCAGGGCTGGTGTGATTCTCACCTGGGTCTCTTGCAGCTTCAGATGCTGGATCTCCCTGCAGGGCTGGTGGGATTCTCACCTGCATCTCCTGCAGGTGCAGATGCTGGTTCTCCCTGCAGGGCTGGGGGGATTCTCACCTGCATCTCCTGCAGGTGCTGATGCTGTTTCTCTCTGCAGGGCTGTTGGGATTCTCACCTGGGTCTCGTGCAGGTGCAGATGCTGGTTGTCCCTGCAGGGCTGGTGGGATTCTCACCTGGGTCTCCTGAAGGTACAGATGCTTGTTGTCCCTTCAGGGCTGTTGGTATTCTCTCCTGGGTCTCTCTTGTCCGTGCAGATGCTGGATCTCCCTGCAGGGCTGGTTGGATTCTCACCTGGGTCTCCTGAAGGTACAAATGCTGTATCTCTCTGCACGGGCGGTGGGATTCTCACCTGGGTCTCCTGCAGGTGCAGGTGCCGGTTCTCCGTGGAGGGCTGGTGGGATTCTCACCTGGGTGTCCTGCAGGTGCATTTGCTGTTTCTCTGTGCAGGGCTCGTGTGATTCTCACCTGGGTCTCCAGCAGGTGCAGATGGTGCTTCTCCCCGCACAGCTGTTGGGATTTTCATCTGGGTCTACTGCGTTTGCAGATGCTGGATCTCCCTGCAGGGCTGGTGGGATTCTCCCCTGGGTCTCCTGCAGGTGCAGATGCTGGATCTCTCTTCAGCGCTGGTGCCGTTCTCACTTGGGTGTCCTGCAGGAGCAGATGCTGGTTCTCACTGCAGGGCTGGTGGGATTGTCACCTGGGTCTCCTGCAGGTGCAGATGCTGGATCTCTCTTCAGCACTGGTGGTATTCTCACCTGGGAGTCCTGCAGAGCTGGTGGGAGTCTCACCTGGGCCCTCTGCAGGTGCAGATGCCGGTTTTCCTTACACGGCTGTTGGGATATTCAACTGGGTTCCCTGCAGGTGCAAGTGCAGGTTCTCCCAGTAGGGCTGGTGGGATTCTCACCTGGGTCTATCCTGTGGGTGCAGATGCTGGATCTCCCTGCAGGGCTGGTGGGATTCTCACCTGGGTCTCTTGCAGGTGCCGATGCTGGATCTCTCCTCAGCGCCGGTGGTATTCTCACCTGGGTGTCCTTCAGGTGGAGATGCTCGTTCTCCCTGCAGGGCAGGTGGGATTGTCACCTGGGTCTCCTGAAGGTACAGATGCTGGTTCTCCCTGCAGGGCTGGTGGGATTGTCACCTGGGTCTCCTGCAGGTGCAGATGCTGGATCTCTCTTCAGCGCTGGTGTTATCCTCACAGGGGTGTCCTGCAGGTGCAGATGCTGGTTCTCCCTGCAGGGCTGGTGGGATTGTCACCTGGGCCCTCTGTAGGTTCAGATGCTGGTTTTCCTTGCACGGCTGTTGGGATTGTCACCTGGATCCCCTGCAGGTGCAAATGCAGGTTCTCCCAGTAGGGCTGGTGGGATCCTCACCTCGGTCTGTCCTGTGGGTGCAGATGCTACATCTCACTGCAAGGCTGAATTTATTCTCACCTGTGTCTCCTTCAGGTTCAGAAGCTGGTTCTCCCTGCAGGGCTGGTGGGATTCTCACCTGGGTCCCCGGCAGGTGTAAATGCTGGATCTACCTGCAGGGCTGTAGGGATTCTCTACTTGGTGTTTTGCCGGTGCAGATGCTGGTTCTCTCTGCAGGGCTGGTGGTATACTCACCTGGGTCTCCTGCAGGTGCATATGCTGGTTCTCTCTGCAGGGCTGGTGGTATACTCAACTGGGTCTCCTGCAGGTGCAGATGCTGGTTCTCTCTGCAGGGCTGTTGGGATTCTCACCTGGGTCTCTTGCAGGTGCATAAGTTGGTTTTCCTGCAGGGTTGTTGGGTTTCTCACCTGGGTCTCCTGCAGGTGCAGATGCTTGATCTACCTGCAGGGTTGATGGTATTGTCACCTGGTCTTCTGCAGTGGCAGATGTTGGTTCTCCCTGCATGGCTGGTTGGATTCTCACCTGGCTCTCCTGCAGGAGCAAATGCTGGTTCTCCTTGAAGGGCTGGTGTGATTCTCACCTGGGTCTCTTGCAGCTTCAGATGCTGGATCTCCCTGCAGGGCTGTTGGGATTCTCACCTGCGTCTCCTGCAGGTGCAGATGCTGGTTCTCCCTGCAGGGCTGGGGGGATTCTCACCTACGTCTCCTGCAGGTGCTGATGCTGTTTCTCTCTGCAGGGCTGTTGGGATTCTCAACTGGGTCTCGTGCAGGTGCCGATGCTGGATATCTCTGCAGCGCTGGTGGGATTCTCACCTGGTTCTCCTGAAGGTGCAGATGCTGGTTGTCCCTGCAGGGCTGGTGGGATTCTCACCTGGGCCTCCTGCAGGTGCAGGTGCTGGTTCTCTGTGCAGGGCTGGTGGGATTCTCACCTGGGTCTCCTGCAGGTGCAGATGGTGGTTCTCCCTGAACAGCTGTTGGGATTGTCATCTGGGTATACTGCATGTGCAGATGCTGGATCTCCCTGCAGGGCTGTTGGGATTCTCACCTGGGTGTCCTGCAGGTGCAGATGCTGGTTCTCCCTGCAGGGCTGGTGGGATTGTCACCTGGGTCTCCTGCAGGTGCAGATGCTGGATCTCTGTTCAGAGCTGGTGGTATTCTCACCTGGGTATCCTGCAGGTGCAGATGCTGGTTCTTCCTGCAGGGCTGGTGGGATTGTCAACTGGGCCCCCTGCATGTGCAGATGCTGGTTTTCCTTGCCCAGCTGTTGGGATTCTCACCTGGGTTCCCTGCAGGTGTAAATGCTGTTTCTCCCAGCAGGGCTGGTGGGATTCTCACCAGGGTCTATCCTTTGGGTGCAGATTCTGGTTCTCCCTGCAGGGCTGGTGGGATTCTCACCTGCGTCTCCTGCAGGTGCAGATGCTGGTTCTCTCTGCAGGGCTGGGGGGATTCTCACCTGGGTCTCGTGCAGGTGCAGATGCTGGATATCTCTGCAGCGCTGGTGGGATTCTCACCTGGATCTCCTGAAGGTGCAGATGCTGGTTGTCCCTGTAGGGCTGTTGGGATTCTCACCTGGGTCTCTCTTGTCCGTGCAGATGCTGGATCTCCCTGCAGGGCTGGTGGGATTCTCACCTGGGTCTCCTGAAGGTACAGATGCTATTTCTCTCTGCAAGGGCGGTGGGATTCTCACCTGGGTCTCTTGCAGGTGCAGGTGCTGGATCTCTCTTCAGCGCTGGTGGTGTTCTCACCTGGCTGTCCTGCAGGTGCAGATGCTGGTTCTCCATGCATGGCTGGTGGGATTCTCACCTGGGTCTCCTGCCGGTGCAGATGCTGGTTCTCTCTTCAGCGCTCGTGGTATTCTCACCAGGGTGTCCTGCAGGTGCAGATGCTGGTTCTCACTGCAGGGCTGGTGGGATTGTCACCTGGGCCCTCTGCTGGTGCAGATGCTGGATTTCCTTGCACGGCTCCTGGGATTGTCACCTGCGTTCCCTGTAGGTGCAAATGCAGGTTCTCCCAGTAGGGCTGGTGGGATTCTCACCTGCGTCTATCCTGTGGGTGCAGATGCTGGATCTCCCTGCAGGGCTGGTGTGATTCTTACCTGGCTCTCTTTCCAGTGCAGATGCTGGTTCTCCCTTCACAGCTGGTGGGATTGTCACCTGGGTCTCCTGCTGGTACAGGTGCTGGTTCTCCCTGCAGGGCTGTTGGGATTCTCACCTGGGTCTCTCCTGCAGGTGCCAGTGCTGGTTATCCATGCAGGGCTGTTGGGATTCTCACCTGGTTCTCCTGCAGGTCCAAATGCTGGTTCTCCATGCAGGGCTGGTGGGATTCTCACCTGGGTCTGCTGCAGGTGCAGATGATGGTTCTCCCTGCAGGGCTGGTGGGATTCTCACCTGCGTGTCCTGCAGGTGCAGATGATGGTTCTCCCTGCAGGGCTGTTGGGATTGTCAAGTGGGTCTCGTGCAGGTGCCGATGCTGGATATCTCTGCAGCGCTGGTGGGATTCTCACCTGGATCTCCTGAAGGTGCAGATGCTGGTTGTCCCTGCAGGCCTGGTGGGATTCTCACCTGGGCCTCCTGCCGGTGCAGGTGCTGGTTCTCTGTGCAGGGCTGGTGGGATTCTCACCTGGGTCTCCTGCAGGTGCAGATGGTGGTTCTCCCTGAACAGCTGTTGGGATTGTCATCTGGGTATACTGCATGTGCAGATGCTGGATCTCCCTGCAGGGCTGTTGGGATTCTCACCTGGGTGTCCTGCAGGGGCAGATGCTGTTTCTCCCTGCAGGGCTGGTGGGATTGTCACCTGGGTCTCCTGCAGGTGCAGATGCTGGATCTCTCTTCAGCGTTGGTGGTATTCTCACATGGGTGGCCTGCAGGTGCAGATGCTGGTTCTCCCTGCAGGGCTGGTGGGATTGTCACCTGGGCCCTCTGCAGGTGCAGATGCTGGTTTTCCTTGCACAGCTGTTGGGATTGTCTCCTGGGTCCCCTGCAGGTGCAAATGCAGGTTCTCCCAGTAGGGCTGGTGCGATTCTCACCTGGGTCTATCCTGTGGGTGCAGATGCTGGATCTCACTGCAGGGCTGAATTTATTCTCACCTGTGTCTCCTTCAGGTTCAGAAGCTGGTTCTCCCTGCAGGGCTGGCGGGATGCTCACCTGGGCCTCCTGCAGGTGCAGTAGCTGGTTCTTCCTGCAGGGCTCGTGTGATTCTCACCTGGGTTTCTTGCAGCTTCAGATGCTGGATCTCCCTGCAGGGCTGGTGGGATTCTCACCTGCATCTCCTGCAGGTGCAGATGCTGGATCTCCCTGCAGGGCTGGGGGGATTCTCACCTGCGTCTCCTGCAGGTGCTGATGCTGTTTCTCTCTGCAGGGCTGTTGGGATTCTCAACTGGGTCTCGTGCAGGTGCAGATGCTGGATATCTCGCAGCGCTGGTGGGATTCTCACCTGGATCTCCTGAAGGTGCAGATGCTGGTTCTCCCTGCAGGGCTGGTGGGATTCTCACCTGGGTCTCTTGCAGGTGCCGATGCTGGATCTCTCCTCAGCGCTGGTGGTATTCTCACCTGGGTGTCGTTCAGGTGGAGATGCTCGTTCTCCCTGCAGCGCTGATGGTATCCTCACAGGGTTGTCCTGCAGGTGCAGATGCTGGTTCTCCCTGCAGGGCTGGTGGGATTGTCACCTGGGCCCTCTGCAGGTTCAGATGCTGGTTTTCCTTGCACGGCTGTTGGGATTGTCACCTGGTTCCCCTGCAGGTGCAAATGCAGGTTCTCCCAGTAGGGCTGGTGGGATTCTCACCTCGGTCTGTCCTGTGGGTGCAGATGCTAGATCTCACTGCAAGGCTGAATTTATTCTCACCTGTGTCTCCTTCAGGTTCAGAAGCTGGTTCTCCCTGCAGGGCTGGTGGGATTCTCACCTGGGTCTCCGGCAGGTGTAAATGCTGGATCTACCTGCAGGGCTGTAGGGATTCTCTACTTGGTGTTTTGCCGGTGCAGATGCTGGTTCTCTCTGCAGGGCTGGTGGTATACTCACCTGGGTCTCCTGCAGGTGCATATGCTGGTTCTCTCTGCAGGGCTGGTGGTATACTCAACTGGGTCTCCTGCAGGTGCAGATGCTGGTTCTCTCTGCAGGGCTGTTGGGATTCTCACCTGGGTCTCTTGCAGGTGCATAAGTTGGTTTTCCTGCAGGGTTGTTGGGTTTCTCACCTGGGTCTCCTGCAGGTGCAGATGCTTGATCTACCTGCAGGGTTGATGGTATTGTCACCTGGTCTTCTGCAGTGGCAGATGTTGGTTCTCCCTGCATGGCTGGTTGGATTCTCACCTGGCTGTCCTGCAGGAGCAAATGCTGGTTCTCCTTGAAGGGCTGGTGTGATTCTCACCTGGGTCTCTTGCAGGTGCTGAACCTGTTTCTCTCTGCAGGGCTGTTGGGATTCTCAACTGGGTCTCGTGCAGGTGCAGATGCTGGATATCTCTGCAGCGCTGGTGGGATTCTCACCTGGATCTCCTGACGGTGTAGATGCTGGTTGTCCCTGTAGGGCTGTTGGGATTCTCACCTGGGTCTCTCTTGTCCGTGCAGATGCTGGATCTCCCTGCAGGGCTGGTGGGATTCTCACCTGGGTCTCCTGAAGGTACAGATGCTATTTCTCTCTGCAAGGGCAGTGGGATTCTCACCTGGGTCTCTTGCAGGTGCAGGTGCTGGATCTCTCTTCAGCGCTGGTGGTGTTCTCACCTGGCTGTCCTGCAGGTGCAGATGCTGGTTCTCCATGCATGGCTGGTGGGATTCTCACCTGGGTCTCCTGCCGGTGCAGATGCTGGATCTCTCTTCAGCGCTCGTGGTATTCTCACCAGGGTGTCCTGCAGGTGCAGATGCTGGTTCTCACTGCAGGGTTGGTGGGATTGTCACCTGGGCCCTCTGCTGGTGCAGATGCTGGTTTTCCTTGCACGGCTCCTGGGATTGTCACCTGCGTTCCCTGTAGGTGCAAATGCAGGTTCTCCCAGTAGGGCTGGTGGGATTCTCACCTGCGTCTATCCTGTGGGTGCAGATGCTGGCTCTCCCTGCATGGCTGGTGGGATTGTCACCTGGGTCTCCTTCAGGAACAGGTGCTGGTTCTCTCTGCAGTGCTGGTGTGATTCTTACCTGGCTCTCTTTCCAGTGCAGATGCTGGTTCTCCCTTCACAGCTGGTGGGATTGTTACCTGGGTCTCCTGCTGGTACAGGTGCTGGTTCTCCCTGCAGGGCTGTTGGGATTCTCACCTGGGTCTCTCTTGTAGGTGCCAATGCTGGTTATCCATGCAGGGCTGTTGGGATTCTCACCTGGGTCTCCTGCAGGTCCAAATGCTGGTTCTCCATGCAGGGCTGGTGGGATTCTCACCTGGGTCTGCTGCAGGTGCAGATGATGGTTCTTCGTGCAAGGGTGGTGGCATTCTCACCTGGGTCTCCTGCAGCTGCAGATGATGGATGTCTCTGCAGCGCTGTTGGGATTCTCACCTTGGTCTCCTGCAGGTGCAGACGCTGGATTGCAGGAATGGTGGGATTCTCACCTGTGTCTGCTGAACGTGCTGATGCTGGTTCTCCCTGCAAGGCTTGTCGGATTCTCACCTGCGTGTCCCGAAGGTGCAGATGCTGGATCTTCCTGCAGGGATGGTGAGATTCTCATCTGTTTTTCCTGCAGGTGCAGAAGCTGGTTCTCCTGGAGGGCTGGTGGTATTCTTACATGGGTTTCCTGCAGGTGCAGATGCTGGTTCCCTCTGCATGGCCGTTGAGATTGTCACCTGGGTCTCCTGCATGTGCAGATGCTTGTTTGCCCTGCAGGGCTGGTGGTATTCTCACCTGGGTCTCCTGCAGGTGCAGATGCTGGTTCTCTCTGCAGGTCTGATGGTATTCTCACCTGTGTCTCCTTCAGGTTCAGAAGCTGGTTCTCCCTGCAGGGCTGACGGGATGCTCACCTGGGCCTAATGCAGGTGCAGTAGCTGGTTCTCCGTGCAGGGCTGGTGTGATTCTCACCTGGGTCTCTTGCAGCTTCAGATGCTGGATCTCCCTGCAGGGCTGGTGGGATTCTCACCTGCATCTCCTGCAGGTGCAGATGCTGGTTCTCCCTGCAGGGCTGGGGGGATTCTCACCTGCATCTCCTGCAGGTGCAGATGCTGGTTCTCCCTGCAGGGCTGGGGGGATTCTCACCTGCATCTCCTGCAGGTGCAGATGCTGGTTCTCCCTGCAGGGCTGGGGGGATTCTCACCTGCATCTCCTGCAGGTGCTGATGCTGTTTCTCTCTGCAGGGCTGTTGGGATTCTCACCTGGGTCTCGTGCAGGTGCAGATGCTGGTTGTCCCTGCAGGGCTGGTGGGATTCTCACCTGGGTCTCCTGAAGGTACAGATGCTTGTTGTCCCTTCAGGGCTGTTGGTATTCTCTCCTGGGTCTCTCTTGTCCGTGCAGATGCTGGATCTCCCTGCAGGGCTGGTTGGATTCTCACCTGGGTCTCCTGAAGGTACAAATGCTGTATCTCTCTGCACGGGCGGTGGGATTCTCACCTGGGTCTCCTGCAGGTGCAGGTGCCGGTTCTCCGTGGAGGGCTGGTGGGATTCTCACCTGGGTGTCCTGCAGGTGCATTTGCTGTTTCTCTGTGCAGGGCTCGTGTGATTCTCACCTGGGTCTCCAGCAGGTGCAGATGGTGCTTCTCCCCGCACAGCTGTTGGGATTTTCATCTGGGTCTACTGCGTTTGCAGATGCTGGATCTCCCTGCAGGGCTGGTGGGATTCTCCCCTGGGTCTCCTGCAGGTGCAGATGCTGGATCTCTCCTCAGCGCTGGTGCCGTTCTCACTTGGGTGTCCTGCAGGAGCAGATGCTGGTTCTCACTGCAGGGCTGGTGGGATTGTCACCTGGGTCTCCTGCAGGTGCAGATGCTGGATCTCTCTTCAGCACTGGTGGTATTCTCACCAGGGAGTCCTGCAGAGCTGGTGGGAGTCTCACCTGGGCCCTCTGCAGGTGCAGATGCCGGTTTTCCTTACACGGCTGTTGGGATATTCAACTGGGTTCCCTGCAGGTGCAAGTGCAGGTTCTCCCAGTAGGGCTGGTGGGATTCTCACCTGGGTCTATCCTGTGGGTGCAGATGCTGGATCTCCCTGCAGGGCTGGTGGGATTCTCACCTGGGTCTCTTGCAGGTGCCGATGCTGGATCTCTCCTCAGCGCCGGTGGTATTCTCACCTGGGTGTCCTTCAGGTGGAGATGCTCGTTCTCCCTGCAGGGCAGGTGGGATTGTCACCTGGGTCTCCTGAAGGTACAGATGCTGGTTCTCCCTGCAGGGCTGGTGGGATTGTCACCTGGGTCTCCTGCAGGTGCAGATGCTGGATCTCTCTTCAGCGCTGGTGTTATCCTCACAGGGGTGTCCTGCAGGTGCAGATGCTGGTTCTCCCTGCAGGGCTGGTGGGATTGTCACCTGGGCCCTCTGCAGGTTCAGATGCTGGTTTTCCTTGTACGGCTGTTGGGATTGTCACCTGGATCCCCTGCAGGTGCAAATGCAGGTTCTCCCAGTAGGGCTGGTGGGATTCTCACCTCGGTCTGTCCTGTGGGTGCAGATGCTACATCTCACTGCAAGGCTGAATTTATTCTCACCTGTGTCTCCTTCAGGTTCAGAAGCTGGTTCTCCCTGCAGGGCTGGTGGGATTCTCACCTGGGTCCCCGGCAGGTGTAAATGCTGGATCTACCTGCAGGGCTGTAGGGATTCTCTACTTGGTGTTTTGCCGGTGCAGATGCTGGTTCTCTCTGCAGGGCTGGTGGTATACTCACCTGGGTCTCCTGCAGGTGCATATGCTGGTTCTCTCTGCAGGGCTGGTGGTATACTCAACTGGGTCTCCTGCAGGTGCAGATGCTGGTTCTCTCTGCAGGGCTGTTGGGATTCTCACCTGGGTCTCTTGCAGGTGCATAAGTTGGTTTTCCTGCAGGGTTGTTGGGTTTCTCACCTGGGTCTCCTGCAGGTGCAGATGCTTGATCTACCTGCAGGGTTGATGGTATTGTCACCTGGTCTTCTGCAGTGGCAGATGTTGGTTCTCCCTGCATGGCTGGTTGGATTCTCACCTGGCTGTCCTGCAGGAGCAAATGCTGGTTCTCCTTGAAGGGCTGGTGTGATTCTCACCTGGGTCTCTTGCAGCTTCAGATGCTGGATCTCCCTGCAGGGCTGGTGGGATTCTCACCTGCGCCTCCTGCAGGTGCAGATGCTGGTTCTCCCTGCAGGGCTGTGGGGATTCTCACCTGCGTCTCCTGCAGGTGCTGATGCTGTTTCTCTCTGCAGGGCTGTTGGGATTCTCAACTGGGTCTCGTGCAGGTGCTGATGCTGGATATCTCTGCAGCGCTGGTGGGATTCTCACCTGGTTCTCCTGAAGGTGCAGATGCTGGTTGTCCCTGCAGGGCTGGTGGGATTCTCACCTGGGCCTCCTGCAGGTGCAGGTGCTGGTTCTCTGTGCAGGGCTGGTGGGATTCTCACCTGGGTCTCCTGCAGGTGCAGATGGTGGTTCTCCCTGAACAGCTGTTGGGATTGTCATCTGGGTATACTGCATGTGCAGATGCTGGATCTCCCTGCAGGGCTGTTGGGATTCTCACCAGGGTGTCCTGCAGGTGCAGATGCTGGTTCTCCCTGCAGGGCTGGTGGGATTGTCACCTGGGTCTCCTGCAGGTGCAGATGCTGGATCTCTGTTCAGAGCTGGTGGTATTCTCACCTGGGTATCCTGCAGGTGCAGATGCTGGTTCTCCCTGCAGGGCTGGTGGGATTGTCACCTGGGCCCTCTGCAGGTTCAGATGCTGGTTTTCCTTGCACGGCTGTTGGGATTGTACCTGGTTCCCCTGCAGGTGCAAATGCAGGTTCTCCCAGTAGGGCTGGTGGGATTCTCACCTCGGTCTGTCCTGTGGGTGCAGATGCTAGATCTCACTGCAAGGCTGAATTTATTCTCACCTGTGTCTCCTTCAGGTTCAGAAGCTGGTTCTCCCTGCAGGGCTGGTGGGATTCTCACCTGGGTCTCCTGCAGGTGCAGATGCTTGATCTACCTGCAGGGTTGATGGTATTTTCACCTGGTCTTCTGCAGTGGCAGATGTTGGTTCTCCCTGCATGGCTGGTTGGATTCTCACCTGGCTGTCCTGCAGGAGCCAATGCTGGTTCTCCTTGAAGGGCTGGTGTGATTCTCACCTGGGTCTCTTGCAGCTTCAGATGCTGGATCTCCCTGCAGGGCTGGTGGGATTCTCACCTGCGTCTCCTGCAGGTGCAGATGCTGGTTCTCCCTGCAGGGCTGGGGGGATTCTCACCTGCGTCTCCTGCAGGTGCTGATGCTGTTTCTCTCTGCAGGGCTGTTGGGATTCTCAACTGGGTCTCGTGCAGGTGCCGATGCTGGATATCTCTGCAGCGCTGGTGGGATTCTCACCTGGTTCTCCTGAAGGTGCAGATGCTGGTTGTCCCTGCAGGGCTGGTGGGATTCTCACCTGGGCCTCCTGCAGGTGCAGGTGCTGGTTCTCTGTGCAGGGCTGGTGGGATTCTCACCTGGGTCTCCTGCAGGTGCAGATGGTGGTTCTCCCTGAACAGCTGTTGGGATTGTCATCTGGGTATACTGCATGTGCAGATGCTGGATCTCCCTGCAGGGCTGTTGGGATTCTCACCTGGGTGTCCTGCAGGTGCAGATGCTGGTTCTCCCTGCAGGGCTGGTGGGATTGTCACCTGGGTCTCCTGCAGGTGCAGATGCTGGATCTCTGTTCAGAGCTGGTGGTATTCTCACCTGGGTATCCTGCAGGTGCAGATGCTGGTTCTTCCTGCAGGGCTGGTGGGATTGTCAACTGGGCCCCCTGCATGTGCAGATGCTGGTTTTCCTTGCCCAGCTGTTGGGATTCTCACCTGGGTTCCCTGCAGGTGTAAATGCTGTTTCTCCCAGCAGGGCTGGTGGGATTCTCACCAGGGTCTATCCTTTGGGTGCAGATTCTGGTTCTCCCTGCAGGGCTGGTGGGATTCTCACCTGCGTCTCCTGCAGGTGCAGATGCTGGTTCTCTCTGCAGGGCTGGGGGGATTCTCACCTGGGTCTCGTGCAGGTGCAGATGCTGGATATCTCTGCAGCGCTGGTGGGATTCTCACCTGGATCTCCTGAAGGTGCAGATGCTGGTTGTCCCTGTAGGGCTGTTGGGATTCTCACCTGGGTCTCTCTTGTCCGTGCAGATGCTGGATCTCCCTGCAGGGCTGGTGGGATTCTCACCTGGGTCTCCTGAAGGTACAGATGCTATTTCTCTCTGCAAGGGCGGTGGGATTCTCACCTGGGTCTCTTGCAGGTGCAGGTGCTGGATCTCTCTTCAGCGCTGGTGGTGTTCTCACCTGGCTGTCCTGCAGGTGCAGATGCTGGTTCTCCATGCATGGCTGGTGGGATTCTCACCTGGGTCTCCTGCCGGTGCAGATGCTGGTTCTCTCTTCAGCACTCGTGGTATTCTCACCAGGGTGTCCTGCAGGTGCAGATGCTGGTTCTCACTGCAGGGCTGGTGGGATTGTCACCTGGGCCCTCTGCTGGTGCAGATGCTGGATTTCCTTGCACGGCTCCTGGGATTGTCACCTGCGTTCCCTGTAGGTGCAAATGCAGGTTCTCCCAGTAGGGCTGGTGGGATTCTCACCTGCGTCTATCCTGTGGGTGCAGATGCTGGATCTCCCTGCAGGGCTGGTGTGATTCTTACCTGGCTCTCTTTCCAGTGCAGATGCTGGTTCTCCCTTCACAGCTGGTGGGATTGTCACCTGGGTCTCCTGCTGGTACAGGTGCTGGTTCTCCCTGCAGGGCTGTTGGGATTCTCACCTGGGTCTCTCCTGCAGGTGCCAGTGCTGGTTATCCATGCAGGGCTGTTGGGATTCTCACCTGGTTCTCCTGCAGGTCCAAATGCTGGTTCTCCATGCAGGGCTGGTGGGATTCTCACCTGGGTCTGCTGCAGGTGCAGATGATGGTTCTCCCTGCAGGGCTGGTGGGATTCTCACCTGCGTGTCCTGCAGGTGCAGATGATGGTTCTCCCTGCAGGGCTGTTGGGATTGTCAAGTGGGTCTCGTGCAGGTGCCGATGCTGGATATCTCTGCAGCGCTGGTGGGATTCTCACCTGGATCTCCTGAAGGTGCAGATGCTGGTTGTCCCTGCAGGCCTGGTGGGATTCTCACCTGGGCCTCCTGCCGGTGCAGGTGCTGGTTCTCTGTGCAGGGCTGGTGGGATTCTCACCTGGGTCTCCTGCAGGTGCAGATGGTGGTTCTCCCTGAACAGCTGTTGGGATTGTCATCTGGGTATACTGCATGTGCAGATGCTGGATCTCCCTGCAGGGCTGTTGGGATTCTCACCTGGGTGTCCTGCAGGGGCAGATGCTGTTTCTCCCTGCAGGGCTGGTGGGATTGTCACCTGGGTCTCCTGCAGGTGCAGATGCTGGATCTCTCTTCAGCGTTGGTGGTATTCTCACATGGGTGGCCTGCAGGTGCAGATGCTGGTTCTCCCTGCAGGGCTGGTGGGATTGTCACCTGGGCCCTCTGCAGGTGCAGATGCTGGTTTTCCTTGCACAGCTGTTGGGATTGTCTCCTGGGTCCCCTGCAGGTGCAAATGCAGGTTCTCCCAGTAGGGCTGGTGCGATTCTCACCTGGGTCTATCCTGTGGGTGCAGATGCTGGATCTCACTGCAGGGCTGAATTTATTCTCACCTGTGTCTCCTTCAGGTTCAGAAGCTGGTTCTCCCTGCAGGGCTGGCGGGATGCTCACCTGGGCCTCCTGCAGGTGCAGTAGCTGGTTCTTCCTGCAGGGCTCGTGTGATTCTCACCTGGGTTTCTTGCAGCTTCAGATGCTGGATCTCCCTGCAGGGCTGGTGGGATTCTCACCTGCATCTCCTGCAGGTGCAGATGCTGGATCTCCCTGCAGGGCTGGGGGGATTCTCACCTGCGTCTCCTGCAGGTGCTGATGCTGTTTCTCTCTGCAGGGCTGTTGGGATTCTCAACTGGGTCTCGTGCAGGTGCAGATGCTGGATATCTCGCAGCGCTGGTGGGATTCTCACCTGGATCTCCTGAAGGTGCAGATGCTGGTTCTCCCTGCAGGGCTGGTGGGATTCTCACCTGGGTCTCTTGCAGGTGCCGATGCTGGATCTCTCCTCAGCGCTGGTGGTATTCTCACCTGGGTGTCGTTCAGGTGGAGATGCTCGTTCTCCCTGCAGCGCTGATGGTATCCTCACAGGGTTGTCCTGCAGGTGCAGATGCTGGTTCTCCCTGCAGGGCTGGTGGGATTGTCACCTGGGCCCTCTGCAGGTTCAGATGCTGGTTTTCCTTGCACGGCTGTTGGGATTGTCACCTGGTTCCCCTGCAGGTGCAAATGCAGGTTCTCCCAGTAGGGCTGGTGGGATTCTCACCTCGGTCTGTCCTGTGGGTGCAGATGCTAGATCTCACTGCAAGGCTGAATTTATTCTCACCTGTGTCTCCTTCAGGTTCAGAAGCTGGTTCTCCCTGCAGGGCTGGTGGGATTCTCACCTGGGTCTCCGGCAGGTGTAAATGCTGGATCTACCTGCAGGGCTGTAGGGATTCTCTGCTTGGTGTTTTGCCGGTGCAGATGCTGGTTCTCTCTGCAGGGCTGGTGGTATACTCACCTGGGTCTCCTGCAGGTGCATATGCTGGTTCTCTCTGCAGGGCTGGTGGTATACTCAACTGGGTCTCCTGCAGGTGCAGATGCTGGTTCTCTCTGCAGGGCTGTTGGGATTCTCACCTGGGTCTCTTGCAGGTGCATAAGTTGGTTTTCCTGCAGGGTTGTTGGGTTTCTCACCTGGGTCTCCTGCAGGTGCAGATGCTTGATCTACCTGCAGGGTTGATGGTATTGTCACCTGGTCTTCTGCAGTGGCAGATGTTGGTTCTCCCTGCATGGCTGGTTGGATTCTCACCTGGCTCTCCTGCAGGAGCAAATGGTGGTTCTCCCTGAAGGGCTGGTGTGATTCTCACCTGGGTCTCTTGCAGCTTCAGATGCTGGATCTCCCTGCAGGGCTGGTGGGATTCTCACCTGCGTCTCCTGCAGGTGCAGATGCTGGTTCTCCCTGCAGGGCTGGGGGTATTCTCACCTGCGTCTCCTGCAGGTGCTGATGCTGTTTCTCTCTGCAGGGCTGTTGGGATTCTCAACTGGGTCTCGTGCAGGTGCCGATGCTGGATATCTCTGCAGCGCTGGTGGGATTCTCACCTGGTTCTCCTGAAGGTGCAGATGCTGGTTGTCCCTGCAGGGCTGTTGGGATTCTCACCTGGGCCTCCTGCAGGTGCAGGTGCTGGTTCTCTTTGCAGGGCTGGTGGGATTCTCACCTGGGTCTCCTGCAGGTGCAGATGGTGGTTCTCCCTGAACAGCTGTTGGGATTGTCATCTGGGTATACTGCATGTGCAGATGCTGGATCTCCCTGCAGGGCTGTTGGGATTCTCACCTGGGTGTCCTGCAGGTGCAGATGCTGGTTCTCCCTGCAGGGCTGGTGGGATTGTCACCTGGGTCTCCTGCAGGTGCAGATGCTGGATCTCTGTTCAGAGCTGGTGGTATTCTCACCTGGGTATCCTGCAGGTGCAGATGCTGGTTCTTCCTGCAGGGCTGGTGGGATTGTCAACTGGGCCCCCTGCATGTGCAGATGCTGGTTTTCCTTGCCCAGCTGTTGGGATTCTCACCTGGGTTCCCTGCAGGTGTAAATGCTGTTTCTCCCAGCAGGGCTGGTGGGATTCTCACCAGGGTCTATCCTTTGGGTGCAGATTCTGGTTCTCCCTGCAGGGCTGGTGGGATTCTCACCTGCGTCTCCTGCAGGTGCAGATGCTGGTTCTCTCTGCAGGGCTGGGGGGATTCTCACCTGGGTCTCGTGCAGGTGCAGATGCTGGATATCTCTGCAGCGCTGGTGGGATTCTCACCTGGATCTCCTGAAGGTGCAGATGCTGGTTGTCCCTGTAGGGCTGTTGGGATTCTCACCTGGGTCTCTCTTGTCCGTGCAGATGCTGGATCTCCCTGCAGGGCTGGTGGGATTCTCACCTGGGTCTCCTGAAGGTACAGATGCTATTTCTCTCTGCAAGGGCGGTGGGATTCTCACCTGGGTCTCTTGCAGGTGCAGGTGCTGGATCTCTCTTCAGCGCTGGTGGTGTTCTCACCTGGCTGTCCTGCAGGTGCAGATGCTGGTTCTCCATGCATGGCTGGTGGGATTCTCACCTGGGTCTCCTGCCGGTGCAGATGCTGGATCTCTCTTCAGCGCTCGTGGTATTCTCACCAGGGTGTCCTGCAGGTGCAGATGCTGGTTCTCACTGCAGGGCTGGTGGGATTGTCACCTGGGCCCTCTGCTGGTGCAGATGCTGGATTTCCTTGCACGGCTCCTGGGATTGTCACCTGCGTTCCCTGTAGGTGCAAATGCAGGTTCTCCCAGTAGGGCTGGTGGGATTCTCACCTGCGTCTATCCTGTGGGTGCAGATGCTGGATCTCCCTGCAGGGCTGGTGTGATTCTTACCTGGCTCTCTTTCCAGTGCAGATGCTGGTTCTCCCTTCACAGCTGGTGGGATTGTCACCTGGGTCTCCTGCTGGTACAGGTGCTGGTTCTCCCTGCAGGGCTGTTGGGATTCTCACCTGGGTCTCTCCTGCAGGTGCCAGTGCTGGTTATCCATGCAGGGCTGTTGGGATTCTCACCTGGTTCTCCTGCAGGTCCAAATGCTGGTTCTCCATGCAGGGCTGGTGGGATTCTCACCTGGGTCTCGTGCAGGTGCAGATGCTGGTTGTCCCTGCAGGGCTGGTGGGATTCTCACCTGGGTCTCCTGAAGGTACAGATGCTTGTTGTCCCTTCAGGGCTGTTGGTATTCTCTCCTGGGTCTCTCTTGTCCGTGCAGATGCTGGATCTCCCTGCAGGGCTGGTTGGATTCTCACCTGGGTCTCCTGAAGGTACAAATGCTGTATCTCTCTGCACGGGCGGTGGGATTCTCACCTGGGTCTCCTGCAGGTGCAGGTGCCGGTTCTCCGTGGAGGGCTGGTGGGATTCTCACCTGGGTGTCCTGCAGGTGCATTTGCTGTTTCTCTGTGCAGGGCTCGTGTGATTCTCACCTGGGTCTCCAGCAGGTGCAGATGGTGCTTCTCCCCGCACAGCTGTTGGGATTTTCATCTGGGTCTACTGCGTTTGCAGATGCTGGATCTCCCTGCAGGGCTGGTGGGATTCTCCCCTGGGTCTCCTGCAGGTGCAGATGCTGGATCTCTCCTCAGCGCTGGTGCCGTTCTCACTTGGGTGTCCTGCAGGAGCAGATGCTGGTTCTCACTGCAGGGCTGGTGGGATTGTCACCTGGGTCTCCTGCAGGTGCAGATGCTGGATCTCTCTTCAGCACTGGTGGTATTCTCACCAGGGAGTCCTGCAGAGCTGGTGGGAGTCTCACCTGGGCCCTCTGCAGGTGCAGATGCCGGTTTTCCTTACACGGCTGTTGGGATATTCAACTGGGTTCCCTGCAGGTGCAAGTGCAGGTTCTCCCAGTAGGGCTGGTGGGATTCTCACCTGGGTCTATCCTGTGGGTGCAGATGCTGGATCTCCCTGCAGGGCTGGTGGGATTCTCACCTGGGTCTCTTGCAGGTGCCGATGCTGGATCTCTCCTCAGCGCCGGTGGTATTCTCACCTGGGTGTCCTTCAGGTGGAGATGCTCGTTCTCCCTGCAGGGCAGGTGGGATTGTCACCTGGGTCTCCTGAAGGTACAGATGCTGGTTCTCCCTGCAGGGCTGGTGGGATTGTCACCTGGGTCTCCTGCAGGTGCAGATGCTGGATCTCTCTTCAGCGCTGGTGTTATCCTCACAGGGGTGTCCTGCAGGTGCAGATGCTGGTTCTCCCTGCAGGGCTGGTGGGATTGTCACCTGGGCCCTCTGCAGGTTCAGATGCTGGTTTTCCTTGTACGGCTGTTGGGATTGTCACCTGGATCCCCTGCAGGTGCAAATGCAGGTTCTCCCAGTAGGGCTGGTGGGATTCTCACCTCGGTCTGTCCTGTGGGTGCAGATGCTACATCTCACTGCAAGGCTGAATTTATTCTCACCTGTGTCTCCTTCAGGTTCAGAAGCTGGTTCTCCCTGCAGGGCTGGTGGGATTCTCACCTGGGTCCCCGGCAGGTGTAAATGCTGGATCTACCTGCAGGGCTGTAGGGATTCTCTACTTGGTGTTTTGCCGGTGCAGATGCTGGTTCTCTCTGCAGGGCTGGTGGTATACTCACCTGGGTCTCCTGCAGGTGCATATGCTGGTTCTCTCTGCAGGGCTGGTGGTATACTCAACTGGGTCTCCTGCAGGTGCAGATGCTGGTTCTCTCTGCAGGGCTGTTGGGATTCTCACCTGGGTCTCTTGCAGGTGCATAAGTTGGTTTTCCTGCAGGGTTGTTGGGTTTCTCACCTGGGTCTCCTGCAGGTGCAGATGCTTGATCTACCTGCAGGGTTGATGGTATTGTCACCTGGTCTTCTGCAGTGGCAGATGTTGGTTCTCCCTGCATGGCTGGTTGGATTCTCACCTGGCTGTCCTGCAGGAGCAAATGCTGGTTCTCCTTGAAGGGCTGGTGTGATTCTCACCTGGGTCTCTTGCAGCTTCAGATGCTGGATCTCCCTGCAGGGCTGGTGGGATTCTCACCTGCGCCTCCTGCAGGTGCAGATGCTGGTTCTCCCTGCAGGGCTGTGGGGATTCTCACCTGCGTCTCCTGCAGGTGCTGATGCTGTTTCTCTCTGCAGGGCTGTTGGGATTCTCAACTGGGTCTCGTGCAGGTGCTGATGCTGGATATCTCTGCAGCGCTGGTGGGATTCTCACCTGGTTCTCCTGAAGGTGCAGATGCTGGTTGTCCCTGCAGGGCTGGTGGGATTCTCACCTGGGCCTCCTGCAGGTGCAGGTGCTGGTTCTCTGTGCAGGGCTGGTGGGATTCTCACCTGGGTCTCCTGCAGGTGCAGATGGTGGTTCTCCCTGAACAGCTGTTGGGATTGTCATCTGGGTATACTGCATGTGCAGATGCTGGATCTCCCTGCAGGGCTGTTGGGATTCTCACCAGGGTGTCCTGCAGGTGCAGATGCTGGTTCTCCCTGCAGGGCTGGTGGGATTGTCACCTGGGTCTCCTGCAGGTGCAGATGCTGGATCTCTGTTCAGAGCTGGTGGTATTCTCACCTGGGTATCCTGCAGGTGCAGATGCTGGTTCTCCCTGCAGGGCTGGTGGGATTGTCACCTGGGCCCTCTGCAGGTTCAGATGCTGGTTTTCCTTGCACGGCTGTTGGGATTGTACCTGGTTCCCCTGCAGGTGCAAATGCAGGTTCTCCCAGTAGGGCTGGTGGGATTCTCACCTCGGTCTGTCCTGTGGGTGCAGATGCTAGATCTCACTGCAAGGCTGAATTTATTCTCACCTGTGTCTCCTTCAGGTTCAGAAGCTGGTTCTCCCTGCAGGGCTGGTGGGATTCTCACCTGGGTCTCCTGCAGGTGCAGATGCTTGATCTACCTGCAGGGTTGATGGTATTTTCACCTGGTCTTCTGCAGTGGCAGATGTTGGTTCTCCCTGCATGGCTGGTTGGATTCTCACCTGGCTGTCCTGCAGGAGCCAATGCTGGTTCTCCTTGAAGGGCTGGTGTGATTCTCACCTGGGTCTCTTGCAGCTTCAGATGCTGGATCTCCCTGCAGGGCTGGTGGGATTCTCACCTGCGTCTCCTGCAGGTGCAGATGCTGGTTCTCCCTGCAGGGCTGGGGGGATTCTCACCTGCGTCTCCTGCAGGTGCTGATGCTGTTTCTCTCTGCAGGGCTGTTGGGATTCTCAACTGGGTCTCGTGCAGGTGCCGATGCTGGATATCTCTGCAGCGCTGGTGGGATTCTCACCTGGTTCTCCTGAAGGTGCAGATGCTGGTTGTCCCTGCAGGGCTGGTGGGATTCTCACCTGGGCCTCCTGCAGGTGCAGGTGCTGGTTCTCTGTGCAGGGCTGGTGGGATTCTCACCTGGGTCTCCTGCAGGTGCAGATGGTGGTTCTCCCTGAACAGCTGTTGGGATTGTCATCTGGGTATACTGCATGTGCAGATGCTGGATCTCCCTGCAGGGCTGTTGGGATTCTCACCTGGGTGTCCTGCAGGTGCAGATGCTGGTTCTCCCTGCAGGGCTGGTGGGATTGTCACCTGGGTCTCCTGCAGGTGCAGATGCTGGATCTCTGTTCAGAGCTGGTGGTATTCTCACCTGGGTATCCTGCAGGTGCAGATGCTGGTTCTTCCTGCAGGGCTGGTGGGATTGTCAACTGGGCCCCCTGCATGTGCAGATGCTGGTTTTCCTTGCCCAGCTGTTGGGATTCTCACCTGGGTTCCCTGCAGGTGTAAATGCTGTTTCTCCCAGCAGGGCTGGTGGGATTCTCACCAGGGTCTATCCTTTGGGTGCAGATTCTGGTTCTCCCTGCAGGGCTGGTGGGATTCTCACCTGCGTCTCCTGCAGGTGCAGATGCTGGTTCTCTCTGCAGGGCTGGGGGGATTCTCACCTGGGTCTCGTGCAGGTGCAGATGCTGGATATCTCTGCAGCGCTGGTGGGATTCTCACCTGGATCTCCTGAAGGTGCAGATGCTGGTTGTCCCTGTAGGGCTGTTGGGATTCTCACCTGGGTCTCTCTTGTCCGTGCAGATGCTGGATCTCCCTGCAGGGCTGGTGGGATTCTCACCTGGGTCTCCTGAAGGTACAGATGCTATTTCTCTCTGCAAGGGCGGTGGGATTCTCACCTGGGTCTCTTGCAGGTGCAGGTGCTGGATCTCTCTTCAGCGCTGGTGGTGTTCTCACCTGGCTGTCCTGCAGGTGCAGATGCTGGTTCTCCATGCATGGCTGGTGGGATTCTCACCTGGGTCTCCTGCCGGTGCAGATGCTGGTTCTCTCTTCAGCGCTCGTGGTATTCTCACCAGGGTGTCCTGCAGGTGCAGATGCTGGTTCTCACTGCAGGGCTGGTGGGATTGTCACCTGGGCCCTCTGCTGGTGCAGATGCTGGATTTCCTTGCACGGCTCCTGGGATTGTCACCTGCGTTCCCTGTAGGTGCAAATGCAGGTTCTCCCAGTAGGGCTGGTGGGATTCTCACCTGCGTCTATCCTGTGGGTGCAGATGCTGGATCTCCCTGCAGGGCTGGTGTGATTCTTACCTGGCTCTCTTTCCAGTGCAGATGCTGGTTCTCCCTTCACAGCTGGTGGGATTGTCACCTGGGTCTCCTGCTGGTACAGGTGCTGGTTCTCCCTGCAGGGCTGTTGGGATTCTCACCTGGGTCTCTCCTGCAGGTGCCAGTGCTGGTTATCCATGCAGGGCTGTTGGGATTCTCACCTGGTTCTCCTGCAGGTCCAAATGCTGGTTCTCCATGCAGGGCTGGTGGGATTCTCACCTGGGTCTGCTGCAGGTGCAGATGATGGTTCTCCCTGCAGGGCTGGTGGGATTCTCACCTGCGTGTCCTGCAGGTGCAGATGGTGGTTCTCCCTGAACAGCTGTTGGGATTGTCATCTGGGTATACTGCATGTGCAGATGCTGGATCTCCCTGCAGGGCTGTTGGGATTCTCACCTGGGTGTCCTGCAGGGGCAGATGCTGTTTCTCCCTGCAGGGCTGGTGGGATTGTCACCTGGGTCTCCTGCAGGTGCAGATGCTGGATCTCTCTTCAGCGTTGGTGGTATTCTCACATGGGTGGCCTGCAGGTGCAGATGCTGGTTCTCCCTGCAGGGCTGGTGGGATTGTCACCTGGGCCCTCTGCAGGTGCAGATGCTGGTTTTCCTTGCACAGCTGTTGGGATTGTCTCCTGGGTCCCCTGCAGGTGCAAATGCAGGTTCTCCCAGTAGGGCTGGTGCGATTCTCACCTGGGTCTATCCTGTGGGTGCAGATGCTGGATCTCACTGCAGGGCTGAATTTATTCTCACCTGTGTCTCCTTCAGGTTCAGAAGCTGGTTCTCCCTGCAGGGCTGGCGGGATGCTCACCTGGGCCTCCTGCAGGTGCAGTAGCTGGTTCTTCCTGCAGGGCTCGTGTGATTCTCACCTGGGTTTCTTGCAGCTTCAGATGCTGGATCTCCCTGCAGGGCTGGTGGGATTCTCACCTGCATCTCCTGCAGGTGCAGATGCTGGATCTCCCTGCAGGGCTGGGGGGATTCTCACCTGCGTCTCCTGCAGGTGCTGATGCTGTTTCTCTCTGCAGGGCTGTTGGGATTCTCAACTGGGTCTCGTGCAGGTGCAGATGCTGGATATCTCGCAGCGCTGGTGGGATTCTCACCTGGATCTCCTGAAGGTGCAGATGCTGGTTCTCCCTGCAGGGCTGGTGGGATTCTCACCTGGGTCTCTTGCAGGTGCCGATGCTGGATCTCTCCTCAGCGCTGGTGGTATTCTCACCTGGGTGTCGTTCAGGTGGAGATGCTCGTTCTCCCTGCAGCGCTGATGGTATCCTCACAGGGTTGTCCTGCAGGTGCAGATGCTGGTTCTCCCTGCAGGGCTGGTGGGATTGTCACCTGGGCCCTCTGCAGGTTCAGATGCTGGTTTTCCTTGCACGGCTGTTGGGATTGTCACCTGGTTCCCCTGCAGGTGCAAATGCAGGTTCTCCCAGTAGGGCTGGTGGGATTCTCACCTCGGTCTGTCCTGTGGGTGCAGATGCTAGATCTCACTGCAAGGCTGAATTTATTCTCACCTGTGTCTCCTTCAGGTTCAGAAGCTGGTTCTCCCTGCAGGGCTGGTGGGATTCTCACCTGGGTCTCCGGCAGGTGTAAATGCTGGATCTACCTGCAGGGCTGTAGGGATTCTCTACTTGGTGTTTTGCCGGTGCAGATGCTGGTTCTCTCTGCAGGGCTGGTGGTATACTCACCTGGGTCTCCTGCAGGTGCATATGCTGGTTCTCTCTGCAGGGCTGGTGGTATACTCAACTGGGTCTCCTGCAGGTGCAGATGCTGGTTCTCTCTGCAGGGCTGTTGGGATTCTCACCTGGGTCTCTTGCAGGTGCATAAGTTGGTTTTCCTGCAGGGTTGTTGGGTTTCTCACCTGGGTCTCCTGCAGGTGCAGATGCTTGATCTACCTGCAGGGTTGATGGTATTGTCACCTGGTCTTCTGCAGTGGCAGATGTTGGTTCTCCCTGCATGGCTGGTTGGATTCTCACCTGGCTGTCCTGCAGGAGCAAATGCTGGTTCTCCTTGAAGGGCTGGTGTGATTCTCACCTGGGTCTCTTGCAGGTGCTGAACCTGTTTCTCTCTGCAGGGCTGTTGGGATTCTCAACTGGGTCTCGTGCAGGTGCAGATGCTGGATATCTCTGCAGCGCTGGTGGGATTCTCACCTGGATCTCCTGACGGTGTAGATGCTGGTTGTCCCTGTAGGGCTGTTGGGATTCTCACCTGGGTCTCTCTTGTCCGTGCAGATGCTGGATCTCCCTGCAGGGCTGGTGGGATTCTCACCTGGGTCTCCTGAAGGTACAGATGCTATTTCTCTCTGCAAGGGCGGTGGGATTCTCACCTGGGTCTCTTGCAGGTGCAGGTGCTGGATCTCTCTTCAGCGCTGGTGGTGTTCTCACCTGGCTGTCCTGCAGGTGCAGATGCTGGTTCTCCATGCATGGCTGGTGGGATTCTCACCTGGGTCTCCTGCCGGTGCAGATGCTGGATCTCTCTTCAGCGCTCGTGGTATTCTCACCAGGGTGTCCTGCAGGTGCAGATGCTGGTTCTCACTGCAGGGTTGGTGGGATTGTCACCTGGGCCCTCTGCTGGTGCAGATGCTGGTTTTCCTTGCACGGCTCCTGGGATTGTCACCTGCGTTCCCTGTAGGTGCAAATGCAGGTTCTCCCAGTAGGGCTGGTGGGATTCTCACCTGCGTCTATCCTGTGGGTGCAGATGCTGGCTCTCCCTGCATGGCTGGTGGGATTGTCACCTGGGTCTCCTTCAGGAACAGGTGCTGGTTCTCTCTGCAGTGCTGGTGTGATTCTTACCTGGCTCTCTTTCCAGTGCAGATGCTGGTTCTCCCTTCACAGCTGGTGGGATTGTTACCTGGGTCTCCTGCTGGTACAGGTGCTGGTTCTCCCTGCAGGGCTGTTGGGATTCTCACCTGGGTCTCTCTTGTAGGTGCCAATGCTGGTTATCCATGCAGGGCTGTTGGGATTCTCACCTGGGTCTCCTGCAGGTCCAAATGCTGGTTCTCCATGCAGGGCTGGTGGGATTCTCACCTGGGTCTGCTGCAGGTGCAGATGATGGTTCTTCGTGCAAGGGTGGTGGCATTCTCACCTGGGTCTCCTGCAGCTGCAGATGATGGATGTCTCTGCAGCGCTGTTGGGATTCTCACCTTGGTCTCCTGCAGGTGCAGACGCTGGATTGCAGGAATGGTGGGATTCTCACCTGTGTCTGCTGAACGTGCTGATGCTGGTTCTCCCTGCAAGGCTTGTCGGATTCTCACCTGCGTGTCCCGAAGGTGCAGATGCTGGATCTTCCTGCAGGGATGGTGAGATTCTCATCTGTTTTTCCTGCAGGTGCAGAAGCTGGTTCTCCTGGAGGGCTGGTGGTATTCTTACATGGGTTTCCTGCAGGTGCAGATGCTGGTTCCCTCTGCATGGCCGTTGAGATTGTCACCTGGGTCTCCTGCATGTGCAGATGCTTGTTTGCCCTGCAGGGCTGGTGGTATTCTCACCTGGGTCTCCTGCAGGTGCAGATGCTGGTTCTCTCTGCAGGTCTGATGGTATTCTCACCTGTGTCTCCTTCAGGTTCAGAAGCTGGTTCTCCCTGCAGGGCTGACGGGATGCTCACCTGGGCCTAATGCAGGTGCAGTAGCTGGTTCTCCGTGCAGGGCTGGTGTGATTCTCACCTGGGTCTCTTGCAGCTTCAGATGCTGGATCTCCCTGCAGGGCTGGTGGGATTCTCACCTGCGTCTCCTGCAGGTGCAGATGCTGGTTCTCCCTGCAGGGCTGGGGGGATTCTCACCTGCATCTCCTGCAGGTGCAGATGCTGGTTCTCCCTGCAGGGCTGGGGGGATTCTCACCTGCATCTCCTGCAGGTGCTGATGCTGTTTCTCTCTGCAGGGCTGTTGGGATTCTCACCTGGGTCTCGTGCAGGTGCAGATGCTGGTTGTCCCTGCAGGGCTGGTGGGATTCTCACCTGGGTCTCCTGAAGGTACAGATGCTTGTTGTCCCTTCAGGGCTGTTGGTATTCTCTCCTGGGTCTCTCTTGTCCGTGCAGATGCTGGATCTCCCTGCAGGGCTGGTTGGATTCTCACCTGGGTCTCCTGAAGGTACAAATGCTGTATCTCTCTGCACGGGCGGTGGGATTCTCACCTGGGTCTCCTGCAGGTGCAGGTGCCGGTTCTCCGTGGAGGGCTGGTGGGATTCTCACCTGGGTGTCCTGCAGGTGCATTTGCTGTTTCTCTGTGCAGGGCTCGTGTGATTCTCACCTGGGTCTCCAGCAGGTGCAGATGGTGCTTCTCCCCGCACAGCTGTTGGGATTTTCATCTGGGTCTACTGCGTTTGCAGATGCTGGATCTCCCTGCAGGGCTGGTGGGATTCTCCCCTGGGTCTCCTGCAGGTGCAGATGCTGGATCTCTCCTCAGCGCTGGTGCCGTTCTCACTTGGGTGTCCTGCAGGAGCAGATGCTGGTTCTCACTGCAGGGCTGGTGGGATTGTCACCTGGGTCTCCTGCAGGTGCAGATGCTGGATCTCTCTTCAGCACTGGTGGTATTCTCACCAGGGAGTCCTGCAGAGCTGGTGGGAGTCTCACCTGGGCCCTCTGCAGGTGCAGATGCCGGTTTTCCTTACACGGCTGTTGGGATATTCAACTGGGTTCCCTGCAGGTGCAAGTGCAGGTTCTCCCAGTAGGGCTGGTGGGATTCTCACCTGGGTCTATCCTGTGGGTGCAGATGCTGGATCTCCCTGCAGGGCTGGTGGGATTCTCACCTGGGTCTCTTGCAGGTGCCGATGCTGGATCTCTCCTCAGCGCCGGTGGTATTCTCACCTGGGTGTCCTTCAGGTGGAGATGCTCGTTCTCCCTGCAGGGCAGGTGGGATTGTCACCTGGGTCTCCTGAAGGTACAGATGCTGGTTCTCCCTGCAGGGCTGGTGGGATTGTCACCTGGGTCTCCTGCAGGTGCAGATGCTGGATCTCTCTTCAGCGCTGGTGTTATCCTCACAGGGGTGTCCTGCAGGTGCAGATGCTGGTTCTCCCTGCAGGGCTGGTGGGATTGTCACCTGGGCCCTCTGCAGGTTCAGATGCTGGTTTTCCTTGTACGGCTGTTGGGATTGTCACCTGGATCCCCTGCAGGTGCAAATGCAGGTTCTCCCAGTAGGGCTGGTGGGATTCTCACCTCGGTCTGTCCTGTGGGTGCAGATGCTACATCTCACTGCAAGGCTGAATTTATTCTCACCTGTGTCTCCTTCAGGTTCAGAAGCTGGTTCTCCCTGCAGGGCTGGTGGGATTCTCACCTGGGTCCCCGGCAGGTGTAAATGCTGGATCTACCTGCAGGGCTGTAGGGATTCTCTACTTGGTGTTTTGCCGGTGCAGATGCTGGTTCTCTCTGCAGGGCTGGTGGTATACTCACCTGGGTCTCCTGCAGGTGCATATGCTGGTTCTCTCTGCAGGGCTGGTGGTATACTCAACTGGGTCTCCTGCAGGTGCAGATGCTGGTTCTCTCTGCAGGGCTGTTGGGATTCTCACCTGGGTCTCTTGCAGGTGCATAAGTTGGTTTTCCTGCAGGGTTGTTGGGTTTCTCACCTGGGTCTCCTGCAGGTGCAGATGCTTGATCTACCTGCAGGGTTGATGGTATTGTCACCTGGTCTTCTGCAGTGGCAGATGTTGGTTCTCCCTGCATGGCTGGTTGGATTCTCACCTGGCTGTCCTGCAGGAGCAAATGCTGGTTCTCCTTGAAGGGCTGGTGTGATTCTCACCTGGGTCTCTTGCAGCTTCAGATGCTGGATCTCCCTGCAGGGCTGGTGGGATTCTCACCTGCGCCTCCTGCAGGTGCAGATGCTGGTTCTCCCTGCAGGGCTGTGGGGATTCTCACCTGCGTCTCCTGCAGGTGCTGATGCTGTTTCTCTCTGCAGGGCTGTTGGGATTCTCAACTGGGTCTCGTGCAGGTGCTGATGCTGGATATCTCTGCAGCGCTGGTGGGATTCTCACCTGGTTCTCCTGAAGGTGCAGATGCTGGTTGTCCCTGCAGGGCTGGTGGGATTCTCACCTGGGCCTCCTGCAGGTGCAGGTGCTGGTTCTCTGTGCAGGGCTGGTGGGATTCTCACCTGGGTCTCCTGCAGGTGCAGATGGTGGTTCTCCCTGAACAGCTGTTGGGATTGTCATCTGGGTATACTGCATGTGCAGATGCTGGATCTCCCTGCAGGGCTGTTGGGATTCTCACCAGGGTGTCCTGCAGGTGCAGATGCTGGTTCTCCCTGCAGGGCTGGTGGGATTGTCACCTGGGTCTCCTGCAGGTGCAGATGCTGGATCTCTGTTCAGAGCTGGTGGTATTCTCACCTGGGTATCCTGCAGGTGCAGATGCTGGTTCTCCCTGCAGGGCTGGTGGGATTGTCACCTGGGCCCTCTGCAGGTTCAGATGCTGGTTTTCCTTGCACGGCTGTTGGGATTGTACCTGGTTCCCCTGCAGGTGCAAATGCAGGTTCTCCCAGTAGGGCTGGTGGGATTCTCACCTCGGTCTGTCCTGTGGGTGCAGATGCTAGATCTCACTGCAAGGCTGAATTTATTCTCACCTGTGTCTCCTTCAGGTTCAGAAGCTGGTTCTCCCTGCAGGGCTGGTGGGATTCTCACCTGGGTCTCCTGCAGGTGCAGATGCTTGATCTACCTGCAGGGTTGATGGTATTTTCACCTGGTCTTCTGCAGTGGCAGATGTTGGTTCTCCCTGCATGGCTGGTTGGATTCTCACCTGGCTGTCCTGCAGGAGCCAATGCTGGTTCTCCTTGAAGGGCTGGTGTGATTCTCACCTGGGTCTCTTGCAGCTTCAGATGCTGGATCTCCCTGCAGGGCTGGTGGGATTCTCACCTGCGTCTCCTGCAGGTGCAGATGCTGGTTCTCCCTGCAGGGCTGGGGGGATTCTCACCTGCGTCTCCTGCAGGTGCTGATGCTGTTTCTCTCTGCAGGGCTGTTGGGATTCTCAACTGGGTCTCGTGCAGGTGCCGATGCTGGATATCTCTGCAGCGCTGGTGGGATTCTCACCTGGTTCTCCTGAAGGTGCAGATGCTGGTTGTCCCTGCAGGGCTGGTGGGATTCTCACCTGGGCCTCCTGCAGGTGCAGGTGCTGGTTCTCTGTGCAGGGCTGGTGGGATTCTCACCTGGGTCTCCTGCAGGTGCAGATGGTGGTTCTCCCTGAACAGCTGTTGGGATTGTCATCTGGGTATACTGCATGTGCAGATGCTGGATCTCCCTGCAGGGCTGTTGGGATTCTCACCTGGGTGTCCTGCAGGTGCAGATGCTGGTTCTCCCTGCAGGGCTGGTGGGATTGTCACCTGGGTCTCCTGCAGGTGCAGATGCTGGATCTCTGTTCAGAGCTGGTGGTATTCTCACCTGGGTATCCTGCAGGTGCAGATGCTGGTTCTTCCTGCAGGGCTGGTGGGATTGTCAACTGGGCCCCCTGCATGTGCAGATGCTGGTTTTCCTTGCCCAGCTGTTGGGATTCTCACCTGGGTTCCCTGCAGGTGTAAATGCTGTTTCTCCCAGCAGGGCTGGTGGGATTCTCACCAGGGTCTATCCTTTGGGTGCAGATTCTGGTTCTCCCTGCAGGGCTGGTGGGATTCTCACCTGCGTCTCCTGCAGGTGCAGATGCTGGTTCTCTCTGCAGGGCTGGGGGGATTCTCACCTGGGTCTCGTGCAGGTGCAGATGCTGGATATCTCTGCAGCGCTGGTGGGATTCTCACCTGGATCTCCTGAAGGTGCAGATGCTGGTTGTCCCTGTAGGGCTGTTGGGATTCTCACCTGGGTCTCTCTTGTCCGTGCAGATGCTGGATCTCCCTGCAGGGCTGGTGGGATTCTCACCTGGGTCTCCTGAAGGTACAGATGCTATTTCTCTCTGCAAGGGCGGTGGGATTCTCACCTGGGTCTCTTGCAGGTGCAGGTGCTGGATCTCTCTTCAGCGCTGGTGGTGTTCTCACCTGGCTGTCCTGCAGGTGCAGATGCTGGTTCTCCATGCATGGCTGGTGGGATTCTCACCTGGGTCTCCTGCCGGTGCAGATGCTGGTTCTCTCTTCAGCACTCGTGGTATTCTCACCAGGGTGTCCTGCAGGTGCAGATGCTGGTTCTCACTGCAGGGCTGGTGGGATTGTCACCTGGGCCCTCTGCTGGTGCAGATGCTGGATTTCCTTGCACGGCTCCTGGGATTGTCACCTGCGTTCCCTGTAGGTGCAAATGCAGGTTCTCCCAGTAGGGCTGGTGGGATTCTCACCTGCGTCTATCCTGTGGGTGCAGATGCTGGATCTCCCTGCAGGGCTGGTGTGATTCTTACCTGGCTCTCTTTCCAGTGCAGATGCTGGTTCTCCCTTCACAGCTGGTGGGATTGTCACCTGGGTCTCCTGCTGGTACAGGTGCTGGTTCTCCCTGCAGGGCTGTTGGGATTCTCACCTGGGTCTCTCCTGCAGGTGCCAGTGCTGGTTATCCATGCAGGGCTGTTGGGATTCTCACCTGGTTCTCCTGCAGGTCCAAATGCTGGTTCTCCATGCAGGGCTGGTGGGATTCTCACCTGGGTCTGCTGCAGGTGCAGATGATGGTTCTCCCTGCAGGGCTGGTGGGATTCTCACCTGCGTGTCCTGCAGGTGCAGATGTTGGTTCTCCCTGCAGGGCTGTTGGGATTGTCAAGTGGGTCTCGTGCAGGTGCCGATGCTGGATATCTCTGCAGCGCTGGTGGGATTCTCACCTGGATCTCCTGAAGGTGCAGATGCTGGTTGTCCCTGCAGGCCTGGTGGGATTCTCACCTGGGCCTCCTGCCGGTGCAGGTGCTGGTTCTCTGTGCAGGGCTGGTGGGATTCTCACCTGGGTCTCCTGCAGGTGCAGATGGTGGTTCTCCCTGAACAGCTGTTGGGATTGTCATCTGGGTATACTGCATGTGCAGATGCTGGATCTCCCTGCAGGGCTGTTGGGATTCTCACCTGGGTGTCCTGCAGGGGCAGATGCTGTTTCTCCCTGCAGGGCTGGTGGGATTGTCACCTGGGTCTCCTGCAGGTGCAGATGCTGGATCTCTCTTCAGCGTTGGTGGTATTCTCACATGGGTGGCCTGCAGGTGCAGATGCTGGTTCTCCCTGCAGGGCTGGTGGGATTGTCACCTGGGCCCTCTGCAGGTGCAGATGCTGGTTTTCCTTGCACAGCTGTTGGGATTGTCTCCTGGGTCCCCTGCAGGTGCAAATGCAGGTTCTCCCAGTAGGGCTGGTGCGATTCTCACCTGGGTCTATCCTGTGGGTGCAGATGCTGGATCTCACTGCAGGGCTGAATTTATTCTCACCTGTGTCTCCTTCAGGTTCAGAAGCTGGTTCTCCCTGCAGGGCTGGCGGGATGCTCACCTGGGCCTCCTGCAGGTGCAGTAGCTGGTTCTTCCTGCAGGGCTCGTGTGATTCTCACCTGGGTTTCTTGCAGCTTCAGATGCTGGATCTCCCTGCAGGGCTGGTGGGATTCTCACCTGCATCTCCTGCAGGTGCAGATGCTGGATCTCCCTGCAGGGCTGGGGGGATTCTCACCTGCGTCTCCTGCAGGTGCTGATGCTGTTTCTCTCTGCAGGGCTGTTGGGATTCTCAACTGGGTCTCGTGCAGGTGCAGATGCTGGATATCTCGCAGCGCTGGTGGGATTCTCACCTGGATCTCCTGAAGGTGCAGATGCTGGTTCTCCCTGCAGGGCTGGTGGGATTCTCACCTGGGTCTCTTGCAGGTGCCGATGCTGGATCTCTCCTCAGCGCTGGTGGTATTCTCACCTGGGTGTCGTTCAGGTGGAGATGCTCGTTCTCCCTGCAGCGCTGATGGTATCCTCACAGGGTTGTCCTGCAGGTGCAGATGCTGGTTCTCCCTGCAGGGCTGGTGGGATTGTCACCTGGGCCCTCTGCAGGTTCAGATGCTGGTTTTCCTTGCACGGCTGTTGGGATTGTCACCTGGTTCCCCTGCAGGTGCAAATGCAGGTTCTCCCAGTAGGGCTGGTGGGATTCTCACCTCGGTCTGTCCTGTGGGTGCAGATGCTAGATCTCACTGCAAGGCTGAATTTATTCTCACCTGTGTCTCCTTCAGGTTCAGAAGCTGGTTCTCCCTGCAGGGCTGGTGGGATTCTCACCTGGGTCTCCGGCAGGTGTAAATGCTGGATCTACCTGCAGGGCTGTAGGGATTCTCTGCTTGGTGTTTTGCCGGTGCAGATGCTGGTTCTCTCTGCAGGGCTGGTGGTATACTCACCTGGGTCTCCTGCAGGTGCATATGCTGGTTCTCTCTGCAGGGCTGGTGGTATACTCAACTGGGTCTCCTGCAGGTGCAGATGCTGGTTCTCTCTGCAGGGCTGTTGGGATTCTCACCTGGGTCTCTTGCAGGTGCATAAGTTGGTTTTCCTGCAGGGTTGTTGGGTTTCTCACCTGGGTCTCCTGCAGGTGCAGATGCTTGATCTACCTGCAGGGTTGATGGTATTGTCACCTGGTCTTCTGCAGTGGCAGATGTTGGTTCTCCCTGCATGGCTGGTTGGATTCTCACCTGGCTCTCCTGCAGGAGCAAATGGTGGTTCTCCCTGAAGGGCTGGTGTGATTCTCACCTGGGTCTCTTGCAGCTTCAGATGCTGGATCTCCCTGCAGGGCTGGTGGGATTCTCACCTGCGTCTCCTGCAGGTGCAGATGCTGGTTCTCCCTGCAGGGCTGGGGGTATTCTCACCTGCGTCTCCTGCAGGTGCTGATGCTGTTTCTCTCTGCAGGGCTGTTGGGATTCTCAACTGGGTCTCGTGCAGGTGCCGATGCTGGATATCTCTGCAGCGCTGGTGGGATTCTCACCTGGTTCTCCTGAAGGTGCAGATGCTGGTTGTCCCTGCAGGGCTGTTGGGATTCTCACCTGGGCCTCCTGCAGGTGCAGGTGCTGGTTCTCTTTGCAGGGCTGGTGGGATTCTCACCTGGGTCTCCTGCAGGTGCAGATGGTGGTTCTCCCTGAACAGCTGTTGGGATTGTCATCTGGGTATACTGCATGTGCAGATGCTGGATCTCCCTGCAGGGCTGTTGGGATTCTCACCTGGGTGTCCTGCAGGTGCAGATGCTGGTTCTCCCTGCAGGGCTGGTGGGATTGTCACCTGGGTCTCCTGCAGGTGCAGATGCTGGATCTCTGTTCAGAGCTGGTGGTATTCTCACCTGGGTATCCTGCAGGTGCAGATGCTGGTTCTTCCTGCAGGGCTGGTGGGATTGTCAACTGGGCCCCCTGCATGTGCAGATGCTGGTTTTCCTTGCCCAGCTGTTGGGATTCTCACCTGGGTTCCCTGCAGGTGTAAATGCTGTTTCTCCCAGCAGGGCTGGTGGGATTCTCACCAGGGTCTATCCTTTGGGTGCAGATTCTGGTTCTCCCTGCAGGGCTGGTGGGATTCTCACCTGCGTCTCCTGCAGGTGCAGATGCTGGTTCTCTCTGCAGGGCTGGGGGGATTCTCACCTGGGTCTCGTGCAGGTGCAGATGCTGGATATCTCTGCAGCGCTGGTGGGATTCTCACCTGGATCTCCTGAAGGTGCAGATGCTGGTTGTCCCTGTAGGGCTGTTGGGATTCTCACCTGGGTCTCTCTTGTCCGTGCAGATGCTGGATCTCCCTGCAGGGCTGGTGGGATTCTCACCTGGGTCTCCTGAAGGTACAGATGCTATTTCTCTCTGCAAGGGCGGTGGGATTCTCACCTGGGTCTCTTGCAGGTGCAGGTGCTGGATCTCTCTTCAGCGCTGGTGGTGTTCTCACCTGGCTGTCCTGCAGGTGCAGATGCTGGTTCTCCATGCATGGCTGGTGGGATTCTCACCTGGGTCTCCTGCCGGTGCAGATGCTGGATCTCTCTTCAGCGCTCGTGGTATTCTCACCAGGGTGTCCTGCAGGTGCAGATGCTGGTTCTCACTGCAGGGCTGGTGGGATTGTCACCTGGGCCCTCTGCTGGTGCAGATGCTGGATTTCCTTGCACGGCTCCTGGGATTGTCACCTGCGTTCCCTGTAGGTGCAAATGCAGGTTCTCCCAGTAGGGCTGGTGGGATTCTCACCTGCGTCTATCCTGTGGGTGCAGATGCTGGATCTCCCTGCAGGGCTGGTGTGATTCTTACCTGGCTCTCTTTCCAGTGCAGATGCTGGTTCTCCCTTCACAGCTGGTGGGATTGTCACCTGGGTCTCCTGCTGGTACAGGTGCTGGTTCTCCCTGCAGGGCTGTTGGGATTCTCACCTGGGTCTCTCCTGCAGGTGCCAGTGCTGGTTATCCATGCAGGGCTGTTGGGATTCTCACCTGGTTCTCCTGCAGGTCCAAATGCTGGTTCTCCATGCAGGGCTGGTGGGATTCTCACCTGGGTCTGCTGCAGGTGCAGATGATGGTTCTCCCTGCAGGGCTGGTGGGATTCTCACCTGCGTCTCCTGCAGGTGCAGATGATGGTTCTCCCTGCAGGGCTGTTGGGATTGTCAAGTGGGTCTCGTGCAGGTGCCGATGCTGGATATCTCTGCAGCGCTGGTGGGATTCTCACCTGGATCTCCTGAAGGTGCAGATGCTGGTTGTCCCTGCAGGCCTGGTGGGATTCTCACCTGGGCCTCCTGCCGGTGCAGGTGCTGGTTCTCTGTGCAGGGCTGGTGGGATTCTCACCTGGGTCTCCTGCAGGTGCAGATGGTGGTTCTCCCTGAACAGCTGTTGGGATTGTCATCTGGGTATACTGCATGTGCAGATGCTGGATCTCCCTGCAGGGCTGTTGGGATTCTCACCTGGGTCTCCTGCAGGTGCAGATGCTGGATCTCTCTTCAGCGTTGGTGGTATTCTCACATGGGTGGCCTGCAGGTGCAGATGCTGGTTCTCCCTGCAGGGCTGGTGGGATTGTCACCTGGGCCCCCTGCAGGTGCAGATGCTGGTTTTCCTTGCACAGCTGTTGGGATTGTCTCCTGGGTCCCCTGCAGGTGCAAATGCAGGTTCTCCCAGTAGGGCTGGTGCGATTCTCACCTGGGTCTATCCTGTGGGTGCAGATGCTGGATCTCACTGCAGGGCTGAATTTATTCTCACCTGTGTCTCCTTCAGGTTCAGAAGCTGGTTCTCCCTGCAGGGCTGGCGGGATGCTCACCTGGGCCTCCTGCGGGTGCAGTAGCTGGTTCTTCCTGCAGGGCTCGTGTGATTCTCACCTGGGTTTCTTGCAGCTTCAGATGCTGGATCTCCCTGCAGGGCTGGTGGGATTCTCACCTGCATCTCCTGCAGGTGCAGATGCTGGATCTCCCTGCAGGGCTGGGGGAATTCTCACCTGCGTCTCCTGCAGGTGCTGATGCTGTTTCTCTCTGCAGGGCTGTTGGGATTCTCAACTGGGTCTCGTGCAGGTGCAGATGCTGGATATCTCGCAGCGCTGGTGGGATTCTCACCTGGATCTCCTGAAGGTGCAGATGCTGGTTCTCCCTGCAGGGCTGGTGGGATTCTCACCTGGGTCTCTTGCAGGTGCCGATGCTGGATCTCTCCTCAGCGCTGGTGGTATTCTCACCTGGGTGTCGTTCAGGTGGAGATGCTCGTTCTCCCTGCAGCGCTGATGGTATCCTCACAGGGTTGTCCTGCAGGTGCAGATTCTGGTTCTCCCTGCAGGGCTGGTGGGATTCTCACCTGGGTCTCGTGCAGGTGCAGATGCTGGATATCTCTGCAGCGCTGGTGGGATTCTCACCTGGATCTCCTGAAGGTGCAGATGCTGGTTGTCCCTGTAGGGCTGTTGGGATTCTCACCTGGGTCTCTCTTGTCCGTGCAGATGCTGGATCTCCCTGCAGGGCTGGTGGGATTCTCACCTGGGTCTCCTGAAGGTACAGATGCTATTTCTCTCTGCAAGGGCGGTGGGATTCTCACCTGGGTCTCTTGCAGGTGCAGGTGCTGGATCTCTCTTCAGCGCTGGTGGTGTTCTCACCTGGCTGTCCTGCAGGTGCAGATGCTGGTTCTCCATGCATGGCTGGTGGGATTCTCACCTGGGTCTCCTGCCGGTGCAGATGCTGGATCTCTCTTCAGCGCTCGTATTCTCACCAGGGTGTGCTGCAGGTGCAGATGCTGGTTCTCACTGCAGGGCTGGTGGGATTGTCACCTGGGCCCTCTGCTGGTGCAGATGCTGGTTTTCCTTGCACGGCTCCTGGGATTGTCACCTGCGTTCCCTGTAGGTGCAAATGCAGGTTCTCCCAGTAGGGCTGGTGGGATTCTCACCTGCGTCTATCCTGTGGGTGCAGATGCTGGCTCTCCCTGCATGGCTGGTGGGATTGTCACCTGGGTCTCCTGCAGGAACAGGTGCTGGTTCTCCCTGCAGGGCTGGTGTGATTCTTACCTGGCTCTCGTTCCAGTGCAGATGATGGTTCTTCCTTCACAGCTGGTGGGATTGTCACCTGGGTCTCCTGCTGGTACAGGTGCTGGTTCTCCCTGCAGGGCTGTTGGGATTCTCACCTGGGTCTCCTGCAGGTCCAAATGCTAGTTCTCCATGCAGGGCTGGTGGGATTCTCACCTGGGTCTCCTGCAGCTGCAGATGATGGATGTCTCTGCAGCGCTGTTGGGATTCTCACCTTGGTCTCCTGCAGGTGCAGACGCTGGATTGCAGGAATGGTGGGATTCTCACCTGTGTCTGCTGAACGTGCTGATGCTGGTTCTCCCTGCAAGGCTTGTCGGATTCTCACCTGCGTGTCCCGAAGGTGCAGATGCTGGATCTTCCTGCAGGGATGGTGAGATTCTCATCTGTTTTTCCTGCAGGTGCAGAAGGTGGTTCTCCTGGAGGGCTGGTGGTATTCTTACATGGGTTTCCTGCAGGAGCAGATGCTGGTTCCCTCTGCAGGGCCGTTGAGATTGTCACCTGGTTCTCCTGCAGGTGCAGATGCTTGTTTGTCCTGCAGGGCTGGTGGGATTCTCACCTGGGTCTCCTGCAGGTGTAAATGTTGGATCTCCCTGCGGGGCTGTAGGGATTCTCACCTTGGTGTTCTGCTGGTGCAGATGCTGGTTCTCTCTGCAGGGCTGGTGGTATTCTCACCTGGGTCTCCTGCAGGTGCAGATGCTGGATCTGTCTTCAGCGTTGGTGGTATTCTCACATGGGTGGCCTGCAGGTGCAGATGCTGGTTTTCCTTGCACGGCTGTTGGGATTGTCTCCTGGGTCCCCTGCAGGTGCAAATGCACGTTCTCCCAGTAGGGCTGGTGCGATTCTCACCTGGGTCTGTCCTGTGGGTGCAGATGTTGGATCTCACTGCAGGGCTGAATTTATTCTCACCTGTTTCTCCTTCAGGTTCGGAAGCTGGTTCTCCCTGCAGGGCTGGCGGGATGCTCACCTGGGCCTCCTGCAGGTGCAGTAGCTGGTTCTTCCTGCAGGGCTCGTGTGATTCTCACCTGGGTTTCCTGCAGCTTCAGATGCTGGATCTCCCTGCAGGGCTGGTGGGATTCTCACCTGCATCTCCTGCAGGTGCAGATGCTGGATCTCCCTGCAGGGCTGGGGGGATTCTCACCTGCGTCTCCTGCAGGTGCTGATGCTGTTTCTCTCTGCAGGGCTGTTGGGATTCTCAACTGGGTCTCGTGCAGGTGCAGATGCTGGATATCTCGCAGCGCTGGTGGGATTCTCACCTGGATCTCCTGAAGGTGCAGATGCTGGTTCTCCCTGCAGGGCTGGTGGGATTTTCACCTCGGCCCTCTGCAGGTTCAGATGCTGGTTTTCCTTGCACGGCTGTTGGGATTGTCACCTGGATCCCCTGCAGGTGCAAATGCAGGTTCTCCCAGTAGGGCTGGTGGGATTCTCACCTCGGTCTGTCCTGTGGGTGCAGATGCTAGATCTCACTGCAAGGCTGAATTTATTCTCACCTGTGTCTCCTTCAGGTTCAGAAGCTGGTTCTCCCTGCAGGGCTGGTGGGATTCTCACCTGGGTCTCCGGCAGGTGTAAATGCTGGATCTACCTGCAGGGCTGTAGGGATTCTCTACTTGGTGTTTTGCCGGTGCAGATGCTGGTTCTCTCTGCAGGGCTGGTGGTATACTCACCTGGGTCTCCTGCAGGTGCATATGCTGGTTCTCTCTGCAGGGCTGGTGGTATACTCAACTGGGTCTCCTGCAGGTGCAGATGCTGGTTCTCTCTGCAGGGCTGTTGGTATTCTCACCTGGGTCTCTTGCAGGTGCATAAGTTGGTTTTCCTGCAGGGTTGTTGGGTTTCTCACCTGGGTCTCCTGCAGGTGCAGTTGCTTGATCTACCTGCAGGGTTGATGGTATTGTCACCTGGTCTTCTGCAGTGGCAGATGTTGGTTCTCCCTGCATGGCTGGTTGGATTCTCACCTGGCTCTCCTGCAGGAGCAAATGGTGGTTCTCCCTGAAGGGCTGGTGTGATTCTCACCTGGGTCCCTTGCAGCTTCATATGCTGGATCTCCCTGCAGGGCTGGTGGGATTCTCACCTGCGTCTCCTGCAGGTGCAGATGCTGGTTCTTCCTGCAGGGCTCGTGTGATTCTCACCTGGGTTTCCTGCAGCTTCAGATGCTGGATCTCCCTGCAGGGCTGGTGGGATTCTCACCTGCATCTCCTGCAGGTGCAGATGCTGGATCTCCCTGCAGGGCTGGGGGGATTCTCACCTGCGTCTCCTGCAGGTGCTGATGCTGTTTCTCTCTGCAGGGCTGTTGGGATTCTCAACTGGGTCTCGTGCAGGTGCAGATGCTTTATATCTCGCAGCGCTGGTGGGATTCTCACTTGGATCTCCTGAAGGTGCAGATGCTGGTTCTCCCTGCAGGGCTGGTGGGATTCTCACCTGGGTCTCTTGCAGGTGCCGATGCTGGATCTCTCCTCAGCGCTGGTGGTATTCTCACCTGGGTGTCGTTCAGGTGGAGATGCTCGTTCTCCCTGCAGCGCTGATGGTATCCTCACAGGGTTGTCCTGCAGGTGCAGATGCTGGTTCTCCCTGCAGGGCTGGTGGGATTGTCACCTGGGCCCTCTGCAGGTTCAGATGCTGGTTTTCCTTGCACGGCTGTTGGGATTGTCTCCTGGTTCCCCTGCAGGTGCAAATGCAGGTTCTCCCAGTAGGGCTGGTGGGATTCTCACCTCGGTCTGTCCTGTGGGTGCAGATGCTAGATCTCACTGCAAGGCTGAATTTATTCTCACCTGTGTCTCCTTCAGGTTCAGAAGCTGGTTCTCCCTGCAGGGCTGGTGGGATTCTCACCTGGGTCTCCGGCAGGTGTAAATGCTGGATCTACCTGCAGGGCTGTAGGGATTCTCTACTTGGTGTTTTGCCGGTGCAGATGCTGGTTCTCTCTGCAGGGCTGGTGGTATACTCACCTGGGTCTCCTGCAGGTGCATATGCTGGTTCTCTCTGCAGGGCTGGTGGTATACTCAACTGGGTCTCCTGCAGGTGCAGATGCTGGTTCTCTCTGCAGGGCTGTTGGGATTCTCACCTGGGTCTCTTGCAGGTGCATAAGTTGGTTTTCCTGCAGGGTTGTTGGGTTTCTCACCTGGGTCTCCTGCAGGTGCAGATGCTTGATCTACCTGCAGGGTTGATGGTATTGTCACCTGGTCTTCTGCAGTGGCAGATGTTGGTTCTCCCTGCATGGCTGGTTGGATTCTCACCTGGCTCTCCTGCAGGAGCAAATGCTGGTTCTCCCTGAAGGGCTGGTGTGATTCTCACCTGGGTCTCTTGCAGCTTCAGATGCTGGATCTCCCTGCAGGGCTGGTGGGATTCTCACCTGTGTCTCCTGCAGGTGCAGATGCTGGTTCTCCCTGCAGGGCTGGGGGGATTCTCACCTGCGTCTCCTGCAGGTGCTGAACCTGTTTCTCTCTGCAGGGCTGTTGGGATTCTCAACTGGGTCTCGTGCAGGTGTAGATGCTGGATATCTCTGCAGCGCTGGTGGGATTCTCACCTGGATCTCCTGAAGGTTTAGATGCTGGTTGTCCCTGTAGGGCTGTTGGGATTCTCACCTGGGTCTCTCTTGTCCGTGCAGATGCTGGATCTCCCTGCAGGGCTGGTGGGATTCTCACCTCGTCTCCTGAAGGTACAGATGCTATTTCTCTCTGCAAGGGCGGTGGGATTCTCACCTGGGTCTCCTGCAGGTTCAGGTGCTGGATCTCTCTTCAGCGCTGGTGGTGTTCTCACCAGGGTGTCCTGCAGGTGCAGATGCTGGTTCTCCATGCATGGCTGGTGGGATTCTCACCTGGGTCTCCTGCCGGTGCAGATGCTGGATCTCTCTTCAGCGCTCGTGGTATTCTCACCAGGATGTCCTGCAGGTGCAGATGCTGGTTCTCACTGCAGGGCTGGTGGGATTGTCACCTGGGCCCTCTGCTGGTGCAGATGCTGGTTTTCCTTGCACGGCTCCTGGGATTGTCACCTGCGTTCCCTGTAGGTGCAAATGCAGGTTCTCCCAGTAGGGCTGGTGGGATTCTCACCTTGGTCTGTCCTGTGTGTGCAGATGCTGGATCTCACTGCAGGGCTGAATTTATTCTCACATGTGTCTCCTTCAGGTTCAGAAGCTGGTTCTCCCTGCAGGGCTGGCGGGATGCTCACCTGGGCCTCCTGCAGGTGCAGTAGCTGGTTCTTCCTGCAGGGCTCGTGTGATTCTCACCTGGGTTTCTTGCAGCTTCAGATGCTGGATCTCCCTGCAGGGCTGGTGGGATTCTCACCTGCATCTCCTGCAGGTGCAGATGCTGGATCTCCCTGCAGGGCTGGGGGGATTCTCACCTGCGTCTCCTGCAGGTGCTGATGCTGTTTCTCTCTGCAGGGCTGCTGGGATTCTCAACTGGGTCTCGTGCAGGTGCAGATGCTGGATATCTCGCAGCGCTGGTGGGATTCTCACCTGGATCTCCTGAAGGTGCAGATGCTGGTTCTCTCTGCAAGGGCGGTGGGATTCTCACCTGGGTCTCCTGCAGGTGCAGATGGTGGTTCTCCGTGCACAGCTGTTGGGATTGTCATCTGGGTCTACTGCATGTGCAGATGCTGGATCTCCCTGCAGGGCTGGTGGGATTCTTACCTGGCTCTCTTTCCAGTGCAGATGCTGGTTCTCCCTGCATGGCTGGTGGGATTGTCACCTGGGTCTCCTGCAGGTACAGGTGCTGGTTCTCCCTGCATGGCTGGTGGGATTGTCACCTGGGTCTCCTGCAGGTACAGGTGCTGGTTCTCTCTGCAGGGCTGGTGGGATTCTCACGTGGGTCTCTTGAAGGTCCAGATGCTGTTTCCCCCTGCAGAGCAGGTGGGTTTCTCATATAGGTGTCGTGCCGGTGCAGATGCTGGCTCTCCCTGCAGGGCTGTTGGGATGCTCACCTGGGCCTCCTGCAGGTGCAGTAGGTGCTTCTCCATGCAGGGCTGTTGGGATTCTCACCTGGTCCTCCTGCAGGTGGAGTTGCTCGTTCTCCCTGCAGGCCTGGTAGGATTGTCACCTGGGTCTCCTGAAGGTACAGATGCTGGTTCTCCGTGCAGGGCTGTTGGGATTCTCACCTGGGTCTGCTGCAGGTGCAGATGGTGGTTTGTTGTGCAAGGGTGGTCGGATTCTCACCTGGGTCTCCTGCAGCTGCAGATAATGGATGTCTCTCCAGTGCTGTTGGGATTCTCCCATGGGTCTCCTGAACGTGCCGATGCTGGTTCTCCTGCAAGGCTTGTCAGAGTCTCACCTGGGTCTCCCGAAGGTGCAGATGCTGGATCTTCCTGCAGGAATGGTAAGATTCTCATCTGTTTTTCCTGGAGGTGCAGAAACTGGTTCCCTCTGCAGTGCCGTTGGGATTGTCACCTGGGTCTCCTGCAGGTACAGATGCTTGTTCCCCATGCAGGGCTGGTGGGATTCTCACCTGGGTCTCCTGCAGGTGCAAAGGCTGGATGTACCTGCAGGGCTGTAGGGATTCTCACCTTGGTGTTCTGCTGGTGCAGATGCTGGTTCTCTCTGCAGGGCTGGTGGGATTCTAACCTGGGTCTCCTGCAGGTGCAAATGCTGTATCTACCTGCAGGGCTCTAGGGATTCTCACCTTGGTGTTCTGGCGGTGCAGATGCTGGTTCTCTCTGCAGGGCTGGTGGGATTCTCACCTGGGTCTCCTGCAGGTGCATTAGTTGGTTTTCCTGCAGGGTTGGTGGGTTTCTCACCTGGGTCTCCTGCAGGTGCAGATGCTTGATGTACCTGCAGGGTTGATGGTATTGTCACCTGGTTTTCTGCAGCGGCAGATGTTGGTTCTCCCTGCAGGGCTGGTGGGAATCTCACCTGGGTGTCCTGCAGGTGCAGATGCTGTATCTCCCTGCAGGGCTGGTGGGATTCTCACCTGGCTCTCCTGTAGGTGCAGATGCTGGTTCTCCCTGCAGGGCTGTGGGGATTCTCACCTGAGTGTCCTGCAGGTGCTGCTGCTGTTTCTCTTTGCAGGGCTGTTGGGATTGTCATCTGGGTCTCCTGCAGGGGCATATGCTGGATCTCTCTTCAGCGTTGGTGGTGTTCTCACCTGGGTGTCCTGCAGGTGCAGATGGTGGTTCTCCCTGCAGGGCTGGTGGGATTGTCACCTGGGTCTCCTGCAGGTGCAGATGCTGGTTCTTCCTGCAGGGCTGGTGGGATTGTCAACTGGGCCCCCTGCATGTGCAGATGCTGGTTTTCCTTGCCCAGCTGTTGGGATTCTCACCTGGGTCCCCTGCAGGTGTAAATGCTGTTTCTCCCAGCAGGGCTGGTGGGATTCTCACCAGGGTCTATCCTTTGGGTGCAGATTCTGGTTCTCCCTGCAGGGCTGGTGGGATTCTCACCTGGGACTCCTGCAGTTGCAGAAGCTGGTTCTCCCTGCAGGCCTGGTGGGATTCTCGCAAGGGTCTCCTGCAGGTGCCGATGCTTTTTGTCCCTGCAGGGCTGGTGGAATTCTCACATGGGTCTCCTGCAGGTGCAGATGCTGGTTCTCCCTGCAGGGCTGTTGGGATTCTTACCTGGCTCTCTTTCCAGTGCAGATGCAGGTTCTCCCTACACGGCTGGTGGATAGTCACTTGGGTCTCCTGCAGGTGCAGAAGCTGGTTCTCCTGGAGGGCTGGTGGTGTTGTCACCAGGGTTTCCTGCAGGTGCAGATGCTGGTTCCTTCTGTAGGGCCGTTGGGATTGTCACCTGGCTCTCCTGCAGGTGCATAAGTTGGTTTTCCTGCAGGGTTGGTGGGTTTCTCACCTGGGTCTCCTTCAGGTGCAGATGCTTGATCTACCTGCAGGGTGGATGGTATTGTCACCTGGTCTTCTACAGCGGCAGATGTTGGTTCTCCCTGCAGGGCTGGTGGGAATCTCACCTGGGTGTCCTGCAGGTGCAGATGCTGTATCTCCTTGAAGGGCTGGTGGGATTCTCACCTGGCTCTCCTGCAGGAGCAAATGCTGGTTCTCCCTGAAGGGCTGGTGGGATTCTCACCTGGGTCTCCTGCAGGTTTAAAGCTCGTTTTCCTTGCAGGGTTGGTGGGATTCTCACGTGGGTCTCCTGAAGGTGCAGATGCTGTTTCCCTCTGCAGAGCAGGTGGGTTTCTCATATGGGTGTCGTGCAGGTGCAGATGCTGGCTCTCCCTGCAGGGCTGAATTTATTCTCACCTGTGTCTCCTTCAGGTTCAGAAGCTGGTTCTCCCTGCAGGGCTGGCGGGATGCTCACCTGGGCCTAATGCAGGTGCAGGAGGTGGTTCTCCCTGTAGGGCTGGTGTGATTCTCACCTGGGTCTCTTGCAGCTTCAGATGCTGCATCTCCCTGCAGGGCTGGTGGGATTCTCACCTGCATCTCCTGCAGGTGCAGATGCTGGTTCTCCCTGCAGGGCTGGGGGGATTCTCACCTGCATCTCCTGCAGGTGCTGATGCTGTTTCTCTCTGCAGGGCTGTTGGGATTCTCACCTGGGTCTCGTGCAGGTGCAGATGCTGGATATCTCTGCAGCGCTGGTGGGATTCTCACCTGGATCTCCTGAAGGTGCAGATGCTGGTTGTCCCTGCAGGGCTGGTGGGATTCTCACCTGGGTCTCCTGAAGGTACAGATGCTGGTTGTCCCTTCAGGGCTGTTGGTATTCTCTCCTGGGTCTCTCTTGTCCGTGCAGATGCTGGATCTCCCTGCAGGGCTGGTTGGATTCTCACCTGGGTCTCCTGAAGGTACAAATGCTGTATCTCTCTGCACGGGCGGTGGGATTCTCACCTGGGTCTCCTGCAGGTGCAGGTGCCGGTTCTCCGTGGAAGGCTGGTGGGATTCTCACCTGGGTGTCCTGCAGGTGCAGTTGCTGGTTCTCTGTGCAGGGCTCGTGTGATTCTCACCTGGGTCTCCAGCAGGTGCAGATGATGCTTCTCCCCGCACAGCTGTTGGGATTTTCATCTGGGTCTACTGCGTTTGCCGATGCTGGATCTCCCTGCAGGGGTGGTGGGATTCTCCCCTGTGTCTCCTGCAGGTGCAGATGCTGGATCTCTTTTCAGCGCTGGTGCTGTTCTCACTTGGGTGTCCTGCAGGAGCAGATGCTGGTTCTCCCTGCAGGGCTGGTGGGATTGTCACCTGGGTCTCCTGCAGGTGCAGATGCTGGATCTCTCTTAAGCGCTGGTGGTATTCTCACCTGGGAGTCCTGCAGAGCTGGTGGGATTCTCACCTGGGCCCTCTGCAGGTGCAGATGCTGGTTTTCCTTGCACGGCTGTTGGGATATTCAACTGGGTTCCCTGCAGGTGCAAGTGCAGGTTCTCCCAGTTGGGCTGGTGGGATTCTCACCTGGGTCTCCTGCAGGTGCATCAGTTGGTTTTCCTGCAGGGTTGGTGGGTTTCTCACCTGGGTCTTCTGCAGGTGCAGATGCTTGATGTACCTGCAGGGTTGATGGTATTGTCACCTGGTTTTCTGCAGCGGCAGATGTTGGTTCTCCCTGCAGGGCTGGTGGGAATCTCACCTGGGTGTCCTGCAGGTGCAGATGCTGTATCTCCCTGCAGGGCTGGTGGGATTCTCACCTGGCTCTCCTGTAGGTGCAGATGCTGGTTCTCCCTGCAGGGCTGTGGGGATTCTCACCTGAGTGTCCTGCAGGTGCTGCTGCTGTTTCTCTCTGCAGGGCTGTTGGGATTGTCATCTGGGTCTCCTTCAGGGGCATATGCTGGATCTCTCTTCAGCGTTGGTGGTGTTCTCACCTGGGTGTCCTGCAGGGGCAGATGGTGGTTCTCCCTGCAGGGCTGGTGGGATTGTCACCTGGGTCTCCTGCAGGTGCAGATGCTGGATCTCTGTTCAGCGCTGGTGGTATTCTCACCTGGGTATCCTGCAGGTGCAGATGCTGGTTCTTCCTGCAGGGCTCGTGTGATTCTCACCTGGGTTTCTTGCAGCTTCAGATGCTGGATCTCCCTGCAGGGCTGGTGGGATTCTCACCTGCATCTCCTGCAGGTGCAGATGCTGGATCTCCCTGTAGGGCTGGGGGGATTCTCACCTGCGTCTCCTGCAGGTGCTGATGCTGTTTCTCTCTGCAGGGCTGTTGGGATTCTCAACTGGGTCTCGTGCAGGTGCAGATGCTGGATATCTCGCAGCGCTGGTGGGATTCTCACCTGGATCACCTGAAGGTGCATATGCTGGTTCTCCCTGCAGGGCTGGTGGGATTCTCACCTGGGTCTCTTGCAGGTGCCGATGCTGGATCTCTCCTCAGCGCTGGTGGTATTCTCACCTGGGTGTCCTTCAGGTGGAGATGCTCGTTCTCCCTGCAGCGCTGATGGTATCCTCACAGGGTTGTCCTGCAGGTGCAGATGCTGGTTCCCCCTGCAGGGCTGGTGGGATTGTCACCTGGTTCCCCTGCAGATGCAAATGCAGGTTCTCCCAGTAGGGCTGGTGGGATTCTCACCTCGGTCTGTCCTGTGGGTGCAGATGCTAGATCTCACTGCAAGGCTGAATTTATTCTCACCTGTGTCTCCTTCAGGTTCAGAAGCTGGTTCTCCCTGCAGGGCTGGTGGGATTCTCACCTGGGTCTCCGGCAGGTGTAAATGCTGGATCTACCTGCAGGGCTGTAGGGATTCTCTGCTTGGTGTTTTGCCGGTGCAGATGCTGGTTCTCTCTGCAGGGCTGGTGGTATACTCACCTGGGTCTCCTGCAGGTGCATATGCTGGTTCTCTCTGCAGGGCTGGTGGTATACTCAACTGGGTCTCCTGCAGGTGCAGATGCTGGTTCTCTCTGCAGGGCTGTTGGGATTCTCACCTGGGTCTCTTGCAGGTGCATAAGTTGGTTTTCCTGCAGGGTTGTTGGGTTTCTCACCTGGGTCTCCTGCAGGTGCAGATGCTTGATCTACCTGCAGGGTTGATGGTATTGTCACCTGGTCTTCTGCAGTGGCAGATGTTGGTTCTCCCTGCATGGCTGGTTGGATTCTCACCTGGCTCTCCTGCAGGAGCAAATGCTGGTTCTCCTTGAAGGGCTGGTGTGATTCTCACCTGGGTCTCTTGCAGCTTCAGATGCTGGATCTCCCTGCAGGGCTGGTGGGATTCTCACCTGCGTCCCCTGCAGGTGCAGATGCTGGTTCTCCCTGCAGGGCTGGGGGAATTCTCACCTGAATCTCCTGCAGGTGCTGAACCTGTTTCTATCTGCAGGGCTGTTGGGATTCTCACCTGGGTCTCGTGCAGGTGCAGATGCTGGATATCTCTGCAGCGCTGGTGGGATTCTCACCTGGATCTCCTGAAGGTGTAGATGCTGGTTGTCCCTGTAGGGCTGTTGGGATTCTCACCTGGGTCTCTCTTGTCCGTGCAGATGCTGGATCTCCCTGCAGGGCTGGTGGGATTCTCACCTGGGTCTCCTGAAGGTACAGATGCTATTTCTCTCTGCAAGGGCGGTGGGATTCTCACCTGGGTCTCCTGCCGGTGCAGATGCTGGATCTCTCTTCAGCGCTCGTGGTATTCTCACCAGGGTGTCCTGCAGGTGCAGATGCTGGTTCTCACTGCAGGGCTGGTGGGATTGTCACCTGGGCCCTCTGCTGGTGCAGATGCTGGTTTTCCTTGCACGGCTCCTGGGATTGTCACCTGCGTTCCCTGTAGGTGCAAATGCAGGTTCTCCCAGTAGGGCTGGTGGGATTCTCACCTGCGTCTATCCTGTGGGTGCAGATGCTGGCTCTCCCTGCATGGCTGGTGGGATTGTCACCTGGGTCTCCTGCAGGAACAGGTGCTGGTTCTCTCTGCAGGGCTGGTGTGATTCTTACCTGGCTCTCTTTCCAGTGCAGATGCTGGTTGTCCCTTCACAGCTGGTGGGACTGTTACCTGGGTCTCCTGCTGGTACAGGTGCTGGTTCTCCCTGCAGGGCTGTTGGGATTCTCACCTGGGTCTCTCTTGTAGGTCCCAATGCTGGTTATCCATGCAGGGCTGTTGGGATTCTCCCCTGGGTCTCCTGCAGGTCCAAATGCTGGTTCTCCATGCAGGGCTGGTGGGATTCTCACCTGGGTCTGCTGCAGGTGCAGATGATGGTTCTTCGTGCAAGGGTGGTGGCATTCTCACCTGGGTCTCCTGCAGCTGCAGATGATGGATGTCTCTGCAGCGCTGTTGGGATTCTCACCTTGGTCTCCTGCAGGTGCAGACGCTGGATTGCAGGAATGGTGGGATTCTCACCTGTGTCTGCTGAACGTGCTGATGCTGGTTCTCCCTGCAAGGCTTGTCGGATTCTCACCTGCGTGTCCCGAAGGTGCAGATGCTGGATCTTCCTGCAGGGATGGTGAGATTCTCATCTGTTTTTCCTGCAGGTGCAGAAGCTGGTTCTCCTGGAGGGCTGGTGGTATTCTTACATGGGTTTCCTGCAGGTGCAGATGCTGGTTCCCTCTGCATGGCCGTTGAGATTGTCACCTGGGTCTCCTGCATGTGCAGATGCTTGTTTGCCGTGCAGGGCTGGTGGTATTCTCACCTGGGTCTCCTGCAGGTGCAGATGCTGGTTCTCTCTGCAGGTCTGATGGTATTCTCACCTGTGTCTCCTTCAGGTTCAGAAGCTGGTTCTCCCTGCAGGGCTGACGGGATGCTCACCTGGGTCTAATGCAGGTGCAGTAGCTGGTTCTCCGTGCAGGGCTGGTGTGATTCTCACCTGGGTCTCTTGCAGCTTCAGATGCTGGATCTCCCTGCAGGGCTGGTGGGATTCTCACCTGCGTCTCCTGCAGGTGCAGATGCTGGTTCTCCCAGCAGGGCTGGGGGGATTCTCACCTGCGTCTCCTGCAGGTGCTGATGCTGTTTGTCTCTTCAGGGCTGTTGGGATTCTCACCTGGGTCTCGTGCAGTTGCCGATGCTGGATATCTCTGCAGCGCTGGTGGGATTCTCACCTGGATCTCCTGAAGGTGCAGATGCTGGTTGTCCCTGCAGGGCTGTTGGGATTCTCACCTGGGCCTCCTGCAGGTGCAGGTGCTGGTTCTCTGTGCAGGGCTGGTGGGATTCTCACCTGGGTCTCCTGCATGTGCAGATGGTGGTTCTCCCTGAACAGCTGTTGGGATTGTCATCTGGGTATACTGCATGTGCAGATGCTGGATCTCCCTGCAGGGCTGGTGGGATTCTCACCTGGGTGTCCTGCAGGGGCAGATGCTGGTTCTCCCTTCAGGGCTGGTGCGATTGTCACCTGGGTCTCCTGCAGGGGCATATGCTGGATCTCTCTTCAGCGTTGGTGGTATTCTCACATGGGTGGCCTGCTGGTGCAGATGCTGCTTCTCCCTGCAGGGCTGGTGGGATTGTCACCTGGGTCTCCTGCAGGTGCAGATGCTGGATCTTTGTTCAGAGCTGGTGGTATTCTCACCTGGGTATCCTGCAGGTGCAGATGCTGGTTGTTCCTGCAGGGCTGGTGGGATGGCCAACTGGTCCCCCTGCATGTGCAGATGCTGGTTTTCCTTGCCCAGCTGTTGGGATTCTCACCTGGGTTCCCTGCAGCTGTAAATGCTGTTTCTCCCAGCAGGGCTGGTGGGATTCTCTGCAGGGTCTATCCTTTGGGTGCAGATTCTGGTTCTCCCTGCAGGGCTGGTGGGATTCTCACCTGCGTCTCCTGCAGGTGCAGATGCTGGTTCTCTCTGCAGGGCTGTTGGGATTCTCACCTGGGTCTCGTGCAGGTGCAGATGCTGGATATCTCTGCAGCGCTTGTGGGATTCTCACCTGGATCTCCTGAAGGTGCAGATGCTGGTTGTCCCTGTAGGGCTGTTGGGATTCTCACCTGGGTCTCTCTTGTCCGTGCAGATGCTGGATCTCCCTGCAGGGCTGGTGGGATTCTCACCTGGGTCTCCTGAAGGTACAGATGCTATTTCTCTCTGCAAGGGCGGTGGGATTCTCACCTGGGTCTCTTGCAGGTGCAGGTGCTGGATCTCTCTTCAGCGCTGGTGGTGTTCTCACCTGGCTGTCCTGCAGGTGCAGATGCTGGTTCTCCATGCATGGCTGGTGGGATTCTCACCTGGGTCTCCTGCCGGTGCAGATGCTGGATCTCTCTTCAGCGCTCGTGGTATTCTCACCAGGGTGTCCTGCAGGTGCAGATGCTGGTTCTCACTGCAGGGCTGGGGGGATTGTCACCTGGGCCCTCTGCTGGTGCAGATGCTGGTTTTCCTGGCACGGCTCCTGGGATTGTCACCTGCGTTCCCTGTAGGTGCAAATGCAGGTTCTCCCAGTAGGGCTGGGGGGAATCTCACCTGCGTCTATCCTGTGGGTGCAGATGCTGGATCTCCCTGCAGGGCTGGTGTGATTCTTACCTGGCTCTCTTTCCAGTGCAGATGCTGGTTCTCCCTTCACAGCTGGTGGGATTGTCACCTGGGTCTCCTGCTGGTACAGGTGCTGGTTCTCCCTGCAGGGCTGTTGGGATTCTCACCTGGGTCTCTCTTGTAGGTGCCAGTGCTGGTTCTCCATGCAGGGCTGCTGGGATTCTCATCTGGTTCTCCTGCAGGTCCAAATGCTGGTTCTCCATGCAGGGCTGGTGGGATTCTCACCTGGGTCTCCTGCAGGTGCAGATGCTGGTTCTCTCTGCAGGTCTGATGGTATTCTCACCTGTGTCTCCTTCAGGTTCAGAAGCTGGTTCTCCCTGCAGGGCTGACGGGATGCTCACCTGGGCCTAATGCAGGTGCAGTAGCTGGATCTTCCTGCAGGGCTGGTGTGATTCTCACCTGGGTCTCTTGCAGCTTCAGATGCTGGATCTCCCTGCAGGGCTGGTGGGATTCTCACCTGCGTCTCCTGCAGGGGCAGATGCTGGTTCTCCCTGCAGGGCTGGTGGGATTGTCACCTGGGTCTCCTGCAGGGGCATATGCTGGATCTCTCTTCAGCGTTGGTGGTTTTCTCACATGGGTGGTCTGCAAGTGCAGATGCTGGTTCTCCCTGCAGTGCTGGTGGGATTGTCACCTGGGTCTCCTGCAGGTGCAGATGCTGGATCTCTGTTCAGAGCTGGTGGTATTCTCACCTGGGTATCCTGCAGGTGCAGATGCTGGTTCTTCCTGCAGGGCTGGTGGGATTGCCAACTGGTCCCCCTGCATGTGCAGATGCTGGTTTTCCTTGCCCAGCTGTTGGGATTCTCACCTGGGTTCCCTGCAGCTGTAAATGCTGTTTCTCCCAGCAGGGCTGGTGGGATTCTCAGCAGGTTCTATCCTTTGGGTGCAGATTCTGGTTCTCCCTGCAGGGCTGGTGGGATTCTCACCTGCGTCTCCTGCAGGTGCAGATGCTGGTTCTCTCTGCAGGGCTGGGGGGATTCTCACCTGCGTCTCCTGCAGGTGCTGATGCTGTTTCTCTCTGCAGGGCTGTTGGGATTCTCACCTGGGTCTCGTGCAGGTGCAGATGCTGGATATCTCTGCAGCGCTTGTGGGATTCTCACCTGGATCTCCTGAAGGTGCAGATGCTGGTTGTCCCAGTAGGGCTGTTGGGATTCTCACCTGGGTCTCTCTTGTCCGTGCAGATGCTGGATCTCCCTGCAGGGCTGGTGGGATTCTCACCTGGGTCTCCTGAAGGTACAGATGCTATTTCTCTCTGTAAGGGCAGTGGGATTCTCACCTGGGTCTCTTGCAGGTGCAGGTGCTGGATCTCTCTTCAGCGCTGGTGGTGTTCTCACCTGGCTGTCCTGCAGGTGCAGATGCTGGTTCTCCATGCATGGCTGTTGGGATTCTCACCTGGGTCTCCTGCCGGTGCAGATGCTGGATCTCTCTTCAGCGCTTGTGGTATTCTCACCAGTGTGTCCTGCAGGTGCAGATGCTGGTTCTCACTGCAGGGCTGGTGGGATTGTCACCTGGGCCCTCTGCTGGTGCAGATGCTGGTTTTCCTTGCACGGCTCCTGGGATTGTCACCTGCGTTCCCTGTAGGTGCAAATGCAGGTTCTCTCAGTAGGGCTGGTGGGATTCTCACCTGCGTCTATCCTGTGGGTGCAGATGCTGGATCTCCCTGCAGGGCTGGTGTGATTCTTACCTGGCTCTCTTTCCAGTGCAGATGCTGGTTCTCCCTTCACAGCTGGTGCGATTGTCACCTGGGTCTCCTGCTGGTACAGGTGCTGGTTCTCCCTGCAGGGCTGTTGGGATTCTCACCTGGGTCTCTCTTGTAGGTGCCAGTGCTGGTTCTCCATGCAGGGCTGCTGGGATTCTCACCTGGTTCTCCTGCAGGTCCAAATGCTGGTTCTCCATGCAGGGCTGGTGGGATTCTCACCTGGGTCTGCTGCAGGTGCAGATGATGGTTCTTCGTGCAAGGGTGGTGGTATTCTCACCTGGGTCTCCTGCAGCTGCAGATGATGGATGTCTCTACAGTGCTGTTGGGATTCTCACCTTGGTCTCCTGCAGGTGCAGACGCTGGATTGCAGGAATGGTGGGATTCTCACCTGTGTCTCCTGAACGTGCCGATGCTGGTTCTCCCTGCAAGGCTTGTCGCATTCTCGCCTCGGTGTCCCGAAGGTGCAGATGCTGGATCTTCCTGCAGGGATGGTGAGATTCTCACATGGATTTCCTGCAGGTACAAAGCTGGTTCTCCTGGAGGGCTGGTGGTATTCTCACCTTGATTTCCTGCAGGTGCAGATGCTGGTTCCCTCTGCATGGACGTTGGAATTGTCACCTGGGTCTCCTGCAGGTGCAGAGGCTTGTTCCCCCTTCAGGGCTGGTGGGATTCTCACCTGGGTCTCCTCCAGGTGCATTAGTTGGTTTTCCTGCAGGGTTGGTGGGTTTCTCACCTGGGTCTCCTGCAGGTGCAGATGCTTCATCTACCTGCATGGTGGATGGTATTGTCACCTGGTCTTCTGCAGTGGCAGATGTTGCTTCTCCCTGAAGGGCTGGTGGGACTATCACCTGGGTGACCTTCAGGTGCAGATGCTGTATCTCCCTGCAGGTCTGGTGGGATTCTCACCTGGCTCTCCTGCAGGAGCAAATGCTCTTTCTCCCTGAAGGGCTATGGGATTCTCACCTGGGTGTCCTGCAGGGCAGATGCTGGTTCTCCCTGCAGGGCTGGTGGAATTGTCACCTGGGTCTCCTTCAGGTGCAGATGCTGGATCTCTCTTCAGCGTTGGTGGTATTCTCACATGGGTGGCCTGCAGGTGCAGATGCTGGTTCTCCCTGCAGGGCTGGTGGGATTGTCATCTGGGCCCTCTGCAGGTGCAGATGCTGGTTTTCCTTGCACGGCTGTTGGGATTGTCTCCTGGGTCCCCTGCAGGTGCAAATGCACGTTCTCCCAGTAGGGCTGGTGCGATTCTCACCTGGGTCTGTCCTGTGGGTGCAGATGCTGGATCTCACTGCAGGGCTGAATTTATTCTCACCAGTGTCTCCTTCAGGTTCAGAAGCTGGTTCTCCCTGCAGGGCTGGCGGGATGCTCACCTGGGCCTCCTGCAGGTGCAGTAGCTGGTTCTTCCTGCAGGGCTCGTGTGATTCTCACCTGGGTTTCTTGCAGCTTCAGATGCTGGATCTCCCTGCAGGGCTGGTGGGATTCTCACCTGCATCTCCTGCAGGTGCAGATGCTGGATCTCCCTGCAGGGCTGGTGGGATTCTCACCTGCATCTCCTGCAGGAGCTGATGCTGTTTCTCTCTGCAGGGCTGTTGGGATTCTCAACTGGGTCTCGTGCAGGTGCAGATGCTGGATATCTCACAGCGCTGGTGGGATTCTCACCTGGATCTCCTGAAGGTACAGACGCTGGTTCTCTCTGCAAGGGCGGTGGGATTCTCACCTGGGTCTCCTGCCGGTGCAGATGGTGGTTCACCCTGAACAGCTGTTGGGATTGTCATCTGGGTATACTGCATGTGCAGATGCTGGATCTCCCTGCAGGGCTGGTGGGATTGTCACCTGGGTCTCCTGCAGGTGCGGATGCTGGATCTCTCTTCAGCGTTGGTGGTATTCTCACATGGGTGGCCTGCAGGTGCAGATGGTGGTTCTCCCTGAACAGCTGTTGGGATTGTCATCTGGGTATACTGCATGTGCAGATGCTGGATCTCCCTGCAGGGCTGGTGGGATTCTCACCTGGGTCTCCTGCAGGTGCAGATGGTGGTTCTCCCTGAACAGCTGTTGGGATTGTCATCTGGGTATACTGCATGTGCAGATGCTGGATCTCCCTGCAGGGCTGTTGGGATTCTCACCTGGGTGTCCTGCATGGGCAGATGCTGGTTCTCCCTGCAGGGCTGGTGGGATTGTCACCTGGGTCTCCTGCAGGTGCAGATGCTGGATCTCTCTTCAGCGTTGGTGGTATTCTCACATGGGTGGCCTGCAGGTGCAGATGCTGGTTCTCCCTGCAGGGCTGGTGGGATTGTCACCTGGGCCCTCTGCAGGTGCAGATGCTGGTTTTCCTTGCACGGCTGTTGGGATTGTCTCCTGGGTCCCCTGCAGGTGCAAATGCAAGTTCTCCCAGTAGGGCTGGTGCGATTCTCACTTGGGTCTATCCTGTGGGTGCAGATGCTGGATCTCACTGCAGGGCTGAATTTATTCTCACCTGTGTCTCCTTCAGGTTCAGAAGCTAGTTCTCCCTGCAGGGCTGGTGGGATTCTCACCTGCATCTCCTGCAGGTGCAGATGCTGGATCTCCCTGCAGGGCTGGGGTGATTCTCACCTGCGTCTCCTGCAGGTGCTGATATTGTTTCTCTCTGCAGGGCTGTTGGGATTCTCAACTCGGTCTCGTGCAAGTGCAGATGCTCGATATTTCGCAGCGCTGGTGGGATTCTCATCTGGATCTCCTGAAGGTGCAGATGCTGGTTCTCTCTGCAAGGGCGGTGGGATTCTCACCTGGGTCTCCTGCAGGTGCAGATGGTGGTTCTCCGTGCACAGCTGTTGGGATTGTCATCTGGGTCTACTGCATGTGCAGATGCTGGATCTCCCTGCAGGGCTGGTGGGATTCTTACCTGGCTCTCTTTCCAGTGCAGATGCTGGTTCTCCCTGCATGGCTGGTGGGATTGTCACCTGGGTCTCCTGCAGGTACAGGTGCTGGTTCTCCCTGCATGGCTGGTGGGATTGTCACCTGGGTCTCCTGCAGGTACAGGTGCTGGTTCTCTCTGCAGGGCTGGTGGGATTCTCACGTGGGTCTCTTGAAGGTCCAGATGCTGTTTCCCCCTGCAGAGCAGGTGGGTTTCTCATATAGGTGTCGTGCCGGTGCAGATGCTGGCTCTCCCTGCAGGGCTGTTGGGATGCTCACCTGGGCCTCCTGCAGGTGCAGTAGGTGCTTCTCCATGCAGGGCTGTTGGGATTCTCACCTGGTCCTCCTGCAGGTGGAGTTGCTCGTTCTCTCTGCAGGCCTGGTAGGATTGTCACCTGGGTCTCCTGAAGGTACAGATGCTGGTTCTCCGTGCAGGGCTGTTGGGATTCTCACCTGGGTCTACTGCAGGTGCAGATGGTGGTTTGTTGTGCAAGGGTGGTCGGATTCTCACCTGGGTCTCCTGCAGCTGCAGATAATGTATGTCTCTCCAGCGCTGTTGGGATTCTCCCCTGGGTCTCCTGAACGTGCCGATGCTGGTTCTCCCTGCAAGGCTTGTCGGATTCTCACCTGGGTCTCCCGAAGGTGCAGATGCTGGATCTTCCTGCAGGAATGGTAAGATTCTCATCTGTTTTTCCTGCAGGTACAGAGGCTGGTTCCTTCTGCAGTGCCGTTGGGATTGTCACCTGGGTCTCCTGCAGGTGCAGATGCTTGTTCCCCATGCAGGGCTGGTGGGATTCTCACCTGGGTCTCCTGCAGGTGAAAATGCTGGATCTACATGCAGGGCTGTAGGGATTCTCACCTTGGTGTTCTGCCGGTGAAGATGCTGGTTCTCTCTGCAGGGCTGGTGGGATTCTCACCTGGGTCTCCTGCAGGTGCATTAGTTGGTTTTCCTGCAGGTTTGGTGGGTTTCTCACCTGGGTCTCCTGCAGGTGCAGATGCTTGATGTACCTGCAGGGTTGATGGTATTGTCACCTGGTTCTCTGCAGCGGCAGATGTTGGTTCTCCCTGCAGGGCTGGTGGGATTCTCACCTGGGTGCCCTGCAGGTGCAGATGCTGTATCTCCCTGCAGGGCTAGTGGGATTCTCACCTGGCTCTCCTGCAGGTGCAGATGCTGGTTCTCCCTGCAGGGCTGTGGGGATTCTCACCTGAGCGTCCTGCAGGTGCTGATGCTGTTTCTCTCTGCAGGGCTGTTGGGATTGTCATCTGGGTCTCCTGCGGGGGCATATGCTGGATTTCTGTTCAGCGTTGGTGGTGTTCTCACCTGGGTGTCCTGCAGGTGCAGATGGTGGTTCTCCCTGCAGGGCTGGTGGGATTGTCACCTGGGTCTCCTGCAGGTGCAGATGCTGGATCTCTGTTCAGCGCTGGTGGTATTCTCACCTGGGTATCCTGCAGGTGCAGATGCTGGTTCTTCCTGCAGGGCTGGTGGGATTGTCAACTGGGTCCCCTGCATGTGCAGATGCTGGTTTTCCTTGCCCAGCTGTTGGGATTCTCACCTGGGTCCCCTGCAGGTGTAAATGCTGTTTCTCCCAGCAGGGCTGGTGGGATTCTCACCAGGGTCTATCCTTTGGGTGCAGATTCTGGTTCTCCCTGCAGGGCTGGTGGGATTCTCACCTGGGACTCCTGCAGTTGCAGAAGCTGGTTCTCCCTGCAGGCCTGGTGGGATTCTCGCAAGGGTCTCCTGCAGGTGCCGATGCTTTTTGTCCCTGCAGGGCTGGTGGAATTCTCACATGGGTCTCCTGCAGGTGCAGATGCTGGTTCTCCCTGCAGGGCTGTTGGGATTCTTACCTGGCTCTCTTTCCAGTGCAGATGCAGGTTCTCCCTACACGGCTGGTGGATAGTCACTTGGGTCTCCTGCAGGTGCAGAAGCTGGTTCTCCTGGAGGGCTGGTGGTGTTGTCACCAGGGTTTCCTGCAGGTGCAGATGCTGGTTCCTTCTGTAGGGCCGTTGGGATTGTCACCTGGCTCTCCTGCAGGTGCATAAGTTGGTTTTCCTGCAGGGTTGGTGGGTTTCTCACCTGGGTCTCCTTCAGGTGCAGATGCTTGATCTACCTGCAGGGTGGATGGTATTGTCACCTGGTCTTCTACAGCGGCAGATGTTGGTTCTCCGTGCAGGGCTGGTGGGATTCTCACCTGGGTGTCCTGCAGGTGCAGTTGCTGGTTCTCTGTGCAGGGCTCGTGTGATTCTCACCTGGGTCTCCAGCAGTTGCAGATGATGCTTCTCCCTGCACAGCTGTTGGGATTTTCATCTGGGTCTACTGCATTTGCAGATGCTGTATCTCCCTGCAGGGCTGGTGAGATTCTCACCTGGGTCTCCTGCAGGTTTAAAAGCTCGTTTTCCTTGCAGGGCTGGTGGGATTCTCACGTGGGTCTCCTGCAGGTGCAGTTGCTGGTTTTCCTTGCAGGCCTGGTGGGTTTCTCACCTGGGTCTCCTGCAGGTCCAAATGCTGGTTCTCCTTGCAGGGCTGGTGGGATTCTCACCTGGGTCTGCTGCAGGTGCCGATGGTGGTTCTTCGTGCAAGGGTGGTGGTATTCTCACCTGGGTCTCCTGCAGCTGCAGATGATGGATGTCTCTGCAGCGCTGTTGGGATTCTCACCTTGGTCTCCTGCTGGTGCAGACTCTGGATTGCAACAATGTTGGGATTCTCACCTGTGTCTCCTGAACGTGCCAGTGCTGATTCTCCCTGCAAGGCTTGTTGGATTCTCACCTCGGTGTCCCGAAGGTGCAGATGCTGGTTCTCCTGGAGGGCTGGTGGTATTCTCACCTGGATTTCCTGCAGGTGCAGATGCAGGTTCCTTCTGTAGGGCCGTTGGGATTGTCACCTGGCTCTCCTGCAGGTGCATAAGTTGGTTTTCCTGCAGGGTTGGTGGGTTTCTCACCTGGGTCTCCTTCAGGTGCAGATGCTTGATCTACCTGCAGGGTGGATGGTATTGTCACCTGGTCTTCTACAGCGGCAGATGTTGGTTCTCCCTGCAGGGCTGGTGGGAATCTCACCTGGGTGTCCTGCAGGTGCAGATGCTGTATCTCCTTGAAGGGCTGGTGGGATTCTCACCTGGCTCTCCTGCAGGAGCAAATGCTGGTTCTCCCTGAAGGGCTGGTGGGATTCTCACCTGGGTCTCCTGCAGGTTTAAAGGCTTGTTTTCTTTGCAGGGTTGGTGGGTTTCTCACGTGGGTTTCCTGATGGTGCAGATGCTGTTTCCCTCTGCAGAGCAGGTGGGTTTCTCATATGGGTGTGGGTTTCTCATATGGGTGTCGTGCAGGTGCAGATGCTGGCTCTCCCTGCAGGGCTGGTGGGATTCTCACCTGGGTCTCCTGAAGGTACAGATGCTTGTTGTCCCTTCAGGGCTGTTGGTATTCTCTCCTGGGTCTCTCTTGTCCATGCAGATGCTGGATCTCCCTGCAGGGCTGGTTGGATTCTCACCTGGGTCTCCTGAAGGTACAAATGCTGTATCTCTCTGCACGGGCGGTGGGATTCTCACCTGGGTCTCCTGCAGGTGCAGGTGCCGGTTCTCCGTGGAGGGCTGGTGGGATTCTCACCTGGGTGTCCTGCAGGTGCATTTGCTGTTTCTCTGTGCAGGGCTCGTGTGATTCTCACCTGGGTCTCCAGCAGGTGCAGATGGTGCTTCTCCCCGCACAGCTGTTGGGATTTTCATCTGGGTCTACTGCGTTTGCAGATGCTGGATCTCCCTGCAGGGGTGGTGGGATTCTCCCCTGGGTCTCCTGCAGGTGCAGATGCTGGATCTCTCTTCAGCGCTGGTGCCGTTCTCACTTGGGTGTCCTGCAGGAGCAGATGCTGGTTCTCCCTGCAGGGCTGGTGGGATTGTCACCTGGGTCTCCTGCAGGTGCAGATGCTGGATCTCTCTTCAGCGCTGGTGGTATTCTCACCTGGGAGTCCTGCAGAGCTGGTGGGAGTCTCACCTGGGCCCTCTGCAGGTGCAGATGCCGGTTTTCCTTGCACGGCTGTTGGGATATTCAACTGGGTTCCCTGCAGGTGCAAGTGCAGGTTCTCCCAGTAGGGCTGGTGGGATTCTCACCTGGGTCTATCCTGTGGGTGCAGATGCTGGATCTCCCTGCAGGGCTGGTGGGATTCTCACCTGGGTCTCTTGCAGGTGCCGATGCTGGATCTCTCCTCAGCGCTGGTGGTATTCTCACCTGGGTGTCCTTCAGGTGGAGATGCTCGTTCTCCCTGCAGGGCTGGTGGGATTGTCACCTGGGTCTCCTGAAGGTACAGATGCTGGTTCTCCCTGCAGGGCTGGTGGGATTGTCACCTGGGTCTCCTGCAGGTGCAGATGCTGGATCTCTCTTCAGCGCTGGTGTTATCCTCACAGGGGTGTCCTGCAGGTGCAGATGCTGGTTCTCCCTGCAGGGCTGGTGGGATTGTCACCTGGGCCCTCTGCAGGTTCAGATGCTGGTTTTCCTTGCACGGCTGTTGGGATTGTCACCTGGATCCCCTGCAGGTGCAAATGCAGGTTCTCCCAGTAGGGCTGGTGGGATTCTCACCTCGGTCTGTCCTGTGGGTGCAGATGCTAGATCTCACTGCAAGGCTGAATTTATTCTCACCTGTGTCTCCTTCAGGTTCAGAAGCTGGTTCTCCCTGCAGGGCTGGTGGGATTCTCACCTGGGTCTCCGGCAGGTGTAAATGCTGGATCTACCTGCAGGGCTGTAGGGATTCTCTACTTGGTGTTTTGCCGGTGCAGATGCTGGTTCTCTCTGCAGGGCTGGTGGTATACTCACCTGGGTCTCCTGCAGGTGCATATGCTGGTTCTCTCTGCAGGGCTGGTGGTATACTCAACTGGGTCTCCTGCAGGTGCAGATGCTGGTTCTCTCTGCAGGGCTGTTGGGATTCTCACCTGGGTCTCTTGCAGGTGCATAAGTTGGTTTTCCTGCAGGGTTGTTGGGTTTCTCACCTGGGTCTCCTGCAGGTGCAGATGCTTGATCTACCTGCAGGGTTGATGGTATTGTCACCTGGTCTTCTGCAGTGGCAGATGTTGGTTCTCGCTGCATGGCTGGTTGGATTCTCACCTGGCTCTCCTGCAGGAGCAAATGCTGGTTCTCCCTGAAGGGCTGGTGTGATTCTCACCTGGGTCTCTTGCAGCTTCAGATGCTGGATCTCCCTGCAGGGCTGGTGGGATTCTCACCTGTGTCTCCTGCAGGTGCAGATGCTGGTTCTCCCTGCAGGGCTGGGGGGATTCTCACCTGCGTCTCCTGCAGGTGCTGATGCTGTTTCTCTCTGCAGGGCTGTTGGGATTCTCAACTGGGTCTCGTGCAGGTGCCGATGCTGGATATCTCTGCAGTGCTGGTGGGATTCTCACCTGGATCTCCTGAAGGTGCAGATGCTGGTTGTCCCTGCAGGGCTGGTGGGATTCTCACCTGGGCCTCCTGCCGGTGCAGGTGCTGGTTCTCTGTGCAGGGCTGGTGGGATTCTCACCTGGGTCTCCTGCAGGTGCAGATGGTGGTTCTCCCTGAACAGCTGTTGGGATTGTCATGTGGGTATACTGCATGTGCAGATGCTGGATCTCCCTGCAGGGCTGTTGGGATTCTCACCTGGGTGTCCTGCACGGGCAGATGCTGGTTCTCCCTGCAGGGCTGGTGGGATTGTCACCTGGGTCTCCTGCAGGTGCAGATGCTGGATCTCTGTTCAGAGCTGGTGGTATTCTCACCTGGGTATCCTGCAGGTGCAGATGCTGGTTCTTCCTGCAGGGCTGGTGGGATTGTCAACTGGGCCCCCTGCATGTGTAGATGCTGGTTTTCCTTGCCCAGCTGTTGGGATTCTCACCTGGGTTCCCTGCAGGTGTAAATGCTGTTTCTCCCAGCAGGGCTGGGGGGATTCTCACCAGGGTCTATCTTTGGGTGCAGATTCTGGTTCTCCCTGCAGGGCTGGTGGGATTCTCACCTGCGTCTCCTGCAGGTGCAGATGCTGGTTCTCTCTGCAGGGCTGGGGGGATTCTCACCTGGGTCTCGTGCAGGTGCAGATGCTGGATATCTCTGCAGCGCTTGTGGGATTCTCACCTGGATCTCCTGAAGGTGCAGATGCTGGTTGTCCCTGTAGGGCTGTTGGGATTCTCACCTGGGTCTCTCTTGTCCGTGCAGATGCTGGATCTCCCTGCAGGGCTGGTGGGATTCTCACCTGGGTCTCCTGAAGGTACAGATGCTATTTCTCTCTGCAAGGGCGGTGGGATTCTCACCTGGGTCTCTTGCAGGTGCAGGTGCTGGATCTCTCTTCAGCGCTGGTGGTGTTCTCACCTGGCTGTCCTGCAGGTGCAGATGCTGGTTCTCCCTGCAGGGCTGTTGGGATTCTCACCTGGGTCTCTCCTGCAGGTGCCAGTGCTGGTTATCCATGCAGGGCTGTTGGGATTCTCACCTGGTTCTCCTGCAGGTCCAAATGCTGGTTCTCCATGCAGGGCTGGTGGGATTCTCACCTGGGTCTGCTGCAGGTGCAGATGATGGTTCTCCCTGCAGGGCTGGTGGGATTCTCACCTGCGTCTCCTGCAGGTGCAGATAATGGTTCTCCCTGCAGGGCTGTTGGGATTCTCAACTGGGTCTCGTGCAGGTGCCGATGCTGGATATCTCTGCAGCGCTGGTGGGATTCTCACCTGGATCTCCTGAAGGTGCAGATGCTGGTTGTCCCTGCAGGCCTGGTGGGATTCTCACCTGGGCCTCCTGCCGGTGCAGGTGCTGGTTCTCTGTGCAGGGCTGGTGGGATTCTCACCTGGGTCTCCTGCAGGTGCAGATGGTGGTTCTCCCTGAACAGCTGTTGGGATTGTCATCTGGGTATACTGCATGTGCAGATGCTGGATCTCCCTGCAGGGCTGTTGGGATTCTCACCTGGGTGTCCTGCAGGTGCAGATGCTGGTTCTCCCTGCAGGGCTGGTGGGATTGTCACCTGGGTCTCCTGCAGGTGCAGATGCTGGATCTCTCTTCAGCGTTGGTGGTATTCTCACATGGGTGGCCTGCAAGTGCAGATGCTGGTTCTCCCTGCAGGGCTGGTGGGATTGTCACCTGGGCCCTCTGCAGGTGCAGATGCTGGTTTTCCTTGCACAGCTGTTGGGATTGTCTCCTGGGTCCCCTGCAGGTGCAAATGCAGGTTCTCCCAGTAGGGCTGGTGCAATTCTCACCTGGGTCTATCCTGTGGGTGCAGATGCTGGATCTTACTGCAGGGCTGAATTTATTCTCACCTGTGTCTCCTTCAGGTTCAGAAGCTGGTTCTCCCTGCAGGGCTGGCGGGATGCTCACCTGGGCCTCCTGCAGGTGCAGTAGCTGGTTCTTCCTGCAGGGCTCGTGTGATTCTCACCGGGGTTTCTTGCAGCTTCAGATGCTGGATCTCCCGGCAGGGCTGGTGGGATTCTCATCTGCATCTCCTGCAGGTGCAGATGCTGGATCTCCCTGCAGGGCTGGGGGGATTCTCACCTGCGTCTCCTGCAGGTGCTGATGCTGTTTCTCTCTGCAGGGCTGTTGGGATTCTCAACTGGGTCTCGTGCAGGTGCAGATGCTGGATATCTCGCAGCGCTGGTGGGATTCTCAGCTGGATCTCCTGAAGGTGCAGATGCTGGTTCTCCCTGCAGGGCTGTTGGGATTCTCACCTGGGTCTCTTGCAGGTGCCGATGTTGGATCTCTCCTCAGCGCTGATGGTATTCTCACCTGGGTGTCCTTCACGTGGAGATGCTCGTTCTCCCTGCAGCGCTGATGGTATCCTCACAGGGTTGTCCTGCAGGTGCAGATGCTGGTTCTCCCTGCAGGGCTGGTGGGATTGTCACCTGGGCCCTCTGCAGGTTCAGATGCTGGTTTTCCTTGCACGGCTGTTGGGATTGTCACCTGGTTCCCCTGCAGGTGCAAATGCAGTTTCTCCCAGTAGGGCTGGTGGGATTCTCACCTCGGTCTGTCCTGTGGGTGCAGATGCTAGATCTCACTGCAAGGCTGAATTTATTCTCACCTGTGTCTCCTTCAGGTTCAGAAGCTGGTTCTCCCTGCAGGGCTGGTGGGATTCTCACCTGGGTCTCCGGCAGGTGTAAATGCTGGATCTACCTGCAGGGCTGTAGGGATTCTCTACTTGGTGTTTTGCCGGTGCAGATGCTGGTTCTCTCTGCAGGGCTGGTGGTATACTCACCTGGGTCTCCTGCAGGTGCATATGCTGGTTCTCTCTGCAGGGCTGGTGGTATACTCAACTGGGTCTCCTGCAGGTGCAGATGCTGGTTCTCTCTGCAGGGCTGTTGGGATTCTCACCTGGGTCTCTTGCAGGTGCATAAGTTGGTTTTCCTGCAGGGTTGTTGGGTTTCTCACCTGGGTCTCCTGCAGGTGCAGATGCTTGATCTACCTGCAGGGTTGATGGTATTGTCACCTGGTCTTCTGCAGTGGCAGATGTTGGTTCTCCCTGCATGGCTGGTTGGATTCTCACCTGGCTCTCCTGCAGGAGCAAATGGTGGTTCTCCCTGAAGGGCTGGTGTGATTCTCACCTGGGTCTCTTGCAGCTTCAGATGCTGGATCTCCCTGCAGGGCTGTTGGGATTCTCACCTGCGTCTCCTGCAGGTGCAGATGCTGGTTCTCCCTGCAGGGCTGGTGGGATTGTCACCTGGGTCTCCTTCAGGTGCAGATGCTGGATCTCTGTTCAGAGCTGGTGGTATTCTCACCTGGGTATCCTGCAGGTGCAGATGCTGGTTCTTCCTGCAGGGCTGGTGGGATTGTCAACTGGGCCCCCTGCATGTGCAGATGCTGGTTTTCCTTGCCCAGCTGTTGGGATTCACTCCTGGGTTCCCTGCAGGTATAAATGCTGTTTCTCCCAGCAGGGCTGGTGGGATTCTCACCAGGGTCTATCCTTTGGGTACAGATTCTGGTTCTCCCTGCAGGGCTGGGGGGATTCTCACCTGGGTCTCGTGCAGGTGCAGATGCTGGATATCTCTGCAGCGCTGGTGGGATTCTCACCTGGATCTCCTGAAGGTGCAGATGCTGGTTGTCCCTGTAGGGCTGTTGGGATTCTCACCTGGGTCTCTCTTGTCCGTGTAGATGCTGGATCTCCCTGCAGGGCTGGTGGGATTCTCACCTGGGTCTCCTGAAGGTACAGATGCTATTTCTCTCTGCAAGGGCAGTGGGATTCTCACCTGGGTCTCTTGCAGGTGCAGGTGCTGGATCTCTCTTCAGCGCTGGTGGTGTTCTCACCTGGCTATCCTGCAGGTGCAGATGCTGGTTCTCCATGCATGGCTGGTGTGATTCTTACCTGGCTCTCCTGCCGGTGCAGATGCTGGTTCTCCCTTCACAGCTGGTGGGATTGTCACCTGGGTCTCCTGCTGGTACAGGTGCTGGTTCTCCCTGCAGGGCTGTTGGGATTCTCACCTGGGTCTCTCCTGCAGGTGCCAGTGCTGGTTATCCATGCAGGGCTGTTGGGATTCTCACCTGGTTCTCCTGCAGGTCCAAATGCTGGTTCTCCATGCAGGCCTGGTGGGATTCTCACCTGGGTCTCCTGCAGGTGCAGATGATGGTTCTCCCTGCAGGGCTGTTGGGATTGTCAAGTGGGTCTCGTGCAGGTGCCGATGCTGGATATCTCTGCAGCACTGGTGGGATTCTCACCTGGATCTCCTGAAGGTGCAGATGCTGGTTGTCCCTGCAGGCCTGGTGGGATTCTCACCTGGGCCTCCTGCCGGTGCAGGTGCTGGTTCTCTGTGCAGGGCTGGTGGGATTCTCACCTGGGTCTCCTGCAGGTGCAGATGGTGGTTCTCCCTGAACAGCTGTTGGGATTGTCATGTGGGTATTCTGCATGTGCAGATGCTGGATCTCCCTGCAGGGCTGGTGGGATTGTCACCTGGGTCTCCTGCAGTTGCAGATGCTGGATCTCTCTTCAGCGTTGGTGGTATTCTCACATGGGTGGGCTGCAGGTGCAGATGCTGGTTCTCCCTGCAGGGCTGGTGGGATTGTCACCTGGGCCCTCTGCAGGTGCAGATGCTGGTTTTCCTTGCACAGCTGTTGGGATTGTCTCCTGGGTCCCCTGCAGGTGCAAATGCAGGTTCTCTCAGTAGGGCTGGTGCGATTCTCATCTGGGTCTATCCTGTGGGTGCAGATGCTGGATCTCACTGCAGGGCTGAATTTATTCTCACCAGTGTCTCCTTCAGGTTCAGAAGCTGGTTCTCCCTGCAGGGCTGGCGGGATGCTCACCTGGGCCTCCTGCAGGTGCAGTAGCTGGTTCTTCCTGCAGGGCTCGTGTGATTCTCACCTGGGTTTCCTGCAGCTTCAGATGCTGGATCTCCCTGCAGGGCTGGTGGGATTCTCACCTGCATCTCCTGCAGGTGCAGATGCTGGATCTCCCTGCAGGGCTGGGGGGATTCTCACCTGCGTCTCCTGCAGGTGCTGATGCTGTTTCTCTCTGCAGGGCTGTTGGGATTCTCAACTGGGTCTCGTGCAGGTGCAGATGCTGGATATCTCGCAGCGCTGGTGGGATTCTCACCTGGATCTCCTGAAGGTGCAGATGCTGGTTCTCCCTGCAGGGCTGGTGGGATTCTCACCTGGGTCTCTTGCAGGTGCCGATGCTGGATCTCTCCTCAGCGCTGGTGGTATTCTCACCTGGGTGTCGTTCAGGTGGAGATGCTCGTTCTCCCTGCAGCGCTGATGGTATCCTCACAGGGTTGTCCTGCAGGTGCAGATGCTGGTTCTCCCTGCAGGGCTGGTGGGATTGTCACCTGGGCCCTCTGCAGGTTCAGATGCTGGTTTTCCTTGCACGGCTGTTGGGATTGTACCTGGTTCCCCTGCAGGTGCAAATGCAGGTTCTCCCAGTAGGGCTGGTGGGATTCTCACCTCGGTCTGTCCTGTGGGTGCAGATGCTAGATCTCACTGCAAGGCTGAATTTATTCTCACCTGTGTCTCCTTCAGGTTCAGAAGCTGGTTCTCCCTGCAGGGCTGGTGGGATTCTCACCTGGGTCTCCGGCAGGTGTAAATGCTGGATCTACCTGCAGGGCTGTAGGGATTCTCTACTTGGTGTTTTGCCGGTGCAGATGCTGGTTCTCTCTGCAGGGCTGGTGGTATACTCACCTGGGTCTCCTGCAGGTGCATATGCTGGTTCTCTCTGCAGGGCTGGTGGTATACTCAACTGGGTCTCCTGCAGGTGCAGATGCTGGTTCTCTCTGCAGGGCTGTTGGGATTCTCACCTGGGTCTCTTGCAGGTGCATAAGTTGGTTTTCCTGCAGGGTTGTTGGGTTTCTCACCTGGGTCTCCTGCAGGTGCAGATGCTTGATCTACCTGCAGGGTTGATGGTATTGTCACCTGGTCTTCTGCAGTGGCAGATGTTGGTTCTCCCTGCATGGCTGGTTGGATTCTCACCTGGCTCTCCTGCAGGAGCAAATGCTGGTTCTCCCTGAAGGGCTGGTGTGATTCTCACCTGGGTCTCTTGCAGCTTCAGATGCTGGATCTCCCTGCAGGGCTGGGGGGATTCTCACCTGCGTCTCCTGCAGGTGCTGAACCTGTTTCTCTCTGCTGGGCTGTTGGGATTCTCAACTGGGTCTCGTGCAGGTGCAGATGCTGGATATCTCTGCAGCGCTGGTGGGATTCTCACCTGGATCTCCTGAAGGTGTAGATGCTGGTTGTCCCTGTAGGGCTGTTGGGATTCTCACCTGGGTCTCTCTTGTCCGTGCAGATGCTGGATCTCCCTGCAGGGCTGGTGGGATTCTCACCTGGGTCTCCTGAAGGTACAGATGCTATTTCTCTCTGCAAGGGCGGTGGGATTCTCACCTGGGTCTCCTGCAGTTTCAGGTGCTGGATCTCTCTTCAGCGCTGGTGGTGTTCTCACCTGGCTGTCCTGCAGGTGCAGATGCTGGTTCTCCATGCATGGCTGGTGGGATTCTCACCTGGGTCTCCTGCCGGTGCAGATGCTGGATCTCTCTTCAGCGCTCGTGGTATTCTCACCAGGGTGTCCTGCAGGTGCAGATGCTGGTTCTCACTGCAGGGCTGGTGGGATTGTCACCTGGGCCCTCTGCTGGTGCAGATGCTGGTTTTCCTTGCACGGCTCCTGGGATTGTCACCTGCGTTCCCTGTAGGTGCAAATGCATGTTCTCCCAGTAGGGCTGGTGGGATTCTCACCTGCGTCTATCCTGTGGGTGCAGATGCTGGCTCTCCCTGCATGGCTGGTGGGATTGTCACCTGGGTCTCCTGCAGGAACAGGTGCTGGTTCTCCCTGCAGGGCTGGTGTGATTCTTACCTGGCTCTCTTTCCAGTGCAGATGCTGGTTCTCCCTTCACAGCTGGTGGGATTGTCACCTGGGTCTCCTGCTGGTACAGGTGCTGGTTCTCCCTGCAGGGCTGTTGGGATTCTCACCTGGGTCTCCTGCAGGTCCAAATGCTAGTTCTCCATGCAGGGCTGGTGGGATTCTCACCTGGGTCTCCTGCAGCTGCAGATGATGGATGTCTCTGCAGCGCTGTTGGGATTCTCACCTTGGTCTCCTGCAGGTGCAGACGCTGGATTGCAGGAATGGTGGGATTCTCACCTGTGTCTGCTGAACGTGCTGATGCTGGTTCTCCCTGCAAGGCTTGTCGGATTCTCACCTGCGTGTCCCGAAGGTGCAGATGCTGGATGTTCCTGCAGGGGTGGTGAGATTCTCATCTGTTTTTCCTGCAGGTGCAGAAGGTGGTTCTCCTGGAGGGCTGGTGGTATTCTTACATGGGTTTCCTGCAGGTGCAGATGCTGGTTCCCTCTGCAGGGCCGTTGAGATTGTCACCTGGGTCTCCTGCAGGTGCAGATGCTTGTTTGCCCTGCAGGGCTGGTGGGATTCTCACCTGGGTCTCCTGCAGGTGTAAATGTTGGATCTCCCTGCAGGGCTGTAGGGATTCTCACCTTGGTGTTCTGCTGGTGCAGATGCTGGTTCTCTCTGCAGGGCTGGTGGTATTCTCACCTGGGTCTCCTGCAGGTGCAGATGCTGGTTTTCCTTGCACGGCTGTTGGGATTGTCTCCTGGGTCCCCTGCAGTTGCAAATGCAGGTTCTCCCAGTAGGGCTGGTGCGATTCTCACCTGGGTCTGTCCTGTGTGTGCAGATGCTGGATCTCACTGCAGGGCTGAATTTATTCTCACCTGTGTCTCCTTCAGGTTCAGAAGCTGGTTCTCCCTGCAGGGCTGGCGGGATGCTCACCTGGGCCTCCTGCAGGTGCAGTAGCTGGTTCTTCCTGCAGGGCTCGTGTGATTCTCACCTGGGTTTCTTGCAGCTTCAGATGCTGGATCTCCCTGCAGGGCTGGTGGGATTCTCACCTGCATCTCCTGCAGGTGCAGATGCTGGATCTCCCTGCAGGGCTGGGGGGATTCTCACCTGCATCTTCTGCAGGTGCTGATGCTGTTTCTCTCTGCAGGGCTGCTGGGATTCTCAACTGGGTCTCGTGCAGGTGCAGATGCTGGATATCTCGCAGCGCTGGTGGGATTCTCACCTGGATCTCCTGAAGGTGCAGATGCTGGTTCTCTCTGCAAGGGTGGTGGGATTCTCACCTGGGTCTCCTGCAGGTGCAGATGGTGGTTCTCCCTGCACAGCTGTTGGGATTGTCATCTGGGTCTACTGCATGTGCAGATGCTGGATCTCCCTGCAGGGCTGGTGGGATTCTTACCTGGCTCTCTTTCCAGTGCAGATGCTGGTTCTCCCTGCATGGCTGGTGGGATTGTCACCTGGGTCTCCTGCAGGTACAGGTGCTGGTTCTCCCTGCATGGCTGGTGGGATTGTCACCTGGGTCTCCTGCAGGTACAGGTGCTGGTTCTCTCTGCAGGGCTGGTGGGATTCTCACGTGGGTCTCTTGAAGGTCCAGATGCTGTTTCCCCCTGCAGAGCAGGTGGGTGTCTCATATAGGTGTCGTGCCGGTGCAGATGCTGGCTCTCCCTGCAGGGCTGTTGGGATGCTCACCTGGGCCTCCTGCAGGTGCAGTAGGTGCTTCTCCATGCAGGGCTGTTGGGAGTCTCACCTGGTCCTCCTGCAGGTGGAGTTGCTCGTTCTCCCTGCAGGCCTGGTAGGATTGTCACCTGGGTCTCCTGAAGGTACAGATGCTGGTTCTCCGTGCAGGGCTGTTGGGATTCTCACCTGGGTCTGCTGCAGGTGCAGATGGTGGTTTGTTGTGCAAGGGTGGTCGGATTCTCACCTGGGTCTCCTGCAGCTGCAGATAATGGATGTCTCTCCAGCGCTGTTGGGATTCTCCCATGGGTCTCCTGAATGTGCCGATGCTGGTTCTCCCAGCAAGGCTTGTCAGAGTCTCACCTGGGTCTCCCGAAGGTGCAGATGCTGGATCTTCCTGCAGGAATGGTAAGATTCTCATCTGTTTTTCCTGGAGGTGCAGAAGCTGGTTCCCTCTGCAGTGCCGTTGGGATTGTCACCTGGGTCTCCTGCAGGTACAGATGCTTGTTCCCCATGCAGGGCTGGTGGGATTCTCACCTGGGTCTCCTGCAGGTGCAAAGGCTGGATGTACCTGCAGGGCTGTAGGGATTCTCACCTTGGTGTTCTGCCGGTGCAGATGCTGGTTCTCTCTGCAGGGCTGGTGGGATTCTAACCTGGGTCTCCTGCAGGTGCATTAGTTGGTTTTCCTGCAGGGTTGGTGGGTTTCTCACCTGGGTCTTCTGCAGGTGCAGATGCTTGATGTACCTGCAGGGTTGATGGTATTGTCACCTGGTTTTCTGCAGCGGCAGATGTTGGTTCTCCCTGCAGGGCTGGTGGGAATCTCACCTGGGTGTCCTGCAGGTGCAGATGCTGTATCTCCCTGCAGGGCTGGTGGGATTCTCACCTGGCTCTCCTGTAGGTGCAGATGCTGGTTCTCCCTGCAGGGCTGTGGGGATTCTCACCTGAGTGTCCTGCAGGTGCTGCTGCTGTTTCTCTCTGCAGGGCTGTTGGGATTGTCATCTGGGTCTCCTTCAGGGGCATATGCTGGATCTCTCTTCAGCGTTGGTGGTGTTCTCACCTGGGTGTCCTGCAGGTGCAGATGGTGGTTCTCCCTGCAGGGCTGGTGGGATTGTCACCTGGGTCTCCTGCAGGTGCAGATGCTGGATCTCTGTTCAGCGCTGGTGGTATTCTCACCTGGGTATCCTGCAGGTGCAGATGCTGGTTCTTCCTGCAGGGCTGGTGGGATTGTCAACTGGGCCCCCTGCATGTGCAGATGCTGGTTTTCCTTGCCCAGCTGTTGGGATTCTCACCTGGGTCCCCTGCAGGTGTAAATGCTGTTTCTCCCAGCAGGGCTGGTGGGATTCTCACCAGGGTCTATCCTTTGGGTGCAGATTCTGGTTCTCCCTGCAGGGCTGGTGGGATTCTCACCTGGGACTCCTGCAGTTGCAGAAGCTGGTTCTCCCTGCAGGCCTGGTGGGATTCTCGCAAGGGTCTCCTGCAGGTGCCGATGCTTTTTGTCCCTGCAGGGCTGGTGGAATTCTCACATGGGTCTCCTGCAGGTGCAGATGCTGGTTCTCCCTGCAGGGCTGTTGGGATTCTTACCTGGCTCTCTTTCCAGTGCAGATGCAGGTTCTCCCTACACGGCTGGTGGATAGTCACTTGGGTCTCCTGCAGGTGCAGAAGCTGGTTCTCCTGGAGGGCTGGTGGTGTTGTCACCAGGGTTTCCTGCAGGTGCAGATGCTGGTTCCTTCTGTAGGGCCGTTGGGATTGTCACCTGGCTCTCCTGCAGGTGCATAAGTTGGTTTTCCTGCAGGGTTGGTGGGTTTCTCACCTGGGTCTCCTTCAGGTGCAGATGCTTGATCTACCTGCAGGGTGGATGGTATTGTCACCTGGTCTTCTACAGCGGCAGATGTTGGTTCTCCCTGAAGGGCTGGTGGGAATCTCACCTGGGTGTCCTGCAGGTGCAGATGCTGTATCTCCTTGAAGGGCTGGTGGGATTCTCACCTGGCTCTCCTGCAGGAGCAAATGCTGGTTCTCCCTGAAGGGCTGGTGGGATTCTCACCTGGGTCTCCTGCAGGTTTAAAGGCTCGTTTTCCTTGCAGGGTTGGTGGGATTCTCACGTGGGTCTCCTGAAGGTGCAGATGCTGTTTCCCTCTGCAGAGCAGGTGGGTTTCTCATATGGGTGTGGGTTTCTCATATGGGTGTCGTGCAGGTGCAGATGCTGGCTCTCCCTGCAGGGCTGAATTTATTCTCACCTGTGTCTCCTTCAGGTTCAGAAGCTGGTTCTCCCTGCAGGGCTGGCGGGATGCTCACCTGGGCCTAATGCAGGTGCAGGAGGTGGTTCTCCCTGTAGGGCTGGTGTGATTCTCACCTGGGTCTCTTGCAGCTTCAGATGCTGCATCTCCCTGCAGGGCTGGTGGGATTCTCACCTGCATCTCCTGCAGGTGCAGATGCTGGTTCTCCCTGCAGGGCTGGGGGGATTCTCACCTGCATCTCCTGCAGGTGCTGATGCTGTTTCTCTCTGCAGGGCTGTTGGGATTCTCACCTGGGTCTCGTGCAGGTGCAGATGCTGGATATCTCTGCAACGCTGGTGGGATTCTCACCTGGATCTCCTGAAGGTGCAGATGCTGGTTGTCCCTGCAGGGCTGGTGGGATTCTCACCTGGGTCTCCTGAAGGTACAGATGCTTGTTGTCCCTTTAGGGCCGTTGGTATTCTCTCCTGGGTCTCTCCTGTCCCTGCAGATGCTGGATCTTCCTACAGGGCTGGTTGGATTCTCACCTGGGTCTCCTGAAGGCACAAATGCTGTATCTCTCTGCACGGGCGGTGGGATTCTCACCTGGGTCTCCTGCAGGTGCAGGTGCCGGTTCTCCATGGAGGGCTGGTGGGATTCTCACCTGGGTGTCCTGCAGGTGCATTTGCTCTTTCTCTGTGCAGGGCTCGTGTGATTCTCACCTGGGTCTCCAGCAGGTGCAGATGGTGCTTCTCCCCGCACAGCTGTTGGGATTTTCATCTGGGTCTACTGCGTTTGCAGATGCTGGATCTCCCTGCAGGGCTGGTGGGATTCTCCCCTGGGTCTCCTGCAGGTGCAGATGCTGGATCTCTCTTCAGCGCTGGTGCTGTTCTCACTTGGGTGTCCTGCAGGAGCAGATGCTGGTTCTCCCTGCAGGGCTGGTGGGATTGTCACCTGGGTCTCCTGCAGGTGCAGATGCTGGATCTCTCTTCAGCGCTGGTGGTATTCTCACCTGGGAGTCCTGCAGAGCTGGTGGGATTCTCACCTGGGCCCTCTGCAGGTGCAGATGCTGGTTTTCCTTGCACGGCTGTTGGGATATTCAACTGGGTTCCCTGCAGGTGCAAGTGCAGGTTCTCCCAGTAGGGCTGGTAGGATTCTCACCTGGGTCTATCCTGTGGGTGCAGATGCTGGATCTCCCTGCAGGGCTGGTGGGATTCTCACCTGGGTCTCTTGCAGGTGCCGATGCTGGATCTCTCCTCAGCGCTGGTGGTATTCTCACCTGGGTGTCCTTCAGGTGGAGATGCTCGTTCTCCCTGCAGGGCTGGTGGGATTGTCACCTGGGTCTCCTGAAGGTACAGATGCTGGTTCTCCCTGCAGGGCTGGTGGGATTGTCACCTGGGTCTCCTGCAGGTGCAGATGCTGGATCTCTCTTCAGCGCTGGTGGCATCCTCACAGGGGTGTCCTGCAGGTGCAGATGCTGGTTCTCTCTGCAGGGCTGGTGGGATTGTCACGTGGGCCCTCTGCAGGTTCAGATGCTGGTTTTCCTTGCACGGCTGTTGGGATTGTCACCTGGTTCCCCTGCAGGTGCAAATGCAGGTTCTCCCAGTAGGGCTGGTGGGATTCTCACCTCGGTCTGTCCTGTGGGTGCAGATGCTAGATCTCACTGCCAGGCTGAATTAATTCTCACCTGTGTCTCCTTCAGGTTCAGAAGCTGGTTCTCTCTGCAGGGCTGGTGGTATACTCACCTGGGTCTCCTGCAGGTGCATATGCTGGTTCTCTCTGCAGGGCTGGTGGTATACTCAACTGGGTCTCCTGCAGGTGCAGATGCTGGTTCTCTCTGCAGGGCTGTTGGGATTCTCACCGGGGTCTCCTGCAGGTGCATAAGTTGATTTTCCTGCAGGGTTGTTGGGTTTCTCACCTGGGTCTCCTGCAGGTGCAGATGCTTGATCTACCTGCAGGGTTGATGGTATTGTCACCTGGTCTTCTGCAGTGGCAGATGTTGGTTCTCCCTGCATGGCTGGTTGGATTCTCACCTGGCTCTCCTGCAGGAGCAAATGCTGGTTCTCCCTGAAGGGCTGGTGTGATTCTCACCTGGGTCTCTTGCAGCTTCAGATGCTGGATCTCCCTGCAGGGCTGTTGGGATTCTCACCTGCGTCTCCTGAAGGTGCAGATGCTGGTTCTCCCTGCAGGGCTGGGGGGATTCTCACCTGCGTCTCCTGCAGGTGCTGAACCTGTTTCTCTCTGCTGGGCTGTTGGGATTCTCAACTGGGTCTCGTGCAGGTGCCGATGCTGGATATCTCTGCAGCGCTGGTGGGATTCTCACCTGGATCTCCTGAAGGTGCAGATGCTGGTTGTCCCTGTAGGGCTGTTGGGATTCTCACCTGGGTCTCTCTTGTCCGTGCAGATGCTGGATCTCCCTGCAGGGCTGGTGGGATTCTCACCTGGGTCTCCTGAAGGTACAGATGCTATTTCTCTCTGCAAGGGCGGTGGGATTCTCACCTGGGTCTCCTGCAGGTTCAGGTGCTGGATCTCTCTTCAGCGCTGGTGGTGTTCTCACCTGGCTGTCCTGCAGGTGCAGATGCTGGTTCTCCATGCATGGCTGGTGGGATTCTCACCTGGGTCTCCTGCCGGTGCAGATGCTGGATCTCTCTTCAGCGCTCGTGGTATTCTCACCAGGGTGTCCTGCAGGTGCAGATGCTGGTTCTCACTGCAGGGCTGGTGGGATTGTCACCTGGGCCCTCTGCTGGTGCAGATGCTGGTTTTCCTTGCACGGCTCCTGGGATTGTCACCTGCGTTCCCTGTAGGTGCAAATGCAGGTTCTCCCAGTAGGGCTGGTGGGATTCTCACCTGCGTCTATCCTGTGGGTGCAGATGCTGGCTCTCCCTGCATGGCTGGTGGGATTGTCACCTGGGTCTCCTGCAGGAACAGGTGCTGGTTCTCCCTGCAGGGCTGGTGTGATTCTTACCTGGCTCTCTTTCCAGTGCAGATGCTGGTTCTCCCTTCACAGCTGGTGGGATTGTCACCTGGGTCTCCTGCTGGTACAGGTGCTGGTTCTCCCTGCAGGGCTGTTGGGATTCTCACCTGGGTCTCCTGCAGGTCCAAATGCTAGTTCTCCATGCAGGGCTGGTGGGATTCTCACCTGGGTCTCCTGCAGCTGCAGATGATGGATGTCTCTGCAGCGCTGTTGGGATTCTCACCTTGGTCTCCTGCAGGTGCAGACGCTGGATTGCAGGAATGGTGGGATTCTCACCTGTGTCTGCTGAACGTGCTGATGCTGGTTCTCCCTGCAAGGCTTGTCGGATTCTCACCTGCGTGTCCCGAAGGTGCAGATGCTGGATGTTCCTGCAGGGATGGTGAGATTCTCATCTGTTTTTCCTGCAGGTGCAGAAGGTGGTTCTCCTGGAGGGCTGGTGGTGTTCTTACATGGGTTTCCTGCAGGTGCAGATGCTGGTTCCCTCTGCAGGGCCGTTGAGATTGTCACCTGGGTCTCCTGCAGGTGCAGATGCTTGTTTGCCCTGCAGGGCTGGTGGGATTCTCACCTGGGTCTCCTGCAGGTGTAAATGTTGGATCTCCCTGCAGGGCTGTAGGGATTCTCACCTTGGTGTTCTGCTGGTGCAGATGCTGGTTCTCTCTGCAGGGCTGGTGGTATTCTCACCTGGGTCTCCTGCAGGTGCAGATGCTGGTTTTCCTTGCACGGCTGTTGGGATTGTCTCCTGGGTCCCCTGCAGGTGCAAATGCAGGTTCTCCCAGTAGGGCTGGTGCGATTCTCACCTGGGTCTGTCCTGTGTGTGCAGATGCTGGATCTCACTGCAGGGCTGAATTTATTCTCACCTGTGTCTCCTTCATGTTCAGAAGCTGGTTCTCCCTGCAGGGCTGGCGGGATGCTCACCTGGGCCTCCTGCAGGTGCAGTAGCTGGTTCTTCCTGCAGGGCTCGTGTGATTCTCACCTGGGTTACTTGCAGCTTCAGATGCTGGATCTCCCTGCAGGGCTGGTGGGATTCTCACCTGCATCTCCTGCAGGTGCAGATGCTGGATCTCCCTGCAGGGCTGGGGGGGATTCTCACCTGCGTCTCCTGCAGGTGCTGATGCTGTTTCTCTCTGCAGGGCTGCTGGGATTCTCAACTGGGTCTCGTGCAGGTGCAGATGCTGGATATCTCGCAGCGCTGGTGGGATTCTCACCTGGATCTCCTGAAGGTGCAGATGCTGGTTCTCTCTGCAAGGGCGGTGGGATTCTCACCTGGGTCTCCTGCAGGTGCAGATGGTGGTTCTCCGTGCACAGCTGTTGGGATTGTCATCTGGGTCTACTGCATGTGCAGATGCTGGATCTCCCTGCAGGGCTGGTGGGATTCTTACCTGGCTCTCTTTCCAGTGCAGATGCTGGTTCTCCCTGCATGGCTGGTGGGATTGTCACCTGGGTCTCCTGCAGGTACAGGTGCTGGTTCTCCCTGCATGGCTGGTGGGATTGTCACCTGGGTCTCCTGCAGGTACAGGTGCTGGTTCTCTCTGCAGGGCTGGTGGGATTCTCACGTGGGTCTCTTGAAGGTCCAGATGCTGTTTCCCCCTGCAGAGCAGGTGGGTGTCTCATATAGGTGTCGTGCCGGTGCAGATGCTGGCTCTCCCTGCAGGGCTGTTGGGATGCTCACCTGGGCCTCCTGCAGGTGCAGTAGGTGCTTCTCCATGCAGGGCTGTTGGGAGTCTCACCTGGTCCTCCTGCAGGTGGAGTTGCTCGTTCTCCCTGCAGGCCTGGTAGGATTTTCACCTGGGTCTCCTGAAGGTACAGATGCTGGTTCTCCGTGCAGGGCTGTTGGGATTCTCACCTGGGTCTGCTGCAGGTGCAGATGGTGGTTTGTTGTGCAAGGGTGGTCGGATTCTCACCTGGGTCTCCTGCAGCTGCAGATAATGGATGTCTCTCCAGCGCTGTTGGGATTCTCCCATGGGTCTCCTGAATGTGCCGATGCTGGTTCTCCCAGCAAGGCTTGTCAGAGTCTCACCTGGGTCTCCCGAAGGTGCAGATGCTGGATCTTCCTGCAGGAATGGTAAGATTCTCATCTGTTTTTCCTGGAGGTGCAGAAGCTGGTTCCCTCTGCAGTGCCGTTGGGATTGTCACCTGGGTCTCCTGCAGGTACAGATGCTTGTTCCCCATGCAGGGCTGGTGGGATTCTCACCTGGGTCTCCTGCAGGTGCAAAGGCTGGATGTACCTGCAGGGCTGTAGGGATTCTCACCTTGGTGTTCTGCCGGTGCAGATGCTGGTTCTCTCTGCAGGGCTGGTGGGATTCTAACCTGGGTCTCCTGCAGGTGCATTAGTTGGTTTTCCTGCAGGGTTGGTGGGTTTCTCACCTGGGTCTTCTGCAGGTGCAGATGCTTGATGTACCTGCAGGGTTGATGGTATTGTCACCTGGTTTTCTGCAGCGGCAGATGTTGGTTCTCCCTGCAGGGCTGGTGGGAATCTCACCTGGGTGTCCTGCAGGTGCAGATGCTGTATCTCCCTGCAGGGCTGGTGGGATTCTCACCTGGCTCTCCTGTAGGTGCAGATGCTGGTTCTCCCTGCAGGGCTGTGGGGATTCTCACCTGAGTGTCCTGCAGGTGCTGCTGCTGTTTCTCTCTGCAGGGCTGTTGGGATTGTCATCTGGGTCTCCTTCAGGGGCATATGCTGGATCTCTCTTCAGCGTTGGTGGTGTTCTCACCTGGGTGTCCTGCAGGTGCAGATGGTGGTTCTCCCTGCAGGGCTGGTGGGATTGTCACCTGGGTCTCCTGCAGGTGCAGATGCTGGTTCTTCCTGCAGGGCTGGTGGGATTGTCAACTGGGCCCCCTGCATGTGCAGATGCTGGTTTTCCTTGCCCAGCTGTTGGGATTCTCACCTGGGTCCCCTGCAGGTGTAAATGCTTTTTCTCCCAGCAGGGCTGGTGGGATTCTCACCAGGGTCTATCCTTTGGGTGCAGATTCTGGTTCTCCCTGCAGGGCTGGTGGGATTCTCACCTGGGACTCCTGCAGTTGCAGAAGCTGGTTCTCCCTGCAGGCCTGGTGGGATTCTCGCAAGGGTCTCCTGCAGGTGCCGATGCTTTTTGTCCCTGCAGGGCTGGTGGAATTCTCACATGGGTCTCCTGCAGGTGCAGATGCTGGTTCTCCCTGCAGGGCTGTTGGGATTCTTACCTGGCTCTCTTTCCAGTGCAGATGCAGGTTCTCCCTACACGGCTGGTGGATAGTCACTTGGGTCTCCTGCAGGTGCAGAAGCTGGTTCTCCTGGAGGGCTGGTGGTGTTGTCACCAGGGTTTCCTGCAGGTGCAGATGCTGGTTCCTTCTGTAGGGCCGTTGGGATTGTCACCTGGCTCTCCTGCAGGTGCATAAGTTGGTTTTCCTGCAGGGTTGGTGGGTTTCTCACCTGGGTCTCCTTCAGGTGCAGATGCTTGATCTACCTGCAGGGTGGATGGTATTGTCACCTGGTCTTCTACAGCGGCAGATGTTGGTTCTCCCTGAAGGGCTGGTGGGAATCTCACCTGGGTGTCCTGCAGGTGCAGATGCTGTATCTCCTTGAAGGGCTGGTGGGATTCTCACCTGGCTCTCCTGCAGGAGCAAATGCTGGTTCTCCCTGAAGGGCTGGTGGGATTCTCACCTGGGTCTCCTGCAGGTTTAAAGGCTCGTTTTCCTTGCAGGGTTGGTGGGATTCTCACGTGGGTCTCCTGAAGGTGCAGATGCTGTTTCCCTCTGCAGAGCAGGTGGGTTTCTCATATGGGTGTGGGTTTCTCATATGGGTGTCGTGCAGGTGCAGATGCTGGCTCTCCCTGCAGGGCTGAATTTATTCTCACCTGTGTCTCCTTCAGGTTCAGAAGCTGGTTCTCCCTGCAGGGCTGGCGGGATGCTCACCTGGGTCTCCTGCCGGTGCAGATGCTGGATCTCTCTTCAGCGCTCGTGGTATTCTCACCAGGGTGTCCTGCAGGTGCAGATGCTGGTTCTCACTGCAGGGCTGGTGGGATTGTCACCTGGGCCCTCTGCTGGTGCAGATGCTGGTTTTCCTTGCACGGCTCCTGGGATTGTCACCTGCGTTCCCTGTAGGTGCAAATGCATGTTCTCCCAGTAGGGCTGGTGGGATTCTCACCTGCGTCTATCCTGTGGGTGCAGATGCTGGCTCTCCCTGCATGGCTGGTGGGATTGTCACCTGGGTCTCCTGCAGGAACAGGTGCTGGTTCTCCCTGCAGGGCTGGTGTGATTCTTACCTGGCTCTCTTTCCAGTGCAGATGCTGGTTCTCCCTTCACAGCTGGTGGGATTGTCACCTGGGTCTCCTGCTGGTACAGGTGCTGGTTCTCCCTGCAGGGCTGTTGGGATTCTCACCTGGGTCTCCTGCAGGTCCAAATGCTAGTTCTCCATGCAGGGCTGGTGGGATTCTCACCTGGGTCTCCTGCAGCTGCAGATGATGGATGTCTCTGCAGCGCTGTTGGGATTCTCACCTTGGTCTCCTGCAGGTGCAGACGCTGGATTGCAGGAATGGTGGGATTCTCACCTGTGTCTGCTGAACGTGCTGATGCTGGTTCTCCCTGCAAGGCTTGTCGGATTCTCACCTGCGTGTCCCGAAGGTGCAGATGCTGGATGTTCCTGCAGGGATGGTGAGATTCTCATCTGTTTTTCCTGCAGGTGCAGAAGCTGGTTCTCCTGGAGGGCTGGTGGTATTCTTACATGGGTTTCCTGCAGGTGCAGATGCTGGTTCCCTCTGCAGGGCCGTTGAGATTGTCACCTGGGTCTCCTGCAGGTGCAGATGCTTGTTTGCCCTGCAGGGCTGGTGGGATTCTCACCTGGGTCTCCTGCAGGTGTAAATGTTGGATCTCCCTGCAGGGCTGTAGGGATTCTCACCTTGGTGTTCTGCTGGTGCAGATGCTGGTTCTCTCTGCAGGGCTGGTGGTATTCTCACCTGGGTCTCCTGCAGGTGCAGATGCTGGTTTTCCTTGCACGGCTGTTGGGATTGTCTCCTGGGTCCCCTGCAGGTGCAAATGCAGGTTCTCCCAGTAGGGCTGGTGCGATTCTCACCTGGGTCTGTCCTGTGTGTGCAGATGCTGGATCTCACTGCAGGGCTGAATTTATTCTCACCTGTGTCTCCTTCAGGTTCAGAAGCTGGTTCTCCCTGCAGGGCTGGCGGGATGCTCACCTGGGCCTCCTGCAGGTGCAGTAGCTGGTTCTTCCTGCAGGGCTCGTGTGATTCTCACCTGGGTTTCTTGCAGCTTCAGATGCTGGATCTCCCTGCAGGGCTGGTGGGATTCTCACCTGCATCTCCTGCAGGTGCAGATGCTGGATCTCCCTGCAGGGCTGGGGGGGATTCTCACCTGCGTCTCCTGCAGGTGCTGATGCTGTTTCTCTCTGCAGGGCTGCTGGGATTCTCAACTGGGTCTCGTGCAGGTGCAGATGCTGGATATCTCGCAGCGCTGGTGGGATTCTCACCTGGATCTCCTGAAGGTGCAGATGCTGGTTCTCTCTGCAAGGGCGGTGGGATTCTCACCTGGGTCTCCTGCAGGTGCAGATGGTGGTTCTCCGTGCACAGCTGTTGGGATTGTCATCTGGGTCTACTGCATGTGCAGATGCTGGATCTCCCTGCAGGGCTGGTGGGATTCTTACCTGGCTCTCTTTCCAGTGCAGATGCTGGTTCTCCCTGCATGGCTGGTGGGATTGTCACCTGGGTCTCCTGCAGGTACAGGTGCTGGTTCTCCCTGCATGGCTGGTGGGATTGTCACCTGGGTCTCCTGCAGGTACAGGTGCTGGTTCTCTCTGCAGGGCTGGTGGGATTCTCACGTGGGTCTCTTGAAGGTCCAGATGCTGTTTCCCCCTGCAGAGCAGGTGGGTGTCTCATATAGGTGTCGTGCCGGTGCAGATGCTGGCTCTCCCTGCAGGGCTGTTGGGATGCTCACCTGGGCCTCCTGCAGGTGCAGTAGGTGCTTCTCCATGCAGGGCTGTTGGGAGTCTCACCTGGTCCTCCTGCAGGTGGAGTTGCTCGTTCTCCCTGCAGGCCTGGTAGGATTGTCACCTGGGTCTCCTGAAGGTACAGATGCTGGTTCTCCGTGCAGGGCTGTTGGGATTCTCACCTGGGTCTGCTGCAGGTGCAGATGGTGGTTTGTTGTGCAAGGGTGGTCGGATTCTCACCTGGGTCTCCTGCAGCTGCAGATAATGGATGTCTCTCCAGCGCTGTTGGGATTCTCCCATGGGTCTCCTGAATGTGCCGATGCTGGTTCTCCCAGCAAGGCTTGTCAGAGTCTCACCTGGGTCTCCCGAAGGTGCAGATGCTGGATCTTCCTGCAGGAATGGTAAGATTCTCATCTGTTTTTCCTGGAGGTGCAGAAGCTGGTTCCCTCTGCAGTGCCGTTGGGATTGTCACCTGGGTCTCCTGCAGGTACAGATGCTTGTTCCCCATGCAGGGCTGGTGGGATTCTCACCTGGGTCTCCTGCAGGTGCAAAGGCTGGATGTACCTGCAGGGCTGTAGGGATTCTCACCTTGGTGTTCTGCCGGTGCAGATGCTGGTTCTCTCTGCAGGGCTGGTGGGATTCTAACCTGGGTCTCCTGCAGGTGCATTAGTTGGTTTTCCTGCAGGGTTGTTGGGTTTCTCACCTGGGTCTCCTGCAGGTGCAGATGCTTGATCTACCTGCAGGGTTGATGGTATTGTCACCTGGTCTTCTGCAGTGGCAGATGTTGGTTCTCCCTGCATGGCTGGTTGGATTCTCACCTGGCTCTCCTGCAGGAGCAAATGGTGGTTCTCCCTGAAGGGCTGGTGTGATTCTCACCTGGGTCTCTTGCAGCTTCAGATGCTGGATCTCCCTGCAGGGCTGTTGGGATTCTCACCTGCGTCTCCTGCAGGTGCAGATGCTGGTTCTCCCTGCAGGGCTGGTGGGATTGTCACCTGGGTCTCCTTCAGGTGCAGATGCTGGATCTCTGTTCAGAGCTGGTGGTATTCTCACCTGGGTATCCTGCAGGTGCAGATGCTGGTTCTTCCTGCAGGGCTGGTGGGATTGTCAACTGGGCCCCCTGCATGTGCAGATGCTGGTTTTCCTTGCCCAGCTGTTGGGATTCACACCTGGGTTCCCTGCAGGTATAAATGCTGTTTCTCCCAGCAGGGCTGGTGGGATTCTCACCAGGGTCTATCCTTTGGGTACAGATTCTGGTTCTCCCTGCAGGGCTGGGGGGATTCTCACCTGGGTCTCGTGCAGGTGCAGATGCTGGATATCTCTGCAGCGCTGGTGGGATTCTCACCTGGATCTCCTGAAGGTGCAGATGCTGGTTGTCCCTGTAGGGCTGTTGGGATTCTCACCTGGGTCTCTCTTGTCCGTGCAGATGCTGGATCTCCCTGCAGGGCTGGTGGGATTCTCACCTGGGTCTCCTGAAGGTACAGATGCTATTTCTCTCTGCAAGGGCAGTGGGATTCTCACCTGGGTCTCTTGCAGGTGCAGGTGCTGGATCTCTCTTCAGCGCTGGTGGTGTTCTCACCTGGCTATCCTGCAGGTGCAGATGCTGGTTCTCCATGCATGGCTGGTGTGATTCTTACCTGGCTCTCCTGCCGGTGCAGATGCTGGTTCTCCCTTCACAGCTGGTGGGATTGTCACCTGGGTCTCCTGCTGGTACAGGTGCTGGTTCTCCCTGCAGGGCTGTTGGGATTCTCACCTGGGTCTCTCCTGCAGGTGCCAGTGCTGGTTATCCATGCAGGGCTGTTGGGATTCTCACCTGGTTCTCCTGCAGGTCCAAATGCTGGTTCTCCATGCAGGCCTGGTGGGATTCTCACCTGGGTCTCCTGCAGGTGCAGATGATGGTTCTCCCTGCAGGGCTGTTGGGATTGTCAAGTGGGTCTCGTGCAGGTGCCGATGCTGGATATCTCTGCAGCACTGGTGGGATTCTCACCTGGATCTCCTGAAGGTGCAGATGCTGGTTGTCCCTGCAGGCCTGGTGGGATTCTCACCTGGGCCTCCTGCCGGTGCAGGTGCTGGTTCTCTGTGCAGGGCTGGTGGGATTCTCCCCTGGGTCTCCTGCAGGTGCAGATGGTGGTTCTCCCTGAACAGCTGTTGGGATTGTCATGTGGGTATTCTGCATGTGCAGATGCTGGATCTCCCTGCAGGGCTGGTGGGATTGTCACCTGGGTCTCCTGCAGTTGCAGATGCTGGATCTCTCTTCAGCGTTGGTGGTATTCTCACATGGGTGGGCTGCAGGTGCAGATGCTGGTTCTCCCTGCAGGGCTGGTGGGATTGTCACCTGGGCCCTCTGCAGGTGCAGATGCTGGTTTTCCTTGCACAGCTGTTGGGATTGTCTCCTGGGTCCCCTGCAGGTGCAAATGCAGGTTCTCTCAGTAGGGCTGGTGCGATTCTCATCTGGGTCTGTCCTGTGGGTGCAGATGCTGGATCTCACTGCAGGGCTGAATTTATTCTCACCAGTGTCTCCTTCAGGTTCAGAAGCTGGTTCTCCCTGCAGGGCTGGCGGGATGCTCACCTGGGCCTCCTGCAGGTGCAGTAGCTGGTTCTTCCTGCAGGGCTCGTGTGATTCTCACCTGGGTTTCCTGCAGCTTCAGATGCTGGATCTCCCTGCAGGGCTGGTGGGATTCTCACCTGCATCTCCTGCAGGTGCAGATGCTGGATCTCCCTGCAGGGCTGGGGGGATTCTCACCTGCGTCTCCTGCAGGTGCTGATGCTGTTTCTCTCTGCAGGGCTGTTGGGATTCTCAACTGGGTCTCGTGCAGGTGCAGATGCTGGATATCTCGCAGCGCTGGTGGGATTCTCACCTGGATCTCCTGAAGGTGCAGATGCTGGTTCTCCCTGCAGGGCTGGTGGGATTCTCACCTGGGTCTCTTGCAGGTGCCGATGCTGGATCTCTCCTCAGCGCTGGTGGTATTCTCACCTGGGTGTCGTTCAGGTGGAGATGCTCGTTCTCCCTGCAGCGCTGATGGTATCCTCACAGGGTTGTCCTGCAGGTGCAGATGCTGGTTCTCCCTGCAGGGCTGGTGGGATTGTCACCTGGGCCCTCTGCAGGTTCAGATGCTGGTTTTCCTTGCACGGCTGTTGGGATTGTCACCTGGTTCCCCTGCAGGTGCAAATGCAGGTTCTCCCAGTAGGGCTGGTGGGATTCTCACCTCGGTCTGTCCTGTGGGTGCAGATGCTAGATCTCACTGCAAGGCTGAATTTATTCTCACCTGTGTCTCCTTCAGGTTCAGAAGCTGGTTCTCCCTGCAGGGCTGGTGGGATTCTCACCTGGGTCTCCGGCAGGTGTAAATGCTGGATCTACCTGCAGGGCTGTAGGGATTCTCTACTTGGTGTTTTGCCGGTGCAGATGCTGGTTCTCTCTGCAGGGCTGGTGGTATACTCACCTGGGTCTCCTGCAGGTGCATATGCTGGTTCTCTCTGCAGGGCTGGTGGTATACTCAACTGGGTCTCCTGCAGGTGCAGATGCTGGTTCTCTCTGCAGGGCTGTTGGGATTCTCACCTGGGTCTCTTGCAGGTGCATAAGTTGGTTTTCCTGCAGGGTTGTTGGGTTTCTCACCTGGGTCTCCTGCAGGTGCAGATGCTTGATCTACCTGCAGGGTTGATGGTATTGTCACCTGGTCTTCTGCAGTGGCAGATGTTGGTTCTCCCTGCATGGCTGGTTGGATTCTCACCTGGCTCTCCTGCAGGAGCAAATGGTGGTTCTCCCTGAAGGGCTGGTGTGATTCTCACCTGGGTCTCTTGCAGCTTCAGATGCTGGATCTCCCTGCAGGGCTGTTGGGATTCTCACCTGCGTCTCCTGCAGGTGCAGATGCTGGTTCTCCCTGCAGGGCTGGTGGGATTGTCACCTGGGTCTCCTTCAGGTGCAGATGCTGGATCTCTGTTCAGAGCTGGTGGTATTCTCACCTGGGTATCCTGCAGGTGCAGATGCTGGTTCTTCCTGCAGGGCTGGTGGGATTGTCAACTGGGCCCCCTGCATGTGCAGATGCTGGTTTTCCTTGCCCAGCTGTTGGGATTCACACCTGGGTTCCCTGCAGGTATAAATGCTGTTTCTCCCAGCAGGGCTGGTGGGATTCTCACCAGGGTCTATCCTTTGGGTACAGATTCTGGTTCTCCCTGCAGGGCTGGGGGGATTCTCACCTGGGTCTCGTGCAGGTGCAGATGCTGGATATCTCTGCAGCGCTGGTGGGATTCTCACCTGGATCTCCTGAAGGTGCAGATGCTGGTTGTCCCTGTAGGGCTGTTGGGATTCTCACCTGGGTCTCTCTTGTCCGTGCAGATGCTGGATCTCCCTGCAGGGCTGGTGGGATTCTCACCTGGGTCTCCTGAAGGTACAGATGCTATTTCTCTCTGCAAGGGCAGTGGGATTCTCACCTGGGTCTCTTGCAGGTGCAGGTGCTGGATCTCTCTTCAGCGCTGGTGGTGTTCTCACCTGGCTGTCCTGCAGGTGCAGATGCTGGTTCTCCATGCATGGCTGGTGTGATTCTTACCTGGCTCTCCTGCCGGTGCAGATGCTGGTTCTCCCTTCACAGCTGGTGGGATTGTCACCTGGGTCTCCTGCTGGTACAGGTGCTGGTTCTCCCTGCAGGGCTGTTGGGATTCTCACCTGGGTCTCTCCTGCAAGTGCCCGTGCTGGTTATCCATGCAGGGCTGTTGGGATTCTCACCTGGTTCTCCTGCAGGTCCAAATGCTGGTTCTCCATGCAGGCCTGGTGGGATTCTCACCTGGGTCTCCTGCAGGTGCAGATGATGGTTCTCCCTGCAGGGCTGTTGGGATTGTCAAGTGGGTCTCGTGCAGGTGCCGATGCTGGATATCTCTGCAGCGCTGGTGGGATTCTCACCTGGATCTCCTGAAGGTGCAGATGCTGGTTGTCCCTGCAGGCCTGGTGGGATTCTCACCTGGGCCTCCTGCCGGTGCAGGTGCTGGTTCTCTGTGCAGGGCTGGTGGGATTCTCCCCTGGGTCTCCTGCAGGTGCAGATGGTGGTTCTCCCTGAACAGCTGTTGGGATTGTCATGTGGGTATTCTGCATGTGCAGATGCTGGATCTCCCTGCAGGGCTGGTGGGATTGTCACCTGGGTCTCCTGCAGTTGCAGATGCTGGATCTCTCTTCAGCGTTGGTGGTATTCTCACATGGGTGGGCTGCAGGTGCAGATGCTGGTTCTCCCTGCAGGGCTGGTGGGATTGTCACCTGGGCCCTCTGCAGGTGCAGATGCTGGTTTTCCTTGCACAGCTGTTGGGATTGTCTCCTGGGTCCCCTGCAGGTGCAAATGCAGGTTCTCTCAGTAGGGCTGGTGCGATTCTCATCTGGGTCTGTCCTGTGGGTGCAGATGCTGGATCTCACTGCAGGGCTGAATTTATTCTCACCAGTGTCTCCTTCAGGTTCAGAAGCTGGTTCTCCCTGCAGGGCTGGCGGGATGCTCACCTGGGCCTCCTGCAGGTGCAGTAGCTGGTTCTTCCTGCAGGGCTCGTGTGATTCTCACCTGGGTTTCCTGCAGCTTCAGATGCTGGATCTCCCTGCAGGGCTGGTGGGATTCTCACCTGCATCTCCTGCAGGTGCAGATGCTGGATCTCCCTGCAGGGCTGGGGGGATTCTCACCTGCGTCTCCTGCAGGTGCTGATGCTGTTTCTCTCTGCAGGGCTGTTGGGATTCTCAACTGGGTCTCGTGCAGGTGCAGATGCTGGATATCTCGCAGCGCTGGTGGGATTCTCACCTGGATCTCCTGAAGGTGCAGATGCTGGTTCTCCCTGCAGGGCTGGTGGGATTCTCACCTGGGTCTCTTGCAGGTGCCGATGCTGGATCTCTCCTCAGCGCTGGTGGTATTCTCACCTGGGTGTCATTCAGGTGGAGATGCTCGTTCTCCCTGCAGCGCTGATGGTATCCTCACAGGGTTGTCCTGCAGGTGCAGATGCTGGTTCTCCCTGCAGGGCTGGTGGGATTGTCACCTGGGCCCTCTGCAGGTTCAGATGCTGGTTTTCCTTGCACGGCTGTTGGGATTGTACCTGGTTCCCCTGCAGGTGCAAATGCAGGTTCTCCCAGTAGGGCTGGTGGGATTCTCACCTCGGTCTGTCCTGTGGGTGCAGATGCTAGATCTCACTGCAAGGCTGAATTTATTCTCACCTGTGTCTCCTTCAGGTTCAGAAGCTGGTTCTCCCTGCAGGGCTGGTGGGATTCTCACCTGGGTCTCCGGCAGGTGTAAATGCTGGATCTACCTGCAGGGCTGTAGGGATTCTCTACTTGGTGTTTTGCCGGTGCAGATGCTGGTTCTCTCTGCAGGGCTGGTGGTATACTCACCTGGGTCTCCTGCAGGTGCATATGCTGGTTCTCTCTGCAGGGCTGGTGGTATACTCAACTGGGTCTCCTGCAGGTGCAGATGCTGGTTCTCTCTGCAGGGCTGTTGGGATTCTCACCTGGGTCTCTTGCAGGTGCATAAGTTGGTTTTCCTGCAGGGTTGTTGGGTTTCTCACCTGGGTCTCCTGCAGGTGCAGATGCTTGATCTACCTGCAGGGTTGATGGTATTGTCACCTGGTCTTCTGCAGTGGCAGATGTTGGTTCTCCCTGCATGGCTGGTTGGATTCTCACCTGGCTCTCCTGCAGGAGCAAATGGTGGTTCTCCCTGAAGGGCTGGTGTGATTCTCACCTGGGTCTCTTGCAGCTTCAGATGCTGGATCTCCCTGCAGGGCTGGTGGGATTCTCACCTGCGTCTCCTGCAGGTGCAGATGCTGGTTCTCCCTGCAGGGCTGAGGGGATTCTCACCTGCGTCTCCTGCAGGTGCTGAACCTGTTTCTCTCTGCTGGGCTGTTGGGATTCTCAACTGGGTCTCGTGCAGGTGCAGATGCTGGATATCTCTGCAGCGCTGGTGGGATTCTCACCTGGATCTCGTGAAGGTGTAGATGCTGGTTGTCCCTGTAGGGCTGTTGGGATTCTCACCTGGGTCTCTCTTGTCCGTGCAGATGCTGGATCTCCCTGCAGGGCTGGTGGGATTCTCACCTGGGTCTCCTGAAGGTACAGATGCTATTTCTCTCTGCAAGGGCGGTGGGATTCTCACCTGGGTCTCCTGCAGGTTCAGGTGCTGGATCTCTCTTCAGCGCTGGTGGTGTTCTCACCTGGCTGTCCTGCAGGTGCAGATGCTGGTTCTCCATGCATGGCTGGTGGGATTCTCACCTGGGTCTCCTGCCGGTGCAGATGCTGGATCTCTCTTCAGCGCTCGTGGTATTCTCACCAGGGTGTCCTGCAGGTGCAGATGCTGGTTCTCACTGCAGGGCTGGTGGGATTGTCACCTGGGCCCTCTGCTGGTGCAGATGCTGGTTTTCCTTGCACGGCTCCTGGGATTGTCACCTGCGTTCCCTGTAGGTGCAAATGCATGTTCTCCCAGTAGGGCTGGTGGGATTCTCACCTGCGTCTATCCTGTGGGTGCAGATGCTGGCTCTCCCTGCATGGCTGGTGGGATTGTCACCTGGGTCTCCTGCAGGAACAGGTGCTGGTTCTCCCTGCAGGGCTGGTGTGATTCTTACCTGGCTCTCTTTCCAGTGCAGATGCTGGTTCTCCCTTCACAGCTGGTGGGATTGTCACCTGGGTCTCCTGCTGGTACAGGTGCTGGTTCTCCCTGCAGGGCTGTTGGGATTCTCACCTGGGTCTCCTGCAGGTCCAAATGCTAGTTCTCCATGCAGGGCTGGTGGGATTCTCACCTGGGTCTCCTGCAGCTGCAGATGATGGATGTCTCTGCAGCGCTGTTGGGATTCTCACCTTGGTCTCCTGCAGGTGCAGACGCTGGATTGCAGGAATGGTGGGATTCTCACCTGTGTCTGCTGAACGTGCTGATGCTGGTTCTCCCTGCAAGGCTTGTCGGATTCTCACCTGCGTGTCCCGAAGGTGCAGATGCTGGATGTTCCTGCAGGGGTGGTGAGATTCTCATCTGTTTTTCCTGCAGGTGCAGAAAGTGGTTCTCCTGGAGGGCTGGTGGTATTCTTACATGGGTTTCCTGCAGGTGCAGATGCTGGTTCCCTCTGCAGGGCCGTTGAGATTGTCACCTGGGTCTCCTGCAGGTGCAGATGCTTGTTTGCCCTGCAGGGCTGGTGGGATTCTCACCTGGGTCTCCTGCAGGTGTAAATGTTGGATCTCCCTGCAGGGCTGTAGGGATTCTCACCTTGGTGTTCTGCTGGTGCAGATGCTGGTTCTCTCTGCAGGGCTGGTGGTATTCTCACCTGGGTCTCCTGCAGGTGCAGATGCTGGTTTTCCTTGCACGGCTGTTGGGATTGTCTCCTGGGTCCCCTGCAGTTGCAAATGCAGGTTCTCCCAGTAGGGCTGGTGCGATTCTCACCTGGGTCTGTCCTGTGTGTGCAGATGCTGGATCTCACTGCAGGGCTGAATTTATTCTCACCTGTGTCTCCTTCAGGTTCAGAAGCTGGTTCTCCCTGCAGGGCTGGCGGGATGCTCACCTGGGCCTCCTGCAGGTGCAGTAGCTGGTTCTTCCTGCAGGGCTCGTGTGATTCTCACCTGGGTTTCTTGCAGCTTCAGATGCTGGATCTCCCTGCAGGGCTGGTGGGATTCTCACCTGCATCTCCTGCAGGTGCAGATGCTGGATCTCCCTGCAGGGCTGGGGGGATTCTCACCTGCATCTTCTGCAGGTGCTGATGCTGTTTCTCTCTGCAGGGCTGCTGGGATTCTCAACTGGGTCTCGTGCAGGTGCAGATGCTGGATATCTCGCAGCGCTGGTGGGATTCTCACCTGGATCTCCTGAAGGTGCAGATGCTGGTTCTCTCTGCAAGGGTGGTGGGATTCTCACCTGGGTCTCCTGCAGGTGCAGATGGTGGTTCTCCCTGCACAGCTGTTGGGATTGTCATCTGGGTCTACTGCATGTGCAGATGCTGGATCTCCCTGCAGGGCTGGTGGGATTCTTACCTGGCTCTCTTTCCAGTGCAGATGCTGGTTCTCCCTGCATGGCTGGTGGGATTGTCACCTGGGTCTCCTGCAGGTACAGGTGCTGGTTCTCCCTGCATGGCTGGTGGGATTGTCACCTGGGTCTCCTGCAGGTACAGGTGCTGGTTCTCTCTGCAGGGCTGGTGGGATTCTCACGTGGGTCTCTTGAAGGTCCAGATGCTGTTTCCCCCTGCAGAGCAGGTGGGTGTCTCATATAGGTGTCGTGCCGGTGCAGATGCTGGCTCTCCCTGCAGGGCTGTTGGGATGCTCACCTGGGCCTCCTGCAGGTGCAGTAGGTGCTTCTCCATGCAGGGCTGTTGGGAGTCTCACCTGGTCCTCCTGCAGGTGGAGTTGCTCGTTCTCCCTGCAGGCCTGGTAGGATTGTCACCTGGGTCTCCTGAAGGTACAGATGCTGGTTCTCCGTGCAGGGCTGTTGGGATTCTCACCTGGGTCTGCTGCAGGTGCAGATGGTGGTTTGTTGTGCAAGGGTGGTCGGATTCTCACCTGGGTCTCCTGCAGCTGCAGATAATGGATGTCTCTCCAGCGCTGTTGGGATTCTCCCATGGGTCTCCTGAATGTGCCGATGCTGGTTCTCCCAGCAAGGCTTGTCAGAGTCTCACCTGGGTCTCCCGAAGGTGCAGATGCTGGATCTTCCTGCAGGAATGGTAAGATTCTCATCTGTTTTTCCTGGAGGTGCAGAAGCTGGTTCCCTCTGCAGTGCCGTTGGGATTGTCACCTGGGTCTCCTGCAGGTACAGATGCTTGTTCCCCATGCAGGGCTGGTGGGATTCTCACCTGGGTCTCCTGCAGGTGCAAAGGCTGGATGTACCTGCAGGGCTGTAGGGATTCTCACCTTGGTGTTCTGCCGGTGCAGATGCTGGTTCTCTCTGCAGGGCTGGTGGGATTCTAACCTGGGTCTCCTGCAGGTGCATTAGTTGGTTTTCCTGCAGGGTTGTTGGGTTTCTCACCTGGGTCTCCTGCAGGTGCAGATGCTTGATCTACCTGCAGGGTTGATGGTATTGTCACCTGGTCTTCTGCAGTGGCAGATGTTGGTTCTCCCTGCATGGCTGGTTGGATTCTCACCTGGCTCTCCTGCAGGAGCAAATGGTGGTTCTCCCTGAAGGGCTGGTGTGATTCTCACCTGGGTCTCTTGCAGCTTCAGATGCTGGATCTCCCTGCAGGGCTGTTGGGATTCTCACCTGCGTCTCCTGCAGGTGCAGATGCTGGTTCTCCCTGCAGGGCTGGTGGGATTGTCACCTGGGTCTCCTTCAGGTGCAGATGCTGGATCTCTGTTCAGAGCTGGTGGTATTCTCACCTGGGTATCCTGCAGGTGCAGATGCTGGTTCTTCCTGCAGGGCTGGTGGGATTGTCAACTGGGCCCCCTGCATGTGCAGATGCTGGTTTTCCTTGCCCAGCTGTTGGGATTCACACCTGGGTTCCCTGCAGGTATAAATGCTGTTTCTCCCAGCAGGGCTGGTGGGATTCTCACCAGGGTCTATCCTTTGGGTACAGATTCTGGTTCTCCCTGCAGGGCTGGGGGGATTCTCACCTGGGTCTCGTGCAGGTGCAGATGCTGGATATCTCTGCAGCGCTGGTGGGATTCTCACCTGGATCTCCTGAAGGTGCAGATGCTGGTTGTCCCTGTAGGGCTGTTGGGATTCTCACCTGGGTCTCTCTTGTCCGTGCAGATGCTGGATCTCCCTGCAGGGCTGGTGGGATTCTCACCTGGGTCTCCTGAAGGTACAGATGCTATTTCTCTCTGCAAGGGCAGTGGGATTCTCACCTGGGTCTCTTGCAGGTGCAGGTGCTGGATCTCTCTTCAGCGCTGGTGGTGTTCTCACCTGGCTATCCTGCAGGTGCAGATGCTGGTTCTCCATGCATGGCTGGTGTGATTCTTACCTGGCTCTCCTGCCGGTGCAGATGCTGGTTCTCCCTTCACAGCTGGTGGGATTGTCACCTGGGTCTCCTGCTGGTACAGGTGCTGGTTCTCCCTGCAGGGCTGTTGGGATTCTCACCTGGGTCTCTCCTGCAGGTGCCAGTGCTGGTTATCCATGCAGGGCTGTTGGGATTCTCACCTGGTTCTCCTGCAGGTCCAAATGCTGGTTCTCCATGCAGGCCTGGTGGGATTCTCACCTGGGTCTCCTGCAGGTGCAGATGATGGTTCTCCCTGCAGGGCTGTTGGGATTGTCAAGTGGGTCTCGTGCAGGTGCCGATGCTGGATATCTCTGCAGCGCTGGTGGGATTCTCACCTGGATCTCCTGAAGGTGCAGATGCTGGTTGTCCCTGCAGGCCTGGTGGGATTCTCACCTGGGCCTCCTGCCGGTGCAGGTGCTGGTTCTCTGTGCAGGGCTGGTGGGATTCTCCCCTGGGTCTCCTGCAGGTGCAGATGGTGGTTCTCCCTGAACAGCTGTTGGGATTGTCATGTGGGTATTCTGCATGTGCAGATGCTGGATCTCCCTGCAGGGCTGGTGGGATTGTCACCTGGGTCTCCTGCAGTTGCAGATGCTGGATCTCTCTTCAGCGTTGGTGGTATTCTCACATGGGTGGGCTGCAGGTGCAGATGCTGGTTCTCCCTGCAGGGCTGGTGGGATTGTCACCTGGGCCCTCTGCAGGTGCAGATGCTGGTTTTCCTTGCACAGCTGTTGGGATTGTCTCCTGGGTCCCCTGCAGGTGCAAATGCAGGTTCTCTCAGTAGGGCTGGTGCGATTCTCATCTGGGTCTATCCTGTGGGTGCAGATGCTGGATCTCACTGCAGGGCTGAATTTATTCTCACCAGTGTCTCCTTCAGGTTCAGAAGCTGGTTCTCCCTGCAGGGCTGGCGGGATGCTCACCTGGGCCTCCTGCAGGTGCAGTAGCTGGTTCTTCCTGCAGGGCTCGTGTGATTCTCACCTGGGTTTCCTGCAGCTTCAGATGCTGGATCTCCCTGCAGGGCTGGTGGGATTCTCACCTGCATCTCCTGCAGGTGCAGATGCTGGATCTCCCTGCAGGGCTGGGGGGATTCTCACCTGCGTCTCCTGCAGGTGCTGATGCTGTTTCTCTCTGCAGGGCTGTTGGGATTCTCAACTGGGTCTCGTGCAGGTGCAGATGCTGGATATCTCGCAGCGCTGGTGGGATTCTCACCTGGATCTCCTGAAGGTGCAGATGCTGGTTCTCCCTGCAGGGCTGGTGGGATTCTCACCTGGGTCTCTTGCAGGTGCCGATGCTGGATCTCTCCTCAGCGCTGGTGGTATTCTCACCTGGGTGTCGTTCAGGTGGAGATGCTCGTTCTCCCTGCAGCGCTGATGGTATCCTCACAGGGTTGTCCTGCAGGTGCAGATGCTGGTTCTCCCTGCAGGGCTGGTGGGATTGTCACCTGGGCCCTCTGCAGGTTCAGATGCTGGTTTTCCTTGCACGGCTGTTGGGATTGTACCTGGTTCCCCTGCAGGTGCAAATGCAGGTTCTCCCAGTAGGGCTGGTGGGATTCTCACCTCGGTCTGTCCTGTGGGTGCAGATGCTAGATCTCACTGCAAGGCTGAATTTATTCTCACCTGTGTCTCCTTCAGGTTCAGAAGCTGGTTCTCCCTGCAGGGCTGGTGGGATTCTCACCTGGGTCTCCGGCAGGTGTAAATGCTGGATCTACCTGCAGGGCTGTAGGGATTCTCTACTTGGTGTTTTGCCGGTGCAGATGCTGGTTCTCTCTGCAGGGCTGGTGGTATACTCACCTGGGTCTCCTGCAGGTGCATATGCTGGTTCTCTCTGCAGGGCTGGTGGTATACTCAACTGGGTCTCCTGCAGGTGCAGATGCTGGTTCTCTCTGCAGGGCTGTTGGGATTCTCACCTGGGTCTCTTGCAGGTGCATAAGTTGGTTTTCCTGCAGGGTTGTTGGGTTTCTCACCTGGGTCTCCTGCAGGTGCAGATGCTTGATCTACCTGCAGGGTTGATGGTATTGTCACCTGGTCTTCTGCAGTGGCAGATGTTGGTTCTCCCTGCATGGCTGGTTGGATTCTCACCTGGCTCTCCTGCAGGAGCAAATGGTGGTTCTCCCTGAAGGGCTGGTGTGATTCTCACCTGGGTCTCTTGCAGCTTCAGATGCTGGATCTCCCTGCAGGGCTGTTGGGATTCTCACCTGCGTCTCCTGCAGGTGCAGATGCTGGTTCTCCCTGCAGGGCTGGTGGGATTGTCACCTGGGTCTCCTTCAGGTGCAGATGCTGGATCTCTGTTCAGAGCTGGTGGTATTCTCACCTGGGTATCCTGCAGGTGCAGATGCTGGTTCTTCCTGCAGGGCTGGTGGGATTGTCAACTGGGCCCCCTGCATGTGCAGATGCTGGTTTTCCTTGCCCAGCTGTTGGGATTCACACCTGGGTTCCCTGCAGGTATAAATGCTGTTTCTCCCAGCAGGGCTGGTGGGATTCTCACCAGGGTCTATCCTTTGGGTACAGATTCTGGTTCTCCCTGCAGGGCTGGGGGGATTCTCACCTGGGTCTCGTGCAGGTGCAGATGCTGGATATCTCTGCAGCGCTGGTGGGATTCTCACCTGGATCTCCTGAAGGTGCAGATGCTGGTTGTCCCTGTAGGGCTGTTGGGATTCTCACCTGGGTCTCTCTTGTCCGTGCAGATGCTGGATCTCCCTGCAGGGCTGGTGGGATTCTCACCTGGGTCTCCTGAAGGTACAGATGCTATTTCTCTCTGCAAGGGCAGTGGGATTCTCACCTGGGTCTCTTGCAGGTGCAGGTGCTGGATCTCTCTTCAGCGCTGGTGGTGTTCTCACCTGGCTGTCCTGCAGGTGCAGATGCTGGTTCTCCATGCATGGCTGGTGTGATTCTTACCTGGCTCTCCTGCCGGTGCAGATGCTGGTTCTCCCTTCACAGCTGGTGGGATTGTCACCTGGGTCTCCTGCTGGTACAGGTGCTGGTTCTCCCTGCAGGGCTGTTGGGATTCTCACCTGGGTCTCTCCTGCAGGTGCCAGTGCTGGTTATCCATGCAGGGCTGGTGGGATTCTCACCTGGTTCTCCTGCAGGTCCAAATGCTGGTTCTCCATGCAGGCCTGGTGGGATTCTCACCTGGGTCTCCTGCAGGTGCAGATGATGGTTCTCCCTGCAGGGCTGTTGGGATTGTCAAGTGGGTCTCGTGCAGGTGCCGATGCTGGATATCTCTGCAGCGCTGGTGGGATTCTCACCTGGATCTCCTGAAGGTGCAGATGCTGGTTGTCCCTGCAGGCCTGGTGGGATTCTCACCTGGGCCTCCTGCCGGTGCAGGTGCTGGTTCTCTGTGCAGGGCTGGTGGGATTCTCCCCTGGGTCTCCTGCAGGTGCAGATGGTGGTTCTCCCTGAACAGCTGTTGGGATTGTCATGTGGGTATTCTGCATGTGCAGATGCTGGATCTCCCTGCAGGGCTGGTGGGATTGTCACCTGGGTCTCCTGCAGTTGCAGATGCTGGATCTCTCTTCAGCGTTGGTGGTATTCTCACATGGGTGGGCTGCAGGTGCAGATGCTGGTTCTCCCTGCAGGGCTGGTGGGATTGTCACCTGGGCCCTCTGCAGGTGCAGATGCTGGTTTTCCTTGCACAGCTGTTGGGATTGTCTCCTGGGTCCCCTGCAGGTGCAAATGCAGGTTCTCTCAGTAGGGCTGGTGCGATTCTCATCTGGGTCTATCCTGTGGGTGCAGATGCTGGATCTCACTGCAGGGCTGAATTTATTCTCACCAGTGTCTCCTTCAGGTTCAGAAGCTGGTTCTCCCTGCAGGGCTGGCGGGATGCTCACCTGGGCCTCCTGCAGGTGCAGTAGCTGGTTCTTCCTGCAGGGCTCGTGTGATTCTCACCTGGGTTTCCTGCAGCTTCAGATGCTGGATCTCCCTGCAGGGCTGGTGGGATTCTCACCTGCATCTCCTGCAGGTGCAGATGCTGGATCTCCCTGCAGGGCTGGGGGGATTCTCACCTGCGTCTCCTGCAGGTGCTGATGCTGTTTCTCTCTGCAGGGCTGTTGGGATTCTCAACTGGGTCTCGTGCAGGTGCAGATGCTGGATATCTCGCAGCGCTGGTGGGATTCTCACCTGGATCTCCTGAAGGTGCAGATGCTGGTTCTCCCTGCAGGGCTGGTGGGATTCTCACCTGGGTCTCTTGCAGGTGCCGATGCTGGATCTCTCCTCAGCGCTGGTGGTATTCTCACCTGGGTGTCGTTCAGGTGGAGATGCTCGTTCTCCCTGCAGCGCTGATGGTATCCTCACAGGGTTGTCCTGCAGGTGCAGATGCTGGTTCTCCCTGCAGGGCTGGTGGGATTGTCACCTGGGCCCTCTGCAGGTTCAGATGCTGGTTTTCCTTGCACGGCTGTTGGGATTGTACCTGGTTCCCCTGCAGGTGCAAATGCAGGTTCTCCCAGTAGGGCTGGTGGGATTCTCACCTCGGTCTGTCCTGTGGGTGCAGATGCTAGATCTCACTGCAAGGCTGAATTTATTCTCACCTGTGTCTCCTTCAGGTTCAGAAGCTGGTTCTCCCTGCAGGGCTGGTGGGATTCTCACCTGGGTCTCCGGCAGGTGTAAATGCTGGATCTACCTGCAGGGCTGTAGGGATTCTCTACTTGGTGTTTTGCCGGTGCAGATGCTGGTTCTCTCTGCAGGGCTGGTGGTATACTCACCTGGGTCTCCTGCAGGTGCATATGCTGGTTCTCTCTGCAGGGCTGGTGGTATACTCAACTGGGTCTCCTGCAGGTGCAGATGCTGGTTCTCTCTGCAGGGCTGTTGGGATTCTCACCTGGGTCTCTTGCAGGTGCATAAGTTGGTTTTCCTGCAGGGTTGTTGGGTTTCTCACCTGGGTCTCCTGCAGGTGCAGATGCTTGATCTACCTGCAGGGTTGATGGTATTGTCACCTGGTCTTCTGCAGTGGCAGATGTTGGTTCTCCCTGCATGGCTGGTTGGATTCTCACCTGGCTCTCCTGCAGGAGCAAATGGTGGTTCTCCCTGAAGGGCTGGTGTGATTCTCACCTGGGTCTCTTGCAGCTTCAGATGCTGGATCTCCCTGCAGGGCTGGTGGGATTCTCACCTGCGTCTCCTGCAGGTGCAGATGCTGGTTCTCCCTGCAGGGCTGAGGGGATTCTCACCTGCGTCTCCTGCAGGTGCTGAACCTGTTTCTCTCTGCTGGGCTGTTGGGATTCTCAACTGGGTCTCGTGCAGGTGCAGATGCTGGATATCTCTGCAGCGCTGGTGGGATTCTCACCTGGATCTCGTGAAGGTGTAGATGCTGGTTGTCCCTGTAGGGCTGTTGGGATTCTCACCTGGGTCTCTCTTGTCCGTGCAGATGCTGGATCTCCCTGCAGGGCTGGTGGGATTCTCACCTGGGTCTCCTGAAGGTACAGATGCTATTTCTCTCTGCAAGGGCGGTGGGATTCTCACCTGGGTCTCCTGCAGGTTCAGGTGCTGGATCTCTCTTCAGCGCTGGTGGTGTTCTCACCTGGCTGTCCTGCAGGTGCAGATGCTGGTTCTCCATGCATGGCTGGTGGGATTCTCACCTGGGTCTCCTGCCGGTGCAGATGCTGGTTCTCTCTTCAGCGCTCGTGGTATTCTCACCAGGGTGTCCTGCAGGTGCAGATGCTGGTTCTCACTGCAGGGCTGGTGGGATTGTCACCTGGGCCCTCTGCTGGTGCAGATGCTGGTTTTCCTTGCACGGCTCCTGGGATTGTCACCTGCGTTCCCTGTAGGTGCAAATGCATGTTCTCCCAGTAGGGCTGGTGGGATTCTCACCTGCGTCTATCCTGTGGGTGCAGATGCTGGCTCTCCCTGCATGGCTGGTGGGATTGTCACCTGGGTCTCCTGCAGGAACAGGTGCTGGTTCTCCCTGCAGGGCTGGTGTGATTCTTACCTGGCTCTCTTTCCAGTGCAGATGCTGGTTCTCCCTTCACAGCTGGTGGGATTGTCACCTGGGTCTCCTGCTGGTACAGGTGCTGGTTCTCCCTGCAGGGCTGTTGGGATTCTCACCTGGGTCTCCTGCAGGTCCAAATGCTAGTTCTCCATGCAGGGCTGGTGGGATTCTCACCTGGGTCTCCTGCAGCTGCAGATGATGGATGTCTCTGCAGCGCTGTTGGGATTCTCACCTTGGTCTCCTGCAGGTGCAGACGCTGGATTGCAGGAATGGTGGGATTCTCACCTGTGTCTGCTGAACGTGCTGATGCTGGTTCTCCCTGCAAGGCTTGTCGGATTCTCACCTGCGTGTCCCGAAGGTGCAGATGCTGGATGTTCCTGCAGGGGTGGTGAGATTCTCATCTGTTTTTCCTGCAGGTGCAGAAGGTGGTTCTCCTGGAGGGCTGGTGGTATTCTTACATGGGTTTCCTGCAGGTGCAGATGCTGGTTCCCTCTGCAGGGCCGTTGAGATTGTCACCTGGGTCTCCTGCAGGTGCAGATGCTTGTTTGCCCTGCAGGGCTGGTGGGATTCTCACCTGGGTCTCCTGCAGGTGTAAATGTTGGATCTCCCTGCAGGGCTGTAGGGATTCTCACCTTGGTGTTCTGCTGGTGCAGATGCTGGTTCTCTCTGCAGGGCTGGTGGTATTCTCACCTGGGTCTCCTGCAGGTGCAGATGCTGGTTTTCCTTGCACGGCTGTTGGGATTGTCTCCTGGGTCCCCTGCAGTTGCAAATGCAGGTTCTCCCAGTAGGGCTGGTGCGATTCTCACCTGGGTCTGTCCTGTGTGTGCAGATGCTGGATCTCACTGCAGGGCTGAATTTATTCTCACCTGTGTCTCCTTCAGGTTCAGAAGCTGGTTCTCCCTGCAGGGCTGGCGGGATGCTCACCTGGGCCTCCTGCAGGTGCAGTAGCTGGTTCTTCCTGCAGGGCTCGTGTGATTCTCACCTGGGTTTCTTGCAGCTTCAGATGCTGGATCTCCCTGCAGGGCTGGTGGGATTCTCACCTGCATCTCCTGCAGGTGCAGATGCTGGATCTCCCTGCAGGGCTGGGGGGATTCTCACCTGCATCTTCTGCAGGTGCTGATGCTGTTTCTCTCTGCAGGGCTGCTGGGATTCTCAACTGGGTCTCGTGCAGGTGCAGATGCTGGATATCTCGCAGCGCTGGTGGGATTCTCACCTGGATCTCCTGAAGGTGCAGATGCTGGTTCTCTCTGCAAGGGTGGTGGGATTCTCACCTGGGTCTCCTGCAGGTGCAGATGGTGGTTCTCCCTGCACAGCTGTTGGGATTGTCATCTGGGTCTACTGCATGTGCAGATGCTGGATCTCCCTGCAGGGCTGGTGGGATTCTTACCTGGCTCTCTTTCCAGTGCAGATGCTGGTTCTCCCTGCATGGCTGGTGGGATTGTCACCTGGGTCTCCTGCAGGTACAGGTGCTGGTTCTCCCTGCATGGCTGGTGGGATTGTCACCTGGGTCTCCTGCAGGTACAGGTGCTGGTTCTCTCTGCAGGGCTGGTGGGATTCTCACGTGGGTCTCTTGAAGGTCCAGATGCTGTTTCCCCCTGCAGAGCAGGTGGGTGTCTCATATAGGTGTCGTGCCGGTGCAGATGCTGGCTCTCCCTGCAGGGCTGTTGGGATGCTCACCTGGGCCTCCTGCAGGTGCAGTAGGTGCTTCTCCATGCAGGGCTGTTGGGAGTCTCACCTGGTCCTCCTGCAGGTGGAGTTGCTCGTTCTCCCTGCAGGCCTGGTAGGATTGTCACCTGGGTCTCCTGAAGGTACAGATGCTGGTTCTCCGTGCAGGGCTGTTGGGATTCTCACCTGGGTCTGCTGCAGGTGCAGATGGTGGTTTGTTGTGCAAGGGTGGTCGGATTCTCACCTGGGTCTCCTGCAGCTGCAGATAATGGATGTCTCTCCAGCGCTGTTGGGATTCTCCCATGGGTCTCCTGAATGTGCCGATGCTGGTTCTCCCAGCAAGGCTTGTCAGAGTCTCACCTGGGTCTCCCGAAGGTGCAGATGCTGGATCTTCCTGCAGGAATGGTAAGATTCTCATCTGTTTTTCCTGGAGGTGCAGAAGCTGGTTCCCTCTGCAGTGCCGTTGGGATTGTCACCTGGGTCTCCTGCAGGTACAGATGCTTGTTCCCCATGCAGGGCTGGTGGGATTCTCACCTGGGTCTCCTGCAGGTGCAAAGGCTGGATGTACCTGCAGGGCTGTAGGGATTCTCACCTTGGTGTTCTGCCGGTGCAGATGCTGGTTCTCTCTGCAGGGCTGGTGGGATTCTAACCTGGGTCTCCTGCAGGTGCATTAGTTGGTTTTCCTGCAGGGTTGGTGGGTTTCTCACCTGGGTCTTCTGCAGGTGCAGATGCTTGATGTACCTGCAGGGTTGATGGTATTGTCACCTGGTTTTCTGCAGCGGCAGATGTTGGTTCTCCCTGCAGGGCTGGTGGGAATCTCACCTGGGTGTCCTGCAGGTGCAGATGCTGTATCTCCCTGCAGGGCTGGTGGGATTCTCACCTGGCTCTCCTGTAGGTGCAGATGCTGGTTCTCCCTGCAGGGCTGTGGGGATTCTCACCTGAGTGTCCTGCAGGTGCTGCTGCTGTTTCTCTCTGCAGGGCTGTTGGGATTGTCATCTGGGTCTCCTTCAGGGGCATATGCTGGATCTCTCTTCAGCGTTGGTGGTGTTCTCACCTGGGTGTCCTGCAGGTGCAGATGGTGGTTCTCCCTGCAGGGCTGGTGGGATTGTCACCTGGGTCTCCTGCAGGTGCAGATGCTGGTTCTTCCTGCAGGGCTGGTGGGATTGTCAACTGGGCCCCCTGCTTGTGCAGATGCTGGTTTTCCTTGCCCAGCTGTTGGGATTCTCACCTGGGTCCCCTGCAGGTGTAAATGCTGTTTCTCCCAGCAGGGCTGGTGGGATTCTCACCAGGGTCTATCCTTTGGGTGCAGATTCTGGTTCTCCCTGCAGGGCTGGTGGGATTCTCACCTGGGACTCCTGCAGTTGCAGAAGCTGGTTCTCCCTGCAGGCCTGGCGGGATTCTCGCAAGGGTCTCCTGCAGGTGCCGATGCTTTTTGTCCCTGCAGGGCTGGTGGAATTCTCACATGGGTCTCCTGCAGGTGCAGATGCTGGTTCTCCCTGCAGGGCTGTTGGGATTCTTACCTGGCTCTCTTTCCAGTGCAGATGCAGGTTCTCCCTACACGGCTGGTGGATAGTCACTTGGGTCTCCTGCAGGTGCAGAAGCTGGTTCTCCTGGAGGGCTGGTGGTGTTGTCACCAGGGTTTCCTGCAGGTGCAGATGCTGGTTCCTTCTGTAGGGCCGTTGGGATTGTCACCTGGCTCTCCTGCAGGTGCATAAGTTGGTTTTCCTGCAGGGTTGGTGGGTTTCTCACCTGGGTCTCCTTCAGGTGCAGATGCTTGATCTACCTGCAGGGTGGATGGTATTGTCACCTGGTCTTCTACAGCGGCAGATGTTGGTTCTCCCTGCAGGGCTGGTGGGAATCTCACCTGGGTGTCCTGCAGGTGCAGATGCTGTATCTCCTTGAAGGGCTGGTGGGATTCTCACCTGGCTCTCCTGCAGGAGCAAATGCTGGTTCTCCCTGAAGGGCTGGTGGGATTCTCACCTGGGTCTCCTGCAGGTTTAAAGGCTCGTTTTCCTTGCAGGGTTGGTGGGATTCTCACGTGGGTCTCCTGAAGGTGCAGATGCTGTTTCCCTCTGCAGAGCAGGTGGGTTTCTCATATGGGTGTGGGTTTCTCATATGGGTGTCGTGCAGGTGCAGATGCTGGCTCTCCCTGCAGGGCTGAATTTATTCTCACCTGTGTCTCCTTCAGGTTCAGAAGCTGGTTCTCCCTGCAGGGCTGGCGGGATGCTCACCTGGGCCTAATGCAGGTGCAGGAGGTGGTTCTCCCTGTAGGGCTGGTGTGATTCTCACCTGGGTCTCTTGCAGCTTCAGATGCTGCATCTCCCTGCAGGGCTGGTGGGATTCTCACCTGCATCTCCTGCAGGTGCAGATGCTGGTTCTCCCTGCAGGGCTGGGGGGATTCTCACCTGCATCTCCTGCAGGTGCAGATGCTGGTTCTCCCTGCAGGGCTGGGGGGATTCTCACCTGCATCTCCTGCAGGTGCTGATGCTGTTTCTCTCTGCAGGGCTGTTGGGATTCTCACCTGGGTCTCGTGCAGGTGCAGATGCTGGTTGTCCCTGCTGGGCTGGTGGGATTCTCACCTGGGTCTCCTGAAGGTACAGATGCTTGTTGTCCCTTCAGGGCTGTTGGTATTCTCTCCTGGGTCTCTCCTGTCCCTGCAGATGCTGGATCTTCCTACAGGGCTGGTTGGATTCTCACCTGGGTCTCCTGAAGGTACAAATGCTGTATCTCTCTGCACGGGCGGTGGGATTCTCACCTGGGTCTCCTGCAGATGCAGGTGCCGGTTCTCCGTGGAGGGCTGGTGGGATTCTCACCTGGGTGTCCTGCAGGTGCATTTGCTGTTTCTCTGTGCAGGGCTCGTGTGATTCTCACCTGGGTCTCCAGCAGGTGCAGATGGTGCTTCTCCCCGCACAGCTGTTGGGATTTTCATCTGGGTCTACTGCGTTTGCAGATGCTGGATCTCCCTGCAGGGCTGGTGGGATTCTCCCCTGGGTCTCCTGCAGGTGCAGATGCTGGATCTCTCTTCAGCGCTGGTGCTGTTCTCACTTGGGTGTCCTGCAGGAGCAGATGCTGGTTCTCCCTGCAGGGCTGGTGGGATTGTCACCTGGGTCTCCTGCAGGTGCAGATGCTGGATCTCTCTTCAGCGCTGGTGGTATTCTCACCTGGGAGTCCTGCAGAGCTGGTGGGATTCTCACCTGGGCCCTCTGCAGGTGCAGATGCTGGTTTTCCTTGCTCGGCTGTTGGGATATTCAACTGGGTTCCCTGCAGGTGCAAGTGCAGGTTCTCCCAGTTGGGCTGGTAGGATTCTCACCTGGGTCTATCCTGTGGGTGCAGATGCTGGATCTCCCTGCAGGGCTGGTGGGATTCTCACCTGGGTCTCTTGCAGGTGCCGATGCTGGATCTCTCCTCAGCGCTGGTGGTATTCTCACCTGGGTGTCCTTCAGGTGGAGATGCTCGTTCTCCCTGCAGGGCTGGTGGGATTGTCACCTGGGTCTCCTGAAGGTACAGATGCTGGTTCTCCCTGCAGGGCTGGTGGGATTGTCACCTGGGTCTCCTGCAGGTGCAGATGCTGGATCTCTCTTCAGCGCTGGTGGTATCCTCACAGGGGTGTCCTGCAGGTGCAGATGCTGGTTCTCTCTGCAGGGCTGGTGGGATTGTCACGTGGGCCCTCTGCAGGTTCAGATGCTGGTTTTCCTTGCACGGCTGTTGGGATTGTCACCTGGTTCCCCTGCAGGTGCAAATGCAGGTTCTCCCAGTAGGGCTGGTGGGATTCTCACCTCGGTCTGTCCTGTGGGTGCAGATGCTAGATCTCACTGCAAGGCTGAATTAATTCTCACCTGTGTCTCCTTCAGGTTCAGAAGCTGGTTCTCTCTGCAGGGCTGGTGGTATACTCACCTGGGTCTCCTGCAGGTGCATATGCTGGTTCTCTCTGCAGGGCTGGTGGTATACTCAACTGGGTCTCCTGCAGGTGCAGATGCTGGTTCTCTCTGCAGGGCTGTTGGGATTCTCACCGGGGTCTCCTGCAGGTGCATAAGTTGATTTTCCTGCAGGGTTGTTGGGTTTCTCACCTGGGTCTCCTGCAGGTGCAGATGCTTGATCTACCTGCAGGGTTGATGGTATTGTCACCTGGTCTTCTGCAGTGGCAGATGTTGGTTCTCCCTGCATGGCTGGTTGGATTCTCACCTGGCTCTCCTGCAGGAGCAAATGCTGGTTCTCCCTGAAGGGCTGGTGTGATTCTCACCTGGGTCTCTTGCAGCTTCAGATGCTGGATCTCCCTGCAGGGCTGTTGGGATTCTCACCTGCGTCTCCTGCAGGTGCAGATGCTGGTTCTCCCTGCAGGGCTGGGGGGATTCTCACCTGCGTCTCCTGCAGGTGCTGAACCTGTTTCTCTCTGCTGGGCTGTTGGGATTCTCAACTGGGTCTCGTGCAGGTGCAGATGCTGGATATCTCTGCAGCGCTGGTGGGATTCTCACCTGGATCTCCTGAAGGTGTAGATGCTGGTTGTCCCTGTAGGGCTGTTGGGATTCTCACCTGGGTCTCTCTTGTCCGTGCAGATGCTGGATCTCCCTGCAGGGCTGGTGGGATTCTCACCTGGGTCTCCTGAAGGTACAGATGCTATTTCTCTCTGCAAGGGCGGTGGGATTCTCACCTGGGTCTCCTGCAGGTTCAGGTGCTGGATCTCTCTTCAGCGCTGGTGGTGTTCTCACCTGGCTGTCCTGCAGGTGCAGATGCTGGTTCTCCATGCATGGCTGGTGGGATTCTCACCTGGGTCTCCTGCCGGTGCAGATGCTGGATCTCTCTTCAGCGCTCGTGGTATTCTCACCAGGGTGTCCTGCAGGTGCAGATGCTGGTTCTCACTGCAGGGCTGGTGGGATTGTCACCTGGGCCCTCTGCTGGTGCAGATGCTGGTTTTCCTTGCACGGCTCCTGGGATTGTCACCTGCGTTCCCTGTAGGTGCAAATGCATGTTCTCCCAGTAGGGCTGGTGGGATTCTCACCTGCGTCTATCCTGTGGGTGCAGATGCTGGCTCTCCCTGCATGGCTGGTGGGATTGTCACCTGGGTCTCCTGCAGGAACAGGTGCTGGTTCTCCCTGCAGGGCTGGTGTGATTCTTACCTGGCTCTCTTTCCAGTGCAGATGCTGGTTCTCCCTTCACAGCTGGTGGGATTGTCACCTGGGTCTCCTGCTGGTACAGGTGCTGGTTCTCCCTGCAGGGCTGTTGGGATTCTCACCTGGGTCTCCTGCAGGTCCAAATGCTAGTTCTCCATGCAGGGCTGGTGGGATTCTCACCTGGGTCTCCTGCAGCTGCAGATGATGGATGTCTCTGCAGCGCTGTTGGGATTCTCACCTTGGTCTCCTGCAGGTGCAGACGCTGGATTGCAGGAATGGTGGGATTCTCACCTGTGTCTGCTGAACGTGCTGATGCTGGTTCTCCCTGCAAGGCTTGTCGGATTCTCACCTGCGTGTCCCGAAGGTGCAGATGCTGGATGTTCCTGCAGGGGTGGTGAGATTCTCATCTGTTTTTCCTGCAGGTGCAGAAGGTGGTTCTCCTGGAGGGCTGGTGGTATTCTTACATGGGTTTCCTGCAGGTGCAGATGCTGGTTCCCTCTGCAGGGCCGTTGAGATTGTCACCTGGGTCTCCTGCAGGTGCAGATGCTTGTTTGCCCTGCAGGGCTGGTGGGATTCTCACCTGGGTCTCCTGCAGGTGTAAATGTTGGATCTCCCTGCAGGGCTGTAGGGATTCTCACCTTGGTGTTCTGCTGGTGCAGATGCTGGTTCTCTCTGCAGGGCTGGTGGTATTCTCACCTGGGTCTCCTGCAGGTGCAGATGCTGGTTTTCCTTGCACGGCTGTTGGGATTGTCTCCTGGGTCCCCTGCAGGTGCAAATGCAGGTTCTCCCAGTAGGGCTGGTGCGATTCTCACCTGGGTCTGTCCTGTGTGTGCAGATGCTGGATCTCACTGCAGGGCTGAATTTATTCTCACCTGTGTCTCCTTCAGGTTCAGAAGCTGGTTCTCCCTGCAGGGCTGGCGGGATGCTCACCTGGGCCTCCTGCAGGTGCAGTAGCTGGTTCTTCCTGCAGGGCTCGTGTGATTCTCACCTGGGTTTCTTGCAGCTTCAGATGCTGGATCTCCCTGCAGGGCTGGTGGGATTCTCACCTGCATCTCCTGCAGGTGCAGATGCTGGATCTCCCTGCAGGGCTTGGGGGGATTCTCACCTGCGTCTCCTGCAGGTGCTGATGCTGTTTCTCTCTGCAGGGCTGCTGGGATTCTCAACTGGGTCTCGTGCAGGTGCAGATGCTGGATATCTCGCAGCGCTGGTGGGATTCTCACCTGGATCTCCTGAAGGTGCAGATGCTGGTTCTCTCTGCAAGGGCGGTGGGATTCTCACCTGGGTCTCCTGCAGGTGCAGATGGTGGTTCTCCGTGCACAGCTGTTGGGATTGTCATCTGGGTCTACTGCATGTGCAGATGCTGGATCTCCCTGCAGGGCTGGTGGGATTCTTACCTGGCTCTCTTTCCAGTGCAGATGCTGGTTCTCCCTGCATGGCTGGTGGGATTGTCACCTGGGTCTCCTGCAGGTACAGGTGCTGGTTCTCCCTGCATGGCTGGTGGGATTGTCACCTGGGTCTCCTGCAGGTACAGGTGCTGGTTCTCTCTGCAGGGCTGGTGGGATTCTCACGTGGGTCTCTTGAAGGTCCAGATGCTGTTTCCCCCTGCAGAGCAGGTGGGTGTCTCATATAGGTGTCGTGCCGGTGCAGATGCTGGCTCTCCCTGCAGGGCTGTTGGGATGCTCACCTGGGCCTCCTGCAGGTGCAGTAGGTGCTTCTCCATGCAGGGCTGTTGGGAGTCTCACCTGGTCCTCCTGCAGGTGGAGTTGCTCGTTCTCCCTGCAGGCCTGGTAGGATTGTCACCTGGGTCTCCTGAAGGTACAGATGCTGGTTCTCCGTGCAGGGCTGTTGGGATTCTCACCTGGGTCTGCTGCAGGTGCAGATGGTGGTTTGTTGTGCAAGGGAGGTCGGATTCTCACCTGGGTCTCCTGCAGCTGCAGATAATGGATGTCTCTCCAGCGCTGTTGGGATTCTCCCATGGGTCTCCTGAATGTGCCGATGCTGGTTCTCCCAGCAAGGCTTGTCAGAGTCTCACCTGGGTCTCCCGAAGGTGCAGATGCTGGATCTTCCTGCAGGAATGGTAAGATTCTCATCTGTTTTTCCTGGAGGTGCAGAAGCTGGTTCCCTCTGCAGTACCGTTGGGATTGTCACCTGGGTCTCCTGCAGGTACAGATGCTTGTTCCCCATGCAGGGCTGGTGGGATTCTCACCTGGGTCTCCTGCAGGTGCAAAGGCTGGATGTACCTGCAGGGCTGTAGGGATTCTCACCTTGGTGTTCTGCCGGTGCAGATGCTGGTTCTCTCTGCAGGGCTGGTGGGATTCTAACCTGGGTCTCCTGCAGGTGCATTAGTTGGTTTTCCTGCAGGGTTGGTGGGTTTCTCACCTGGGTCTTCTGCAGGTGCAGATGCTTGATGTACCTGCAGGGTTGATGGTATTGTCACCTGGTTTTCTGCAGCGGCAGATGTTGGTTCTCCCTGCAGGGCTGGTGGGAATCTCACCTGGGTGTCCTGCAGGTGCAGATGCTGTATCTCCCTGCAGGGCTGGTGGGATTCTCACCTGGCTCTCCTGTAGGTGCAGATGCTGGTTCTCCCTGCAGGGCTGTGGGGATTCTCACCTGAGTGTCCTGCAGGTGCTGCTGCTGTTTCTCTCTGCAGGGCTGTTGGGATTGTCATCTGGGTCTCCTTCAGGGGCATATGCTGGATCTCTCTTCAGCGTTGGTGGTGTTCTCACCTGGGTGTCCTGCAGGTGCAGATGGTGGTTCTCCCTGCAGGGCTGGTGGGATTGTCACCTGGGTCTCCTGCAGGTGCAGATGCTGGTTCTTCCTGCAGGGCTGGTGGGATTGTCAACTGGGCCCCCTGCATGTGCAGATGCTGGTTTTCCTTGCCCAGCTGTTGGGATTCTCACCTGGGTCCCCTGCAGGTGTAAATGCTGTTTCTCCCAGCAGGGCTGGTGGGATTCTCACCAGGGTCTATCCTTTGGGTGCAGATTCTGGTTCTCCCTGCAGGGCTGGTGGGATTCTCACCTGGGACTCCTGCAGTTGCAGAAGCTGGTTCTCCCTGCAGGCCTGGTGGGATTCTCGCAAGGGTCTCCTGCAGGTGCCGATGCTTTTTGTCCCTGCAGGGCTGGTGGAATTCTCACATGGGTCTCCTGCAGGTGCAGATGCTGGTTCTCCCTGCAGGGCTGTTGGGATTCTTACCTGGCTCTCTTTCCAGTGCAGATGCAGGTTCTCCCTACACGGCTGGTGGATAGTCACTTGGGTCTCCTGCAGGTGCAGAAGCTGGTTCTCCTGGAGGGCTGGTGGTGTTGTCACCAGGGTTTCCTGCAGGTGCAGATGCTGGTTCCTTCTGTAGGGCCGTTGGGATTGTCACCTGGCTCTCCTGCAGGTGCATAAGTTGGTTTTCCTGCAGGGTTGGTGGGTTTCTCACCTGGGTCTCCTTCAGGTGCAGATGCTTGATCTACCTGCAGGGTGGATGGTATTGTCACCTGGTCTTCTACAGCGGCAGATGTTGGTTCTCCCTGCAGGGCTGGTGGGAATCTCACCTGGGTGTCCTGCAGGTGCAGATGCTGTATCTCCTTGAAGGGCTGGTGGGATTCTCACCTGGCTCTCCTGCAGGAGCAAATGCTGGTTCTCCCTGAAGGGCTGGTGGGATTCTCACCTGGGTCTCCTGCAGGTTTAAAGGCTCGTTTTCCTTGCAGGGTTGGTGGGATTCTCACGTGGGTCTCCTGAAGGTGCAGATGCTGTTTCCCTCTGCAGAGCAGGTGGGTTTCTCATATGGGTGTGGGTTTCTCATATGGGTGTCGTGCAGGTGCAGATGCTGGCTCTCCCTGCAGGGCTGAATTTATTCTCACCTGTGTCTCCTTCAGGTTCAGAAGCTGGTTCTCCCTGCAGGGCTGGCGGGATGCTCACCTGGGTCTCCTGCCGGTGCAGATGCTGGATCTCTCTTCAGCGCTCGTGGTATTCTCACCAGGGTGTCCTGCAGGTGCAGATGCTGGTTCTCACTGCAGGGCTGGTGGGATTGTCACCTGGGCCCTCTGCTGGTGCAGATGCTGGTTTTCCTTGCACGGCTCCTGGGATTGTCACCTGCGTTCCCTGTAGGTGAAATGCAGGTTCTCCCAGTAGGGCTGGTGGGATTCTCACCTGCGTCTATCCTGTGGGTGCAAATGCTGGCTCTCCCTGCATGGCTGGTGGGATTGTCACCTGGGTCTCCTGCAGGAACAGGTGCTGGTTCTCCCTGCAGGGCTGGTGTGATTCTTACCTGGCTCTCTTTCCAGTGCAGATGCTGGTTCTCCCTTCACAGCTGGTGGGATTGTCACCTGGGTCTCCTGCTGGTACAGGTGCTGGTTCTCCCTGCAGGGCTGTTGGGATTCTCACCTGGGTCTCCTGCAGGTCCAAATGCTAGTTCTCCATGCAGGGCTGGTGGGATTCTCACCTGGGTCTCCTGCAGCTGCAGATGATGGATGTCTCTGCAGCGCTGTTGGGATTCTCACCTTGGTCTCCTGCAGGTGCAGACGCTGGATTGCAGGAATGGTGGGATTCTCACCTGTGTCTGCTGAACGTGCTGATGCTGGTTCTCCCTGCAAGGCTTGTCGGATTCTCACCTGCGTGTCCCGAAGGTGCAGATGCTGGATGTTCCTGCAGGGATGGTGAGATTCTCATCTGTTTTTCCTGCAGGTGCAGAAGGTGGTTCTCCTGGAGGGCTGGTGGTATTCTTACATGGGTTTCCTGCAGGTGCAGATGCTGGTTCCCTCTGCAGGGCCGTTGAGATTGTCACCTGGGTCTCCTGCAGGTGCAGATGCTTGTTTGCCCTGCAGGGCTGGTGGGATTCTCACCTGGGTCTCCTGCAGGTGTAAATGTTGGATCTCCCTGCAGGGCTGTAGGGATTCTCACCTTGGTGTTCTGCTGGTGCAGATGCTGGTTCTCTCTGCAGGGCTGGTGGTATTCTCACCTGGGTCTCCTGCAGGTGCAGATGCTGGATCTGTCTTCAGCATTGGTGGTATTCTCACATGGGTTGCCTGCAGGTGCAGATGCTGGATCTGTCTTCAGCGTTGGTGGTATTCTCACATGGGTTGCCTGCAGGTGCAGATGCTGGTTTTCCTTGCACGGCTGTTGGGATTGTCCCCTGGGTCCCCTGCAGGTGCAAATGCAGGTTCTCCCAGTAGGGCTGGTGTGATTCTCACCTGGGTCTGTCCTGTGGGTGCAGATGCTGGATCTCACTGCAGGGCTGAATTTATTCTCACCTGTGTCTCCTTCAGGTTCAGAAGCTGGTTCTCCCTGCAGGGCTGGCGGGATGCTCACCTGGGCCTCCTGCAGGTGCAGTAGCTGGTTCTTCCTGCAGGGCTCGTGTGATTCTCACCTGGGTTTCTTGCAGCTTCAGATGCTGGATCTCCCTGCAGGGCTGGTGGGATTCTCACCTGCGTCTCCTGCAGGTGCAGATGATGGTTCTCCCTGCAGGGCTGTTGGGATTGTCAACTGGGTCTCTTGCAGGTGCCGATGCTGGATATCTCTGCAGCGCTGGTGGGATTCTCACCTGGATCTCCTGAAGGTGCAGATGCTGGTTGTCCCTGCCGGCCTGGTGGGATTCTCACCTGGGCCTCCTGCCAGTGCAGGTGCTGGTTCTCTGTGCAGGGCTGGTGTGATTCTCACCTGGGTCTCCTGCAGGTGCAGATGCTTGATCTACCTGCAGGGTGGATGGTATTGTCACCTGGTCTTCTACAGCGGCAGATGTTGGTTCTCCGTGCAGGGCTGGTGGGATTCTCACCTGGGTGTCCTGCAGGTGCAGTTGCTGGTTCTCTGTGCAGGGCTCGTGTGATTCTCACCTGGGTCTCCAGCAGTTGCAGATGATGCTTCTCCCTGCACAGCTGTTGGGATTTTCATCTGGGTCTACTGCGTTTGCAGATGCTGGATCTCCCTGCAGGGCTGGTGGAATTCTCCCCTGGGTCTCCTGCAGGTGCAGATGCTGGATCTCTCTTCAGCGCTGGTGCTGTTCTCACCTGGGTGTCCTGCAGGAGCAGATGCTGGTTCTCCCTGCAGGGCTGCTGGGATTCTCCCCTGGGTCTCCTGCAGGTGCAGATGCTGGATCTCTCTTCAGCGCTGGTGGTATTCTCACCTGGGAGTCCTGCAGAGCTGGTGGGATTCTCACCTGGGCCCTCTGCAGGTGCAGATGCTGGTTTTCCTTGCACGGCTGTTGGGATATTCAACTGGGTTCCCTGCAGGTGCAAGTGCAGGTTCTCCCAGTAGGGCTGGTGGGATTCTCACCTGGGTCTATCCTGTGGGTGCAGATGCTGGATCTCCCTGCAGGGCTGGTGGGATTCTCACCTGGGTCTCTTGCAGGTGCCGATGCTGGATCTCTCCTCAGCGCTGGTGGTATTCTCACCTGGGTGTCCTTCAGGTGGAGATGCTCGTTCTCCCTGCAGGGCTGGTGGGATTGTCACCTGGGTCTCCTGAAGGTACAGATGCTGGTTCTCCCTGCAGGGCTGGTGGGATTGTCACCTGGGTCTCCTGCAGGTGCAGATGCTGGATCTCTCTTCAGCGCTGGTGGTATCCTCACAGGGGTGTCCTGCAGGTGCAGATGCTGGTTCTCCCTGCAGGGCTGGTGGGATTGTCACGTGGGCCCTCTGCAGGTTCAGATGCTGGTTTTCCTTGCACGGCTGTTGGGATTGTCACCTGGTTCCCCTGCAGGTGCAAATGCAGGTTCTCCCAGTAGGGCTGGTGGGATTCTCACCTGCGTCTATCCTGTGGGTGCAGATGCTGGATCTCCCTGCAGGGCTGGTGTGATTCTTACCTGGCTCTCTTTCCAGTGCAGATGCTGGTTCTCCCTTCACAGCTGGTGGGATTGTCACCTGGGTCTCCTGCTGGTACAGGTGCTGGTTCTCCCTGCAGGGCTGTTGGGATTCTCACCTGGGTCTCTCCTGTAGGTGCCAGTGCTGGTTATCCATGCAGGGCTGTTGGGATTCTCACCTGGTTCTCCTGCAGGTCCAAATGCTGGTTCTCCATGCAGGGCTGGTGGGATTCTCACCTGGGTCTGCTGCAGGTGCAGATGATGGTTCTCCCTGCAGGGCTGGTGGGATTCTCACCTGCGTCTGCTGCAGGTGCAGATGATGGTTCTCCCTGCAGGGCTGTTGGGATTGTCAACTGGGTCTCGTGCAGGTGCCGATGCTGGATATCTCTGCAGCGCTGGTGGGATTCTCACCTGGATCTCCTGAAGGTGCAGATGCTGGTTGTCCCTGCCGGCCTGGTGGGATTCTCACCTGGGCCTCCTGCCAGTGCAGGTGCTGGTTCTCTGTGCAGGGCTGGTGGGATTCTCACCTGGGTCTCCTGCAGGTGCAGATGGTGCTTCTCCCTGAACAGCTGTTGGGATTGTCATCTGGGTATACTGCATGTGCAGATGCTGGATCTCCCTGCAGGGCTGTTGGGATTCTCACCTGGGTGTCCTGCAGGGGCAGATGCTGGTTCTCCCTGCAGGGCTGGTGGGATTGTCACCTGGGTCTCCTGCAGGTGCAGATGCTGGATCTCTCTTCAGCGTTGGTGGTATTCTCACATGGGTGGCCTGCAGGTGCAGATGCTGGTTCTCCCTGCAGGGCTGGTGGGATTGTCACCTGGGCCCTCTGCAGGTGCAGATGCTGGTTTTCCTTGCACAGCTGTTGGGATTGTCTCCTGGGTCCCCTGCAGGTGCAAATGCAGGTTCTCCCAGTAGGGCTGGTGCGATTCTCACCTGGGTCTATCCTGTGGGTGCAGATGCTGGATCTCACTGCAGGGCTGAATTTATTCTCACCTGTGTCTCCTTCAGGTTCAGAAGCTGGTTCTCCCTGCAGGGCTGGCGGGATGCTCACCTGGGCCTCCTGCAGGTGCAGTAGCTGGTTCTTCCTGCAGGGCTCGTGTGATTCTCACCTGGGTTTCTTGCAGCTTCAGATGCTGGATCTCCCTGCAGGGCTGGTGGGATTCTCACCTGCATCTCCTGCAGGTGCAGATGCTGGATCTCCCTGCAGGGCTGGGGGGATTCTCACCTGCGTCTCCTGCAGGTGCTGATGCTGTTTCTCTCTGCAGGGCTGCTGGGATTCTCAACTGGGTCTCGTGCAGGTGCAGATGCTGGATATCTCGCAGCGCTGGTGGGATTCTCACCTGGATCTCCTGAAGATGCAGATGCTGGTTCTCTCTGCAAGGGCGGTGGGATTCTCACCTGGGTCTCCTGCAGGTGCAGATGGTGGTTCTCCGTGCACAGCTGTTGGGATTGTCATCTGGGTCTACTGCATGTGCAGATGCTGGATCTCCCTGCAGGGCTGGTGGGATTCTTACCTGGCTCTCTTTCCAGTGCAGATGCTGGTTCTCCCTGCATGGCTGGTGGGATTGTCACCTGGGTCTCCTGAAGGTACAGGTGCTGGTTCTCCCTGCATGGCTGGTGGGATTGTCACCTGGGTCTCCTGCAGGTACAGGTGCTGGTTCTCTCTGCAGGGCTGGTGGGATTCTCACGTGGGTCTCTTGAAGGTCCAGATGCTGTTTCCCCCTGCAGAGCAGGTTGGTGTCTCATATAGGTGTCATGCCGGTGCAGATGCTGGCTCTCCCTGCAGGGCTGTTGGGATGCTCACCTGGGCCTCCTGCAGGTGCAGTAGGTGCTTCTCCATGCAGGGCTGTTGGGAGTCTCACCTGGTCCTCCTGCAGGTGGAGTTGCTCGTTCTCCCTGCAGGCCTGGTAGGATTGTCACCTGGGTCTCCTGAAGGTACAGATGCTGGTTCTCCGTGCAGGGCTGTTGGGATTCTCACCTGGGTCTGCTGCAGGTGCAGATGGTGGTTTGTTGTGCAAGGGAGGTCGGATTCTCACCTGGGTCTCCTGCAGCTGCAGATAATGGATGTCTCTCCAGCGCTGTTGGGATTCTCCCATGGGTCTCCTGAATGTGCCGATGCTGGTTCTCCCAGCAAGGCTTGTCAGAGTCTCACCTGGGTCTCCCGAAGGTGCAGATGCTGGATCTTCCTGCAGGAATGGTAAGATTCTCATCTGTTTTTCCTGGAGGTGCAGAAGCTGGTTCCTTCTGCAGTACCGTTGGGATTGTCACCTGGGTCTCCTGCAGGTACAGATGCTTGTTCCCCATGCAGGGCTGGTGGGATTCTCACCTGGGTCTCCTGCAGGTGCAAAGGCTGGATGTACCTGCAGGGCTGTAGGGATTCTCACCTTGGTGTTCTGCTGGTGCAGATGCTGGTTCTCTCTGCAGGGCTGGTGGGATTCTAACCTGGGTCTCCTGCAGGTGCATTAGTTGGTTTTCCTGCAGGGTTGGTGGGTTTCTCACCTGGGTCTTCTGCAGGTGCAGATGCTTGATGTACCTGCAGGGTTGATGGTATTGTCACCTGGTTTTCTGCAGCGGCAGATGTTGGTTCTCCCTGCAGGGCTGGTGGGAATCTCACCTGGGTGTCCTGCAGGTGCAGATGCTGTATCTCCCTGCAGGGCTGGTGGGATTCTCACCTGGCTCTCCTGTAGGTGCAGATGCTGGTTCTCCCTGCAGGGCTGTGGGGATTCTCACCTGAGTGTCCTGCAGGTGCTGCTGCTGTTTCTCTCTGCAGGGCTGTTGGGATTGTCATCTGGGTCTCCTTCAGGGGCATATGCTGGATCTCTCTTCAGCGTTGGTGGTGTTCTCACCTGGGTGTCCTGCAGGTGCAGATGGTGCTTCTCCCTGCAGGGCTGGTGGGATTGTCACCTGGGTCTCCTGCAGGTGCAGATGCTGGTTCTTCCTGCAGGGCTGGTGGGATTGTCAACTGGGCCCCCTGCATGTGCAGATGCTGGTTTTCCTTGCCCAGCTGTTGGGATTCTCACCTGGGTCCCCTGCAGGTGTAAATGCTGTTTCTCCCAGCAGGGCTGGTGGGATTCTCACCAGGGTCTATCCTTTGGGTGCAGATTCTGGTTCTCCCTGCAGGGCTGGTGGGATTCTCACCTGGGACTCCTGCAGTTGCAGAAGCTGGTTCTCCCTGCAGGCCTGGTGGGATTCTCGCAAGGGTCTCCTGCAGGTGCCGATGCTTTTTGTCCCTGCAGGGCTGGTGGAATTCTCACATGGGTCTCCTGCAGGTGCAGATGCTGGTTCTCCCTGCAGGGCTGTTGGGATTCTTACCTGGCTCTCTTTCCAGTGCAGATGCAGGTTCTCCCTACACGGCTGGTGGATAGTCACTTGGGTCTCCTGCAGGTGCAGAAGCTGGTTCTCCTGGAGGGCTGGTGGTGTTGTCACCAGGGTTTCCTGCTGGTGCAGATGCTGGTTCCATCTGTAGGGCCGTTGGGATTGTCACCTGGCTCTCCTGCAGGTGCATAAGTTGGTTTTCCTGCAGGGTTGGTGGGTTTCTCACCTGGGTCTCCTTCAGGTGCAGATGCTTGATCTACCTGCAGGGTGGATGGTATTGTCACCTGGTCTTCTACAGCGGCAGATGTTGGTTCTCCCTGCAGGGCTGGTGGGAATCTCACCTGGGTGTCCTGCAGGTGCAGATGCTGTATCTCCTTGAAGGGCTGGTGGGATTCTCACCTGGCTCTCCTGCAGGAGCAAATGCTGGTTCTCCCTGAAGGGCTGGTGGGATTCTCACCTGGGTCTCCTGCAGGTTTAAAGGCTCGTTTTCCTTGCAGGGTTGGTGGGATTCTCACGTGGGTCTCCTGAAGGTGCAGATGCTGTTTCCCTCTGCAGAGCAGGTGGGTTTCTCATATGGGTGTGGGTTTCTCATATGGGTGTCGTGCAGGTGCAGATGCTGGCTCTCCCTGCAGGGCTGAATTTATTCTCACCTGTGTCTCCTTCAGGTTCAGAAGCTGGTTCTCCCTGCAGGGCTGGCGGGATGCTCACCTGGGCCTAATGCAGGTGCAGGAGGTGGTTCTCCCTGTAGGGCTGGTGTGATTCTCACCTGGGTCTCTTGCAGCTTCAGATGCTGCATCTCCCTGCAGGGCTGGTGGGATTCTCACCTGCATCTCCTGCAGGTGCAGATGCTGGTTCTCCCTGCAGGGCTGGGGGGATTCTCACCTGCATCTCCTGCAGGTGCTGATGCTGTTTCTCTCTGCAGGGCTGTTGGGATTCTCACCTGGGTCTCGTGCAGGTGCAGATGCTGGTTGTCCCTGCAGGGCTGGTGGGATTCTCACCTGGGTCTCCTGAAGGTACAGATGCTTGTTGTCCCTTCAGGGCTGTTGGTATTCTCTCCTGGGTCTCTCTTGTCCGTGCAGATGCTGGATCTCCCTGCAGGGCTGGTTGGATTCTCACGTGGGTCTCCTGAAGGTACAAATGCTGTATCTCTCTGCACGGGCGGTGGGATTCTCACCTGGGTCTCCTGCAGGTGCAGGTGCCGGTTCTCCGTGGAGGGCAGGTGGGATTCTCACCTGGGTGTCCTGCAGGTGCAGTTGCTGGTTCTTTGTGCAGGGCTCGTGTGATTCTCACCTGGGTCTCCAGCAGGTGCAGATGGTGCTTCTCCCCGCACAGCTGTTGGGATTTTCATCTGGGTCTACTGCGTTTGCAGATGCTGGATCTCCCTGCAGGGCTGGTGGGATTCTCCCCTGGGTCTCCTGCAGGTGCAGATGCTGGATCTCTCTTCAGCGCTGGTGCTGTTCTCACTTGGGTGTCCTGCAGGAGCAGATGCTGGTTCTCCCTGCAGGGCTGGTGGGATTGTCACCTGGGTCTCCTGCAGGTGCAGATGCTGGATCTCTCTTCAGCGCTGGTGGTATTCTCACCTGGGAGTCCTGCAGAGCTGGTGGGATTCTCACCTGGGCCCTCTGCAGGTGCAGATGCTAGTTTTCCTTGCACGGCTGTTGGGATATTCAACTGGGTTCCCTGCAGGTGCAAGTGCAGGTTCTCCCAGTAGGGCTGGTGGGATTCTCACCTGGGTCTATCCTGTGGGTGCAGATGCTGGATCTCCCTGCAGGGCTGGTGGGATTCTCACCTGGGTCTCTTGCAGGTGCCGATGCTGGATCTCTCCTCAGCGCTGGTGGTATTCTCACCTGGGTGTCCTTCAGGTGGAGATGCTCGTTCTCCCTGCAGGGCTGGTGGGATTGTCACCTGGGTCTCCTGAAGGTACAGATGCTGGTTTTCCCTGCAGGGCTGGTGGGATTGTCACCTGGGTCTCCTGCAGGTGCAGATGCTGGATCTCTCTTCAGCGCTGGTGGTATCCTCACAGGGGTGTCCTGCAGGTGCAGATGCTGGTTCTCCCTGCAGGGCTGGTGGGATTGTCACCTGGGCCCTCTGCAGGTTCAGATGCTGGTTTTCCTTGCACGGCTGTTGGGATTGTCACCTGGTTCCCCTGCAGGTGCAAATGCAGGTTCTCCCAGTAGGGCTGGTGGGATTCTCACCTCGGTCTGTCCTGTGGGTGCAGATGCTAGATCTCACTGCAAGGCTGAATTAATTCTCACCTGTGTCTCCTTCAGGTTCAGAAGCTGGTTCTCTCTGCAGGGCTGGTGGTATACTCACCTGGGTCTCCTGCAGGTGCATATGCTGGTTCTCTCTGCAGGGCTGGTGGTATACTCAACTGGGTCTCCTGCAGGTGCAGATGCTGGTTCTCTCTGCAGGGCTGTTGGGATTCTCACCTGGGTCTCCTGCAGGTGCATAAGTTGGTTTTCCTGCAGGGTTGTTGGGTTTCTCACCTGGGTCTCCTGCAGGTGCAGATGCTTGATCTACCTGCAGGGTTGATGGTATTGTCACCTGGTCTTCTGCAGTGGCAGATGTTGGTTCTCCCTGCATGGCTGGTTGTACTCTCACCTGGCTCTCCTGCAGGAGCAAATGCTGGTTCTCCCTGAAGGGCTGGTGTGATTCTCACCTGGGTCTCTTGCAGCTTCAGATGCTGGATCTCCCTGCAGGGCTGGTGGGATTCTCACCTGCGTCTCCTGCAGGTGCAAATGCTGGTTCTCCCTGCAGGGCTGGGGGGATTCTCACCTGCGTCTCCTGCAGGTGCTGATGCTGTTTCTCTCTGCAGGGCTGTTGGGATTCTCAACTGGGTCTCGTGCAGGTGCCGATGCTGGATATCTCTGCAGCGCTGGTGGGATTCTCACCTGGATCTCCTGAAGGTGCAGATGCTGGTTGTCCCTGCAGGGCTGGTGGGATTCTCACCTGGGCCTCCTACAGGTGCAGGTGCTGGTTCTCTGTGCAGGGCTGGTGGGATTCTCACCTGGGTCTCCTGCAGGTGCAGATGGTGGTTCTCCCTGAACAGCTGTTGGGATTGTCATCTGGGTATACTGCATGTGCAGATGCTGGATCTCCCTGCAGGGCTGTTGGGATTCTCACCTGGGTGTCCTGCAGGTGCAGTTGCTGGTTCTTTGTGCAGGGCTCGTGTGATTCTCACCTGGGTCTCCAGCAGGTGCAGATGGTGCTTCTCCCCGCACAGCTGTTGGGATTTTCATCTGGGTCTACTGCGTTTGCAGATGCTGGATCTCCCTGCAGGGCTGGTGGGATTCTCCCCTGGGTCTCCTGCAGGTGCAGATGCTGGATCTCTCTTCAGCGCTGGTGCTGTTCTCACTTGGGTGTCCTGCAGGAGCAGATGCTGGTTCTCCCTGCTGGGCTGGTGGGATTGTCACCTGGGTCTCCTGCAGGTGCAGATGCTGGATCTCTCTTCAGCGCTGGTGGTATTCTCACCTGGGAGTCCTGCAGAGCTGGTGGGATTCTCACCTGGGCCCTCTGCAGGTGCAGATGCTGGTTTTCCTTGCACGGCTGTTGGGATATTCAACTGGGTTCCCTGCAGGTGCAAGTGCAGGTTCTCCCAGTAGGGCTGGTGGGATTCTCACCTGGGTCTATCCTGTGGGTGCAGATGCTGGATCTCCCTGCAGGGCTGGTGGGATTCTCACCTGGGTCTCTTGCAGGTGCCGATGCTGGATCTCTCCTCAGCGCTGGTGGTATTCTCACCTGGGTGTCCTTCAGGTGGAGATGCTCGTTCTCCCTGCAGGGCTGGTGGGATTGTCACCTGGGTCTCCTGAAGGTACAGATGCTGGTTCTCCCTGCAGGGCTGGTGGGATTTTCACCTAGGTCTCCTGCAGGTGCAGATGCTGGATCTCTCTTCAGCGCTGGTGGTATCCTCACAGGGGTGTCCTGCAGGTGCAGATGCTGGTTCTCCCTGCAGGGCTGGTGGGATTGTCACGTGGGCCCTCTGCAGGTTCAGATGCTGGTTTTCCTTGCACGGCTGTTGGGATTGTCACCTGGTTCCCCTGCAGGTGCAAATGCAGGTTCTCCCAGTAGGGCTGGTGGGATTCTCACCTCGGTCTGTCCTGTGGGTGCAGATGCTAGATCTCACTGCAAGGCTGAATTAATTCTCACCTGTGTCTCCTTCAGGTTCAGAAGCTGGTTCTCTCTGCAGGGCTGGTGGTATACTCACCTGGGTCTCCTGCAGGTGCATATGCTGGTTCTCTCTGCAGGGCTGGTGGTATACTCAACTGGGTCTCCTGCAGGTGCAGATGCTGGTTCTCTCTGCAGGGCTGTTGGGATTCTCACCTGGGTCTCCTGCAGGTGCCTAAGTTGGTTTTCCTGCAGGGTTGTTGGGTTTCTCACCTGGGTCTCCTGCAGGTGCAGATGCTTGATCTACCTGCAGGGTTGATGGTATTGTCACCTGGTCTTCTGCAGTGGCAGATGTTGGTTCTCCCTGCATGGCTGGTTGGATTCTCACCTGGCTCTCCTGCAGGAGCAAATGCTGGTTCTCCCTGAAGGGCTGGTGTGATTCTCACCTGGGTCTCTTGCAGCTTCAGATGCTGGATCTCCCTGCAGGGCTGGTGGGATTCTCACCTGCGTCTCCTGCAGGTGCAGATGCTGGTTCTCCCTGCAGGGCTGAGGGGATTCTCACCTGCGTCTCCTGCAGGTGCTGATGCTGTTTCTCTCTGCAGGGCTGTTGGGATTCTCAACTGGGTCTCGTGCAGGTGCCGATGCTGGATATCTCTGCAGCGCTGGTGGGATTCTCACCTGGATCTCCTGAAGGTGCAGATGCTGGTTGTCCCTGCAGGGCTGGTGGGATTCTCACCTGGGCCTCCTACAGGTGCAGGTGCTGGTTCTCTGTGCAGGGCTGGTGGGATTCTCATCTGGGTCTCCTGCAGGTGCAGATGGTGGTTCTCCCTGAACAGCTGTTGGGATTGTCATCTGGGTATACTGCATGTGCAGATGCTGGATCTCCCTGCAGGGCTGTTGGGATTCTCACCTGGGTGTCCTGCAGGTGCAGATGCTGGTTCTCCCTGCAGGGCTGGTGGGATTGTCACCTGGGTCTCCTGCAGGTGCAGATGCTGGTTCTCTGTTCAGAGCTGGTGGTATTCTCACCTGGGTATCCTGCACGTGCAGATGCTGGTTCTTCCTGCAGGGCTTGTGGGATTGTCAACTGGGCCCCCTGCATGTGCAGATGCTGGTTTTCCTTGCCCAGCTGTTGGGATTCTCACCTGGGTTCCCTGCAGGTGTAAATGCTGTTTCTCCCAGCAGGGCTGGTGGGATTCTCACCAGGGTCTATCCTTTGGGTGCAGATTCTGGTTCTCCCTGCAGGGCTGGTGGGAGTTTCACATGCGTCTCCTGCAGGTGCAGATGCTGGTTCTCTCTGCAGGGCTGTTGGGATTCTCACCTGGGTCTCGTGCAGGTGCAGATGCTGGATATCTCTGCAGTGCTGGTGGGATTCTCACCTGGATCTCCTGAAGGTGCAGATGCTGGTTGTCCCTGTAGGGCTGTTGGGATTCTCACCTGGGTCTCTCTTGTCCGTGCATCTGATGCTGGATCTCCCTGCAGGGCTGGTGGGATTCTCACCTGGGTCTCCTGAAGGTACAGATGCTATTTCTCTCTGCAAGGGCGGTGGGATTCTCACCTGGGTCTCTTGCAGGTGCAGGTGCTGGATCTCTCTTCAGCGCTGGTGGTGTTCTCACCTGGCTGTCCTGCAGGTGCAGATGCTGGTTCTCCATGCATGGCTGGTGGGATTCTCACCTGGGTCTCCTGCCGGTGCAGATGCTGGTTCTCTCTTCAGCGCTCCTGGTATTCTCACCAGGTTGTCCTGCAGGTGCAGATCCTGGTTCTCACTGCAGGGCTGGTGGGATTGTCACCTGGGCCCTCTGCTGGTGCAGATGCTGGTTTTCCTTGCACGGCTCCTGGGATTGTCACCTGCGTTCCCTGTAGGTGCAAATGCAGGTTCTCCCAGTAGGGCTGGTGGGATTCTCACCTGCGTCTATCCTGTGGGTGCAAATGCTGGCTCTCCCTGCATGGCTGGTGGGATTGTCACCTGGGTCTCCTGCAGGAACAGGTGCTGGTTCTCCCTGCAGGGCTGGTGTGATTCTTACCTGGCTCTCTTTCCAGTGCAGATGCTGGTTGTCCCTTCACAGCTGGTGGGATTGTCACCTGGGTCTCCTGCTGGTACAGGTGCTGGTTCTCCCTGCTGGGCTGTTGGGATTCTCACCTGGATCTGCTGCAGGTGCAGATGGTGGTTCTTCGTGCAAGGGTGGTGTTATTCTCACCTGGGTCTCCTGCAGCTGCAGATGATGGATGTCTCTGCAGCGCTGTTGGGATTCTCACCTTGGTCTCCTGCAGGTGCAGACGCTGGATTGCAGGAATGGTGGGATTCTCACCTGTGTCTGCTGAACGTGCTGATGCTGGTTCTCCCTGCAAGGCTTGTCGGATTCTCACCTGCGTGTCCCGAAGGTGCAGATGCTGGATGTTCCTGCAGGGATGATGAGATTCTCATCTGTTTTTCCTGCAGGTGCAGAAGGTGGTTCTCCTGGAGGGCTGGTGGTATTCTTACATGGGTTTCCTGCAGGTGCAGATGCTGGTTCCCTCTGCAGGGCCGTTGAGATTGTCACCTGGGTCTCCTGCAGGTGCAGATGCTTCTTCGCCCTGCAGGGCTGGTGGGATTCTCACCTGGGTTTCCTGCAGTTGTAAATGTTGGATCTCCCTGCAGGGCTGTAGGGATTCTCACCTTGGTGTTCTGCTGGTGCAGATGCTGGTTCTCTCTGCAGGGCTGGTGGTATTCTCACCTGGGTCTCCTGCAGGTGCAGATGCTGGATCTGTCTTCAGCGTTGGTGGTATTCTCACATGGGTTGCCTGCAGGTGCAGATGCTGGTTTTCCTTGCACGGCTGTTGGGATTGTCCCCTGGGTCCCCTGCAGGTGCAAATGCAGGTTCTCCCAGTAGGGCTGGTGTGATTCTCACCTGGGTCTGTCCTGTGGGTGCAGATGCTGGATCTCACTGCAGGGCTGAATTTATTCTCACCTGTGTCTCCTTCAGGTTCAGAAGCTGGTTCTCCCTGCAGGGCTGGCGGGATGCTCACCTGGGCCTCCTGCAGGTGCAGTAGCTGGTTCTTCCTGCAGGGCTCATATGATTCTCACCTGGGTTTCTTGCAGCTTCAGATGCTGGATCTCCCTGCAGGGCTGGTGCGATTCTCACCTGCATCTCCTGCAGGTGCAGATGCTGGATCTCCCTGCAGGGCTGGGGGGATTCTCACCTGCATCTCCTGCAGGTGCTGATGCTGTTTCTCTCTGCAGGGCTGCTGGGATTCTCACCTGGGTCTCTTGCAGGTGCCGATGCTGGATCTCTCCTCAGCGCTGGTGGTATTCTCACCTGGGTGTCCTTCAGGTGGAGATGCTGGTTCTCCCTGCAGGGCTGGTGGGATTGTCACCTGGGTCTCCTGAAGGTACAGATGCTGGTTCTCCCTGCAGGGCTGGTGGGATTTTCACCTAGGTCTCCTGCAGGTGCAGATGCTGGATCTCTCTTCAGCGCTGGTGGTATCCTCACAGGGGTGTCCTGCAGGTGCAGATGCTGGTTCTCCCTGCAGGGCTGGTGGGATTGTCACGTGGGCCCTCTGCAGGTTCAGATGCTGGTTTTCCTTGCACGGCTGTTGGGATTGTCACCTGGTTCCCCTGCAGGTGCAAATGCAGGTTCTCCCAGTAGGGCTGGTGGGATTCTCACCTCGGTCTGTCCTGTGGGTGCAGATGCTAGATCTCACTGCAAGGCTGAATTAATTCTCACCTGTGTCTCCTTCAGGTTCAGAAGCTGGTTCTCTCTGCAGGGCTGGTGGTATACTCACCTGGGTCTCCTGCAGGTGCATATGCTGGTTCTCTCTGCAGGGCTGGTGGTATACTCAACTGGGTCTCCTGCAGGTGCAGATGCTGGTTCTCTCTGCAGGGCTGTTGGGATTCTCACCTGGGTCTCCTGCAGGTGCCTAAGTTGGTTTTCCTGCAGGGTTGTTGGGTTTCTCACCTGGGTCTCCTGCAGGTGCAGATGCTTGATCTACCTGCAGGGTTGATGGTATTGTCACCTGGTCTTCTGCAGTGGCAGATGTTGGTTCTCCCTGCATGGCTGGTTGGATTCTCACCTGGCTCTCCTGCAGGAGCAAATGCTGGTTCTCCCTGAAGGGCTGGTGTGATTCTCACCTGGGTCTCTTGCAGCTTCAGATGCTGGATCTCCCTGCAGGGCTGGTGGGATTCTCACCTGCGTCTCCTGCAGGTGCAGATGCTGGTTCTCCCTGCAGGGCTGAGGGGATTCTCACCTGCGTCTCCTGCAGGTGCTGATGCTGTTTCTCTCTGCAGGGCTGTTGGGATCCTCAACTGGGTCTCGTGCAGGTGCCGATGCTGGATATCTCTGCAGCGCTGGTGGGATTCTCACCTGGATCTCCTGAAGGTGCAGATGCTGGTTGTCCCTGCAGGGCTGGTGGGATTCTCACCTGGGCCTCCTACAGGTGCAGGTGCTGGTTCTCTGTGCAGGGCTGGTGGGATTCTCATCTGGGTCTCCTGCAGGTGCAGATGGTGGTTCTCCCTGAACAGCTGTTGGGATTGTCATCTGGGTATACTGCATGTGCAGATGCTGGATCTCCCTGCAGGGCTGTTGGGATTCTCACCTGGGTGTCCTGCAGGTGCAGATGCTGGTTCTCCCTGCAGGGCTGGTGGGATTGTCACCTGGGTCTCCTGCAGGTGCAGATGCTGGTTCTCTGTTCAGAGCTGGTGGTATTCTCACCTGGGTATCCTGCACGTGCAGATGCTGGTTCTTCCTGCAGGGCTTGTGGGATTGTCAACTGGGCCCCCTGCATGTGCAGATGCTGGTTTTCCTTGCCCAGCTGTTGGGATTCTCACCTGGGTTCCCTGCAGGTGTAAATGCTGTTTCTCCCAGCAGGGCTGGTGGGATTCTCACCAGGGTCTATCCTTTGGGTGCAGATTCTGGTTCTCCCTGCAGGGCTGGTGGGAGTTTCACATGCGTCTCCTGCAGGTGCAGATGCTGGTTCTCTCTGCAGGGCTGGGGGGATTCTCACCTGCGTCTCCTGCAGGTGCTGATGCTGTTTCTCTCTGCAGGGCTGTTGGGATTCTCACCTGGGTCTCGTGCAGGTGCAGATGCTGGATATCTCTGCAGTGCTGGTGGGATTCTCACCTGGATCTCCTGAAGGTGCAGATGCTGGTTGTCCCTGTAGGGCTGTTGGGATTCTCACCTGGGTCTCTCTTGTCCGTGCATCTGATGCTGGATCTCCCTGCAGGGCTGGTGGGATTCTCACCTGGGTCTCCTGAAGGTACAGATGCTATTTCTCTCTGCAAGGGCGGTGGGATTCTCACCTGGGTCTCTTGCAGGTGCAGGTGCTGGATCTCTCTTCAGCGCTGGTGGTGTTCTCACCTGGCTGTCCTGCAGGTGCAGATGCTGGTTCTCCATGCATGGCTGGTGGGATTCTCACCTGGGTCTCCTGCCGGTGCAGATGCTGGTTCTCTCTTCAGCGCTCCTGGTATTCTCACCAGGTTGTCCTGCAGGTGCAGATCCTGGTTCTCACTGCAGGGCTGGTGGGATTGTCACCTGGGCCCTCTGCTGGTGCAGATGCTGGTTTTCCTTGCACGGCTCCTGGGATTGTCACCTGCGTTCCCTGTAGGTGCAAATGCAGGTTCTCCCAGTAGGGCTGGTGGGATTCTCACCTGCGTCTATCCTGTGGGTGCAAATGCTGGCTCTCCCTGCATGGCTGGTGGGATTGTCACCTGGGTCTCCTGCAGGAACAGGTGCTGGTTCTCCCTGCAGGGCTGGTGTGATTCTTACCTGGCTCTCTTTCCAGTGCAGATGCTGGTTGTCCCTTCACAGCTGGTGGGATTGTCACCTGGGTCTCCTGCTGGTACAGGTGCTGGTTCTCCCTGCAGGGCTGTTGGGATTCTCACCTGGATCTGCTGCAGGTGCAGATGGTGGTTCTTCGTGCAAGGGTGGTGTTATTCTCACCTGGGTCTCCTGCAGCTGCAGATGATGGATGTCTCTGCAGCGCTGTTGGGATTCTCACCTTGGTCTCCTGCAGGTGCAGACGCTGGATTGCAGGAATGGTGGGATTCTCACCTGTGTCTGCTGAACGTGCTGATGCTGGTTCTCCCTGCAAGGCTTGTCGGATTCTCACCTGCGTGTCCCGAAGGTGCAGATGCTGGATCTTCCTGCAGGGATGATGAGATTCTCATCTGTTTTTCCTGCAGGTGCAGAAGGTGGTTCTCCTGGAGGGCTGGTGGTATTCTTACATGGGTTTCCTGCAGGTGCAGATGCTGGTTCCCTCTGCAGGGCCGTTGAGATTGTCACCTGGGTCTCCTGCAGGTGCAGATGCTTCTTCGCCCTGCAGGGCTGGTGGGATTCTCACCTGGGTTTCCTGCAGTTGTAAATGTTGGATCTCCCTGCAGGGCTGTAGGGATTCTCACCTTGGTGTTCTGCTGGTGCAGATGCTGGTTCTCTCTGCAGGGCTGGTGGTATTCTCACCTGGGTCTCCTGCAGGTGCAGATGCTGGATCTGTCTTCAGCGTTGGTGGTATTCTCACATGGGTTGCCTGCAGGTGCAGATGCTGGTTTTCCTTGCACGGCTGTTGGGATTGTCCCCTGGGTCCCCTGCAGGTGCAAATGCAGGTTCTCCCAGTAGGGCTGGTGTGATTCTCACCTGGGTCTGTCCTGTGGGTGCAGATGCTGGATCTCACTGCAGGGCTGAATTTATTCTCACCTGTGTCTCCTTCAGGTTCAGAAGCTGGTTCTCCCTGCAGGGCTGGCGGGATGCTCACCTGGGCCTCCTGCAGGTGCAGTAGCTGGTTCTTCCTGCAGGGCTCATATGATTCTCACCTGGGTTTCTTGCAGCTTCAGATGCTGGATCTCCCTGCAGGGCTGGTGCGATTCTCACCTGCATCTCCTGCAGGTGCAGATGCTGGATCTCCCTGCAGGGCTGGGGGGATTCTCACCTGCATCTCCTGCAGGTGCTGATGCTGTTTCTCTCTGCAGGGCTGCTGGGATTCTCAACTGGGTCTCGTGCAGGTGCAGATGGTGGATATCTCGCAGCGCTGGTGGGATTCTCACCTGGATCTCCTGAAGGTGCAGATGCTGGTTATCTCTGCAAGGGCGGTGGGATTCTCACCTGGGTCTCCTGCAGGTGCAGATGCTGGATCTCTCTTCAGCGCTGGTGGTATTCTCACCTGGGAGTCCTGCAGAGCTGGTGGGATTCTCACCTGGGCCCTCTGCAGGTGCAGATGCTGGTTTTCCTTGCACGGCTGTTGGGATATTCAACTGGGTTCCCTGCAGGTGCAAGTGCAGGTTCTCCCAGTAGGGCTGGTGGGATTCTCACCTGGGTCTATCCTGTGGGTGCAGATGCTGGATCTCCCTGCAGGGCTGGTGGGATTCTCACCTGGGTCTCTTGCAGGTGCCGATGCTGGATCTCTCCTCAGCGCTGGTGGTATTCTCACCTGGGTCTCCTTCAGTTGGAGATGCTCGTTCTCCCTGCAGGGCTGGTGGGATTGTCACCTGGGTCTCCTGAAGGTACAGATGCTGGTTCTCCCTGCAGGGCTGGTGGGATTGTCACCTGGGTCTCCTGCAGGTGCAGATGGTGGATCTCTCTTCAGCGCTGGTGGTATCCTCACAGGGGTGTCCTGCAGGTGCAGATGCTGGTTCTCCCTGCAGGGCTGGTGGGATTGTCACCTGGGCCCTCTGCAGGTTCAGATGCTGGTTTTCCTTGCACGGCTGTTGGGATTGTCACCTGGTTCCCCTGCAGGTGCAAATGCAGGTTCTCCCAGTAGGGCTGGTGGGATTCTCACCTGCGTCTATCCTGTGGGTGCAGATGCTGGATCTCCCTGCAGGGCTGGTGTGATTCTTACCTGGCTCTCTTTCCAGTGCAGATGCTGGTTCTCCCTTCACAGCTGGTGGGATTGTCACCTGGGTCTCCTGCTGGTACAGGTGCTGGTTCTCCCTGCAGGGCTGTTGGGATTCTCACCTGGGTCTCTCCTGTAGGTGCCAGTGCTGGTTATCCATGCAGGGCTGTTGGGATTCTCACCTGGTTCTCCTGCAGGTCCAAATGCTGGTTCTCCATGCAGGGCTGGTGGGATTCTCACCTGGGTCTGCTGCAGGTGCAGATGATGGTTCTCCCTGCAGGGCTGGTGGGATTCTCACCTGCGTCTCCTGCAGGTGCAGATGATGGTTCTCCCTGCAGGGCTGTTGGGATTGTCAACTGGGTCTCGTGCAGGTGCCGATGCTGGATATCTCTGCAGCGCTGGTGGGATTCTCACCTGGATCTCCTGAAGGTGCAGATGCTGGTTGTCCCTGCCGGCCTGGTGGGATTCTCACCTGGGCCTCCTGCCAGTGCAGGTGCTGGTTCTCTGTGCAGGGCTGGTGGGATTCTCACCTGGGTCTCCTGCAGGTGCAGATGGTGCTTCTCCCTGAACAGCTGTTGGGATTGTCATGTGGGTATACTGCATGTGCAGATGCTGGATCTCCCTGCAGGGCTGTTGGGATTCTCACCTGGGTGTCCTGCAGGGGCAGATGCTGGTTCTCCCTGCAGGGCTGGTGGGATTGTCACCTGGGTCTCCTGCAGGTGCAGATGCTGGATCTCTCTTCAGCGTTGGTGGTATTCTCACATGGGTGGCCTGCAGGTGCAGATGCTGGTTCTCCCTGCAGGGCTGGTGGGATTGTCACCTGGGCCCTCTGCAGGTGCAGATGCTGGTTTTCCTTGCACAGCTGTTGGGATTGTCTCCTGGGTCCCCTGCAGGTGCAAATGCAGGTTCTCCCAGTAGGGCTGGTGCGATTCTCACCTGGGTCTATCCTGTGGGTGCAGATGCTGGATCTCACTGCAGGGCTGAATTTATTCTCACCTGTGTCTCCTTCAGGTTCAGAAGCTGGTTCTCCCTGCAGGGCTGGCGGGATGCTCACCTGGGCCTCCTGCAGGTGCAGTAGCTGGTTCTTCCTGCAGGGCTCGTGTGATTCTCACCTGGGTTTCTTGCAGCTTCAGATGCTGGATCTCCCTGCAGGGCTGGTGGGATTCTCACCTGCATCTCCTGCAGGTGCAGATGCTGGATCTCCCTGCAGGGCTGGGGGGATTCTCACCTGCGTCTCCTGCAGGTGCTGATGCTGTTTCTCTCTGCAGGGCTGCTGGGATTCTCAACTGGGTCTCGTGCAGGTGCAGATGCTGGATATCTCGCAGCGCTGGTGGGATTCTCACCTGGATCTCCTGAAGGTGCAGATGCTGGTTCTCTCTGCAAGGGCGGTGGGATTCTCACCTGGGTCTCCTGCAGGTGCAGATGGTGGTTCTCCGTGCACAGCTGTTGGGATTGTCATCTGGGTCTACTGCATGTGCAGATGCTGGATCTCCCTGCAGGGCTGGTGGGATTCTTACCTGGCTCTCTTTCCAGTGCAGATGCTGGTTCTCCCTGCATGGCTGGTGGGATTGTCACCTGGGTCTCCTGCAGGTACAGGTGCTGGTTCTCCCTGCATGGCTGGTGGGATTGTCACCTGGGTCTCCTGCAGGTACAGGTGCTGGTTCTCTCTGCAGGGCTGGTGGGATTCTCACGTGGGTCTCTTGAAGGTCCAGATGCTGTTTCCCCCTGCAGAGCAGGTTGGTGTCTCATATAGGTGTCATGCCGGTGCAGATGCTGGCTCTCCCTGCAGGGCTGTTGGGATGCTCACCTGGGCCTCCTGCAGGTGCAGTAGGTGCTTCTCCATGCAGGGCTGTTGGGAGTCTCACCTGGTCCTCCTGCAGGTGGAGTTGCTCGTTCTCCCTGCAGGCCTGGTAGGATTGTCACCTGGGTCTCCTGAAGGTACAGATGCTGGTTCTCCGTGCAGGGCTGTTGGGATTCTCACCTGGGTCTGCTGCAGGTGCAGATGGTGGTTTGTTGTGCAAGGGAGGTCGGATTCTCACCTGGGTCTCCTGCAGCTGCAGATAATGGATGTCTCTCCAGCGCTGTTGGGATTCTCCCATGGGTCTCCTGAATGTGCCGATGCTGGTTCTCCCAGCAAGGCTTGTCAGAGTCTCACCTGGGTCTCCCGAAGGTGCAGATGCTGGATCTTCCTGCAGGAATGGTAAGATTCTCATCTGTTTTTCCTGGAGGTGCAGAAGCTGGTTCCTTCTGCAGTACCGTTGGGATTGTCACCTGGGTCTCCTGCAGGTACAGATGCTTGTTCCCCATGCAGGGCTGGTGGGATTCTCACCTGGGTCTCCTGCAGGTGCAAAGGCTGGATGTACCTGCAGGGCTGTAGGGATTCTCACCTTGGTGTTCTGCCGGTGCAGATGCTGGTTCTCTCTGCAGGGCTGGTGGGATTCTAACCTGGGTCTCCTGCAGGTGCATTAGTTGGTTTTCCTGCAGGGTTGGTGGGTTTCTCACCTGGGTCTTCTGCAGGTGCAGATGCTTGATGTACCTGCAGGGTTGATGGTATTGTCACCTGGTTTTCTGCAGCGGCAGATGTTGGTTCTCCCTGCAGGGCTGGTGGGAATCTCACCTGGGTGTCCTGCAGGTGCAGATGCTGTATCTCCCTGCAGGGCTGGTGGGATTCTCACCTGGCTCTCCTGTAGGTGCAGATGCTGGTTCTCCCTGCAGGGCTGTGGGGATTCTCACCTGAGTGTCCTGCAGGTGCTGCTGCTGTTTCTCTCTGCAGGGCTGTTGGGATTGTCATCTGGGTCTCCTTCAGGGGCATATGCTGGATCTCTCTTCAGCGTTGGTGGTGTTCTCACCTGGGTGTCCTGCAGGTGCAGATGGTGGTTCTCCCTGCAGGGCTGGTGGGATTGTCACCTGGGTCTCCTGCAGGTGCAGATGCTGGTTCTTCCTGCAGGGCTGGTGGGATTGTCAACTGGGCCCCCTGCATGTGCAGATGCTGGTTTTCCTTGCCCAGCTGTTGGGATTCTCACCTGGGTCCCCTGCAGGTGTAAATGCTGTTTCTCCCAGCAGGGCTGGTGGGATTCTCACCAGGGTCTATCCTTTGGGTGCAGATTCTGGTTCTCCCTGCAGGGCTGGTGGGATTCTCACCTGGGACTCCTGCAGTTGCAGAAGCTGGTTCTCCCTGCAGGCCTGGTGGGATTCTCGCAAGGGTCTCCTGCAGGTGCCGATGCTTTTTGTCCCTGCAGGGCTGGTGGAATTCTCACATGGGTCTCCTGCAGGTGCAGATGCTGGTTCTCCCTGCAGGGCTGTTGGGATTCTTACCTGGCTCTCTTTCCAGTGCAGATGCAGGTTCTCCCTACACGGCTGGTGGATAGTCACTTGGGTCTCCTGCAGGTGCAGAAGCTGGTTCTCCTGGAGGGCTGGTGGTGTTGTCACCAGGGTTTCCTGCAGGTGCAGATGCTGGTTCCATCTGTAGGGCCGTTGGGATTGTCACCTGGCTCTCCTGCAGGTGCATAAGTTGGTTTTCCTGCAGGGTTGGTGGGTTTCTCACCTGGGTCTCCTTCAGGTGCAGATGCTTGATCTACCTGCAGGGTGGATGGTATTGTCACCTGGTCTTCTACAGCGGCAGATGTTGGTTCTCCCTGCAGGGCTGGTGGGAATCTCACCTGGGTGTCCTGCAGGTGCAGATGCTGTATCTCCTTGAAGGGCTGGTGGGATTCTCACCTGGCTCTCCTGCAGGAGCAAATGCTGGTTCTCCCTGAAGGGCTGGTGGGATTCTCACCTGGGTCTCCTGCAGGTTTAAAGGCTCGTTTTCCTTGCAGGGTTGGTGGGATTCTCACGTGGGTCTCCTGAAGGTGCAGATGCTGTTTCCCTCTGCAGAGCAGGTGGGTTTCTCATATGGGTGTGGGTTTCTCATATGGGTGTCGTGCAGGTGCAGATGCTGGCTCTCCCTGCAGGGCTGAATTTATTCTCACCTGTGTCTCCTTCAGGTTCAGAAGCTGGTTCTCCCTGCAGGGCTGGCGGGATGCTCACCTGGGCCTAATGCAGGTGCAGGAGGTGGTTCTCCCTGTAGGGCTGGTGTGATTCTCACCTGGGTCTCTTGCAGCTTCAGATGCTGCATCTCCCTGCAGGGCTGGTGGGATTCTCACCTGCATCTCCTGCAGGTGCAGATGCTGGTTCTCCCTGCAGGGCTGGGGGGATTCTCACCTGCATCTCCTGCAGGTGCTGATGCTGTTTCTCTCTGCAGGGCTGTTGGGATTCTCACCTGGGTCTCGTGCAGGTGCAGATGCTGGTTGTCCCTTCAGGGCTGGTGGGATTCTCACCTGGGTCTCCTGAAGGTACAGATGCTTGTTGTCCCTTCAGGGCTGTTGGTATTCTCTCCTGGGTCTCTCTTGTCCGTGCAGATGCTGGATCTGCCTGCAGGGCTGGTTGGATTCTCACCTGGGTCTCCTGAAGGTACAAATGCTGTATCTCTCTGCACGGGCGGTGGGATTCTCACCTGGGTCTCCTGCAGGTGCAGGTGCCGGTTCTCCGTGGAGGGCAGGTGGGATTCTCACCTGGGTGTCCTGCAGGTGCAGTTGCTGGTTCTTTGTGCAGGGCTCGTGTGATTCTCACCTGGGTCTCCAGCAGGTGCAGATGGTGCTTCTCCCCGCACAGCTGTTGGGATTTTCATCTGGGTCTACTGCGTTTGCAGATGCTGGATCTCCCTGCAGGGCTGGTGGGATTCTCCCCTGGGTCTCCTGCAGGTGCAGATGCTGGATCTCTCTTCAGCGCTGGTGCTGTTCTCACTTGGGTGTCCTGCAGGAGCAGATGCTGGTTCTCCCTGCAGGGCTGGTGGGATTGTCACCTGGGTCTCCTGCAGGTGCAGATGCTGGATCTCTCTTCAGCGCTGGTGGTATTCTCACCTGGGAGTCCTGCAGAGCTGGTGGGATTCTCACCTGGGCCCTCTGCAGGTGCAGATGCTGGTTTTCCTTGCACGGCTGTTGGGATATTCAACTGGGTTCCCTGCAGGTGCAAGTGCAGGTTCTCCCAGTAGGGCTGGTGGGATTCTCACCTGGGTCTATCCTGTGGGTGCAGATGCTGGATCTCCCTGCAGGGCTGGTGGGATTCTCACCTGGGTCTCTTGCAGGTGCCGATGCTGGATCTCTCCTCAGCGCTGGTGGTATTCTCACCTGGGTGTCCTTCAGGTGGAGATGCTGGTTCTCCCTGCAGGGCTGGTGGGATTGTCACCTGGGTCTCCTGCAGGTGCAGATGCTGGATCTCTCTTCAGCGCTGGTGGTATCCTCACAGGGGTGTCCTGCAGGTGCAGATGCTGGTTCTCCCTGCAGGGCTGGTGGGATTGTCACCTGGGCCCTCTGCAGGTTCAGATGCTGGTTTTCCTTGCACGGCTGTTGGGATTGTCACCTGGTTCCCCTGCAGGTGCAAATGCAGGTTCTCCCAGTAGGGCTGGTGGGATTCTCACCTCGGTCTGTCCTGTGGGTGCAGATGCTAGATCTCACTGCAAGGCTGAATTTATTCTCACCTGTGTCTCCTTCAGGTTCAGAAGCTGGTTCTCCCTGCAGGGCTGGTGGGATTCTCACCTGGGTCTCCGGCAGGTGCAAATGCTGGATCTACCTGCAGGGCTGTAGGGATTCTCACCTTGGTGTTCTGCCGGTGCAGATGCTGGTTCTCTCTGCAGGGCTGTTGGGATTCTAACCTGGGTCTCCTGCAGGTGCATTAGTTGGTTTTCCTGCAGGGTTGGTGGGTTTCTCACCTGGGTCTTCTGCAGGTGCAGATTCTTGATGTACCTGCAGGGTTGATGGTATTGTCACCTGGTTGTCTGCAGCGGCAGATGTTGGTTCTCCCTGTAGGGCTGGTGGGAATCTCACCTGGGTGTCCTGCAGGTGCAGATGCTGTATCTCCCTGCAGGGCTGGTGGGATTCTCACCTGGGTCTCCTGAAGGTACAGATGCTATTTCTCTCTGCAAAGACGGTGGGATTCTCACCTGGGTCTCCTGCAGGTGCAGGTGCTGGATCTCTCTTCAGCACTGGTGGTGTTCTCACCTGGCTGTGCTGAAGGTGCAGATGCTGGTTCTCCATGCATGGCTGGTGGGATTCTCACCTGGGTCTCCTGCCGGTGCAGATGCTGGATCTCTCTTCAGCGCTCGTGGTATTCTCACCAGGGTGTCCTGCAGGTGCAGATGCTGGTTCTCACTGCAGGGCTGGTGGGATTGTCACCTGGGCCCTCTGCTGGTGCAGATGCTGCTTTTCCTTGCACGGCTCCTGGGATTGTCACCTGCGTTCCCTGTAGGTGCAAATGCAGGTTCTTCCAGTAGCGCTGGTGGGATTCTCACCTGCGTCTATCCTGTGGGTGCAGATGCTGGATCTCCCTGCATGGCTGGTGGGATCGTCACCTGGGTCTCCTGCAGGAACAGGTGCTGGTTCTCTCTGCAGGGCTGGTGTGATTCTTACCTGGCTCTCTTTCCAGTGCAGATGCTGGTTCTCCCTTCACAGCTGGTGGGATTGTCACCTGGGTCTCCTGCTGGTACAGGTGCTGGTTCTCCCTGCAGGGCTGTTGGGATTCTCACCTGGGTCTTTCTTGTAGGTGCCAGTGCTGGTTATCCATGCAGGGCTGTTGGGATTCTCACCTGGGTCTCCTGCAAGTCCAAATGCTGGTTCTCCATGCAGGGCTGGTGGGATTCTCACCTGGGTCTGCTGCAGGTCCAAATGCTGGTTCTCCATGCAGAGCTGGTGGGATTCTCACCTGGGTCTGCTGCAGGTGCAGATGATGGTTCTTCGTGCAAGGGTGGTGGTATTCTCACCTGGGTCTCCTGCAGCTGCAGATGATGGATGTCTCTGCAGTGCTGTTGGGATTCTCACCTTGGTCTCCTGCAGGTGCAGACGCTAGATTGCAGGAATGGTGGGATTCTCACCTGTGTCTCCTGAACGTGCCGATGCTGGTTCTCCCTGCAAGGCTTTTCGGATTCTCGCCTCGGTGTCCCGAAGGTGCAAATGCTGGATCTTCCTGCAGGGATGGTGAGATTCTCATCTGTTTTTCCTGCAGGTGCAGAAGCTGGTTCTCCTGGAGGGCTGGTGGTATTCTCAGCTGGATTTCCTGCAGGTGCAGATGCTGGTTCCCTCTGCATGGCCGTTGGGATTGTCACCTGGGTCTCTTGCAGGTGCAGAGGCTTGTTCCCCCTTCAGGGCTAGTGGGATTCTCACCTGGGTCTCCTCCAGGTTCATTAGTTGGTTTTCCTGCAGGGTTGGTGGGTTTCTCACCGGGTCTCCTGCAGGTGCAGATGCTTCATCTACCTGCATGGTGGATGGTATTGTCACCTGGTCTTCTGCAGTGGCAGATGTTGCTTCTCCCTGAAGGGCTGGTGGGACTCTCACCTGGGTGTCCTGCAGGTGCAGATGCTGTATCTCCCTGCAGGGCTGGTGGGATTCTCACCTGGCTCTCCTGCAGGAGCAAATGCTGGTTCTCCCTGAAGGGCTGGTGGGATTCTCACCTGGGTCTCCTGCAGGTTTAAAGGCTCGTTTTCCTTGCAGGGTTGGTGCGATTCTCACGTGGGTCTCCTGAAGATGCAGATGCTGTTTCCCTCTGCAGAGCAGGTGGGTTTCTCATATGGGTGTCGTGCAGGTGCAGATGCTGGGTCTCCCTGCAGGGCTGAGTTCATTCTCACCTGTGTCTCCTTCAGGTTCAGAAGCTGGTTCTCCCTGCAGGGCTGGCGGGATGCTCACCTGGGCCTCCTGCAGGTGCAGTAGGTGGTTCTCCTTGCAGGGCTGGTGTGATTCTCACCTGGGTCTCTTGCAGCTTCAGATGCTGCATCTCCCTGCAGGACTGGTGGGATTCTCACCTGCGTCTCCTGCAGGTGCAGATGCTGGTTCTCTCTGCAAGGGCGGTGGGATTCTCACCTGGGTCTCCTGCAGGTGCAGGTGCTGGTTCTCCGTGCACGGCTGGTGGGATTCTCACCTGGGTCTCCTGAAGAAACAGATGCTGGTTCTCTCTTCAGGGGCGGTGGGATTCTCACCTGGGTGTCCTGCAGGTGAAGGTGCTGGTTCTCCAAGCACGGCTGGTGGGATTCTCACCTGGGTCTCCTGCAGGTGCAGATGCTGGTTCTCCATGCAGGGCTGGTGGGATGCACACCTGGGTCTCCTGCAGGTGCAGATGCTGGTTCTCTGTGCAGGGCTCGTGGGATTCTCACCTGGGTCTCCTGCAGGTGCAGATGCTGGTTTTCCTTGCACGGCTGTTGGGATATTCAACTGGGTTCCCTGCAGGTGCAAGTGCAGGTTCTCCCAGTAGGGCTGGTGGAATTCTCACCTGGGTCTATCCTGTGGATTCAGATGCTGGATCTCCCTGCAGGGCTGGTGGGATTCTTAGTTGGCTCTTTTTCCAGTGCAGATGCTGGTTCTCCCTGCATGGCTGGTGGGATTGTCACCTGGGTCTCCTGCAGGTACAGGTGCTGGATCTCCCTGCAGGGCTGGTGGGATTCTTAGTTGGCTCTTTTTCCAGTGCAGATGCTGGTTCTCCCTGCAGGGCTGGTGGGATTCTCACCTTGGACTCCTGCAGGTGCAGATGCTGGTTGTCCCTGCAGGGCTGGTGGGATTCTCACAAGGGTCTGCTGCAGGTGCAGATGCTTGTTTTCCCTGCAGGGCTGTTGGAATTCTCACGTGGGTCTGCTGCAGGTGCAGACGCTGGTTCTCCCTGCCGGGCTGGTGGGATTCTTACCTGGCTGTCTTTCCAGTGCAGTTGCTGGTTCTCCCTGCACGGCTGGTGGGATAGTCACCTGGGTCTCTTGCAGGTACAGGTGCTGGTTCTCCCTGCAGGGCTGTTGGGATTCTCACCTGGGTCTCTCTTGTAGGTTCAGATGTTGGTTATCTGTGCAGCTGTCTTGGGATTCTCACCTGGGTCTCCTACAGGTCCAAATGCTGGTTCTCTGTGAAGGGCTGGTGGGATTTTCACCTGGGTCTCCTGCAGGTGCAGATGGTGGTTTTTCGTGCAAGGGTGGTGGTATTCTCACCTGGGTCTCCTGCAGCTGCAGATGATGGATGTCTCTGCAGCGCTGTTGGGATTCTCACCTTGGTCTCCTGCAGGTGCAGACGCTGGAATGCAGGAATGGTGGGATTCTCACCTGGATCTCCTGCAGGTGTAAATGTTGGATCTCCCTGCAGGGCTGTAGGGATTCTCATCTTGGTGTTCTGCTGGTTCAGATGCTGGTTCTCTCTGCAGGGCTGGTGGTATTCTCACCTGGGTCTCCTGCAGGTGCAGATGCTGGATCTGTCTTCAGCGTTGGTGGTATTCTCACATGGGTGGCCTGCAGGTGCAGATGCTGGTTTTCCTTGCACGGCTGTTGGGATTGTCTCCTGGGTCCCCTGCAGGTGCAAATGCAGGTTCTCCCAGTAGGGCTGGTGCGATTCTCACCTGGGTCTGTCCTGTGTGTGCAGATGCTGGATCTCACTGCAGGGCTGAATTTATTCTCACCTGTGTCTCCTTCAGGTTCAGAAGCTGGTTCTCCCTGCAGGGCTGGCGGGATGCTCACCTGGGCCTCCTGCAGGTGCAGTAGCTGGTTCTTCCTGCAGGGCTCGTGTGATTCTCACCTGGGTTTCTTGCAGCTTCAGATGCTGGATCTCCCTGCAGGGCTGGTGGGATTCTCACCTGCATCTCCTGCAGGTGCAGATGCTGGATCTCCCTGCAGGGCTGGGGGGGATTCTCACCTGCGTCTCCTGCAGGTGCTGATGCTGTTTCTCTCTGCAGGGCTGCTGGGATTCTCAACTGGGTCTCGTGCAGGTGCAGATGCTGGATATCTCGCAGCGCTGGTGGGATTCTCACCTGGATCTCCTGAAGGTGCAGATGCTGGTTCTCTCTGCAAGGGCGGTGGGATTCTCACCTGGGTCTCCTGCAGGTGCAGATGGTGGTTCTCCGTGCACAGCTGTTGGGATTGTCATCTGGGTCTACTGCATGTGCAGATGCTGGATCTCCCTGCAGGGCTGGTGGGATTCTTACCTGGCTCTCTTTCCAGTTCAGATGCTGGTTCTCCCTGCATGGCTGGTGGGATTGTCACCTGGGTCTCCTGCAGGTACAGGTGCTGGTTCTCCCTGCATGGCTGGTGGGATTGTCACCTGGGCCTCCTGCAGGTACAGGTGCTGGTTCTCTCTGCAGGGCTGGTGGGATTCTCACGTGGGTCTCTTGAAGGTCCAGATGCTGTTTCCCCCTGCAGAGCAGGTGGGTTTCTCATATAGGTGTCGTGCCGGTGCAGATGCTGGCTCTCCCTGCAGGGCTGTTGGGATGCTCACCTGGGCCTCCTGCAGGTGCAGTAGGTGCTTCTCCATGCAGGGCTGTTGGGAGTCTCACCTGGTCCTCCTGCAGGTGGAGTTGCTCGTTCTCCCTGCAGGCCTGGTAGGATTGTCACCTGGGTCTCCTGAAGGTACAGATGCTGGTTCTCCGTGCAGGGCTGTTGGGATTCTCACCTGGGTCTGCTGCAGGTGCAGATGGTGGTTTGTTGTGCAAGGGTGGTCGGATTCTCACCTGGGTCTCCTGCAGCTGCAGATAATGGATGTCTCTCCAGCGCTGTTGGGATTCTCCCATGGGTCTCCTGAATGTGCCGATGCTGGTTCTCCCAGCAAGGCTTGTCAGAGTCTCACCTGGGTCTCCCGAAGGTGCAGATGCTGGATCTTCCTGCAGGAATGGTAAGATTCTCATCTGTTTTTCCTGGAGGTGCAGAAGCTGGTTCCCTCTGCAGTGCCGTTGGGATTGTCACCTGGGTCTCCTGCAGGTACAGATGCTTGTTCCCCATGCAGGGCTGGTGGGATTCTCACCTGGGTCTCCTGCAGGTGCAAATGCTGGATCTACCTGCAGGGCTGTAGGGATTCTCACCTTGGTGTCCTGCCGGTGCAGATGCTGGTTCTCTCTGCAGGGCTGGTGGGATTCTAACCTGGGTCTCCTGCAGGTGCATTAGTTGGTTTTCCTGCAGGGTTGGTGGGTTTCTCACCTGGGTCTTCTGCAGGTGCAGATGCTTGATGTACCTGCAGGGTTGATGGTATTGTCACCTGGTTTTCTGCAGCAGCAGATGTTGGTTCTCCCTGCAGGGCTGGTGGGAATCTCACCTGGGTGTCCTGCAGGTGCAGATGCTGTATCTCCCTGCAGGGCTGGTGGGATTCTCACCTGGCTCTCCTGTAGGTGCAGATGCTGGTTCTCCCTGCAGGGCTGTGGGGATTCTCACCTGAGTGTCCTGCAGGTGCTGCTGCTGTTTCTCTCTGCAGGGCTGTTGGGATTGTCATCAGGGTCTCCTTCAGGGGCATATGCTGGATCTCTCTTCAGCGTTGGTGGTGTTCTCACCTGGTTGTCCTGCAGGTGCAGATGGTGGTTCTCCCTGCAGGGCTGGTGGGATTGTCACCTGGGTCTCCTTCAGGTGCAGATGCTGGATCTCTGTTCAGCACTGGTGGTATTCTCACCTGGGTATCCTGCAGGTGCAGATGCTGGTTCTTCCTGCAGGGCTCGTGTGATTCTCACCTGGGTTTCTTGCAGCTTCAGATGCTGGATCTCCCTGCAGGGCTGGTGGGATTCTCACCTGCATCTCCTGCAGGTGCAGATGCTGGATCTCCCTGCAGGGCTGGGGGGATTCTCACCGGCGTCTCCTGCAGGTGCTGATGCTGGATCTCCCTGCAGGGCTGTTGGGATTCTCAACTGGGTCTCGTGCAGGTGCAGATGCTGGATATCTCGCAGCGCTGGTGGGATTCTCACCTGGATCTCCTGAAGTTGCTGATGCTGGTTCTCCCTGCAGGGCTGGTGGGATTCTCACCTGGGTCTCTTGCAGGTGCCGATGCTGGATTTCTCCTCAGCGCTGGTGGTATTCTCACCTGGGTGTCCTTCAGGTGTAGATGCTCGTTCTCCCTGCAGTGCTGATGGTATCCTCACAGGGTTGTCCTGCAGGTGCAGATGCTGGTTCTCCCTGCAGGGCTGGTGGGATTGTCACCTGGGCCCTCTGCAGGTTCAGATGCTGGTTTTCCTTGCACGGCTGTTGGGATTGTCACCTGGTTCCCCTGCAGGTGCAAATGCAGGTTCTCCCAGTAGGGCTGGTGGGATTCTCACCTCGGTCTGTCCTGTGGGTGCAGATGCTAGATCTCACTGCAAGGCTGAATTTATTCTCACCTGTGTCTCCTTCAGGTTCAGAAGCTGGTTCTCCCTGCAGGGCTGGTGGGATTCTCACCTGGGTCTCCGGCAGGTGTAAATGCTGGATCTACCTGCAGGGCTGTAGGGATTCTCTACTTGGTGTTTTGCCGGTGCAGATGCTGGTTCTCTCTGCAGGGCTGGTGGTATACTCACCTGGGTCTCCTGCAGGTGCATATGCTGGTTCTCTCTGCAGGGCTGGTGGTATACTCAACTGGGTCTCCTGCAGGTGCAGATGCTGGTTCTCTCTGCAGGGCTGTTGGGATTCTCACCTGGGTCTCTTGCAGGTGCATAAGTTGGTTTTCCTGCAGGGTTGTTGGGTTTCTCACCTGGGTCTCCTGCAGGTGCAGATGCTTGATCTACCTGCAGGGTTGATGGTATTGTCACCTGGTCTTCTGCAGTGGCAGATGTTGGTTCTCCCTGCATGGCTGGTTGGATTCTCACCTGGCTCTCCTGCAGGAGCAAATGCTGGTTCTCCCTGAAAGGCTGGTGTGATTCTCACCTGGGTCTCTTGCAGCTTCAGATGCTGGATCTCCCTGCAGGGCTGGTGGGATTCTCACCTGCGTCTCCTGCAGGTGCAGATGCTGGTTCTCCCTGCAGGGCTGGGGGGATTCTCACCTGCGTCTCCTGCAGGTGCTGAACCTGTTTCTCTCTGCAGGGCTGTTGGGATTCTCACCTGGGTCTCGTGCAGGTGCAGATGCTGGATATCTCTGCAGCGCTGGTGGGATTCTCACCTGGATCTCGTGAAGGTGTAGATGCTGGTTGTCCCTGTAGGGCTGTTGGGATTCTCACCTGGGTCTCTCTTGTCCGTGCAGATGCTGGATCTCCCTGCAGGGCTGGTGGGATTCTCACCTGGGTCTCCTGAAGGTACAGATGCTATTTCTCTCTGCAAGGGCGGTGGGATTCTCACCTGGGTCTCCTGCAGGTGCAGGTGCTGGATCTCTCTTCAGCGCTGGTGGTGTTCTCACCTGGCTGTCCTGCAGGTGCAGATGCTGGTTCTCCATGCATGGCTGGTGGGATTCTCACCTGGGTCTCCTGCCGGTGCAAATGCTGGTTCTCTCTTCAGCGCTCGTGGTATTCTCACCAGGGTGTCCTGCAGGTGCAGTTGCTGGTTCTCACTACAGGGCTGGGGGGATTCTCACCTGCGTCTCTTGCAGGTGCTGATGCTGTTTCTCTCTGCAGGGCTGTTGGGATTCTCAACTGGGTCTCGTGCAGGTGCAGATGCTGGATATCTCTGCAGCGCTGGTGGGATTCTCACCTGGATCTCCTGAAGGTGCAGATGCTGGTTGTCCCTGCAGGGCTGGTGGGATTCTCACCTGGGCCTCCTGCAGGTGCAGGTGCTGGTTCTCTGTGCAGGGCTGGTGGGATTCTCACCTGGGTCTACTGCAGGTGCAGATGGTGGTTCTCCCTGAACAGCTGTTGGGATTGTCATGTGGGTATACTGCATGTGCAGATGCTGGATCTCCCTGCAGGGCTGTTGGGATTCTCACCTGGGTGTCCTGCAGGGGCAGATGCTGGTTCTCCCTGCAGGGCTGGTGGGATTGTCACCTGGGTCTCCTGCAGGGGCATATGCTGGATCTCTCTTCAGCGTTGGTGGTATTCTCACATGGGTGGCCTGCAGGTGCAGATGCTGGTTCTCCCTGCAGGGCTGGTGGGATTGTCACCTGGGTCTCCTGCAGGTGCAGATGCTGGATCTCTGTTCAGAGCTGGTGGTATTCTCACCTGGGTATCCTGCAGGTGCAGATGCTGGTTCTTCCTGCAGGGCTGGTGGGATTGTCAACTGGGCCCCCTGCATGTGCAGATGCTGGTTTTCCTTGCCCAGCTGTTGGGATTCTCACCTGGGTTCCCTGCAGGTGTAAATGCTGTTTCTCCCAGCAGGGCTGGTGGGATTCTCACCAGGGTCTATCCTTTGGGTGCAGATTCTGGTTCTCCCTGCAGGGCTGGTGGGATTCTCACCTGCGTCTCCTGCAGGTGCAGATGCTGGTTCTCTCTGCAGGGCTGGGGGGATTCTCACCTGGATCTCGTGCAGGTGCAGATGCTGGATATCTCTGCAGCGCTGGTGGGATTCTCACCTGGATCTCCTGAAGGTGCAGATGCTGGTTGTCCCTGTAGGGCTGTTGGGATACTCCCCTGGATCTCTCTTGTCCGTGCAGATGCTGGATCTCCCTGCAGGGCTGGTGGGATTCTCACCTGGGTCTCCTGAAGGTACAGATGCTATTTCTCTCTGCAAGGGCGGTGGGATTCTCACCTGGGTCTCTTGCAGGTGCAGGTGCTGGATCTCTCTTCAGCGCTGGTGGTGTTCTCACCTGGCTGTCCTGCAGGTGCAGATGCTGGTTCTCCATGCATGGCTGGTGGGATTCTCACCTGGGTCTCCTGCCGGTGCAGATGCTGGTTCTCTCTTCAGCGCTCGTGGTATTCTCACCAGGGTGTCCTGCAGGTGCAGATGCTGGTTCTCACTGCAGGGCTGGTGGGATTGTCACCTGGGCCCTCTGCTGGTGCAGATGCTGGTTTTCCTTGCATGGCTCCTGGGATTGTCACCTGCGTTCCCTGTAGGTGCAAATGCATGTTCTCCCAGTTGGGCTGGTGGGATTCTCACCTGCGTCTATCCTGTGGGTGCAGATGCTGGATCTCCCTGCAGGGCTGGTGTGATTCTTACCTGGCTCTCTTTCCAGTGCAGATGCTGGTTCTCCCTTCACAGCTGGTGGGATTGTCACCTGGGTCTCCTGCTTGTACAGGTGCTGGTTCTCCCTGCAGGGCAGTTGGGATTCTCACCTGGGTCTCTCTTGTAGGTCCCAATGCTGGTTATCCATGCAGGGCTGCTGGGATTCTCACCTGCGTCTCCTGCAGGTGCAGATGCTGGTTCTCTCTGCAGGGCTGGGGGTATTCTCACCTGCGTCTCCTGCAGGTGCTGATGCTGTTTCTCTCTGCAGGGCTGTTGGGATTCTCACCTGGGTCTCGTGCAGGTGCAGATGCTGGATATCTCTGCAGCGCTGGTGGGATTCTCACCTGTTTCTCCTGAAGGTGCAGATGCTGGTTCTCCCTGTAGGGCTGTTGGGATTCTCACCTGGGTCTCTCTTGTCCGTGCAGATGCTGGATCTCCCTGCAGGGCTGGTGGGATTCTCACCTGGGTCTCCTGAATGTACAGATGCTATTTCTCTCTGCAAGGGCAGTGGGATTCTCACCTGGGTCTCTTGCAGGTGCAGGTGCTGGATCTCTCTTCAGCGCTGGTGGTGTTCTCACCTGGCTGTCCTGCAGGTGCAGATGCTGGTTCTCCCTGCAGGGCTGGTGGGAATCTCACCTGGGTGTCCTGTAGGTGCAGATGCTGTATCTCCTTGAAGGGCTGGTGGGATTCTCACCTGGGTCTCCTGCAGGTTTAAAGGCTCGTTTTCCTTGCAGGGTTGGTGGGATTCTCACGTGGGTCTCCTGAAGGTGCAGATGCTGTTTCCCTCTGCAGAGCAGGTGGGTTTCTCATATGGTTGTGGGTTTCTCATATGGGTGTCGTGCAGGTGCAGATGCTGGCTCTCCCTGCAGGGCTGAATTTATTCTCACCTGTGTCTCCTTCAGCTTCAGAAGCTGGTTCTCCCTGCAGGGCTGGCGGGATGCTCACCTGGGCATGCTGCAGGTGCAGTAGGTGTTTCTCCCTGTAGGGCTGGTGTGATTCTCACCTGGGTCTCTTGCAGCTTCAGATGCTGCATCTCCCTGCAGGGCTGGTGGGATTCTCCCCTGCGTCTCCTGCAGGTGCAGATGCTGGTTCTCCCTGCAGGGCTGGGGGGATTCTCACCTGCGTCTCCTGCAGGTGCTGATGCTGTTTCTCTCTGCTGGGCTGTTGGGATTCTCACCTGGGTCTCGTGCAGGTGCAGATGCTGGATATCTCTGCAGCGCTGGTGGGATTCTCACCTGGATCTCCTGAAGGTGCAGATGCTGGTTGTCCCTGCATGGCTGGTGGGATTCTCACCTGGGTCTCCTGAAGGTACACATGCTGGTTGTCCCTTCAGGGCTGTTGGGATTCTCTCCTGGGTCTCTCTTCTCCGTGCAGATGCTGGATCTCCCTGAAGGCCTGGTTGGATTCTCACCTGGGTCTCCTGAAGGTATAAATGCTGTTTCTCTCTGCAAGGTCGGTGGGATTCTCACCTGGGTCTCCTGCAGGTGCAGGTGCCGTTTCTCCGTGCAGGGCTGGTGGGATTCTCACCTGGGTGTCCTGCAGGTGCAGTTGCTGGTTCTCTGTGCAGGGCTCGTGTGATTCTCACCTGGTTCTCCAGCAGGTGCAGATGGTGCTTCTCCCCGCACAGCTGTTGGGATTTTCATCTGGGTCTACTGCGTTTCCAGATGCTGGATCTCCCTGCAGGGCTGGTGGGATACTCCCCTGGGTCTCCTGCAGGTGCAGATGCTTTATCTCTCTTCAGCGCTGGTGCTGTTCTCACCTGGGTGTCCTGCAGGAGCAGATGCTGGTTCTCCCTGCAGGGCTGGTGGGATTCTCACCTGGGTCTCCTGCAGATGCAGATGCTGGATCTCTCTTCTGTGCTGGTGGTATTCTCACCTGGGAGTCCTGCAGGTGCAGATGCTGGCTCTCCCTGCAGAGCTGGTGGGATTCTCACCTGGGCCCTCTGCAGGTGCAGATGCTGGTTTTCCTTTGACGGCTGTTGGGATATTCAACTGGCTTCCCTGCAGGTTCAAGTGCAGGTTCTCCCAGTAGGGCTGGTGGGATTCTCACCTGGGTCTATCCTGTGGGTGCAGATGCTGGATCTCCCTGCAGGGCTGGTGGATCTCCCTGCAGGGCTGGTGGGATTCTCACCTGGGTCTCTTGCAGGTGCCGATGCTGGATCTCTCCTCAGTGCTGGTGATATTCTCACATGGGTGTCCTTCAGGTGGAGATGCTCGTTCTCCCTGCAGGGCTGGTGGGATTGTCACCTGGGTCTCCTGAAGGTACAGATGCTGGTTCTCCCTGCAGGGCTGGTGGGATTGTCACCTGGGTCTCCTGCAGGTGCAGATGCTGGATCTCTCTTCAGCGCTGGTGATATCCTCACAGGGGTGTCCTGCAGGTGCAGATGCTGGTTGTCCCTGCAGGGCTGGTGGGATTGTCACCTGGGCCCTCTGCAGTTTCAGATGCTGGTTTTCCTTGCACGGCTGTTGGGATTGTCACCTGGTTCCCCTGCAGGTGCAAATGCAGGTTCTCCCAGTAGGGCTGGTGGGATTCTTACCTCGGTCTGTCCTGTGGGTGCAGATGCTAGATCTCACTGCAAGGCTGAATTTATTCTCACCTGTGTCTCCTTCAGGTTCAGAAGCTGCTTCTCCCTGCAGGGCTGGTAGGATTCTCACCTGGGTCTCCAGCAGGTGTAAATGCTGGATCTACCTGCAGGGCTGTAGGGATTCTCTACTTGGTGTTTTGCCGGTGCAGATGCTGGTTCTCTCTGCAGGGCTGGTGGTATACTCACCTGGGTCTCCTGCAGGTGCATATGCTGGTTCTCTCTGCAGGGCTGGTGGTATACTCAACTGGGTCTCCTGCAGGTGCAGATGCTGGTTCTCTCTGCAGGGCTGTTGGGATTCTCACCTGGGTCTCTTGCAGGTGCATAAGTTGGTTTTCCTGCAGGGTTGTTGGGTTTCTCACCTGGGTCTCCTGCAGGTGCAGATGCTTGATCTAGCTGCAGGGTTGATGGTATTGTCACCTGGTCTTCTGCAGTGGCAGATGTTGGTTCTCCCTGCATGGCTGGTTGGATTCTCACCTGGCTCTCCTGCAGGAGCAAATGCTGGTTCTCCCTGAAGGGCTGGTGTGATTCTCACCTGGGTCTCTTGCAGCTTCAGATGCTGGATCTCCCTGCAGGGCTGGTGGGATTCTCACCTGCGTCTCCTGCAGGTGCAGATGCTGGTTCTCCCTGCAGGCTTTTGGGGGATTCTCACCTGCGTCTCCTGCAGGTGCTGATGCTGCTTCTCTCTGCATGGCTGTTGGGATTCTCACCTGGGTCTCATGCAGGTGCAGATGCTGGATATCTCTGCAGCGCTGTTGGGATTCTCACCTGGATCTCCTGAAGGTGTAGATGCTGGTTGTCCCTGTAGGGCTGTTGGGATTCTCACCTGGGTCTCTCTTGTCCGTGCAGATGCTGCATCTCCCTGCAGGGCTGGTGGGATTCTCACCTGGGTCTCCTGAAGGTACAGATGCTATTTCTCTCTTCAAGGGCGGTGGGATTCTCACCTGGGTCTCCTGCAGGTGCAGGTGCTGGATCTCTCTTCAGCGCTCGTGGTATTCTCACCAGGGTGTCCTGCAGGTGCAGATGCTGGTTCTCCCTGCAGGGCTGGTGGGATTGTCACCTGGGCCCTCTGCAGTTGCAGATGCTGGTTTTCCTTGCATGGCTCCTGGGATTGTCACCTGCGTTCCCTGTAGGTGCAAATTCAGGTTCTCCCAGTAGGGCTGGTGGGATTCTCACCTGCATCTATCCTGTGGGTGCAGATGCTGGATCTCCCTGCAGGGCTGGTGTGATTCTTACCTGGCTCTCTTTCCAGTGCAGATGCTGGTTCTCCCTTCACAGCTGGTCGGATTGTCACTTGGGTCTCCTGCTGGTACAGGTGCTGGTTCTCCCTGCAGGGCTGTTGGGATTCTCACCTGGGTCTCTCTTGTAGGTGCCAATGCTGGTTCTCCCTGCAAGGCTGTTGGGATTCTCACCTGGGTCTCCTGCAGGTCCAAATTCTGGTTCTCCATGCAGGGTTGGTGGGATTCTCACCTGCGTCTGCTGCAGGTGCAGATGATGGTTCTTCGTGCAAGGGTGGTGGTATTCTCACCTGGGTCTCCTGCAGCTGCAGATGATGGATGTCTCTGCAGTGCTGTTGGGATTCTCACCTTGGTCTCCTGCAGGTGCAGACGCTAGATTGCAGGAATGGTGGGATTCTCACCTGTGTCTCCTGAACGTGCCGATGCTGGTTCTCCCTGCAAGGCTTGTCGGATTCTCCCCTCGCTGTCCCGAAGGTGCAGATGCTGGATCTTCCTGCAGGAATGGTGAGATTCTCACCTGGATTTCCTGCATGTGCAGAAGCTGGTTCTCCTGGAGGGCTGGTGGTATTCTCACCTGGATTTCCTGCAGGTGCAGATGCTGGTTCCCTCTGCATGGCCGTTGGGATTGTCACCTGGGACTCCTGCAGGTGCAGAGGCTTGTACCCCCTTCTGGTCTTGTTGGATTCTCACCTGGCTCTCCTTCAGGAGCAAATGCTGGTTCTCCCTGAAAGGCTTGGGGGATCCTCACCTGGGTCTCCTGCAGGTTTAAAGGCTCGTTTTCCTTGCAGTGTTGGTGGGATTCTCACGTGGGTCTCCTGAAGGTGCAGATGCTGTTTCCCTCTGCAGAGCAGGTGGGTTTCTCATATGGGTGTTGTGCAGGTGCAGATGGTGGGTCTCCCTGCAGGGCTGAGTTTATTCTCACCTGTGTCTCCTTCAGGTTCAGAAGCTGGTTCTCCCTGCAGGGCTGGTGGGATGCTCACTTGGGCCTCCTGCAGGTGCAGTAGGTGGTTCTCCCTTTAGGGCTGGTGTGATTCTCACCTGGGTCTCTTGCAGCTTCAGATGCTGCATCTCCCTGCAGGACTGGTGGGATTCTCACCTGCATCTCCTGTAGGTGCAGATGCTGGTTCTCTCTGCAAGGGCGGTGGGATTCTCACCTGGGTCTCCTGCAGGTGCAGGTGCTGGTTCTCCGTGCACGGCTGGTGGGATTCTCACCTGGGTCTCCTGAAGAAACAGATGCTGGTTCTCTCTGCAGGGGCGGTGGGATTCTCACCTGTGTCTCCTGCAGGTGAAGGTGCTGGTTCTCAGTGCATGGCTGTTGGGATTCTCACCTGGGTCTCCTGCAGGTGCAGATGCTGGTTCTCTGTGCAGTGCTCGTGGGATTCTCACCTGGGTGTCCTGCAGGTGCAGATGGTGGTTCTCCCTGCACAGCTGTTGGGATTGTCATCCGGGTCCTCTGCATGTGCAGATTGTGGATCTCCCTGTAGGGCTGGTGGGATTCTCACCTGTTTCTCCTGCAGGTGCAGACGCTGGATTGCAGGAATGGTGGTATTCTCACCTGTGTCTCCTGAACGTGCCGATGCTGGTTCTCCTTGCAAGGCTTGTCGGATTCTCAACTGGGCGTGCCACAGGTGCAGAAGCTGGTTCTCCTGGAGGGCTTGTGGGATTGTCACCTGGGTCTCCTGCAGCTGCAGAGGCTTGTTCCCCCTGCTGGGCTGGTGGGATTCTCACCTGGGTCTCCGGCAGGTGCAAATCCTGGATCTACCTGCAGGGCTGTAGGGATTCTCCCCTTGGTGTTCTGCCGGTGCAGATGCTGGTTCTCTCTGCAGGGCTGGTGGGATTCTCACCTGGGTCTCCTGCAGGTGCATAAGTTGGTTTTCCTGCAGGGTTGTTGGGTTTCTCACCTGGGTCTCCTGCAGGTGCAGATGCTTGATGTACCTGCAGGGTTGATGGTATTGTCACCTGGTCTTCTGCAGTGGCAGATGTTGGTTCTCCCTGCAGGGGTGGTGGGAATCTCACCTGGGTGTCCTGCAGGTGCAGATGCTGTATCTCCCTGCAGGGCTGGTGGGATTCTCACCTGGCTCTCCTGCAGGAGCAAATGCTGGTTCTCCCTGAAAGGCTGGTGGGATTCTCACCTGGCTCTCCTGCAGGTTTAAAGGCTCCTTTTCCTTGCAGGGTTGTTGGGATTCTCACGTGGGTCTCCTGAAGGTGCAGATGCTGGTTTTCCTTGCACAGCTCTTGGGATTCTCACCTCGGTTCGCTGCAGGTGCAAATGCAGGTTCTCCCAGTAGGGCTGTTGTGATTCTCACCTGGGTCTCCTGCAGGTGCCGATGCTGGATCTCTTCTCAGTGCTGTTGGTATTCTCACCTGGGTGTCCTTCATGTGCAGATGCTGGTTCTCCCTGCAGGGCTAGTGGGATTGTCACCTGGGTCTCGTGAAAGTACAGATGCTAGTTCTCCCTGCAGGGCTAGTGGGATTTTCACCTGGGCCCTCTGCTGGTGCAGATGCTTGTTTTCCTTGCACGGGTATTGGGATTCTCACCTGGTTCCCCTGCAGGTGCAAATGCTGGTTATCCCAGCAGGGCTGGTGGGATTCTCACCAGTGTCTATCCTGTGGGTGCAGATTCTGGTTCTCCCTGCAGGGATGGTGGGATTCTTACCTGGCTCTCTTTCTAGTGCAGGTGCTGGTTCTCCCTGCAGTGCTGGTGGGATTCTCACCTGGGACTCCTGCAGGTGCAGAAGCTTGTTCTCCTTGCAGGGCTGGTGGGATTGTCACCTGGGCCCTCTGCAGGTGCAGATGCTGGTTTTCCTTGCACGGCTGTTGGGATTCTCACCTGGGTCTCCTGCAGGTGCAGATGGTGGTTCTCCCTGCACAGCTGTTGGGATTGTCATCTGGGTCTACTGCATGTGCAGATGCTGTATCTCCCTGCAGGGCTGGTGGGATTCTCACCTGGGTCTCCTGCAGGTGCAGATGCTGGATCTCTCTTCAGCGCTGGTGGTGTTCTCACAAGGGTCTCCTGCAGGTGCAGATGCTGGTTCTCCCTGCAGGGCTGGTGGGATTCTCACCTGGGTCTCCTGCAGGTGCAGGTGTTGGTTCTCCATGCAGGGCTGGTGGGATTTTCACCTGGGTCTCCTGCAGGTGCAGATGCTGGTTTTCCTTGCTCGGCTCTTGTGCTTCTCACCTTGGTCCTCTGCAGGTGCAAATGCTGGTTTTCCTTGCACGGCTCTTTGGATTCTCACCTGGGTCCTCTGCAGTTGCAAATGCTGGTTCTCCCAGCAGGGCTGGTGGGATTCTCACTAGGGTCTATCCTGTGGGTGCAGATTCTGGTTCTCCTTGAAGGGCTGGTGGGATTCTTACTTGGCTCTCTTTCCAGTGCAGTTGCTGGTTCTCCCTGCAGGGCTGGTGGGATTCTCATCTGGGTCTCCTGCAGGTGTAGATGCTGGATTTCTCTTCAGCGCTGGTGGTGTTCTCACCTGGGTGTTCTGCAGCTGCAGACGCTGGTTCTCCCTGCAGGGCTGGTGGGATTCTCACAAGGGTCTCCTGCAGGTGCAGATGCTTGTTCTCCCTGCAGAGCTGGTGGGATTTTTTCCTGGCTCTCTTTCCAGTGCAGATTCTCGTTCTCCCTCCATGGCTGCTGGGATTGTCACCTTGGTCTCTTGCAGTACATGTGCTTGTTCTCCCTGCAGGGCTGTTGGGATTCTCACCTGGGTCTCTCTTGTAGGTGCCGATGCTGGTTATCCATGCAGGGCTGTTGCGATTCTCACCTGGGTCTCCTGCAAGTCCAAATGCTGGTTCTCCGTGCAGGGCTGTTGGGATTCTCACCTTGGTCTCCTGCAGGTGCAGACGCTGGATTGCAGGAATGGTGGGATTCTCACCTGTGTCTCCTGAACGTGCTGATTCTGGTTCTCCCTGCAAGGCTTGTCGGATTCTCAACTCGGTGTCCTGAAGGTTCAGACGCTTGTTCTCCCTGCAGGGCTGGTGGGATTCTCACCTGGGTCTCCTGCACGTGCAGATGCTGGTTCACCCTGCAGGGATGGTGGGATTCTCACCTGGGTCTCCTGCAGGTGCATGTTCTGGATCTCTCTGCAGCGCTGTTCGGATTCTCACTTGGGTCTCCTGCTGGTGCACATGCTGGTTCTCCCTGCAGCACTGTTGGGATTCTCATCTGGGTCTCTCTTGTAGGTTCAGATGCTGGTTCTCCCTGCAGGGCTGGTGGGATTCTCACCTGGGTCTCCTGCAGGTACAGGTGCTGGTTCTCCCTGCAGGGCTGTTGGGATTCACACCTGGGTTTCCTGCAGGTGAGGATGCTTGTTCTCCCTGAAGGGTTGGTGGGATTCTCACCTGGGTATACTGCAGGTGCATATGTTGGATTGCAGGAATGGTGGTATTCTCTCCTGCGTCTCCTGATCGTGCAGATGCTGGTTCTCCCTGCAGGGCTTGTCGGATCCTCACCTGGGTCTCCCGAAGGTGCAGAGGCTGGTTCTCCTGCAGGGCTGGTGGTATTCTCACCTGGGACTCCTGCAGGTGAAGATGCTGGTTCTCCCTGCAGGGCCGTTGGGATTCTCACGTGGGTCTGCAGCAGGTGCAGATGCTTGTTCTCCCTGCAGGGCTGGTGGGATTCTCACCTGGGTCTCCTGCAGGTGCAAATGCTTGATCTACATGCAGGGCTGTGGGGATTCTCACCTGTGTCTCCTGCAGGTGCAGATGCTGGTTCTCTCTGCAGGCCTGGTGGGATTCTCACCTGGGTCACCTGCAGGTGCATAAGTTGGTTTACCTGCAGGGTTGGTGGGATTCTCACCTGGGTCTCCTGCAGGTGCAGATGCTTGATCTACCTGCAGGGTTGTTGGTATTGTCACCTGGTCTCCTGTAGCAGCAGATGTTGGTTCTCCCTGCAGGGCTGGTGGGACTCTCACCTGGGTCTCCTGCAGGTTTAAAAGCTGGATCTCCCTGCAGGGCTGGTGTGATTCTCACCTGGGTCTCCTGCAGGAGTAAATTCTGGTTCTCACTGAAGGGCTGTTGGGATTCTCACCTGGGTCTCCTGCAGGTGCAGATGCTCTTTTCCTCTGCAGAGGAGGTGGGATTGTCATATGGGTGTCATGCAGGTGCAGATGCTGTCTCTCACTGTAGGGCTGATGGTATTCTCACCTGGGTGTCCTTCAGGTTCAGAAGCTATTTCTCCCTGCAGGGCTGGTGGGATTCTTACCTGGGTCTCCCTCAGGTGCAGATGCTTGTTCTCCATCCAGTGCTGGTGGGGTTCTCACCTGCGTCTACTGCAGCTGCAGATGCTGGATCTCTCTGCAGCGCTGGTGGTGTTCTCACGTGGTTCTCCTGCGGGTGCAGATGCTAGTTCTCACTGCAGGGCTGTTGGGATTCACACCTGTGTCTCTCTTTTCCGTGCAGATTCTGTTTCTCCATGCTGGGCTGGTGGGATTCTCACCTAGGTCTACTGAAGGTACTGATGCTGGTTCTCCCTGCAGGGCCAGTGGGATTCTCACCTGTGTCTCCTGCAGCTGCAGATGCTTGTTCTCCTTGCTGGGCTGTTGGGATTCTCATCTGGGTCTCCTGCAGGTGCAAATGCTGGTTCTCCCTGCAGGGCTGGGGTGATTCTCACTTGCGTCTCCTGCAGGTGCTGATGCTCTTTCTCTCTGCAGGGCTGTTGGCATTCTCACCTGGGTCTCCTGCAGCTGCAGAGGCTTGTTCCCCCTGCTGGGCTGGTGGGATTCTCACCTGGGTCTCCGGCAGGTGCAAATCCTGGATCTACCTGCAGGGCTGTAGGGATTCTCCCCTTGGTGTTCTGCCGGTGCAGATGCTGGTTCTCTCTGCATGGCTGGTGGGATTCTCACAAGAGTCTCCTGCAGATGCAGATGCTTGTTCTCCCTGCAGGGCTGTTGGAATTCTCACGTGGGTCTCCTGCAGGTGCAGACGCTGGTTCTCCCTGCAGGGCTGGTGGGATTCTCACTTGGGTCTGCTGCAGGTCCAAATGCTGGTTCTTCATGCAGGGCTGGTGGGATTCTCACCTGGGTCTCCTGCAGGTCCAAATGCTGGTTCTCCCTGCAGGGCTGGTGGGATTCTCACCTGGGTCTGCTGCAGGTCCAAATGCTGGTTCTTCATGCAGGGCTGGTGGGATTCTCACCTGGGTCTCCTGCAGGTCCAAATGCTGGTTCTCCATGCAGGGCTGGTGGGATTCTCACCTGCTCCTGCTGCAGGTGCAGATGGTGGTTCTTCATGCAAGGGTGGTGGCATTCTCACCTGGGTCTCCTGCAGCTGCAGATGATGGATGTCTCTGCAGCGCTGTTGGGATTCTCACCTTGGTCTCCTGCAGGTGCAGACGCTGGATTGCAGGAATGGTGGGATTCTCACCTGTGTCCCCTGAACGTGCTGATGCTGGTTCTCCCTGCAAGGCTTGTCGGATTCTCACCTGCATGTCCCGAAGGTGCAGATGCTGGATCTTCCTGCAGGGATGGTGAGATTCTCATCTGTTTTTCCTGCAGGTGCAGAAGCTTGTTCTCCTGGAGGGCTGTTGGTATTCTCACCTGGGTTTCCTGCAGGTGCAGATGCTGGTTCTCTCTGCATGGCCGTTGAGATTGTCACCTGGGTCTCCTGCAGGTGCAGATGCTTGTACCCTTGCAGGGCTGGTGGGATTCTCACCTGGGTCTCCGGCAGGTGCAGATGCTTGCTCTCCCTGAAGGGCTGAATTTATTGTCACCTGTGTCTCCTTCAGGTTCAGAAGCTGGTTCTCCCTGCAGGTCTGGCTGGATGCTCACCTGGGCCTCCTGCACGTGCAGTAGCTAGTTCTCCCTGTAGGGCTGGTGTGATTCTCACTTGGGTCTCTTTCAGCTTCAGATGCTTGTTCTCCCTGCAGGGCTGAGGGGATTCTCACCTGCGTCTCCTGCAGGTGCTGATGCTGTTTGTCTCTGCTGGGCTGTTGGGATTCTCAACTGGGTCTTCTGCAGGTTCAGATGCTGGATATCTCTGCAGTGCTGGTGGGATTCTCACCTGGGTCCCCTTCAGGTGCAAATGCTGGTTCTCCCAGCAGGGCTGGTGGGATTCTCACCAGGGTCTATCCTGTGGGTGCAGATTCTGGTTCTCCCTGCAGGGCTGCTGGGATCTTTACTTGGCTCTCTTTCCAGTGCAGATGCTGGTTCTCCCTGCATGGCTGGTGGGATTCTCACCTGGGACTCCTGCAGGTGCAGAAGCTGGTTGTCCCTGCAGGGCTGCTGGGATTCTCACAAGGGTCTCCTGCAGGTGCAGATGCTTGTTCTCCCTGCAAGGCTGTTGGAATTCTCATGTGGGTCTCCTGCATGTGCAGACCCTGGTTCTCCCTGAAGGGCTAGTGGGTTTCTTACTTGGCTCTCTTTCCAGTGCAGATGCTGGTTCTCCCTGCAGGGCTGGTGGGATTCTCACCTGGGACTCCTGCAGGTGCAGAAGCTGGTTGTCCCTGCAGGGCTGGTGGGATTCTCACCTGCATCTCCTGCAGGTGCAGATGCTTGTTCTCCCTGCAGGGCTGTTGGAATTCTCATGTGGGTCTCCTGCAGGTGCAGATGCTTGTTCTCCCTGCAAGGCTGTTGGAATTCTCATGTGGGTCTCCTGCATGTGCAGACCCTGGTTCTCCCTGCAGGGCTGGTGGGATTCTTACCTGGCTCTCTTTCCAGTGCAGATGCTGGTTCTCCCTGCATGGCTGGTGGGATTGTCACCTGGGTCTCCTGCAGGTACAGGTGCTGGTTCTCCCTGCAGGGCTGGTGGGATTCTCACCTGGGTGTCCTGCAGGTTCAGATATTAGATCTACCTGCAGGGGCTGTTGGGGTTTTCACCTTGGTCTCCTGCAAGTGCAGAAGCTGGTTCCCCTGCAGGTTGCTGGGATTTTCACCTGATCTCCTGCAGGTGCAGATGGTGGATCTACCTCCATGGCTGGTGGCATTCTCACCTGGGTCTGCTGCAGGAGCATGTTCTGCTTCTCCCTGCAGGACTGGTGGGATTCTCACCTGGGTCTCCTGCAGGTGCAGAAGCTGGTTCTCCCTGCAGGTCTTCTGGGATTCTTACCTCGTTCTCCTGCAGGTGCAGAAGCTTGTTCTCCCTGCAGCCTGGTGGAATTCTCACATGGGTCTCCTGTAGGTGCAGACGCTGCTTCTTGTTGCAGGGCTGGTGGGATTCTCACCTGGGTATACTGCAGGTGCAGATGCTGGATCTCCTTTCAGGGCTGGTGGGATTCTTATCTGTGTCTCCTGCAGATGCAGATGCTGGATCTCCTTTCAGGGCTGGTGGGGTTCTCATCTGGTTCTCCTGCAGGTGCAGATGCTGGATCTCCTTGCAGTGCTGGTGGGATTCTCATTGGGTCTCCTCCAGGTGCAGAGGCTCATTCTCCCTGCAGGTCTGGTGGGATTCTCACCTTGGTCTTCTGCATGTGCAGAGGCTGGTTCTCCCTGCAGGGTTGGTGGGATTCTCATCTCTGTCTCCTGCAGAATAAGCCTCCTGCTTTGGGTCTCCCTTATTTTTTCTCCGCCTTCAGCACCTACAGCTAACTACTCCAAATGTGCAGATGCTGGAAGTGGATCCAGCTTTAATTCTTTATAACTGCTGGAGCTGTAAGAGAAGAAACGATTCCCCACAGGCCTGACTTTCCATGTGCCTTACCAAGGACAGAAACTCCACCAGAGCTTTCCTGAGAATTCCCAGTCCAGGTACTCACAGTAGGATGCCTTCTGTGACTGCAGTCCACCAGATGGGTGGTCTGAGGCCAGCCTTGGCTCCGGGGCCAACACCAGCCTCTGGGGACTCCCCGCTGTGTGGCCCAGCACTCTCCCCTTCCAAAACCCTCACGTGCATCCACCCCCGGCCTTCTCACCTTTTTGCTCTGCCTGGGTGGGCTCCAGATCCACCAGCTGTCTCAGGGGAAGGGTGACATTGTGCTCCAGGTCAGAGCCGGGTGTTCTGAGCTCCATGGAAACCAGGGACTGGACCCCGGGGAGTGGCCTGGTGGCCTGTGTGTTGTCTGGGCAGGAGGCCTTCCCCGTTCACCTCCGGGCCCTAGTTCTTGAGAACCCTCCATGGCCACACTCACCTGTAGCCTGTGCTGGCTCTCATGGGCTGTCGGTATACTGGCCCCTCCCTCTGGAAGATGGATTCGGTGTCACCATTGAAGAGCTCCTTGCTGATCTCCAACATGGGGCTCTGCAATGACAGTGGCCAGCAGCTGGCCCGGCCCAGAGGCTGTCATCGCTGCTTCTTCTGCCCGCTTGACCTTCTCCTCCCAGATCACACACAGATGTGTGTCTGCTCAGATATCCACCCAGGGAGAAAGAGATCCACCTAGAAGGCTTGGAATAATCCTCAGGCAGAAGGGTGCTGCCCTGGGTCTCCATCCCGCCCAGCCAGCCGGGGCCTGGGGTGTGCACATGACCGGCTTCCTGGCCTCTGACCCCTCATCAGCCTGCTCTAGCTGGAGGCAGACCCGCCCCACAGAAGCGCCCACCTCCACACATCCAGGGAGTGGCCATAGGGCTACCTGGGTGGGATCAGAGTGGTGGCCTCGCCTGGGCTGGCCTGGGGCTCCCTGTGTTAGCTTTGGGGTCTTCTGCACTAATGGCCAAAGGCCTCTAGGGTGAGACCTGCCCCAGCGCTGGCGACAGCGTTACCAGACACTCTGACTGTGACCTTTACTGAGGCCGCGGCCTCTGGATATCGGGACACAACACAACATGTCCCCTCCTCCTCTCCAGCCCAGTGGGCTGGGTAGGGGGCTCCTTTAGGATCCATGCCTGGCCACCCAGGCTCCACTTTCTGTTGGGCTCTCTCACCAGGGAAGTGAGGTCACCTCCTGAGGTCCCCTTGCCTGGGTTTCTTCCCTACACAAAGCTCCCCAAGGGCACCTCTGCCCCACATGTCAAGTCCAAGCACCGTGACACCAACACAGTCCACCCCACAGCCCCGGGGAACCGTGGGTACAGCCAGGGCCCCAGCTCTGAGGACACAACTGCTTTCAGAGTAGACTCCTTCTCCTCATCAGTGATGTGGCTCTGGACAAGTCATGTGCCTCTCAGGGTCTCCCCAGTTCCCCATTGGCACAGTGGGGGTCATTCTGGCACCGACTTCCTAGGAAAGCCATCAGGTGTATAGACCTTTAAACACCTGCAGTGCCTGTAAAACCCGTGGGCTGGTATCACATGGCTCTCATGCACAGACTTAGCAAAAGAAGGATTCCATAGAGGGCTGGCATAGCACTGAACACAACTGAAACCAGCCTGGGTCTGCTCCAGCATCTAGGGAAAGTCACTCCCCTTCCTGCCTGTTTCTCAGTCCCCCCAGTGGGAAGGTTGAAATTCAGTAAAATTCAGACATCGCCCCCTCTGGCATACAACCTTCCAGGTGGTCCTGTTGGGTTTAGATTCAGGTCCAAGCGTCTCATCTTGGCCTCAGTGCTGGGCCGTCCCCACAGTGGCTCCTGGCATTCTTGTCTCCTGGTCACACACCCTTGTGCAATCCCCGCCCCTCCAGGGTGGATGGATACTGTGACTGGGTTCTAACATGTAGACGGATGAAAATTGTGTGACTTCTACTCATTCCCTCTCTCCTGTGTTCATTCTGTCTCTCAGTGCCTCTCTTTCTCTCTCTGCATTTCTATGTATCTGTCTCTCTGTCTCTGTTTTGGTCTCTCTTTGTATGTATGTATGTATTATTAGGGCAGATGGCAGGTCACTTCAAAATATAACTTAATGACATGTTATTTTGAATTAATGTTACTTAAGAAAAGACCCACGCAAGAGAGACAATTTCCACCTCCTGTCTGTCTCCCTGAAAGCAGGAAATAAATCTCTCCTGTGAAAGGTACACCACCTGGGGGCTGAGGCCTGAGGCCTGAGGGTTACAGGCATGCTGGCCCCTGTAGATCAGTTCATTCTGGGAACCTTCTGTCATGACTACTGAGGTGCCAGTTAGCTTTGTGATGATCAAAGCCAACTCCACTCTCTGCCTGTTTCTGAGAATGGCATATATATATATATATATATATATATATATATAAATCTTTATCCATTCACCAATTGATGGACACTTTGGTGGCTTCCATATGTTGGCTATTGTCAATAAAGCTACCATGAACTTAGGGATGCATGTATCTTTTTGAATTTGTATGTTTGTTTCCTTCAGTGTACTCCCAAGTGTAATTCCTGCATTACATGGTAATTCTATTTTAAATTTCTTGAGGACCCTCCATACTGTTTTCCACAGTCACAGTGGCTATACCAAGGAACATTCCCAACAAAATGCATGAGGGTTCCCTTTTCTCCACATCCTCATCAGTACTTGATATTTGGTGTCTTTTGGATGATAACCATTCTTTCAGGTGGGAGGTGATCATCTCACTGTGGTTTGGATATGCATTTCCTTGATAAGTGATGTTGACCATCTTTTCATGTGTCTGTTGGTCATCTGTATATATTGTTTAGGAAAATGTTCAGTCTTCTGCCAAGTTGTTATTTGAGCTTTTGTCTTTTGGAGGTTGAATTGTGTGAGTTCTTGGTCCATTTTGGATATCAACCCCTTTACAGACATATTGTTTGGAAATATTTTCTCACATTCAGTAGGCTGCCTTTTTGTTTTGCAGATGGTTTCCTTTGCCATTGAAAAGCTTTTCAGTTGGATGGAGTCCCATTGTTTTTCTGTCCCCTAGTCCTAGGCATAGTTTTGTGTACTATCTGCTTACCTTCTTTGACCAGATGTTTATTCAGAGCTTTCCCTATTTTTAATGGGGTTGTTTGTGTGAGAGTATTTTGTATATTTTGAGACAAATCTTTTATTAGGTATGTGTTTGCAAATATTTTTTTCCTAGACTTGTCTTCTGATATTCTGAATGAGGTTTTTCACAGAGTAGAAATCTTTAATTGTACAAAGTCCACGGGATTCCTTGTTCTTCTTTCTGGATTGCCTTTTTGTGTTGTGTGTGAAAGCTCAGAGCTCATGACCTGCATGACCAAACTGAAGCTCAAGTCGATTTTCTTCTATGTTTTCTTCTAGAATTTTGAATCATTTTGCATTTAAAATTTGTGAATAGTTTTGAGTGAATTTGGTGTAAACTGTAAAGTCTGCATCTATATTCATTTCTTTCCATGTGGTTTCCAATTAATTGTTCCTTAACTCTTTTTGGAGAAGTTATGGAGTATAGTCTGCATTTCAGTGTGAATGTCCAAAGCTGAATGGGTTTAGCAATTCTGCCAGCAGGGAGAGCTGTGTCCAGTGACCTGTGAGAGAGGTGAGGCCTGCACTTCCTGCACTGACCACAGGGTGGCACTGAGCCCGCCTCTCTGACCCACAGTGCCGTGGTGTGCGTTCCCCCTCCCTGCCTGCAGCTGAGCAGAGTTGTGTCTCCTCAGGCACCGAGGGGCTTTGGCTGGGACGCTGGGGTCAGCGTCTCCACCGACAGGAGCTCAGCCTCCTCCGGGCTCACTGTGGTTTCAGCTCAGGACAACATGGGGCCGCATCCATGCTGATGGGAGCTGGGTTTCTTATTTCCATTTTGTTAATTGTTTTGGATTAGTTTTTGTAAGTCTTTTTTCTTCCCTTCCTCTTATGTTCTCCTCTCTTGTGGTTTGATGACTAACTTTAGTGTTGTGTTTGGATTCCTTTTTCTTTTTTGTGTGTGTATCTATTGTAGATTTTCAGTTTTGGTTACCATGAGGTCTTGATATAGCAGTCTGTATATATACGAGATTGTTTTGAGTTTCTGGTCTTTTAATTTAAGGTGGACTTCCAGTATCCTGCATTTGTGCTCTCCTCACAATTGCTGGTTTTGATATCTTATTTGTGTGCAGATGATTTCCTTCCTTTACTGTATGTTTGCCTTTACTGGTGAGCTCTCCCTTTCATTATTTTTGTGTAGTTGTGGCCTTTTCTTTTCCATCAAGAGAAGTTCCCTTAACATTTTTTATAAAGCTGGCTTGGTGGTGCTGAATTCTCTTAGCTTTTGCTTGTCTGTAAAGCTTTTGATTTCTCTGTCAAATCTGAATGAGAGCCTTGCTGGGTAGAGTAATCTTGGCTGTAGGTTTCCCCTTTGATCACTTTAAATATATCAGCCACTCCCTTGTGGCTTGCAGAGTTTCTGCTGAAAAATGAGCTGATAACCTTATGGGGATTCCCTTGTATGTTATTTGTTGCCTTTCCCTTGTTACTTTAAATATTTTCTATTTGTCTTTAATTTTTGTGAATTTGATTAATATGTGTCTTGGCATGTTCCCCCTTTGGTTTATCCCGTATGGCACTCTGCACTGCCTGGACTTGGGTGGCTACTTCCTTTCCCATGTTAGGCAAGTTTTTAGCTATTATCTTTTCATATATTTTCTCAGGCCCTTTCTCTCCTCCTTCTGGGACCCCTGTTTGTGAATGTTGGCACATTTAATGTTGTTCTAGAACTCTCTTAAACCATCCTCATTTATTTTTATTTTTTTCTTTATTCCATTCCACATCAGTGATTTCCACCATTCTTCCAGCTCACTTCTATGTTCTTTTGCCTCATTTATTCTGCTATTGATTCCTTCTAGTGTATTTTTCTTTTTTTTGATATTGTAATGTTCATCTCTATTTGTTCTTTATATCCTCTAGCTCTTTGTTAAACATTTCTTGTATCTTCCTGGTCTGTGCCTCTATTCTTTTCCCAAGATCTTGGGTCATCTTTACTCTCATTACTCTGAATTCTTTTTCAGGTAGATTGCTTATCTCCACTTCACTTAGTTGTTCTTCTGGGGTTTTATCCTGTTCCTTCATCTGGAACGTATTCCTCTGCCATCTCATTTTTTCTAAGTTTCTGTGATGCGATTTTTGTTTCACAGGCTTCACAGTTGTAGTTCCTCTTGGTTCTGATGTTTTCCCCCTGGTTGGGGAGGCTAGTCTAAGAGGCTTGTGCAGGCCTTCTGGTGGGAGGGACTGGTGTCTGCCAGCTGGTGGGTGGAGCTGGGTCTGGTCCCTCTGGTGGGCAGGGCCATGTCTAGGGGTGTGTTTAGAGGTGGCTGTGGGCTCAGGAGGATTCTAGGTAGCCCATCTGTTGAGGGGTGTTGCTGGGTTTCCTCCCTGTTGGTTGGTTGGCCTGAGGCATCCCAGCACCGGAGCCTACAGGCTGTTGGGTGGGCCCAGGTTTTGGTGTCAAAAACGGCAGCCTCTAGGAACGTTTACACAAATGAGTGCTCCCTGGTACCTCTGCCACCAGTGTCCTTGTCCTCACAGTGAGCCACAGTCACCCCCTGCCTCCCCAGGAGACCCTTGAAGCCAACAGGTAGGTCTGGCCCAGGCGTCTATGAAGTCACTGCTTTGACTCTGGGTCCCAGTGCACACGAGACCTGTGTGTGCTCTCCAAGAGTGCAGTTCCTATTTCCCTCAGTCCTGTGGATTTCCTGTGATCAGTCCCCACTGGGCTTCAAAGCCAAATTCTCTGGTGGCTTCTCCTTTTGATGCCAGACCCCTAGGCTGGGGAGGCTAACGTGAGTCTCAGAGCTCTCACTCCTGTGGGAGAACCTCTGTAATATAATTATTTTCCAGTTTGAGGGTCACCCACTCAGGAGGTATGGGATTTTTTCTTTTTATCATGAATGTGCCTCTTGTACCCTTTTGTTGTGGATTCTTCTTTGTCTTTGGAGGTAGAACATGTTTTTTAGTAGGTTCCAGTCTTTTTTGTTGATCGCTGTTCAGCAGTTAGTTGTGATTTTGGTGGTGTTCAGAATTTAGTTGTGAGAATAGGTAAGCTCAAGTCCTTCTACTTCACCATCTTGTCTTAAACTATGGGAAAGCCTTTAATCGTAACATAAATGTACATGTTCATTGAAAAATATTTACTGCTGTCAAGTGAATGGCCATTTTATTCACCCCAGATATTTATTTATTTATTATTTATTTATATATTTATTCACCTTTTCTTGTGATGAGAAGCCTTAAGAAACATTCTCTTAGCAAGTTTCAAATATAAAATTGTAAAAATAAATAACGAGAACCTCATTTTAATTGGGATTAGGAAGTCCTGAAGGAGGAGTTCTCATGTATATACCACTCTTGCAGTCTGAACTACCAGCAGCAAGAAGGAAGATAAGATTACTTTTCTTCTGGTACAAAGGAGGACATTAACCACATGGGAATTTTATGCCCTGCTTTTTAGAAAAAGAAGGAAGATTCCTTCCTGCCTCTACAAAATGCATCAACAACCACTTGTACCCAATGACAAAGCACCAGGAACTTGAATTCGTCTTCTCCATGAAACTTTGTTTAAAACAACCCTGGCCAATTTTTTTCCTAAAAGAAAGCAAGTCTCCCTCCTTTGATTGCCAACGATCCACTGTAGCTTGTCTGTCCTGAATTGCAATTCTTTGCTATTCCTGAATCAACCCATTTTACCAGTAAAATAACTTGCTTTTATTTTTATTTTTTTGGTTGACATAATACAGTATTATTAACTATTGTCACCATGCAGTAGATTAAAATTGCAGAAATTACTCATCCTGTGTAACTGAAACTTAGTCCCATTTGACCAACATCTCCCCATATTCTGAACCACTTCTAGCCCTGACAACCACCACTGTAGTCTTTGCTTTTATGAGTTCAACTTTTCTTTAGACTTCAACTATAAGCGAGATCATACAGTATTTGCCTGCATGTATCTGACTTAATACTTTTTTCTTTTTTTTGGTATGCGGGCCTCTCACTGCTGTAGCCTCTCCCATTGTGGAGCACAGGCTCCGGACATGCAGGCTCAGCGGCCATGGCTCACGGGCCCAGTAGCTCCACGGCATGTGGGACGTTCCCGGACTGGGGCACGAACCCGTGTCCCCTGCATCGGCAGGTGGACTCTCAACCACTGTGCCACCAGGGAAGCCCTGACTTAATACTTTTAAGCAATATTAGATGCTTATAAATATTGCATTAATGAATTCATAAAGGTAGTTTTTCTAATACAGATGTGCTCAAACATAACTGTGTTTTCTAGCTTTTTGTAAATATTAAAGGGCCAAAAATGTAATGTTTCAAGGCAGTGATTGTTGATCTTCACTGGAAACCCACAGAATTAGTGTCTGGATAAGATAGCTGAGATTAGAGTGTTCAGGTTCGCTGTGTCTGCCATCGTTAGCTAGATGTCCTGGTAATAGGTCCAGAGGGAGCTACGTCAACACTTGTTAAAGATGCCAGTTTACGGAGCCTCCTCCAAGCTCTCAGAATCACAGTTTTTAGAGTGTGGTCTAGAACAACAAATGATTTGTGTATGCATTAGTCTTTACAAGTAAGGCTTAGAGAAGTGTTTCTTATCCCATGCTTCCAATTAGGATCACACCCCATCATGAAAGGAGATGCCTGAGGCCTTCTTGCCCTAGCATTGCTCCCCTCTGGAGCAAGGGTGAAGGTGCTGGAGAGTGGAGAGCACACACTTAAAGGGAAGAGAACCACTTTGGAAGAGACCCAACCCTCAGATCTTCTCCTCCAGCAACTTGGTATCCAACACCCCACCCCCGATAGGGGAGTGAGAGTCACCAGCAGAGGGGAAGCCCCGCCTCACACCTGGCTCCAGACCTAGTTACTCCATCTCGAGCTCCACCTCCTACCAAGTTTATAGTGGCCAGCACAGCCTGAGGAAAGAAGGGACTTGTGTTCATGTCAAATCCACCCCTTTTCAATACACCAGTAATCATCTCTCAGAAAATAAAAAAATCCTGTTAAAAATTTTAAGGAACCTCCATACTGTTCTCCATAGTGGCTGCACCAATTTACATTCCCACCAACAGTGCAGGAGGGTTCCCTTTTCTCCAAACCCTCTCCAGCATTTATGGTTTGTAGATTGTTTGATGATGGCCATTCTGACCGGTTGAGGTGATACCTCATTGCAGTTTTGATTGGCATTTCTCTAACAATTACCTATGTGGATCATTTTTTAAATTGCCTGTGAGGGCTTCCCTGGTGGCGCAGTGGTTGAGAGCCCGCCTGCCGATGCAGGGGACACGGGTTCGTGCCCCGGTCCGGGAGGACCCCATGTGCCACGTAGCGGCTGGGCCTGTGAGCCATGGCCGCTGAGCCTGCACGTCCGGAGCCTGTGCTCCGCAACGGGAGAGGCCACAGCAGTGAGAGGCCCGCGTACCGCAAAAAAAATAATAAATAAATAAATAAATAAATTGCCTGTTGGCCATCTGTATGTTTTCTTTGGAGAAACGTCTCTTTAGGTTTTATTCCCATTTTTGATTGGGCTGTATTTGTTGTTTTAATTTTTTGATATTGAGTTGTATGAACTCTCTGTATATTTCTCCTAGACACATTGTTGATAGAAATACTCAGTTAAATGAGAGTAGAAAGGAGCTTCTTTATTGTAATACAGAATATCTACAAAAACTTACAGCTTTCATCACACTTAATGGTAAGAAACAAAAAGTTTCTTACTACCTTCAGGTAGAAAGCAAGTTTGATCCCTTTCACCACTTCTTTTCAAAATTGAACAAGTCCATGCTAGTGCAATTACACAAGAATAAAAAATAAAATGAATACATATTAAGTAGAAAGAAGTAGCATCTTGATTAAAAAAAAATGGGCCAATAAACTTGAGTCCTCACCGAAGAAGACAGACTCTTGACATATGAGCATATGGAAAGATGACACACATCACCTATCATCAGTGAAATATAAAAGAAAAACAATGATATGACTCTAAATATTTTTTAGAATAGCCAAAGTTTGGAACACTGACAATAACAAATGCTGTGGTAGATGTGGAGCAGTAGGAACTCTCATTCATTGCTAGTGGAATGCAAAATAGTACTGCAGCTTTGGAAGGCAGATTGACACTTTCTACAATATTAAACATACTCTTACCATACAATCCAGGTGTCCATGCTGATATTTCCTGAAAAAATGTGAAAACTTATTTCCATCAAAAACGTGTGCATGGATATTTATACCACCTTTATTTATAATTGCCTAAATTTGAAAGTTACCAAGGTGCACTTTAGTAGGTGAATCGATAAATATACTCACATACATTCTGGGAATGGAATACTCCTAAGAACTATAGAAGGAAGTTATCAAGGCATGAAAATATATGGAAGCTCCTTAAATGCATCTTACGAAGAGAAGCAAATCTGAAACACTAATGTATAATTTCAACAATATGATATTTGCTGAAGGCATATGTGTAAGTGAAATTTTTGGTGGATGTCGGGATTACAGAGGTGGGGCTATGAATATCTTGAGTCTAGGGAATTTTCAGGACAATGAAAATAATCTGTGGAAAAGTATAATGATGAAGACATGTCATATACAGTTGTCCAAGCCATAAATCACTCATTCCTAAAAGTAATCCACAAGGTAAACTATGGTGTTTGAATATTTATGATGTCAGTGTAGATTCAGCAGTGGTAACCAGTGTACCACTGTGACGGGGGATGATGAAGTGAGGGAGGCTGTCCACGTCAGGGAGTAAGAGGTAGATGGGAAACTGCTGTACGTGACTCTCAAGTTTGCCCTGAAACTAAACCTGCAATTTAAAAATCTTTAGGGCTTCCCTGGTGGTGCAGTGGTTGAGAGTCCGCCTGCCAATGCAGGGAACATGGGTTTGTGCCCCGATCTGGGAAGATCCCACATGCCGTGGAGCAACTGGGCCCGTGAGCCATGGCCGCTGAGCCTGCGCGTCCAGAGCCTGTGCTCCGCAGTGGGAGAGGCCACAGCAGTGAGAGGCCCGCATACCAAAAAAAAAAAAAAATCTTTAAAACATTTTTAATATATTGGCATTGGTGTCTACACAATTAATAAGATATTTTAAAACACTCAGTGGTCTCGATATTTGAAAAATGGATATGCACCTCTTCTTTAATTTTAACCTCAATAGATGCACTGTAAAGATTTCATAAAATATATATGCCTAAGCAGGGCAGAGAACATACTGTAGCAACACAATTCATATAACATAGAAACAGGCACAGGCACATACAAAATAGAGCAACAACAGCTATAAATATTATCTGTTACTTTACTTATAATGTTCCTTATTACTTAACATAGATCATGACTTCTTTGGTCCATCATTAAATATGTATTCATGGCGTCATTTTCAAAGGCTCTTGTCCCTTCCCAACACACACTTTTAAGCCATCCTCCATCTCTGCCTTTGTTTTCTTTTCAAAGAAAGCTGTGATGTAAATACCTTCAAGTTCCTTACCTCTGAAGATGGAGGCTCCATTACCTGCAGACAAGTGGTCACACTGCAAATAATTTTGTGAATCCATGTGGCCCCACAGAAGGGACAGGTTGAAAGGGCCTACGGGCTCAGAGTAACCTTGGGAAGAATTCTTACAGCAAAGCCTCACACAACCCGAATAATGCCACCATGTAAATCCCACCAACCACTCATCTCCCACCTCCCCTTCTCCAAGCCCATATGCACTGGGCAATCGTAGGGCCACACCCATTCCAGGAAGAGCCCCTCCCCAGGGAATCAGGCTGACAGAGCCTGTGCTTCTAGAAGTTACTGCCCCAAATCCTTACAGTACTCCAGAGATCTCAAGTGTGCTGTGTGTGATTTCTCTAGCTGAGTGCAACTGAAAATTCATGTTAGGGGAGAAATATCTGCACCAAGAAGGAACTTGTTAGAGATGATACTTATGGGTTCCACCACAACCCTTCAGATTCATAACTTCTTAGAGTGGGGAGCTGATCACAAAGGGATTTGTATTCACTTTAAAGCTTCAGGGAAAAAAAGTTTAGCTAAGTGGTTCCCTTACAGTTTACCACCAGGACCAGATGACCAGTATTAAGAAATAACACCACCTGTGCCTTCAACGCAGTCTGTTTATTGGTCCTTTGGGAGCATCAGTGTTGTTTTAATTAAGTGCTCCATGTGCTTCTAAGGTAAAGCCGGGGTTAAGCACATGGGCTTTTGGTATATTTGTGAGAGTTAAGCCCAAGCTTTAGTCTAAGGAGAGGTGACAGTGTCTGCCCTACCTGAGTTTGAAAGAGGAAAGTTAGCGCAGCCCACATACTACATTGTAGTGGAAGTTGTGGACATCTAAATGAGGAAGGAACATGTGCAGACAACAAAGAAAAACCTCACAGTGTGATCTTCCTGTAGGATCTGACCATTCCTAAACCTCTCGCGAGACAAAGGACGGGAGAGTTTGCCCTTTTCAGCATTTCAAGGTCCTTTTGCCTGTGGGTGTGTTGGGAGCAGGTGAGGGAGCCGTGCTGACAGCTTTGGAGGTATAAACTTAAGATGCTGATGCGATTCCTCAACACGCTATTGATGAGAAATTGACCCAGAGCAGGAGGAAGGAGAGGAGGAAATGGCAGCTTCTCAGGTAAATGTCCCGTCCTGGGTCAGAGGCTGTGTCTGCTTTTTCTCCTGTTATGTCTTGGATTGAGGACCTAAAAAATGTTAATTATCTACTTTTGATGTTCCTGCCTACGGAGGTTGTTTTACTTTTTTTCTTTTATGATAGTTAAGAACAGCATTTTAGGATAATTCTCTCTTATTTCCCAGAGCTGTTTTTTTTTTTGATAGTCAGCCTCCATGTACCTATAGAGTCTGAAGAATTCTCGCTATGAATTAATAATGCTCAAGTATTGAAAATACTCCCTTTGTGAGATATTAACACGGGAAGGCATTCATATCCAAGATTCCCATAGTGATGGGGTTGTGTTTTGGGCTTCTAGAGTAAAATGGGGATGCAATATCAGCTTTTGGGGTAGGATTAAGAAAATGTATATATAGACAATATGACCTTAGTGGTCTTGAATTCCTCAGAGTTCTGGAAAAAAAATAAAGTAGGAGAGAGTCTGTTCCCTATATTGATAAGAAATTCTTACTAAATAGTAATAAGTAAGCCCTACTAAATGCACTATTTGGAATACAGAACATAGGAAGTATATAAGGATTAAAATGTGCATAAAGCTTACTTTTTAAAAATAAATTTTTATTGAAATATCATTGATTTTCTATGTTGTGTTAGTTTCTGCTCTACAGCAAAGAGATTCAATTATATATATATATATGTATATATATATATATTTATAATCTTTTCCATTATGGTTTATTAGAAGTTATTGAATATATTTCACTGTGCTATAGAGTAGGTCCTTGTTGTTTGTATCTGCTAATACCAACTCCTAATTTATCCTTCACAGATGAAAATTATTGTTATTTAGAAAGATTCAGTTTTTTTTAATTTGTGATTTTTTAACATCTTTATTGGAGTATAATTGCTTTACAATGGTGTTAGTTTCTGCTTTATAACAAAGTGAATCAGTTATACACATACATATATCTCCATATCTCTCTCCCTCCCTCCCACCCTCCCTATCCCACCCCTCTAGGTGGTCACAGAGCACCGAGCTGATCTCACTGTGCTATGCGGCTCCTTCCCGCTAGCTATCTATTTTACATTTGGTAGTGTATATATGTCTATGCCACTCTCTCAGTTGTCCCAGCTTACCCTTCCCCCTCCCCGTGTCCTCAAGTCCATTCTCTAGTAAGTCTGCATCTTTATTCTTGTCTTTCCCCTAGCTTCTTCATGACCTTTTTTTTTTTTAGGTTCCATATACATGTGTTAGCATATGGTATTTGTTTTTCTCTTTCTGACTTACTTCACTCTGTATGACAGATTCTAGGTCCATCCACCTCACTACAAATAACTCAATTTTGTTTCTTTTTATGGCTGAGTAATATTCCATTGTATATATGTGCCACATCTTCTTTCCATTCATCTCTCCATGGACACTTAGGTTGCTTCCATGTCCTGGCTATTGTAAATAGAGCCGCAATGAACATTGTGGTACATGAATCTTTTTAAATTAGAAAGATTCATTTTTAATTGTACATATATGTTTTATTCAGAATTCAGGGCAATAAATTTTCTCTTATTTTTCTTTAGAAATTCCACAACAATATGCTTCTTTTTTTATGGTGTGTTTCCCCCAAATTAGTTAATTTCATTTTGTTTTTAACCTATATTTCATGTCTGTAAATGATAATTTTCAACTCAGTACACTTAAGACAATGTGGTGTTGAATCCAAATTTGAATCTCCCATGTGTCTATTGCCAATAATATATGTGATTGTCTGTTTAATTATTACCACTACTGTGCTTTTGATTTATCAACTTTATTTGTCTTCTTGGTTAATGATCATCATTTGCTTTATTCTGATTTGGTCTTAATTTCTCATCTACTTTTTAAATGAATTTATTATTTGTGTGAGAGAAAATTTTGAATTAAAAGTAATTTTTGAAAAGTTTTACACTTCTGTTTTGGATATTATTTAATTTTTAATTGTGGGGAAAGCATATCATAATACTTATCATCTTAACCATTTTTAACTATACAGTTCATGTGATTGTGCCATCAATCTCTCTGGCTTTTTTCATCTTGAAAAACTGACTGAATACTCGTTAAAGAAACCCTTCCTCATTTCCCTGTACTCCAAGCTTCTGTCAACTAACATTCCACTTTTCCTTTATCAGAGTGCTTACATAAGGGAAGTCATATACCGACCATTCCTTTGGGACTATTGCATATCACGACATAGAGTCTTCTAGATTTATTCACGTCGTATCATGTGACAAGATCCATCACTTTTTCAAAGCTGAATAAGGATCCATTGTATGTATATGCTACATTTTTTTAAAAAAATGAGCTCCTTTTTAAAAATTTTATTTATTTAATTTTATTTTTTATTTTGGTTGTGCCAGGTCTTAGTTGCAGCAGGCGGGCTCCTTAGTTGCAGCATGCAAACTCTTAGTTGTGGCATGCGTGTGGGATCTAGTTCCCAGACCAGAGATTGAACCCACATACCCTGCAATGGAAGGTGGATTCTCCACCACTGTGCCACCAGGGAAATCCCTATATGCTAAATTTTTTAACCATTCATATATTCATGAATGTTGGACTCTTTCCAACTATTACTGATTTTGTGAGTAATGCTACAATGTAGCTGAGTGTGAAAATATCTCTAACAGATGCTCCTTTGAAGTCCTTTATATACATACCCAGATGTGGGAGGGCTGGATCATATCTTGATTCTATAATTTTTTGAGAAAACTCCATATTATTTTTATGTTGGTTAAACTCTTTTCTATTTCCTTGAACAACGTTTTAGGATCCCAGTTTCTCCATATCCTTGTCAACACTTGCTATATGTATGTGTGTGTGTGTGTGTGTGTGTGTGTGTGTGTGTATATATATATATATATATATGTAGTGCTCATCCTAATTGGTATAAGGTGATACCTCGTTGTGGTCTTGTTGTTTATTTCCCTAATAATTACTTATTTTGAGCATCTTTCACATTTCTGTTGTTTATTTGTGTATTTTATTTGAATTAATGTCTATGGAATCTTCAGCACATACATTGTGTTACTTGTTTTTTGATGTTGTTGTGTTCTTGGTGTTATTTATATAATTGGGACCTTACCTCCTAGCAGATACATGCTTTGCAGAATTTCCTCTCCTTCAGAAGGTTGCCTTTTCACCCCCCATTGATTGTTTCCTCTAATGTGCGCAAGTTTTTACATATGATGTCATCCCATTCAACTGTATTGCTTTTCTTGCCTGAGTTTTTAGTTTCATATCCAAAAAATCACTGCCAAATCGAATGTTGTAAAAAATTTCCCCTATGTTTTCTTCTAGGAGATTTATAGTTATAGGTTTATATTTAAATCTTCAATCCTTTTAAAGTTAACATTTGTATGTGGCATTAGGTAAGAGTCCAACATCATTCTTTCACATGTAAACATCCAATTGTTCCAGGGCCATTTGTTTAAGAGACTATCCATTTCCAATTGTGTGCTATAGACACCCTGGTTGAAGATTATTTGACATAAATATGAGACCTTCTACCAGTGCTCTCTATGCTGATCGATTATTCTTTTTCTGTCTGCATGTCTACACTATCCTTTTTTGATAACTATAGCTTTGTAGTATATTTAAAATCAGGAAGTGTCATGCTTTCAGCTTTCCACTTTCTTTTTTTGAAATTATTTATTTATTTATTTTTGGCTGCGTTGGGTCTTTGTTGCTGTGTGCGGACTTTCTCTAGTTGCAGTGAGTGGTGGCTACTCTTCATTGCAGTGTGCGGGCCTCTCATTGCAGTGGCTTCCCTTGTTGCAGGGCACGGGCTCTAAGCGTGCAGGCTTCAGTAGTTGTGGCACTCAGGCTCAGTAGTTGTGGCTCGCGAGCTCTAGGCACAGGCTCAGCTGTTGTGGCGCATGGGCTTAGTTGCTCTGTGGTATGTGGGATCCTCCCGGACCAGGGCTCTAACCTGTGTCCCATGCATTGGCAGGCGGATTCTTAACCATTGCGGCACCAGGGAAGCCCCTCTACTTTCTTTATCAGGTTATTTTTGATATTCAATATTTTGTGATATTGCACATACATTTTAGAAGGAATTTTTCTATTTTTGTCAGATTTGTCATTGGGATTTTGAAAGAGACTGTTCTGAATCTATAGATCACCTTGGGTAGTACTGATAATTAATAATATAAGCATCCCAATCTGGGAACATGAAATGTGTGTTTATTTATATCTTCTTGAGTTTCTTCCAGCAGTTTTTACAATTTTTATCATACTGGTTTTTCACTCCCTTTGTTAACGCCTAATATATTATTCTGTTTGAAGTTAATGTAAATGAAAATATACTCTTAGTATCTTTCTTGGATTATTTTCTGTTAGTGTATAGAAGCAACTAATTTTTGTTTAATTTTGTATTTTGAAGTTTGCTTAATTTGTTTATGATTTCTGTGCTCATTTGCTTTTTAATGTGGATGCTTTAGGTTTTTCTACATGAGATTTCGTGATCTGTAATCAGAGATATTTTATTCCTTTCTTTCTGGTTTGGATGCCTTTTTTTTTCCTTGTGGGCTCATTTTGACTAAGAAATCCAGTACTATGTTGAATCCAAGTGGTGAGAATGTGCATTCTTACATTTTTCTGGAATATAGAGGAAAAGCTTTCAGTCTTCCACTATTGAATATACTGATAATTGTGGTCTTTTCATATATAATCTTTATTATATTCTGGTAGTTTGCTTTAATTTATATTGGGTAATGCTGGCCTCATAGAAAGTGTCCTGAATAATTTCTCTCCTCTTCACACTTTGGAAATATTTGTTGAGAATTTGTGTTAACTTTTCTTGAAATGTCATTGGAATTATCTAGTTAATTCATCTGGTTCATAGATTTTTTTTTTGTTGGGAATTCTCTAAAATTAGTGTTTTTGTCCACCTAATAGTTGTAAGTTTACTGTGATTTTTAAAATTCCTTCATGCTAAAGTCTAAGTGGGTTGTATCTTTTTAAAAATTCATTTTTTGTATGTCAAATTTATTGTTGTATAATTGTTCATTAGTAGCCTCCTTTAATTACTTTTATTTCCATAGTACCATTTATTATATCTCTGCTTTCACTTCTGATTTTATTTGGGTCATTTCTGTTTTATTCATAATTTAGGTAACCATTTGTCAATTATACATAAAATTGTTGGGTATTTTCACTGAGATTATTAAGTGGGATAATTCATTTGGTATTTTTCAGCTATATCTTTTCATGACATCCTGGGTTTGATGCAAAAAAAGCCAGGCATAGAAGATTTATTCTTAAAAGTGCAGTGCAGAAAATTTGAAATCTGTTCTCTTGGAAGTTTAAACTTAACAAAAGACTGGGAATGTAAGCAGGCATGTGAAGGACTAAAAGGATGTTATTATGGATATAATCATATTAAGACAATTTCTCATAGGAAAAACATTACTGCCAAAATAAATCAAGAATATAAATCAAATAGGGAAAATTTCCAATTTAAGTCAGCAACTTTGGCAGAAAAATATATTTTTTATGTAAAGATGTGTATCATTTTTTAAATTATACACATTCTCTGAATGAAAATTTGGAAAACCCTGAAAGTCATCTAGTCTATACTGCAAATACTCATGTCTGAAAACAAGAGATTTAAGAATGAAGAAAAAAATCCCAGTATCAATTTGGGAGATCCATTAGCAATTGTTCTTTATTCCTTAACCAACAAATAATTTCTCCCTATTCTAAAACCTGTAACGTTGATAATAATAGAGGAGTCTTTATCCAGGCAGCATTGTTCAATAGGTATCATAGTATACGTAATATGAAACAAGTTTTCATGTGCAATAAAATGAGTAAGGTCTTGAGCAAGAGCTCTATATTCAATAATCACAGGAGTATTTATAATAGAGCAAGAAGTTATCCATGCCCTGAAACAGGGAATAACTTTGACCAAGACTCAAATCTTATGAAACATCAGGGAATTCAATTTTCAGAGAACCATTCTAAAAGTAATAATGTAGAAATGTCTTTCATCAGAGTTCTAATCTTACTGTGTATTAAGCATGTTCGTATTGGAGAGAAGGCTTCCCAATGCAGTGAGTGCGGTAACCAGTCTTCAAGTTTTACTGAGCATCAGAGAATTCATACTAGGGAGGAATGTAACAAGTGTAATAAACGTGGGAAGGGTGTTAATCAATCATTAAATCTAAGAAGACATAGGGAAATCCGTACTGAAGGGAAACCTTACAAATGTAAAGGATGTGGTATAGCCTTTAATCAGCGTTCATATTACCCAGCGTTAGAGATCTCGTGCTGGAGAAAAACCTCTCAGATGCAGCGAATCTGCCAAAGCCTTTAACTGGCTCCCAAAACTTTCTAGACATTTTCCTACTAGGGGAAACTGTGCAAATGTAGAGAATATGACAAAGCTTTTAACCAGGATTGTCACCTTGCTTGACATCGGAGAGTCCACAGTGGAGAGAAACCCTACAAATGTAGTTAGTGGTTAAAGATGTTAGCCCTAAATATATACTTTAGAAAACACCTTAGAGTTCATAATGGAAAGAAACTTGAATGATGAAAAAAAAGTAAGTAGTTAACCAAAAATGAAATCTAATTAAATACCAGAATACATAGTTGAAAACATTCAGTCAATAACTCTTTTTTGGCATTACTTTAAATCAGAATATTGTAGAAAATAATCTAAAGACAAACACTTATAAAATTTATTTGTTGGTATGGATCACAGGATCAAGGGGATGAATGTTTGGCAGGTATAATTATTATCAATATCTTTATATCGGCATTATGTGAGATTATTTGAAAACAATAATTAATATAATTCAGCTCTCAAATTACTTTATTGATACCCAAGAAAAGTATAGGCAACGCTTCCATAAGTTGTTATAAAATTAATGTATATCCATGTTTACTAAATAATTAGCCCCATTTTTGTAAACCATATAAATCACAATCTCAGATCATTCTTTCCGAAGAACAAGAATGCTTCTGAATTTCTGTAATCTGTATTTTTGATAGAGAATCAGGTGGATTGTTAAAGGTTTATTTAGGCTGTATGTGAACTTAATGTATGTTAATTAATAAAACTGAATGGTTTTTAATATGATAAACTTGTATAATAAATGAAAATTAACTTCTTCCACATTATTTAAGCATTATTTTAGATAAGAGATGATCACAAAAGAACTATTTGAGGACAGAGTGGGATGACACCTATAGTAATCCCTCTCCTACTGGCTTTAGCACTCAAATAGTTTGAGATTATATTTTTCATAATTTGTATATTGCATCTTTTCCTCCTGTTTGTAACTACTGGCACATTGTAGTTATAGTAAGCATTATACAGGAGTATTTTTGAGAGTTTACCCAAACTACTGCCTGATAGTGCTTCCTCAACAATCACTTTGTGTAGCCAGGCAACGTGCAGGTCCCTTGAACTGACACCAGCCATTCCACATGCACTAGAAAACAGGCTGCAAACTCAGAGGCAAATGTAAGTTCCTGCTGTGTCTTCCCCAGCAGGAAGGAGGTCTTCCTTGTGATCAGCAGTCTTCCAGAAACCCTGGTCCCTTTTCTCATGGAACCCTTCAATAAGACCCTCAGAGCTTATGAACATCCTGCTCATTTTGGTCTTAATTCAACAATACACACTTAACCCTGGAAACGAAGAATTTCACCCACTGTCACTGATGAAGGCATGAGCCCAAGTACTGCCACACTGTCTGCCTGCATCTCGCCTTGGCCTTCATGAACAGGCCCTCAAGGCTTGCTATTAATTATTTCAGGACCTGTGAGTAATAAAGTCATCTACTTCAGTTTCCCTTCTGGTCTCTTATTGAACTGGGGCTCACCATGCATTGTTGAGGGCTCTATTTTTAAAATGTTAATTTGGCAAATTCCCAAGTGTAATGAAATCCATACTTCTGAACTTCTGAGCAGATATTTGACCCTATATTTTTCTTTGCACATGTTTCTTTACTCAGCAGAGGGAACACAAACTGTTTTTCATGGTTTTGGTCTACAGGGAATGCAATATGTAAATATATGAAGATATATTTAGGAGCACTAAAACCAAGAAAGAAGAGTGCTTGTGTATACACATAGCTTCAGAAATAATTTAGAAATATTAGATCACAACTGGTAATTTCAAAATGGTGGATGAATTGCTAACAAACTCGAGACACTGGCAGATTTGTAGTATGAATCTATTGTGTCTACTTTACATTGAATTCATTTTTTCCATATGTCATGAGCTATGGTTGAGATGTTCTCAAACCATTTTTTACTTGTCTGTTAGTCATAAAAAATCTAGTTTATGATTTTATTTGTCCAAAATTCATGAAATATTGCTTTTATTATATGCTGAGGCATTTTAAGGATTTTTTTCATTAAATTTTTGGTGCTCAGAAATGAAAGTAATTCCCCAGTGAGCATTTTAAGTTGATTTTGTTTAATTAATACAGTTTATTACTTCTTAATTGGAGAGGAATACTAGGATGGCTTTTCTTCAGTTATTGTTTCTTCCACTTCTTATATGTTAACATTATCAAAGTTATTCACTTTACTGTAAAAATTAGATCATGTGAAAACCTGGAGAATTCATAAGTCATGGGGTTGTTTAGGCATGTATATGAGGTGAACAAACACACATGATGGTGATGGGTGTTTAATAGATTTTGTAAAATTAGGAGAAAAATATTTCAATTTGAGTGATGCTGTAGCATGACGTAAAAGAAAATGTACAGGATGAAGAATTTCATGTGGAGGGAGGATACCTGTTCTCTGGCTGCACAACTGACACACCCTGAATTTAGGAGAAAAACCTACTTGTTTCATTTCCTGATTATTTACAGTTTTTAAAAAATTTTCCTCATTGCCATCCTTGCTACACGTGAATCCCAGTCACTGTCCTTCTTTGCCTCTGTTATGGACACAGAGTTCTCACTGCTCTCCTCACTCCAGGCATCCATGCAGGCCCTGGTAGTTTCTAATGTGTGCTTTCAAAAATTTCTAAAGCAATGAGAAATTCATGTGAGGAATTTGAGGTCGCTTATACAATTCAAATACTACGTTGTGATCACTTAATTGTGGTAAGAGTGGAGCAGCTTCAATGGACCAGAGTTTTAACTCAGGCACTTAGCACTAGGAGATGTGTGAAGACTGATAATATAGGACAGTGTTGTTTTTGTTGTTGTTTTGTTTTGTTTTAGAGAAATACATAAGACTTTTTGAAAGGAAACATAGAGAGTCCTTTGGAAATCTGGGAGGAAGTACAAGGAAGCCCCCCACATCCACCCCAAAGTCTTAGGCAGCTGGTGGTGTATTCTGATGTAAAAATGACAGAAATGGAGACTTGCCAAATGTGCAGTGTTTCTGAGAATCCAGGAAATCAAATTCTGTCCTCGTGACTTAAAATATTTCCTGAGCAGTACTGAGGACTGGATGCTGTTAGTAGACAGAGATTATTACATTTTACCAGGTTCAGATCAGTGGCAGTTTGATGGGCAGGGTGTGGGTGTGAAATGAAACAAACTTTGTGAACATAGCTTTAAAATGTCCTGTGAAGACTAGATGTTGGAGATGAGGAAGCGTTCTGGACACTGTGATTGTAAACCAGGTGAGTAAAACGTACCTCTTGAAATTGGCTTCTTGAACGTCTGCCCTCTTTTGAATTCTTTTTCCATGACCTATCCTACCCTGGGATGTTTCTTGAGGGCAGGTGTTTTTTTCTTTCCAACCCCATAGGCCTTGTGAATATTAAATGCCCATCAGCACAGGTTTTAAAGTTGTTGTTACGGAAAAAGGCCACAAGATGGCAACGTTTCTTCATGCCCCACTTTTTCTTTTTCTTTTCTTTTAATTTAATTTATATTTTATATTGTAGTAATGTTGATGTCCATGTTGTATTTATTTTAGATGTACAGGAACTTGATTCAGTTTTACATAGTCTTATATGTATTATACTTTGGGTTCTTTTCCCATGTAAGTTATCAGACTGCGTTCAGTAGAGTTCCCTGTGCTCTTTAGTAGGTTCTTGTTGATTATGTCTTTGATATATTTTAGTGTGTATCTCTTAATCTCAGCCTCCTAATTTATCACTTCCCTGTAACTTTCCTTGTTGATAATCATAAGTTTGTTTTCTAAGTCTGTGAGTCTGTTTCTGTTTTGTAAATTAGTTCATTTGTATGAATTTATAGATTCCACCTGTAAGTGGTATCTAATGGTGTTTGTCTTTCTCTCTCTAACTCACTTCATTTAGTATAATCTCTGTCCATCATTGTTGCAGCAGATGGCATTAGTTTGTTCCTTTTTATGGCTGTGTAGTATTCCATTGTATATGTGTGCTACATATTCTTCATTTTCCTGTGGATGAACATTTCATTTGATTCTATGTCTTGGTTCTTGTCAGCAGTGCTGCCCTGAAAAACAGGGGTGCCCGTGTCATTTCAAATTAGGATTGTCTTTGGAGCTAAGCCCAGGAGTGGGATTGCTGGATCACATGGTAACACTATGTTTAGTTTTTTAAGGAACCTCTATACTCTTCTCCATAGTGGCTGCACGAATTTACATCCCCACCAACAGTAGAGAATAATTCCGTTTTCCCCAAGGCCTCTCCAGCATTTATTCTTTGAAGTTTTTTTTTTGAGCTTGGCCATTCTGACAGTTGTGAGGTGATACCCCATTGTAGTTTTGATTTGCATTTCTTTAATAATGAAAGATGTTGAGTACCTTTCCATGTGCTTTTTTTTTTTTAATATACAGAGCGAGTAAAATTTACCTCTCGAAATGACCTTCTTGAAAATCTGCCCCATTTTGAATTCTTTTCTGATGATTTGCCTCAGGGCATTTCTTGAGGGCAGGTGTCATTTACAGCCCCACAGGCCTTGTGAAGATTAAGTGCCACTCAGCACCAATTTTACAGTTGTTGTTACGGGAAATGGCCACAACACAGCAGCATGTCTTCAAGCCCAACTCTGGTTACTTGGCAACCAGAGCCTGAGGGAAAGTCCTGTTCCTGGGTTGTCAGAGTGGAATGTGCCCTAAGAAACACCCAAGGCTTGTCTCACGACTTCTTCCCCCTTCCCCTTTACTGCCCACCCCCCGTGCCCCAACAAATCCCAACTCCTGCAACACCACTCTGCTGAGGTGCTGTCATCCTTAAGTGGGGCGACCCTGAGGAGGGAGGCTGGAGGTGGGAACCCCACCACCAGGAGATGGAGCGCCCAAGGGAATTTTCAAAGCTCTTCCAGCCCCAAGGCTCCACCATCCTTTGGGTGCACTAGGCTTGATTTCTCTGTAGGAGGGCCAGCAGGGAGTTGGAGATGGTGGGCCCATGCAGAGGGGAACAAGCACTCCAGGTCCAAGGCAGGGGTGCTTATTGGCTGGCACATCCTTCTCAGTTTCCTCCTTCCCACGGCAGTCCAGCTTTGGGACCCAACCTGCTCCAGCTCCAGGGATGTGACAGCAGCCCGGGTCATAGAGGCCTGAGGGGATGGATGGGGAATTTCTTTTCTTTTCTTTTTTTAATTTTTATTTTGTATTGGAGTATAGGTGATTTCCCATGTTGCTGGGGTTTTTTTTTTCCTAGCTGGACAGCAACGTGATTCACTTATACATAGATGTGTACATATTCTTTTTCCAGTTCTCTTCCCAAGTAGGTTATTAGAGTGTTGAGTAGCGTTCCTTGTGCTACACCCTGGGTCCTCATTGATTATCTTACAAATAGTAGTGTACATGTGTTAATTTCAACCTGCTAATTTCTCCCTGCCCCCCACACTTTCCTTTTCCTAACCCTAAGTTTCCTTTCTAAGTCTGTGAGGCTGTTTCTGTTTTTTAAAGAAGTTCATTTGTATCCATTTTTAGATTCCACCTGTAAGTGATATCATATGATATTTGTGTTTACCTGTGTCACTTACTTCACTTTGTATGATCATCTCTACCTCCTTCCCTGTGACTGGAAATGGCATTATTTAATCCTTATTCATGGCTGAGTAATATTCCATTGTGTTCCTAGACCCTATCTTCTTTATCCATGCATCTGTCCTTATATGCTTAGTTTGCTTCCACGTCTTGGCTATTGTGCAGAGTGCTGCCATGATCTTTGGCATGCATGTGTCTTTTAAAATTTTGGTTCCCTTGAGATCTTCCCCCAAGGGTGGGACTGCTGGGTCACATGGTAGTTCTATGTTTCATTTTTTAAGGAACCTCCATACTGTTCTTCATAGTGGTTGTACCGATCTACAGTCCCACTGACAGTGTAGGAGGGCTCCCTTTTCTCCACACCCTCTACAGCATTTCTTGTTGTAGATTTTTTGATGATGGCCCTTCTGACCTGTGATAGGTGATACCTCATTGTAGTTTTGATTTGCATTTCTCTCATAATTAGTGATGCTGAGCATCTTTTCATGTGCTTGATGGCCATCTGTATGTCTTCTTTGGAGGGACGTCCATTTAGATCTTTTGCCTATTTTTGATTGGTTTTCTGTTCTTTTGATATTGATCTGCAGGAACTGTTTGTATGTTTTGGAGATTAATTCCTTGTGGGCATCTTTGTTTGCAAATATTTGTTCCCATTCTGAGGGTTGTCTTTTTGTTTTGTTTAGGGTTTCCTTTGCTGTGCAAAGGCTTTAAGTTACATTAGGTCCCATTTGTTTATTTCTGTTTTCTTGTTCATTACTCTAAGAGATGGATTAGAAAAGAACTTGCTGCGATTTATGTCAAAGCGTGTTCTGCCTATATATTTCTCATGTGTTTTAGAGTATCCGTCCTTAGGTTTAGATCTTTCATCTATTTGGAGTTTATTTTTGTGTATGGTGTTAGAGAGTATTCTACTTTCATTCTCGTTTTAATTTTTTAATATATTCTATTTAGTTTTATTTTTGCTGCATTGTGTCTTCATTGCTGCATGCGGGCTTTCTCTAGTTATGGCGAGTGGGGGCTACTCTTTGTTGTGATGCTTGGGTTTCTCATTGCGATGGCTTCTCTTGTTGCAGAGCATAGGCTCTAGAGCGTGGGCTCAGTAGTTGTGGCGCACGGGATTAGTTGCTCTGTGGCATGTGGGATCTTCCCAGACCAGGGCTTGAACCCGTGTCCCCTGCATTGGCAGGCAGATTCTTAACCACTGCACCATCAGGGAAGTCCCTGTTTTAGTTTTTTAAGGAACCTCCACACTGTTCTCCATAGTGGCTGCACCAATTTACATTCCCACCAACAGTGCAAGAGGGTTCCCTTTTCTCCACACCCTCTCCAGCATTTCTTGTCTGTAGACTTTTCTTTTTTTATATATATATAAATTTTATTATTTATTTATTTATTTTTAGTTGCATTGGGTCTTTGCTGCTGTGTGCAGGCTTTCTCTAGTTGCGGTGAGCGTGAGCTGCTCTTTGTTTTGGTGCATGGGCTCCTCATTGCAGTGGCTTCTCTTGTTGCAGAGCACAGGCTCTAGGTGCACGGGCTTCAGTAATTGTGGCTCGTGGGCTCTAGAGCACAGGCTCAGTAGTTGTGGTGCATGGGCTTAGTTGCTTCGCGGCATGTGGGATCTTCCCAGACGAGGGCTCGAACCCATGACACCAGCATTGCCAGGCGGATTCTCAACCACTGCGCCACCAGGAAAGTCCCTGTAGGCTTTTTGACAATGGCAGTTCTTTCCGGTGTGAGGTGATACCTCCTTGTGTTTTGATTTGCATTTCTCTAATATTTAGCGTTGTTGACGTCTTTTGAAGTGTTTTTTTTTTTTTGTAAACAGCATGAGTACAACGTACCTCTTGAAATTGGCTTCTTGAACGTCTTCCCTCTTTCGAATTCCTTTTCAATGACCTACCCCAGGATGTTTCTTGAGGGAAGGTGTTTTTTCTTTACAGCCCCACAGGCCTTGTGAATATTAAGTGCCCATCAGCACAGGTTTTTTTTTTTTTTTATTAGTTTCTGCTTTATAACAAAGTGAATCAGTCATACATATACATCTGTTCCCACATCCCCTCCCTCATGCATCTCCCTCCCTCCCACCCTCCCCCTCCCACCCCTCCAGGCGGTCACAAAGCACCGAGCTAGCTGATCTCCCTGTGCTCTGCGGCTGCTTCCCACTAGCTATCTACCTTACGTTTGGTAGTGTATATATGTCCATGCCTCTCTTTCCCTTTGTCACAGCTTACCCTTCCCCTTCCCCATATCCTCAAGTCCATTCTCAAGTAGGTCTGTACTCCAATATAAAATAAAAAGTTGAAAAACTAAAACATTTTAAAAAGCCAAAAGAAAAAAAAAAGAGTGGAGCATGAAGAAATGCTGCCGCCCTGTGGCCGTTTTCCATAAAAACAACTTTAAAACCTGTGCTGCCTCCTGACCCAAAAGGAAAGGAGGCAGCACAGGTTTTAAAGTTGTTTTTATGGAAAACGGCCACAGGGCGGCAGCATTTCTTCATGCTCCACTCTTTTTTTTTTCTTTTGGCTTTTTAAAATGTTTTAGTTTTTCAACTTTTTATTTTATATTGGAGTATAGCCGATTAACAGTGTTGTGACCTTTTGAGGTTCACAGCAAAGGGACTCAGCCATACATATGCATGTATCCATTCTCCCCCAAACTCCCCTCCCATCCAGGCTGTCACATAACATTGAGCAGAGTTCTCTATGCTGTACAGTAGGTCCTTGTTTGTTATCCACTTTAAATATAGCAGTGTGTACATGTGGATCCAAAACTCCCTGAATATCCATTCCCTCCTTACTACCCCCCTGGTAACCATAAGTTCATTCTCTAAGTCTGTGAGTCTGTGTCTGTTTTCTAAATAGTTTCATTTGTATCATTTCTTTTTTGATTCTGCATATAAGGGATATCATACAATATTTCCCTTTCTCAGTCTGACTTATTTCACTCACTATGAGAATCTCTAGGTCCATCCATGTTGCTGCAAATGGCATTATTTCATTCATTTTAATGGTTGAGTAATATTCCATTGTATAGTTATACCACGTCTTCTTTATGCAATCCTCTGTTGATGGATATTTAGGTGCTTCCACGTCTTGGGTATTGCAAATAGCACTGCAATGAACATTGGGGTGCATGTATCCTTTTGGGCCATTTTTTTCCAGATATATTCCCAGGAGTGGGATTGCAGGATCACATGGTATTTTGTCAAAAGTTTTACTTGTGTTTTAGGTTCAAAGCATTCACTGGCAAAATAACCAGTCCACACTATGTTAAGCAAAACTTAAATAGTTTATTGAATTAACATAAGAACACATTATATTAATTAAGAATAGTATAACTAATGTAGGAAGAATAGTAAAGACAGAGGTTTATACATCACCGAACTGGAGAAGCACCTACATCCAGATCCAAGCAGTGCTGGGAAGTCCCTGGAACAGCAATCTGGAGTCCCAACTGGGAAAAGGCCCAGGCAGTGTGCCCAGCCCATGGGTCAGACTTCAGCTGGCTACTGGAAAGAGTCTCACCTTTAGTCCTAGACTGCAGGCTGACAACAGTCAGCCTATCTGCAAATTTGCATCTCTGGTTATTGTCATAAAAGCCTTGGTCTTAACTCATAAGTCTTGGAGTGTTCTCTGAACCTCGGGGGCTGGCCAAAAGGTTCAAGAAGCCCCCAGACTCACTCCCTATCTTATTTAACGATTTACAAGATGAGCTAGTGACACCCCTGCTGGCCTGTAGAGGCTCAGCTGTTCAGCATGCAGCCAGCTTTCAGGGCCCTTGCCCAGCTAAAGAGAGGTCTAGAGCCACCTCCATAGCTGGAAGAACACTCCTTTACTAGCTTCCCCAACAACAAGCCAATTATAACTTTCCTAAAGAAGACACCTCCTCATTTTTAATGCATTCCCTATAATATATGCAGAGTGCTAAGCATATAATAGACAATAACTTAGGAAATTATTTCTTGATAGATAATTTTATATACTAATTACTTTAGCAAATATTTCTTGAGTAACTTTTCTATGATGTATCTGCTAGACATTGAATATACAGTGAAAATAACAGTTCCTTTTCTAGTCTCTTACTTAGGCAGTTTGCAATGGGGAAAACAAATACTAATAGCAATTTCAATAGAATAGTAGAAAAACAGATAAAATTTGTAATGAGAATATAAAGAAGGAAAGAGGGATGGAATTTCCAGGAAGAAGTCCCTGAATATACAAAATGTTAAGAAAGGAATGCAAAGATGTATATAGATAGCCTTGCAAGCTGAAATTCTTTTATCTGTCTTACTTTATTTGATTGGTTACTTGTTTATTGCCAGTTTCCCAAATGGAAATGGAAATTCTGTGAGAGAATAGACCATCTGCAGCTAGCTCTCCATTATAGACTCTGACTGTATATTGCCTTGCATATAGTATCACTAAATAAATATTTTCTGCATAATGAACACAGGAGGTCTACGGTGACTTGGTTACTAGTCCTTTATGTCTGTTTGGTAGAGGCTGTCGATGGGGAAGCACAAGCAGTGAGGAGGAGGGAAAGTTCTAAATGAGTTACACACAAAGATTTATAATCCATTCTGAGGCCAGAGAAGACCCACAGAAAGAGAGGGAGCAAGAGAAGTTACCACAATCACATACATCTTTTGGAATGATCTCTCTGGCACTGGCATAAGAGTTAGTAGGAAGAGATAAGATACTGGAAAACCAGCTTGGAGGTTGTTGCATCTGGAATTCATTACCTAAACGAAATCAACAACTGTGGAAAGGAAATAAGGGTGAGAACTCTGGAAACATTGAAGCAATGGGAATGTAGACATGGGGTCACTCTGGAGAACATTCGGGCAAACATACGGATTGTAACTTATACTCCTAGGGATGCATCACGTAGAATTGGATGTTGTTGCAGCATTATATCCTGCAGGCAGACTTTTTAGGCGATGTGGTTGTCCACGGGGAGCAGAGTAGAAAGTTAAATATGGTGTATCCTCACCAAGGAATATTAGCAGTGGGTGTAAGCAACAGATTAAATGTATACAAAGCATGACATGGGTGGATCATAAAATATAGTACTTAGTTTTAAAAGTAAGGTGGAGAATGCAACATCTAAGAAAATTACATTTGCATAGCAAATATGCATGCGTGTAGAACAGCCCATTCCACAATAAACAAAACTAACAAAATATACACTTAAGAACAAGAAAATCAATCTTATTTCAGAAAAAATATGTCATTTTTATTGTTATTGTAGCAAAGTTATAAATTTCCAGTAGTAGAATTAACAATATTATAATGTTTAGCTTTCTTATTCAGGCTTTCATTTGTTCAAATCTACTCTTTTCTCAAACGTGAAAATTTAAAGGTAACAAAAATAAGAAGGCATGTGAGGTGGTGTCTCGGGAGGTTATTTGTGCAAACATCTTGCAGCCCTGCTGGATTACCTGCACCATGATTGCTAATCATTCACTGTTGTAAATTTGTCAAATGGCTAACCAGGGTGACTGATGGCTAGGAGGTTACTTCCGATTCCTGCCTGATTCCTGCTCTCTTCAGAAAAGGGGAAGAAGAGGCTCTGGAAAGACATAGCTGTGCCTATTTATGTCTGGCCTCTGATGCTCTTGTAGGTCTTATTCCCAGAGTCCCCACCGAACCCTTTCCTGTTGCTCACCATCAAAGACTTTCAGACATTCCTGGCCAACCAGATAAATGCTGGCACTTTGACATTCAGAGCATTGCACACTCATTCAATTTAAGTAGCTGAGTAAAGAAAAATACACTAACGAAAAGGCCAGGTCTTATTTTGACAGAGTTTTTAAACTACATTTATGCTGAGACCTTCTCCTCAGTTCTTAACACTTCCCGAAGTGAAGCTGCTCATGCAGATATGAGTTCTTCTCCTCCACCCCGACATCATCCCGGAGAGCAAAGAGGCAGTCACTCGGTTAAGTGGCTCCTGATGTGATTCTGCTCTGACTGCCTCTTTGAATTGATGGGCAGTTGTGTCACCACTTTGAAGGTGGGCCCTTTTCATTCAAAGGCCCCTGAATGCTGACTAGTCCTCCTGATGACCTTGAACTGGTTCATCCTTGGTGGGTGTGGCAGGGAAGGAATAACAGCTAGGGAGCTGCAGACTCTGGCCTCTTTGCAGCTGCTCAAGACTTCCTCAGCCAAGGGTTAATGAGCTCCCCCTCCTGAGTCTCGCTCTGTTTTAATTCATTCTGAAGGGTTCATAGAAATGTGATCCCAAATGAATAACAGAACATTCAAGTAATTTCACTGACAATTTTCATTCATGTTTTTATTGTAAAATTATATTGTACTTTGTAAAGATGCTATCATTTTTAATTTTTTAGAAAAATTAGAACTCTTCACCTATTAAATGCAAGTTTCCTGAGAGGCAAGACACAGTCAATGGGACAGCCAAGCCAGTGCTGGCCTTTCTAACATCATTCACATTACTTAAAACCTTTTAATATCCGCTTGTATGTAAATATGTTATAAATAAACTCAAATGTTAATCCAAAACACCAATATATCTCACAAAAAGTTAAAGGCAGACATCTGGTCGAGATTTTGTGTGGTTTAAGTTTCATGAGGGTTGATGATCTATGACATGATGATGTGTCTTAAGTTTATTGGCCAACATTTTCTGTGTCACAGGATAACATTTACCGAGGACTCTTAGGTGCCTTTCTTAGGAAGATGAGCCCTAGGTTGGTAAGTGATTTCAGGAGAGCTGCAGTTATTTGTATTTTTCTGCATGAATTGGCCTGTAATCTCCTTCAGTGAATGATGAGATAATCCACATATCTGGAGCTAACAGCAACCCAATTACCATTGCTTATGTTGCTAGCCTTGTAAACTGGCTATAGGGATAATTGGTTTGCTCAAGACACGTCCTTGGTACTATAAGTAGTCCAGTGTATAGTTAACACAGTGCCCAAATGCGTGAGAAACCATAATAAGGACAATAGGAAAGAGGAGAAAATATATAGAGACACCTTGCATAATATTTTTAAAGATATTTGAATGGCAGAATCAGTAAGGTTATTTTTTTTCTTCTTCTTCTAATAGCTCTGATAATGTTTAGTACAAACTTTTATGCTAGCAGTAACACAGTCTTATGACAGATACCTACAGATTTGGGGCTAAAATTAGATGACTTTCGTCTCATTTTAAAATTTGTTTTTAAAAGTCTATTATAAATTAGAGGTACTCTTACAGATTGCAGTAGTTATCTTACAAAATTTTGAAGACATTTCATTTTGAATGTAACTTATTCGGTGGTTTACAATTTACTTCAGTATCTGAGGACTTGTCACTGACTAGTCAAACAGTTTAATTCTATTATTTTTTTTACTTAAGCTAAAAACCTCTGTTTCAGTAAGCTCTTCCACAAATGGAGGGAAAGAAACCTTTATTTTTCAAGAAAAAATTGTCTTACACTCTTCACTTCTTGGACTTATTGACTGCTCTTTGTTCACTATTACTTCATCATTTTTACAGTCGTGAAACTGAGCTAGTATCCAATAAACAGTACCCTGTTGTAGTTTTAACAAAATTTAGAATAACTCTTTCTTTTTCTGTATATCACTTCTTTTTTATAACTCTTCCCATATCTTTATGCATTTTCACCCTCCCTTTATTGTTTTTGCACAATATAAACAATATATAATATGTAACCTTGATTATCACTCGTTTCCAATTATATATTGTTATATAAAAATCTATCTCCAAATGTGGTGACATGTTTTGCCTGTGAGTTTGTACCTTGGGCAGGGCTCAGCAGGGTTGGCATCTCTCTACTCTGCTAGACTCTGCGGGGCTAGAATGAAATGAAGCCTCCTTCATTCAAATGTCTGGCAGTTGCTGGTGGCTCCTGGCCAAGACCACAGCAGGGACTCTGGCCAAAGCACCAACCAGCACCCTTTCCATGTGGCTGTTTGTTTCCCTCACAACAACAACCTTAGACTGTGTTCTAAGGCAAGTAACTTATGTCCCTTAAGAACCAGGCAGATGCTGTTTTGCCTTTTATGACTCAGACTCAGAAGTTATACAGTGAAGTTTCTAACCCACTCTATTTGTTAGAACTGAATCACTAAAGCCAATCCATCTTTAAGGGATGGGGAATTAGATTCCACCTTTATGATGGGAAGAGTGTGAAAGATTTGCAAATATGTTTCAAAATTCCCAAAGTATTTATAACAAAATGGGAAAAAGCAAAATAAATGAATAACCAGTCATGAAAAGTCTTTCATATAGTTTTATAGTTGGAAATACACTTAGTAATTGAGTTCTATTCCCTTATTTTAGGTTTAAAGAAACTAAAATTCCTTAGATTCAGTAGACTTTCAAAGTATCACACAGCTAGTTAATTTGTGGCAGATCCAACAAATAGAATCAAGATATTCCAATTCTAAGATAAATTACTTCTACAGAGATGAAAAAAAGAAGAAAAAATAGGCCAAAGATACACCAGGCTCAGATACAGCAAGCATAGAGTAGTCAAACCGTACAGTAAATTTCCTATAACTCCTTTATACAGAATAATTACTCTTTGGGGGAAAATCGCAGTGGTCACTTCTATTTTATTATTTTTTAAATCAAGGATGAATTGAATTTTCTTTTGTTTGCTTAGAATTAGAAGCATAGGTGTTTCTGTAGCTTTATTTAAATAGTTACTCTCATTGCCACAAAGAAACATCAATGACTATAAATGCATTTTAAGAATCTACCTAGGTAAAAGGTGAGTGGGTAGAGTGAGTTAGACACAGTTCCCCTACTCTTTGAAATTAAATCAAAACCAGACGTATTAATGGGTACAGAGGTTCAGCTTGGGATGATGAAAAAGTTCCAGAGATGGATAGTGGTGATGATTGGACAACGGTGTAAATATACTTAATGCCATTGAATAGTACACTTAAAAATAGTTAAAAGGGTAAACTTTATGTTATATACAATTTACCACAATAAAAAAGACATGAAAACTAAACAAAGAAAAAATTTAAGTATATATGTAGATAAAATCAGATGACAATATAGTATTAGATGAAGGCATGGCTAGCTGATTTATGAAGTACTAATTAAATAAAAAATTATAGGTTTATAAGATGTTGCAAAGTTAATACAGAGGCTTTCCATATACTCTTCATCCAATTTCTGCTAATGTTAACATGTACATAACCATGGTACATTTGCCCACACTAAGAGATTAACAGCAGTATATCACTGTTAGCTAAACTCAAGACTTCATCCAGATTTCAGACTTCTTCCATGAATGTCTTTTTTGGTTCCAGAACCCAAGCCTGGACATCACATTTCATTACACAAGTAGTTTGAAATATTTGTTTAGAGCCTGAGGTTCAGAAGATGTGTACATTTCTCTCACATGTGGACTTTTGATTACTTGTCATATACGCACAACATGGTTTTCCATTTATTCTCTTTCCACTGTTTCTATTCAAGTATATTTTACTCACATTTAAGCAGGTACATAATTGTCTACTATTAATTCCATGAGTGCAGTTTTTGCTGTGCATCTCCAAAATTAAAGCAAAAAACATATATTGAAGTACCACGTGACTCATTCTCCAAGGTAGATGCTGTCAACGTAGGTGCTGAAAACCACCAGCCCCTACACCACAGTCCCAACTTCCCTCCACCTCCATTGGATTGATGGCTCTAATATCTGCTGTGTGACCTTGGGGAAATAACCTCTTTTTAAACATTTTAAATAGTGCTGAACTCACTAAATTATATATGAGTAACTGAAGGGTAAAAGATGTTAAAGGAATTTAACAGAGCTGTAAGTATTGAAAGCAGAAATTGAGTTGCAGCTGCTGGCATTCTGACTTTGGAGCACAAAATTGTGGAGGATACACAGATGAGCAGGAAATACACTGTAAAGTCAAGTTAAGCTTTGTCTTAAATACTGTTAAAAATTTGTCCCACAAACAATCCATTTACTTATTTTTTTTTCTTACTAGCAACACATCTCAAATTTTATCTTGTCTCACCTATGTAGAGAGCACTGTGTGCATTAACAGGAAAATGTTGTATTTAATAATCAAACTTTAACCATTGTATGGAGAAGTAAACACAAATTCATGACCCATTTGAGGGCTCATAATGAAGCTAAAATTCCTTCTGGTAATTTCCATTCCAGAATTTGTTTATGGCATAGTATTTTTCCTCCTTTATACAAAGAACATTTACTGGACTGATTCCTCATAAATTTATTATAAAAATTTGGAAAATAAAAAAGAAATTAAAAAGCATCTGTGGCCCCATTAAAATATAGAGACTTGCCCTTAACCTTGTGATGGATAGTGCATAAATCTTTTTCTCTATTTCACTTTATTATTCTAGTATGCATAAATATGACACATCTCTACTCATTCTGAAACATAGTAAAATATTTTATAATCATCTTCCCATTTAGCAATTTACATCACATATATATTTCCTTTGTTATAAATATTAAGTGTATTATTATAATCTATTATTTATTACTTGCTATATGTTTTAATGTGTTAATATATTTTATATAATTTCATGTATATTATATATTAATCCACAACCAATATGTTTGTGGCCCCCAAATTTTCCACCATGAGGATTTATTTATTCAATCTCCCATTGAAGATTTTTCACAATATAAGCAATACTATAATGGGTATTCAACATAAAAGAAAACTGTGCAAGACTGTGATATTTTTCAATAACACATTATTGGAAATTTAATTTTTAGGTCAAAAGGCATACATACTTAAATGATATGGATCTGAATTTCTCCATTGAAATAGTTTACTCTGCCCACAGAGGATACTGGATGACTTTTTCCAACACTCAATGGCAGTGTTCAAATGACATCAACTAAACATTTTTTCTCTCCTTTCTTCCTCTCCTCCACGTGGAGAAGAGCTAATTCTCTCTGTGAATTACAGTGACAGGCCCCTGGGCCCCCTGCAAATTAATATTTTTCTTTAGAACTTTCCAATGTTATCCTGTGCTGAGACTATATGTGCGTTGAAAAATGGTCAAAAGCATCATGATATTCAAATTATAAGATAATAATTGTATATACTGCTTGGATCATGTAAAGATGATTGATATTATCATATAGCTTACTGCAAAAAGAAAAATGACTTTTTTTTTAAATCTATGCATTTGAGTTGCAGGACACCCAGGTCACTGGGTTTCCAACATATTTTACAGAAGTTCATTACATACCTTGTTTATTCTAAGCAATCCCTCAGAGAATAGAAAACTCAACTCTGGTCACTTCAGTTTCTGGTCCTTTCACAATCTGAATGCAAAAATATTTACATACATATTGCAGTTGAGGTTCAGCTCAGCTGATTTATTTCTGTTTCATCAAGTCAATTGGAATTATTAAATTTAAAAGTCATAGGAAAAAAGCTAAAGCTCAGCCCTCAATTTTTATGAATATACTTTAATATATTCAGAAAATTATATCAATATTTCAAGAACTCATATCTATTCCATGCTACAAGAAAGAATAATATAGAAAAAGTAATGACTGGTAAAAAACAATTATTTCAAAACAAACTTGTTTCTGAAACAGAAATTATATTTGATTAATTCTCTCTATGGTAAGTTTTCTGTCTTAATTTTACCCCTTTCTTTTTTCTTTTTTCTATTTTCGTTTTCTTTTTAACATCTGACTTTTGCTACAGGATAATGATTTAATTAAGTATTCCTTTAAATAAGGAGTAGCTGCTCTCCATCATATGATAAGCTCTTACTAGATAGTAAGTGAATTTATGAATATGAAATTATTTCCTTTAATTTTATGCCCTTCAAGATACTCAGATTAAAGACAGGTTTAAATGAAGTGAGAATATAGAAAACATTAATATAAAATAGAAGTAGAGAAATGAAACCTCAGATGATTCAGGAGAAGTGACTCCCAAATTCCTCTATCTTATGGAATAAGATACTATTCCATAGTATCTTATTCTGTAGAATCACTGGGAATTTATTTCTTGACACTACAACAGCAACATTTTTAATGAAATTAATCAAAGTAGAGGGAAGTACCAAGAAAGCAATCATTACAGGCTAGAAAAAAAAAGAATTAAATATGTTTGGAAAACAGTAGAACTTGGGAATTTATTATCTAAGATTTGCCAATAGGTAGTCTTTAAAGAAAATAAAAACAACATTATTTTTCATGTTCAGTAGAAAGAACAGGAATCTTACTGAAATGTCACTAACAGTTAAATTAAATTTCTGGTAAATATTAAAATTAAACACCTGTCATTTAAAAAGTCATCATTAACTAGAACAAATAGCTTTTTAAACACGTGTCCTTCAGGTTTACAGAACAGTATATCTTTTAAAGATTCAAGGCCATATACTTGTAAAATAGGTTGAGAATGCAAAATTACTGCCTTAAATATAATCTTAGTATATAATGACATCTTCTTTATATTTTTTCATAGAATGAACACTCATTATTATTGTACAGTTTGTATTTTAGTGAGTTTTATGTCGGTGAAGGAAATTTGTGGATGAAAAATCCTAGTGGCAGAAGCCACATTTTTCTCTGAGTGCCACCCAATTCAAACACTACAGCAGCACAACGAGAGGCTGTGTGCCTCCCCAACAGGGTGCGCTCCCCGGGCACATGACCTATGCACAGGGTCCTGTGCTTGGTGCAATGTGCTCTTGTTGTTCTCTTAAAATCCTTAATTATTTGATCCCTGAACTTAGGTTTTGTATGTGAAGTCTGACGGGACAATCAAGCATATCCATACATGAGCTAGGAGACATGTGCAGTGTGAATGACAACCATCACCTAGAGTTTGTGATGCTCCATGGCCATGGGATTCTGGTGGTCCCAGGATGCCTGGGACCTCTGCAGGACTCCAAGGTGCAGAAGTCAAGTCTGTGACACAATACCTGAGGAAACCAACAATCCTGAGAGGCCACCCTTTGCACTCAAACCAGAATTTGCTTTAAACAGAAGAAAATGGCATTCCAAGACATATCTGTACCCAAGGAACCCTTTCTCTGTTACTTCCTTGAATTAACCACCCATTTAACACTGAAAATTATGACAGAAGGAAGGAGAATAGTCCAGGGGTCCTTTTCCTTACTGATCAAGAATCTGAAGAAAGAAAGCTTTTGTTAGAAAGTGCACGTGTCAAGACCTGAGATAAAATCAGTAGAGTTAGATCCATACAGGATTTCTTCTCTTCTGATAGGAATGAAATACCTTCGTACCTAGAAGCTATGAAATATGAATTGTGGAAGTTTAGCGATTCTGCATCTGAGTTAAACGGCCTTATATTTGCATTGAATGTTCTCATTGCATAATATAAAGATGAATGATACAATTCATGGAAACAATTTTTAATTATAACTTTTTACTTAGAATGACCCTAGAGATAGCAAATTTTTAAAACTATGGCAAGTTGAGAAAGAAAGAACAGAGCAAAAAGGAAAAATGTTGATAGTTTTACATTTTAATACCTTTGAAATCACCTTATATTTTGCTTTTGAACAAGGACCTCATTTTTTTTATGTGGCACTGGACTTTGCAAATTATGTAGCCAGTCTTTACCCTCAAAAAATACAAGTTGTGGTGTCTGAAATAATATATGCTGTTCACACTGACGTTTTGTGGAGAAGCATGCCTATAAAGAAGACCTTAAGTTGGAAAAGACCATGATTACAAAGAATGAGAACAAAAATAAAAATTGGAGTTTTTATTATGGACAAAAAAATGTCACGAAATATAAGCAAAATCTGTAAAATTGTAAAGATTATGTAGCATAATATACAAGCAAATTTAAGAAATCTTAAGATATCATTCTTGGAAGATGGAGAGATATAAAATGAGGACAAAATAAAGGTAAAGTAAAATAATCAGTGCAAGACTAAAGTGTTAAATATCAATCATTTAATTTGTCTCTCCAGGCAGGTTGGGACTATCCATCCCCTTCTAAAGCCATCCTGCTGCATTACGTCTTCTGTGTCAAAGTGTGAAGAGGACACCATGCATGTTCCTTATGACACACTGCCCTGACCTGATCTGCACCGGTCTGTGTGATACGCTGGTGCAGCTGAAAGGGAAGAGCTGGAGATTTACAATGTGAGTCGGGGATGCCTGGGAAAATAGTCCAAGTGAGCAAAACGTTTAGAAGTATGTTGGTGGTTCGCTCTATCTGGAGGGAGAGATGGCCAGAAGTACAGATCTCACGGTTTCATTGGCGACTGCTAACGGTTTGGGTGAATATTCAGGACTTGGGAGGAATGGGATTAGAAGATATGTGACAGGAATTCTAGGGAATAGTTATGCAGATGAACCCTTCAGAATGGGGCAGACTGTGATGACATTGTGTCCCATAGAAATGTGCACCAAAGGGCATCCAAGGCTAAGGAGATTCTTAGTTATCAGGTGGAAAAAAATGATGTGCTTTGTGGACGTCAGTCAGCCTCATTCCCCTTTCATTCTTCAAGAAGCCTTTGAACAAATTGCCCATGGTGGCGAGCATGGAGGTTATGAGGGGTCAAAAACATGGACTTCCTCTCTCCAAGATGTTCCAGCTCATGTTATCACTGAGTCTCAGATCCGCCGATGCCAGAGAACAGTACTGATTCCCTGAACCAGAACCATACGCATAGGCGATTCATAGGAAGCCGAGTGCCACAGGGATGGAAAGTGTCAGGTATGAATTTGTTGCATCTGTGCTCCAAACGCACCCTTCCTTGCCCTGAGGTGCAATACCAGAGATGGATTTTGCATGCTTTTCTCTGTTGCCAGCTTGCACAGTGTGAAGCTTTATCAGTCACGGGAGCTGGAGGGACCCTGGAGGAGGAGGGTCTTCCCACCCTGGCCCTGGCATGCTTTTCCCAGCTTGCTCCCATAGTGTACAGTGATGGGAGACATGCTGGACACCCAACCGTGCTTGTTTGTAGTGAGTTTTAGGGGTAATATTCTGGGCAGCTTCCAGTGAATTTCATGACGTCCCCAGATGGCTCCCCAGAAGGTGTTACAGGTGTCACAGAGAGTGGATGACTAGAGTGACTTGTTAACACCATCCTCATGGGCGGCTTCCCGGCGAGTTTTGCCATCATGCCAGAGGTCAGCTCCCCCCGAGTTCAGCTGGCACTGCTGTGAGTCTCCCAGGAGCTCGACTGGGTAGCTTCCCACTGAGTTACACCGAGCATGAGAGAGCAGATCCCTGCTTGCCAGCCCCGACCTGAGGCATCTCAGTGATCTTCACCTGCCATGGGTGGGGGCTGCAGCATTTCCCTCAAGACGTGGGTCTCAGCCATGCAGGAGTGAACCCTCTCCACGTGTGTTTATTTCTAGGGTGCTAGGCTTCAACTCCAGAGTAGGAACTGCTCCCTATATTTGCTATCTGTTGTTTTTAGAGGTGTTTGTGCTGCTTAGTATTTACTTTTATCCCTAAAAATGATTCTTTATATTAAAGCTTCCCTCAGGACTCCCCTGGTTGCACAGGGGTTAAGAATCTGCCTGCCAATGTAGGGGACACAGGGTCGAGCCCTTGTCCGGGAAGATCCCACATGCCACGGAGCAGCTAAGCCCGTGCACCACAACTACTGAGCCTGCACTCTAGAGCCCGCGAGCCACAACTACTGAGCCCGTGTGCCACAACTACTGAAGCCCACGTGCCTAGAGACCGGACTTTGCAACAAGAGAAGCCACCACCATGAGAAGCCCGTGCAATGCAACGAAGAGTAACCCCCGCTCACTGAAACTAGAGAAAGCCCGTGGGCAGCATTGAAGACCCAACACAGCCAAAAATAAATAAATAAATATTTAAGAAAAGAAAATAAATATTTTTTAGAAGTAGAAAATAAAGCTTCCCTCTTTAAATTACTGTGTGATTTCTGTCTCAAGAATGGACCAAAACTGATACAAAAGGGATGCCTAATTGAAATATTAATTTTGCCTATTTGAGCACTTCATATAAACAGAATCATACAGTACGCATATTTTGTAAGTGAGTTTTTGTTTGTTTGTTTTTTTATGGTACGCAGGCCTCTCACTGTTGTGGCCTCTCCCATTGCGGAGCACAGGCTCCGGACGCGCAGGCTCAGTGGCCATGGCTCACAGGCCCAGCTGCTCCGTGGCATGTGGGATCTTCCCAGATCGGTGCACGAACCCATGTTCCTTGCATCGGCAGGCACACTCTCAACCACTGCACCACCAGGGAAGTGTTTTTATCATGAATGGCTGTTGAAGTTTTTCAAATGCTTTTTTGGCATCGATTGAGATGTTCATTTGTTTTTTCTTTTTTCCTTTGTTGATGAGGTGTATCATGTTGATTGATTTGCATATGTTGAAACAGCTTTGTGACACTGGGGTGAATCATATTTGGTCATGGTGTATGATCCTCTTATGTGTTGTTGGATTCGGTTTTCTAATATTCAGTTGAGAATTTTTGCATTTATATTTATCAAAGATATTGGCCTGCAATTTTCTTTTTTGGTAGTGTCTTTCTCTGTGGTTTTTTTTTGTCTTTATTGAATTTGTTCCAATATTTCCTCTGTTTTCTGTTTTGGTTTCTTGTTTGTGAGGCATGTGGGATCTTAGCTCCACCATCAGGGATTGAACCCGCCCCACCCCCCCTGCACTGGAAGGCGAAATCTTAACTGCTGGACCACCAGAAAAGTCCCCATCTGTTTTGTTTGTTTGTTTGTTTTAGTAAATTTCTTTCTTTCTTTATTTTTGGGACGCATTGGGTGTCCATCGCTGTGCACAGGCTCTCTCTAGTTGTGGTGAGCGGGGGCTACTCTTCATTGTGATGTGCAGGCTGTTCATTACGGAGGCTTCTTTTGTTGCAGAGCATGGGCTCTAGGTGCACAGGCTTCAACAGTTGTGGCTATCAGGCTCAGTAGTTGTGGCTCCTGGGCTGTAGAGCACAGGCTCAGTAGTTGTGACACACAGGCTTAGTTGCTGCATAGCATGTGGGATCTTCCCAGACCAGAGCTCGAACCTATGTCCCCTGCATTGGCAGACGGATTCTTAACCACTGTGCAACCAGGGAAGTCCACCCCATCTGTTTTTGATATCAGGGTGATGGTGGCTTCATAGAATGTCTTTGGAAGTATTCCTTACTCTTCAATCTTTTCGAAGAGTTTGAGAAGAATCAGTATAACTTTTTTTTTTAAGATGTTGGGGGTAGGAGTTTATTAATTAATTAATTTATTTTTGAAGTGTTGGGTCTTCATTTCTGTGTGAGGGCTTTCTCTAGTTGTGGCAAGCGGGGGCCACTCTTCATCGTGGTGCGCGGGCCTCTCACTATCGTGCCCTCTCTTGTTGCGGAGCACAGGCTCCAGACACGCAGGCTCAGTAGTTGTGGCTCACGGGCCTAGTTGCTCCGCGGCATGCGGGATCCTCCCAGACAAGGGCTTGAACCCATGTCCCCTGCATTAGCAGGCAGATTCTCAACCACTGCGCCACCAGGGAAGCCCCTCAGTATAACTTTTGCTTTGTATATTTGGTAGAATTTGCCTGTGAAACCATCTGATCCTGGACTTAAGTTGGTAGGGAGTTTTTTTAAATTACAGATTCTATTTTGATTTTAGTGATCAGTATGTTCAAGTTATCTATTTCTTCTTGATACAGTTTTGTTCGGCTGTAAAAATACAACATATATTTTTAGGTTATGTTAGCACCTAAATACTTACCATGTATTAGACCACAAAAGAGTGAAGAAAAAAAATATTAAAATATTTTTTCAAATAGAAAAAGTATTGAAATATTTTTAAGAAATTGGGATAATAATACTAATTACAATAATGACAAATTGTTCTGAACTTAAAGACTACTTTAAGATGCTTATTATATGCTTATTTTAAGCATGATATTATATGCTTATATATGCTTATATATTATATGATATATATGCTTATTATATGCTTATTATAAGCATGATATTATATCCTTATTGTTTTATTGTTTTTAAATACATGGAATGTTTTCTCCTTTCTAATGTAATTCTTTTTTTTTTTTTAACATTATATAATCAATTTTCTATGTTTTGTTCTTTAATTTTTTTTATTAGTTTCTGCTTTATAACAAAGTGAATCAGTCATACATATACATCCGTTCCCACATCCCTTCCCTCATGCATCTCCCTCCCTCCCACCCTCCCCATCCTACCCTTCCAGGCGGTCACAAAGCACCGAGCTGATCTCCCTGTGCTCTGCGGCTGCTTCCCACTATCTATCTACCTCACGTTTGGTAGTGTATACATGTCCATGCCTCTCTTTAGCTTTGTCACAGCTTACACTTCCCCCTCCCCATATCCTCAAGTCCATTCTCAAGTAGGTCTGTGTCTTTATTCCCGTTTTACCCTTAGGTTCTTCATGACATTTTTTTTAATTCCATATATATGTGTTAGCATACGGTATTTGTCTTTCTCTTTCTGACTTACTTCACTCTGTATGACAGACTCTAGGTCTATCCACCTCATTACAAATAGCTCAGTTTCATTTCTTTTTATGGCTGAGTAATATTCCATTGTACATATGTGCCACATCTTCTTTATCCATTCATCCAAAGATGGACACGTAGGTTGTTTCCATTTCCGGGCTATTGTGAATAGAGCTGCAATGAACATTTTGGTACATCTCTCTTTTTGAATTATGGTTTTCTCAGGGTATATGCCTAGTAGTGGGATTGCTGGGTCATATGGTAGTTCTATTTTTAGTTTTTTAAGGAACCTCCATACTGTTCTCCATAGCGGCTGTACCATTTCACATTCCCACCAGCAGTGCAAGAGTGTTCCCTTTTCTCCACACCCTCTCCAGCATTTATTGTTTCTAGATTTCTTGATGATGGCCATTCTGACTGGTGTGAGATGATATCTCATTGTAGTTTTGATTTGCATTTCTCTAATGATTAATGATGTTGAGCATTCTTTCATGTGTTTGTTGGCAGTCTGTATATCTTCTTTGGAGAAATGCCTATTTAAGTCTTCTGCCCATTTTTGGATTGGGTTTTTTGTTTTTTTGCTATTGAGCTGCATGAGCTGCTTATAAATTTTGGAGATTAATCCTTTGTCAGTTGTATCATTTGCAAATATTTTCTCCCATTCTGAGGGTTGTCTTTTGGTCTTGTTTATGGTTTCCTTTGCTGTGCAAAAGCTTTGAAGTTTCATTAGGTCCCATTTGTTTATCTTTGTTTTTATTTCCATTTCTCTAGGAGGTGGGTCCAAAAGGTTCTTGCTGTGATTTATGTCATAGAGTGTTCTGCCTATGATTTCCTCTAAGAGTTTGATAGTTTCTAGCCTTACATTCAGGTCTTTAATCCATTTTGAGCTTATTTTTGTGTATGGTGTTAGGGAATGATCTAATCTCATACTTTTACATGTCCCTGTCCAGTTTTCCCAGCACCACTTATTGAAGAGGCTGTCCTTTCTCCACTGTACATTCCAGCCTCCTTTATCAAAGATAAGTTGACCATATGTGCATGGGTTTCTCTCTGGACTTTCTATCCTGTTCCATTGATCTATCTTTCTGTTTTTGTGCCAGTACCACACTGTCTTGATTACTGTAGCTTTGTAGTATAGTCTGAAGTCAGGGAGCCTGATTCCTCCAGCTCCGTTTTTTGTTCTCAAGATTGCTTTGGCTATTCGGGGTCTTTTGTTTTTCCAAACAAATTTTGAAATTTTTTGTTCTAGTTCTGTGAAAAATGCCAGGAGTGGTTTGATAGGGATTGCATTGAATCTGTAGATTGCTTTCGCTAGTAGAGTCATTTTCATAATATTGATTCTTCCAATCCAGGAGCATGGTATATCTCTCCATCTATTTGTATCATCTTTAATTTCTTTCATCAGTGTCTTATAATTTTCTTCATACAGGTCTTTTGTCTCCTTAGGTATGTTTATTCCTAGGTATTTTATTCTTTACGTTGCAATGGTAAATGGGAGTATTTTCTTGATTTCATTTTCAGATTTTTCATCATTAGTGTACAGGAATGCCAGAGATTTCTGTGCATTAATTTTGTATCCTGCTACTTTACCAAATTCATTGATTAGCTCTAGTAGTTTTCTGGTAGCATCTTTAGGATTCACTATGTATAGTATCATGTCATCTGCAAACAGTGACAGCTTTACTTCTTCTTTTCCAATTTGGATTCCTTTTATTTCCTTTTCTTCTCTGATTGCTGTGGCTAAAGCTTCAAAAACTAGGTTGAATAAGAGTGGTGAGAGTGGGCAGCCTTGTCTTGTTCCTGATCTTAGTGGAAATGGTTTCAGTTTTTCACCATTGAGGACAATGTTGGCTGTGGGTTTGTCATATATGGCCCTTATTATGTTGAGGAAAGTTCCCTCTATGCCTACTTTCTGCAGGGTTTTTATCATAAATGGGTGTTGAATTTTGTCGAAAGCTTTCTCTGCATCCATTTAAATGATCATATGGTTTTTCTTCTCCAATTTGTTAATATGGTGTATCACATTGATTGATTTGTGTATATTGAAGAATCCTTGCATTCCTGGAATAAATCCCACTTGATCATGGTGTATGATCCTTTTAATGTGCTGTTGGATTCTGTTTGCTAGTATTTTGTTGAGGATTTTTGCATCTATGTTCATCAGTGATATTGGCCTGTAGTTTTCTTTCTTTGTGACATCCTTGCCTGGTTTTGGTATTAAGGTGATGGTGGCCTCATAGAATGAGTTTGGGAGTGCTCCTCCCTCTGCTATATTTTGGAAGAGTTTGAGAAGGATAGGTGTTAACTCTTCTCTAAATGCATGATAGAATTCGCCTGTGAAGCCATCTGGTCCTGGGCTTTTGTTTATTGGAAGATTTTTTATCACAGTTTCAATTTCAGTGCTTGTGATTGGTCTGTTCATATTTTCTATTTCTTCCTGATTCAGTCTTGGCAGGTTGTGCATTTCTAAGAATTTGTCCATTTCTTTCAGGTTGTCCATTTTATTGACATAGAGTTTCTTGTAGTAATCTCTCATGATCTTTTGTATTTCTTCAGTGACAGTTGTTACTTCTCCTTTTTCATTTCTTATTCTATTGATTTGAGTCTTCTCCCTTTTTTTTCTTGATGAGTCTGGCTAATGGTTTATCAATTTTGTTTATCTTCTCGAAGAACCAGCTTCTAGTTTTATTGATCTTTGCTATCATTTCCTTCATTTCTTTTTCATTTATTTCTGATCTGATCTTTATGATTTCTTTCCTTCTGCTAACTTTGGGGTTTTTTTGTTCTTCTTTCTCTAATTGCTTTAGGTGCAGGGTCAGGTTGTTTACTCGAGATGTTTCCTGTTTCTTAAGGTGGGATTGTATTGCTTTAAACTTCCCCCTTAGAACTGCTTTTGCTGCATCCCATAGGTTTTGGGTCATCGTGTCTCCATTGTCATTTGTTTCTAGGTATTTTTTTATTTCCTCTTTGATTTCTTCAGTGATCACTTCGTTATTAAGTAGTGTATTGTTTAGCCTCCATGTGTTTGTATTTTTTACAGATGTTTTCCTGTAATTGATGTCTAGTCTCATAGCATTGTGGTCGGAAAAGATACTTGATACAATTTCAATTTTTTAAAATTTACCAAGGCTTGATTTGTGACCCAAGATATGATCTATCCTGGAGAATGTTCCATGAGCACTTGAGAAAAATGTGTATTCTGTTGTTTTTGGATGGAATGTCCTATAAATATCAATTAAGTCCATCTTGTTTAATGTATCATTTAAAGCTTGTGTTTCCTTATTTATTTTCATTTTGGATGATCTGTCCATTGGTGAAAGTGGGGTGTTAATGTCCCCTACTATGAGTGTGTTACTGTCGATTTCCCCTTTTATGGCTGTTAGTATTTGCCTTATGTATTGAGGTGCTCCTATGTTGGGTGCATAAATATTTACAATTGTTATATCTTCTTCTTGGATCAATCCCTTGATAATTATGTAGTGTCCTTCTTTGTCTCTTCTAATAGTCTTCATTTTAAAGTCTATTGTGTCTGATATAAGAATTGCTACTCCAGCTTTCTTTTGATTTCCATTTGCATGGAATATCTTTTTCCATCCCCTTATTTTCAATCTGTATGTGTCTCTAGGTCTGAAGTGGGTCTCTTGTAGACAGCATATATATGGGTCTTGTTTTTGTATCCATTCAGCCACTCTGTGTCTTTTGGTGGGAGCATTTAGTCCATTTACATATAAGGTAATTATTGATATGTATGTTCCTATTCCCCTTTCCTTAATTGCTTTGGGTTCGTTATTGTAGGTATATTCCTTCTGTTGTGTTTCTTGCCTAGAGAAGTTCCTTTAGCATTTGTTGTAAAGCTGGTTTGGTGGTGCTGAACTCTCTCAGCTTTTGCTTGTCTGTAAAGGTTTTAATTTCTCCATCAAATCTGAATGAGATCCTTGCTGGGTAGAGTAATCTTGGTTGCAGGTTTTTCTCCTTCATCACTTTAATTATGTCCTGCCACTCCCTTCTGGCTTGTAGAGTTTCTGCTGAGAGATCAGCTGTTAACCTGATGGGGATTCCCTTGTGTGTTATTTGTTGTTTTTCCCTTGCTGCTTTTAATATGATTTCTTTGTGTTTAATTTTTGACAGTTTGATTAATATGTGTCTTGGCGTATTTCTCCTTGGATTTATTCTGTATGGGACTCTCTGTGCCTCCTGGACTTGATTTACTATTTCCTTTCCTATATTAGGGAAGTTTTCAACTATAATCTCTTCAAATATTTTCTCAGTCCCTTTCTTTTTCTCTTCTTCTTCTGGAACCCCTATAATTCGAATGTTGTTGTGTTTAATATTGTCCCAGAGGTCTCTGAGACTATGCTCTGTTCTTTTCTTTCTTTTTTCTTTATTTTGTTCTGCATCAGTTATTTTCACTATTTTATCTTCCACCTCACTTATCCGTTCTTCTGCCTCAGTTATTCTGCTATTGATCCCATCTAGAGTATTTTTCATTTCATTTATTGTGTTTTTAATCGATGCTTGATTCATCTTTAGTTCTTCTAAGTCCTTGTTAACTGTTTCTTGCATTTTGTCTATTCTATTTCCAAGATTTTGGATCTTGGATATAGAATCTTGGATCATCTTTACTATCATTATTCTGAATTCTTTTTCAGGTAGACTGCCTATTACCTCTTCATTTGTTAGGTCTGGTAGGTTTTTATCTTGCTCCTTCACCTGCTGTGTGTTTTTCTGTCTTCTCATTTTGCTTATCTTACTGTGTTTGGGGTCTCCTTTTTGCAGGCTGCGGATTCGTAGTTCCCGTTGTTTTTGGTGTCTGTCCGCAGTGGCTAAGGTTGTTTCAGTAGGTTGTGTAGGCTTCCTGGTGGGGGGGACTAAGGCCTGTGTTCTGGTGGTTGAGGCTCGATCTTGTCTTTCTGGTGCACAGGTCCACGTCTGGTGGTGTGTTTTGGGATGCCTGTGGCCTTATTATGTTTTTAGGCAGCCTCTCTGCTAATGGGTGAGGTTGTGTTCCTGTCTTGCTAGTTGCTTGGCATAGGGTTACCAGCACTGTAGCTTGCTGGTCGTTAAGTGAAGCTGGGTGCTGGTGTTGAGATGGAGATCTCTGGGAGATTTTCGCCACTTGATACTATGTGGAGCTGGGATGTCTCTTGCGGACCCATGTCCTGAAGTTGGCTCTCCCGCTTCAGAGGCACAGCACTGGCTCCTGGCTGCAGCACCAAGAGCTTTTCATCTACCAGGCTCAGAATAAAAGGGATAAAACGTAGAAAGAAAGAATTCGTAGAAGAAAGAAAGAGAGAGAGAAAAAAAGGAAGAAGGAAAGAAAGGAAGGAAGGAAGGAAGGAAGGACGAAAGAAAGAAAGGAGGGAGGGAGGGAGGAAGGACGGAAAGAAAGAAAGAAAGAAAGAAAGAAAGAAAGAAAGAAAAGAGGGAGGGAGGGAGGAAGGAAAGAAAAAGAAAGAGTGAAAGTAATAAGGGAGTGAGGGAGAGAGGAATGAAAGAAAGAAAGACAGGAGGGAGGGAGGGAGGGAGGGAGGAAGGAAAGAAAGAAAGAAAGAAAGGCGTGGAGGGAGGGAGGGAGGAAGGGAAGGTAGGACAAAAAGAAAGAGGGAAGATAAAGTAAAATAGAATAATGTATAAAATATAGTAGCGTTATTAAAAATAAAAAAGTAATTATTAAAAAAGAACAAACAAAAAAACGTGATGGATAGAACCCTGGGACCTATGGTGGAAGCAAAGCTATACAGAGAAAATCTCACACAGAAGCATACACATACACATTCACAAAAAGAAAATAGGGGGAAAAAATCGAAAATCTTGCTCTCAAAGTCCACCTCTTCACTTTGGGATAATTCGTTGTAAAAAGAGGAAAAGGGGAAAAAATCTTAAATCTTGTCCTCAAAGTCCACCTCCTCAATTTGGGATGATTCGCTGTCCATTCATGCACTCCACAGACGCAGGGCACATCAAGCGGACCGTGGAGCTTTAATCCGCTGCCTCCGAGGCTTTTGGGGGGTCTGAGGTCTTCTGTCAGCGTTCAGTAGGTGTTCTGTAGGAGTTGTTCCACGTGTAGATGAATTTCTGATGTATCTGTGGGGAAGAAGGTGATCTCTGCATCTTACTCTTCCGCCATCTTCCTCCGTACGCTATGGTCTGTCTAGGCTGATTGTCTCCACATGTCCTGTGGTTGGAAGTTTCCATTCAGCCAGCCCTGTAGTATACACAAAGCAGCAGAGATGTTCTTCCACGACCCCGGAGGTCCAGCTCCAGACCGGGTCCTGGAGCAGCACCAAGAAGGCTGAGAATTCCGACGCCTGGTCTCTTGGCCTGGGCTAATGTAATTCTTTTATTTTGCCTGTATATTGTGAAAAATATTTAGTTGCACATAATATAAAATATTACACTTTAATAGGAGATATTAATCCAGTAACATTTACTATAGTACTGAAAATACTTACGTTTAGAGTTACTATGTTATTGAATGTTCTTATTTATTTATTTATTTTAAAAAAAGATTTAATTTCCGGGGGCATAAATTATTTATTTATTTATTTATTCATATCATCTTATTGGACTATAATTGCTTTACAATGGTGTGTTAGTTTCTGCTTTATAAAAAAGTGAATAAGCTATACATGTACATATATCCCCATATATCCTCCCTCTTGCCTCTCCCTCCCACCCTCCCTATTCCACCCCTCTAAGTGGTCACAAAGCACTGAGCCGATCTCCCTGTGTTATGCAGCTGTTTCTTACTAGCTATCTATTTTACATTTGGTAGTATATATAAGTCCATGCCACTCTCTCACTTCGTCCCAGCTTACCCTTCCCCCTCCCCATGTCCTCATGTCCATTCTCTATGTCTGCATCTTTATTCCTGTCCTGCCCCTAGGTTCTACTGATCCATTATTTTTTCTTTTTTTTAAGATTCCATATATATGTGTTAGCATACAGTATTTGTTTTTCTCTTTCTGAGTTACTTCACTCTGTATGATAGACTCTAGGTCCATCCACCTCACTACAAATAACTCAATTTCATTTCTTTTTATGGCTGAGTAATATTCCATTTTATATTGAAGATGTGCAACATCTTCTTTATCCATTCATCAGTTGATGGACACTTAGATTGCTTCCATGTCCTGGCTATTGCAAATAGAGCTGCAATGAACATTGTGGAACATGACTGTTTTTGAATTACGATTTTCTCCCGGTATATGCCCAGTAGTGGGATTGCTGTGTCATATGGTAGTGGTAGTTCTATTTTTAGGTTTTTAAGGAACCTCCATACTGTTCTCAATAGTGGCTGTATCAATTTACACTCCCACCAATGGTGCAAGAGAGTTCCCTTTTCTCCACACCTCTGCAGCATTTATTGTTTGTAGATTTTTTTGATGATGGCCATTCTTACCTGTGTGTGGTGATACTCACTGTAATTTTGATTTGCATTTCTCTAATGATCAGTGATGTTGAGCATTCTTTCATGTGTTTGTTGGCAATCTGTATATCTTCTTTGGAGAAATGTCTATTTAGGTCTTCTGTCCATTTATGGATTGGGTTGTTTGTTTTTTTGATATTGATCTGCATGGGCTGCTTGTAAAGTTTGGAGATGAATCCTTTGTCGGTTGCTTCGTTGGCAAATATTTTCTCCCATTCTAAGGGTTGTCTTTTTGTCTTGTTTGCTTTGTAAAAGCTTTTAAGTCTCATTTGTTTATTTTTGTTTTTATTTCCATTTCTCTAGGAGGTGGGTCAAAAAGGATCTTTCTGTGATTGATGTCATAGAGTGTTCTGCCTATGTTTTCCTCTAAGAGTTTTATAGAGTGTGGCCTTACATTTAGGTCTTTAATCCATTTTGAGGGTTTTTTTGTGTATGGTGTTAAGGAGTCTTCTAATTTCAATCTTTTACCTGTAGCTGTCCAGTTTTCCCAACATCACTTATTGAAGAGGCTGTGATTTCTCCATTGTATATTCTTGCCTCCTTTATCAAAAATAAGGGACCGGATGTGTATGGGTTTATCTCTGGGCTTTCCCTCCTGTTCCATTGATCTATATTTCTGTTTTTGTGCCAGTACCATACTGTCTTGACTACTGTAGCTTTGTAATATTGTCTGAAGTCAGGGAGCCTGATTACTCCAGCTATGTTTTTCTTCTCAAGATTGCTTTGACTGTTCAGGGTCTTTTGTGTTTCCATATAAATTGTGAACTTTTTTGTTCCAGTTCTCTAAAAAATGCCATTGGTAGTTTGATAGGGATTGCATTGAATCTGTAGATTGCTTTGGGTAGTATAGTCATCTTCACAATGTTGATTCTTCCAATCCAAGAACATGGTATATCTCTCTATCTGTTTGTGTCATCTTTGATTTCTTTCATCAGTGTCTTACAGTTTGTTGTGTAAATGACTTTTTTCTCCTTAGGTAGGTTTATTCCTAGGTATTTTATTCTTTTTGTTGCAGTGGTAAATGGTAGTGTTTCCTTAATTTCTCTTTCAGATTTTTCATCTTTAGTGTATAGGAATGAAAGAGATATCTGTACATTAATTTTGTATGCTGCAACCTTACCAGATTCATTGATTAGTTCTAGTAGTTTTCTGGTAGCATCTTTAGGATTCTCTATGTATAGTATCATGTCATCTGCAAACAGTGAGAGCTTAACTTCTTTTCTGATTTGGATTCCTTTTATTTCTTTCTCTTCTCTGGTTGCTGTAGGTAAAAATTCTAAAAGTGTGTTGAATAATAGTGGTGAGAGTGGGCAACCTTGTCTTCTTCCTGATCTTGGTGGAAATGGTTTCACTTTTTCACCATAGAGAACGATGTTGGCTGTGGGTTTGTCATATATGGCATTTATTATTTCGAGGAAAGTTCCCTTTATGCCTACTTTCTGGAGGTTTTTTAATCATAAATGGGTGTTTAATATTGTCAAAAGCATTTTCTAGGTCTATTGAGATGACCATATGGTTCTTATCCTTCAGTTTTTTAATATGGTGTATCACATTGATTTGCATGTATTGAAGAATCCTTGCATCCCTGGGATAAACCCCACTTGATCTTGATGTATGATCCTTTCAATGCGCTGTTGGATTCTGTTTGCTAGTATTTTGCTGTGGATTTTTGCATCTATGTTCATCAGTGATATTGGCCTGTAGTTTTCTTTCTTTGTGACAACTTTGTCTGGTTTTGGTATCACGGAGATGGTGGTCTCATAGAATAAGTTTGGGAGGGTTCCTCCCTCTGTTATATTTTGGAAGAGTTTGAGAAGGATAGGTGTTAACTCTTCTCTAAATGTTTGATAGAATTTGCCTGTGAAGCCATCTGGTCTGGGCTTTTGGTTGTTGGAAGATTTTTAATCACAGTCTCAATTTCAGTGGTTGGGATTGGTTTGTTTATAGTTTCTATTTCTTCCTGGTTCAGTCTTGGAAGCTTGTGCTTTTCTAAGAATTTGTCCATTTCTTCCAGGTTTTCCATTTTATTGGCATATAGTTGCTTGCAGTAATCTCTCATGCTCCTTTGTATTTCTGCAGTGTCAGTTTTACTTCTCCTTTTCCATTTGTAATTCTATTGATTTGAGTTTTCTCCCTTTTTTTCTTGATGAGTGTGGCTAATGGTTTATCAGTTTTGTTTATCTTCTCAGAGAAGCAACTTTTAGGTTTTTTTAATCTTTGCTGTTGTTTTCTTCATTTCTTTTTCATTTATTTCTGATCTGATCTTTATGATTCATTTCCTCTGCTGACTTTGGGGTTTTTTTTTCTTTCTTTCTCTAATTGCTTTAGGTGTAAAGTTAGCTTGCTTATTTGAGATGTTTCTTGTTTCTTGAGGTAGGATTGTATTTCTATAAACCTCCCTCTTAGAACTGCTTTTGCTGCATCCCATAGGTTTTGGGCCTTCATGTTTTCATCGTCATTTGTTTCTAGGTATTTTTTAATTTCCTCTTTGATTTCTTCAGTGATGTCTTGGTTATTAAGTAGTGTATTGTTTAGCATCCATGTATTTGCATTTTCTACAGATCTTTTCCTGTAATTGATATCTAGTCTGATAGCATTGTGGTCAGAAAAGATACTTGATACAATTTCAATTTTTTTAAATGTAAAAAGGCTTTTTTTTCTGACCCAAAATATGATATGATCTATCCTAGAGAATGTTCCACGAGCACTTGAGAAAAAGTGTATTCTGTTGTGTTTGGATAGAATGTCCTATAAATATCAATTAAGTCCATCTTGTTTAATGTATCATTTAAAGTTTGTGTTGACTTATTTATTTTCATTTTGGATAATCTGTTCATTGGTGAAAGAGTGGTGCTAAAGTCCCCTACTACGATTGTGTTACTGTCAATTTCCCCTTTTTTGGCTGTTAGCATTTGCCTTATGTATTGAGGTGTTCCTATGTTGGGTGCATAAATATGTACAAATGTTATATCTTCTTCTTGGATAGATCCCTTGATCAATGTAGTGTCCTTCTTTGTCTCCTATAATAGTCTTTATCTTAAAGTCTTTTTTGTCTGATATGAGAATTGCTATTCTAACTTTCTTTTGATTTCCATTTGCATGGAATATCTTATTCCATCCCCTATCTTTCAGTCTGTATTTTTCCCAGGTCTGAATTGGGTCTCTTGTAGACCGCATATTTACTGGTCATGTTTCGGGATCCATTCAGCCAGTCTATGTCTTTTGGTTGGAGCATTTAATCCATTTACATTTAAGGTAATTATTGATATGTATGTTCTTATTACAATTTTCTTAATTGTTTTGGGTTTGTTATTGTAGGTCTTTTCCTTCTCTTGTGTTTCCTGCATAGAGGAGTTCCTTTAGCTTTTGTTGTAAAGCTGGTTTGGTGGTGCTGAATTCTCTTAGCTTTTGCTTGTCTGTAAAGTTTTTAATTTCTCTGTCAAATCTGAATGAGATTCTTTGTTGGGTGGAGTAAACTTGGTTGTAGCTGTTCCCCTTTCATCACTTTAAATATGTCCTGCCAGTCCCTTCTGGCTTGCAGAGTTTCTGCTGAAAGATCAGCTGTTAACCTTATGGGGATTCCCTTGTATGTTATTTGTTGTTTTTCCCTTGCTGCTTTAAATATTTTTTCTTTGTATTTAATTTTTGATAGTTTGATTAATATATGTTTTGGTATGTTTCTCCTTGGGTGTATCTTGTATGGGACTCGCTGCACTTCCTGGACTTGATTAATGATTTTCTTTCCCATATTAGGGAAGTTTTCAACTATTGTCTCTTCAAATATTTTATCAGGCTCTTTCTTTTTCTCTTCTACTTTTGGAACCCCTATATTAGAATGTTGGTGTGCTTGATGTTGTCCCAGAGATGTCTCAGATTGTCCTCAATTCTTTTCATTCTTTTTTCTTTATTCTGCTCTGCAGTAGTTATTTCCACTCTTTTGCCTTCCAGTTCATTTATCCATTCTTCTGCCTCAGTTATTCTGCTATTGTTTCCTTCTAGCGAATTTTTAATTCCATTTATTGTGTTGTTCATCATTGTTTTTTTGCTCTTTCGTTCTTCTAGGTCCTTGTTAAACATTTCTTGTATCTTCTCCATTCCAGTTCCAAGATTTGGGATCATCTTTACTATCATTACTCTGAATTCTTTTTCTGGTAGACTGCCTATTTCCTCTACATTTGTTTGTTCTGGTAGGATTTTACCTTGCTCCTTCATCTGCTGTGTGTTTCTCTGTTTTCTCATTTGGCTTTGGGGACTGTGTTTGGGGTCTCTTTTTCGCAGTCTGCAGATTCATAGTTCCCGTTTTTTTTTGGTGTCTGCCCCCAGTGGCTAAGTTGGTTCAGGTGGTTGTGTAGGCTTTCTGGTGGAGGGCACTGGTACCTGTGTTCTGGTGGGTGTGTCTGGATCTTGTCTTTCTTGTGGACAAGTCCACATCTGGTGGTGTGTTTTGGGGTGTCTTTGGCCTTAGTATGATTTTAGGCAGCCTCTCTGCTAATGGGTGTGCCTGCATTCCTGTCTTGCTAGTTGTTTGGCATGGGATGTCCAGCACTTGATCTTGCTGGTCTCTGAGTGGAGCTGCGTTTTAGCGTTGAGACGGATATCTCTGGGAGGCTTTCGCCATTTTGATATTACAAGGTTCTTGAGGTCTCTGGTAGACCAATGTCCTGAACTCGGCTCTCCCAGCTCAGAGGCACAGGCCTGACACCCGGCCAGAGTACCAAGACCCTGTCAGCCACACGGCTGGGGATGAGAGCAAGAGGTAGCTTTGGTACATCTCAGAGACCACTAATGAGATTCACTGGCCATTTTCTCTCAGATGGAAGAAAACAAAATTCAGTCTTCGGCTAGTCAGCCACTTTGGTATCCAGCCTCCAAGATGGCCCTAATTATCCCCTAATTATCTCCCAGTCTTCATGTACATGTGTGGCTCCTTGCACTTGAAAAGGGCTGACTGTTTAACTAATAAGAAATTGCAGAAATGGCACAGTGCAGCTTCCAAAGTTATAAAAGACATTGCAGCTTCTGCTTTAGTTTCTGCTAGATCACTCATCCTGGGGTAAGCCAGCTGCCATGTCATGAGGACACTCATGCAACCCTAAGGAGAGATCCATGTGGCAAGGAACTGAGGCCTCTTACCTACAGCAACGTGAGTGAGTCATCTTAGAAATCAAAAGATTTAATTTTATTTTTAATTGGTTGTGTTGGGTCTTCGTTGCTGTACAAGGTTTATCTAGTTGTGTCAAGCAGGGGTTACTCATTGTTGTGGTGCATGGGCTTCTCCTTGTGGTCGTTTCTCTTGTTGTGGAGCATGGGCTCTAGGTGCATGGGCTTCAGTAGTTGTGTCATGCAGGCTCAATAGTTGTTGCTTGCTGGCTCTAGAGCACAGGCTCAGTAGTTGTGGCACACAGGCTTAGTTGCTCTGAGGCATGTGGGATCTTCCCAGACCAGGGATTGAACCCCTGTCCCCTGCATTGGCAGGCAAATTCTTACTCACTGTGCCACCAGGGAAGTCCAGTGTGCTCTTTTTTAAACCTAGTCTGTTTTCATTATTTTCTATCTTAACGATTCTGTATTAAATTAAAAAAAATAATACTCCTTTCTACCCCTCCTGTTTGAGGATTATATATGAAGAAGTATGTCTTATTTATTAATCTCAAATTTTCATCTTACTTTTAAGAAGTAATCACAATGTCAAGTATTTAATACCTTTCACTTCCACCTTGAAAAGCATGGATATTAAAGTGCTAATATAATTACCTTCCCTAGTCTATCTTTTTTACTTTTGTTATGTATAAAAAACAACTAAAAACATGCATGGTTTGTAAGGAAATGACAAATTTCAGAAAATTCAGAATCTGAATACACTCTATACATAGCTTCTAGATAAAGACACAGAAAATTCCCAGATACTCAGAGGCCCCCTGGCCCCATTCTAGTGACTCCCCTTAAGGGTTAATATTCTTCTCGTATCTAACAAAAAGATCATGTTACCTGTATTTTATATTTTATATAAATGTTATGGCACAGTAAAATCACTTTTGGATTGGGCTCTTTAATTTTATATTGCTTGTGAATATGCCTATATGGTTGCCTGTTGTGATCATGCATTGCCACTATTGCATAGGATTCCATAGTGTAAATATTTAACTATTATTTAATTTATTCCAATGTGTATTACAATATGAGTGATTCTCAGTTTGTGTCTATTAAGAATAGCACTAGTATATAAATTCTAGAACTTGACCTTTGGTGGTGTGTGTATAAATTATTGTTCAGTGTACATGTAGTAAGATTTTCGAGTCATAGCTTTCATGTGTTTATCTTTTTAGATATTTCTAAATATTTTCAAAACATTTGTATGATTTTTCATCCTCAGCAGCAGTGAATGAGATTTAAGGATTATATACATTCTTGTCAAACTTGATAATACTTGTCATTTTCATTTGAACTTTCTCATTGGTGAGTGATAATACCAGGTATCACCTTTTTGCATTTACTTGACTACTAAGAAGCCAAGCATCTTTTGATAAGTTTACTTAACATTCTGTACTCTCTTTTTTGAAATATCTTTTGGTATATTTTCCCCATTTTTGCTATTACATTATCTTCTTATTGAAGACTTTTTTAAAAACATCCGAAGACTTCTTATTTAGGAATTTTTAATATATGCTTGCTATGAGTTTTTCTCTCTTTCTGTCTCCCCTTCTCTTTCTTTAGATGAGTGTCAGTTTTTAATGTTAATAATATCTAATTTGTTATCTTCCAATTTATTTATTTATTTAGTCTTACTTCTTGGGAACTGGCCACAAAACAGCGGTATTTCCTCAAGCCCTATTCTGTTACCGTGGGCAATCCTAGCCTTTGGTGAATTCGTCTTCCTGATTGGAAATTAGAGTGACATGTGCCTGTCCGAACACCTAGGACTTGTCTCTCATTGTTTCTCACCCTTCCGCTTCAGCCTCTGGACAAATTCCAAACTGTGCGCATCAGGATGTTGACGGTGCTGACATCCCCAAGTGGGGAGATTGTTAGGAAAGACGCTGGAGGGGTGAACCCGAGCACCTGGAGATGAGGAGATGAGATGCCTTTTCCAAACTCTTCCTGATCAAATGGTGTACCATCCTCTGGGTGTGACAGGCATGTTTTAGCAGTAGGAAGGGTCCCGTGCATGTAAGGAGAACACCAGGGATTTTTCCAAATCAGTGTCTCCCCAAACCCCAAACTGGGGAATTTTTAAGCTACGGCTACACATATGTTCATTAAGGGCCTTGGGCAGTAGGCAGAGTCTGAACTTTAGATGATTGAAGTCTTCAGGGTCAGAAGCACTCACCATTGGCCTCCCTTAGGTTACATTTTATCTGTTGTTCATAGATGATGTCGATAAAAATATCTATTCTTTTTCAAATTATTTCCCCTTATAGGTTATTGCAAAATATTGAGCGTACTTCCCTGTGCTATACAGTAGTTCCTTGTTGATGATCTATTTTATACATAGCAGTGTGTATGTGTTAATCCCAAACTGTTAATTTATCTCTCCTCCCACCTTTCCCCTTTGGTCATAATAAATTATAAGATTTTATACTTCTCAGAAATGGGGGAGCTGAAAGAAAGGTATCATTTTAAATGGAAAAGCATTCAAAACAAGATTGAAGCTTCAGCCAAGAGTATTAGATATACATCCTTGGAAAGAAATCACTTCATTTCTCTAATGTTGACCTGAGAAATAAGACAAACCCTTTCACTGAACTTGCTTATAATAAAGTGATGGAAATATCAAATGTAAGTCTTAGAAACATCTTATTTTACCCGAGCCTTATACATCTGTTCATTGAAGTTACAATGTACTCAATTTCTGTTACTGATCCTCCAGAGTGGGTCCCAACAAGGGTCCCCTGCCCAGTGTCATTGGAGCCAAAAGAACGAGACTGAGTTTTGTTCAGAAGAAAAGGAACACATTATATTTTGATCAGAGAATGGAGAGGTGAGAGCGTGCGCTCCTCCGTGGGCTGTGGGCCAGGATGCTCTGTAGGGATCCTGGCAGCGTCAGCGGGAGGGAGGGGGCGGAGCTCTCGAGGGCCGGGTTGGCTGCAGCTCAGGCTCTATGCTGCAGAGTCTGCACAGGGCCCCACGAGCTGAGGTGTTGACCCAGCCATCCTGCACTAGGAAATCGGGTCTGAAGTGCCGGGTGAGGGACCTCTGCATGCGGAACCCTAGGAGCATGTGAAATTAGACAAAGCACAAAGGAAAAAAAGGTTAGACTTTATTTTATTGCTCAGATTCTATTTTTATCTCCCAGGAATTTTTCATGGGCTTTGCCGGTGACAAACCCCTCCTCCGCCTTTTGTCCCGTTCCTCATTCTTGGGGTGCTGAGGGTGCAGACCCCTCTTCTGTAACTGCTTCATGCTGAGTTGGGAGTCCTCATACCTGGGAGGGAGGGGCAGAACTTCTCCCCGGCAGCCTCCAGGTGAGGTTGATTGTCCCCAGGCCTCCTGCCTCACTGCTCGTCTGCCTGAGCACCAGCATTGGAAGTGTTATAGATTCTAATGACCTTTAAGGGTCCAGGAAAGAGATGCACAGAGACGCTGGGGGGGCCTGGCCACCTGAGGCTGACGGTTATCTGCCAGCCTAGATGCTCTGACCAGTAGTCTGCGCTTTCTTTTATTAGGCCCCTGAATTAACGTACAAACGGCACCAGGTGTCAGAGCCCTCCGCGCTCAACTCCTAGACGGTCCAGGGTTGTTGGTGATCCAGTACCATGACGGCCACTGAGTCAACGGCCTTTTGAAGTAGCCAGGAGTCCAGCCGGTCTTATTGGCCACCGTCACCGCGGTGCCTGTAGGGTTTTCTTTGGTGACAGCGTGATATATGGTTCCCCCGCCAAGCTTATTAGCTCCCCTCTGGGTGCAGTAAGTCCTGCAAGCAGTAGTCTGCTCTTTTCGGGCACACTCTTGTTGTTTTCTGAGAGAAACTCCAGGTCAAGTGATGGTCACACGAGTCGTCATGGGGGCCCGTTGCCCCCGGTTGTCTCTCTGGAGGTTGGAGTTGGAGGGCCTCCTCTCTCGAGGCCTGTGTGCCTACAGAGCGACCCCTGCAACTTCAGGGAATGGTGGGTGGTTAGGATCACCACGTGGGGTCCTTTTCCCTTGAGAGGGAGCTGGCCTTGCAGGCTGCTGATTTCCAGGTTTTTAGATACCCCCAGTATCCTGGCCAGATGGGGCAGCAGGCCAAGCCCTTTGTGCCATAGTTTCTCCTACCTGGAGGGCATTCTTTCGTTGTTCCATTTCAAGTGATCCCAGTTTTTGCACTAATGCTCCAAGGGTGATTCACCTTGACCGGGAATGTAAAGGTCAAAGGGTTTAGCTAAATTAGGGAGTTCCAGGGCAAGGGTCTGAATTGACTGCTCTTTCCATTCTTGAAAGGCTGCTTCTGGATTCTATTCAAAAGGATCATCATCTTCTCCTTTCAGTGTTTCATATAGGCCCAGCTATTAGACTATGGTTAGGGATCCAGATGCAGAAAAGCCCAGCCTCCCCAGGAACCCCTAAGCTGTCTTCTAGTTTTAGAAGGGGTAAGGCTGAAAATGGCTTCTTCCCTTTCCTGGGATGGGCTTCTCCGAACTTCTGTAAGAATGAAGCCCAGGCAGGTCACCTTAGCCTGTGATATTTGAGCCTTTTTCTTGGACACCTTCTATCTTTATTGGCTAGGTAGTTCAGAGGCCTCCTTAGTAGGGCTGGCGATCAGAATGTCATCTGCATATTGAAGGAGGGTTCCCTTTTACAGAGGTAGAACTTTTAGGTCTTTAGATAACGTTTCCCCAATGATGGTGTGGGAATTTTTGAACCCTTGGGGCAGGACGGCCCAGCAGTATTGATTTTGTTGTATGTTGTGTCCTGCCACTCAGAAGCCAAAATTTCTTGTGACTCTGGGACTAATGGAATACAGAAGAAGGCATCATTGAAGACTAATACAGAATGCCATGTCCTGGTGGATGGTAGAATGACCAGCAGGGTGTAGGAATTAGGAACTCCTGGATGTATATCCTCGGTGGCTTCACTGACTGTCCTGACATCCTTTACCATGTCCCCAGCAGCCCACGGGGCTCTCGTGGTCAGGCCAATCCCAGGATATGGAGCTCACCTAGGCAGTTCCCCTCCTCCACCCCCTGCAGTCCATGGGGCTCTCATGGTCACGGCCCTCCCAGGATATGGAGCTCTCCTGGGCAGGTCCCAGTAGCCAATGGGGCTCTCGTGGTCAGGCCCCTCCCAGGGTATGGAGCTCACCTGTGCAGCTACCCAGCAGCCCATGGGGCTCTGGTGGACAGGACCCTCCCAGGATACGGAGCTCCCCTGGGCAGGTACCACGGCAGGGCTGGGCACACAGGAACCATGCACATAGCCCTCATTGCAGAGCATCCCCAGCCCACCTGCTGCTCAGAGCTGACACAGAGCACCTCAGAGCAGGACTTGAACTAACAAACAGTAGCTCCGACAGGTCTGTGACCCTGGGAATCACTCTGTGCGGCCTCCCTCTGCCTGGTCTTCCAGAGACTTCCACTGCAGCTGGGGCACCAGGCCTCTGTCTCCACCCACCACCCCTCCTCTCCCTGACTGGTGGGTTCCTCTCATTAGGAGAGGGTCTTCTTGAAGTTGTCTCCCACTCATGGGCCAGATAAAATGATTAGAAACAAGCCAGGGCTGCAGCCCCTTGTCTATCCTGACTCTCAGGAGCCCACACCTGTTCCTTGGACCTGGCCTGTTCAGTAAGGTCCATTTTCTGCAACTGTGAGCTGCTGAGTGGTGAGGATTGGCTGATCCGGCGGGCCAGCCCTCCCCAGGTGTGCCTGGGTTGAGGTCAATATAAACACCGTTCCAGGCAGCAAGAGCCCCTGCAGCTGTGCCTGACGCCATATTCTCTGCCCCGTCAGCAGTCTCGGGGCTGGGCTTGTGGGAGGGAGTGAGGGGCCACGGCTTTGTGTGTGGCCCAGTGTGAGTGGGGCTCTGTTGGACTTTCTGCAGGAATTGCTGGGCTGCCACCTGCTACACTAGAGGATGTGTCACCCATACCTGCCACTGGAATTTCTCCCCGGGCAGAGGTGAGGAAGGAAAAAAGCAGTGGGGGCTGGGACAGGAGGGGTACCTCAGGCAGGGAAGTGGAAATCTTCCAAAAGAGCACCCGGGGCCAGGACCATCCTGGCTGGCCTGCAGGCACCAAGTCGGCCTGCGTGCTGTCGCTGGTGAGGCTCCACGGCCCTTCCTCTAGGCTTTCAAGTCCTTGTACATATTCAGGTGTTTTACCTGGTAAGGGTGGTAACAGTTCAGCAGCAGCTGGCCTGGCGCTCAGCTCACGTTTAGTCATGGATGCCTCGGCACGGTCCCCCAGCTTTGCAATGAGGACGCTCCTTGCGGGGGCGCTGCTGGCTGCATGGGAGACGATTTCCCACCTCTGACCAACTTCAGAATTGTTTACCACTGGGTCAAGTGCCCTGATACGGTTTTCCTCTGTATGACTGGTGGGTTCTGTTTTTTCTGTTTTTTCTTTTTTTTCTTATTTTGGCTCAAGGTAGGTTTTATTTCTCTTCTTGTATTTATAGATATAAGCATGGAAATAATTCATTCATATAAATATGTCTATGGGAAGGAAAGAACTTTTTTCTGTTTTTTAAAAAATAGTATTTATTATTTTAATTTTTTAATTTAATTTTATTTTTTTTATACAGCAGGTTCTTATTGGTAATCTATTTTATACATATAAATGTATATATGTCAATCCCAGTCTCCCAATTCATCCCACCACCAACACCCTGCCACTTTCCCCCCTTGGTGTCCATACATTTGTTCTCTACATTTGTGTCTCTATTTCTGCTTTGCAAACTGGTTCATGTGTACCGTTTTTCTAGGTTCCACATGTATGCGTTAATATACGATATTTGTTTTTCTCTTTCTGACTTACTTCACTCTGTATGACAGTCTCTAGATCTATCCACATCTCTACAAATGACCCAATTTCATTCCTTTATATGGCTGAGTAATATTCCATTTTATATATGTACCCCATCTTTTCCATTCATCTGTCTATGGGCTTCCATAGGTTGCTTCCATGACCTGGCTATTGTAAATAGTGCTGCAATGAATATTGTGGTGAATGTGTCTTTTTGAATTATGGTTTTCTCTGGGTATATGCCCAGTAGTGGGATTGCTGGGTCATATGGTAATTATATTTTTAGTTTTTTAAGGAACCTCCATACTGCTCTCCATAGTGACTGTATCAATTTACATTCCCACAAATAGTGCAAGAGGGTTCCCTTTTCTCCACACCGTCTCCAGCATTTGTTGTTTGTAGATTTTCTGATGATGCCCATTCTAACTGGTGTGAGGTGATACCTCGTTGTAGTTCTGGTTTATATTTCTCTAATTATTAGTGATGTTGAGCAGCTTTTCATGTGCTTCTTGGCCATCTGTATGTCTTCTTGGGACAAATGTCTATTTAGATCATCTGCCCATTTTTGGATTGAGTTGTTTGTTTTTTTACTGTCGAGTCCATGAGCTGTTTATATATATTGGAGATTAATCCTTTGTCTGTTGATTTGTTTGCAAATATTTTCTCCCATTCTGAAGGTTGTCTTTTCATCTTGTTTGTAGATTCCTTTGCTTTGCAAAAGCTTTTAAGTTTCGTTTGGTCCCATTTGTTTACTTTTGTTTTTTATTCCATTACTCTAGGAGGTGGATCAAAAAAGATATTGCTGTGATTTATGTCAGAGTATTCTTCCTATGTTTTCCTCTAAGAGTTTTTATAGTGTCCGGTCTTACATTTTGGTCACTAATGCATTTTGAGTTTATTTTTGTGTATGGTGTTAGGGAGTGTTCTAATTTCATTCTTTTACATGTAGCTGTCCATTTTCTCCAGCACCACTTATTGAAGAGACTGTCTTTTCTCCATTTTATACCCTTGCCTCCTTTGTCATAGATCAGTGGACCATAGGTGTGTAGGTTTATTTCTGGGCTTTTTTTTTCTTTTACATCTTTATTGGATTATAATAGCTTTACAATTGTGTGTTAGTTTGTGCTGTATAAAAATGTGAATCAGCTATATGTATACATATAACACCATATCCCCTCCCTCTTGCACCTCCCGCTCACCCCCTTATCCCACTCCTTTAGGTGGTCACAAAGCACCGAGCTGATCTCCCTGTGCTATGTGACTGCTTCCCAGTAGCTATCGATTTTACATTTGGTAGTGTATATATGTCCATGCCACTCTCTCACTTTGTCCCAGCTTACCCTTCCCCCTCCCCGTATCCCCAAGTCCTTTCTCTACTTCTGTGTCCTTAATCCTTTCCTGCCCCTAGGTTCTTCATAAACTTTTTTTTAGATTCCATATATATGTGTTAGCATACGGTATTTCTTTTCCTCTTTCTGACTTACTTCACTCTGTAGGACAGAGTCTAGATCCATCAACCTCACTACAAATAACTCAATTTTGTTTATTTTTATGGCTGAGTAATATTCCATTGTACACATATACCACATATTCTTTATCCATTTATCTGTCGATGGACACTTAGGTTGCTTCCATGTCCTGGCGATTGTAAATAGAGCTACAATGAACATTGTGGTACATGACTCTTTTTGAATTATGGTTCTCTCAGGGTAAATGTCCAGTAGTGGGATTGCTGAGTCGTATGGTAGTTCTATTTTTAGTTTTTAAAGAACCTCCATACTGTTCTCCCTAGTGGCTATATCAATTTCCATTCCCATCAACAGTGCAAGAGGGTTCCCTTTTCTCAAATAAATGTCTCCCCAGCATTTATTGTTTGTAGATGTTTTGATGATGGCCATTCTGACTGGTGTGAGATGATACCTCACTGTAGTTTTGATTTACATTTCTCTAATGATTAGTTATGTTCAGCATCCTTTCATGTGTTTTTTGGTAACCTGTAAATCTTCTTTGGAGAAATGTCTATTTAGGTCTTCTGCCCATTTTTGGATTGGGTTGTTTGTTTTTGTGATATTGAGCTACATGAGCTGCTTTTTGGAGATTAATCATTTGCCATTTGCTTCATTTGAAAATATTTTCTCCCATTCTGATGGTTGTCTTTTTGTCTTGTTTATGTTTTCCTTTGCTGTGCAAAAGATTTTAAGTTTCATTAGGCCTCATTTTTTATCTTTTTTTCTTTCCATTTCTCTTGGAGGTGGGGCAAAAAGGATCTTGCTGTGATTTATGTCATAGAGTGTTCTGCTTATGTTTTCCTCTAAGAGTTTTACAGTGTCTGGTCTTACATTTAGGTCTCTAATCCATTTTGAGTTTATTTTTGTGTATGGTGTTAGGGAGTGTTCTATTTCATTCTTTTACATGTAGCTGTCCAGTTTTCCCAGCACCACTTACTGAAGAGACTCTCTTTTCTCCATTTTATATCCTTGCCTCCTTTGTCATAGATTAGTTAACCATAGGTACATGGGTTTATCTCTGTGCCTTCTATCCTGTTCTATTGATCTATATTTCTGTTTTTGTGTCAGTACCATATTGTCTTGATTAGTGTAGCTTTGTAGTGTAGTCTGAAGTCTGGAAGTCTCATTCCTCCAGCTCTTTTTTTTCTCTCAAGACTGCTTTGGCTATCTGGGGTCTTTTGTGTCTCCCTACAAATTTTAAGATTTTTTGTTTGAGTTCTGTAGAAGATGCCACCAGTAATTTGATAGGGATTGCATTGAATCTGTAGATTGCTTTGGGTAGTATAATCATTTACACAATATTGATTCTTCTAATCCAAGAATACCATATATGTCTCCATCTGTTTATATCATCTTTGATTTCTTTCATCAGTGTCTTATAGTTTTCTGAGTACAGGTCTTTTACTTCCTTTGGTAGGTTTATTCCTAGGTATTTTATTCTTTTTGTTGCAGTGGTAATGGTATTGTTTCCTTAATTTATCTTTCTCTTCCAGGTTGTCCATTTTATTGGCATAGAGTTGCTTATAGTAGTCTCTTATGATGCTTTGTATTTCTGTGGTGTCTGTTGTAACTTTTTCTTTTTCATTTCTAATTTTATTGATTTGAGTCCTCTCCCTCTTTTTCTTGAGTCTGGCTAAAGGTTTATCATTTTTGTTTATCTTCTCAAAGAACCAGCTTTTAGTTTTATTGATCTTTGCTATTGTTTTCTTTGTTTCTATTTCATTTATTTCTGCTCTGATCTTTATGATTTCTTTCCTTCTACTTTGGTTTTGTTCTTCTTTCTCTAGTTCCTCTAGGTGTAAGGTTAGATTGTTTATTTGAGATTTTTCTTGTTTCTTGAGGTAGGCTTGTACTGCTATAAACTTCCCTCTTAGAATAGCTTTTGCTGCATCCCATAAGTTTTGGATCATCGTGTATTTGTTGCCATTTGTCTCTAGGTGGTGTTTGATTTCCTCTTTTATTTCTTCAGTGATCTCTTGGTTATTTAGTATCGTATTGTTTAGCCTCCACGTGTTTGTGTTTTTTCTGTTTTTTTTTTTACCTGTAATTGATTTCTAATCTCATAGCATTTTGGTTGGAACAGATGGTTGATATGATTTCAGTTTTCTTAAATTTACTGAGGCTTTATTTGTGACCAAAGATGTAATCTATCCTGGAGAATATTCCATGTGCAGTTGAGAAGAACGTGTAATCTGCTGTTTTTTGATGGAATGTCCTATACATATTAATTAAATCTATCTGGTCTATTGTGTCATTTAAAGCTTGTGTTTCCTTATTAATTTTCTGTCTAGATGATCTCCATTGGTGTAAGTGAGGTGTTAAAGTCCCCTGCTATTATTGTGTTACTCTCCATTTTCTCTTTTACAGCTGTTAGCAGTTGCCTTATATATTGAGGTGCTCCTATGTTGGGTACATATATATTTATAATTGTTATATCTTCTTCTTGGATTGATCCCTTGATCATTATGTACTGTCCTTCCTTGTGTCTTGTAACATTCTTTATTTTAAAGTCTATTTTATCTGATATGAGTATTGCTACTCCAGATTTCTTTTGATTTTCATTTGCATGGAATATATTTTTTCATCTGCTCACTTTCAGTCTGTATGTGTCCCTAGGTCTGAAATGGGTCTCTTGTAGACAACATATATATGAGTCTTGTTTTTGTATCCATTCAGTGAGACTGTGTTTTTTGGTTGGAGCATTTAATCCATTCACATTTAAGGTAATTATCGATATATATGTTCCTATTACTATTTTCTTCATTGTTATGGGTTTGTCTTGTGGGTCCTTTTCTTCTCTTCTGTTTCCCACTTAGAGAAGTTCCTTTAGCATTTGTTGTAGAGCTGGTTTCGTGGTGCTGAATTCTCTAACTTTGGCTTGTCTGTAAAACTTTTGATTTCTCCGTTAAATCTGAATGAGATCCTTGCTGGGTGGAGTACTCTTGGTTGCAGGTTCTTCCCTTTCATCACTTTAAATTTATCATGCCACTCCCTGCTAGCTTGTAGATTTTCTGTGGAGAAATCAGCTGTTAACCTTACGTGAGTTCTCTTGTATGTGATTTGTCATTTTTCCCTTGTTGCTTTCAGTAATTTTTTCTTTGTCTTTAATTTTTGTCTGTTTGATTACTATGTGTTTTGGCATTTTTCTCCTTTGGTTTATCCTGCCTGGGACTCTCTGAGCTTCCTGGACTTGGGTGGCTATTTCTTTTCCAATACTAGGGAAGTTTTCGACTATAATCTCTTCAAATATTTTCTCGAGTCCTTTCTCTCCCTCTTCTCCTTCTGGGACCCCTATAATGCGAATGTTGTTGTGTTTAATGTTGTCCCAGATGTCTCTTAGGGTGTCTTCATTTATTTTCATTCTTTTTCTTTATTCTGTTCCATGGCAGTGATTTCTACCTTTCTGTCTTCCAGATCACTTATCCCTTCTTCTGCCACAGTTATTTTGCTACTGATTCTTTCTAGTGTATTTTTAATTTCAGTTATTGTATTGTTCATCTCTGTTCGTTTGTTCTTTAATTCTTCTAGGTGTTTGTTCCTTTATTCTTCTAGGTCTTTGTTAAGCATTTCTTGCATCTTCTTGATCTTTGCCTCCATTCTTTTTCCAAGGTCTTGGATCATCTTCACTATCATTACTCCGAATTCTTTTTCTGGAAGGTTGCCTCTCCCCACCTCATTTCATTGTTTTTCTGGGGTTTTATCTTGTTCCTTGATCTGGTATAAAGTCCTATGCCTTTTCATTTTGTCTATATTTCTGTGAATGTGGTTTTCCTTCCACAGGCTGAAGAATTGTTGTTCTTCTTGATTCTGCTCTCCGGTGGATAAGTCTATTTTAGAGGCTTGTGCAAGCTTCCTGATGGGACGGACTGGTGGTGGGTTGAGCTGGGTGTTTCTCTGCTGAGCAGAGCTTTAATCTGTTTGTCTTCAGATTCAATAAAACTTTAATTAAAAGTTTACTCTGCTTGTCTGCTGATGCTTGTGTCTGGGTTCCCTCCCTGTTGGTTGTTTGGCCTGAGGCCACCCAGGACTGGAGCCTACCTTGCTCTTGGTGGGGTTAATGGCGGACTCTGGGAGGGCTCACGCCAAGGAGTATTTCCCAAAACTTCTTCTGCCAGTGTCGTTGTCCTCACGGTGAGGCACAGCCACACCCCACCTCTGCAGGAGACCCTCTAAAACTAGCAGGTAGGTCCGATCATTCGTCTACTGGGTCACTGCTCCTTCTCCTGGGTCCTGATGTGCACACTACTTTGTGTGTGCCCTCCAAGAGTGCAGTCTCTATTCAGACTGTGAGTCTCTGAGTGCAGTTGAGACTCTGAGACTCTGAATGGAGTCACACAGGCTCTAGGTCCTTTGAAGCTTCGATGCTTTGTGGTTCTAGATATCCTATAGGAGATGGTCCACAGCAGGTGAAGCTATTGCTGTCAGTAGAGGTGGTGAAGCCAAAGCTCTGCAGCTCCGCCTAGAGGTGTGATGTACATAGAGGACAAAATCATCTCGTGTGAATGTAGTTCAGGCACGTTTAAGGTGAATGCAGTCATGTTAATGCCTAACATCTTCTATCCTGTACCTCCTGTCAGGGACCCCATCCTCAGTTCCTGAGGCGACTGTAAGTCATGTACAGGGGAATGGACAGTGGGCCCTGTCCAGTCAGAGCCCTGAGTTAACCTGTGTGAATCTTAGGATACTTTGTATTTCTGTGGTGTCTGTTGCAACATCATCTCTTTCATTTCTGATTTATTTGGGCCCTCTCTTTTTAAAAATACATACTACTGTTGTCTTTTATTCTTTACAGAAGTTTAATAAGTGTTTGATCTACTACCCTTACTCTATGTATACTTTTTGCAGTGAGATTTTCACTTTTGTTTGTTTACTTGTTACTAGCAATAATTAGTGACACTTCTTTTAAGCTACCTTCAACATTGCTTATAAATCTGCTTTATTAGTGATGACGGAGCTTTAATGGAAGTCGTGTTCTGGTTGTAAATTAGAATGCACTGTGCCAGCAAAAAGCCCCTTAAGTTTATGTCTCATTGCTTCTTGTTCTTTTTTAATTTATTTTTTACTTTTTATCACAGCAAATTTGATTACAATGTTTTGTGTGTTCTAAGTGTGCAAGATGTGGTTCTTTCACACAAATACATATATCTATTCTTCTTCAGATCCTTTTCCCATGTATGTTATGACAATGTTGAGTAGTCTTCTCTTGGTATTCCGTATGTCTTTGGTGATTATATATTTCAAATGTGTTTCTATATCTATGTTAACCCCAATATCCTAATGTATCCAATCTTCACACCTTTCCATTTGGTGAACCATAAGTTTGTTTAATGAATTTGTGATTGCCTTTCTCTGTGGAAATATCTTCATTAGTATCAATTTTTAGCTGACACATATAAGTTATGTAATAGGATGTGTGTCTTTTACTGTTTGATGTAGAACAATTTGCCTGATTACCTCTAGACTCATCTATGGTGCTTCAAATGGCATTGCTTCATTTTTTTCCCCTAGCTAGTATTCCATCTGTACATGTACCAGTTCTACTTTGTCCACTCACCTCTTGATGGCCTTTCTGGTTGCCTCCATGTCTTGGCTATTGTAATACTGCTGCAATGTACATTTGTCTGTCTGTGTCTTTCCACTTCTGTCTTCTTATGTTATAGGCCCAGGAGTGGTCCTCCTGTATCATATGATAGCTCAATGTTTACCTTTTAAAGGCACCTCCATTCTGTTCCCATTAGTGGCTCTTACGAGTTATGTCCCACTTCAAATTGAGGGTATGCATTTCTCCACAACATCTTCAGCATTGATCGTTTGTAGTTTCTTTGCTAATGGTTATTCTGAGTGGTGTGAGCTGATACCTCTTCGTAGCTGGATTTGCAAGTGTCGCATGATCCTTTGAAATTGAGCTTTCAGGCATGTCCTTTTATTTTTCAAACTGTTATTACAGCTTACTTCTTCAAATTGTTTTCTTGAAATATGTGCCACATTTTGCAATTTTTGGCCTTTACCTGCATCAAGACATTTTGAGGGTAGGTTTCATTTGCAGCCCTGCAGTACTTGCGCATATGAAGTGACCATTAGCACAGATTTCAAAGCTGCTGCTGCAGGTATCAGCCAGAGGGAACAGCATTTCTATGTTCCCCACTCTGATACCTAGGAAAACAGACCTTCCTGCCAGTGGTGTTCCTCAGTTATAAATTAGAGAGGAATGTGCCCAGATAAACACCCAAGAGCTTATGTCTCCTTACTTATGTTTGTTTTTAAGTTGAATTTATATTGTTTATTGGAGAAATATTCCATTGTGTACATGGACTACTTCTTCTTGTTGCATCCCTCTGTTGATGGACAGTTTCTTTGCTTCCAAGTGTTGGCTATGGTATGTATTACTGGAGTGCAGGATTGCCAGCTTGTGAGTTTTTGATTCTCATTTTCTCAGGTGATAGGCCCAGCAGTGGGTATGATTGATTGACTGGTAGCTCAATGTTTCCCTTTTCAAAGAATCTCCATTGAGTTTTCATTAGTGGCTCTTGCCACATCCCCCTTAGAATGGAGGGTACACACTTCTCCACAATCGCTTCAGCATTTATTGCTTGCAGCATTTTTGCTAATGGCCATTATGACTGCTGTGACCTGATAGGTTTTTGTAATTTGGGTTTGCATGTCTTTATAAATGCCTGAAATTCATCATTTTTCCAAGCCTTTTTTGTTTCTGTTAAAAAAAAAAAGGAGAAAAAATGTGAGTACAATATACCTCTTGAAATTGTCTTCTTGGAAGGTTGTCCTCTTTTCAATTTCTTATTCGATTTTCGACCCCAGGATTTTTTTGGTGGACAGGTGTCATTACAGAACTGCAAGTTTGGTGAATATTTAGTGACCATTAGCAGTGGGTTTAAAGCTGCTGTTGTGTGAAGCAGCCACAAGGAGGCAGCATTTCTTCATTCTCCAATCTGGGTAGTAGGGCAGCAGAGACTTTCTGGAAGTCGTGTTCCCAGGTTGTAAATTAGAATGGAATGTGCCAGGAGAAACCCCCATGAGTTTATGTCTCATTACTTCTTGTTGGCTGTTTTAATTTTTGTAATCGGGGTAATGATTAGAATATTGTTTGTCCTAGGTGTACACAATCTGGTTCATTTGTACATTATATATGTCTATTCATGTACAGATCCTCTTCCCATGTAAAATATTACACAGTGTTCCGTAGACCTCCCTTGCTATATGGTCGGTCTCTTTGATATATGTATATAATACATATTGGTATATGTAACACTAATCTTAATTTATCCATTCCCCCTACCTTTCCTTTTAGATAAGTACAGTTTTTTCCTACATCTGTGAGTGTCTTTCTCTGTGGAAATATGTTCATTTGGGTCAGTTATTAGATAACGCCTATAAGTAATATGATAGGATATAGGTCTTTTGATTTGCAACTTACCTCATGTTCTGTGATTATCTCTAGGCTCATCTATGGTGCCTCAAAGAGCAGTATTTCATTGTTTTCCATGGCGAATATTCCATTGTGTACATGGACCACTTCTTCATATCCATTCACCTGTTGATGGACATTTTGGTTGCTTCACCGTCTTAGCTATAGTGAATAAGGCCGCAGTGCAGCTGTTGCAGCCTGTGGCTTCCCGATTCGGGACTTCTCAGGTGAGAGGCCTAGCGGTGGGCCTGCTGCATCGAATGGTAGCTCAATTTTTACTTTTCTAACGCAGCTCCTTTCTGTCCTCATTATTGGCTGTTACACTTTACATCTCACCAACAGCTAGAGGGCACACAGTTCTCTAAAACCACTTCAGCATTTATTGTTTGTAGACCTTTTGCTGATCGTCAGTTGACAGGTATGAGTTGTAAACTTTTTGTAGATTAGATTTGCATGAATCTAATAATTAATGAGGTTGAGCTTTTATTCATTTTCCTTTGTCTTAAAAGAGAGTGAGTCAAACTTACTTCTTCATACTATCTTCTTGAAACTTTTGCCTGTTTTGAATTTTTTGTCCATTCCCTACCTCAGCACAATTTTTTAGGGCAGCTGTCCTTTACAGCCCTGAGTCCTTGGGAATGTTAAGTGACCATTAGCTGTGGGCTTAAAGCCGCACTTGCGGGAAACGGCCACAAGCCGGCAGCATTTCTACATTTACAACTCGGTTTTGGGGCAGTAGAGCCTTCCTGGAAATAGTAGGCTGAAAATTATAGTGGAATGTGCCAGGGAAAACCCCCAAGAGCTTATATCTCCTTACTTCGTTTTTTAATTTTAATTTTTATTTATTCTCAGAGCAAATTTGATTAAAAATATTTTGTTCCTCCTAGGTGTACAGAATCTGGGTCATTATGTCAAGGTATCTGTCTATTCATCTTTGGATCCTTTCCCGTGTAGGTTATTACAGAGTGTTGAGTAGACCTTTCTTGGTATTCCATAGGTATTTTGTGATTATATATTTCATACGTATTAGTACATGTCTCTTAACCCCCATATCCTAATTCATCCATTCCTTACACCTTTCCATTTGGTTAAACATAATTTTGTTTTCTTAATCCATGCTTTTCCTTCTGTTGGAAATAAGTTCTTGGGTATCAATTTTTAGGTAACCCCTGTAAGTGATGTCATAGGATATCTGTCTTTCAATATTTTTCATACTTCAAGTTGTGTGATGAGCTTTAGGTCCTTCTATAGTGGTGCAAATGGCAGTGTTTTATTCTTTAACATGGCTAATATCCCATTGTTTACATGGACCACTTCTTCCTTGTACATTTTTCTGTTGATGGACATTTTGGTTTCTTCCAAGTCTTGGCTATGGTATATGTTCCTGCAGTGCAGGATTGCCAGCCTGTATCTTTTTCATTCTGGTCTACTCAGGTTATAGGCACATCAAAGGACCTACCAGATAACATGGTAGCTCAATGTTTACCTTTAAAGGAACTGCCATTCTCTTCTCACTACTGGCTGTTACCAGTTTATCTCCCCACAGCAGCTAGAGGGTACACAGTTCTCTAAAACCCTTTCAGCATTTATCCTTTGTACACTATTCTCCTGATGATCATTCTGATGGCTGTGAGGTAAACGTTTGTATAGATTGAATTTGCAATCTTTATTAAATGCTGATGTTGAGCATTTCCATTCCCTTTTTCTTTGTAAAGAAAAAAAGCAAGAAAAGACAAAATGTGCGTAAAATATGCCTCTTGAAATTGTCTTCTTGAAATGTTGACGTGTTTTGAATTTTCCGGTCAATTTACGACCCCAGGATTTTTTTGATGGCAGGTGTTTTTTACAGGCCTGCAATTATTTTGAATATTAAGTGACCATTAGCGCTGGGTTTAAAGCTAGTGTTGTGGGAAACGGCGAGAAGACAGCAGCATTTCTCCTTACCAAATCTGGTTACTAGGGCATTAATGTACAGATCCTCTTGCCATGTAAATTACTGCAGAGTGTTCCGTAGACATCCCTTGCTATATGGTCGTTCTTTTTGATATATGTACTTAATAGGTATTTGTACACGAATGGCAACCCTAATCTTAATTTACCCATTCCCCCCAGCTTTCCTGTTAGATAAGCATAGTATGTTTTCTAAGTCTGTGAGTGTCTTTCTCTGTGGAAGTATGTTCATTTGTGTCAGTTTTTAGATAACTCCTATATGTGATATCAGAGTATGTGTCTTTTGCTTTCCGACTTACCTCATGTTCTGTGATTATCTCTAGGCTCATCTATGGTGCCTCAAAGAGCAGTGTTTCATTGTTTACCATGGCTAATGTTCCATTGTGTACATGGACCACTTCTTCTTTATCCGTTCATCTGTTGATGGACATTTTGCTTGCTTCCATGTCTTGGCTATTGGGAAAATTCCTGCAGTCCAGCTGTTGCAGCCTGTGCCTTCTCGACTCTGGTCTTCTCAGGTGAGAGGCTCAGAGGTGGGCCTGCTGGATGGAATGGTGGCTCAATTTTTACTTTGAAATGCAGCTCCTTTCTGTTCTCATTATTGGCTGTTACCACTTTACATCTCACCAGCAGCTAGAGGGTACACAGTTCTCTAAAATCCCTTCAGCATTTATTGATTGTAGACCTTTTGCTGATGGTAGTTGACTAGCGTGAGTTGAAACCTTTTTGTAGGTTCGATTTGCATGAGTCTCATAATTCCCGATGTTGAGCTTTTATCCATTTTCCTTGTTTTTGAAAAAGAGTTAGTAAAACTTACCTCTTCATACTATATCCTTGAAAATTTTAGCAGTTTTGAATTTTTTTGTCCATTCCCTACCTCAGGAAAAATTTTGAGGGAAGGTGTTCTTTACAGCCCTGTGTCCTTGTGAATGTTAAGTGACCGTTAGCTGTGGGTTTACAGCGGCTCTTGCGGGAAACGGCCACAAGGCGGCAGCATTTCTACATTTCCAACTCGAGGTTTTTGGGCAACAGTGCCTTCCTGGAAATCCTGTTAGTAGGCTGCAAATTAGAGTGGAATGTGCCAGGGCAAACCCCCAAGACCTTATATCTCCTTACTTCTTGTTTGTTATTTAAATTTAATTTTTATTAATTATCAGAGCAAATTTGATAAAAATGTTGTTTGTTTTAGGTGTACAAAATCTGATTCATTATACCTATGTATGTAACTATTCATCTTTGGATCCTTTCCCGTGTAGGTTATTAGAGAGTGTTGAGTACACCTCTCTTGGTATTCCATAGTCATTTTGTGACATATATTTCATATGTGTTAGTACATGTCTGTTAACCCCCATATCCTAATTCATCCATTCCGTCCACTTTTCCATTTGGTTAAACATAATTTTGTTCTCTTAATCCATGCGTGTCCTCCTCTTGGAAATAATTTCATGGGTATCAATTTTTAGGTAACACCTATAATTGATATCATAGATTATCTGTTTTTCGGTTTCTTCCTTACTTCAAGTTGGGTGATTATCTCTAGGTCCTTATATGGTGGTGCAACCGGCACTGTGTCATTGTTTTCCATGCCTAATATTGCATTGTGTACATGGACACTTCTTCTTTCTTCATTTTTCTGTTGCTGGACATGTTGGTTTCTTCCACGTCTTGGCTTTCTTAAATGATGCTGCAGTGCAGGATTGCCAGCCTGGGTCTGTTTGATTCTGCTCTACTCAGGTGATAGGTGTATGAAAGGGCCTACCATATAACATGGTAGCTCAATTTTTACCTTTAAATGCACCTCCATTCTGTTCTCACTACTGGCCTTTATCAGGTTACATCCCACCAGCAGCTAGCGGGTACGCAGTTCTATAAAACCCCTTCCGCATTTATTCTTTGTAGACCTTTTTGGTGATGATTATTATGACGGCTGTGAGGTGAACCTTTTTGTAGACTGGATTTTCATGGTTTATTAATTCCTGATGTTGAGTCTTTTTCCATGCCCTTTTTTTTAACAAAAAAAGAAACAAACAAAAAGAAAGAGAAGACAAAATATGTGTAAAATATGCCTCTTGAAACTGTCGTTTTGAAATATGCACGTCTTTTGAGTTTTTTGTTCGATTTATGACCCACATTTGTTTTGAGGGCACGTGTCATTTACAGGCCTGCAATTATTTTGAATATCAAGTAACCCTTAGTGCTGGGTTTAGAGCTGCTGTTGTGTGAAACGGTCAAAAGGCAGCAGCAGTTCTCCTTTACCAAATCTGGTTACTAGGGTAACAGAGCCTCAATGGAAGCCCTGTTCGAGTTTGTAAATTAGAATGGAATGTGCCAGGAAAGCCCCTTAAGTTTATGTCTCACTAATTCTTGTTTGTTTTTTAAATTTAATTTTTATTTTTTATCGCAGCAAGTCTGATTAGAATGTTTTCCTTGTTCTAGGTGTGCAAGATGTCGTTCTTTTACACATATACATATATCTATTCTTCTTCGGGTCCTTTTCCCATGTAGGTTATGACAGAATGTTGAGTAGTCTTCTCTTGGTATTCCGTAGGTCTTTGGTGATTATATACTTCACCTGTGTTTGTATAACTCTGTTAACCCCAGTAATCTAATGTATCCATCCTCACACTTTTCCATTGCTGGAACATAAGTTTGTTTAATGAATCTGTGGTTGCATTTCTCTGCGGAAATATCTTCACTGGTATCAATTTTTAGGTTACACCTATAAGTGATATCATAGGATATGTGTCTTTCACTTTCTGACTTACTACAAGTTGCGTGATCACCTCTAGACTCATCTATGGTGCTACAAATGACATTGTTTCATTTTTTTCCTTAGCTAATATTCCATCTGTACATGTACCAGTTCTTCTTTGTCCACTCCTCTGTTGATGGACTTTTTCGTTGCTTTCATGTCTTGGCTACTGTAATACGCCTGCAATGCAGATTTGCCTGCCTGTGTCTTTCCAATTCTGTCTTCTAAGTTTATAGGCCAGGAGTGAGCCTGCTTGATCATATGGTAGCAAAATGTTTACCATGTAAAGGCAACTCCATTCTGCTCTCATTAGTGGCTATTACCAGGTCACATCCCACTTAATGTTGAGGGTATGCACTTCTCCACAAAGCCTTCAGCATTTGTTGCTTGTAGATTTTTGCTGAAGTTTACTCTGACTGGTGTGATCTGGTACCTGTTTGTGGTTGGATGTGCATGTGTCTCATAATCCCTTGAAATTGAGCTTACAGGCATGTCCTTTTTTCCTTAAAACTGTGAGTGCATCTTACCTCTTCATATTGTTTTCTTGAAGTACGTGCCACATTTTGAAATATTTTGGCCATTACCTCCCTCAAGACATTTTGAGAGCAGGTTTCATTTACAGCCCAACAGTACTTGTGCATATGAAGTGACCCATAGCACAGGTTTTAAAGCTGCTGTTGCAGGTAACGGGCAGAGCGTGGCAGCATTTCTACTTTTCCCACTCTGGTAACTAGGGAAACAGACCTTCCTGACAGTGGTTTTCATCAGTTGTTATAAATTAGAGAGGAATGTGCCCGGATAAGCACCCAAATGCTGATATCTCCTTACTTATGCTTGTTTTTTTAATTGAATTTACATTTTTTAATGGAGTCTTATACCGTTGTGTACATGGACCACTTCTTCTTTGTGCATTCCTCTGTTGATGGACATTTTCATTGCTTCCAAGTGTTGGCTATGGTAAATATTGCTGGAGTGTAGGATTGCCAGCCTGTGTCTTTTTGATTCTCATCCTCTCAGGCGATAGGTCCAGCAGTGGGTAGGATTTATTGAATGGTAGCTCAATATTTACCTTTTCAAGGAATATCCTTTGTGTTTTCATTACTGGCTCTTAGCATGTCCCAATTTGAACCGAGTGTACGCATTTCTCCACAACTCAGCATTTATTATTTCCAGAAATTTTGCTGATGGCCATCTGACTGGTGTGAGCTGATAGGTTTCTGTAATTTGGATTTGCATGTCTTTTATAATTCCTAATGTTCAGCATTTCGACACACCTTTTTTTTTATTTCTGTTAAGCAAAAAAACAGAAAAACACAGTGAGTACAATAAACCTCTTGAAATTGTCTTCTTGGCACGTTGCCCTCTTTTGAATTTTTTGGCCGATTTTCGACCCCAGGATGTTTTTGGAGTACAGGGATCATTTACAGGACTGCAATGAGTGTGAATGTTTAGTGACCATTAGCACCGGGTTTAAAGCTGCTGTTTGCGAAACGGCCACAAGGAGGCAGCATTTCTCCATTCCCAAATCTGGTTACTAGGGCAGCAGAGCCTTTTTGGAAGTCCTGTTCCCAGGTTGTAAATTAGAATGGAATGTGCCAGGAAAACAACCTCATAAATTTATGTCACCTTATTTCTTGTTCTGAGTTTTAGTTGTTTTAATCGGGTTAATGATTAGAATATTGGTTGTCCTAGGTATACACAATCTGAGTAATTTGTACATATATATATATATATATATATATATATATATATATATATATATATATATATATTAATGTACAGATCCTCTTCCCATGTAAATTACTGCAGAGTGCTCCATAGACCTCCCTTACTATATGGTCGTTCTTTTCGATATATGTATTTAATAGGTATTTCTACACGAATGGTAACCCAAATCTTAATTTATCCATTCCCCTTATCTTTCCTTTTAGATAAGCATAGTATGTTTTCTAAGTCTGTGAGTGTCTTTCTCTGTGGAAGTATGTTCATTTGTGTCAGTTGTTAGATAACACTTATAAGTGATATCATAGTATGTGTCTTTTGCTTTCTGACTTACCTCATGTTCTGTGATTATCTCTAGGCTCATCTATGGTGCCTCAAAGAGCAGTGTTTCATTGTTTTCCATGGCTAAACTTCCATTGTGTACATGGACCACTTCTTCTTTATCCATTCATCTGTTGATGGACATTTTGCTTGATTCCGTGTCTTGGCTATTGGGAAAATTCCCGCAGTGCAGCTGTTGCAGCCTGTGCCTTCTCGACTGTGGTCTTCTCATGTCAGAGGCTCAGAGGTGGGCCTGTTTGATGGAATGGTGGATCAGTTTTTACATTGAAACACAGCTCCTTTCTGTTCTTATTATTGGCTGTTACCACTTTACATCTCACCAGCAGCTAGAGTGTAAACTGTTCTCTAAAACACCTTCAGCATTTATTGCTTGTAGAACTTTTGCTGATGGTAGTTGACTAGTGTGAGTTGAAACCTTTTTGTAGGTTGGATTTGCATGAGTCTCATTATTCCTGATGTTGAGCTTTTATCCATTTTCCTTTTTTTTGAAAGAGTGTGTAAATCTTACCTCTTCATACTCTCTCCTTGAAAGTTTTAAGAGATTTGAATTTTTCTGTCCATTCCCTACCTCGGCACAATTTTTGAGGGCAGGTGTCCTTTACAGCTTTGTGTCCATGTGAATATTAAGTGACTGATAGCTGTGGGATTACAGCCGCTTTTGTGGGAATTGGCCAGAAGTCGGCAGCGTTTCTACATTTCCAACTCGAGGGTTTTGAGCAGCAGAGCCTTCCTGGAAATCCTGTTAGTAGGCTGCAAGTTAGAGTGGAATGTGCCAGGGCAAAGCCCCAAGAGTTTATATCTCCTTACTTCTTGTTTGTTATTTAAATTTAATTTTTATTAATTATCAGAGCAAATTTGATAAAAATGTTGTTTGTTTTAGGTGTACAAAATCTGATTCATTATATATTTGTATCGAACTATTCATCTTTGGATCCTTTCGGGTGTAGGTTATTAGAGAGTGTTGAGTACACCGCTCTTGGTATTCCATAGTTATTTTGTGACATATATTTCATTTGTGTTAGTACATGTCTGTTAACCCCCATATCCTAATTCATCCATTCCTTATACTTTTCCATTTCGTAAAACATAATTTTGTTTTCTTAATCCATGTGTGTCCTCCTCTTGGAAATATTTTCATGGGTATCAATTTTTAGGTAACCCCTATAATTGATATCATACATTATGTGATTTTCAGTTTCTTCCTTACTTCAAATTGGGTGTTTATCTGTAGGTCCTTCTATGGTGGTGCAAACGGCACTGTTTCATTCTTTTCCATGGCTAATATTCCTTCTGTATGTGGACCACTTATTCGTTGTGCAATTCTCTGTTGCTGGACATTTCGGTTTCTTCCATGTCTTGGCTATGTTAAATGATGCTGCAGTGCAGGATTTCCAGCCTGAGTCTTTTTGATTCTGGTGTACTCAGTTGATAGGTGTATGAAAGGGCCTACCAGATAACATGGTAGCTCAATTTTTACATTTAAATGCACCTCCATTCTGTTGTCTCTACTGGCCTTTACCAGGATGCATCCCACTAGCAGCTAGCGGGTACGCAGTTTTCTAAAACCACTTCTGCATTTATTGTTTGTAGACATTTTTGGTGATGATCACCCTGACGGCTGTGAGGTGAACCTTTTTGTAGACTGGATTTTCATGGTTTATTAATTCCTGATGTTGAGTCTTTTTCCATGCCCCTTTTTTTTTTAACAAAAAGAAAAAAAAAGAATGAGAAGACAAAATGTGCGTAAAATATGCCTCTTGAAACTGTCGTTTTGAAATATGCACGTCTTTTAGAGTTTTTTGCTCGATTTAGGATCCAAGGATTTGCTTTGAGGGCATGTGTCATTTACAGGGCTGCAATCATTCTGAATATCAAGTTTTGGTTGCCTCCATGTCTTGGCTATTGTAATATGGCTGCAATGCAGATTTGCCTGCCTGTGTCTTTCCAATTTAGTCTTCTTAGGCAATAGGCCCAGAAGTGGGTCTGCTGGATCATATAGTAACAAAGTGTTTACCATGTAAAGGCACCTCCATTCTGCGCTCATTAGTGGCTCTTACCAGGTCACGTCCCACTTAAAGTTGAGGTTATGCACTTCTCCACAAACCCCTCAGCATTTATCGCTTGTACTTTTTGCTGAATTTTATTCTGATTGGTGTGAGCTGATACCTGTTTGTGATTGGATTTGCATGCGTCTCATAATCCCTTGAAATTGAGGTTTCAGGCATGTCCTTTTTTTCCTTAAAATTTTGAGTACAGCTTACCTCTTCATATTGTTTTCTTGAAGTATGTGCCACATTTTGAAATATTTTGGCCATTACATCCCTCAAGACATTTTGAGGGCAGGTTTCATTTACCGCCCAACAGTACTTGTGCATATGAAGTGAACCTTAGCAAAGGTTTTGAAGCTGCTGTTGCAGGTAACGGGCAGAGGGCGGCAGCATTTCTGCTTTTCCCACACTGGAAACTAGGGAAAATGGCCTTCCTGCAAGTGGTTTTCCGCGGTTATAAATTAGAGAGGAATGTGTCCGGATAAACCCCCACATGGTGATATTTCCTTAGTTATGTTTTGTTTTTAAAATTGACTTTATATTTTTATTGAACTCATATTTCGTTGTGTACATAGACCACTTGTACTTTTTGCATTCCTCTGTTGATGGACATTTTCGTTGCTTCCAAGTGTTGGCTATTTTATATATTGTTGGGGTGCAGGATTGCCAGCCCGTGTCTTTTTGATTCTCATCCTCTCAGACGATAAGCACAGCAGGGTGTAGGCCTGATAGAATGGTAGCTCAATATTTACCTTGTCAAGGAATATCCTTTGTGTTTTCATTACTGGCTCTTACCATGTCTCCCTTTTTACCGAGTGTACGCATTTTTGCAGAACCCCTTCAGCATTTACTGTTTTCAGAATGTCTGCTGATGGCAACTCTGACAGGTGTGAGCTGATAGGTTTTTGTAATTTGGATTTGCATGTCTTTAATTATTTCTAATGTTCAGCATTTCTCCACACCTATTTTTATTTCTGTTAAGCAAAAAACAGTGAGCATAATAAACCTCTTGAAATTGTCATCTTGGAAGGTTGCACTCTTTTGAATTTTTTGGTCGATTTTCGACCCCAGGATGTTTTTGGAGTGCAGGGATCATTTACAGGCCTACAATGAGTGTGAACATTTAGTGACCATTAGCACTGGGTTTAAAGCTGCTGTTTGTGAAACGGCCACAAGGCGGCAGCATTTCTCCATTCCAAATCTGGTTACTAGGGCAGCAGAGCCTTTGTGGAAGTCCTGTTCCCAGGATGTAAATTAGAATGGAATGTGCCAGGAAAAAAAACCCCATAAGTATATGTCAATTATTTCTTGTTCTTTCTTTCTTTCTTTTTTTTTTTGTGGTACGCGGGCCTCTCACTGCTGTGGCCTCTCCCGTTGCGGAGCACAGGCTCCGGATGTGCAGGCTCAGTGGCCATGGTGCACGGGCCCAGCCGCTCCACGGCATGTGGGATCCTCCCGGACCGGGGCACAAACCCGTGTCCCCTGCATCGGCAGGCGGACTTTCAACCACTGCGCCACCAGGGAAGCCCTTGTTCTTTCTTTTAGTTTTTTTAATCGGGGTAATGATTAGAATATTGGTTGTCCTAGGTATACACAAACTGAGTAATTTGTACATATATATATATATATATATATATATATATATATATATATATATATATATATATATATACACACACACATTAATGTGCAGATCCTCTTCCCATGTAAGTTACTGCAGAGTGTTCCTTATTCCTCCCTTGCTATATGGTCGGTCTTTTTGATATTTGGACTTAATAGGTATTAGTACACGAATGGCAACCCTAATCTTAATTTACCCAATCCCCCCAGCTTTCCTGTTAGATAAGCATAGTATGTTTTCTAAGTGTGTGTGTGTCTTTCTCTGTGGAAGTATGTTCATTTGTGTCAGTTGTTAGATAACGCCTATGAGTGATATCACAGTATGTGTCTTTTGCTTTCTGACTTCCCTCAGGTACTGTGACTATCTCTAGGCTCATCTATGGTACCTCAAAGAGCAGTGTTTCATTGTTTTCCATGGCTAATGTTCCATTGTGTACATGGACCACTTCTTCTTTATCCATTCATCTGTTGATGGACATTTTGCTTGCTTCCATGTCTTGGCTATTGGGAAAATTCCTGCAGTCCAGCTGTTGCAGCCTGTGCCTTCTCGACTCTGGTCTTCTCAGTTGAGAGGCTCAGCGGTGGGCCTGCTGGATGGAATGGTGGCTTAATTTTTACTTTGAAACGCAGCTCCTTTCTGTTCTCATTATTGGCTGTTACCACTTTACATCTCACCAGCAGCTAGAGGGTACACAGTTCTCTAAAGCCCCTTCAGCATTTATTGATTGTAGACCTTTTGCTGATGGTAGTTGTCTAGCGTGAGTTGAAACCTTTTTGTAGGTTGGATTTGCATGAGTCTCATTATTCCTGATGTTGAGCTTTTATCCATTTTCCTTGTTTTTGAAAAAGACTGAGTAAAACTTACCTCTTCATACTCTCTCCTTGAAAATATTACCACGTTTGAATTTTTTGTCCATTCCCTACCTCAGCAGAATTTTTGAGGGCAGGAGTCCTTTACAGTGCTGTGTCCCTGTGAATGTTAAGTGACCGTTAGCTGTGTGTTTACAGCTGCTCTTGTGGGAAACGTCCAGAAGTCAGCAGCGTTTCTACATTTCCAACTCCAGGTTTTTGGGCAGCAGAGCCTTCCTGGAAATCCTGTTAGTAGGCTGAAAGTTAGAGTGGAATGTGCCAGGGCAAACCCCCAAGACCTTATATCTCCTTATTTCTTGTTTGTTATTTAAATTTAATTTTTACTAATTATCAGAACAAATTTGATAAAAATGTTGTTTATTTTATGTGTACAAAATCTGATTCATTATACCTATGTATCTAACTATTCATCTTTGTATCCTTTCATGTGTAGGTTATTAAAGAGTGTTGATTACACCTCTGTTGGTATTCCATAGTTATTTTGTGACATGTATTTCATATGTGTTAGTACATGTCCGTTAATCCTCCATATTCTAATTCATCCATTCCTTCCACTTTTCCATTTGGTTAAACATAATTTTGTTTTCTTAATCCATCCATGTCCTCCTCTTGGAAATAATTTCATGGGTATCAATTTTTAGGTAACCCCTGTAATTGATATCATACATTATGTGTTTTTCGGTTTCTTCCTTACTTCAAATTTGGTGTTTATCTGTAGGTCCTTCTGTGGTGGTGCAAACGGCACTGTTTCATTCTTTTCCATGGCTAATATTCCTTCTGTACATGGACTAGTTATTCATTGTGCATTTTTCTATTGATGAACATTTTCGTTTCTTCCACGTCTTGGCTATGTTAAATGATGCTGCAGTGCAAGATTGCCAGCATGTGTCTTTTTGATTCTGGTCTACTCAGGTGACAGGTGTAGGAAAGGACCTACCAGATAACATGGTAGCTCAATTTTTACCTTTAAACGCACCTCCATTCTGTTCTGACTCCTGGCTGTTAGAAGATTACAACCCACCCAAAGCTAGCGGGTACGCAGTTCTCTAAAACCCCTTCAGCATTTATTCTTTGTAGACTTTTTTGGTGATGATCGTTCTGACGGCTGTGAGGTGAACATTTTGTAGACTGGATTTTAATGATTTATTAATTCCTGATGATGAGCCTGTTTCCATGCCCTTTTTTAACAAAAAAAGAAACAAAAAGAAAGAGAAGACAAAATGTGCATATAAGACCTCTGTTGAAATTCTCGTTTTGAATTATGCATGTCTTTTGATTTTTTTTGCTTGATTTACGACCCAAGGATTTGTTTTGGGTGCACGTGTCATTTACAGGCCTGCAAGTACAGAAGGAATATAAGCCATGGTAAGGAATGAAAGAGTGTCATTTGCACCACCATATAAGGACTACAGATAATCCCCCAACTTGAAGTAAGGAAGAAACGGAAAAACACATAAAGTATGATATCAATTATAGGTGTTACCTAAAAGTTGATACCCATGAAATTATTTCCAAGAGGAGGACACGCATGGAATAAGAAAACAAAATTATGTTTAACCAAATGGAAAAGTGGAAAGAATGGATGGATTAGGATACGGGGTTTAACAGACATGTACTAACACATATGAAATATATGTCACAAAATAACTATGGAATACAAAGAGAGGTGTACTCAACACTCTCTAATAACCTACATGGGAAAGGATCCAAAGATGAATAGTTAGATACATAGATATAATGAATCATATTTTGTACACCTAAAAGAAACAACATTTTATCAAATTTGCTCTGATAATTAATACAAATTAAACTTAAGTAACAAACAAAAGTAAGGAGATATAAGGTCTTGGGGGTTTGCCCTGGCACATTCCACTCTAACTTTCAGCCTACTACCAGATTTCCAGGAAGGCTCTGTTGCCCCAAAACCTCGAGTTGGAAATGTATGAACGCTGCCGCCTTGTGGCCGATTTGTGCAAAAACGGCTGTAAACCCACAGCCAACGGTGACTTAATATTCAGGAGGACACAGGGCTGTAAAGTACACCTGACTTCAAACATTGCGCTGACGTAGGGAATGGACAAAAAAATTCCAGACTGGCAAATTCTCAAGGAGATAGTATGAAGAGGTAAATTTTACTCACTGTTTCTCAAAAAAAAGGAAAATGGAGAAAAGCTGAACATCAGGAATTATGAGACTCATGCAAATCGAACCTACAAAAAGGTTTCAACTCAAACAAGTCAACTACCATCAGCAAATGGTCTACAAAAAATAAATGCTGAAGGGATTTTAGAGACCAGTTTACCCTCTAGCTGCTGGTGAGATGTAAAGTGGTAACAGCCAATAATGAGAACAGAAAGGAGCTGTGTTTCAAAGTATAAATTAAGCCACCATTCCATCCAGCAGGCCCACCGCTGAGCCTCTCACGTGAGAAGTCCAGAGTCGAGAAGGCACAGGCTGCATCAGCTGCACTGCAGGAATTTTCTCAATAGCCAAGACACGGAAGCAAGCAAAATGTCCATTAACATTTGAATGGATAAAGAAGAAGTGTTCCATGTACACAATGAAACCTTAGCCATGGAAAACGATGAAACACTGCTCTTTGAGGCGCCACAGATGAGCCTAGAGATAATCAAAATACCTGAGGTAATTCGGAAAGCAAAAACACATACTATAATATCACTTACAGGCGTTATCTAACAACTGACACAAATGAACATACTTCCACAGAGAAAGACACTCACACACTTAGAAAACATGCTATGCTTATCTAAAAGGAAACATGGGGTGCATGGATAAATTAAGATTGGTGTTTCCATTCGTGTACAAATACATATTAAATACATTTATAAAAAAGAACGACCATATAACAATGGAGGTCTCCGGAACACTGTTCTGTAATTTACATGAGAAGAGGACCTGTACATTAATATATATATATACAAATTACTCCAATTGTGTATACCTAGGACAACCAATATTCTAATCATTACCCTGATGAAAACAACTAAAACAAAGAAGAAGAAATAGTGTGACATAAACTTATAGGTTTTTTTTTCCTGGCACATTCCATTCTAATTTACATCCTGGGAACAGGACTTCCAAAAAGGCTCTGCTGCCCTAGTAAACAGATTTGGGAATGGAGAAATGCTGCCGTCTTGTGGTCATTTCCAAACAGCAGCTTTAAACCCAGTGCTAATGGTCACTAAATATTCACACTAATTCCACGCCTTAAAATGATCCCTGCACTCCAAAAACATCCTGGGGTCGAAAATCGAACACAAAATTCAGAAGAGGGCAACCGTCCAAGAAGACAATTTCAAGAGGTTTATTGTACTCACTGTTTTTTTTTCTGTTTTTTGTTTAACAGAAATAAAAATAGGTGTGCAGAAATGCTGAACATTAGGAATTATTAAAGACATGCAAATCCAAATTACAAAACCTATCAGCTCACACCAGTCAGAATGGCCATCAGCAGACATTCTGAAAACTATAAATGCTGAAGGGGTTGTGCAGAAATGCGTACCCTCGGTTCAAAGAGGGACATGGTAAGAGTCAGTAATGAAAACATAAAGGATATTCCTTGAAAAGGTAAATATTGAGCTACCATTTAATCAAGCATACTCACTGCCGGGCCTATCGCCTGAGAGATGAGAATCAAAAAGACAGGGGTTGGCAATCCTGCACTCCAGCAATATTTACCATAGCCAACACTTGGAAGCAACGAAAATGTCCATCAACAGAGGAATGCACAAAGAAGAAGTGGTCCATGTACACAATGGAATAAAACTCCAATAAAAAATATAAATTAAATTTTAAAAACAAACATAAGTAAGGAGACATCAGCATTTGGGGGTTTGTCCGGGCACATTCCTCTCTAATTTATAACCGAGGAAAACCACTGGCAGGAAGGTCTGTTTCCCTACTTACCAGAGTGGGAAAAGCAGAAATGCTGGGGCCCTCTGCCCGTTACCTGCAACAGCAGCTTTAAAACCTGTGTGAAGAGTCACTTCATATGCAGAAATACCGTTGGGCTGTAAATGAAACCTGCCCTCAAAATGTCTTGAGGGATGTAATGGCTAAAATATTTCAAAATGTGGCACGTACTTCAAGAAAACAATAAGAAGAGGTAAGCTGTACTCACAGTTTTAAGAAAAAAAGAACATGCCTGAAACCTCAATTTCAATGGATTATGAGACGCATGCAAATCCAACCACAAACAGGTACCAGCTCACACCACTCAGAATAAACTTCAGCAAAAAACTACAAGCAAAAACTGCTGAAGGTTTTGTGGAGAAGTGCATACCCTCAACTTTAAGTGGGAAGTGACCCGGTAAGAGCAACTAATGAGAACAGAATGGAGGTGCCTTTACATGGTCAATGATTTGGTACCATATCGTGCAGCAGTCCCACTCCTGGGCGTATAACAAAAGAAGACAGAATTGGAAAGACACAGGCAGGCATATCTGCATTGCAGCCGTATTACTATAGCCAAGACACGGAAGCAACCAAAAAGTCCGTCAACAGAGGAGTGGACAAAGAAGAACTGGTACATGTACAGATGGAATATTAGCTAAGGAAAAAAATGAAACAATGCCATTTGTAGCACCGTAGATGAGTCTAGAGGTGATCACGCAACTTGTAGTAAGTCAGAAAGCGAAAGACACATATCCTATGATATCACTTATAGCTGTTTCCTAAAAATTGATACCAGTGAAGATATTTCCACAGAGAAAGGCAATCACAGATTCATTAAACAAACTTATGTTTCACCAATGGAAAGGTGTGGGGATTGGATACATTAGGTTACTGGGGTTAACAGAGATATACAAACACAGGTGAAGTAAATAATCACCAAAGACCTATGGAATACCAAGAGAAGACTGCTCAACATTCTGTCATATCCTACATGGGAAAAGGACCCGAAGAAGAATAGATATATGTATATGTGTAAAAGAACGACATCTTGCACAACTAGAACAAGCAAAACATTGTAATCAGATTTGCTGTGATAAAAAATAAAAATTAAATAAAAAAGACGAAAAAGAAGTATTGAGGCATAAACTTAAGGGGCTCTTTCCTGGCACATTCCATTCTCACTTACAACCTAGAACACAACTTCCATTGAGGCTCTGTTACCCTAGTAACCAGATTTGGTAAAGGAGAACTGCTGCCTCCTTGTGGCTGTTTCGCACAACAGCAGCTCTAAACCCAGCGCTAATGGTTACTTGATATTCAAACTAATTGCAGGCCTGTAAATGACACGTGCCATGAAAACAAATACTTGGGTCGTAAATCGAGCAAAAAACTCAAAAGACGTGCATATTTCAAAACGACAGTTTCAAGAGGCATATTTTACGCACATTTTTTCTTCTCTTTCTTTTCTTCTTTTTTTTTGTTAAAAAAAGGGCATGGAAAAAGGCTCAACATCAGGAATTAATAAACAATGAAAATCAAGTGTACAAAAAGGTTCACTTCACAGCCGTCAAAATGATCATCACCAAAAAAGTCTACAAAGAATAAATGCTGAAGGGGTTTTACAGAATTGCATACCCGCCATCTTCTGTCGGGATGTAATCTTCTAGCAGCCATGCGGTCAGAACAGAATGGAGGTGCGTTTAAAGGTAAAAATTGAGCTACCATGTTATCTGGCAGGCCCTTTCATACACCTATCACCTGAGTAGACCAGAATCAAAAAGACACAGGCTGGCAATCCTGCACTGCAGCATCATTTAACATAGCCAAGACGTGGAAGAAACCAAAATGTTCATCAACAGAAAAATGCACAACGAATAAGTGGTCCATGTACAGAAGGAATATTAGCCCTGGAAAAGAATGAAACAGTGCTGTTTGCACCACCATAGAAGGCCCTACAGATAAACATGCAATTAGAAGTAAGAAAGAAACCGAAAAACACATAAAGTATGATATCAATTATAGGGGTTACCTAAAAATTGATACCCATGAAAATATTTCCAAGAGGAGGACACGCATGGATTAAGAAAATAAAATTATGGGGCCTCCCTGGTGGCGCAGTGGTTGAGAGTCCGCCTGCCGATGCAGGGGATACGGGTTCGTGCCCCGGTCTGGGAGGATCCCATATGCCGCGGAGCGGCTGGGCCCGTGAGCCATGGCTGCTGAGCCTGCGCATCCGGAGCCTGTGCTCCGCAACGGGAGAGGCCACAACAGTGAGAGGCCCGCGTACCACAAAAAAAAAAAAAAAAAAAAAAAAAAAAAAAAAAAAAAAGAAAATAAAATTATGTTTAACCAAATGGAAAAGTGGAAGGAATGGATGAATTAGGATATGGGGGTTAACAGACATGTACTAACACATATGAAATATATGTCACAAAATGACTATGGAATACCAAGAGAGGTGTACTCAACACTCTCTAATAACCTACATGGGAAAGGATCCAAAGAGGAATAGTTACATACATAGGTATAATGAATCAGATTTTGTACACCTAAAAAAAACAACATTTTTATCGTTTGCTCTGATAATTAATAAAAATTAAATTTGAATAACAAACAAGAAGTAAGGAGATATAAGCTCTTGAGGGTTTGCCCTTGCCCATTCCACTCTAACGTGCAGCCTACTAACAGGATTTCCAGGAAGGCTCTCTTGCCCAAAAGCCTCGAGTTGGAAATTTAGAAATGCTGCCGCCTTGTGGCCGATTCCCGCAACAGCCGCTGTAAACCCACAGCTAACGGTCACTTAGCATTCACAAAGACACAGGGCTGTAAAGGACACCTGGCCTCAAAAATTGTGCTGAGGTAGGTAATGGACAAAAAAAGTCAAAACTGTCAAATTCTCTAGGAGATAGTATGAAGAGGTCAATTTTACTCACTCTTTAAAAAAAAAACGAAAATGGATAAAAGCTCAACATCAGGAATTATGAGCCTCATGAAAATGGAACCTACAAAAAGGTTTCAACTCACGCAAGTCAACTACCATCAGCAAAAGGTCTAAAAGCAATAAATGCTGAAGGAGTTTTAGAGAACCCTGCACCCTTTAGCTGCTGGTGAGATGTAAAGTGGTAACAGCCAATAATGAGAACAGAAAGGAGCTGCATTTCAAAGTTAAAACTGAGCCACCATTCCATCCAGCAGGCCCACCACTGAGCCTCTCACCTGAGAAGACCAGAGTCGAGAAGGCACAGGCTGAAACAGCTGCACTGCAGGAATTTCCCCAATAGCCAAGACACGGAAGCAAGCAAAATGTCCATCAACAGATGAATGGATAAAGAAGAAGTGGTCCATGGAGACATGTTTTTTTTTTCTGTTTTTTGTTTAACAGAAATAAAAAAAGGTGTGTAGAAATGCTGAACATTAGGAATTATTAAAGACATGCAAATCCAAATTACAAAATCCTATCAGTTCAAAACAGTCAAAATGGCCATCAGCAGACATTCTGCAATCAATAAATTCTGAAGGGGTTGTGCAGAAATGCGTACCCTCGGTTCAAAGTGGGACATGGTAAGAGCCAGTAATGAAAACACAAAGGATATTCCTTGAAAAGGTGAATATTGAGCTACCATTTAATCAAGCCTACTCACTGCCAGGCCTATCACCCGAGAGGATGAGAATCAAAAAGACACGGCTGGAAATCCTGCAATCCAGCAATATTTAGCATAGCCAACACTTGGAAGAAACGGAAATGTGCATCAACAGAGGAATGCTCGAAGAAGAAATGGTCCATGTACACAACGGAATACGACTCCAATAAAAAATATAAATTCAATTTAAAAAACAAACATAAGTAAGGAGACATCAGTATTTGGGGGTTTATCCGGGCACATTCCTCTCTAATTTATAACCGAGGAAAACCACTGGTGGGAAGGTCTGTTTCCCCAGTTACCAGAGTGGAAAAATTAGAAATGCTTCTGCCCTCTGCCCGTTACCTGCAACAGCAGCTTTGAAACCTGTGCTAAGGGTCACTTCATATGCACAAGTACTGTTGGGCTGTAAATGAAACCTGCCCTCAAAATGTCTTGAGGGAGGTAATGGCTAAAATATTTCAAAATGTGGCACATACTTCAAGGAAACATTATGAAGAGGCAAGCTGTACTCACAGTTTTTTAAAAAAAGGACATGCACGAAAGCTCAATTTTAAGGGATTATGAGACGCATGCAAATCCAACCTCATACAGGTACCAGCTCACAACAGCCAGAATAAACTTTCAGAAAAAACTACAAGCAACACATGCTGAAGGCTTTGTGGAGAAGTGCATACCCTCAACTTTAAGTGGGACGTGACCTGGTAAGAGCCACTAATGAGAACAGAATGGAGGTGCCTTTACATGGTAAACGTTTTGCTATCATATGGTGAAGCAGGCCCACTCCTGGGCCTATAACAAAAGAAGACAGAATTGGAAAGACACAGGCAGGCAAATCTGCATGGCAGCCCTATTACGATAGCCAAGATAAGGAAGCTACCAAAAAGTTCATCAACAGAGGAGTAGACAAAGAAGAACTGGTACATGTACAGATGGAATATTAGCTAAGGAAAAAAATGAAACAATGCCATTTGTAGCACCGTAGATGAGTCTAGAGGTGATCACGCAACTTGTAGTAAGTCAGAAAGCGAAAGACACATATCCTATGATATCACTTATAGCTGTTTCCTAAAAATTGATACCAGTGAAGATATTTCCACAGAGAAAGGCAATCACAGATTCATTAAACAAACTTATGTTTCACCAATGGAAAGGTGTGGGGATTGGATACATTAGGTTACTGGGGTTAACAGAGATATACAAACACAGGTGAAGTAAATAATCACCAAAGACCTATGGAATACCAAGAGAAGACTGCTCAACATTCTGTCATATCCTACATGGGAAAAGGATCCGAAGAAGAATAGATATATGTATATGTGTAAAAGAACGACATCTTGCACACCTAGAACAAGCAAAATATTGTAAACAGACTTGCTCTGATAAAAAATAAAAATTAAATTAAAAAAAGAACAAGAAGTAGTGAGACATAAACTTAAGGGGCTCTTTCCTGGCACATTCCATTCTAATTTACAACCTAGAACACGACTTCCATTGAGGTTCTGTTACCCTAGTAACGAGATTTGGTAAAGGAGAGTTGCTGCCGCCTTGTGGCCGTTTCACACAACAGCAGCTCTAAACCCAACACTAATGGTTACTTGATATTCAAACTAATTGCAGGCCTGTAAATGACACGTGCCATGAAAACAAATACTTGGGTCGTAAATCGAGCAAAAAACTCAAAAGACGTGCATATTTCAAAACGACAGTTTCAAGAGGCATATTTTACACATATACTGTCTTCTCTTTCTTTTTGTGTTTCTTTTTTTTTGTTAAAAAAAAGGGCATGGAAAAAGGCTCAACATCAGGAATTAATAAACCATGAAAATCCAGTCTACAAAAAGGTTCACCTCACAGCCGTCAGGGTGATCATCACCAAAAATGTCTACAAAGAATAAATACTGAAGTGGTTTTAGAGAACTGCATACCCACTAGCTTCTGGTGGGATGTAATCTTGTAACAGCGAGGAGTCAGAACAGAATGGAGTTGCATTTAAAGGTAAAAATTGAGCTACCATGTCATCTGTTAGGGCCTTTCATACACCTATCACCTGAGTAGACCAGAATCAAAAAGACACAGTCTGGCAATCTTGCATTGCAGCATCATTTAACATGGCCAAGATGTGAAAGAAACCAAAATGTTCATCAACAGAAAAATGCACAACGAATAAGTGGTCCATTTACAGAAGGAATATTTGCCATGGAAAAGAATGTAACAGGGCCATTTGCACCACCATAGAAGGCCCTACAGATAAACACGCAATTTGAAGTAAGGAAGAAACCGAAAAACACATAATCTATGATATCAATTATAGGGGTTACCTAAAAAGTGATACCCACGAAAATATTTCCAGGAGGAGGACACACATGGATTAAGAAAACAAAATTATGTTTAACCAAATGGAAAAGTGGAAGGAATGGATGAATTAGGATATGGGGGTTAACAGACATGTACTAACACATATGAAATATATGTCACAAAATAACTATGGAATACTAAGAGAGGTGTACTCAACACTCTCTAATAAGCTACATGGGAAAGGATTGAAAGATGAATAGTTAGATACATAGATATAATGAATCAGATTTTGTACACCTAAAACAAACAACATTTTTATCGTTTGCTCTGATAATTAATAAAATTAAATTTAAATAACAAACAAGAAGTAAGGAGATATAAGCTCTTGGGGGTTTGCTCTGGCTCATTCCACTCTAACTTGCAGCCTACTAACAGGATTTCCAGGAAGGCTCTGTTGCTCAAAAACCTCGAGATGTAAATGTAGAAACGCTGCCTCCTTGTGGCCGATTCCCGCAAGAGCATCTGTAAACCTACAGCTAACGGTCACTTAACATTCACAAGGACACAGGGCTGTAAAGGCACCTGCCCTCAAAAATTGTGCTGAGGTAGGGAATGGATAAAAAAAGTCAAAACTGGCAAATTCTCAAGGAGATAGTATGAAGAGGTAAATTTTACTCATTCTTTTTCAAAAAAGACGAAAATGGATAAAAGGTCAACATCTGGAATTATGAGACTCATGCAAATCGAACCTACAAAAAGGTTTCAACTCACGCTAGACAACTACCATCAGCAAAAGGTGTACAAACAATAAATGCTGAAGGGGTTTTAGAGAACTCTGTACCCTCTAGCTGCTGGTGAGATGTAAAGTGGTAACAGCCAATAATGAGAAATAAAAGGAGCTGCATTTCAAAGTTAAAACTGAGCCACCATTCCATCCAGCAGGCCCACCCCTGAGCCTCTCACCTGAGAAGACCAGAGTTGAGAAGGCACAGGCTGCAACAGCTGCAATGCAGGAAATTTCCCAATAGCCAGGACACGGAAGCAAGTAAAATGTCCATCAACAGATGAATGGATAAAGAAGAAGTTGTCCATGTACACATGGACGCATGTTTTCTTTTTCTGTTTTTTGTTTAAGAGAAATAAAAAAGGTGTGGTGAAATGCTGAACATTAGGAATTATTAAAGACATGCAAATCCAAATTAAAAAACCTATCATCTCACGCCCGTCAGAATGGCCATCAGCAAATATTCTGCAAACAATAAACGCTGAAGGGGTTGTGGAGAAATACGTACACTCAGTTCAAAGTGGGACATGGTAAGAGTCAGTAATCAGAACACAAAGAATATTCCTTGGGGCTTCCCTGGTGGCGCAGTGGTTGAGAGTCCGTCTGCCGATGCAGGGGACACGGGTTCGTGCCCTGGTCCGGGAGGATCCCGCGTGCCGTGGAGCGGCTGGGCCCGTGAGCCATGGCTGCTGAGCCTGCACGTCCGGAGCCTGTGCTCCGCAACGGGAGAGGCCACAACAGTGAGAGGCCCGCATACAGCAAAAAAAAAAAAAAAAAAAAAAAAGAATATTCCTTGAAAAGGTAAATATTGAGCTACTATTCAATCAGTCCTACACACTGCTGTCCGGTCGCCTGAGAGGATGAGAATCAAAAAGACACAGGCTGGCAATCCTGCACTACAGCAATATTTACCATAGACAATGCTTGGAAGCAACGAAAATATCCATCAACAGAGGAATACACAAAGAAGAAGTGGTCCATGTACACAACAGAATACTACTCCAATAAAAAATATAAATTCAATTTAAAAAACAAACATATGAAAGGAGACATCAGCATTTGGGGGTTTATCCGGGCATATTCCTCTCTAATTTATAACCGAGGAAAACCACTGGCAGGAAGCCCGGTTTCCCTAGTTGCCAGAGTGGGGAAAGCAGAAATGCTGGGGCCCTCTGCCCATTACCTGCAACAGCAGCTTTAAAACCTGTGCTAAGGGTCACTTCATATGCACAAGTACTGTTGGGCTCTAAAGGAAACCTGCCCTCAAAATGTCTTGAAGGAGGTAATGGTCAAAATATTTCAAAATGTGGCACATACTTCAAGAATACAATTTGAAGAGGTAAGCTGTACACACAGATTTAAGAAAAAAAGGACATGCCTGAAAGCTCAATTTCAAGGGATTATGAGATGCATGCAAATCCAACAACAAACAGGTACCAGCTCACACCAGTCAGTACAAACTTCAGCAAAAAACTACAAGCAATAAATGCTGAAGGGGTTGTTGAGAAGTGTATACCCTCACTTTAAGTGGGACCTGACCTGGTAAGAGCCACTAAGGAGAACAGAATGGAGGTGCCTTTACATGGTAAACATTTTACAACCATATGATCGAGGAGGCCCACTGCTGGGCCTGTAACCTAAGAAAACAGAATTGGGAAGAAACAGGCAGGCAAATCTGCATTGCAGCCGTATTACAATAGCCAAGACATGGAAGCAACCAAAAAGTCCATCAACAGATGAGGGGACAAAGAAGAACTGGTACATGTACAGATGGAATATTAGCTAAGGAAAAAAATGAAACAATGTCATTTGTAGCCCCGTAGATGAGTCTAGAGGTGATCACGCAACTTGTAGTAAGTCAGAAAGCAAAAGACACATATCCTATGATATCACTTATAGGTGTTACCTAAAAATTGATACCAGTGAAGATATTTCCACAGAGAAAGGCAATCACAGATTCATTAAACAAACTATGTTTCACCAATGTAATGGTGTGAGGATTTGATACATTAGGTTACTGGGGTTAACAGAGATATACAAACACAGGTGAAGTATGTAATCATCAAAGACCTACGGAATACAAAGAGAAGACTACTCAACATTCTGTCATATACTACATGGGAAAAGGATCCAAAGAAGAATAGATATATATGTGTTTGTAAAAGAATGACATCTTGCACACCTAGAACAAGCAAAATATTGTAATCAGACTTGCTGTGATAAAAAATAAATATTAAATAAAAAAACGAACAAGAAGTAGTGAGACATAAAGTTAAGGGGCTCTTTCCTGGCACATTCCATTCTAAGTTACAACCTAGAACACGACTTCCATTGAGGCTCTGTTACCCTAGTAACCAGATTTGGCAAAGGAGAACTGCTGCCGCCTTGTGGCCGTTTCACACAACAGCAGCTCTAAACACAGTTACTTGATATCCAAAATAATTGCAGGCCTGTAAATGACACGTCCCCTCAAAACAAATCCTTGGGTCATAAATGGAACAAAAAAAATGAAAAGACGTTCATATTTCAAAACGACAATTTCAAGAGGTATATTTTATGTACATTTTGTCTTCTACTCCTTTTTGTTTGTTTCTTTCTTTGTTAAAAATGGGACATGGAAAAAGGCTCAACATCAGGAATTAATAAACCATGAAAATCCAGTCTCCAAAAGGTTCACCTCACAGGCGTTAAAATGATCATCACCAAAAAAGGCTACAAAGAATAAATGCTGAAGGGGTTTTACAGAACTGCATACCCGCCAGTTGCTGGTCGGATGTAACCTGGTAACAGCCAGTAGTGAGAACAGAATGGAGGTGTGTTTAAAGGTAAAAATTGTGCTACCATGTTATCTGGCAGGCCCTTTCATACACCTATCAAATGAGTAGACCAGAATCAAAAAGATACAGGCTGGCAATCTTGCACTGCAGCATCATTTAACATAGCCAAGACGTGGAAGAAACCAAAATGTTCATCAACAGAAAAATGCACAGCGAATAAGTGGTTCATATACAGAAGGAATATTAGCCTTGGAAAAGAATGAAACAGTGCTGTTTGCACCATAGAAAGACCTACAGATAAACACCCAGTTTAAAGTAAGGAAGAAACCGAAAAACAGATAATCTATGATATCAATTCTAGGGGTTACCTAAAAATTGATACCCATGAAATTATTTCCAAGAGGAGGACACGCATGTGTTAAGAAAAAAAAATTATGTTTAACCAAATGGAAAAGTGTAAGGAATGGATGAATTAGGATATGGGGGTTAACAGACATGTACTAACACATATGAAATATATGTCACAAAACAACTATGGAATACCAAGAGAAGTGTACTCAACACTCTCTAATAACCTACATGGGAAAGGATCCAAAGAGGAATAGTTAGATACATAGATATAATGAATCAGATTTTGTATACCTAAAACAAACCGCATTTTAATCAAATTTGCTCTGATAATTAATAAAAATTAATTTTAAATAACAAACAAGAAGTAAGGAGATATAAGCTCTTGAGGGTTTGCCCTGGCACATTCCACTCTAACTTGCAGCTTACTAACAGGATTTCCAAGAAGGCTCTGTTGACCAAAAACCTCGAGTTGGAAATGCAGAAATGCTGCCGCCTTGTGGCTGTTTCCCGCATGAGCGGCTGTAAACCCGCAGGTAACGGTCACTTAACATTCACAAGGACAAAGGGCTCTAAAGGACACCTGCTCTCAAAAACTGTGCAGAGGTAGGGAATGGACAAAAAAATTCAAAACTCGCAAAATTTTAAAGGAAATTGTATGAAGAGGTAACTTTTACTCACTCTTTTTCAAAAAAAAAGGAAAATGGGTAAAATCTCAACATCAGGAATTGGGACTCATGCAAATGGAACCTACAAAAAGGTTTCAACTCACGCAAGTCAACTACCATCAGCAAAAGGTCTACAAACAATAAATATTGAAGTGGTTTTAGAGAACTGTGTACCCTCTAGCTGCTCATGAGATGTAAAGTGGTAACAGCCAATAATGAGAAATAAAAGGAGCTGTGTTTCAAAGTAAAAATTGAGCCACCATTCCATCCAGCAGGCCCACCCCTGAGCCTCTCACCTGAGAAGACCAGAGTCAAGAAGGCACAGGCTGCAACAGCTGCACTGCAGGAATTTTCCCAATAGCCAAGACAAGGAAGCAAGCAAAATATCCATCAACAGATGAATGGATAAAGAAGTTGTCCATCTACTCAATGTACCATTAGCCATGGAAAACAATGAAACACGGCTCTTTGAGTCACCACAGATGAGCCTAGATATAGTCACAGAACATGAGGTAAGTTGGAAAGGAAAAGACACATAATATGATATCACTTATAGGTGTTATCTAACAACTGACACAAATGAACATATTTCCACAAAGAAAGACACTCACAGACTTAGAAAACATACTGTGCTTATCTAAAAGGAAAGGTGGGGGGTTTATAATCTTCATAACACAAGCATTCCTCCTTCACTTTCTAACTAGTTAAAATCTGTGTATTCTACAGAAAATCCGTGATGTTATTCCCATAAAACTACCCTTTACTTCTTCTGCCTCCATTAGATTTCCTAAGCATTAGTGTTTTAATGTACAGGTTAAAAACAAAATCCTAATGTGATTTATTGATGATTTTTGCATTCTTTGTCTTATCCTGGTGTCAAAAGTCTTCCCCTTGTCTGGACACCAAGTAATACTCCTTTCCCCGTTAAGTGATTTCGGGAGAGTGGGAGAAGTTTAGAAAATACCCTACATCTAAAGCGTACCCTAACCCTAACCTGTACCCTAACCCATACCCTAACCTGTACCCTAATCCTAACTTGTACCCTAACCCTAACCAGTACCCTAACCCGTCCCCTATCCCGTACCCTAATACCTAATACTTACCAATAACTTAATTTTGTGTGTGTGTGTTTTAAAAACTATTTTTCTGGTGTTAAAACATATTAGCACAGCAAGAAAATAAAACAGAATGTAAACTGAATGTCCCTCAAAAACCTAAGTCTGAAAAACTTGGTACTTCTGTTCTATGGAATCTTATGTAGCCTATAAAACCTGTCAGAGTTAAATCTATTTTTCTACTGTGGGAAACATGATGTTCCAGATGTAAGGAACACCTTGATAAAATGAGAATGCTACACATTATGCTGGTCATTTCAGGGAGTAGGAAAGGTTGGCAAGAGGTAAAATATTTTCTTTTCCTTTAATCTTTTTACATTTCACTTTTTACAAAGAACGTGAATTATAACTGTACTTTAAAAAAGTAACAATGGAAATTTAAAAGAAGAAAATATATATTGTGTGTTTAAGTACATTTCATAGAAATATTCTCCCTGAATCATAATTCTGTTAGTACACCAGTAGAGAATTTATATCTTAATATTTAGGAGAAAACAATTTTCTTTTGTTTTTGAGAATAATTCTGTAAAGTCAATTCCAGTAATGCACTCTTCCCCAAATCAAAGGTTTCACAAGGGAGATGCAAGCAGAATAATCATGAAAACACAAAGCAATACAACAGCAACAAAATATTTCTAACCTCCAATAACAGCAAAATTTAGAAGAGGGTTTATAATCATCAGAAAAAAAGCATTCCTCGTTCATTTTCTAACCAGTCAAAATCTGTGTAATCTACAGAAAATCTGTCATGTTATTTCCATAAAACTACCCCTTACTGCTTCTGACACCAATAGATTTCCTAAGCACTAGTGTTTTAATGTACAGGTTTAAAAAATCCTAATATGATTTATTGATAATGTGTGCGTTCTTTGTCTTATCCTAGTGTCTAACGTCTTCTCCTTGGCTGGACCCCAAGAATATTCCTTTCCACGCTAAGTGACTTCAGGTGAGTGGCAGAGGTTTAAAAAATACCCTAACTCTAAAGCATACCCTAACCCTAACCTGTACACTAAACCATATGCTAACCTGTACCCTAATCCTAACTTGTACTTTTACACTAGCCAGTACTGTAACCTGTCCCTTAACCCGTAACCTAAACAGCAATCCTTACCAATAACTTAATTTTGTTTGTGTGTATTTTAAAAATATTTTTCTGTAGTTAAAACATATTAGCAGAGCAAGAAAATAAAACTGAATGTAACCTGAGCGTCCCTCAAAAAGCTAAGTCTGAAGAAATTCATACTTCTGTTCTATGGCCTCTTATGTAGCCTATAAAAATTGTGAGAGGTAAATCTGTTCTTCTACAGTGAGAAACATGATGTTCCAGATGTAAGGAACACCTGGATAAAATGAGAAAGCTACACATTATGCTGGTCGTTTCAGGGAGTAGGAAAGGTTGGCAAGTGGTAAAATATTTTCTTTTCCTTTAATATTTTTAAATTTCATTTGTTACAAAGAACTTGAATTATAATTGTATTTTAAATAAGTAACAATGGAAATGTAAAAGAAAATATATATATATTGTGTTTAATGCTTTTCATAGAATTATTATCCCTTAATCATAATTCTGTTAGTACACCAGTATAGAGTTTATTTCTTAATATTTAGATGAGAACCATTTCCTTTTTTTTTTTTTGAGAATAATTCTGTAAAGTCATTTCCAGTAATGGCACTCTTCCCCAAATCAAAGGTTTAACAAGGGTGATGCAGGAAGAATAAACATGAAAACACAAAGCAATACAAAAGCAACAAATAATTTCTAACGTCCAATAACAGCTCAATTTAGAAGAGGGTTTATAATCTTCAGAACAAAAGCATTCCTCCTTCACTTTCTAACCAGTCAAAATCTGTGTATTCTACAGAAAATCCGTGATGTTATTCCCATAAAACTACCCCTTACTGCTTCTGCCTCCATTAGATTTCCTAAGCACTAGTATTTTAATGTACAGGTTAAAAACAAAATCCTAATGAGATTTATTGATAATGTGTGTGTTCTTTGTATTATCCTAGTGTCTAAAGTCACCTTGGCTGGACCCAAAGTAATATTCTTTTCCGTGGTATGTGATTTCGGGGCAGTGGGAGAGGTTTAAAAAATAACCTAAGTTTAAAGCGTCCCCTAAACCTATCCTGTATCCTAAACCATACCCTAACCAGTACCCTAATCCTAACATGTACCCTAATCCTAACCAGTATTTTATCCCGTATCCTAAAACCTAATCCTGACAAATAGAATTAATTTTGTGTGTGTGTCTTTTAAGAAATAATTTTCTGGGGATAAAACATATTAGCAGAACAAGAAAATAAAACAGAATGTAACCTGGGTGTCCCTGAAAAAGCTAAGTCTGAAAAAACTTGGTACTTCTGTTCTATGGACTCTTATGTAGCCTATAAAATTTGTGAGAGTTAAATCTATTTTTCTCCAGTGAGAAACATGTTGTTCCAGATGTAATGAACACCTGGATAAAGTGAGAAAACTACACATTATGCTGGACGTTTCATGATAGGAAAGGTTGGCAAGAGGTAAAATATATCCTTTTCTTATAATCAATTTAAATTTCACTTGTGAAAAAGAACGTCAATTATAATTGTACTTTAAAAAAGTAACAATGGAAATTTAAAACAAAAAAAATATATATTGTGTGTTTAATTACATTTCATAGAATTATTATCCCTGTATCATAATTCTGTTAGTACACCAGTATAGAAATTATTACTTAATATTTGGGAAAGAACCATTTCATTTTGTTTTTGAGAATAATTCTGTAAAGTCATTTCCAATAATCGCACTCTTCCCCAAATCAAAGTTTTAACAAGGGAGATGCAGGCACAATAATCATGAAAACACAAAGCAATACAACAGCAACAAAAATGTTCTAACTTCCAATAACAGCTCAATTTAAAATGGGTTTATAATTTTCAGAACAGAAGCATTCCTCGTTCACTTTCTAACCAGTCAAAATCTGTGTATTCTACTGAAAATCTCTGATGTTATTCCCATAAAACTACCCTTTACTGCTTCTGCCTCCATTAGATTTCCTAAGCACTAGTGTTTTAATGTACAGGTTAAAAACAAAATCCTAATGTGATTTATTGAAAATGTGTGTGTTCTTTTTCTTATCCTAGTGCCTAGAATCTTCTACTTGGCTGAACCCCAAGTAATATTCCTTTCTGCCTTAAGTGATCTCGGGAGAGTGGGAGAGTTTTAAAAACTACCCTAACTCTAAAGCGTACCCTAACCCTAACCTGTACCATAAGACATACTCTAACCTCTTCCCTAATCCTAACTTGTACCCTAACACTAACCAGTACCCATACCCATCCCCTAACCCATACCCTAAACCCTAATCCTTACAAATAACTTAATTTTGTGTGTGTATTTTAAAAAATATTTTTCAGTGGTTAAAGCATATTAGCAGAACAAGAAAACAAAACAGAATGTAACCTGAGTGTCCCCAAAGCCCTAAGTCTGAAAATCTTGGTACTTCTGTTCTATGGACTCTTATGTAGCCTATAAAAATTGTGAGAGCTCAAACTGTTTTTCTACAGTGATAAACATGATGTTCCAGATGTATGGAACACCTTGATAAAATGAGAAAGCTACACATTATGCTGGTCGTTTCAGGGAGTAGGAAAGTTTGGCAGGTGGTAAATTATTTTCTTTTCCTTTAATCTTTTTAAATTTCACTTGTTACAAAGAACGTGAATTATAATTGTACTTTAAAAATGTAACAATGGAAATTAAAAAATATATATATATAGTGTGTGTTTAATTACATTTCATACAATTATTATCCCTGAATCATAATTCTGTTAGTACACCAGTATAGAGATTATTTCTTAATATTTGGGAGAGAACCATTTCCTTTTGTTTTTGAGAACAATTCTGTAAAGTCATTTCCAGTAATGACACTCTTCCCCAAATCAAAGTTTTAACAAGGGAGATGCAGGCACAATAATCATGAAAACACAAAGCAATGCAACAGCAAGAAAAATTTCTAACTTCCAATAACAGCTCAATTTAGAAGAGGGTTTATAAACTTCAGAACAAAAGCATTCCTCCTTCACTTTCTAACCAGTCAAAATCTGTGTATTCTACAGAAAATCCGTGATGTTATTCCCATAAAACTACCCTTTACTGCTTCTGACACCAATAGATTTCCTAAGCACTAGTGTTTTAATGTACAGGTTAAAAAAATATCCTAATGTGACTTATTGATAATGTGTCTGTTCTTTGTCTTATCCTAGTGTCTAAAGTCTTCTCCTTGGCTATACCCCAAGTAATATTCCTTTCTGCGCTAAGTGATTTTTGGAGAGTGGTAGTGGTTTAAAAAATACCCTAACTCTAAAGCGTACCATAACCCTAACCTGTACACTAACACATAGCCTAACCTGTACCCGAAAACTAACAGTACCCTAAACAAAACCAGTACTCTAACCCATCCCCTAAGCTGTACCCTAAACATTAATCCTTACCAAAAACTTAATTTTCTGTGTGTGTATTTAAAAAAATATTTTTCTGTGGTTGAAACATATTAGCAGATCAAGAAAATAAAACAGAATGTAACCTGAGTGTCCCTCAAAAAACTAAGTGGGAAAATCTTGGTACTTCTGTTCTATGAACTCTTATGTAGCCTATAAAATTTGTGAGAGCTAAATCTGTTTTTGTACAGTGACAAACATGTTGTTCCAGATGTAAGGAACACCTTGATAAAATGAGAAAGCTACACATTATGCTGGTCGTTTCAAGGAGGAGGAAAGGTTGGCAAGAGGTAAAATATTTTCTTTCCCTTTAATCTTTTAAAATTTCACTTGTTACAAAGAACATGAATTATAATTGTACTTTAAAAAAGTAACAATGCAAATTTAAAAGAAAAAATATATATAGTGTGTTTTATTACATTTCATACAATTATTATCCCTGAATCATAATCCTGTTAGTACACCAGTATAGAGATTATTTCTTAATATTTTAGAGAGAACAATTTCCTTTTGTTTTTGAGAATAATTCTGTGAAGTCATTTCCAGTAATGGCACTCTTCCCCAAATCTTAGGTTTAACAAGGGAGATGCAGGCAGAATAATCATGAAAACACAAAGCAATACAAGAGCAACAAAAAATTTCTAACTTCCAATATCCGCTCAATTTAAAAGAGGGTTTTTAATCTTCAGAACAAAAGCATTCCTCCTTCAATTTCTAACCAGTCAAAATCTGTGTATTCTACAGAAAATCCGTGATGTTATTCCCATAAAACTACCCTTTACTGCTTCTGCCTCCATTAGATTTCCTAAGCACTAGTGTTTTAATATACAGGTTAAAAACAAAATCCTAATGAGATTTATTGATAAAGTGTGTGTTCTTTGTCTTATCCTAGTGTATAAAGTCTCCTTGGCTGGACCGCAAGTAATATTCCCTTCCACGGTATGTGATTTCGGGACAGTGGTAGAGATTTAAAAAATGACCTAACTTTAAAGTGTCCCCTAAACCTAACCTGTAACCTAACCTATACCCTAATCCTAACTTGAACCCTAATCCTAACCAGTTCCTTAACCCATACCCTAAAGCCTAATCCTTAAATATACAATTAATTTTCAGTGTGTGTATTTTAAAAAATAATTTTTCTGGGGTTAAAACGTATTAGCAGAACAAGAAAATAAAACAGAATGTAACCTGAGTGTCCCTCACACAGCTAAGTCTGAAAAACTTGGTACTTCTGTTCTATGTACTCTTATGTATCCTATAAAAATTGTGAGAGGTAAATCTGTTTTTCTCTAGTGAGAAACATGTTGTTCCAGATGTAAGGAACACCTGGATAAAGTGATAAAACTACACATTATGCTGGACGTTTCAGGGAGAAGGAAAGGTTCGCAAGTCGTAAAATATATTATTTTCTTTAATCTTTTTATATTTCACTTGTGAAAAAGAACGTGAATTATAATTGTACTTTAAAAAAGTAACAATGGAAATTTAAAAGAAAAAATATATATTGTGTGTTTTATTACATTTCATACAATTATTATCCCTGAATCATAATTCTGTAAGTACACCAGTATAGAGATTATTTCTTAATATTTGGGAGAGAACCATTTCCTTTTGTTTTTGAAAATAATTCTGTAAAGTCATTTCCAGTAATCACACTCTTCCCCAAATCAAAAGTTTAACAAAGTACATGCATGCAGAATAATCATGAAAACACAAAGCAATACAACAGCAACAAAAAATTTCTAAATTCCAATAAAGCTCAATTTAGAAGAGGGTTTATAATCTTCAGAACAAAAGCATTCCCCCTTCACTTTCTAACCACTCAAAATCTGTGTATTCTACAGAAAATCTGTGATGTTATTCCCATAAAACTACCCTTTACTGCTTCTGCCTCCATTAGATTTCCTAAGCACTAGTGTTTTAATGTATAGGTTAAAAACAAAATTCTAATATGATTTATTGATAATGTGTATGTTTTTGTATTATCCTAGTGTCTAAAGTCTTCTCCTTTGCTGGACCCCAGGTAATATTCCTTTCCACGTTAAGTTATTTCAGGCGAGTGGGAGAGGTTTTCAAAATACCCTAAATTTAAAGCATCCCCTTATCCTATCCTGTACCCTAACCCATACCCTAAACTGTACCCTAATCCAAACTTGTACGCTAACCCTGACCACTACCCTAACCCATACACTAAGAACTAATCCTTACAAATAAATTAACTTTGTGTGTCTGTATTTTAAAAAATATTTTTCTGGGGTTAAATCATATTAGCAGAACAAGGAAATAAAACAGACTGTAGCCTGAGTGTCCCTCAAAAAGCTAAGTCAGAAAAATTTGGTATTTCTGTTCTATGGAATCTTATGTAACCTATAAGAATTGTGAGAGCTAAATCTGTTTTTCTCCTGTGAGAAACATGCTCTTCCAGATATAAGGGTCACCTGGATGAAATGAGAACGCTACACATTATGCTGGTCGCTTCAGGGAGTAGGAAAATTTGGCAAGAGGTAAAATATATTCTTTTCCTTTAATCTTTTTAAGTTTCACTTGTTACAAAGAATGTGAATTATAATTGTACTTTAAAAAAGTAAAAATGGAAATTTAAAGGAGAAAATATATATTGTGTGCTAATTACATTTCATAGAATTATTATTCCTGAATTATAATAGTGTTAGTACACCAGTATGGAGTTAATTTCTTAATATATAAGTGAGAATGATTTCCTTTTGTTTTTGAGAATAATTCTGTAAAGTCATTTCCAGTAATGGCACTCTTCCCCAAATCAAAGGTTTAACAAGGGAGATGCAGGCAGAATAATCATGAAAACACAAAGCAATGCAACAGCAAGAAAAATTTTTTAACTTCCATTAACAGCTCAATTTAAAATTGGGTTTATAATTTTTAGAACAAAAGCATTCCTCCTTCACTTTCTAACCAGTCAAAATCTGTGTATTCTACAGAAAGTCTGTGATGTTATTCCCATAAAACTACCCTTTACTGCTTCTGACTCCAATAGATTTCCTAAGCACTAGTGTTTTAATGTACAGGTTAAAAACAAAATCCTAATGTGATTTATTGATCATGTGTGTGTTCTTTGTCTTATCCTAGTGTCTAGAGTCTTCTACTTGGCTGAACCCCAAGTAATATTCCTTTCCATGCTAAGTGATTTTGGGAGACTGGGAGTGGTTTAAAAACTACCCTAACTCTAAAGCATACCCTAAGTCTAAAACGTACCCTAACCCTAACCTGTACACTAAATCATACGCTAACCTATAACCTAATCCTAACTTGTACCTTAACCTTAAGCAGTACTGTACCCCATACCCTAACACGCAACCTAAACCCTAATCCTTACCAATAATTTAATTTTGTGTGTTTGTGTATTTCAACAAATATTTTTCTGGGGTTAAAACATATTAGCAGAGCAAGAAAATAAAACAGAATGTATCCTGACTGTCCCTCAAAAAGCTATGTCTCAAAAAATTGATACTTCTGTTCTATGGCCTCTTATGTAGCCTATAAAAATTGAGAGAGCTAAATCTGCTCTTCTACAGTGACAAACATGATGTTCCAGATGTAAGGAACACCTGGATAAAATGAGAAAGCTACACATTATGCTGGTCGATTCAGGGAGGAGGAAAGGTTGGCAAGTGGTAAAATATTTTCTTTTCCTTTAATCTTTTTAAATTACACTTGTTACCAATAACTTGAACTATAATTCTATTTTTAAAAAGTAACAATGGAAATTTAAAAGAAAAAAATATATATTTTGTGTTTAATTACTTTTCATAGAATTATTATCCCTCAATCATAATTCTGTTAGTACACCAGTATAGAGTTTATTTCTTAATATTTAGGTGAGAACCATTTCCTTTTGTTTTTGAGAATAATTCTGTAAAGTCATTTCCAGTAATGGCACTCTTCCCCAAATCAAAGGTTTAACAAGGGAGATGCAGACAGAAAATCATGAAAACACCAAGCAATACAAAAGCAACAAATAATTTCTAACATCCAATAACAGCTCAATTTAGAATAGGTTTTATAACTTTCAGAACAAAAGCATTCCTCATTCACTTTCTTTTTTCTTTTACTTTTTTTTTTTTTTTTGTGGTACGCGGGCCTCTCACTGTTGAGGCCTCTCCCGTTTCAGAGCACAGGCTCCAGACGTGCAGGCTCAGCAGCCATGGCTCACGGGCCCAGCCACTCACGGCATGTGGGATCCTCCCGGACCAGGGCACGATCCCTGTCCCCTGCATCAGCAGGCAGACTCCCAACCACTGCGTCGCCAGGGAAGCCCCCTCATTCACTTTCTAACCAGTCAAAATCTGTGTAGTCTACAGACAATCTGTGAAGATATTCTGATAAAATTACCCTTTACTTCTTCTTCCTCCAGTAGATTTCCTAAGCATTAGTGTTTTAATGTACAGGTTAAAAAAATCCTAATATGATTTATTGATAATGTGTGTCTTCTTTGTCTTATCCTAATGTCTAATGTCTTCTCCTTGGCTGGACCCCAAGTAATATTCCTTTCCATGCTAAGTGATTTTGGGAGAGTGGGAGAGGTTTAAAAATACCCTAACTCTAAAGGGTACACTAACCCTAACCTGTACCCTCATCCATACCCTAACCTGTACCCTAATCCTAACATTTACCTTAAACCTAACCAGTACCCTAACACGTACCCTAAACCCTAATCCTTACCAATAACTTAATTTTGTGTGCGTGTATTTTACAAAATATTTTTCTGGGGTTAAATCATATTAGCAGAGCAAGAAAATAAAACAGAATATAACCTGAGTGTCCCTCAATAAGCTAAGTCTGAAAAATCTGTTATTTCTGTTCTTTGGACTCTTATGTAGCCTATAAAAATTGTGAGAGTGAAATCTGTTTTCGTACAGTGAGAAACATGATCTTCCAGATGTAAGGAACACCTGGAAAAAATTAGAAAACTACACATTACGCTGTTCGTTTCAGGGAGTAGGAAATGTTGCCAAGTGGTAAAATATTTTCTTTTCCTTTAATCTTTTAAAATTTCACTTCTTACAAAGAACGTGAATTATAATTGTACTTTAAAAATGTAATAATTAGAAATTTAAAAGAAAGAATATATATTGTGTCTTTATTTACATTTCATAGAATTATTATCCCTGAATCATAATTCTGTTAGTACACCAGTATAGAGTTTATTTCTTAATATTTAGGTGAGAACCATTGCCCTTTGTTTTTGAGAATAATTTTGTAAAGTCGTTTCCAGTAATGGCACTCTTCCCCAAATCAAAGGTTTAACAAGGGAGATGCAGGCAGAGTAATCATGAAAACACAAAGCAATACAAGAGCAATAAAAAATTTCTAACTTCCAATAACAGCTCAATTTAGAAGAGCGTTTATAATCTTCAGAACAAAAGCATTCGTCCTTCATTTTCTAACCAGTCAAAATCTGTGTATTCTACAGAAAATCCGTGATGTTATTCCCATAAATCTACCTTGTACTGCTTCTGCCTCCATTAGATTTCCTAAGCACTAGTGTTTTAATGTACAGGTTAAAAACAAAATCCTAATGTGATATATTGATCATGTGTGTGTTCTTTGTCTTATCCTAGTGTCTAAAGTCTTCTCCTTAGGTGGACCCCAAGTCATATTCGTTTCTGTGCTAAGTGATTTTGGGAGACTGGGAGAGGTTTAAAAACTACCCTAACTCTAAAGTGTACCCTAACCCTAACCTGTATCCTATCCCATACCCTAAACTCTACCCTAATCCTAACTTGTACTCTAACCCTAACCAGTACCGTAACCTGTACCATAACCAGTACCCTAAACCCTATTTCTTACAAGTCACTTAATATTGTGTGTATCTATTTTAAAAAATATTTTTCTGTGGTTAAAACATATTAGCAGAACAAGAAAGTAGAACAGTATGTAACCTGAGTGTCTCTCAAAAAGCTAAGTAGGAAAAACTTGGTACTTCTGTTCTATGGACTCTTATGTAGCCTATAAAATTGTGAGGGCTAAATCTGTTTTTCTACAGTGAGAATCATGATGTTCCAGATATAAGGAACACCTTGATAAAATGAGAAACCTACATATTATGCTGGTCGTTTCAGGGAGTAAGAAACGTTGGCAAGTGGTAAAATATTTTGTTTTCCTTCAATCTTTTAAAATTTCACTTGTTACAAAGAACGTAAATTATAATTGTACTTTAAAAAAGTAACAATGGATACTTAAAAGAAAATATATATATATATATATATTGTGTGTTTAATTACATTTCATAGAATTTTTATCCCTGAATCATAATTCTGTTAGTACACCAGTATTGAGTTGATTTCTTAATAATTAGGTGAGAACCATTTCCTTTTGTTTTTGAGAATAATTCTGTGAAGTCATTTCCAGTAATGGCACTCTTCCCCAAATCAAAGGTTTAACAAGGGAAATGCAGGCAGAATAATCATGAAAACACAAAGCAATATAACAGCAAGAAAAATTTTCTAAATTCCAATAACAGCTCAATTTAGAAGAGCGTTTATAATCTTCAGAACAAAAGCATTCCTCCTTCACTTTCTAGCCAGTCAAAATCTGTGTATTCTACAGAAAATCTATGATCATATTCCCATAAAACTACCCTTTACTGCTTCTGCCTCCATTAGATTTCCTAAGCACTAGCGTTTTAATGTACAGGTTAAAAACAAAAACCTAATGTGATTTATTGATAATGTGTGTGTTCTTTGTCTTATGCTAGTGTCTAAAGTCTTCTCCATAGTTGGACCCCAAATAATTTTCCTTTATGTGCTTATTCACATCTGGAGGGTGGGAGAGGTTTTATAAATACCCTAACCCTAAATCGTATGCTTAAACCTAACCCTAAACCGTACCCTAACCCTAACCCACACACTAACCCTAATCCGAACCCGTATCCTAACCCATAGGCATAGCCTAACCTGTACCCTAAACCATACCCTAACCCTAAACCTAAACCTAACCCTAAACTGAACCCTAACCCATACACTTATCCTAACCCATACCCTAGTACTAACCCGTACCCTAACCCATAAACTATCCCTAACCCGTAGCCTTACACTAAACTGTACCCTAACCCTAAACCGTACCCTAATGTTAACCCGTACCCTAACACTAACCCATACCCTAACACGTACCATAACCATAATCCATTAACATGCCCTAAACTGTACCCTAAACAGTACCCGTTCCCAAACCTTAACCCTAACCCTAACCCTTACCCTAAGCTGCACCCTAACCCTAAACCGTACACTACCACTAACCCATACCCTAACACGTACGCTAGTCCTAACCCGTACCCATAACCTGTACTGTACCCTAACCCTATCCCATTCCCTAACCTAGACCCAAACCCTAACTGTACCCTAATCCTAACCTGATTCCTAACACTAAGCTGTACCCTAAACCATACCCTAACACTAACCCATATTCTAACCCTAATGTGTACACTAACCCGTACCCTATCCCTAACCCATAGCCTTACCCTAACCCTGACCCGTAACCTAACCCTAACCCATACCCAAACCCTAACATATACCCTAACCCATACCATAACCCTAACCTGTAGTCACACGCTAACCTGTACCATAACCCTAACCCTAATCCTACCCTAATTCTTACCCTAACCCTAACCCTTAAACCCTAACCCTAAATTACTAACCTTGACTCTGACCCTGACCCTAAACCCTAACCCTAAATCCCTAAATCCCTAAACCTAACCCTAAACCCTAAAACTTAAACCCTAACCCTAACTGTACCCTAACCCTAACCGTACCTTAACCCTAACCGTACCCTAACCCTAACCGTACCCTAACCCTATCCCCAACCCCAACCTTAACCCTAACTAACCCTTCCTCTAAATAACCCTAACACTAACCCTAACCACTAACCATAAACATCTAACCCTAACCCTCTATCTGTAACCCTCACCCTCACCCTAACCCTAACCCTAACCTAACAAAAGCACCGAAACTACTCCTATCTCAGACCCTGACACTGTCCCTATCTAAAGCCTTGCTGCTGTCAATATCTAAAGTCCTGGCACAATCCTGAGCTTATATCCTGACCCATCTCTTACTAAGTTCTGAAACTGTCCCTATGTGAATCTTGACGCTGTCCCAAGTGAAGCCCTGAGGCTGTCCATAACAGAGACCCCCAATAATGTCTTTAACAAACACCCTGATACTGGTCCTAGAGAGGCACTTGTGGTGCTTTCCCGGACACGGTGCCTAGATAAGGCCCTGACGCTGGTCCTAAATAAGGCCCTCATGCTCTGAATAACTAAGGCCTTCGAACTATTCCTAGCTCGTTTCCTGACATTATCTCTAGCCCATAACCTGACTCAGTCCATAGCTAATGTCCTGCCTCTTATCCTACTTGAAGCCCTAATGCTATCCCTAACTAAAGCCCTGACTTGTCCTAACTAAGGCCCTGACACTGTCCTTAAGCAAGGCCTTGACAAAACTCCTAACTCAGGCCCTGACACGGTACCTAACAAAGGCTCTGATGCTAGTCCTAACTAAGGCCCTGACACTGGCCCTAACTAAAGCCATCACACTACTCCTAACTCAGGCCCTGACCATGTCTTTAACTAAGACCCTAAAGCTGATCCTACAAAGGACCTGATGCTGCTCCTACATCATGCCCTGAGAGTGTCCCTAGCTAAGGGCCTGATGCTAGGCCTCACTCAGGCCCTGTCACTCTCCACAAGTCAGCCTCTGATGCTGTCCCTACCTGAAGCCCTGACACTGTCTCTAAATAAGACCCTGGTACTCTCAGTAGCTAAGGTCTTGACAGTATCCCTAGGTCATTTCCTGACACTATCCCTAGATATTAACCTGACCCTGTCCCTAGCTAATGTCCTGCCTCTTATGCTAACTAAAGCACTTATGCTGTGCCTAACTCAGGCCCTGAATTTAGTCCCAAGGCCGTGACACTGTCCCTAACTAAGGCCTAGATGTTCTTCCTCATTCAGGGCCTGATACTATTCCTAACTAAGGTGCTAACACAATTCCTAACTCAGGCCCTTACACTGTACCTAACAGAAGGCCCTGACACTACTCCTAATTCATGCCCTGTCACAATACCTAATGAAGGCTCTGATGCTAATCCTAAGGCCCTGACACTGACCCTAACTAAGGCCTTGACACTGTCCTTAACTAAGGCCTTGACACTACTACTACCTCAGCCCCTGATACTGTCCCTAATTAAGGTCCTGACACAACACTTACCTCAGGCTCTGACAGTGTCCCTAACTAAGGCCCTGACACTATTCCTAACTCTGGCCCTGACATTATACCTAACAAAGGCTCTAACCCTAGTCCTAACCAAGGCCCTGACACTGTCCCTAACGAAGGCCCTGACACTACCCCTAAAACAGACCCTGACACTGTTCCTAACAGAGGCACTGATGTTAGTCCTAACTCAGGCCCTGGCACTGTCCCTACTGAAGACCAGTGACATTGGTCCTAAAGAATGCCCAGGTTCTCTCAGTAACTAAGGCTTTCAAACTGTCCCTCGCTCCTTTTCCGACCTTATCGCTAGCCCGTAACCTGACTCGGTCCGTAGTTAATGTCCTGCCTCTTATCCTACATGAAGCCCTAATACTGTCCCTAATTAAGGCCCTGACTAGTCCTCACTAAGGCCCTGACACTGTTTATAACTAAGGCCCGGAAGCTGTCCCTAATGTAGGCCCTGCTGATGGCAATAACTAAAGGCCTGACACTATCCTGAGCTAATATACTGACCCATCTCTAACCAAGGACCTGACAGTATCCCTAAGTCATCCCTGATGCTGTCCTTAAATAAAGCCCTGAGGCTGTCCCTAACATAGGCCCTGAAGCTATCCCGAACTGAGGCCCTGACGCTCTGCCTAACTCAGGCCCTGACAGGATACCTAACGAAGGCTCTGATGGTAATCCTAACAAAGTCTCTGACACTGATCCTAACTAAGGCCTTGACACTACTCCTAAATCAGCCCCTGACACAATACCTAACAAAGGCTCTGATACTAGTCGTAACTAAGGCCCTGACACTGTCATTAACTAAGACTTTGACACTACTATTAACTCAGGCGATGATACTGTCCCTAACTAAGGCCCTGACACTACACCTACCTCAGGCCCTGACACTGCCCTTAACTAAAGCCTTGACACTACTACTAACTCAGGCTGTGATACTGTCCCTAAGGACCTGACACTACACCTACCTCAGGCCCTGACAGTGTCCCTAACTAAGGCCCTGACTCTCCTCCTAACTCTGGCCCTGACATTATACCTAAAAAAGGCTCTGACGCTAGTCATAACCAAGGCCCTGACACTGTCCAACTAAGTCTCTGACACTACTACTAACTCAGGCCCTGACATGATACCTAACGTAGGCTCTGATGATAACCCTAACTAAGGCCCTGACAGTGACCCTAACTAAGGACCTGATACTACACCTAAAACAGGCCCTGACACTGTTCCAAACAGAGGCAGTGAAGCTAGTCCTAACTCACGCCCTGACACTGCCCCTAACAAAGGGCCTGCTGCCATCAATATCTAAAGTCCTGACACTATCCTAAGCTTATATCCTGACCAATCTCTTACTAAGTTCCTGAAACTGTCCCTACGTGAGGTCCTGAGGCTGTCCCCAGCAGAGGCCCAGATAATGTCTAACTAAGACCCTGATGTTTATCCTGCAGAGGTCTTTGTGCTCCTCCTACGCCTTGCCCTGACACTGTCCCTACCAAAGTCCATGACACTGGTCCTAAAGAAGGCCTAGGTGCTCTCAATAACTAAGCCCTTCAAACTGTCCCTTGCTACTTTCCTGAATTTATCCCTAGCCTGTAACCTGACTCGGTCTGTAGTTAATGTCCTGCCTCTTGTCCTACTGGAAGCCCTAATGTTGTCACTAACTAAGGCCCCGAATAGTCCTCACTAAGGCCCTGACACTGTCTGTAACTAAGGCCTGGAAGCTGTCCCTAATGTAGGCCCTGCTGATGGCAATAACTAAAGGCCTGACACTATCCTGAGCTAACATACTGACCCATCTCTAACCAAGGTCCTGACACTATCCCTAAGTCAACCCTGATGCTGTCCCTAAATAAAACCCTGAGGCTGTCCCTAACATAGGCCCTGAAGCTATCCCGAACAGAGACCCTGACACTCTGCCTAACTCAGGCCCTAATGATGTCTTTAACTAACACCCTAATTCTAATCCTACAAAGACCCTGATGCTGCTCCTAAGTCATGCCCTAGCAGTGTCCCCAGCTCAGGGCCTGACGCTAGGCCTCACTCAGGCCCTGTCACTCTCCACAAGTCAGGCTCTGATGCTGTTCCTATCTGAAGCCCTGACACTGGTTCTAAATAAGGCCCTGGTACTCTCAGTAACTAAGGTGTTAACACTATTCTTAGGTCTTTTCCTGACACTATCCCTAGGTGTTAACCTGACCCTGTCCCTAGCTAATGTCCTGCCTCTTATGCTAACTAAAGCACTTATGCTGTGCCTAACTGAGGCCCTCAGTTGAGTCCCAAGGCCATGACACTGTCCTTAACTAAGGCCTAGATGCTCCTCCTAAGTCAGGGCCTGATACTGTTCCTAACTAAGGCCCTAAAACTATTCCTAACTCTGGCTCTGACACTGTACCTAACAGAAGGGCCTGAACCTAGTCCTAACTAAGGCCCTGACACTGTCCCTAACAAAGGCTCTTATGCTAGTCCTAACCAAGGCCCTGACACTGCCCCTACATACGGCCTTGACATTACTACTAACTCAGGCCCTAATACTGTCCCTAACTAAGGCCCTGACACTACTCATAACTCAGACCCTGACACAAAACCTAACAAAGGCTCTGATGCTAGTCCTAACTAAGGCTCTGACACTGTCCCTAACTAAGGCTCTGCTGCTGTCAATATCTAGAATCCTGACACTATCCTGAGCATATATCCTAATTCATGACTTACTAACATCCTGAAACTGTCCCTAAGTAAACCTTGACGCTGTTCCTAAGTGAGGCCCTGAGGCTGTTCATAACAGAGCTCCTGATAATGTCTTTAACAAAGACCCTGATGCTGATACTACAGAAGCACTGGTGCTACTCCTAAGGCTTGCCCAGACACTGTCCCTAGATAAGGCCCTGATGCTGGTCCTAAATAAGGCCCTAATGATCTGAATAACGAAGGCCTTCAAACTATCCCTCGCTCATTTCCTGACATTATCCCTAACCCATAACCTGACTCAGTCCGTAGCTAATGTCCTGCCTCTTATCCTACCTGAAGCCCTAATGCTCTCCCTAACTAAGGCCCTGACTACTGCTAAATCAGGCCCTGACAGTGGCCCTAACTAAAGCCTTCACACTACTCCTGTCTCAGGTCCTGACACTGTCCCTAACTAAGGCCCTGACACTACTCATAACTCAGGCCCTGACACGATACCTAACAAAGGCTCTGATGCTAGTCCTAACTAAGGCCCTGACACTGTTCCTAACTAAGGTCCTGACACTACTCATAACTCAGGCCCTGACACGATACCTAACAAAGGCTCTGATGCTAGTCCTAACTAAGGCCGTGACACTATCCGTAACTAAGTCCCTGACACTACTCCTAACTCAGGCCCTGACACTCTCCTTAACTAAGGCCCTGACACTGTCCCAAACTAAGGCCATGCTCCCATCAATATCTAAAGTCCTGACACTATCCTGAGCATATATCCTAATCCATGTCTTACTAATGTCCTGAAACTGTCCTTAAGTAAGCCTTGATGCTGTCCCTAAGTTAGGCTCTGAGACTGTCCCTAACAGAGGCCCTGATAATGTCTTTAACAGAGACCCTGATGCTTATCCGACAGAGGCACTTGGGCTGCTCCTAAGCCTTGCCCGGACACATTCCCTCGATAAGGCCCTGATGCTGGTCCTTAAGAAAGCTCTGATGCTCTGAGTAACTGAGGCCTTCAAACGTTCCCTCACTCATTTCCTGACCTTATCCCTAGCCCATAAACTGACTCGTTCCGCAGCTCATGTCCTGCCTCTTATCCTACCTGAAGCCCTAACTCTGTCCCTAACTAAGAACCTGACTAGTCCTAACTAAGGCCTTGACACTGTCCTTACCAAGGCCTTGACAGTACTCCTAACTCAGGCCCTGACACGATACGTAATGAAGGCTCTGATGCTAGTCCTAACTAAGGCCCTGACACAGTGCCTAACTAAGGTCCTCACACTATTCCTAACTGAGACCCTGACACTGTAACTAACAGAAGGCCCTGACGCTATTCCTAACTAAGGGCCTGACACGGCACCTAACAAAGGCTCTGATGCTGGTCCTAACTAAGGCACTGAAACAGGACCTAACTAAGGTCCTTGACTTAGGAGTAAGTCAAGGCCCTTAGTTAGGGACAGTGTCAGGCCTTAGTTCGGACTAGCATCACAGCCTTTGTTAGGTATCATGTCAAGGCCTGAGTTAGGAGTAGTGTCAGGGCCTTAGTTAGGGACAGTGTCAGGTCCTCAGTTAGGACTAGCATCAGAGACTTTGTTAGTAATCGTGTCACGGGCTCAGTTAGGGGTAGTCTCAGGGCCGTAGTTAGGGACAGTGCCAGGGCCTTACATAGGACTAGTGTCAGAGCCTTCATTATGTATCGTGTCAGGGCCTGAGTCAGGGCCTGAGTTAGGAATAGTGTCAGGGCCCGAGTTAGGGACAGTATGAGGCCCTGACTTAGGACGAGCATCTAGGCCTTAGTTAGGGACAGTGTCATGGCCTTGGGACCAAATTCAGGGCCTGAGTTAGGCACAGCATCAGGGCTTTAGTTGGCATAAGAAGCTCAACTTTAGCCTAAGAAATGGTTAGGTTAAGGTCTAGGTATAGTGTCACGAAGTGACCTATGGATAGTGTCAAGACCTTAGTTACTGAGAGTATCAGGGCCTTGTTTAGAACCAGTGTCAGGGCTTCAGGTAGGGACAGCGTCAGAGCCTGACATAGGGAGAGCATCAGGGCCTGAGTGAGGCCTAGCATCAGGCCCTTAGCTAGGGACACTGTCAGGGCATGACTTAGAAGCAGCATCAGGGCCTACATAGGATCAGCATTACGATCCTAAAGACAAGATCAGAGCCTGAGTTAGGCAAATCGTCAGGGCCTCAGTTCGGGATAGCTTCAAGGCCTATGTTAGGGAGAGCCTCAGGGCTTTATTTAGGGACAGTGTCAGGGCTGACTTAGGGATAGTGTCAGGTCCTTGGTTAGAGATGGGTCAGTATATTAGCTCAGGATAGTGTCAAGCCTTTAGTTATTACCGTCAGCAGGGTCTACATTAGGGACAGCTTCTGGGCCTTACTTACAGACAGTGTCAGGTCCTTAGTGAGGACTATTCAGGGCCTTAGTTAGGGACAGCATTAGGGATTTACGTAGGATAAGAGGCAGGACATTAACTACGGACCGAGTCAGGTTACGGGCTAGGGATAAGGTCAGAAAAGGAGCGAGGGACAGTTTGAAAACCTTAGTTACTGAGAGAACCTGGGCCTTTTTTAGGACCAGTGTCATGGTCTTTGGTTGGGACAGTGTCAGGGCAAGGCCTAGGAGGAGCACAAGGGCCTCTGTAGGATCAACATCAGGGTCTTGGTTAAAGACATTATCAGGCCCTCTGTTAGGGACAGCCTCAGGGCTTCACTTAGGGACAGCATCAAGGCTCACTTAGGGACACTTTCAGGACCTTAGTAAGAGATGGGACAAGATATACGCTCAGGATAGTGTCAGGACTTTAGATATTGATGGCAGCAGGGCCTTTGTTAGGGACAGTGACAGGGCCTACGTTAGGACTAGCATCAGTGCCTCTGTTAGGAACAGTGTCAGGGCCTGTTTCAGGTGTAGTGTCAGGGCCTTAGCTAGGACTAGCATCAGAGCCTTTTTTAGGTATCGTGTCAGGGCCTTAGTTAAGAGTAGTGTCAGTGTCTTAGTTACGGACAGTGTCAGGGCCTTAGTTAGGAGTAGTGTCAAGGTCTTAGTTAGGGTCAGTGTCAGGGCCTTAGTTAGGATTAGCATCAGGGCCTTTGTTAGGTATCATGTAAGGGTCTGAGCTAGGAGTAGCACAAGGGCGTTCGTTGGGGACAGTGTCAGGGCCTCAGTTAGGAGTAGGGTCAAGGCCTTAGTTAGGGACACAGTCAGGGGCTGATTTAGGAGTAGTGTCAAGGCCTTAGTTACATCCAGTGTCAGAGCCTTCATTAGGCCAGGCAACAAAGCCTTTGTTAGGAATAGTGTCAGCACCTGAGTTAGGAGTAATGTCAGGGTCTTAGGTAGGGACAGTGTCAGGGTCTAATTTAGGACTAGTGTCAGGGCCTCAGTTAGGACTACCATCAGAGCCTTTGTTAGGAATCGTGTGAGGTCCTGATTTAAGAGTAGTGTCAGGGTCACAGTTAGGGACAGTGTCAGGGCCTTAGTTAGGACTATCATCAGAACCTTTGTTAGGTATTGTGTCAGGGCCTCAGTTAGGAGTAGTCTTAGGGCCTTAGTTAGGGACAGTGTCAGGGCCTGAGTTTGGAGTAGCATCAGTTCCTCTGTTAGGAACAGTGTCAGGGTCTGTGTTAGGTGTAGTGTCAGGGCCTAAGTTAGGACAGTGTCAGTGCCTTAGTTAGGACTAACATCAGAGCCTTCGTTAGGTACTGTGTCAGGGCCTGAGTTCGAAGTAGAGTCAGGGCCTTAGTTAGGCACAGTGTGAGGGCCTGAGTAAGGTGTAGTGTCAGGCCGTAGTTAGGGACAGTATCAGGCCTTGACTTAGGATGAGCATCCAGGCCTTAGTTAGGGACAGTGTCACATCCTTGGAACTAATTTCAGGACTTTACTTAGGTACAGCATCAGGGCTTTAGTTAGCATAAGAGAAACGACAATAGCTATGCACAGGGTCAGGTTAAGATCTAGGGATACTGTCAGGAAATGACCTAGGGATAGTGTGAAGACCCTAGTACTGAGAGTATCAGGGCCTTATTTAGGACCAGCATCAGGGCTTCAGGTAGGGACAGCACCCGAGCCTGAATTAGAAAGAGCGACAGGGTCTGAGTGAAGCCTAACATCAGGGCCTTAGCTAGGGACAGTGTGAGGGCATGATGTAGAAGCAGCATCAGGACCTTTGTAGGATCAGTATTAGGGTCTTAGTACAAAACATGATCAGGGCCTGAGTTAGGCAGAGCATCAGGGCTTCAGTTAGGGATAGCTTCAGGGTCTGTATTAAGGACAGCCTCAGGGCTTTATTAAGGGACAGGGTCAGGGCTGACTTGACAGTGTCAGAACCTTGGTTAGAGATGGGTCAGTATAATTAGCTCAGGATACTGCCAGGACTTTAGTTATTGCCATCAGCAGGGCCTATATTAGGGACAGCTTCTGGGCCTTAGTTAGAGACAGTGTCAGGGCCTTAATTAGGGACAGCATTAGGGCTTCAGGTAGGATAAGAGGCAGGACAATAGCTATGGACCGAGTCAGGTTACGGGCTAGGGATAATGTTAGAAAAGGAGTGAGGGATAGTTTGAAGGCCTTGTTATTGAGAGCATCAGGGCCTTAGCTCAGGATAGTGTCCGGGCAAGGCTTAGGAGCAACACAAGTGCCTCTGTAGGATCAGCATCAGGGTCTTGGTTAAAGACATTATCAGGGCCTCTGTTAGGGACAGCCTCAGGGCCTCACTTAGGGACAGCATCAAGGCTTACTTAGGGACAGTTTCAGGATGTTAGTAAGACATGGGTCAGGATATAAGCTCAGGATACTGTCAGGACCTTAGATATTGACGGCAGCAGGGTCTTAGTTAGGGACAGTGTCACGGACTTGGGACTAAATTCAGGGCCTGAGTTAGGCACAGCATAAGGGCTTTAGTTAGCATAAGAGGCAGGGCATTAGCTAGGGAAAGGGTTAGGGTAAAGTCTAGGGATAGCGTCAGGAAATGACCTAGGGAAAGCATGAAGACCTTAGTTATTGAGAGCATCAGGGCCGTAGTTATGACCAGCGTCAGGGCCTTAGTCAGGACCAGTGTCAGGGCTTGATGTAGGGACAGCATCAGAGCCTAATAAGGTACAGCAACAGGGCCTAAGTGAGGCCTATATTTAGGGCATGAGTGAGGGACAGTGTCAGGGCATGACTTGGAGCAGTATAAGGGCCTCCTTAGGATCAGCATTAGGGTTTTCATTAAAGACATTATCAGGGCCTCACTTAGGAACAGTGTCAGGGCTAACTTTGGGACCGTTTCAGTAACTTGGTAAAACATGGGTAAGGATATTAGCTCTGGATAATGTCAGGACTTTAGATATTGATGGTAGAGGGCCTTAGTTAGAGACAGCGTCAGGGCCTGAGTTAGGACGAGCATCAGAGCCTTTGTTAGGTATCGTGTCAGGGCCTGAGTTAGAAGTAGTGTCAAGGCATTAGTTAGGGACAGTGGCAGGGCCTTAGTTATGACGAGCATCAGAGCTTTTCTTAGGTTTCGTGTCAGGGCCTGAGTTAGGTGTAGTGTCAGGGCCTGAGTTAGGACGAGCCTCCAGGCCTTAGTTAAGGACAGTGTCACAGCGTCGAGACTAACTTCAGGGCCTTAGTTAAGGACAGCATCAGGGCTTTAGTTAGCATAAGAGGAACGACATTTGCTAGGGACAGGGTCAGGTTAAGGTCTAAGGATAGTGTCAGGAAATAACCTAGGGATACTGTCACGCCCTCAGTTACTGAGAGTATCAGGGACTTATTTAGTACCAGGGTCAGGGCTTCAGGTAGGGACAGCACCACAGTCTGACTTAGGGAGAGCAACAAGTACTGAGTAAGCCTAACGTCCTAACTGAGTGGCCTTAGCTAGGGACTGTGTGAGGGCATGACTTAGAAGCATTATCAGGGCCTTTGTAAGATCATCATTAGGGTCTTTGTTAAAGACATCATCAGGGCCTGAGTTAGTCACAGCCTCAAGGCCTCAGTTAGGGATAGCTTCAGGGCCTGAGTTAGGGACAGCCTCAGGGCTTCACTAAGGGAAAGCAACAGGGCATTTTTAGGGACAGTGTCAGGACCTTGGTTAGAGATGGGTCAGGATATTAGCTTAGGATAGTGTCAGGATTTTAGTTATTGCAGGCAGCAAGGCATATATTAGGGACAGGTTCCAGGCCTTAGTTAGAGACAGTGTCAGGGCCGTAGTTAGGACTAGCATCAGAGCCTCTGTTATGTATCATGTCAGGGCCTGAGTTAGGAGTAGTGTCAAGGCCTTAGTTAGGGCCAGTGTCAGGACCTTAGTTAGGACTCAAATCAGAGCTTTTGTTAGGTATCATGTCAGGGTCTGAGTTAAGAGTAGTGTTAGGGCTTTAGTTGAGGACAGTGTCAGAGCTGAAGTCCTGACTAAGTCCTAACTGTCCCTACTAAGGACAGTTGACACTACTCCTACCTCAGGCCCTGATACTGTCCCTATCTAAGGCCCTGATGCTACACCGAACTCAGGCTCTGACACTGTCCCTAACTAAGGCCCTGACATTACTCCTAACTCAGGTCCTGACACAGTCCCTAGCTAAGGCCCTGACACTACACCTAACTAAGGCCTTGACACTGGCCCTATCTAAGGCCTTGTCAATACTCCTAACTCGGGCCTTGATCAAGTCTTTAACAAAGGCCCTCCTGCTGATCCTACAAAGGCCCTGATGCTGCTCCTACAAAGTCATGCCCTCACACTGTCCCTAGCTAAGGCCCTGACATTAGGCTTCACTCAGACCCTGTCACTCTCCCTGATTCAGGCTCGGGCGCTGTCCCTACCTGAAGCCCTGATGCTGGTCCTAAATAAGGCCCTGATACTCTCAGTACTAGGATCTTGACACTATCCTGAGGTCATGTCCTGACATTATCCCTAGATCTTAACCTGACCCTGTCCATAGCTAATGTCGTTCCTCTTATGCTAGCTAAAGCCCTGATGCTGTACCTAAGTAAAGTCCTGAAATTAGTCCCAAGGATGTGACACTGTCCCTAACTAAGGCCTGGATGCTCGTCCTAAGTCAGGCCCTGATACTGTCCCTAACTACGGCGCTCACACTACACCTTACTCAGGCCCTGACACTCTCCGTAACTAAGGCCCTGAATCTAGTTCTAACTCAGGCCCTGACACTGTACCTAACAAAGGCTTTGATGCTATTTCTAACCAAGGCCCTGACACTGTCCCTAAGTAAGGCCTCCACATTACTCCTAACACAGGCCCCGACACGATACCTAAGGAAGTCTCTGATGTTAGTCCTAACTCAGGCCCTGACACTTTCCCTAACTAAGGCCTTGACACTACTCTTAATTCAGGCCCTGATAGGATACCTAACAGAGGCTCTGATGCTTGTCCTAACTAAGGCCTTAACACTGTCCCTAACTAAGGCCTGATGCTACTCCTAACTCAGGCCATGACACTGTCCCTAACTAAGGCCCTGACACTATACCTAACTCTGTCCCTGACACTATACCTAACAATGTCTCTGATGCTAATCCTAACTCAGGCCCTGACACTATCTCTAACAAAGGCCCTGCAGCCATCAGTATCTAAAGTCCTGATTTTATCCTGAGCTAATATCCTGACCGATGTCTTACATGAAACTGTCCCAAAGTAAGACCTGACGCTGTCCCTAAGTGAGACCCTGAGGCTGTCCCTAACAAAGGCCCTGATAATGTCTTTACTGAAGATCCAAATGCTAATCCTACAGAGGCCTTTATGCTCCTCCTAAGTCATGCCCTGACACTGTCCCTAACTCAGGCCCTAAAGATAGGCCTCACTTAGGCCCTGTTGCTGTACCTTAGTTAGGGTCTGACGGTATCCCTACATCAAGCCCTGACACTGGTCCTGATTAAGGTCCTGAGGCTGGTTCTAACTAAGGCCCTGATGCTGGTTCTAACTAAGGCCCTGATGCTCTCAATAACTAAGGTATTCATGCAATCCCTAGCTCATTTCATGACACTATCCCTAGCCCTTAACCTGATGCTGTCCCTAGCTAATTTTCTGCCTCTTATCCTATCTAAAGCCCTAGTGCTGTCCCTATCGAAGGCCCTGACACTAGTACTAACTCAGGCCTTGACATTGTCCCTAACTACGGCCTTCAAGCTAGTCCTAATTCAGGCCCTGATGCTAGTCCTAACTCAGGTCCCTAGTCCTAACTCAGGTCCCACTCTGTCTCTAACCTAGGGCCTCCTGCCATCAATAACTAAATCCCAACCCTATCCATAGGTAATGTCCTGGTGCCTCTGTTACCAAGGTCCTGACACTCTCCCTACGTAAACCCTGAGGCTGTCACTAACTAAGTCCCTCACACTAGCCCTAACTCTAGTCCTGATGTTGTCCCTAAATAAAGGCCCTGATGCTAGTCCTAACTAAGGCCCTGAAGCTAGACCTAACTCAGGCGCAGACGCTGTACCTAACTCAGACCCTCAAAATGTCTTTGAGACCCTGATGCTGCTCCTAAGTCACGCCCTGACACTGTTCCTAACTAAGGCCCTAACGCTGGTTTTAACTCAATCCCTGAGTCTACGCCTCACTCAGGCCCTGACATTTTCCCTAAGTAAGGCCCTGATGCTGTCCGTAACTCAGGCTCTGATGCTGTCCTTGCCTGAAGCCCTGACACTTGTCCTAAATAAGACCCTGATGCTCTCAATAACTAAGGTCTTGACACTATCCCTAGGTCATTTCCTTACACTATGCCTAGACCGTAATCTGACCCTATCCCTAACTAAAGTCTGACCTCTTTTCCTTACTCAAGCCCTAATGTTGTCCCTAACTAAGTCCCTGACTAATCTTAACTAAGGCCCTGACACTGTCTCTAACTAAGGCCTGGAGGCTGTCCCTAACATAGGCCCTGCTGCCGGCAATAACTAAATTCCTGACACTATCCTGAGCTAATATCCCGACCAATCTCTAACCAAGGTCCTAACCCTGTCCCTATGTCAGCCCTGATGCCATCCCTAAGTGAAGCCCTAGGCTTTCCCTAACCCAGGCCCAGATGATGTACCTAACTCAGACCCTCAAAATATCTTTGAGACCCTGATGCTCTTTCTAAGTCATGCCCTGTCACTGTCCCTAGTTAAGGCTTTAATGCTAGGTCTTACTCAGGCCCTGTCACTCTCCCTAAGTCAGGCTCTGACACTGTCCCTACCTGAAGTCCTGACACTGGTCCTAAGTAAAGCCCTGATACTCTCTGTAACTAAGGTCTTGACACTATCCCTAGCTCATTTCCTGACACTATCCCTAGACTTTAACCTAACCCTGTCCCTAGCTAATGTTTTGCCTCTTATGCTAACTAAAGCCCTGATGCTATCCCTAACTAAGGCCCTGAAATTAGTCCCAAGGACCTGACACTGTCCCTAACTATGGCCTGGATGCTCGTCCTAACTCAGGCCCTCACACTGTCCCTAACTAAGGCCCTGACACTACTCCTAGCTCAGGCCCTGACATTGTACCTAACAAAGGCTCGATGTTAGTCATAACTAACGCCCTGACACTGTCCCTAACTAAGGCCCTGCTGCTGTCAATAACTAAAGTCCTGACTCTATCCTGAGCTAATATCTTGACCTATCTCTTACCAATGTACTGACACTGTCCCTAAGTAAGCCCTGACACTGTCCCTAAGTGAGGACCTGAGGCTGTCCCTAACTAAGGCCCTGATGCGCATCCTAACTCAGGCCCTCATGCTAGGCCTAACCCTGGCCCTGACATTGTCCCTAACAAAGGCCCTGACCCTAGTCTTACCCTAGGTCCTGATGTTTGGTCTAACCCAGGTTCTGAAGCTGTCCCTAACTAAGGCCCTGAAGCTGTCCCTAACGTCAGCCTTGCTGCCGTAAGTAACTAATGTGCTGACACTATCCTGAGCTATTATCTTGATTCATCTCTTACCATGGTCCTGACACTGTCCCTACTAAAGTCCTGATGCCATCCCAAAGTGTGTTCCTGATACTGTCCTTTTGAAGCCCTGTTGCTGTACGTAACTCAGGCCCTAATAATGTCTTTAACTAAGGTCCTGATGCTGATCCTAGCTAAGACCCTGACGCTAGGACTCACACAGTCCCTGACTTTGTCCCTAACTCAGGTCCTGACTCTGTCCCTAACTAAGTCCCTGAAGCTGTCCCTAACTCAGGCCCTGACACTTTGCCTAACTCAGGTCCTGGCAATAACTTTAACTAAGACTGTGATGCTGATCCTAACTACAGTCCTGATGCTGGTCCTACATCATGCCCTGACACTCTCCCCAACTGAGGATCTGATGCTGTCCGTAATACCTTTGTCTCTCCCTCCCTAATTCCCTGAGGCTTTACACAACTATAGACCTGACACTGTTTCTAACTAACTCGTGACTCTGTACCAAACTGATACTGAATAATCAGCCTCTCTGCACCGGTTCTGAATCAAATCTCGAGAACAGTGTTTTGGAAAAACAGAAAAGATTAGTTTTATCACTCTGCCAGCCAATGGAGGACACAGCAGCCTCGTGCCCTCAACAGATGTGTGTCCCAATGCAGGAGGATTTGGTGTTTTATAGCGATGGTTCAAGGGTGTGTTTGCTCATAAGGATCAGTGTGTATGCAGGGCCTGCACTCCTTTAATCTGGTCTCAGACAGTTTCTTGATGAGCTCCTCTGGAATGAAGAATGCTAACATCTTCCATTTGTTGGGGGTTTTAGTTCTTTAAGGAGCTCAAAGATATTGTTATGTGTATCCCTTGAGGCAGAAGCAGGACACTGCCACAAGGCTGCACTATTGTTTCTTGACTGTTCCTCCCTGTCTCTGCATCCCCTCACTTCCCTGATTAGCAACTGTTTGAATTTGCCCTTTGGAACTCAGGGAAGGTCCTGGAGTCTCTAGTCTATTCCCTACAAACAAGTTAGGAGGCACACAGAAAGGCTTCTGTGCCCAAGAGACCACAGAGCCCCTCTCAGTTTAACTCCTCCTCTCTGGATACTCCTCAATCTTGAGGAGAACAGATTTTTGACAAGAAAAGGAATAATCATTTCAGATTGAGACATTAATCATAAACTTGACACAAGAACTTGGTTTTAAGGGGACTCGGTTTTAATCCCCACTTCACTTTTATCTTTCCCCACGTCTTTCAGGGAACAGGGTGATGACCACTCTGGCTACTTCCTGCTGAAATGGGGCACAGTCCTGCCTAAATCTAGGTGAATGGATACCAAGTTAGAAATATTTGAGTTCCAAGTCATGTACCTGAGACTCGTATGATTAAGATCTCAGTCCCTCAGTCCCCCATTTTGGTGCAACCAATCCAGTTAAAATAGGAGGGGTAACAACTGAAAATTTAATAGTAAAAATAGATCTCACTCCCTTAAGAATTCAGGAGAATAAGTTTGAAACCTGGTCTGGAACTGGCATTTCAGAGAGACTTCGTAGTCAGCTGTCTAATTCTACCTAAGTAGGTTTTAACTTCTGATGTAGTATTGACGTATCTGTAACAGGAGCTATTGACCACCATACATATGTCTCATCTTTCTATTAGTATCAGATCTAACGTCATTGTTTGAAATTTAATAGTTAAGAGAGGAGTCCTTGAAAATTTTTGGTTGCAGCTACCAGCAGACATTGTTTTGAGAATGGTTAGTGGCATCCCAAGTCTGATATAGCTCAGAAATTCAATTTCAACAATACAGGAATGTGGGGACTTACCTGCAGTTTCAGTGGTTAAGACTTTGCCTTCCAATGCAGGGGGTGCTGGTTTGATCCCTGGATGAGGAGCTAAGATCCCACATGCCTCGTGGCCTAAAAACCAAAACATGAAACTGAAACAATATTGTAACAAATTCAATAGACCAAAATGGTCCACATCAAAAATAATAACTTAAAAAGAAAACAAGGGCTACCCTAGTGGCACAGTTGTTGAGAGTCTGCCTGCCGATGCAGGGGACACAGGTTTGTGCCCCAGTCCAGGAGGATCTCACGTTCAGTGGAGCAGCTGGGCCTGTGAGCCATGGCTGCTGAGCCTGCGTGTCCAGAGCCTGTAAAAAAAAATGAAAGGAAATGAAAAAAAATACAGGAATGCATCTAAATCACATCTACAATGGTCACTTAGGTTTATCTTGGTTGTCTGAACCATAGTTACTCCTTTTTGATTGTCAAATGCAATCCCCTCCTCAATGCCAAAGCAGATGTACAATTCATATCCAAAAGGCCACAAAACAGGCCACTTTGGTCAGTAAAATTTAAGTTAAACTATGTATAAGCCAGAGTGACTTCCTCACACCTCAATACATGAAGAGTTTTGTTTCCCTTTTGATTACAAGTCTTTCAATAAAAAGCACTGATGATCAAAATGTCAATCCCTCAGTGCCAGAATGATTCAGCTGTTTGGCCCAGGTGTAGATCATATCCCTCAGTGCTAGGCCTCCTTTATATTTGCCTAGTTAATCCACATTGGGGGAATACTGATCAGGTATCGTGAACAAGCTCAGAGGTATGTTAATGAGAAAATGCTTTATATAGGCCATACATTTTATTATTCATACCCAATTGTCACACAAGCATTGTACATGTGCTTTTAGCAGTAGACCAAAGCAAACAGTGATACATCATGAGTAATTACATTCTGATAACTTCACTAGGTAGTTTTCCTTTCCTCTTAAACACCAGGGCAAAATGAAGCCAACACAGTAACTTTCATAAATACACACTTCAATACAGAGGTGTCATTTATCCAATTGCTCCAAGTCCTAAGTAGCTTGAGGGGAAGGACTTCCCTGTGCCTGGAAAACACAGATCAAAGCCAGTAACAAAAACACAAAAACATTATAACCATATTCGCCAGTTCACTCAGTAACCAATCCTTTTGTTAACTTTTTATGAAGCCATCAGATTCTCCATTAAGACTTTTCATTTATTACCAAGTTTAGCATTATGATATGAAATTTATCAGAGACCTGTGTTTCCCAAAAGGTCTTTCACATAGATCTTCTTGAAGATGGAGCACTTTTGCAAAGTGTTAGAGCAAAACAGTAACTATCTATAAATCACATAAAGACTTTAAAAGTCATGGTTAAACATTTGATCACAATGTAAATGGCAAAAGAAACCATTATTGCTGTCACATACAACATTGAAAAATAACTAGAATTATGACTGATAAAATTTTACCAGGACATACTAGATTCTTAGGAATTCCATGAAATTTAACATACTAATCAAACATTTCTCTCTGAGATGACTCAAGGGCCTTCTAAATCATCTCAAAGTTAGCTGCAGATCAAAAGAACTGTTAGAATTAGCCAAACAACACTTATTCACTGAACCAAAGTAAAGAGATTTCAAACAAAAATATAAATCACAGACACAGGCAAAGGAACTCACAAGCTGTTGTCAGAAGTAGCATTCCAAGAAAACTTTGGAGGGAGAAACCAATTCCAGGCTTGCCCTAACCCACTTCCAACAAAATCCGTCTTAGAAAATCCTGGTCATGCACAACTCTTTCCTCAGTGTTCCATTTTCACAAATGTTCATCACCTTCTGTATCCATATTATGTTGCCCCTTATTTTTTTCCGCATTCAGACACAACCAGCTCTAGTACAAAGTGACTTTCTTTTCTCTTTGTACCATCAGCCTGTTACCTAACTGCTCACTTTCTTTACTACGTAGCTTCATAAATGCTTGAACATATGGAACTTCTTTTGTCTTTCTCTTCCTGTGACAAAATAACTCTAGCTGAAGGATAATAAAGTCATTTAGGCTACCATTCAAAGACCACTTTCCCTCATTTTTCAAGAATGTATGCATACATTAGCCAGACAAAATTACAATAGAATTTCATTCTTAGTCTTAGGTTTACAACTATAGGTTGACCAGTCTGCCAGGATTTTGCCCATTGTCTATCAGATGGAACTGAAGAAGAAGCACTTCTTATGTTTGAACCATAGAACACTCACACATGGGCTAAGAACAAAACAAAATCCTAATCACCAATGGAAGCCTCAAACCAAAGGGACCAAAAAACCCAAACAGAAACCAAAAACCAAAAAACAAACAGCACAAGGCTCAAATCAGCTTCCAAGTCTCAACTTAGCCTGTGACCTCTGTCCAAGTGGTACACCTTCCAAATGAGATTTTCTGGAATGAAAAGTCACCCAAATGGGAACCAAGGTTCCCCCAAATGCACAGGGCTAAAATGACCTCAGACTGCATGCCAAGGGAGTTACCACATGCTGGCTGAGGTGCTGCAACATCCCAAATGCTATTTTTCTGGTTCACCAAAATAATCCCTTGGAGTAGGACATTCGGGGCAGTCCAGGAAGGAGGAAGAGAGGAATGGCCTCAAGGCAAAGATGGCCTTGGCAGCTGCTAGGGTGGTCCCTCTTCCACCATCTACTCCTGCCCCAGAGTTCTAACTGCTGGGATGACTGGGGCTCGGCCTTTCCAGGCAAGGGTCCCAGGTGGTCTGGCCTCTAAAGGAATTCTCCAACCCTACACTCTCTCGAAAGAGGCTGGCATGGAGAAAATCTCAGTGTCTGATCAAGTCAGGGGACCCACAGGAGCCATCCCCAAGTGAGCCCCACATTGGGTACTAAATTTGATGTCGAAAGCTCGACCTCTGTGCACCAGTGCCAAATCGAATCTCGGAGAGAGAGGTTTGGAGGAAGTAGAAAAGAATAGCTTTACTGCTTTGGCAGCCAAAGGGGGACACAGAAAACTCATGCCCTCAAAAACCGTGTGTCCCAATGCAGGAGGACCTGGTGAGGAGTTTTACAGCAATGGTTTAAGGACACAGTTGCTCCTAAGGATTAGTGTATGTACAGGGCCTTAACTCACTTTAATCTGGCCTCAGATGGTCTCTTGATGAGCTTCTCTGGAATGAAGAACACTAAAATCTTCTATTTTTTGGGGGGGGTATTTAGGTTGGTTAAGAGCCCAAAGATACTCTTATGTTTATCCCTTGAGGCAGAACCAATATCCTGCCCCAAGGCTGCACTATTGTTTCTTGACATTTCCTCCCTTGTCTCTGCATCCCCTCCCTTCCCTGATTAGCAACTGTTCGAATCTCCCCTTTGGAACTCAGGGAAGGTCTTGGAGTCTCTAGCCTAACTAAGGCCCTGACACTACATCTAACTCAGACCCTGGCACTCCCCCTAAATAAGGCCCTGACACTACTCCTAAATCAGTCCCTGACACTGTACCTAACAATGGCTCTGATGCTAATCCTAACTCAGGCCCTGACACTGTCTCTAACTAAGACTCTGCTGCCGTCAATATCTAAAGTCCTGACATTATCCTGAGCTAATATCCTCACCCATGTCTTACCAAAGTCCTGAAACTGTCCCAAAGTAAGCCTTGATGCTGTCCCTAAGTGAGGCCCTGAAGCTGTCCCTAACAGAGGCCCTGATAATGTCTTTAATGAAGACCCTAATGCTGATCCTACAGAAGCCCTTATGCTGCTTCTAGGTCATGCCCTGACACGGTCCCTCACTCAGGCCCTAAATATAGGCCTCACTTAGGCCCTGTTGCTGTACCTTAGTTAGGCTCTGATGCTGTCCCTACATCAAGCCCTGACACTGGTCCTGATTGAGGCCCTGACACTGGTCCTAACTAAGACCCTGATGCTCTCAATAACTAAGGTCTTCATGCTCTCCCTAGCTCATTTCCTGACACTACCCCTGACCTGGAACCTGACTCTGTCCCGAGCTAATATCTTGCCTCTTATACTCACTGAAGCCCTAATGCTAATGCCCTAATGTTCTCCCTATCTAAGGCCCTGACTACTCCTAACTAAGGCCCTGACACTGTCTCTAACTAAGGTCCGGAATCTGTCCCTAATATAGGCCCTGCTGCTGGCAATAACTCCGGACACTATCCTGAGCTAATATCGTGACCCATTTCTAACCAAGGTCCTGACACTGTCCCTAAGAAAGCCCTGTCGCTGTCCCTAAGTGAAGACTTGAGGCTGTCCCTAACTTAGGCCCTGAAACTATCCCTAACTGAGGCCTTGATGCTGTGACTAACTCAGGCCCTGATGATGTCTTTAACTAAGACCCTAATGCTGATCCAACAAAGGCCCTGATGTTGCTCCAACATCATGCCCTGACAGTGTCCCCAGCTAAGAGCCTGATGCTAGGCCTCACTCAGGCCCTGTCACTCTCTCTAAGTCAGGCTCTGATGCTGTGCCTACCTGAAGCCCTGACACTGGTTCTAAATAAGGCCCTGATACTGTCAGTGACTAAGGTCTTGACACTATCCCTAGGTCATTTCCTGACACTATCCCTAGACCTTAACCTGACCCTGTCCCTAGCAAATGTCGTGCCTCTTATGCTAACTAAAGCCCTGGTGCTGTCCCTAACTAAGGCCCTGAAATTAGTCTCGAGGCTGTGACACTGTCCCTACCTAAGACCTGGATGAACAGGTCCTAAGTCAGGGCATGACACTGTCCGTAACTAAGGCCCTGCTGCCATCAATATCTAAAATACTGACACTATCCTGAGCTAATTTCTTTTTTTTTTTTTTTTTTTTTTTTTTGCTGTACGTGGGCCTCTCACTGTTGTGGCCTCTCCCGTTGCGGAGCACAGGCTCCGGACACGCAGGCTCAGCGGCCATGGCTCACAGGCCTAGCCGCTCCGCAGCATGTGGGATCTTCCCAGACCGGGGCACGAACCCGTGTCCCCTGCATTGGCAGGTGGACTCTCAACCACTGCGCCACCAGGGAAGCCCCTGAGCTAATTTCTTGACCCATCTCTTACCAAGGTCCTGAAACTCTCCTTAAGTAAGCCCTGACGCTGTCCCTAAGTGTGGTCCTGAGGCTGTCCCTAACAGAGGTCCTGATAATGGCTTTAACAAAGCCCCTGAGGCTGATCCTACTGAGGCCATTATGCTGCTCCTAAGTCATGCCCTGACAGTGTCCCCAGCTAAGGCCCTGACGCTAGGCCTCATTCAGGCCTTGTCAATCTCCCTAAGTCAGGCTCTGACACTGTCCCTACCAGAAGCCCTGACACTGGTTCTAAACAAGGCCCTGATACTCAGTAACTAAGGTCTTGACACTATCCCTAGGTCATTTCCTGACACTATCCCTAGACTTAAACCTAACCTTGTCTTTAGCTAATGTCGAGCCTCTTATGCTAACTAAATCCCTGATGCTGTCCCTAACTAAGGCCCTGAAATTAGTCCCGAGTCCGTGAACCTGTCCCTAACAGAGGCCTGGAGGCTCGTCCTAACTCAGGCCCTGACACTGTCCCTAACTAAGGCCCTGACACTACTCCTAACTCTGTCCCTGACACTGTCTCTAACTAAGGCCCTGCTGCCATCAATATCTAATGTCCTGACATTATCCTGAGCTAATTTCCTGACCCATCTCTTACCAAGGTCCTGAAACTGTCCCAAAGTAAGCCTTGATGCTGTCCCTAAGTGAGGCCCTGAGGCTTTCTCTAACAGAGGCTCTGATAATGTCTTTAACAAACCCCTAGGCTGTTCCTACCGAGGCCCTTATGGTGCTTCTAAGTCATGCCCTGACACTGTCCCTAGCTAAGGCTCTGACTCTAGGCCTCACTCAGGCCCTGCCGCTCTCCCTAAGTTAGGCTAAGATGCTCTCTCTACCTGAAGCCCTGACACTGGTCCTAAATTAGGCACTGATGCTCTAAGTAACTAAGGTCTTGACACTATCCCTAGGTCATTTCCTGACACTATCCCTAGACCTTAACCTAACCTTGTCTTTAGCTAATGTCGAGCCTCTTATGCTAACTAAATCCTGATGCTGTCCCTAACTAAGGCCCTTTAATTAGTCCCGAGGCCATGAACCTGTCCCTAACTGAAGCTTGGAGGCTGTCCTTAACAAAGGCCCTCAACTTATCTTTAACTGAGTCCTTGACACTCTCCCTAACTAAGGACTGAGGCTGTCTAACTAGGGCCCCGAGTCTGTCTTTAACTAATGGCCTCACTCTTTCCCTAACAAAGGCCCTGACACAGTCCCTAACTAAGGCCCTGACACGGTCCCTAATAACATTAGTTGCCCCTCATTAATGCCCTGATGCGGCCCATAAATGATGTACTAAAGTGGTACTGAGGTCCAGATGATGTCACTAATGACGCAAAATGTCTCTTAATCAGGCCCTCAAATTACCTCTGAGGCCCTAAAGATGTCCATAACTAAGTCTCTGACACTATCTCTAACTAAGACCCTCAAGTTATCTTTAACTGAGGCCATGACAGTGTCTCTAATGAAGAACCTGACACTGTCTCTAACTAAGGCCCTGAGTCTGTCTTTACCTAACGGCCTCACTCTTTCCCCAACTACTCCCTGAGGCTGCCCCTAATCAAGGCCCTAACGGTGTGCCTAATTGCCTGAGCTGTCTTTCACGGATACACTGACCCTGTCCATAACTAACGCCCTGATGATATCCCTAATGAACAATGTGAAGTGTCTCTTGCTAAGGTCCTCAAGTTTTTTTCTGAGGCCCTGACACTCTCCCTAATTAAGGCCTTGACACTGTCTTTAAGTAATGGCCTGATGCAGTTGCTACCTGAGATGCTGATGCTCTCACTAAGACCTTGAAGTCTCTACCTCAGAAGCTAACACTGTCTGTAACTAATTTCCTGAATTTTTCCTTAACTAACATCCTAATTTTGTCCCTAAATAACACCCTGACACTGGTCCTAACTATGGCCCTGATGCTGCCCCTATCTAAGGCCCTGACGATGTCCCTAATAGACTTAGATGTCCCTCACTGTGGTCCTGATCCTTTCCATTACTAAGGCCCTGAATATGTGCCTAAGTACGTCTCTGACCCTGTCCTAAGGCCCTGACCCTCTTCCTAACTAAGGGCCTTGATGCTGTCTCTACAGAAGGCCCTGACACTGCCCCTAAATAAAGGCCTGACACTGGTCCCAAGTATGGACCTGATCCTGTCCATAACTAAGGCCCTGAAGATGTCCCTCATTAAGTCTCTGACACTGCCCTTAATAAGCCCCTGACACTGTCCCTAGCTAATGGCCTAAGCTATAACTTACAAAGTCCCTAACACTATCCCCAAGATGCTGACATCCTCCTTAACTTAGGCTTTGATGCTGCCCCTTAGTGCCTAAACGGTGACAAAATAACACCCTGATTCTATTACTAAGGCCCTGAATATATCCCTAAGAAAGTCTCTGAAGTGTCCCTAACTAACGGCCTAAACTCTCTCTTACTAAGGCCCTCAAGTTATTTCTGAGGGCCTGACAATGCTGTCCCTAACTAACGTCCTGATCCTGAACCTAACTGAGGCCCTGATGCTCTTCCTCACTAAGGCCTTGATGCCCATTCTACCTGAGGCCCTAAAACTGTCTGTAACTAATGACCTGACTCTTTCCCTAATTAACACCCTAATTTTGTCCCTCATTAATGCCCTGACACTGGTCTACACTACAGCCCTGATGCTGGCCCAATCTAAGGCCTTGATAATGTCCCTAATAGCCTTAGATGTCCCTCACTGTTGGCCTGACCCTGTCCCTCACCAAGGCCCTGACCCTCTTCCTAACTAAGGCTGTGATGATGTCTCTACCTGAGGCACTGACATTGTCTATGATAATGACCGACTCTTTCCCTAACACCCTGATGCTGTCACTAATAGCCTCATATATCTGTCAATAACGCCCTGATCCTGTCCATAATTAAACCCCTGAATATGTCCCTAAGTATGTCTCTAATGCTGTCCTTAACTAAGGCCCTGATGCTCTCTCTACCTAAAGCACTGATACTATCTATAATAATGGCCTGACTCTTTCCCTAACTAACACCCTGATGCTATCCCTAATTGAGGCCCTGAAGATGTCCCTAATACCCTTAGGTGTTCCTCTGTATCACCCTGATCCTGTCCATAACTAAGGCCCTGAATACGTCCCTAGATAAGTCTCTGATGCTGTCCCTAACTAAGGCCCTGATGCTGTCTCTACCTCAGAATCTGACATTCTAATGTCCTGACTCTCCCTGACTAATATCCTGATGCTGCCCCTAAGTGAGGCCCTGACACTCTTCTTAACTAAGGACTTGCTGCTGTCCCTACCTAAAACCCTGACACTGTCTGTAACTAATGACCTGACTCTTTCCCTAACTAACACCCTAGTTTTGACCCTAACTAATGCCCTGACACTGGTTCTAATTATGGCCATGACGGTTCTCTAAGGCCCTGAAGATATCCCTAAGTAACAGCCTGAACTGTGTCTAACTAAGGCTCTCACATTATCTCTAACTGAAGCACTGACACTGTCCCTAATTTAGGCCCTGATGCTGTCCCTTATAGTCTAAGCTGTCACTTAATAATGCCCTGATCCTCTCCATAATTAAGGCCCTGAATATGTCCCTAAGTACATCTCTGATGATGTCCTTAACAGCCTGAACTCTCTTCAAGTTATCTCTGAGGCTTTGACACTGACCCTTCCTAAGGCCTCACCCCAGGGTTGTCCCATGCTGCTGGGTAGTATTCCCTTGTCCTCATCTCTAGCCAGCTGCCTTCCATTGGCCACTCTAAGATTCAGCGATGCAGTGGTCCCACGTGGGATGTGCCTGTGTAGGCTCACCTGCGGGAGGAGAGTCATGGCCACTCCACCCTCCAGGGGACTGTGGTTCAGGGTAGGAATCTCCCAGCCAGTGTCTGGACACAGGGTTCTGTGTCCTTGTTTGTTGTAAATCCGTTGGAGTTACCTCTAAAATTTTTAAAGTGGATATCCCCTTCAGCATATTTAAATTATTTACCACATTAAAATTCAGGAATGACATTATTAGAATGAGCAGGAAGACACCGGATGTGCCCCCCCAATGACCTATTACTTGGAGGATTTAAAATTCTAATGAGAAAACACTCACTCTCCTCACCCTCTTGGGCATCAGCACAAGGCAGGAATCAGCTGCGTTCTTTATTTATCCCTCTGATTTTCCAGAACCTTTCCTTCAAGGAGAAAGCTCTGGGCTCTGCAGGAACTATGAGTGGTGACCATCAGGTAAACCTGAGACTGAAAAGCAAGAGGAAAAGAGACAGAGGAGGAAATGAGAATCAGTGATGGGGAGAAGCAGGGGCATCCCTGTTCAATTGCAGGCCGAGAGTCTGGGTTAATCTGCAACGAAGTTAAGGACCACCAGGATCTGGCCCCACTGGCCTTGTCACCTGGTGTGGGGATTGTGGACACCCAAATCGCCATGGCCACTCTCAGAGAAATAAAGAAGGTGGGAGGGCACCCCAAGAGCCAGACTGAAAATGGTCATGCTGTGAAATAATAAGACACCCTTTCAGAAAAGTGAAGACTGTTCTCTTGGTTCTCAAAGACTTGCAAATACTCTGTGTCCTTCTGGAGGTATGCTGAAGCCTTCAGCCTTTGAGTGCAGTAATGGGAGTGCATCTGGGCTCAAAACGATCCAGCACTCACTCCTTGAGGGTGCTGAGGATGACCAGTGTCCACCCCTTGGGTGCTGTGGGGCCTGAAATCCCCTGATCACCGAGGATGGGAGGGGCAAAACAGACACTCAACTGGACCACCAGGGTCTTGGCTGGTGGGCTACAGTCCTTTATCAGATACATGGTTTGCAAACATCTTGTGCCATTTTGGATGGTGGATTATCTTATTCCTTGCTCCTTTTATACACAACTGTTTCTCATTTTGAGGAAGTCCAATTCATCTATTTTTTCTTTTTTGTTGTTGTTGCGGTACATGGGCCTCTCACTTTTGTGGCCTCTCCCACTGTGGAGCACAGGCTCCAGACGTGCAGGCTCAGTGGCCATGGCTCATGGGCCTAGCCACTCCGCGGCATGTGGGATCTTCCCGGACTGGGGCACGAACCTGTGTCCCCTGCATCAGCAGGTGGACTCTCAACCTCTGCACCACCAGGGAAGCCCTATTTTGTCTTTTGTTGCTTGTGCTTTTGGTAGATCTAAGAAATCATGACCAAATCCAAGGTCATGAAGATATACTCTCATGTTTTCTTCTATGAGTTTTAAAATTTTGGTCCTTGCATCTAAGCCTTTGGTCCATTTTGCGTTTATTTTGTATATGGGGTGGGGGGAGGTAAGGGTCCAACCTTATTCTTCTGCATATGGGTATCCAGTTGTTCCAGAACCTGTGCTAACTGTTTGGGAGAAAATACCTGCAAATGATGCGACCAACAAGGGCTTAATTCTAAAATATACAAATAGTTCATACAACTCAAAAAAGAAAAAAATCAAAAAATAGGCAGAAGGTCTAAACTGACATTTCTCCAAAGACATACAGATAGCCAATAGGCACATGAAAAGATGCTCCACATCACTAATTATTAGAGAATGCAAATCAAGACTACAGTGAGAAGACTTCCCTGGTGGCGCAGTGGTTGAGAGTCCTCCTGCCGATGCAGGGGACACGGGTTCGTGCCCTGGTCCGGGAAGATCCCACATGTCACTGAGTGGCTGGTCCCATGAGCCATGGCCGCTGAACCCGCGTGTCCGGAGCCTGTGCTCTGCAACGGGAGAGGCCACAACAATGAGAGGCCCACATACCGCAAAAAAAAAAAAAAACCAAACAAACAAACAAAAAAACTACAGTGATTTATCACCTCATAGTGGTCAGAATGGCCATCATTAAAATGTCTAGAAATAAATGCTGGAAGGGGTGTGGAGAAAAGGGAACCCACCTACACTACTGGTGGGAATGCAAATTGATGCAGCCACTATGGAAAACAGTATGGAGGTTCCTCAAAAACTAAAAATAGAATTACCATATGAACCAGCAATCCCACTCTGGGCACATATCCAGACAAAAGTATAATTCAAAAAGATACATGCACCCCAGTATTCACAGCAGCACTATTCACAACAGCCAAGACATGGAAGCAACCTGAATGTCCCTCACAGAGGAATGGATATAGAAGATGCATACATATATACAATGGAATATTACTCAGCCATAAAACAGAATGGAATAATGCCATTTGCAGCTACATGGATGGACCTAGAGATTATCATACAAACTGAAGTAAGTCAGACTGAGAACAACAAATACCATATGATATCACTTATATGTGGATTTTAAAATGAGACCCAAATGAACCTATCTACAGAACAAAAACAGACTCACAAATATAGAAAATAGACTTGTAGTTGTCAAGGGGAAGACAGGGGAGAGGGATGAATTGGGAGTTTGGGATTAGTAGATGCAAATTACTATATATAGGATGGATAAACAAGGTCTTACTGTACAGCACAAGGAACTGTATTCAATACCCTGTAATAAACCATAATGGAAAAGAATATGAAAAATATGTATATATGTATATATGAATCACTTTGCTGTACAGTAGAAATTAACACTACATTGTAGGTCAACTATACTTCAGTATCAATTAGTTTGAAAGCACTTTTATAGATTAGGTCTTATTTCTCTTGTCCTTTCATCCTGGGACAAATGTATAACAGAAACTAACCTGGATTACTCTGGGATGAACTCATATCACACAGAACTTTAATTGTTGAACAAACCATGAATATCAGTTACGCCATGGGATGTCCTGATCCAATATGAGGTTTGTAAGTCTCGTATCAAGCCTGCAGAATCCACTAAATTTGGAAATTCAAAGTGAAATGAAGCCACCTATCCCATGACTTCTCCACAACTAGTTACACAACATCAATTGGAAACCATATACAATCAAATGAATGTAGACAGAAACAACTATAGCCTTCCTTTTTTCTCCTTTTAGAGGAAGACGGTATTTAAGGTGATGTCTTGGGCCGTTTCAGGGTGTTACTCTATTTCCTGGGTATCTGCCATGCACACAGGAGGTATACATGCTATTTAACTTGTTTGTGCAACTATATGAAGGTAGTTAATACCACAAAACTGTATACATAAAGTGAATTAAATGCTAAAGTCATGTTTTGTATTTTTAATGACAATGAAAAAAAAGTGTAGCGCTGATATTTGTTACAAAACATTCTTAGTGAAAAAAGCCATACAGAAAAGGCCACCAGGATCCCATACTCATCTTGTCTGCTTCAAATCCATCAAGGTTGTCCAAATGAGGGGGAAACTCAGTAATGGCTCCAGAAAAAGAAAAGTGGATCAGGATGGAAAAAGACATTTTCATACAGCTGGGATAGCAGGTGAAAGTTGAAGTGGGGCTGAGTATTAAATTATAATTTGGACATCAGGATTTCTTTATTTAGGGGTTATGTGCTGGTTCCTTGGGCAAAACACACTGAGCATTTTGTGTGAAGTGACAAATGTGAGTACTTTTTGCCATTACTGCAACTTTTCTGTACATTTTAAATTACTGGAAAGTAAATTACTTTTCTAGACAACCATATCAGTATCATGCCAGAAAATCAGATAAGACAGACATCAAATTTTGTTATGAAGGCCAAGACTTACCCAGACCAAGTTCAATCAAAGTTGTGATACTTATTTCCTTCGTTGGAGTCCACATGGTATTAAGAGGTACCGTGGGAAGAGTATATTAGTAGCTACCATGTCGTGGGTCCTGTGGATTACCTGGGGTGCAGTAGAAACAGTGAGATTTTAGTATTGCAATTTTTCACATTACTTCAAAAAATACGTTAAAAAATAAATTCAGTAAAGTTGCAAAATATGGAATCAATATACACAAATCAGTTTTGTTTCTATACACTCATAATGAACCACCAGCAAGAAAAATTAAGAAAACAATCCCATTTACAATTCCATCAAAAAGAACGAACTATTTAGCAAAAAATTTAACCAAGGACATGAAAGACCTATACTCAGAAAACTATAAAGCACTGATAAAGAAACTGAAGACACAATAGAAAACAATATTCCATGCTCATGCATCAGAAAAATTACTATTATTAAAATGTTTATTCTACCCAAAGCCATCAACAAACAGTGCCAGGAAAACTAGACACCAGACTCCAAAGAATGACACTGGTCACGATCTACACTGCACATAAAACTAACTAAAAGCGCACAGTATTCCACATTAAACCCTTTCTCTCCTGAGTCCCCTGAAGATGCACCCCATCCACCCAGCAGTCAGCTGCACAGGAAGATTCTCCACACTTGCTCATTTTTTCCTCTTGTGGAATCTCCTCACCAGTGGTTCCTGAGAAAACCCAGCTCCTGTCAGTATGGACAATGCCTCATGGTCCAGAAACCTAAGCCCTAGCAAGAGACAAAGCTCCTGTCTGATTGTCACGGAGCAAAGTCTGTGGGCAGGGTGCACCTGTGCCCCCAGGGTCACACAGGTGGGTTTGGCGCCCCCTGTGGGACGTGAGAAAAGTGCCGGGAGTGCCACACTCACAAATCCAGAGGCCTCATCCGGAATGCTGTTCTGCTGTATATACTAAGTTGGGAAATCCAAACTGAAATGGAGCCAAGTATCTCACTGTATCTTCTCAAAAGATAGTTAAAGAACAATTAATTACAAACCATATGTAATGAAATGAATGTAGACACAAACTTTACAACTTAAACCAAAATTCACTCAAAATTGCCCATAGACAAATTTAAATTACCAAACTATAAAAATCCTAGGAAAAAAAAAGATAATCTAGATGACTTTGGGTCTGGTGACCTTATTCAGAAAACAGGAAGACAAACCACAAACTGCAAGAAACTATTTCCAAAACACATATCTGATAAAGGATTTATACTCAAATTATGCCAACAATGCCATTAAAATGTGGTAAAGATTGAAACACACACCTGGCCCAAGAAGATAAACAGGGAGTAAATAAGCATACAAGTATATACTCAAGATGCTGGTGGAATGCATGTACAACCAACTTTGGAAGACAGTTTGGCAGTTTTTTTCCAAATCTAAAAAGTCTCACCTTAGGATCCAAGAAGCGTACCTCTTGTATTTAGACAACTGCTTTGAAAAACTGTGTTCAAACCAAAACTAGCATCAAGTAATGCACAGCAGCTCTATTCATAATGGCTAAAACCTTAAAGATATCAGGATGTCCTTCTGTAGATGAATTCATAAGCAAATTAGGGCACATACATGTCAAGGGGAGCAGAATACACCACCCCAAAATATGCCCATTTGACAAAAGGATTATTTTGGACTGATTAATTTAAGAAACAGCAGACCCAGGAGAATCTTTCAAAATCAAGTAGAAGATGTCCTTTTAGGAGGTAAATTTACATTTATTAAGGATATCTCCATTTGTAAGGGTATGTCCCTCTCTGGACCAGGAATTGAATGATGACTAAATATCAAGAAAATCTTTTTGGGACTTCCCTGCTGGTCCAGTGGTTAAGACTCCATGCTCCCAATGCAGGGGACCAGGGTTCAATCCCTGATCAGGGAACTAGATCCCTCATGCTGCAATTAAGAGCCCGCATGCCGCAACTAAAGATTCCACAGGCCGCAACTAAGACCTGGTGCAGCTAAATAAATAAATGTTAAAAAAAAGCTTGTCAATGAAATAGGGCTGGATGTAAATCTGTGTAACGACCATACCCTTGTTTACTGGGCTTTGCCTAATAACTTTGCCTAATAACATCCCTTAAATGGTTTCCTCCATTCCCTAACATCTTTCTTTTGTTCTCAGCAGAAGATAGCATTTAAGGTAATGGCTTGGGCCATTTCAGGGAGTGACTCAGTTTTCCTGGGTATCTTTCAAGTATACAGGAGGTACGCATGGTATATATTAAACTTCTGATTGTTTTCTCCAGTTCATCTCTTTTTCATTACAAGGGAGATCTCAATAAAGAACATAGAAGTGTAGAGGGAAAATTATTTTTCCTGTCATATACATGCAGTGCAATAGTATTCAGAGACATAAAGGAATGGACCATCAACCCATGCAAAAAAAAAAGATGCATCTAACACTTACATTGCTAAGTGAAAGAATCCAGTCTGAAGTGCTACACACTGTATGACCTCGTTTATATGACATTCTAGAAAAGGCAAAACTGACATGGTAAGCAGTTTATGGAATATGTGGTTGAAATAGTCCATATGTTAATTTAGTGGTGAATACCTGTCACTATGCATTTGGCTACACCTACAGATTTTTTTTTTTTTACAACCCAACAAGTAATTTACAATCTATTCAAACTTAGCTACTTAGGATATGGGAGTGTCAAAGACTGGAATACAGAATGTAACAAAGAATCTAACTGATTCAGAAATGTATGAAAAAACTCACTGTTGTTAGTGGGACAAATGGGCTGACCTAAGTCAACTTTGGAAATGTACAGAATCTGTAGGCCAAAGACAAAATGTGCCATACATACACAGTGGACTCTATGTTCTTTCCCATGAGGGGTAGTAGCTAACAGTACTGAAACTACTATATCAGTAATCGAATGGAACAAGCACTGAATTTAATAAATGACAAATGGTGAGCCAGGTTTCTTACCACTGGAGTGGGAAGTCACAGACAAACAAAGGGAGAAGGTTACAATATCCATGTAATAACAGATCCTGTTGGAGATATCAGTATAAACTATCTTTAGCCTACACATAGTTCCACATGGAAATCTTTATAATTATGTGTATATGCATAGGCTGGGATACATGCATATATTTCTATGTACTGTCAGCTGAGCATATTTAACTCCCACATGTAAGTTTTTAATACCATTCTCTAATAAAAGGAACAAGGGCTCTTTGAAGAAAGGGCTGATGCTAAGACTGAGACAGTAAATATATGAAGCAGTATACTCTTAAAATATCAGAAAGTAAAGAAGTACTGAAAAATTTAAAAACACACAAAAGAAAAATTATGTAAAATGAAAACAGGAGCAAATGGACAAAGCTCTCAACAGCCAAAGCAAGAATGAACTAAGCAGTCTAATAATGTGGTGCTGGATTATAAACAAAAGTTTACAATAATTATTCATGTGTCCAAACTGGTAAAAATAAATTACATAGTTTTTGATGAATGGTGTTAAATAGAAATCTCCTATGCACAAAGCTTCTAAACAATGTATATAGCCACTCAGCTGTCCATCAAGGATGTGAAGCTAACCCCTCTCTCCTCAAGTGTGGCTTCTGCATTATGACTTCCTCCTAAATAAGACACACAGGATGGACATGGGAAAAAAATTAACCTGTGGTAAAACTTGACAAACACTACTTCAGCTAGGTGACCAAAGTTAAGAATGTAAATGAGAAGTTTCCTTAAGAGCCTGTCCTCTTGATATATGGTGAAGAGGAAGCACTTCACCTCTGTGATCTGCTTTTTCAAAGCCAAGTCTAACCATGACAAAACCACCAAGCAAATCCCAGTGCCCGGCAGTCTATAAACTACCTGACCAGTCCTCCTCCACACTGTCAAGGTCATGGAAACAAGGAGAGTCTGAGCAACTGTCAAAGCTCAGAAGAGACCAAACGGACATGATGACCCCATGTCCTTTGAGATCCTGGAACAAGGAAAGGTAAAACAAAGGGAACATGAATAGGGACTTCAGTTAATAGTGAAGTATCAATATTTGTTCATTATTTGTCATGGTTCTGTAGAAAATTAGACAAGAACAATTAAACGTCAAATAAGAGAAACCTACTGTAACAAACTGGAAATCTGGAGGAAAAGGGGGATTTCTTTGTAAAAACACATTACCAAAATGAACCCTAAATTAAGGAGAACACAAAAAGGCCAATTAATCACTGAGAAACCTTTTCCCCTACTGGTTATCCTATCACTCTTCCAGGGTTTCCCTCTCCCGGGACAGGGAAGGAGCAGGGACAGAGATGTTTGGCAGCTCCTCTAGTATATGACACCACCCAGTGTCTTCATCTCCCCCAGCCATGCCTACCCAGTGAGGACACCTGAGGAAGGGTCAGGGATTATTGACTCAGATGTATCAACCAGGACTTTTTCTTTTCCCAGTGACTGGACACACTTACGGAAGTAAAATAAATTAGTATTTATTGTAAGGGTAGAAATACATTAATACTTGCAAGTGGCAAGTTGAAGAATGGGTTTGGACCTGGCAGGTCCAGTGACTCACACTGTCTCAGCGTGACCTTGCTTTTCACCAAAACTTTGTCCTGCTCAGTACCTTTGGGGGACCCCATTCACAGGCACAGGCTCTCTCACTGCCCTTGGGCCAATAGCAGTTCTAGGCTGACACCCACTCACCATCCATTTTCCGAGAAAGAGTTTCTCCTTTACTTGGATTCCAAGAAAGTCATGGTTCTAAATGCCTTTGATCTGGCTTGCATTCTCATCCTTGACCCATCACCAGAAGATGGAAAATGGGACTGGCTAGATGTGGGTTGTAAACCCATCTTCGAGCTGGGTGGAACATGGGGTCACCCTTCTGCAACTGTTTGGATTGGAAGCAGGTGAGATGTAATTCCCAAAGGAAAACTGAGGCACTTGGGCCTGAGAACAGATGCTGGCTGGGAGAAAGCAACAGATTCTAAGTCAACTAAACCTCACTGCATGGCACAGAATCTGACGCAAAAGGAAGAAAGGGGTTCACTTAGGGTCAGGGGCTGCAGCTACTCATCCAGTGCTCTTATTGTCCCTCCCAAGACTGCAATAACTTCTTTCACTTGCTGAAAAAACAGGATCATTGGTGATGGTAAACTCAAGTCTCTTTCCTTGGGCATCAGGTCCTCACATCTCAGAGGCTGGCCCAGGACAGCCCATGTGCCTTCAGAAGACACACAGACCTCATTCCTGCCCCTGAGGAATGAGGTGGGAGCCCATGAGTTATGCCATCTTCCTGGCCACATTAATTGCCCATCCCTGAAAAACAATACTGCTCTTTTCCCATTTTCTTCTCTCTCCTTTACTAAGAGGAAGAAACCAAATGCTAGGGTGGTAAGGAAACTCTTGTGCATGCAATGAAGTAATGGGAGGCTCAAGAATTATTCCATGCCATGGAACCCATAATTAGCAGGCTTTCCAGAGGTCACATGGATGCATATGGCTCTCCAAGACAATGCAGTGTCAGTGTAAACCTCCCATTGGGAGGTCCAGTTGCTCCCATATCTTTGATTCTTAATGAATATGCATGTCAAAGGTTTCTAACGACTGAAAGGACAAAGGATTGAAGGGCCATGGTCTGCTGTACGGTTGTTGTGTCAGGAACACACGCCAATGTTTAGAGGATTATTACTTCTCTTGGCAGCCTATGAGGTTGTGAGCAGGTGGCCTTTTTCTCAACCACATGCATGTTGGTAGTTGAAACTTCTCAAAGGAATATCTACACTGCCCAGGTAGCTCCTGAATTGCCCGGCATCATGCTCAGCTCCATAACTGTACATGAGGGCCTGACAATGCCCAGGGTGGATGGAGCTAGAGGACCACAGATGCCTGCCTGGGTAGTCAGAGGTCAAGGGCTTCCCTGCCTGAGACTTGATCATCTATTCATGCCCACTCAGATGGGACAAAGGATGCCTCCAGTGCCAGGAGGGCTCCACCAGCCCTTAAGAAGGCAACATCTGGGGGCTGGCAGGTCACTGCACCCAGTCCTGTATAAATCCACACATGTCCACTGAGTGCCCTCCTGTCTGGGCTGTGCTGGAACATGGGGCTGCCCAGGCAGAATAGGGCCAACATCACCCTTCCCAGGTAGGAGGGCAGAAGGAAACCATGCATGACTTCTGACACCCTCCGCAACCCTTGACAGAGGTTGAGTTGGATAAGAAACAGTCCGAGACAAGAACAGACATTTCATTCTTCTCTCAGAGCCCGGGACTGGGGGAAGGGAGGCCAGAAAAACAGTTATTGACCTCAGCTCCCTGACTGCTGTTTGACCCTGGGAAAGTCCTATCCATTCTGGAGGCTTCAGAGAGAAGGAGAGGGGAGGGCAATGAGGGCCAATTGTGCTTAAACCTAACTCTAACCTTTACCCTAAGAGCCCTAAACTCTAACCGTAACCCCCAACCGTAACCCCCTAACAACCCTAGCCCCAGACCCCTAGACCCTCGCCACTGAACCCTAAACTCTAATCCCTGGCTCTGACCCTTTAATCACAACCCTCTACCATGACTCTCCAACAATGACCCATAACCCTAAACCGTGACCCCTGAACCCTCACACTGACTCAACCCTAGGCCTAAAGCCTGGCCTAGTGGGTACCAAGGGATGACTGTATGAACTCTCAAATAAACCAAGAAATTAAATCTTCCTGACCATGAATTCAGCAATGGTTTCTTAGATTTGACAATAAAGCATAAGAAATGAAAGAAAAATATAGATAAATTGGATTTCCTCAAAATTACAAACCTTTGTGCATCAAAAGAGGCTATCCAGAAAGTAAAAAGACAGCCCAAAGAATGGAAGACAATATTGGCAGATTATATATTTGATAAGACTCTTTACCTAGAATATACCCAGGTCTTCTACAATTCATCAAAAAAAGACAAACAATAACATTTTTGAAACAGACAAATGGCTTGCATGGACTGCTTTCCAGGCAAGACAAACAAATGGTCAACAAGGACATGGAAATATGTCAAACATCAGTAGTCATGATGAAAATGCAAATTAAAGCCACAGTGTGATGCCCCTTCACAAACACTAGAATAAAAATAAAATTTTAAATAAATTTTAAATTATGTAAATAAAAATAACAAATGTTGGCAACAATGTAGAGAAATTGGAACCCTTAAAAGTTACTTGTGGAGATGTACAATGGTTCAGTCTATGTGTACAAAACTTTAGCATTTAATCAAAAATATAAAATATAATTATCATGTGGTTCAACAACTCCACTCCTAGATATATACCCAAAAAATGGAAAATAGGCGTTCAAACAAAAACTTGTACAACAATTTTTCATAACAACACTGTTCAAAATAGCCCAAGGTAGAAAAGATTTAAACGTCCATCAGCAGGTAAATGGATAAGGAAAGTAAGGTAGATCCATAAGCTGCATTATTCTGTCATATAAAGGAATAAAGTAGGCCACAGGAGGGGTCAGAGCAGCCAGTCTGTGAAGACGACGAGGACAGCACAGCACAGAGGTGGTGACCAACCACAAGCACAAAGCCTGATGGGGGAAGGATGCATGGCAGACTCCTGAAGGTGCTGTCAGCCCGGAGCTTCCTGAAAAGTACATTATAACGAGAGATGGAGGAAGATGACAGAAGAGTAAGACGTGGAGATCACTTTCCTCCCCATAGACACATCAGAAATTCATCTACACGTGGAACAACTCCTACAGAACACCTACTGAATGCTGACAGGAGACCTCAGACCCCCCAAAAGCCTCAGAGGCAGGATTAAAGCTCCACGGTCTGCTTGATGTGCCCTGTGTCTGTGGAGTGCATGAATGGACAATGATTCATCCAAAATTGAAGAGGTGGACTTTGAGAGCAAGATTTCAGACTTTTTCCCCTTTTCCTCTTTTTACAACGAATTATCCCAAATTGAGGAGGTGGACTTTGAGAGCAAGATTTCAGACTTTTTCCCCTTTTCCTCTTTTTACAACGAATTATCCCAAATTGAGGAGGTGGACTTTGAGAGCAAGATTTTCAATTTTTCCACCCTGTTCTCTTTTTGTGAATGTGTATGTGTATGCTTCTGTGTGAGACTTTCTCTGTATAGCTTTGCTTCCACCATAGATCCCAGGGTTCTATCCATCCGTTTTTTTTTCTTTTTTTTTCAATAATTACTTTTCTATTTTAATAACGCTACTGTATTTTATACTTTATTCTATTTTACTTTATCTTCTCTCTTTCTTTTTTCCTATCTTCCCTTCCTCCCTCCCTCCCTACGCCCCTTTGTTTCTTTCTTTCTTTCCTTCCTCCCTCCCTCCTGTCTGTCTTTCTTTCGTTCTTTCTTTCTTTCTCTCCTTCCTCCCTCCCTTCTTTCTTCCTTTAACTCTTTCTTTTTCTTTCCTTCCTCCCTCCCTCCCTCCTTTATTTCTTTCTGTCCTTCCTTCCTCCCTCCCTCCCTCCATTCTTTCTTTCTTTCTTTCTTCCTTCCTTCCTTTCTTTCCTTCTTTCTTTCTTTCTCTCTCTCTTTCTTTCTTCTTCTAATTCTTTCTTTCTACTTTTTCTCCCTTTTATTCTGAGCCGGGAAGATGAAAGGCTCTTGGTGCTGCAGCCAGGACTCAGTGCGGTGCCTCTGAAATGGGAGAGCCAACTTCAGGACACGGGTCCACAAGAGACCTCCCAGCTCCACATAATGTCAAGCGGCGAAAATCTCCCAGAGATCTCCATCTCAACACCAGCACCCAGCTACAGTCAATGACCAGCAAGCTACAGTGCTGGTCACCTTATGCCAAGCAACTAACAAGACAGGAACACAACCCCACCCATTAGCAGAGAGGCTGCCTTAAAACATAATAAGGCCACAGGCACCCCAAGCACCCCAAAACACACGACCAGACGTGGACCTGTCCACCAGAAAGACAAGATAGAGCCTCAACAACCAGAACACAGGCACTAGTCCTCCCCACCAGGAAGCCTACACAACCTACTGAAACAAACTTAGCCACTGGGGACAGACACCAAAAACAATGGGAACTACGAATCTGAAGCCTGCAAAAAGGAGACCCCAAACACAGTAACATAAGCAAAATGAGAAGACAGAAAAACACACAGCAGGTGAAGGAGCAAGATAAAAACCTACCAGACCTAACAAATGAAGAGGTAATAGGCAGTCTACCTGGAAGAGTATTCAGAATAATGATAGTAAAGATGATCCAAGATTCTATATCCAAGATCCAAAATCTTGGAAATAGAATAGACAAAAGGCAAGAAAGAGTTAACAAGGACTTAGAAGAACTAAAGATGAATCAAGCATCGATTAAAAACACAATAAATGAAATGAAAAATACTCTAGATGGGATCAATAGCAGAATAACTGAGGCAGAAGAATGGATAAGTGAAGTGGAAGATAAAATAGTGGAAATAACTGATGCAGAGCAAAATAAAGAAAAAAGAATGAAAAGAACAGAGGACAGTCTCAGAGACCTCTGGGACAACATTAAATGCACCAACATTCGAATTATAGGGGTTCCAGAAGAAGAAGAGAAAAAGAAAGGGACTGAGAAAATATTTGAAGAGATTATAGTTGAAAACTTCCCTAATATAGGAAAGGAAATAGTTAATGAAGTCCAAGAGGCACAGAGAGTCCCATACAGAATAAATCCAAGGAGAAATACGCCAAGACACATATTAATCAAACTGTCAAAAATTAAACACAAAGAAATCATATTAAAAGCAGCAAGGGAAAAACAACAAATAACACACAAGGGAATCCCCATCAGGTTAACAGCTGATCTCTCAGCAGAAACTCTACAAGCCAGAAGGGAGTGGCAGGACATAATTAAAGTGATGAAGGAGAAAAACCTGCAACCAAGATTACTCTACCCAGCAAGGATCTCACTCAGATTTGATGGAGAAATTAAAACTTTTACAGACAAGCAAAAGCTGAGAGAGTTCAACACCACCAAACCAGCTTTACAACAAATGCTAAAGGAACTTCTCTAGGCAAGAAACACAACAGAAGGAAAATACCTACAACAACGAACCCGAAACAATTAAGGAAACGGGAATAGGAACATACATATCAATAATTACCTTATATGTAAATGGACTAAATGCTCCCACCAAAAGACACAGATTGGCTGAATGGATACAAAAACAAGACCCATATATATGCTGTCTACAAGAGACCCACTTCAGACCTAGAGACACATACAGATTGAAAGTAAGGGGATGGAAAAAGATATTCCATGCAAATGGAAATCAAAAGAAAACTGGAGTAGCAATTCTTATATCAGACAAAATAGACTTTAAAATAAAGACTATTAGAAGAGACAAAGAAGGACACTACATAATGATAAAGGGATCGATCCAAGAAGAAGATATAACAATAGTAAATATTTATGCACCCAACATAGGAGCACCTCAACACATAAGACAAATAGTAACAGCCATAAAAGGGGAAATCAACAGTAACACACTCATAGTACGGAACTTTAACACCCCACTTTCACCAATGGACAGATCATCCAAAATGAAAATAAATAAGGAAACACAAGCTTTAAATGATACATTAAACAAGATGGACTTAATTGATATTTATAGGACATTCCATCCAAAAACAACAGAATACACATTTTTCTCAAGTGCTCATGGAACATTCTCCAGGATAGATCATATCTTGGGTCACAAATCAAGCCTTGGTAAATTTAAGAAAATTGAAATTGTATCAAGTATCTTTTCCGACCACAATGCTGTGAGACTAGACATCAATTACAGGAAAAGAGCTGTAAAAAATACAAACACATGGAGGCTAAACAATACACTACTTAATAACGAAGTGATCACTGAAGAAATCAAAGAGGAAATAAAAAAATACCTAGAAACAAATGACAATGGAGACACGATGACCCAAAACCTATGGGATGCAGCAAAAGCAGTTCTAAGGGGGAAGTTTATAGCAATACAATCCCACCTTAAGAAACAGGAAACATCTCGAGTAAACAACCTGACCATGCACCTAAAGCAATTTAGAGAAAGAAGAACAAAAACCCCCCAAAGTTAGCAGAAGGAAAGAAATCATAAAGATCAAATCAGAAATAAATGAAAAAGAAATGAAGGAAACAATAGCAAAGATCAATAAAACTAAAAGCTGGTTCTTTGAGAAGATAAACAAAATTGACAAACCATTAGCCAGACTCATCAAGAAAAAAAGGGAGAAGACTCAAATCAATAGAATTAGAAATGAAAAAGGAAAAGTAACAACTGACACTGCAGAAATACAAAAGATCATGAGAGATTACTACAAGAAACTCTATGCCAATAAAATGGACAACCTGGAAGAAATGGACAAATTCTTAGAAATGCACAACCTGCCAAGACTGAATCAAAAAGAAATAGAAAATATGAATACACCAATCACAAGCACTGAAATTGAAACTGTGATGAAAAATCTTCCAACAAACAAAAGCCCAGGACCAGATGGCTTCACAGGCGAATTCTATCAAACATTTAGAGAAGAGCTAACACCTATCCTTCTCAATCTCTTCCAAAATATAGCAGAGGGAGGAGCACTCTCAAACTCATTCTATGAGGCGACCATCACCTTGATACCAAAACCAGGCAAGGATGTCACAAAGAAAGAAAACTACAGGCCAATATCACTGATGAACATAGTTGCAAAAATCCTCAACAAAATACTAGCAAACAGAATCCAACAGCACATTAAAAGGATCATACACCATGATCAAATGGGGTTTATTCCAGCAATGCAAGGATTCTTCAATATATGGAAATCAGTCAATGTGATACACCATATTAACAAATTAAGGAAGAAAAACCATATGATCATCTGAATAGATGCAGAGAAAGCTTTCGACAAAATTCAACACCCATTTATGATAAAAACCCTGCAGAAAGTAGGCATAGAGGAAACTTTCCTCAACATAATAAAGGCCATATATGAAAAACCCACAGCCAGCATCATCCTCAATGGTGAATAACTGAAACCATTTCCACTATGATCAGGAACAAGACAAGGCTTCCCACTCTCACCACTCTTATTCAACCTAATTTTGGAAGTTTTAGCCACAGCAATCAGAGAAGAAAAGGAAATAAAAGGAATCCAAATTGGAAAAGAAGAAGTAAAGCTGTCACTGTTTGCAGATGACATGATACTATACATAGAGAATCCTAAAGATGCTACCAGAAAACTACTAGAGCTAATCAATGAATTTGGTAAAGTAGCAGGATACAAAATTAATGCACAGAAATCTCTGGCATTCCTGTACACTAATGATGAAAAATCTGAAAGTGAAATCAAGAAAACACTCCCATTTACCATTGCAACAAAAAGAATAAAATATCTAGGAATAAACATACCTAAGGAGACAAAAGACCTGTATGCAGAAAATTATAAGACACTGATGAAAGAAATTAAAGATGATACAAATAGATGGAGAGATATACCATGCTCCCGTATTGGAAGAATCAATATTGTGAAAATGACTCTACTACCCAAAGCAATCTACAGATTCAATGCAATCCCCATCAAACTACCACTGGCATTTTTCACAGAACTAGAACAAAAAAGTTCAAAATTTGTATGGAAACACAAAAGACCCCGAATAGCCAAAGCAATCTTGAGAACAAGAAACGGAGCTGGAGGAATCAGGCTCCCTGACTTCAGACTATACTACAAAGCTACAGTAATCAAGACAGTGTGGTACTGGCACAAAAACAGAAAGATAGATCAATGGAACAGGATAGAAAGCCCAGAGAGAAACCCACGCACATATGGTCACCTTATCTTTGATAAAGGAGGCAGGAATGTACAGTGGAGAAAGGACAGCCTCTTCAATAAGTGGTGCTGGGAAAACTGGACAGGGACATGTAAAAGTATGAGATTAGATCATTCCCTAACACCATACACAAAAATAAGCTCAAAATGGATTAAAGACCTAAATGTAAGGCCAGAAACTATGAAACTCTTAGAGGAAAACATAGGCAGAATAGTCTATGATGTAAGTCACAGCAAGATCCTTTTGGACCCACCTCCTAGAGAAATGGAAATAAAAACAAAAATAAACAGCCATAAAAGGGGAAATCTAATGAAAGGGGACCTAATGAAACTTCAAAGCTTTTGCACAGCAAAGGAAACCATAAACAAGGGCAAAAGACAACCCTCAGAATGGGAGAAAATATTTTCAAATGAAGCAACTGAAAAAGGATTAATCTCCAAAATTTATAAACAGCTCATGCAGCTCAATAGCAAAAAAACAAAAAACCCAATCCAAAAATGGGCAGAAGACTTAAATAGGCATTTCTCCAAAGAAGATATACAGACTGCCAACAAACACATGAAAGAATGCTCAACATAATTAATCATTAGAGAAATGCAAATCAAAACTACAATGAGATATCATCTCACACCAGTCAGAATGGCCATTATCAAGAAATCTAGAAACAATAAATGCTGGAGAGGGTGTGGAGAAAAGGGAACACTCTTGCACTGCTGGTGGGAATGTGAAATGGTACAGCCACTATGGAGAACAGTATGGAGGTTCCTTAAAAAACTAAAAATAGAACTACCATATGACCCAGCAATCCCACTACTAGGCACATACCCTGAGAAAACCATAATTCAAAAAGAGAGATGTACCAAAATGTTCATAGCAGCTCTATTCACAATAGCCCGGAGATGGAAACAACCTAAGTGTCTATCATCGGATGAATGGATAAAGAAGCTGTGGCACATATATACAATGGAATATTACTCAGCCATAAAAAGAAACAAAACTGAGCTATTTGTAATGAGGTGGATAGACCTAGAGTCTGTCATACAGAGTGAAGTAAGTCAGAAAGAGAAAGACAAATACCGTATGCTAACACATATATATGGAATTTTAAAAAAATGTCATGAAGATCCTAGGGGTAAAACAGGACTAAAGACAAAGACCTACTTGCGAATGGACTTGAGGATATGGGGCAGGGGAAGGGTAAGCTGTGACAAAGCGAGAGAGAGGCATGGACATATATACAGGACCAAATGTAAGGTAGATAGTGGGAAGCAGCCGCATAGCACAGGGAGATCAGCTTGGTTCTTTGTGACCGCCTGGAGGGGTGGGATAGGGAGGGTGGGAGGGAGGGAGATGCAAGAGGGAAGGGATGTAGGAACAGATGTATATGTATGACTGATTCACTTTGTTATAAAGCAGAAACTAATAAAAAAAGAATAAAGTAAAATTATACAGCCACTGTGGAAAACTGTACGGTGGCTTCTCTAAAACCTGGAAAATGTATGATCCCTTGATTCCACTCCAGGGTGTACACACAAAATATTAGAAAGCAAGGACTGGAACAGACATTTGTACCCCATATTCATAGCAACGTTATTCACAATAGCCAAAAGGTGGCAGCAACACAACACATCCTTCAACAGATGAATGGATAAGTACAGTGTAGTATATACACAATGGAATATGATTCAACCTTTAAAACTAAGGTAATTCTCACACATGCTACAATGTGGATGAACCTTGAAGTCATTATGCTAAGTGAAACCAGACAGACACAAAAAAGGACAAACGTTCTATGATTCCACTAGTATGAGGTATCCATATAAGTCAAATTCAAAGACAAAGTAGAATAAAGTTGCCTGGGGTTGAGGTGAGTTAGTGTTTAATAGCTACGGTTTCACATGGGGAAAACAAAGTTCTGGAGATGGATCGTGAGGATATTTTTACAACAATATGAATGTAGTTAATGTCATAGAACTGTATACTTAAAAATGGTTTAAATGGGGCTTCCCTCATGGTACAGGGATTAAGAATCCGCCTGCCAATCCAGGGGACACAGGTTCAGGCGCTGGTCCTGGAAGATCCCGCATGCCACAGAGCAACTAAGCCCGTGAGCCAGAGCTACTGAGGCCTCGTGCCACAACTACTGAAACCCATGCCCCTAGAGCTCATGCTCCGCAACAAGAGAAGCCACCCCAATGAGAAGGTTGCACATGGCAACGAAGAGTAGCCCCTCCTCGCTGCAACTAGAGAAAGCCTGTGTGCAGCAACAACAGCCAAAAAATATAAAAAATTAAATAATTTTTTAAAAAAGCTTTTAAATGGCTTCCCTGGTGGTGTAGTGGTTGAGAGTCCGCCTGCCGATGCAGGGGACATGGGTTCATGCCCTGGTCTGGGAAGATCCCACATGCTATGGAGTGGCTGGGCCCGTGAGCCATGACTGCTGAGCCTGCGTGTCCGGAGCCTGTGCTCCACAACAGGAGAGGCCACAACAGTGAGAGGCCCATGTACTGCAAAAAAAAAAAAAAAAAAAAAAAAAAAAGCTTTTAATAAATGGCTTAAATGGTAAATGTTACGTGTTTTTAATCACCATGGAAAAAGTGAATGAAATAATGATCAATGTTACAATGTGGATAAATACTGAAAACATCCTAAGTGAAAGAAGACATACAGAAAAACGACCCAGATCATGCTCATCTTGTACACTTTAAATCCAGCAAGGTTTTTAAAGTGAGAAAAAGCCCCAGTGATGGTTCCAAGAAAAGAAAACTGGATTCAAATGGAAAAATACATTTCCACAAAGCTGGGGCAGCTGGTGAAAGCTGAAGCAAGTCTGTGGATAGGATTATAATGTGGAAACCATACTTATTCCTCATTATGGGGTTATGTGCTGGTTCCCTGGGAGAGTGGACCTCCCACTCTCACAGGGTAAAAACAAACTGGAGTATTTTATGAATGTGGAAAACTTTATACTGCTATTTAAAGTTTTTTATACACTTGAAATTTATTAGAAAATAAAGTACTTATCAAAACAACCATGTCATACCATGCCAGAAATACAGACATCAAACTCTGTTATAGAGGCCAAGCCCTACCCAGATCCAGTTCACCCACAGTGGTGATGCTAATCACCCTTGTAGGAGTCCACATACTACAAGAGGCACCATAGGAAGATTATATTGGGAGCCACTATGTCTTGGGTGCTGTGGATGACCTGGATGTAGTTGAAACTGTGGGATTTCTGAACTCTAGTTTTCCACATTCAACCACCAAAAAACTGTTACAACTAAAAAATGAATTCAGTAAAGCTGCAGGATACAAAAAAAAGAAAAGTCAATGCACAAAAGTCATTTGTGATTTTATACACTGATAATGAACCATCAGAAAAAGATTTTTTTAAAAAAATCCCACTTACAATTGCATCCAAAAAGATAACTAGTAGTAAATTTCACCAAGGACGTGAAGGACCTTCACACTGAAAACTGGGAGACACTGATAAAGGAAACAGAACAGACAAAAATAAATGGGAAGATACCCTGTGCTCATGAGTGAAAAGAATACTGTGAAAATATGAATTCTAAGGTGGGACTTCCCTTGCCGTCCAGGGGTTGGGACTCTGTTCTCCCACTTCAGGGGGCATGGGTTCCATCCCTGGTTGGGGAATTAAGATCCCGCATCCTGCATGCCACATGGTGTGGCCCCCAATTTTTTTTAATTTAAAAAAAGATATGCATCCTAGCCAAATTAATGTACACATTCAATGCAATCCCTACCAAAAGTCCAATGACATTTTCCATAGAAACAGAACAAACAATCATAAGTTGTGTGTGGAACCACAAAGGACCCAGAAGAACCAAAGCGACCCTGAGGCAGGAGAACGGGCTGGAGGCATCTCGCTCCCCAACTTCACACTTCATTACGAAGCTACAGTCCCAAAAACATGTGGAATTGGCACAAAAACAGGCACACAGACTAGAGGAACAGAGCAGAGAAACCAGGAATCAACCTACAGGTATGTAGTCAGTTAATTCACAAGAAAGGAGCCAAGAACATACACCAGGGAAAGGATAGTCCCCTCAGTAAACGGTGCTGGGAAAACTAGACACCACACGCCAAAGAACAGCACTGCACTGTGTCTACACCACACATAAAAGGGGCCAAAAACCCAGTTTTCCACACCAAGCCCCTCCTCTCCTGGGTCCTCTGAAGACAGACACCCTCAGCGGTCAGCAATGCACAGGAACCTTCTCCCCACTTTCCCTCACCTTTTCCCTCATCAGCATCACCTCCCGGCAGGTCCTGAGGAGACCAGGCTCCTGTCAGCATGAACTGGACCCCCCAGTGTCCCAAAGCAGAAGCCGCAGCGGGTCCTGAGGAGACCTGGCTTCTGTGAGTGTGGACTTGACACCGGTTTGTCCCAAAGCCCAGCCATCAGCGTGGACTCAGCCCCACGTGTTCCAGAAGCCAAAGCCCCAGCGGGTCCTGAGGAGACAGGGCTCCTCTCAGCATGAACATGACAGCATGATCTGAACAGACATCCCGCCGAAAAAGATACACAGATAGTAAAAGTCATACAGAAACAAGCTCAACATCATATACCATTAGGGAATTACAAATTAAAATCATGAGATATCACAGCACACCTATTAGGACTGCTAAGCTCCAAAAATATGACAATACCAATTGCTAGAGGGTGAGGAACAAAAGCAACTCTCCCTCATCGTTGGGGGAATGCATGTACAGACACTTTGTAAGACAATTTGGCAGTTTTTTCCAAAGCTAAACAAGTCTCATGTTGAGATCTAACAATCATGCTTCCAGTATTTAGGCAACTGCTTTGAAAATCTATGTCCAAATGCAAACAAGGATGCAATTATGCACAGCAGCACTTTCATAATGGCTAAAAACTTGAAGAAATCAGGATATCCTTCAAAAGATGAATGCATAAGCAAATTAGGGTACATCCATGTCAAGGCGAGTAGAATATGCCACCCCAAAATATGTCTCTCTGGCATAAGGATTATTTGTCTGCTTAAAAAAAAAAAAGGCTTCCCTGGTGGCTCAGCGGTTAAGAGCCCGCCTGCCAATGCAGGGAACACGGGTTCGAGCCCTGGTCCAGGAAGATCCCACATGCCACAAAGCAACTAAGCTGGTGCACCACAACTACTGAGCCTGCACTCTAGAGCCCGCAAGGGACAACTACTGAAGCCCGCACGCCTAGAGCCTGTGCTCCCTGACAAGAAAAGTCACCACAATGAGAAGCCCACGCACCTCAATGAAGAGTAGCCCCTGCTCGCCACAACCAGAGAAAAGCCTGCATGCAGCAACGAAGACCCAATACAGCCAAAAATAAAATAATAAATTTATTTTTTAAGAAATCTCAGAAAACTGAGATTGCCGTTGTGTGAAGGACATTTACAATAGAGAAATCTCCATTTATAAGAGTATGTCCCTCTTTGCACCAAAAATAGAAGGATAATTAAATCTTAAGTAACTCTTTTCAATGGAGAAGTTCTGACTTTAATGTGCAAACAATCATACTCTTGTTTACTGTGCTTTGCATGACAACCTGACATAACGGGCCTTCTCCCCTTCCCCAGCATCTTTCTTCTGTTTTTAGCTGAAGACAGTATTTAAGGGGATGGTTTTCGTCATTTCAGGGAGTGACTCATTTTCCGTGGTATCCCCCCTGGATTCAGAAGGTATACATGTTATTAAACTTCTGCTTTCTCCTGGTAATCTGTCTTTTATTACAGGAGCAGGGGGCCTCAACCAAGAACCTAGAAAAGTAGAGGGAAAATTGTTTTTCCTCCCATACACATGCAGTGGAATCCTACTCAGCAGAAAGGAATGCACCATCAACCTATGGAAAAACATGTATAAATCTTCAGCATATACTGCTAAGTGAAAGAATCCAGTCTGAGGAGGCTGCACACAGTATGACCCCATTGATGACATTCTGGGAAAGACAAACCTACATAGATGATAGCAGATCATGGGGTGGGGGATTTGAAGTAGTCCACGTGATCCTCTATGATGGATATCTGTCACTATGCATTTGTCAAAGCCCACAGATGTGTGTAGCCCAAGGGGCCAATCATAATCTATTCAAATTTAGTTATTTAGAATGTAGGAGTGTTGCAGGATGGAATACATAATGTGACAGAGTCTAACTGTATTAGAAATATATGGAAACAACTCACTGTAGGGGATAGGATAAAAGGTGCTGACCTAAGTTACCTTTGGAAATGAATGGAATCTGTAGACTAAAGGCTAAATGGCCCATATATAAACAGTGGGCTTTATTTTACGAAGTTCTTTCCAGGGTGTAGTAGCTAACAATTCTGAAACCTCTGCACATGTAACCTGGAAAGGAGCAATGCACAGATAAGTGGCAGATGGTGCGAGCCAGGCTCCTTGCTGTGGGCATGGGAAGTTACAGATAAGCAAGGAGAGAGCCTCTGCCCTCGTAATCCTGGATCTGGGCTTCCTGGGAGGTTGCTGACTGGCCGGGGGAAACACACATCTTCACACTGGGAAGACCCTGCAGACATAGGAACTTCATACCCCATCTTTCCACCCATACCTGCTGGAAACAGTCAGCCCTCCATAATCAGTCAATTGCAATGTTTAAGACATTCTCACCCCCAGGCAGATAAAGGAGCATGAGGGTCTTGCTTACCCCTAAGCTGTCCCAGAATCCAGGCCCTGGGGGTGGAGCCAGGATGGGGGTTCCTGGGCCTCTGACCAGCAGGTGAGAGGAGGGAGGAAGACCGGTCCTGAAGACAGAGGTTCCCTCAAGTCTGTGAGCCTAGGAGCCCCAATGGGGTTCATTCCCAGTGAGAACATGGGCGGGGCCTGCAGTGGTCCTGTGCTCCCCCTGGGCCCTTTGATGAAGCCATGACAGCACTGGGCCCAGACGTCTCCTGGCAGTGTCTCAAACTCTGACAGCGGTTTTACAAAGGAGCAAGAGAATGGAGCCGAGCCCCTGACGGCAACCCCTTTCTGGCTCTGAGTTGTTTCCAACAGGACCGCAGTCACCTGCACGTAGTCTGCTGTGACCCATCTGCCCCCATTGGCCTTTCCTCTCCCTCCCTGCGATGATTCCAGTGACATTTCCAGCCTGGACCCCTTTCCCAGGCCAGATGCCTCTGTCCAGCCACTGCATCCCCATCTCCCTTGGAGGCTAACAGGCCCCTCAGAGGACTGGGATCCTGCAGCTCCCCACACCCAGGAGCGGCCCCACCTTCCCAGGTTTCTGAGCCCAGGCACCGGTTGTAACTGAGCAGGACCCTATGGGGCCTTCCCAGGACAGAGCCCTCTCCCATATCCTCTGCTGTAGGTCCTCTCTGAAGTACCTGGATAACAGTATCTGATGCACGCTTCCTGAGTTGTTTTACAGATGCTAAAACCACCACCAAATGGAAGAAATTAACTACTTGATGATCATGAACAGGTAGCCCCGGAGCTTCTGGTGCCTAAGAATTTATCATGTTAACCGCCTGTTACCTCACCATCAGCCAGAGAACTGTGCACCAGCTGATCACATACACTGCGACCCCCCTCCTTCACTTCGCCTTTGAAATTGCTTTGCTGAAATCCTTCAGGGAGTTCGGGGTTTTAGAGCACAAGCCACCTGGCCTCCTTGTATTGGCCCTTGTACAATTAAAGCTGCACTTTCCTTCATCACACCTGGTGTCAGTAGACTGGCTTTACTGCACTCGGGCAAGCAGACCCACGTTTTGTTTGGTAACACTGGGGTCTCCCAGGCTCCCACCCTCCTTATGCCCCAGTGACTGTCATCTGCTTCTCCAGAGTCTTGTTGCAGAAAAAATAGAAATGAAGTTTTCCTTCCCCTGAGAACAAGGAAAACAAAGGGAACAGCGAACAGGCTAGAGAAGAAACATAACCTGGCCTGAAAGAGTTCATCACTCCTTGTTTTACTTTGTCACTCATTTGTAGTAACTAGATTTGTACTTTACAAAGCTAACCTCACTCCCTGACACTATGTAATTTACATTCGGCACCCATCACTCCTAACTCTGTGTGAGTTACATCCCCTGCCTCTCCCCCCAACCTTATTATGTCCAGCACTTACATTCTATATGCCCCTCATAACAAATCACCCCCTATAGTTTTTGCATTTCAGAAACAAGGTCACCGGCCGATAAACCAGAGGCAAATGTACGCAATTACCAGACTGCTGGACCCCAATTACCGGGTGGCCTGATGCCAGCTATGGCTGTTTTGAAATAATACAAAGGAAAGGAGGAAGGCAAGACCTTCACTACTTTGATCCTCATCCTATACCCCGGACTGCGAGAGCCCCACATATAAAATCTTCCCTGATTCTCAAGAAGGGGTGCCCAGCTCTTGAGGCGTTAGCCAGCTGTGCCTTCCCTTCTGCCTGGCAGAAAAATAAAGCCATCTCTCTCTTCCTCCAAAATCCCTTTCTCTGTATTTCTGTTCGGCCTCAGCGCACAGGGAAACCGATATTTCAACAAGTCTGTGGCCATTTCCCACACGAATTCCCCTCTACACCCACAGCCCTGGCCCAAGCCCAATCTTGTGCCTGGTTCCTCCATCAGGCCTGACAAACTCCCTGCCCCCATGGTGCGTCTCACATCCCACCCCAACGTGGTCTTTCTGAAGCATAAATGAGACTGACCCTCTCCCACCTGTAATCCCCCAAAGTTTCCCCACTTTCGCTAGGGTATCTGCCGGGAGAGACATCTGCCAAGGCCCTGAGAGTCCCCGGCATCCCCACTAGGCTGCTGGCTCCTGGGTTCCCTGACAATGAGCACCTCAGCAGGCCAGGCGACACGGCAGGAAACCCCAGAACTGCTCACCTCAAGAGGGGACTGGCACTTCCACTGCCTGATCAAAGAGAGCAGAGAAGTGTTCCCCAGCTGGGACACACACTGCATGAGTGGCCTCTCCTTGAGCCATTACATCACCTCGTGTGACTTGAGGGAAGGAAGGGCCGAGGCACCCTTGGTTCCTAAGGAGGATGGTATAGGCTCAGTCATGTCCCCCAAAATTCACATGCTGAATCCCTAACCCCAGGACCCCACGATGTGGCTGTATTTGCAGATGGGATTTTTAAAGAGGTGATAAAAATAAGGTCAGTAGGGTGGATCCTAATCCAATAGGTTTGATGTGCTACAAGAAGAGATTAGGACACAGATAGACACAGGGGGAGACCATGTGAGGACCTGGGGAGAAGATGGCTGTCTACGAGCCAAGAAGAGAGGCCTCAGAAGCCAGCCTGCACACACCTTGATCTCCGACAGCATCCAGGACTGGGAGATAGGCCTGTTATTCAAGCTGCCCAGTCTGCAGTGTTTGTTACGCAGTCCTGAGCAGACTGACACACAGGGTAACTCAGGGTTCACACTGGACAGAGCCCACTCTCCATCCCCCTGTACGTGAGTTACAGAAGCCCCAGGAACTGAGGAGGGGGTCCCTGATGGGAGGCACAAGATAGAAGATGCTAGGCATTAACATGACTGCATTCATGTTAAACGTGCCTGAAGTCCATTCACACGAGATGGTTTTGTCCTGTATGTACGCCCACATCGGCACCTTCAGTCTGAACTGCACATCTTTGGCTTCACCACCTCCACTGAGGGCATTAGCTTCACCTGCTGTGGACCATCTCCTATAGGATTTCCAGAACCACAAAGCATCGAAGCTTCACAGGACCCAGAGTCTGTGCCCTACTGTCCAGGTGACCCTCACAGCAGAGCCATGCAGCTGGCCATCAGAAACCATTTCCCTTTTTCCTGTTCACAGCTACCCTGCACCTCCCAGCCTTCCCACCCCTTACAGCTGGGGCGCAGTGCCTCGTGTTACCAAGGGGAAGGGGTGGAGGTGGTGAGGGCCTTGACCAGCCTGCATCCTAGGATGGAGGGCATGATGCCCTCCTGGTCATCCCACCCTGCTGGTTGGAGCCCTCACCTGGAAGCAGGGAGGAGAAACAAGGGGAGCAGAGCCTGGGACCTGACCCCCACCTGCCCTGGACTCTCACAACAAGGAAACAGAGATGTCTTGAGCTTCAGTCCAGTTTTGGGAGACACTTTGTTCCAGCAACAAACTGCCTTAAAAGCCAAGGTGCTTTACAAACCCCTCCCCAGCTGTCACAGAAAGTCAGGCTTAATCTCATCACACTTTTCTCAAACCCCAGCTCATGCCGAGACCACCTCTCAGGTGATGGTGCTTCAGAGCTGCCCCTTTAAAAGATCCCTGGAGTTCAGCTCTCCCAGCCCTGCCTTCAGTTTAAGGGAGAAGTTTCCTTGACAACCTTGACAAACCTGCTCTGTTTCCTTGACAACCAAGCTTCGCAATCTCCTAAACTCTTCTCCTTCAAACATTCCTATTCTAGGCTTGATGACCCTAAAGTGACAGTGCTGTCATCATGTGCCAGAAAGTGACTCCTCCAAGCCTGTAGTTACTGGTTACAGGATGCTATTGATGATGAAATCCCAGAAGAGCCAGCTTTGCAATATAACCATTTCTGGACTCGGCACTGGGTCCCTTTCCACGGACAGAGTGGAGTGGCTGTTTCCACTGACCCCGTGGTGGAAGAGCTCACCTAATGCAGCCAGGACTTCATCCTTTCCAGGTGATTCCAGGGTCCTCACTCTGCCCAGACCCCACCCACATGGCTGCTGTCTGTGCCAGTCTATACGGGACCTTGGTAATCTCCTAAAATGAGGGTTATTTTATACACAGGTAATGGGTTACCCAAAAGATGTACCCCCCCAGAACACGTGAACAGGACCATATCTGGGAAAAGGGTCTTTGTATATATAGTTAAGGATCTCAAGGTGAAGTCATCTTGGGTTAGCGTGGCCCTCAATCCAATTGAGAGAGTCCTTATGAGAGACAAAAGAGGAGAAACACCAACATAGAGGAGAAGCCACGTGAACACAGAGGCAGAGATGGGAGGGATGCAGCTGCAAGCCTGGGGATGCCTGGAGCCCCCAGAAGCTGGAAAAGGCAGGAAGAACCCTATATCCTGGAGCCTTTGGAGAGATTCCGTCCTGCAGCACCTTGATCTCAGATGTCTGGTCTCCAGGTCTGGGGGAGGATGAATTCCTGTTGTTTTAAACCACTCAGCTTGTGGTCATTTTTTACAGAAGCCACAGAACAGTCACACAGACCCTGCTCTGTAGGATCCTGGAAGTGTGGGTCTCATTAAAGGCCGACAGAGGCTAGATTGCAGAACCCTTAGAGTCAGCATTGGGCCCCAGAAATCCTAAAGCAGTGGCTGGACACAAGAATGTTGAGGGGTCAGTCGGAAGCCTATCCCTAAGGGTGCCGGCTGCACACAGCCGCCCCAGGTTTTTTTTGTTTTTTGTTTTTTGAGGTACGTGGGCCTCTCACTGTTGTGGCCTCTCCCATTGTGGAGCACAGGCTCCGGATGCACAGGCTCAGTGGCCATGGCTCACGGGCCCAGCTGCTCCGTGGCATGTGGGATCTTCCCGGACCGGGGCACGAACCCACGTCCCCTGCATCGGCAGGCGGACTCTCAACCACTGCGCCACCAGGGAAGCCCCCTTCCCAGGTTTTTATGCCTGTACATGATGGGGATAAGGATTTCCATCCTGATTCAGGACCTCTGATGTCACTGTTCACGTTGCTAATTAAGAACCCACTAGTTACACAGATGAAAACCCTATCAGGACACTTGCCCCAGTGATAAACAATTCTGAAGTTGGTCAGAGGTGGGGAATCATTTCCCATGCAGCCAACAGCCTCCCTGCAAGGAGCGTCCTCATTGCAAAGCTGGGGGACTGTGCCGAGGTGTCTGTGAGTAAACGTGAGCTGAGCCCCAGGCCAGCTGCTGCTGAACTGTTCCCACCCTTACCAGGCAAAACACCTGAATGTGTACAAGGACTTGAAAGCCTAGAGGAAGGGCCGTGGAGCCACACCAGCGACAGCACACAGGCCGACTTGGTGCCTGCAGGCCAGCCAGGATGGTCCTGGCCCTGGGCGCTCTTTTGGAAGCTTTCAATTTCCCTCCCTGAGGTACCCCTCCTGTCCCAGCCCCCACTGCTTTTTTTCTTCCTCACCTCTGCCCGGGGAGAAATTCCAGCAGCAGGTATGGGTGACACATCCTCTTCTTTAGCAGGTGGAACCCCGGCAACTCCTGCAGAAAGTCCAGCAGAGCCCCACTCACACTGGGCCACCCACAAAGCCGTGGCCCCTCACTCCCTCCCACCAGCCCAGCCCCGAGACTGCTGACGGGGCAGAGAATATGGCGTCAGGCACAGCTGCAGGGGCTTTTGCTGCCTGGTCGGTGTTTATATTGACCTCAACCCAGGCACACCTGGGGAGGGCTGGCCGGCCGGGTCAGGCTACTTAGGTCAGCCAATCCTCGCCCCTCAGGGGCTCATAGCTGCAGAAAATGGGCCTTGCTTCACCGGCCAGGTCCAAGGAACAGGTGTAGGGTCCTGAGGGTCAGGATAGACAAGGGGCTGCAGCCCTGGCTTGTTTCTAATCATTTTATCTGGCCCATGAGTAGGAGACAACTTCAAGAAGACCCTCTCCTAATGAGAGGAACCCAGGAGTCAGGGAGAGGAAGGGTGATGGGTGGAGTCAGAGGCCTGGTGCCTCGGCTGCAGTGGAAGTCTCTGGAAGTCCAGGCAGAGGGAGGCCTCATAGAGTGATGCCCAGGGTCACAGACCTGTCGGAGCTGCTGTTTGTTAGTTCAAGCCCTGCTCTGAGGTGCTCTGTGTCAGCTCTGAGTGACAGGCCATCTGGGGTGCTCTGCAATGAGGGCTATGTGCACGGTTCCTGTGTGCCAAGCCTTGCTGGGTGCCTGCCCAGGGGAGCTCCGTATCCAAGGAGGGACCTGACCACGAGAGCCCCGTGGGCTGCTGGGTGCCCACCCAGGTGAACTCCATATCTTGGGAGGGGCCTGACCATGAGAGTCCCGTGGGCTGCTGGGTGCCTGCCCAGGTGAGCTCTATATCCTGGGAGGGGCCTGACCACGAGAGCCCCATGTGCTGGGAGGGGGCCGTGTGTATGAGTGTCCTCTCTGTGCAGCCAGCACAGAGTTGCTTAGCAACTTCCCTGTGGCAGTGCTGGGATGAAATGAGACCCAGGAGATGCCACGGGCCCCCTGAACCCCTGTCCATCTCGAATGATGAGGTCAGTAGGCAGGTGCTGGCCACTGTGCTGCATGAAGGAGGCCCCACGGGTACCTCATGTGTTGTCCACCTGACACCAAGGAGGCCTCCCCAGGACAGAGCAGACAGCCTGCCTGGGGCAGGTGGGAGCTCCTGGTGACCCTGCAGGGGACATGAGAGGGACAGACCAGGCAGGAGGAGGTGGGAGCTCAGGCAGAGCCATGGAGCTCGGGGCTGAGGGGGCCTTTCTGGGTCAGAGCTGGGAGTGGACAGGTGGTGAGTGTGATCCAGGAAATCTGCCCTGGTGACGTGAGGCTGAACGTGCTTCAGAGTGACAAGCCTTCTGGGTGATCCCAGAACAGGATAGTAAGACGGATCCTGTTAGAAGAAGGTAAGTGAATCCCCCCAAGAGGATGCTCTGCGAGCTGGTCCTGGGAGGGGGGTGAAGGGAACAGGTGTGGAAGCTGCGGGGAGTAGGCAGTCTCCCTGGGCAGGCGGCGGGTGCAGACCCCACTCTGTGGTCCCACAGCTGTGCCTCCAGCTGGATTACTTGGCTTCGCGGAGCCTCAGCTTCCTGGTCTGCTTGTGGGGTGATGGATTGACTAGTCATTTGCTCAGAACAGGGTAGGAAGGGGTCCAGTGGAAATTCCATGGAACACCGTCAGTATGGGAATCGCAGGTCCTGTTTCCTGCAGGTCTGCCTTCAGGACTGGGAGAGCAAATCCGAGCAGACTTGCAGCAGAGACTGGGGACAGGTTCCGTTTTGTGGGTCGCCCTGTTTCCTGTGTCTCAGAAGGAGCAGCTCTAGCGGGCAGTGGCAGCTTCATTCCACACCTGGAAGCATCCAGACCTCAAGGGCCAACAACCCCGAGCCCTGTGTCTGGGCCTCCGGGAGGCAGATGGGACAGGCTGGCTTCCTCCTCGGCCCTCTTCCTATCCAGAACATTCGGGGTCCAGGCCGTCATTAGGGAGAAGCACGGATGGGGGTGTCCCATGTGGGAAGAGGACACGGAGCAGCTTGTGCACGTGGACGTCCACACCGGGAATGTGGGTCGGTGGGACGCGGGCACCGGGAGGGGCAGACGGTGGGCCTGAGGAAGCAGGGCTGGGCCGGGGGTCCTGGTGTGTGTGTGTGTACGAGCTTTGCCTGTGCCGGGTCTGAGACTCCACGGGGCTTCCCTCCCCTGGTCACTGGAGAGGAGGGGCTGAGCAGCATTGGTGGAGGGACCCCTTGTGTCCCCAGGCCCTGGCAGCATCAGACCTTCAGGCTCTGGTTCGGGGAGCCTCAGGAGTGCAGGTCCAGCTGTGCCCACAGGGAGGCCTGGAGGGGTCGGGCGGGAAGCACTGGTGTGGTCTTGCCTGTGCAGATCCAAGCCAGTGTCCAGTGGGAGCTCTCACCTGGCATATGGGTTTCAGGTCCACAGCTCAGATCACCTTCTAGCCGCTTGGTTTGTTTTCTAGGCACAAAGTCCTAATATCTCCTATGTCCCCTGCCCGTGAAAAGGCACGTCTCATCTGGCACCAGGTACTGCCTCTCGTCCCTCCTGACTGGACGCCCAGCAGCCAGCGTCACTGCGTCATGACTGTCAGGGGCTGTCAGGCGTGGGGGGATGAGAGCACACGGTCCAGGCCCACGAGCAGCCGTGCTGTCCACGGAGCTGTTGCTGTGGCTGTAGGTGTTCCCTCTCCCACCCCGTGGGCAGAGACCACCGTCCCCTTACAGACTGTTACCAAGTGAAGTCATGTGGACTCTGCTCGGGCCCCAGTCTGGCGAGGCACTGTGCCTCAGCGGGGAAGGTTTCCTTTTTCCACGTGGGTTCAAATAGGCAAACAACAAAACCAAAGCTGAGACCGCCACAGCACAGGCTCTATTCAGTGGCCAAAGCATGGAGAAGCGGGAACTAAGTTCACAGATCAACTTCTCGCCCTCCTGGAGAGAGTGCTTTAATTTTAAAGAGTAAAGACAAAGGGAGGAGGAGTGAGGCTAGGGATGGGGATGAAGAGGCCTTCCAGAGAAGGCGCAGGGCTTTTTCCAAGGGGGTGGGGCACCACCTCCTTTTACCCGTTTTTTGTCCTTCATGTCCAGTCATGGCCACTGGTAGGTGTGTCACTTAATATGCTGATATAGTAAATTCAACCTGTGATGAGACTCAGGGTCTGTTGGAGGTCACATTCGTTGCCATCTTTGTCCCAGCTGGCTCCATCTGTTTGTTTGTTTGTAGCTTCCTTTCTTATCTCTGGACCCCTTAACTTAAATACTTAGGTGAACTCCTGCTGAAGGTGTGGCTGGAGGACAGCCCTGTGAAAAGTGGGTCCACGGGTTTTGAGCAGGGCCTGGAGCAGCTCTGACAACAAGAGGAGGCTGAGATGGGCGGTCAGTCTGACTCCCGCACTGGGGCCTGTGGTCGGCATGCAGAAGTGGTCAGCCTAGGGCACATGTCAGGGAAGGTTCTCGGTGTTTACACAGAAGATGTGAACGTGGGTCCAGATGCAGAGCTGCCTGCAGACGCTGCTACAGAAACCCCTGATTCTTTCCTGAGAAAACTGGTGGGGGGAGGCATTCAGGCAACAGGGCAAACAGATTGCTCTGGATGTTCTTGTGGGGAAGTGGGGACATAGCAACAGGGGCTCAGCCTGCATAACCCCAGAAGCCTTCCCAGAATAGCTCCAGAACCACTTCTGGAATGGCAAGCAGAAGTGGATCTTCCACCTACTAGACGTGGAGGAGAGGGCTGGGGTCTGCAGGGCCGCCCTCACCTTCAGGAACTGGCTGGGAGGCTCACAGGACTCAGCACATGCTCGTGGCTTGTATCCTCACAGCTGAGATGGGTCACAGCACGCAGGAGGGATGCCCGGGAGGGAGGGCCCCTGCTCTGGTCACCTCATGACCCTTCATGACCCCCCTTTCCCTTGAGGGTCTCTAGGGTGTCTCTTCCCCCAGCGACGAAGGGCAGAACCACGACAGTTACCCACACCCCCGTGCCCCCAGGGAAGCTCACTAGAGGCTTGGCACCCGGCTGGGGGCTGGTCACGTGGTGTTGTCTGCCCTCACCCTCCAAAATGCCAGTGCCCAGAAGGGGAGCTGGGGTTCAGCATGAACCACATGGTTTGTGCAAACAGCACAGGCACAGGGGGCTGCACGTAACGGGAGGAGGGAGGGTTTAGATCAGGTCTGGGAGCTGCTCACCAGCTGCATTAGCTTCCCGGGGCAGCTGTGACAAACGACCACAAATGGAGGCTCAGAGCAACAGAAACCTGTCCTCTCTCAGTCCTGGAGACCAGACGTCTGAGGTCAAGGTGTCCCAGGGCTGCGCTCCCTCCGGAGGCTCCAGGGAGGGTCCTGCCTGCCTCTTCCAGCTTCTGGGGGCTCCAGGCATCCCTGGGCTTGTGGCCGCATCCCTCCCGTCTCTACCTCCATCTTCACGTAGTGTCTTCTGTGTTTCTGTGTCTCTCCACTTGTCTCTTAGAAGGACACTGTCATGATTCAGGGTCACCCGGATCCAGGATGACCTCATCTCCAGATCCGTAACTAATTATACCTGCAAAGACCCTACTTCCAAATAAGTTTCCATGCTCAGATTCTGGGGGGCATGACATGGACATAACTTCTGGGGGCCCCCCATTCAACCCACTATAGCAGCCAGTTCCCAGATGCCAGCCGACCTTCCTCGGTACAACATCAGGTTGGTGATGTTCTGTGTTTCCTCACGGAGTTGTCTCTTGTTTCCTGTGTTAACAGTGAGGTTGGGTGGGGGGCGCTTCTGGCTGACCTCCCGGTCATTCCAGGGCCCATGCTGATGTGTCCTTCCTGGGAGGGTGCGAGCACGGCCAGGGCTCCCTGGGAATACTCCACACTGACCACTTGGTGGTCAGACACCTTCATGGGCTGGACCAGTACCCACACCTCTGCACCTTCTACCACATCCACAGCCTGGTGGACTCTGTGCAGGCCTATGACCAAGAGGTGTGGACCGGCAGACTTGATGCAAGCCCTCCTGCCTGCCACATGGCCTCCAGCCCACCACAGACCCTCCAGTCCTGCCACGGACACCTCCATCCAATGAACCCCCAAGAGGGCTTCTGGGAGGGGTGAGAACTTGGCCATGAAGAAGACAAGGCAGGCCCTAACTGCAGCAGGTGAAGGCAAGGACTGGGGGTGCTTGGCTATTTGTCCCTCAAAGACCCCGAATGTGGGCTCTGACTTGAGGGGTCCACCTCCACCTGGGCTCACCTGGGGGGTCGCTGCAGGGAGAGCGTGTCCTTGGGTGATTTTCCAACTCTCCCCACACCCAGCTTCACCCTCTGGGCCCCCCTGGTCCCATTAATAGTCTTTAAATAGTGTCTCTCACCCATCAGGCCTGCATAGGAGATTTTCATATTGTGTGGGAGTCCAACGACCAGCGCCCATGTGTCCTGGGTGTCTTGGGAGGGGAGGGAGCCTCGCTCTCACATTCCTGCCCCAGTGCACCTGGGGTCGGGGGTAGCAGACCCAGGCTTTGTTCTGGCAGAAGCTCCCTTTCTGTGAACAAGACTTCCCCCACTCCCGTTATCCTCACTGGAGGCTCAGGAGGCCACAGGATCGGGGCACCTCCAGCACCAGGACTCCACCCTAGGGAATTTCTCTAGAGCAGGGACCAGGCCTGGGGGCTGAGGGGAGTAGGGAGCCGGCCTCTTCAGGATCCCTGGGGCTAGGATGCCTCCTACAGAGGAGGCCCTTGGAGTCAGCTTAACTACCACCTGTGGTCTCCTACCCCTCCCCTGGTAGAGGGGCCCTTCAGATTCCAGGGCCCCAAGATCCTCCCCACCGACTTCTGACCCCAACTGCAGAGTCGGGGATACAGAGACCCCCCTCCCCAGCTTCTTTTCTCTTGGAGGCTCCCAGAATTCCCTGAAGTTGTTATACCCAGGGTTTATTATGGTGAAGGATGCAAGTTAAAATCAGCAAGGACAGGGGGAATGAGCAGGGTCCAGCCTCCTCGGCTGTGGCAGCCCAGGGAAGCCCACCTGAGTCCTGAAGTGAAGGGTTTATTGGGGTCTGTCACGTCAATGTGGGGACCACCATGTGCCTGACCTTAGCCTCCAGCCCCCGGGAGCGACTCAGGAAACCCCACTGTGTATCACGCCGTCAGCACAGACCAGACTGGAGCGAGGCCCGTGGAGCACAGACACTCCCGTCAGACTCAAGGTGACCTCCTAGAGCCAGGACAGAGGCCCAGCCTCTCTGTGGGCAGGTGAACCCACACCGCATGGGCCCTGGTGCAGTGCCCGTTCTGTGTGGTCAGCGTGTGTGCACGTGGGTCAGCCAGTGTCTGTGTCTCTCAGCCTGTAACCACAGACCACACTGTCCTGTTCTGCTCACAAGAGTGAGGCCAATGGAGGGAAAAGCGGGGGTGGGAACAAAGCCGGGTCATGGTCAGGCTGGGTGAGAAAGGGTCCAAGGAGCAAGAAGCCGGCTGCACTTGCCTGGTGAGCTGAGAGCTGAGGTCCAACCTGTGGGCAGCCCCTCTCCCCACATCCCGAGGTAGAGCTGCCTTTCTTGCATCCTGGGGCAGGGTCATGCCTGTGTATACAGCAGGACACACAGCAGTGCACACAGCATGCCTGATGCCTGCCCTTGCCATGTACTTGGGGGCTTGGTGAGGGTGGAACATCCTGACAGGACATGGGCCAACCCCGGGGAGGATGTAGGGGTGAAGCGTTTGGGAGCCTCTGGAGGGGATCCTCACCTGTCTGCACAGTTGGACTGAGGACACAGACCAAGGGTGGGCAGGCGGGGAGCCCAGGAAGGGTCTTGGGTCATCCCTGAGCCTGGACGAGGGGTATGGAGCTGGGGGTGATGGCAGTGGGGATGAGGGGCTGATCACAGGACAGTGTGGAGACCGAGCATCCGGGGCAGCAGGGAAGGTGGAAGACTGTGCCCGACGGGAGGATGAAGAGACAAGCAGGTGGCGCTGTAGGCGCGGGTAGCAGTGTTGCTCCCTGCAGGGCGGCGCCAGAGCCCCACACCACTGGAAACCCCGCAGTGTCCAGACAGAACCCCAGAGGATGGGGGCCCGAATGGGCGGGAAGAGTTTGGAAAAGTCACCTTATCTCCACATGTCCTGGGGGAGGGGTCCCCGCTCCCGCCTCTTTCCTTAGAGTCTCCCCACCTGGGGAAGTCAGCACACTCAACAGCCGGTTGTGCACAGCTTGGAATTTGTCCGGAAGATGAAGGGGAAGGGGGGGAAAGAATGAGAAACAAGCTCTACGTGTTTGGACAGCACATGCCACTCTAACTTCCAATCAGGAAGAGGAATTTCCCAAAGGCTCAGGCTGCCCCTGTAACCAGAATGGGGCTTGGAGAAATCAAGTTGAAGACAGTTGCTCAGGGGCACTGCAATCCACAATGCCTGCAGGGTTGTAAATGACAACTATGGTGGAAAAATGTCTTGGGGTAAGTAATAGAAAAGGACTTGAAAACAAGGCAGAATTGCAGGAACCAGATTGCAAGAGGTAGATTGAACTCGCCGTTAAAGCACATGAAAGCTGTTCAATATTGCCTATGATTCAGTTGGCCAAAAAGGGCTTGCAGGTGTAAATCCATACGCCCTTGTGCCAACCAAACATGTGGGAAATACAAATCAGCACTACAAAGGTGTATCACTGTGCCCCAGTCAGAATGGCCATCCTCACAAAGTGTAAAAACAAGAAATGGAGAAGAGGACGTGGAGAAAAGGGAACCCTGCCACGCTGATGGCGGGAATGTCAATTGTTAACACTCACGCTGGATAAGAGTATGATGTTTCCTAAAAATTCTAAAAACTAGAGCTATAGGGACTTGCCTGGTGGCGCAGTGGTTAAGAATCCAACTGCCAATGTAGAGGACATGGGTTCGAGCCCTGGTCCGGAAAGATAACACATGCTGTGGGGCAACTAGGCCCATGCACCACAACTAATGAGCCTGTGCTCTAGAGCCCGTGAGCCACAACTACTGAAGCCCGATGCCTAGAGCCCATGCTCTGCAAGATGAGAAGCCCATGCACTTCAACAAAGAGTAGCCCCAACTTGCTGAAACTACAGAAAGCCCATGTGCAATAACAAAGACCCAACACAGGCAAAAAAAAATAATAATTAATTAAAAAAAATAGAGCTACAGAGCATACGGCACTTCCACTCCTCGGTGTATATCTCGGGATAACCATAAATCCATAGGACACAGGCACTTCAACTATTAGTGCAGCCCTTTTGCAGGAGCCTTGACTTGGAAACAATATAAATGTCCTTGGAAGGAAAAAATGGATAAAGAAGATATGGTACTTATGTACAATGGAATATTACTCAGCCATGAAATCAATGAAATAAGGCCAGTTGCAGCAACTCAGGTGGACTTAGGTACGATCACTCTAAGTGACATAAGTCAGACACAAAAAGACACTTAGCATAAGATATCACTTATAGGTGGAATCTAAAAATGGCTACACATGAACTAAATTACAAAACAGAGTCACACATTTAGAAAACAAACTTATGGCTGCTGAAGGGGAAAGGTGGGGTGGGGTGAGGCATAAACCAGAGGGTTGAGATTAGCACAGATAGGGCTCCAAAGACCAAATAGGTAATCGACAAGACCTACTCTATAGCTCGAAAAACTGGCCTGGGCACACTTTAGTCACCATAAAAGAATATATACGACTGGTAAGAATCTGAAAAAGAATTTATGGATGTCCCTCTGTAAGTGAATCAAGTGGATGTGCAGCAGCAAGAAAGACAGCACTGAAAATCAGCTATACCCCATTATAAAAATAAATTACCAAAAAAAAATAAAACACAGGGAGAAACTGTTACAAAATTCGTTCAGAGGCTGTTAGGAAACCTGCATTGACCCCATCTAGATCTACAGCTAAACGGGACAAGAGCAGAGGGCTCAATCTCTGTCTTTACATTTACAGTCTAATGAGAGCTCAAGTCATTTTACCTCTGTTCATACACTGCTGATTATTTTCAACAAATCACAAAGATATCGGTGTTTTATATTTACTATTTGGTGCTTGAGCTGGAGTAGCAGGCAGCACCTTGAGTATATTAATCCTGGCTGAGCTATGCTAACCTGGAGCGCTACTTGAAGATGCCCAAATCTTTAACATAGTCATAACAGTCCCTGAACTTGTAATAATTTTCTTTATACTTGTACCCATTATGATTGCAGGGTTCAGAAACTGACTTGGGCCACTAATAACTGGGACACCTGAGGTAGCATTTCCCCAAATAAATCATGTAAACTTTTGAGTACTTCCCCCATCATTCTTACTCCTACTCATATCACCAATAGTAGAAGCTGGTTCTGGTACAAGTGGAACTGTATATTCAGCTGTAGCCTGCAATCTGGCCCACGCAGGAGCCTCTGTCGACCTAACCATTTCCTCCTTACATTTAGCAGGTGTCTCTTCAATTCTTCATGCTATTTCTTGTATTACTATAGTCTTTAATCCAAAACCAGCAGTCATATCCCAATACCAAACACCATTATTTGTTTATTCTTCCCTAACTATAGCCATATTACTATAATTACCACTCTCAGTCCGAGCAGCCAGAATTGCCACACTGTTAAGAGATAGAAATCTCAACACTACATTCTTTGACCCTGCAGGAGGAAACCGAATCCTATACCAACACCTATTTTGATTCTTTGGTCACCCTGAACTGTGTATTCATGGCCTACCAGAGTTTGTTATAATTTCACATATCGTTACATACTATTTAGGACAAAAACTGCCTTTCAGCTATTTGGGAATATTATGAGTCATGTCCACTGGCTTTGTAGGATTTCTCTTGTGGGCCCATCTTATATTTACCATAAGGATAGCTGTCGACTCAGTAGCATACTTTGCATCAGCTACTATAATTACTTCTATCCCTACAGGAGTAAAAGTATCTAGCCGATTAGCAACTCTTTATTTAATTTTTTTTTTTTTTGGCTACGTTTGGTCTTCTTTGCTGCACACTGGCTTTCTCTGGTTGCGATGAGTGGGAGCTACTCTTCATCGCCATGCATGGGCTTCTCATGGCGGTGGCTTCTCTTGCTGCAGAGCACAGGCTCTAGGCGTGTGGGCTTCAGTAGTTGTGGCTCACGGGCTCTAGAGGGCAGGCTCAGTAGTTGTGGTGCACAGGCTTTTTGCTCCACGACATGTGGAATCTTCCTGGACCAGGGATCAAACCCATTTCACCTGTATTGGCAGGCCAATTCTTTACCACTGCATCACCAGGGAAGTCGCTGATTAACAACTCTTCACGGAGGTAATATTATATGAGATCCCACTCTATTATGAGTTTTAGGCTTTATTTTCCTTTTTACAGTAGGTGGTTTGACAGGAATCATCTTAGCCAACTCATCCCCGGACATTGTCCTCCAGGATACATACTATGTAGTAGCACACTTCCATGATGTAGTGTCCAGGGGAGCAGTCTTCACTATTATAGGAGGCTTCCTACACTGATTCCCACTATTCTCAGGTTACACAGTTAACTCAGCAGTAGCAAAACTCACTTCACAGGTGTATTTGTAGTAGTAAATATGACTTCCTGCAGCACTTTCTTGGCCTCTCAGGTAGGTTACTATGTTACCCTGAGGCACACACAACATGAAATATTTTGTCTTTAGGCTCATTCATCTCAGTAGCAGCAGTAATGCTAATAACTTCATACTGTGAAAAACATTTGTGTCCAAACGAGAAGTCTCAGCAGTGGAAACTGCTACTCCTAACCTAGAATGGTTGCACGGATGCCCTCCACCATATCCTATATTTGAAGATCCTACCTATGTAAATATAAAATAAGGTAGGACTCAAGTCCTTTTCAAGCAGTTTGAAGCCAACAGCATAACAATTATGTCTTTCTCAATAAATGAGATAAAAGTAAAAAGTGATGTAAAATTTTCAAAGTTAAATTATAGGCTAAAATAGTGTATATCACGAAGGCATATCAATTTCATCTAGGCTCTCAAGATACAACATCACCGATTATGGAAGAACTTTTACATTTTCATCACACACATTAATAGTGATTTTTAAAAGAAGTTCTCTAGTCCTCTATATTATTTCACTAATATAGACAACTAAACTAACTCATATACGTACAATAGATGCACAGGTAGAGAAAATTTGAACATTTTACCAGACATTATTGTAATCTTAGCTGCTCTATCATCATTGTGAGTCCTTTACATGATACATGAAATCAATAACTCTTCACAAACCATAAAAACTATGGGTCAGTAATGATACTGACACTACAAATACACAGATGATGAAGATTTAAATGTTGACTCCTCTGTAATCCCCACATCAGAGCTAAAACCAGGAGAATAATGATCAATAGAGGTCAACAACCTAGCACTATAGAGACAGTCACTGAATGTTAGTTTCATCTGAAATTGTTGTACACTCCTGAGCTGTTCCTTCTCAGGCCTAAAAAGAGCTGCTATCCCAGGATGCCTAAATTAAAGAATCTTAATACCGACAGGACCAGGCCTATGTTGTGGACAATTATCAGTAGAGGTCGTTTTCCTGAGTTCAAAGACGAGACAGAGGGATATGGCCGAGATATGGGGTGAATCTGGAGCCCATGGGGATGCACTCTCCAAGCTCCAGGATAGGAATGGGGCCTCTGGGGTCCCAGGCCACCCACCATACCCTCCCAAGCAGGATCTTGGCAACATTCCCTGTCAGTGATGAGGCAGCCCTAGCACTTGTCATGCCCCAATGCTGTGTCCTATGTGGGTCCCGTTCTCTTGGGACCACACCCACACTCTGCAGGTCCATGCTGCAGGGTCCTTCATGCCTCAGGAGTAGAGACCACACAGCAAGCAGGTCCCTCCCCAACCAACAGGAGGAGGGAAGGAGAGCAGGGGCACCAGGGGAATCTCACTCAGACAACAGCACCCCAGGGGTGCCAGAGGGGACAGTGATGATGCAGATGAGGCACAGACCAAGAGACGGAACCAGAGGACCCAAAAGGCAGCTGGTCAGGTCCTGGCTCATCTGCACCCCGGACACCTTTGTCCCTCATACACCCCCTTCCTCATACACCCTCTCCTTAAATGCAGGTTCTTCAGATGCAAACAGGCAGAGCTTCAGACTGAAAGTCAACTCTTCCAAAGTGATCCGTCAGCAAACACTGCAGGATTCCATTCCCATGGGTGCCCTGGAGTCGACAACTCAGGGACTGAAGTGGATATCACTGCCAGGGGCAGTGGGAATGGGGAGTGAGACTTTCATGGTTGTGGAATTTTGGTTTTGCAAGATGAAAAGTTCTAGGGATGGTGGTGATGGCTCCACAAGAAGGTGAATATATCTGATGCCTCAGAAACATGCACTTAAAATGGTGATGATGGTAAAGGGTATGTGACGTGTGTTTTGTTTCACTCAAAATAAATTCTTAAAATAATGTCTTGTTAATTGAGATTCCATTTTGACTCCCTTTCATCAAAAATGTCGGAGGCCCAGACACAGTCCCCTACCTTAGGGGCCATCATGGTACCCTCACACGGCACATGGGAGACCATTCTTATGGGGGGGGGCTAGTCTGTGCTCACCTGACCTCTGTCCAGGGGTACCCAGGCAGTGGTGACCCCCATAGATTAGACATGATATGATATGATATTAATATGATACAACCAAGTGTGTCACTCACCAGAACACAGAGCAGCAAACCACTCAAACATGCCTGACCTCACATGAATGTGAGAAGATTAAGAGAAGAAAAGGTACCACAGGTTAATCAGGGCAACACCCTTAATGCAGAGGTTGGAAATCTCAAAGGGGAAAAGACACACTGCAGGCAAAGAGCACATATGGGGTCTCCCCGTACATGTGATCCTGACCCATGCAGATGTGGTGAGACCCACACAGTCCCCACACCCTTTACCTGGGGTCACACGTCCACACTCATCGTGGTGACCCCACCTCCCCAGACCCTGCACCTAAAGTCACACGTTCTCTCTCAACAGGTGACCCCTCCTACCCAGACCCCTCCACCTGAGTCACATGTCCACAGTCCCAGGGTCAACTGCCCTCCCCAGACTCCCCCAACTGGGGTCACACGTGCACAGTCTCCAGGGTGACCTCACCTCCCCAGACCCTGCACCTGGGGTGACATGTCCCCTTGGTCAGGACACTATGGCTCTGATGGTGGCTCCCCTAATGTGGAAACAAGCTGTGTTCCTGGGGCCTCCTGGGATGGGAAAAAGTGGCAGGTGGGTCTCCTCTCCCCACACTTGTACCAGAGAAGTCCTCCTCTTTTCAGTTTGATTCTGTTGATTTTACCTGTTTTTAAAGTTTTCATGCTAGAGTTGAACACACTACCTGGTTCCGGCAGGCTCAGCCCTTTCTTGCCTCACATGCTTGTTGAGATAACTCACAGGACGTCAGGGATGAAAGCCGAGGGGCAGCTCTGGATGCTTCTGAGTAGGGACGGTAGACTGGAAGGAGAGCTCAGCAGCAGCCTCAGCTGTTACCCATCGGCCTTTTGGCCGATCTGCGTGCCCTGCAATCAATTCACCAGCTAAACCTGCCTCCCTACGCACCATGCACGTGCTGGTGAATGGGAATTATTGCCAGGTAGCCCTCCTGTGGATTCTCCACGAGCCCCAGGGAAGGTGAACCTTACAGGGTTTAAGACTAAGGCACTGACCATAGCACTGACACTTGGGAGGACCAGGTAACCACACTCAGAAGAGAGGCTCTTACTTAGACAAGTCCACCTCAGCTCCAGATCCCAGACGTCTAAGCACTGACCTTCAGATGCAGGCACGGAGCTTCCCAGTCCTGAGGCCAGGTCGGGTTTCTACCCAGGTTCCCATAGTCCTAACATACACAGAACATGTTCAGGTCTAAATCTTCTTATTATAGACAACACATGGTCAGCTCTAAACAGAATCAGTATACAGGACGTGCAGAGGTCTAAATCTACTGTGTAGACAGAACTTGATCATGTTTAAACTAGCTTAGGGCTGATCTCATAGGACGTACAGGTCACACACATGGGTCTCTCATCTTTGGACACCCACATCAGGAAAGTGAAGAAAATCTTTTTCATTAAACATTTCAACAGGCAAAACAGAAATGTTACCAATGTCTCTGGCCACCTGATGGTCAGGATCCACGGGTGAGCCACGAACTTCTGAGAGTGCAGCCCAGTCTGCTGCCATGACAGACAAGAAGTGGCCTGATTCCAGCCTCCCAGGCTTCCAGAAGGAGACAGCCACACTGGAAGCCCAGGCAGGACAGTCCTGTATGGTCCGGGCCGGGAGATCCAGTCTCTCCATTCCGCTGGCCGATTCCGGGCAGGGCGCTCGGGGCCTCTGAGATCTCTGCACTCAGGTCCTGCTTCCCTGTAGCATGTGTGTGTGTGTGTGTGCACGTGTGTGTTTGTGTGTGTAGAGGGGCGGTGACTGACGGCTCCCATGGCTCCGGTCCCAGGCACTGCGCTGTCTTCGAGGGGAGGCATGGGGAGAGGTAGGGACACAGAAGCCGTGGAAAAGAGAACCCACCGTGGAACTCCTTGCACAATGGCTCGCCCCACCTGGTGACCTGCCTGCCCATCATGGGCCGCATGTCACGCCCCAGCCCCCACCCCCAAGGGCAGGGCGCCTGCTCTTTCAACAGCACAGGGTCTCACATGAAGGAGACCCAGTGGGGACTGTCACGTCCCCACTCCTGATGCTGAGTTTGGGAGAATGAACCCCCTTGACTGGGCGATGGGACTCTGTGAGGAAAGAGGTGGCGGCCCCATCCAAGTTGGGGCCTGGCTGAGAGATGTGAACACAGGAGCCACGTCCAGGGCCTGGAGGCCAGGCCAACAGGAGGTGCAGCCCCAGCCTTGGCCGGGCTCTCCAACTGTGACATTGTAGCTTTAGGGGACCTGGGGCAGGTGACTGAATGTAATGGGGGTCTAAACTGGACCCTGAATGGGGCTTAAAGAAGGTGTGAAGGATGTTACTGAGACCATGACAGTCATTGGAAGACAGACTCTGTGTCAGGACATCCTGCTCCATCCATTTAAATCCCTGAGATCTGTGACCTTTACGTGGCTATGCAGGATTGTTAGAGCAGCTGTGTGTGGATATATCTGCAAGTGGTTCCAGCAAACACACAGTTGTGCACACAGGCAGGCACAGCACACACACAAACATATGCAGGTGCACAGCACAAATATATTCACACACCAGCATATGAACACACATGCACGCATATGCCCATGCACACACTAACGTGAGCAAGTGCACACTAACTAACGTGTGCAAGTGCACATACCTATGCACATGCACAGCATATGTATGCAAACAGGCACATGCACATGCATGTACATAACACACACACAGGGAATAAAGTGAATCCATAAAGTGAATCCGTAAAGCATTAAGTCCTGAACACAAGTGAAGCTGACATGTATTTTTCCCTTTTCTTAGCTTTGATGTTTTTCACAATAAAAAGTTTAAGAAAAATGTTAATGGCAAAGGACTTTTCATTCATGGGACTTTCTGACGTTATTCCACAAATATTATGACAGGAGAAATGAATGTAGATATTACATGTGTCCACTAACAGATGAATGGAGAAGAAAAACATGGTCCATCAATACAAGGGAATGTTATTCAGCCTAAAAAGGAAGGCAATTCTGACTCAGGCTGCAGCAGGAATGAAACTTGGGGGCATTATGCTCAGTGATGTAAGCTAGACACAAAAAACAAACAGTGCTTGATCCACTCATACAAGGCCCCTAGAGAAGTCGGAAACATAGAGACAGAATGTAGGATGTTGAGTGCCAGGGGCTGAGGGTGGGACAATGGGGACTGAGTGTTTAATGAGGAATGTTTCAATTTTGCAAGATGAAAAAGTTCTGGAGGACGATGGCAGTCAGGTTTGCACAACAGTGCAAATTACTTCTGGACCCTGAAATGTGCATTTAAAAATGATTAAGATAGTAAAGTTTATGTTTTGTGTATTTGACCACAATTTTTAAAACTTTTTTTAAAAAACAACAGGAAGTAGTCCATGAATACCACAAGATGCACAAGTTCACTAACAACCAAGGGATTAAAACCATAGGAAAACTACTGTGTACACACCTACCAGAATGGCAGACATGAAGACACAGTATCAAATATCAGCAGGATGTGGAGCAATGGAAAGCCTGGTGTGCAGCGGGGGGTGCAACCACTTCTGAAACAATCGGGCCTCAGAGAGCGAAGTCCGTGCACACAGACCCACAGTTTTTCTCCCAGCTGAACACAAACCACCCAGCCCTGAACCAGGACATACGGACATGGACTCTGCAGCCACAGGAGCCAAACCTGAAAGAACCTGAAGGCCATCACAAGCAGATGCAGAAATGAACCATGCACCCTCCTATGAAAGAATATTCCACAGCAATGGAGTACATTTTGTTTAAAGGTAGTAAAACTATAGAAATTATTTTTTTAAGAACTATATTCACAAGATTAAAGAATCTATAATTCTGGCACCTAGGGATTGTCGAATGCTCCTAAAAATAGATTGTTGTGGAAACATTTATTATAAGGAAATTGACATATTCTCTAGGAAGGACAGGGTGAATGGGACTGCTACATTTTCTACATTGAAGACATATACAGGTTTTGATTCTACTTCTGTTAAATCAAGAGGGGCTTCATTGGATTTCTGCTACTGTGCAATCAAATTCTGGGTAGGGGTCAGGAGAAAATTAGTCATAGGTGTTCTCGTGTAATAATTACTGTTGAAAGTGTAAATGATCCATTTATCAGTAAGACTGAGAATAGAATAACTGCTACATTACTTCATATGAGATTGTCTGTGCTACTGTCCCTAGAGCTCCAATGAGTGAGTATTTTGAATCTGAAGCTCATTCATATCTGAGGATGGAATAAATGACTAAGTGTGGTATGGCTAATATAAATAATATGCCTACATTTATATTAATTAGTGGATAAGATACGGGAAGAGGAATTCATGTTGTGAGAGCCAGGGTTAAGGCTAGCATTGGGGCAATAATATATAAATTGATGATGTTGATGGACATAGTGGTTCTTTAATAAGTAATTTGAATGCCTCAGAAATGGGTTGTAATCATCCATGGGGGCTGATGATTTTTGGCCCTTTCTGGATTTGTATATAGCCTAGGATTTTCCATTTAGTTAATATGAGGAATGCTATGGTGAATTAAATTGGGTCATTTGTGAAAGAATGTTGATTATAAAGATATTCTTAGGAAGAGGACTTGAACCAGTGCAGATAAAGGTTTCAGTTTTACATAATTACTGGGTTCTGCCACCATAACAAACCCTGTTTTACATTAAGGTATGTATAAATTAATTGAATGTAGATTATATCATCATTTAGGTTGAAGACATTTTGTAAAGTAAGTATTGCTCTTGTCCTTTCATACTGGAAGAAATCTGCAATAGACAGAAAGCAACCAGGATGACTCCAGTCTGAACTCAGACCACATGAGACTAATCGTTGAACAGACAATTAATAGCAGTTATACCATTGAAATGTCGTGATCCAGCATCAAGGTCATAAACCATATTGCCGATATGAACTCCAGAATACAATTACACTGTTGTCCCTAGTAAAACTTGTTCCATTGATCAGTGTTTTAGAAGAACAGGAGATAAAGCATTTTGACTAGCTGGTCTAAATTTTGATCACTCAGAGGTAGTTTTATTCTCCAAAAGATAAATGGCGCATGGGCTCAAGGCACACGGGCTTCAGTAGTTGTGGTGCACAGGCTCAGTAGTTGTGGCCCACTGGCTTAGTTACTCCGTGGCAAGTGGGATCTTCCCAGACTGGGGATCGAACCCGTGTCCCCTGCACTGGTAGGCGAATTCTTAACCACTGCATCACCAGGGAAGTCCCAGAATTGCAGTCTCCCTTCTAATATACCTTAAGCCCAAATAATCCATGGAAAATTGTTACAGAAAATAAGACAATTAAATATTGTAAGGACTATAACAGAAGCATATAGTACACAGTTCATATAGACACAGCCCAAGCAGTTACAAAGTATATTAAAATGTAGGCTGCAATTTTATTTATTTTTATTATTTTTTAACATCTTTATTGGAGTATAAATGCTTTACAATGATGTGTTATTTTCTGCTTTATAACAAAGTGAATCAGTTATACATATGCATATGTTCCCATATTTCTTCCCTCTCGCATCTCCCTCCCTCCCACCCTCCCTATCCCACCCCTCTAGGTGGTCACAAAGCACCGAGCTGGTCTCCGTGTGCTATGTGGCTGAGGGAGGCTGCAATTTTAAAAGAATAAGATAAATTATACCTGCAAACTCCCAATATTTCCTGAAACATTGCAATCTGGAACCCTATTGTAGGAAGCAGAAGATTCCAGGAGACATTCTATAAATGATGGACTCTAAACCCTGTGGTTGGATAAGGAATTCTGAAAGGAAGGTATCCTCACCCAAGGAGAGCAGGTTCCTGTACTTCTCTAACATCATATCCCTGTACAATTCCCTCTGAACTTGGTCCAGGTATTCTCACTCCTCTTGAGAGAAATCTATGGCCATATCCTGGAATGTCAGTAGTCCCTGAAATTAAAAGTACACATGCCGGGCTTCCCTGGTGGTGCAGTGGTTGAGAGTCCACCTGCCGATGCAGGGAACACGGGTTCGTGCCCCGGTCTGGGAAGATCCCACGTGCCGTGGAGCCGCTGGGCCCATGAGCCATGGCCGCTGAGGCTGCATGTCTGGAGCCTGTGCTCCGCAACGGGAGAGGCCACAACAGTGAGAGGCCCGTGTACCGCAAAAAAAAAAAAAAAAAGTACACATGCCATCTGGCCACGGGAAGAGTTCATAATGTGACCCAAGAAGAAAACAGCAGGTTAAGAGAACTGGTTTTAATTTAGAAGAGTGTCTTCAATTATCCACTAATATATATATTTTTGTTTGTTTGTTTGTTTGTTTGTTTCTCTTTCATCCTCTGTGTCTGCCTTTCTCAAGAAGGCTCGGATCCTCCGCTTTCACACCCTCCCGGCTGGCTGTGCCCCAGCTCCCATCCTGGAACCTCTGCATGCATGGGTGTGCCTGCTCTCCCTGTGCATCACCAGCTTTGCCAGGGAGCTGCTGTGTCGTGCACTGCTTGCTGTACCCCAGAGTACCTAGACCCTTCTGGTACATGAAGTATACCCTCGTCACCATGAGTGCATGCCCATCCCCTTACCTTATATCCTGCCTCTAAGCCAGGCTTGGGAGTGACTACAGTGTGCATTCAGCTATGTGAGGTGCTGGAATCAAAGTGAAGTTCCCAACTTCTGAACTTGCAGGCTTTAGGGGTACACAGTGATTTAAAGTCAGGTCACTTGACTTAAAGGGGGGGGGGTGATTGATTTAAAGCTAGGGCAGCTGACTTAAACCCTGCGTCCCTCAGCTGTAGGACGAGACCAACTTTGGCGTTGCACGGGTTCGCTCCAAGCCAGCACTGCTGTTCAGGAAGAGCTTCCAGTAGCACCTTAGTGCAGGGGGACTTGGTCTGTTGTCCTGCCGCTGCCCTCAGTGGGGGGCCACCTGCTCTTCTTGAGGAGAATCAGGGATGGGGAATTGCAGAGTCCCGGCTGGAGTTGCGGCACCCCTTGTCTGATAACAGGGAAGGGGGGACAGGGCTGTGTGGTGCCCTGGGACTGGACTCACCAGGTCGACTCAGCCTCTCAGCTTCCTCACCTCCCCCCACACACCCCACAAGAGTTTCTAATAATATGTAATTGCACCTTAGGTTCTCGGTCTTCAAACTCATACCCAGGCTCCCAGGTCCCTTGATTCAGCCAATTCCTCTGTGCTCTTTCTTCTATTAGATACAGTCCCAGAGTGAGGGGCTGTGGGATGCGACTGGAGGGACACCGGCAGCACTGACCTCAGCTGACTAAAGAGATACAGGGTCTGTGCTATCACACATGTGCGAGGACCCTTAAGGCAGAATCGAGGGGGCCAGTTAGAGGCAGTCCTTGCTGCCTCAAGTGAGTATGGATCACCGTCGGGTGGGGAGCACACTGAGCCTTGAGAAGTACTGTTAGGAGTATGTGTTCCTCCCTGCACTTCAAGGACGTGAGTGGGCTTCAGGGCTCCATTTCCCCTCGAGTCCTCCAGGTCCGACTGCACCCCAGTGGCCTTGCAGACCTGGCTTCCTGTCCCAGAACTTGCCAGGCTCCAGGAAGAATCCAGACTGCAGAGATGGTGCCTGAGCGCTCCTGCTTAAGAAGTGCTGTCCCTGGGGACACAACAGTGGAGGGAGGAAGTGTAAAGGGAGTAGGGGGGTGGGGTCGGGATGGGTGGCTGCCCTCGGAGACGTTGAGAGAGAAATATCGCCCCCCACAGCCCCTGCCCCCTGCAACTGACTGACCCACTGATGCCATAGGATCTCAGGCCCTTTTTGTCAGAGATGCCTCTGCTTCTTTACTCCTGCGTTCAAAACTATGCAAAACCAACTGTTCATCCTTTTGCTGCCTTGCCAGGACTTTTAAAGCACTGTTCTTTTGGAGCACTCGTTCCCTAAACTGCAGTTTGGAGCTGTCCCAGCTATTTAAAAGTGTTCTCCTTAAACTGAGACTAAATCCTACTGTTTTGGAAAAACGACCTTCACTTCCGAGGAGATCATGTTTTCTGCCCATTCCTTCTTTCTACTTCCCTCTTAAGAAGCCCTGTGCTCAAAGAGCTTGGTGATTTATTTTTTGCTTGATGTCAAAAAGAAACCTTCCTCATGCACCCCAAAAAGCTTTCCTGGAACATAGGTGTTTCAAAACCATGATAGTGTTTTGCAGTTAGTATACACTGGGTAGACTGCCTAGCAATCCTTTCAAGAGCCAGAGGTGAGCGTAATCAACTTATTTGATTGGATGCCCTTCAAGTTTAGGAAGGTCCCATTCTTATGCCCCAGCTGATAAGACAGAGCCCTGGATGGCTGTCGGTGTGATTAGATAACTTCTGATGATTTTATTTCCCTTACTGAGCTGCTGCTTCTGGGTTAAATTCATTTTATTACCTGTCAATGGCTCAGCAGCCATGGCTCATGGGCACAGCTGCTCTGTGGCATGTGGGATCCTCCCGGACCGGGGCATGAACCTGCGTCTCCTGCATCAGCAGGCGGACTCTCAAACGCTGCACCACCAGGAAAGCCCTACCTGTCCATTTTTAAAGAAAGACTGACAAAGCCACTGTAATAGGTCAGGAGTCTGAGCTCAGGGTTGGTCAAAGGTACTCACAGGGAGGAAGGTGGATAAAAATAGGTGGGTAAAATAGGAGCATTGGCAAGTACAGCCAGGACAACCGTGTTCACCGTGCATACTAATAAAGGCCAGAATCTCCTCATTTTTCTCTGGTGGGAAGTTCTGATGGTTTCACAGGATCAAACTCAAATCATATTCAAACTAGGGGGCTTCCCAGAAGGCGCTGAAGCACCGGCAGAGCCCACCTGCGCTCCCACTTTGGCACTCCAGGATCAGAGTTGGGTTTGGAGATGGGGTTGCTGTAACCCCAAGGAGATGAGCAAAGAGGAGGAGTTGATTACCAGTCTCCTCTGACTCTCTGGCCCAAATTGCCTGGCTTCACAGGGGGGACAGAGTTTTGCTTTGAGCAACTGATGGGGCACTTCCAGGCTCGTGGGGTTGCCCAGTGACCCGACAGCCTGACAGGCTGGCTGCGGTGTGACCGCCCTTTTTTTCTCCAGAATCTGTACATCAGGTGGTGCATGGTTGTGGGCAACCATTCACTGCCCCCTCAAGGGGGATGGCACCTTCCCTCTCTGTACCCTATGATCACCAGGTACTGGAAATGAATGTAAGGTTTTTGACTTCAAGGAAGAGCTCACATAACCCCTTCTGCCTCATAATGTGTGGGATTTACTATAATGGAAGGACATTATAAAGAACAGGTAGAAAACTCACCTGTTGGTCTCCATGTAGGAGTTTATTTTGCATGAATCTCTCCTACATGAATAGATATCAGAGGTTTATTTTTGTTCCCGTGTGTGTAGTTTGGCAGAGGATGTAGGTATGGTGATTTGAAGCCCTCAAAGAAATATTCTCTGAATTCTCAAGACTTCTCTTGATTGTAACTGAAAGAGACCTGGAAAAGGAGGAAAAGCAAAGGAGGAGGGAGAACGAATGATTGTTTCTCAGTAAATTCACCTTCCTGGTTGATTGTTCTGTCTTCTCGTTTCTTTTAACTTCTATGTATGTCTAATGGAATGATGTAGAAAGGCTGATTTTTATGCTTTAAAAGGTTTTACATCACAAAGAAACTAGAAGTGGCTAACAGAACTTATTCACATCAATGTTACATAGAGACTTTGATATTAAATTTGTATACTAAAATGGGTTAATCCAAATTTTCTCTTTCTTTTTGAGTGAATATTTGTAACATAGTTTTATAGATAATAATTTATCCTAGATATACAAAATTGTGAGAATGGGTACCATTTTTCAGCACTTAAATGATTTCTTTTAAATGAATAGATCGTACACTTTAAATGCCAATGTTGTGTCTTACATGTTGTTTTTTAATTCCTTGATTTACAAAACTTGTGTTTAATTGATTTCTATCTAATAATCTGTCTCCCCTTTATTGTTTCTTACTTTATATTTTATTGATCTATAGTTAATTTACATTATTATATTAGTTGCAGAGGTACAACATAGTGATTCATAAATGTTTAGGTTGTTCTCCATTTATACTTATTATAAAAGAGTGGCTCTATTCCCCATGCTATACAGTACGTCACTGTAGATTATTGATTTTATAGATAGTGGATTATTCCTCAGAATCTCCTACCAATATTTTGCTCCTCCACCCTGTCTCTCCCTGCTGGTAACCACTAGTCTGTTCTTTAATCTGTGAGTCTGTTTCATTGCTGTTGTTGTTGTATTCAATTTTTTAGATGCCACGTGTAAGTGATAACCTACCAGGATTGTTTTCTCTGTGGCTTATTTTACTAAGCATAATACCCTCCAAGTCCATCCATGTTCTTGCAAATGGCAAAATTTCATTTTTTGCTGAAGTCATCATAAAAATATTTTTTTATCCCCTAACCTATTGATGAACACTTAGTTTGACTCTATATCTTGGCTATGGCAAATAACACTGTTATGAACATTGGTGTGCAGCTATTTTTTTTGAAATAGTGTTTTTGTTTTCTTCTGATATACCCAAAAGTAAAACTGCTGGATATTATGGCAGTTCTATTTTTAGTTTTTTTGTGGAACCTCCATTCTGCTTTCCACAGTAGCTGCACTACTTCACATTCACATCAAGAGTGTACAAGAGTTTCCCTTTCTCCACATCCTCACTAACCTTTGTTATTTGTGACCTTTTTGATGACAGCCATTCTGACAAGACTGAGGTGATATATCTCATAGTTTTGATTTGCATTTGATTGCCGATTAGCTGTGTTTAGCATTTTTGTGAGTTCTGGCTGTCTATCTATATTTTTTCCTTGGAAAAATGTCTATCTAGGTCTTCTCATTTTTTAAAAAAATATTTTGGGTGTTGTTCTGGTATTGAGTTGGATGTGCTGTTTCTGTAGTTTAGATATGAACCCTTGCTTGGTCATCTTTTTGGTGTTAACCTCTTATCATGTGCCAATATTGTCTCTCCTTCAGCAGGTTGTCTTTTCATTTTGTCTTTGGTTTCCTTTGCTGTGCAAAATCTTTTAAGTTTAATGAAGTCCCATTTGTTTATTTTTGCTTTTGTTTCATTTGCCTTAGTAGGCTGAACCCAAAACTGTTGCTATCATTTATGTTGAAGAATGTTCTGTATTTTCCTCTCGGGGTTTTATGGTCCTACATTTAGTTCTTTATTCAGTTTTGCATTTATTTTATATACGTTGTGCTAAAATACTCTAATTTTATTCTTTTCCATGTAGCTGACCAGTTTTCCCAGTACCACTTATTGAAGAGACAGTTTTTTCTCCATATTGCCTGCTTTGTCATAAATCAATTAAATATACGTGTGTGGGCTTATTTCTGGGATCTCTATTCTATTCCAGTGATCTTTGTGTCTGTTTTTGCTCCGGTCTGATGCTCTTTGATTATTGTCGCTTTGCAGTATAATCTGAAGTCAAAGTGCGTGATGCCTCCAGCTCTGTTCTTTTTTTTTTTTTTTTTTTTTGCGGTACGCGGGCCTCTCCCTGCTGTGGTCTCTCCCGTTGTGGAGCACAGGCTCCGGACGCGCAGGCTCAGCAGCCATGGCTCCCGGACCCAGCCGCACCGCGGCATGCGGGATCTTCCCAGACCGGGGCATGAACCTGGGTCCCCTGCATCGGCAGGTGGACTCTCAACCACTGCGCCACCAGGGAAGCCCCAGCTCCGTTCTCTCTCAAGATTGTTTGGCTATTTGGGGTCTCTGTGTTTCTATAGAAATTTTAAAATTACTTTTTCAAGTTCTGTGAAAATGTTTTGGTATTCCGATATGGATTGCATTAAATCTGTAGATTGTCTTTGGTAGTATGGTTATTTTAACAGTATTAATTCTTCCAGTCCATGCACCTGCTGTATTTTCCCATCTTTTTCTGTTGCCTTCAAATTCTTTCACCAATGGCTGATAGATTTCTGAGTACATGTCTTTTACCTGCTTAGGTGTGTTTGTTCCTAAGTATCTTATTCTTCTTGGTGTGATTGCATATGGTATTGTTTTCTTAATTTTTTTTTCTTTATGAGAGCTTTGAGTTTTGTTTTTTCTTCTTTTTCTAATTCCTTCAGGTGTAATGTTAAGTTGTTTATTTGACATTTTTCTTGTTTCCTAAGAATAAGCTTGTGTCACTATAACTTCCCCCTGTGAACTGCGTTGGCTGTGTCCCATAGATTTTGGATCATTTTGTGTTCATTGTCATTTGTCTTGGGTATTTTTAGAATCCCTCTTTACTTTCTCCAGTGTTCCTTTCTTCCCCTTTTATTCCGTTCATCTGTGATGTGAGGACTATCTTTAATATTATGTTTGGATTTCTTTCAGATTTGTGTGTGTGTGTGTGTGTGTGTGTGTGATTATTTAAGTTGCTGAGCTCTTAATTTCACATGGACACTAACAACCCTGTATTTTTACTCTGCTCCCCAGCAGTTACTGAATTTGACCTTATATTTTACATCTACTTGTTTTGTGTGTCCCTTAACTTCTTATTGTGAATATAGATTTTATTACTGTTTTCTTTCATTCTTCGTATTAGCTGTGTACATGGTTGATTTACTGCCTTTGTTGAATATTTGCCTTATCCAATGAGGTTTTTCCTTTAGTAAGTTTCCTTTCCTAATTTTTATGTTTCAGTTGTGGCCTTTTCTTTTTCACTGAGAAAAGCCCCTTTAAGATTTCTCATAAAGCTGGTTTGGTGATGCTGAGCTCTTTTAGTTTTGCTTCTCTGTAAAACTTTAGATCTCACCATTAAATCTGAAGGAGAGCCTTGCTGGGTAGAGTATTTTTGGTTATAGGCTTTTCCCTTTAAATATACCATGCCACTCCCTTCTGGCATGCAGAGGTTATCCTGAAAAGTCAGCTGATAACTTTATGCAAGTTCCCATGTTTGTAACTTGTTGCTTTTCCTTTGCTTCTTTTAATAGTGTCTTTTTATCTTTATTTTTTTGCCATTTTAATTACAATGAGTCTTAGTGTGGTCTTCTTTGGGTTGATCCTGTTTTGGCCTTACTGTGTTTACTGGACTTGGATGTCTGTTTTCTTTCCCAGGTTAAGGAAGTTTTCAGCTCTTATGTCTTCAGGTATGTTCTACACTGCTTTCTCTTTCCTTTTTGCTTCTGGGACCAGTATCATGCAAATATTAGTACACTTGATGTTGTTTCCCAAGTCTGTTCAATTTTCCTCATTTCATTTTTATCTATTGTTTTACCGTTCATCTTCAGTGATTGCCAGTACACTGTCCTTCAGTTTTCTGATTCATTCCTCTGTATCATTTAGTCTACAGTAGTTTCCTTTTAGTGTATTTTTCATTTCTGTTATTGTATTCCTCATCTCTGTTTTGTTGTTCTTTAATGGCCTAACTCTTTTTTAAAAAAAATTCTAACTTCTTGCTCTGGTCGTCCATTCTTCTCCTGAGTTCTTTGATCATCTTTATAGTCATTACCTTGAACTATTTTTTTGCGGAGATTGGCTATCTCCACTTAACTTAGATCTTCTTCTGAATTCTTATCTTGTTCCTTCATTTTGATCGTGTTTCTGTGTCACCTCATTTTTCTTAACTTTCTGTTTTTATTGCTATGTGTGTAGTAGGTTCGTTACATTTCCTGACCATGGAGAAGTGGCCTTTTGTAGGAGAGGTCCTATGTGTCCCAGCAGCCCACTGTCCCTTGTTCACTACAATTATATGTTCTAGGTGTACCCCCTATGTGGGCTGCTTGGGCTCTTCTGTTGTGGTGGGCTGACTACTGTGGGTGGTCTGGTGGGCTTGGCTGCTCCCAGAGTGCTTGTTTGTCAGACTCTGCCTTGTATGGAGGTTGTCTGTGCTGCTTGGTGAGGCTAAGTCATAAGGCAGCTGGATGCACAACTCTGGGGGATACCAAATCTAGTGCTGGTTCACTTATGGGTAGAATTGCAGTTAAGGTGATATCAGGGCTAGTGCCCAGTCACTGGTCCTGGGGCGATGCTGGCTACTGGGAGGAAGACACAGGTCCTGAGTTCTGGCTGCAGGGCCCAGGAGTCGCAGAGTTGGTGTTGGATCACTGTTCCTGACACAGCTATCTGCAGGGTCTGGGGTACCCCTAATCTTGTATTGGCATTCTGATGGGCAGTGTCAGGACCCAGCTGAGTCCATGGCTGCTTCTGGTCTACAAGTGAGTGTTCTGGTCACACAGGCTGCTGGGCTGTGCTATTCCTGGTGCTAGTGTGTGCCTCTTGGTATATGAGGCTGATCCCACTGCTAGAGCAGGTTTGCTGTTGGGTAGGCCCAAGCTCCATCCAGTCCCTGTGTGATAATCAGCTGCTGACGGTGTGGCTGATTCCAAGGCCAGAGCAGGCTCACCTGTCAGGGTGGGCCAGTGACTCCGGGCTGGTGCCTGTCCACTGATGTGTGGAGGCTGGTCCTAGGGCTTTTGGTGGCTGGGCCCAGTTCCAGGGGCAGCTGTGCAATGAGAGGTTCTGAAGGCAGCCTGTTTGCTGGTGGATGGGGCTATGCCCCTGCTCAGTTAGTTGCTTGGCCTGCAGAATCCTAGTACTTGTGTCTGTAGCCTGGTGGAAATGGGTAAGGCTAGGTCCTGAGGCTAAAAAGATAAAGGGAGGATTCTGAAATTATGCTTGCTAGTACCAGTGGCCACGAGGTAGAAGGAGCTCCCCCAAATGGCTGCTGCCAGTGTCTATGTCCCTGAGGCTGTGCTGTAGTTGCCTCTGGACTCTCTGGCAGACTCTCCAAGATCAGGAGGTAGGTGTGACCTAGGATCCGTTCAAATGACTGCTTCTGTTCTGATTCTCAGATCATGTGGGATTTTGTGAGCATCTTTTAAGAGTGGAATCTCGATTTCCCACAGCCCTCTGTCTCTCTGGAAAATAGGCACTACTTGTATTCAAAGCCCAACTTTCTAGGGACTCTTCTTTCCAGCACAGGGTCCCTGGGCTTGGGAGCCTGATGTTGGGTTCATACCACTTGCTATCTGGGTGCACCTCAGAAATTGTAAGTATTCTCCCATTTGTGGGCCACCAACCTGGTGGTATAGGTCTTAACTCTGTTGAGATTTTGCCCTTCCTTCCTGTCTTGCCAAGGTGCCTTCCTTATATCTTTAGCTGTAAAACATCTTTTATGGTTGGTCCTGGCCTTTTTCATCAATTGCTGTTCTATAAACTGTTGTGACTTTGGTGTGCCCATGAGAGACATCAAGCTCTGGGTCTTTGAATGCTACCATCTTAGACAATCTCTCCACTTCATTCTTAAATCATATTATTTAATTTTTCTTAGTATCTTATTTGATTAGCGACAGTTTGAAATTTATTATCACTCATGTTTACTTCGTCTGTTTTAAAAAAAATTGAATAGTGCATTCATTCATTTTGAAGTGAAGGTAGTAACCTGTGAATTTCCATACCTCAAAAATCAAGGATAGGAATAAGCCTTTTCTCCCTGTGTTACCCTCAAACTCTGCACCCCACACCAGCCTGGGGATTAACCTCCTGCACCCATGCCCACCTTTTGTTTTTAGACCGTTAACCATCACTGCATCTGTATGTGTGTTGACAAAGTGAACTCTAGTCTTTCCGGTTTTTGTGTTTTGTTTTTTGGTTTAGGGAACAGTCCTACTATGAAAGTACATTAACTGGTCTGCTGAAGTTCATATATAAACCTGTCAAGCACATTACCAGAATTGGAATTGCTTGTATATACACTTTGATAAATTTTAGAGACAGTGGTAGAACAGAAGTAAATTGTATTTAAAATCCCACAATATTCTCACACCATGGAAACTCTTCCCTTTTTAATATATTTGTGTGTAGTTTATCTTTATGTCCATACTATATTTCCCAGAGATGCGTAAGTGTTATGTTTCTTGCTAGCACACTTACCATATTGTTCAAAGTCAGGTGTTTAGTGGTTTTAGCATGATCATATTTCCATGAACTCACAAATACAAGATCTTCTCTCACACTGTCTTTTACTCCTTGTTGTTTTATATTGCCCTCCTTATTCTCAGTCCTGGTCTTTCTTTATGCTCTTCATCAACCTGGATAATTTATACTATTTTCTCCTTTATTCAAGACCAATAGAATAGAATAGAACACCCAGAAATAAACCCTCATATATGGCCAAATGATTTTTGACAAGTTGTCAAGACTTTTCAAAGTAGAAAGGACAGTATTTTCAACAAATGGTGCTGAGAAATCTTGTTGTCCACATGCAAAAGAAGGAAGATGGACCCTTCCCTAACATCCTAGGCAAAAACTTAATGAAAACATATCAAGAAACTAAATATAAGACCTAATAAAATAAAAAGTCTTAGCAGAAGACACAGGACAAGAGCTTCATAACATTGGATTTGGAAGTTTTCCTCAATATGAAATGAAGGAAAAACAAAGGTACAGCTAACAAAAAAAAAGAAACAATTTGCACCACATAATTTAAAAAAAAATGTGTGTCAAAGAACAGAATAAAATGGCAACCCACAAGATGGGAGAAAATATTTGAAAGCCATCTATCTGTCAAGAGATTTCTATTCAGAATATACAGAGAACTCCTACAACTCAACAAGAAGCAAACACCCTGATTCAAAAATGGATAAAAGACTTGAATAGATGGTTCTTCAAAAGGATGTACAAATGACTAAGCACTTGAATAGATGCTCCATATCACTAAATGCATGTTTATATATTTGTGTGCATGCATACACACACAAGCACACACACATACACAAGCAGAAAACATGTATTGGTGAGGATGTGAGGGAGTTGGAAGCATTGTGCTCTGTGAGTGGGAATGTAGAATGATACAGCTGCTTTGCAAAAGAGTATGGGAATTTTTCAGATATAGAAAAATAGAATTACTACACGATCCAGGAATTTTACTATGAGGTATACCCAAAGGAATTGAAATCAGAGTCTTAAAGTAATATTTGTACTCCTGTGTTTAGAGCAGTAATAATCACAGTAGCTAAAATATGAAAGCAACCTAAGTGTTCATCCACTAGTTCCTGGATAAGCAAAGTGTGGTATACCCATATAATACAATATTATTCAGTGTTAAGAAGGAAAAGATCTAAGAATATGCTACAACATGGATGAATCCTGAGGAAATTTAGCTACCATATATGCCATTTTTGTGACATTTAGTGAGTCATAACAACGAAACTAATTATTTCTATTATATGGGGTACTTAGTGTAGTCAAAACCATAGAAATTGGGAGGGTAATGATGCTTTTCAGGTGGTTATGGAACAAAAATGAAAGTTATGTTTAAAGGATATAGAGTTACAGTTTTAAAACATAGAAAATGATTAGAAAGATAAATGGCGATGTTGATCACCCAATAATATGAATGTATATAATATCACTGAACAGTGCACTTTATAATAATTAACATGTTATATTTTATGTTACTTGATTTTACCGACATACAAATTTGGGAAAGAATGTAATATCAGGAAAGGGAGTGGACCTGGGATAGAGCAGAGAGTAATCAGAAAGGTGAGACACTGCATATTGTTGAAGAAGAGGCAAGAGTCTTCACTGGCCAGAAGAGACTTTATAAAAAAAAGTTATTCTGAGGGTGTATTAAATAGATATCTGTGGGTGAACTGCTATCTCCCCTGTGTTATCTTAAAGAGTCTTTAATAAAGTACATAAGGCTTGTTGAGGCTTTTTAAAAAACTAGGTTCTGCATGAAATAATTAGAGGCTGGTACTTAAGTCTATGCCTAGGTTGACAGATTTTTCAGGGAAGACGAACCTGAGAACAGTGGAGGTCCTGAGAGTGTAAGTACATGGAAATTGGGAAAAAAATAATAAAGGGAATTAGGAAAACTTTCGACTCTGAAGGTCATGTATTACTGAGTCAGACTTGAGGTTTCTAAGGAGTTATATACACAGTTGCTATTTCGATTGCTTGTTGATGAAGATCAGTGGAAAAACTAGAGTCGTTTCCAAGCGTAGGTAAGATATGAGAGGATGGAGGTGGAAAGTAGGGAGGCCCAGAGAAAAGTGGGAAGGTCATATTGGGCCAAGATGGTGGTAATATCCAGCAGAACGGATGGTAGGGCAGACTATGGATTCATCTTTCTTATTTCGGCTCCCCACCACATCCTTAATAGTTCTTTGGGAATATTTCATTGCTCTGTGATGCAGGTACAGAATTCGAGTGAGGAGACTACACTCTCAGTGTCCAGCTGTCTGAGTCCTCAGTGTGCTTCAAATAATGGAGAACTATTGCTTCTTTGTGAGAAGAGTTAGTACCTCGTAGCTAAGCTTAAGCTGGAGCTTATGCAATATTGATTCCATTTTATATATACTGTTGGCATGGAGGTTCCTCCTCCTCTTTTCTTGATCATTATGAAATGAATCTATATTTCTCAATATTTGGGTATATCAGATAAATACATTAAGTAAAGGAATCTTATATATTGCTCCCTGCATAATTTGCCCTTTTCTGTTTCTCTTTTACCTTTACTAAATTAGCACAGGGAGAGACCGTGAAATGTTCTGACCAGGAGAGATTAAAACATCATAATTCTAGAGAGGTTGGTTGGACAGAGCAGGGGTCCCAGTGAGAGTCAAAGCTTCTGTTTCTACTTGGAAGTGTACCTGTATAGAGTAGAGGGCTCCAGGAAATATCCTAGAATATTGCACTGTCCCTGCGGGAGATCATTAAGAGAGGCAGGATCTGGTCCCAGATCAGTGTACTATGACATGTTTGTCAGTCATCTGATGTGAGATTCTCAGAGCCAATCCCATGGTAGGGCTAAGTGCAGAGTGATGAGGAACCTGTGAAAGCCTTTGATTGCATGTTAAAGATGAAGCTCTGATTTTGGGGAGAATTTTCTTACCTGACTGAATGTCACTCTTCTGTGGGGATGAGATTCTGTGCTTTTCCTCTCTTGATGACCACTGACTGAAAATCATTAGAGGATCATGTCTAGACAGAATTCTTTATTTAATTTCTTAAAGAAGAAAACATAGAAAACATTTTTATCCACTTTCAAATTGAAGATCAAGGGGAATGACATCAGTGAAAATGTCAGAGTAGGGAGTTCTAGCTTGTTTCCATCACCAGAAACACTGACATACATGGTAAAACCTGTCAGAGTGATCTTATCAACACATGTAAGGTTTCTTTTCTTTTTGCCCTGTAGATTTATCTTTCACTGAAACTTAACTTACTACAGGATGTGGAGAATAAACAGGGAAGTAGAAACTCTATTTCCTGATGAGAGAATCACTAAGTCACATTAGCTGTTCTGAGCTATGTGTTACTCACTGTGACTGTAATTAAAACAAACAAACAAACAAAACACTTTTTTTGTAAGTCAGTTCAGACATTTCCTCATTAAAGACAAGGTAACAGATACAGATTTAGATCTACCAGAATTGAGCAAAATTTTTATTGTACCTGTGCTGAATATATGAGCATGACCTGCTAGAAATCTTCATTATACTTATTGCCACAACTGACAAATTCCCTTTTGCCACTCCTGATATGTTGCATGTAAGGAATGTTGCATGTAAGGAATGTTGCATGTAAGGTCACTAACACCAGCAGGTCATAGGTAAACTCTGTCACATGGATTACTGCATGTTTTCCTGCTGGAAGACCACATATTCTCGAGTATCATGCCTGCAGAGTATGTGGGCTCTTCTTTTTTCTGGATAAAGTTTAGATAATCACCTAATTTTATGAGAAATATATAACTTGTATTTGCATATTCTTCAGGTTTTTATTTATTCATTCTCTTTCAAGTCCTAAGTGTAAATATTAAAGTGATTTCCAAGAGGGTGGTAAATAAGACAGCTACGTTTATGCTCCAAAATTAGCAATAAAGCATAATACAATGGTAAGTGCATTAATGTGTGATTAATATGTAGATACTTACGTAAATGCAATTTTAGTAATGCTTTGTGGAGAGCTTCAGAATCTAGGTATTTAAAAAAAAGAAGAAGGAGTTTTTGAAACTCTCAGGGAATTATATAGAAGTCTTTGTGTCTATAAATATCAATCTGGAATAATGCATTTTCTCAGAAATAAACTAGGCATAAAATTGTAGGAAAAAACTTCATGAAATGAAAGAGCATGTGAGATGGCCATACAAGAAAAATAATATTCACAGAGAATAATGAACAGTGTGGAGTTCAGCAAAACGGTAATACAGATTCAGAGAGTAAATCTTTGGAGAGCCTAATTATGAGTTCCTCATATTGCATCTTTGGAGAGACTGTAGTCATTTGAAATATGATGTTATAAGATGATGTGAACATACTTAAATACTTTCATTTAGAAATGACCACTTAGAACGAGAATAAATGAGAGTACAAAATTATGTTTTTGTTGATTTTTGAAGATCTCAGGTGAGTGCTGATAATTTAAATATATATGATATCATCATGCTGGTGCAGTGGTTGAGAGTCCGCCTGCTGATGTAGGGGACACGGGTTCGTGCTCCAGTCTGGGAAGATCACACATGCTGCGGAGTGGCTAGACTCGTGAGCCATGGCCACTGAGCCTGCGCGTCCAGAGCCTGTGCTCCACAATAGGAGAGCCCACAACAGTGAGAGGCCCATGTACCGAAAAAAAAAATACATGATATCTTTCACTGCAAAGTAAAGGAGCTGTTACCGTGGAGGATTCCTGGACTGAATGTCAATATTATGACATAGTATGAGTGTGTTTTGTGTTTGGTAATTGCAATCATTGTTGCTTTTGTTGCGGTCATCCATTTACAATGTTTGGTGTCAGTTGATTTTTCTCTTGTAAAAATAAAATACAGTCTGTGTGTGTGGAAAAAAAAATACATGATGTCTTGATAAAGTTGTATGTAATTTGAGATCTGGAAAAAAGCATTTCTTTTCTGTAATGCTAGGATGCTAATTGGACATTTTTGCAAGAAAGAGATTTCAGCATGCAAATCTCGTGTCTCTGAGGTGGGAAGTCAGTTCATGGCAGAACATTCTATTAAACTTGTGTCAGTGCAGAAATATTTCTTTGGAAGGAAGAGGTCACAAATCCCTTTTTAACAGTTAATGGTTTATAGTATACCGAATGAGCAAAATGGCTATTTCTGAACTTTAGAAAAAAATAATATAGTTTTTTTCTGCATTTATATTATGAAGCTGATGTAGAATATCAAAAATTCTTTATTTTGAAAAACAATGTAATCAATTTGACATAATTCATATATATTGAACCTGTGGTACACACACACAATAAAATTTACATTCAAAAAATCTTTTTCACTTAAGAAATATTTTCTAGTGTAGTTGATTTACAATGTTGTGGGGTTTTTTTAAAATACATGTTTATTGGAGTATAATTGCTTTATAACACTGTAAAAGTTTCTGCTTTATAACAAAGTGAATCACCTATATGTATACATATATCCCTATATCCCCCCATCTTGAGGCTCCCTCCCAGACTCCCTATCCCACCCCTGTGGGGGACATAAAGCACCGAACTGATCTCCCTGTGCTATGCGGCAGTTTACCACTAGCTATTTTACATTTGGTAGTGTATATATGTCAGTGCTACTCTCTCACTACGTCCCTGTCTCCCCTTCCGCCCTGTGTCCTTAAGTCCGTTCTCTACATTTGTGTCTTTATTCCTGCCCTGTCACTAGGTTTGTCAGTACCATTTTTCTAGATTCCATATATATGTGTTCGCGTATGGTATTTGTTTTTCCCTTTCTGACGTACTTCACTCTGTATGACAGATTCTAGGTCCAACCACTTCACTACAAATAACTCAATTTTGTTCCTTTTTATGGCTAATACTCCATTGTATATATGGGCCACATCTTCTTTCTATATTCATCTGTCGGTGGACATTTAGGTTGCTTCTATGTCCTGGGTATTGTAAATAGTGCTACAGTGAACATTGTGGTACATGTATCTTTTTGAATTATGGTTTTCTCCAGGTATATGCCCAGTAGTGGGATTGCTGGGTCATATGGTAATTCTATTTTTAGCTTTTAAGGAACCTCCATATTGTTCTCCATAGTGGTTCAGTTATATATATATATATATATATATATATATATATATATATATATGTGTATATATATATATATATATACATATATATATATATATATTCTTTTCCATTATGGTTTATCACAGGATACTGAATATAGTTTCCTCTGCTATACAGTAGGTCTTTGTGGTTTGTCCATCTTATGTGGAATAGTTTGCTTCTGCTATTCCAAAACTCCCAATCTTTCCATCACTCTCTCCTTGGCAACCACAACTCTGTTTTCTATATCTGTGTGTTTGTTTCTGTTTTGCTGACATGTTCATTTGTGTCCTGTTTTTGATTCCACATGTAAGTGATATTATATGGTATTTGTCTTTCTCTTTCTGACTTACTTCACTTAGTATCATTATCTCTAGGTCCATCCATGTTGCTGCAAATGGCATTATTTCATTCTTTTTTATGTCTGAGTAATATCTATTGTATACATATACCACAGTTTCTTTATACATTCATTTTTCAATGAACATTTAGGTTGTTTACATGTCTTGGCTATTATAAATAGTGCTGCTATGAACATAAGGTTTTATGTATTTTTTTGAATTATACTTTTGTCTAGATATATGTCCACAAGTGAGATTGCTGGATCATATGGCAACTCGCTTTATAGTTTTTTTGAGGAAACTCCATACTGTTTTCCATAGTGGCTGCACAAACTTACATGGCCACCAACAGTGTAGAAGGGTTCCCTTTTCTCCATACCCCATCCAGCATTTGTTAATTGTAGATTTTTTTTTTAATGATGGCCATTCTGATCAGTGTGAAGTGATACCTCATTGTAATTTGGATTTGCATTTCTCTAATAATTAGTGATGATTAACATCTTTTCATGTGCCTATTGGCTATCTGTATGTCTTCTGTGGAGAAATGTTTATTTAGGTCTTCTACCCATTTTTCCATTGAGTTATTTGCTATTTTGTTATTGATTTGTATGAGCTGTTTGTATAGTTTGGAAATTAAGCCCTTGTCAGTCTCATAATTTGCTAATATTTTCTCCAGTCCATAGGTTGTATTTTCATTTTAATTATGGTTTACTTGGCTGTGCAACAGCTTGTAAGTTTGATTAGTTCCTGTTTCTTTTTTGCTTTTACAGTAAGCCCCCTACATATGAACAAGTTCTGTTCCAAGAGTGCGTTTGTAAGTCCAATTTGCTTGTAAGTCCAACAAAGGTAGCCTAGGTACCCAACTTACACAGTCGGCTATATGGTATTGTACCATAGTAGGTTCATAATACTCTTCACACAAACAATACATAAAAAACAAACACAAAAATAAAGAAAACATTTTTAATCTTACAGTACAGTAACTTGAAAAGTACAGTAATATAGTACAACAGCTGGGATACTCGGGCTGCCATCAAGGGAACAGGTGAGAAGAGTTACTGATTAGAGGAGGGAGAGGAGGTGGGAGAAGGTAGAGGTGAAGGATTATCAGTAGTAGGAGACAGAGAGCAAGTTGCCATTTCACTCATAACTGATGTTGATGACACAAGTTCTGGTTCCTTGCTGGATTTAATTCTATCTACCATCTTGAAAAAATGATCTATTGATGTCTGGGTAGTAGCTCTTTTTTTCTCATCATAGATGACAAGGTAGCACTGGATTTCATTCTGAATGGCTGCTGCCACCTTTGGGTACCATTCTAGGTTCGAGTCCTCTGCCTCAAAAACTAACAGTGCTTCCTCAAATAAAGAAGATTCCCTTGCCATTTTCTGTGTTGTGAATCTCTTCAGTTCTTCAGTTACTTCTTCTTCCTCCTGTCCCTCTTCATCCTTTCTCTGGACCTCCAATTCCATCAGTAAGCTCCTCATGTTGCACAGCAAGGAGTGTAATGAAATCGTCTTCTTGCAGATCTAGCTCCAGCTTCTCAGTGAGGGTCACTACATTGCTGAAGACCTCTTAGGACTTCTGGTCTACCTTCTCAAATCCACAAAAATCATGAACAAACTGTGGGCAAAGGTTCTTCCAAACCCCATTCACAGTGACCACCATACCATCACACCAGGCAAAGTCAATGTTTTTATGGTCTTGTAGATGTTATAGTCCTTCCAAAGTTGTCCTTAGGTTGTTCCTGATTTGTCACTTACCTTTACTGCCTGACAAAATGTGTGACATAAATAATATTTGTTGAAAGTCGCTCTAACTCCCTGGTACATAGGTTGGATGAGCAACGTAGTATTCGGTGACAGATGCACTACTTTGATGCTGGGATGAAAGTCATCCATGGATGGGGGGTGGCCCAGAGCATTGTCGAGCAGCAAAAGAATGTTTTGCTGGAACATCCTTCTCTGAGCAATATTTCTCTACATCTGGGATAAAGTGGTGGCAAAACCAGTCCTGGAACATGGTCTGTGTAATCCAGGATTTGGGGTTATGCTTCCACACAACAGGAAGAGAGCCATTGGCTATGTTTTTAAGCGTTCTTGGGTTTTTTGAATGATAAACTAAGAGAGGCTTCAGCTTCAATTTACCAGAAGCATTGCCACCAAACAACAGTTAGCCTATCCTTTGCTGCTTTACAGCCCAGCATCAACTTTTCCTCATTACTGATGTAACTTTGGTCTGGCATCCTCTTCCGGTATAGTTGTGTCTCATCCACATTAAAAACCTGGTTGGGTAAATACACACCATCATCAATAATTTCTCAAAGTGTTTCCGGAAGTTCCCAGACAGCTACCCTATCTTCACTTGCTGCCTCTCCACTTACTTTTACATTGTGAAGGTTGGCTCTAGCCTTGAAATGATGAAACCAGCCACAGCTAGCATTAAAAGATGTGCCCTCTGATTCTTTGCCGTTTTTCTTCTTCAAGTCTTCATAAAGGCTTTTAGCTTTCTCTTGAATCAGCAATAAGCTGAGCAGGATGTTGATCCTGCATCTGCACACTGAGAAGTTTCTCCATCTCCTCCATCACTTTTCCATGCTTCTTTGATATTTTGTCAACACCGTCAGCACAGCAGACTTCACATGTTCCATGATCTTGTCCTTGTTCTTTAGATTCGTGCCAATGATTGAATGATTCATGTTATAAGAATGAGCGATGTCTAACATCTTTTTGCCTTGCTCCACTCTCTCAATTACTTTCACTTTTGTTTCCATCATTATCACTTGGCCCTTCTTAACAGTACCAGATACATCACCACCACTTTTATGCTTGCTTCCAGACATCTTGGGCTTGAAATAAATGTACTGTACTACTGTACTCTATACAGTACTGTAAAGTACACAAAAGCACAACCACTTATAGAGGATGCACGCACATGACAATGTATGCCAGACACGTGAACTAACTTACATGATTGGACATGCGAATGGACGTTTGCATCTTTGAAAGTTTGTAACCTGAAGGTTCATATGTAGGTGACTTACTGTATTTGTACTGCCTAGGGAGAACTACCTTGGAAAACTGTGATATGATTTATGTCAGAGAATGTTTGCTTATGTTCTCTTCTAGGAGTTTTAAGGTGTCCTATCTTATATTTAAGCATGTAAGCTGTTTTGAGTTCATTTTTGTGTATGGTGTGAGGGTATATTCTGATTTCACTGATTTGAATATGGCTGTCTAACTTTCAAAACACCAATTGCTGAAGAGACTATCTTTTCCCTGTTGTATATTCTTGCCTCCTTTGTCAAAGGTTAATTGACCATAGGTGTGTGCATTTATTTCTGGGCTCTCTATTCCATTCCATTGATCCATGTATCTCTTTCTGTGCCAATACCTTGCGGTTTTGATTACTGTAACTTTGTAGTATTGTCTGAAGTTTAGGAGGGTTATGCCTCCTGCTTTGTTCTTTTTCCTCAGGATTGTGTTGACAGTTCTGACTTTTTATGGTTCCAGATACATTTTAGGATTATTTGTTCTAGTTCTGGGGAAAATGTCATGGGCGATTTGATAGGGATCACATTAAATCTGTAGATTGCTTTGGGTAGTATAGCCATTTTAACAGTATTAATTCTTCCCATCCAAGAGCGTGGGATGTCTTTCCATTTCTCTGAATCTTCTTCAGTTTCCTTTACTAATGTTTTGTAGTTCTCAACATATAAGTCTTTCACCTCCTTGGTGATGTTTATTCCTAAGTATTTTATTTTTTTGATGCCATTTTAAAAAGGATTGCTTGTTTATATTTCCTTTCTGATATTTCATTGTTAGTGTAAAGAAATGCAACCAGGGACTTCCTTGGTGGCTCCATGGTTGAGAATCCACCTGCCAATACAGGGGACATGGGTTTGAGCCCTGGTTCAGGAAGATCTCACATGCCATGGAGCAACTAGACCTGTGCACCACAAGTACTTAACCTGCACACTAGAGCCCATGAGCCACAACTACTGAGCCCGTGTGCCACAACTACTTAAGCCCACGTGCCTAGAGTCTGTGCTCCACAACAAAAGAAGCCACTGCAGTGAGAAGCCTGCACACCACAATGAAGACTAGCCCCCACTGGCCACAACTAGAGAAAGCCCATGCACAGCAATGAAGACGCAATGCAGCCAAAATAAAAAAAAAAACCAGAAAAACCAAGAAATGCAACCAATTTATGTATGTTAATCTTGTATCCTGCGACTTTGCTGAATTTGTTTATCAGTTCTAGTAGATTTTGTGTGGAACTTTTAGGGTTTCCTTTATATATATTATCATGTCATCTGCATATAATGACAACTTTGCCTCTTCCCTTCCAATGTGGTTAGATTTTATTTCTTTTTCTTGTCTGATTATTGTGGCTAGGACTTCCAATACTATGTTGAAGAGAAGAGGTGACAGTGGGCATCCTTATCTTGTTCCAGATTTTAGGGGGAAGGCTTTCAGACTATGAACATTGAGTATTATATTGGCTGTGGGTTTGTCATAAATAGCTTTTATTATGTTGAGATATGTTTCCTCTATACTCACTTTGGTAAGTTTTTTTTTTTTTTTTTTTTTTTTTTTTTTTTTTTTTTTTTGCAGTACATGGGCCTCTCACTGTTGTGACCTCTCCCATTGCGGAGCACAGGCTCCGGACTTGCAGGCTCAGTGGCCATGGCTCATGGCCCAGCTGCTCCACAGCATGTGGGATCTTCCCAGACAGGGGCATGAACCCATGTCCCCTGCATTGGCAGGCGGACTCTCAACCACTGCACCACCAGGGAAGCCCTGGTAAGTGTTTTTATCATGAATGGCTGTTGAAGTTTTTCAAATGCTATTTCAGCACCTATTTAGATGATCATTTGTTTTGTGTTTTTCCTTTGTTGATGGGGTGTATCATGTTGATTGATTGGCATATGTTGAAACAATTTTGTGACACTGGGGTGAATCAAATTTGGTCATGGTGTATGATCCTCTTATGTGTTGTCAGATTCGGTTTTCTAATATTCAGTTGAGAATTTTTGCATCTATATTTATCAAAGATGTTGGCCTGCAATTTTCTTTTTTGGTAGTGTCTGTCTCTGTGTTTCTTTTTAAGTCTTTATTGAATTTGTTCCAATATTGCTTCTGTTTTATGTTTTGGTTTCTTGTTTGTGATGCATGTGGGATATTAGCTCCACCATCAGGGATTGAACCTGCCCCTCCTGCACTGGAAGGCGAAATCTTAACTGCTGGACTACCAGAAAAGTCCCCATCTGTTTTGTTTGTTTGTTTGTTTGTTTTAGTAAATTTCTTAATTAAATTTTTTGGGATGCATTGGGTGTCCATTGCTGTGCACGGGCTCTCTCTAGTTGTGGTGAGTGGGGGCTACTTTTCATTGTGGTGGCTTCTTTTGTTGCAGAGCATGGGTTCTGGGTGTGCAGGCTTCAAGAGTTGTGGCTATCAGGCTCAGTAGTTGTGGCTCCTGGGCTGTAGAGCACAGGCTCAGTAGTTGTGGCACACAGGCTTACTTGCTGCGCAGCATGTGGGATCTTCCCAGACCAGGGCTCGAACCTATGTCCCCTGCATTGGCAGACAGATTCTTAACCACTGTGCCACCAGGGAAGTCCGCCCCATCTGTTTTTGATATCAGGGGGATAGTGGCTTCATAGAATGTCTTTGGAAGTATTCCTTACTCTTCAAACTTTTCGAAGAGTTTGAGAAGGACCAGTATAAGTTTTGCTTTGTATATTTGGTAGAATTTGCTTGTGAAACCATCTGATCCTGGACTTTTGTTTGGTAGGGAGTTTTTTAAAATTACACATTCTATTTTGATTTTAGTGATAAGTATGTTCAAGTTATCTATTTCTTCTTGATTCAATTTTGTTTGGCTGTAAAAAAACAACATATATTTTTAGGTTATGTTAGCACCTAAATACTTACCATGTATTAGATCACAAAAGGGAGAAGAAAAAAAATATTAAAATATTTTTTCAAATAGAAAAATTATTGAAATATTTTTAAGAAATTGGGATAATAATACTAATTACAATAATGACAAATTGTTCTGAACTTAAAGACTACTTTATCTAAGATGCTTATTATAAGCATGATATTATATGCTTATATATTATATGATATAATATATGCTTATTATATGCTTATTATAAGCATGATATTATATGCTTATTGTTTTATTGTTTTTAAATATATGGAATGTTTTCTCCTTTCTAAAATAATTCTTTTATTTTACCTGTATATTGTGAAAAAAAATTAGTTGCACATAATATAAAAAATTACACTTTAATAGGAGATATTAATCCAGTTACATTTACTATAGTACTGAAAGTACTTAGGTTTAGAGTTACCATGTTATTGAGTGCTCTTTTTTATTTATTTATTTTTTAAAAAGATTTAATTGGGGGGGCATAAATTATTTATTTATTTATTTATTTATCTATTTATATCATCTTATTGGACTATAGTTGCTTTACAATGGTGTGTTAGTTTCTACTTTATAACTAAGTGAACAAGCTATACATGTAAATATATCCCCATATCTCCTCCCTCTTGCGTCTCCCTCCCACCATCGCTATCCCACCCCTCTAAGTGGTCACAAAGCACTGAGCTGATCTCCCTGTGCTATGCAGCTGTTTCTTGCTAGCTATCTATTTTACATTTGGTAGTATATATAAGTCAATGCTACTCTCTCACTTCGTCCCAGCTTACCTTCCCCTCCCCTTGTCCTCAAGTCCATTCTCTATGTCTGCATCTTTATTCCAGTCCTGCCCCTAAGTTCTCCCGAACCATTTTTTTTTTAGATTCCATATATATGTGTTAGCATACAGTATTTGTTTTTCTCTTTCTGACTTACTTCACTCTGTATGATAGACTCTAGGTCCATCCACCTCACTACAAATAAATCAATTTCATTTCTTTTTATGGCTGAGTAATGTTCCATTTTATATTGAAGATGTGCAACATCTTCTTTATCCATTCATCAGTTGATTGGACATTTAGATTGCTTCCATGTCCTGGCTATTGCAAATAGAGCTGAAATGAACCTTGTGGAACATGACTCTTTTTGAATTATGGTTTTCTCCCAGTATATGCCCAGTAGTAGGATTGCTGTGTCATATGGTAATGATACTTCTATTTTTAGGTTTTTAAGTAACCTCCATACTGTTCTCAATATTGGCTGTATCAAGTTACACTCCCACCAGTGGTGCAAGAGTGTACCATTTTCTCCACACCTCTGCAGCATTTGTTGTTTGTAGATTTTTTTGATGATGGCCATTCTTATCTGTGTGTGGTGATACTCACTGTAATTTTGATTTGCATTTCTCTAATGATCAGTGATGTTGAGCATTCTTTCATGTGTTCATTGGCAATCTGTATATCTTCTTTGGAGAAATGTCTATTTAGGTCTTCTGCCCATTTATGGATTGGATTTTTTGTGGATTTTTTGATATTGTTCTGCATGGGCTGCTTGTCAAGTTTGGATATTAATCCTTTGTCAGTTACTTCGTTGGCAAATAGTTTCTCCTATTCTGAGGGCTGTCTTTTCATCTTGTTTATGTTTTCCTTTGCTGTGCAAAAGCTTTTAAGTCTCATTAGGTCCCATGTTTTTATTTTTGTTTTTATTTCCATTTCTCTAGGAGGTGGGTCAAAAAGGATCTTGCTGTGATTGATGTCATAGAGTGTTCTGCTTATGTTTTCCTCTAAGAGTTTTATAGTGTCTGGCCTTATATTTAGGTGTTTAATCCATTTTGAGTCTATTTTTGTGTATGGTGTTAAGGAGTCTTCTAATTTCATTCTTTTACCTGTAGCTGTCCAGTTTTCCCAGCACCACTTATTGAAGAGGCCGTGATTTCTCCATTGTATATTCTTGCCCCCTTTATCAAAAATAAGGTGACCATATGTGTATGGGTTTATCTCTGGGCTTTCCCTCCCCTTCCATTGATCTATATTTCTGTTTTTGTGCCAGTACCATACTGTCTTGACTACTGTAGCTTTGTAGTATTGTCTGAAGTCAGGGATCCTGATTACTCCAGCTCTGTTTTTCTTCTCAAGATTGCTTTGGCTGTTCGGGGTCTTCTGTGTTTCCATATAAATTGTGAAATTTTTTGTTCCAGTTCTCTGAAAAATGCCATTGGTAGTTTGATAGAGATTGCATTGAATCTGTAGATTGCTTTGGGTAGTATAGTCATTTTAACAATGTTGATTCTTCCAACCCAAGAACACGGTATATCTCTCTATCTGTTTGTGTCATCTTTGATTTCTTTCATTAGTGTCTTATAGTTTGTTGAGTAAACGACTTTTGTCTCCTTAGGTAGGTTTATTCCTAGGTATTTTATTCTTTTCGTTGCAGTGGTAAATGGGGGTGTTTCCTTAACTTCTCTTTCAGATTTTTCATCTTTAGTGTATAGGAATGAAAGAGATATCTGTACCTTAATTTTGTATGCTGCAACCTTACCAGATTCATTGATTAACTCTAGCAGGTTTCTGGTAGCATCTTTTGGATTCTCAATGTATAGTATCATGACATCTGAAAACAGGGAGAGCTTAACTTCTTCTTTTCTGATTTGGATTCCTTTTATTTCTTTTTCTTCTCTGGCTGCTCTAGGTAAAAATTCCAAAAGTGTGTTGAATAATAATGGTAAGAGTGGGCAACCTTGTCTTCTTCCTGATCTTGGTGGAAATGGTTTCACTTTTTCACCATTGAGAATGATGTTGGCTGTGGGTTTGTCATATATGGCCTTTATTATGTTGAGGAAATTTCCCTTTATGCCTACTTTCTGGAGGTTTTTTTTAATCATAAATGGGTGTTTAATATTGTCAAAAGCATTTTCTGGGTCTATTGAGATGACTATGTGGTTCTAATCCTTCAGTTTGTTAATATGGTGTATCACACTGATTTGCATGTGTTGAAAAATCCTTGCATCCCTGGGATAAACCCCACTTGATCTTCGTGTTTGATGCTTTTAATGCACTATTGGATTTTGTTTGCTAGTATTTTGCTGTGGATTTTTGCATCTATGTTCATCAGTGATATTGGCCTGTAGTTTTCTTTCTTTGTGACAACTTTGTCTGGTTTTGGTATCAGGGAGATGGTGGTCTCATAGAATAAGTTTGGGAGGGTTCCTCCCTCTGTTATATTTTGGAAGAGTTTGAGAAAGATAGGTGTTAACTCTTCTCTACATGTTTGATAGAATTTGCCTGTGAAGTCATCTGGTCCTGGGCTTTTGGTTGTTGGAAGATTTTTAATCACAGTCTCAATTTCAGTGCTTGAGATTGGTTTGTTTATAGTTTCTATTTCTTCCTGATTCAGTCTTGGAAGCTTGTGCTTTTCTAAGAATTTGTCCATTTCTTCCAGGTTGTCCATTTTTATTGGCATATTGTTTCTTGCAGTAATCTCTCATGATCCTTTGTATTTCTGCAGTGTCAGTTTTACTTCTCCTTTTTCATTTGTAATTCTATTGATTTGAGTTTTCTCCCTTTTTTTCTTGATGAGTGTGGCTAATGGTTTATCAATTTTGTTTATCTTCTCAGAGAACCAACTTGTAGTTCTTTTTTATATTTGCTGTTGTTTTCTTCATTTCTTTTTCATTTATTTCTGATCTGATCTTTATGATTTCTTTCCTTTGCTGACTTTGGTGTTTTTCTTTCTTTCTTTCTCCAATTGCTTTAGGTGTAAAGTTAGCTTGCTTATTTGAGATGTTTCTTGTTTCTTGAGGTAGGATTTTATTGCTATAAATCTCCCTCTTAGGACTGCTTTTGCTGCATCCCATAGGTTTTGGATCTTCATGTTTTCATTGTCATTTGTTTCTAGGTATGTTTTTATTTTCTCTTTGATTTCTTCAGTGATGTCTTGGTTATTAAGTAGTGTATTGTTTAGCGTCCTTTATTTTTTTTAAATTTTTTTATTTTTTTGCTGTACGTGGGTCTCTCACTGCTGTGGCCTTGCCCTTTGCAGAGCACAGGCTCTGGACACGCAGGCCCAGTGGCCATGGCTCACGGGCCCAGCCACTCCATGACATGCGGGATCCTCCCGGACCAGGGCACGAACCCATGTCCCCTGCATCAGCAGGCTGACTCCCAACCACTGCACCACCAGGGAGGCCCCATGTGTTTGTATTTTTTATAGATCTTTTCCTGTAATTGATATCTAGTCTGATAGCATTGTGGTTGGAAAAGATACTTGATACGATTTCAATTTTCTTTAATTTACCAAGGTTTTTTTTGTGACCCAAGATATGATCTATCCTTGAGAATGTTCCACAAGCACTTGAGAAAAAGTGTATTCTGTTGTTTTTGGATGGAATGTCCTATAAATATCAATAAAGTCCATCTTGTTTAATGTATCATTTAAAGCTTGTGTTGACTTATTTATTTTCATTTTGGATGATCTGTTCATTGGTGAAAGAGAGGTGCTAAAGTCCCCTACTATGATTGTGTTACTGTCGATTTCCCCTTTTTTGGCTGTTAGCATTTGCGTTATGTATTGAGGTGCTCCTATGTTGGGTGCATAAATATGTACAATTGTTATATCTTCTTCTTGGATTGATCCCTTGATCAATGTAGTGTCCTTCTTTGTCTCCTGTAATAGTCTTTATTTTAAAGTCTTTTTTGTCTGATATGAGAATTGCTACTCTAGCTTTCTTTTAATTTCCAATTGCATGGAATATCTTATTCTATCCCTTATCTTTCAGTCTGTATATGTCCCTAGGTCTGAAGTGGGTCTCTTGTAGACCACATATTTACCAGTCATGTTTTGGGATCCATTCAGCCTGTCTATGTCTTTGGTTGGAGCATTTAATCCATTTACATTTAAGTTAATTATTGATATGTATGTTCTTATTACCATTTTCTAAATTGTTTTGGGTTTGTTTTTGTCGGTCTTTTCCTTCTCTTGTGTTTCCTGCCTAGAGGAGTTCCTTTAGAATTTGTTGTAAAGCTTGTTTTTTGGTGCTGAATTCTCTTAGCTTTTGCTTGTCTGTAAAGGTTTTAATTTCTCTGTCAAATCTGAATGAGATTCTCTACTGTGTTGAGTAATCTTGCTTGTAGCTTTTCCACTTTTATCACTTTAAATATGTCCTCACAGTCCCTTCTGGCTTGCAGAGTTTCTGCTGCAAGTTCATCTGTTAAACTTATGGGGATTCCCTTGTATGTTATTTGTTTTTCCCTTGCTGCTTTTAATAATTTTTCTTTGTATTTAATTTTTGATTGTTTGATTAATATATGTTTTGGTATGTTTCTCCTTGGGTGTATCTTGTATGGGACTCTCTGCACTTCCTGGACTTGATTAGTGATTTCCTTTCCCATATTAAGGAAGTTTTCAACTATTATCACTTCAAATATATTCTCAGTCTCTTTCTTTTTCTCTTCTACTTCTGGGACCCCTATATTAGAATGTTGGTGTGCTTAATGTCCCAGAGGCGTCTCAGATTGTCCTCAATTCTTTTCATTCTTTTTTTCTTTATTCTGCTCTGCAGTAGTTATTTCCACTATTTTGTCTTCCAGGTCATTTATCCATTCTTCTGCCTCAGTTATTCTGCTGTTGTTTCCTTCTAGAGAATTTTTAATTCCATTTATTGTGTTGTTCATCATTGTTTGTTTGCCCTTTAGTTCTTGTAGGTCCTTGTTAAACGTTTCTTTTATATTCTCCATTCCAGTTCCAAGATTTGGGATCATCTTTACTATCATTACTCTGAATTCTTTTTCTGGTAGACTGCCTATTTCCTCTACATTTTTTTGTTCTGGTGGGTTTTTACCTTGCTCCTTCATCTGCTATGTGTTTCTCTGCTTTCTCATTTGGCGTGGGGACTGTGTTTGGGGTCTCCTTTTCGTAGGCTGCAGATTCGTAGTTACTGTTGTTTTTGGTGTCTGCCCCCAGTGGCTAAGGTTGGTTCAGTGGGTTGTGTAGGCCTTCTGGTGGAGGGGACTGGTGCCTGTGTTCTGGTGGGTGTGTCTGGATCTTGTCTTTCTGGTGGACAGTTCCGCATCCGGTGGTGTGTTTTGGGGTGTCTGTGGCCTTGTTATGATTTTAGGCAGCCTCTCTGCTAATGGGTGTGCCTGCATTCCTGTCTTGCTAGTTATTTGGCATAGGATGTCCAGCACTGGATCTTGCTTGTCTCTGAGTGAAGCTGGGTCTTAGCGCTGAGACGGATATCGCTGGGAGGCTTTCACCATTTTGATATTACAAGGTGCCGGAGGTCTCTCATAGACCAATGTCCTGAACTCCACTCTCCAAATTCAGAGGCCAGGTCTGACACCCGGCTGGAGCACCAAGACCCTGTCAGCCACACGGCTGGGGATGAGAGCAAGAGGTAGCTTTGGTACATCTCAGAGACCACCAATGAGATTCACTGACCATTTTCTCCCCAGAAGTGAAGAAAACAAAATTCAGTCTTTAGCTTGTCAGCCACTTTCGTAGCCAGCCTCCAAGATGGCCCTTATTATCTCCCAGTCTTCATGTACCTGTGTGGTTCCTTGAACTTGAAAAGGGCTGACTGTTTAACTAATAAGAAATTGCAGAAATGACAAAGTGCAGCTTCCAAAGTTATAAAAGACATTGCAGCTTCTGCTTTGGTTTCTGCTAGATCACTCACCCTGGGATAAGCCAGCTGCCATGTCATGAAGACACTCAAGCAGCCCTAAGGAGAGATCCATGTGGCAAGGAACTGAGGCCTCTTACCTACAGCCACGTGAGTGAGTCATCTCAGAAGTCAAAAGATTTAATTTTCTTTATTTTTGGCTGCATTGGGTCTTCGTTGCTGCACAAGCTTGCTCTAGTTGTGTCAAGCAGGGGTTACTCATTGTTGTGGTGCATGGGCTTCTCCTTGCGGTCATTTCTCTTGTTGTGGAGTATGGGATCTACGTGCATGGGTTTCAGTAATTGTGTCATGCAGGCTCAATAGTTGTTGCTTGCTGGCTCTAGAGCGCAGGCTCAGTAGCTTAGTTGCTCTGCGGCATGTGGGATCTTCCCAGACCAGGGATTGAACCCCTGTCCCCTGCATTGGCAGGCAAATTTTTACCCACTGTACCACCAGGGAAGTCCAGTGTGCTCTTTTTTAAACCTAGTCTGTTTTCATTATTTTCTACCTTAATGAATCTGTATTAAATTAAAAAAATAATACTCCTTTCTACCCCTCCTATTTGAGGATTATATATGAAGAAGTATGTCTTATTTATTAATCTCAAATTTTCACCTTACTTTTAAGAAGTAATCACAATATCAAGTATTTAATACCTTTCACTTCCACCTTGAAAAGCATGGATATTAAAGTGCTAATATAATTACCTTCACTAGCCTATCATTTTTACTTTTTGTTATGTATAATAAACAACTAAAAACATGCATAGTTTGTAAGGAAATGACAAATTTCAGAAAATTCTGAATCTGAATACACTCTATAGATAGCTTCTAGATAAAGACACAGAAAATTGCCAAGTACTCAGAGGTCCCCTGGTCCCAATCTAGTGACTCCCCTTAAGGGTTAATATTGTTCTTGTATCTAACAAAAAGATCGTGTTACCTGTATTTTGTATTTTATATAAATGTTATGGCACAGTAAAATCACTTTTGGATTGGGCTTTTTTATTTTATGTTGCTTATGAATATGCCTATATGGTTGCCTGTTGTTGTGATCATGCATTGCCACTGTTGCATAGGATTCCACAGTGTAAATATTTAACTATTAATTAATTTATTCCAATATGTATTACAATATGAGTGATTTTCAGTTTGTGTCTATTGAGAATAGCACTGGTATATAAATTCTAGAACTTGAGCTTTGGTGGTGTGTGTGTAAATTATTGTTCAGTATACATGTAGTAGTAAAATTTTCTAGTCATAGCTTTCATGTGTTATCTTTTTAGATACTTCTAAATATTTTCAAAACATTTGTATGATTTTTCATCCTCAGCAGCAGTGAATGAGATTCAAGGATTATACACATTCTTGTCAAACTTGATAATACCTGTCATTTTCATTTGAACTTTCTGGTTGGTGAGTGATAATTCCAGGTATCACATTTTTGCATTTAATTGACTACTAAGAAGCCAAGCATCTTTTGATATGTTTACTTAACATTCTCTACTCTCTTTTTTGAAATATCTTTTGGTGTATTTTCCCCATTTTTGCTATTACATTATGTTCTTATTGAAGACTTTTGTTTTTTTTAACATATGAAGACTTCTTATTTAGGAGTTTTTAATATATGCTTGCTATGAGTTCTTCTCTCTTTCTGTCTGTCCTTCTCTTTCTTTAGATGAGTATCAGTTTTTAATGTTAATAATATCTAATTTGTTATTTTCCTATTTATTTAACCTTATATGCATTTATTTATGTAGTCTTCTTATCTGTAGCAGAACACATTATTTATTCTAAACCACAAATATGTTTTCATTTCTTCAATAAATCTAATTATTAAGCTTTAAATTTAAGTTGATTTTTTAAACTAAATATGTTGTACCATAGTGAGTATTAATTTTTCTATGACAGCTGAAAGGTTACATTTATTCAGAAAATGTTGTATTCAGCTTTCTTTTAATTTGCTCCTACTTCTCATTGATTCACAGAGGTAAACATCACTTCATCCATGGATCTGACTTTTCTCTGATTTCTCATGGTCATTCTCACTAATTTATCTTGCCTCCTGAAATCTTTAGCAATCCACGGAAGCAAAAACCTTCCTTGGGCCTTTTTCCTCAGAAGATTGATTATTCCTACATTTTAAATGGGAGATTGCAATAAGTTAGGAGAAAATGACAGAAGGGTCTCTCATTTTTTTCACATCTTGTATCAGCCTCTGCTTGCACTCTGTGTTCAAAGATTTTTGTACAACACATTGATGGAAGATGCCAGTTGTTTCTCTCCTTGGGGCAAAAGACAGATTAATTACCTGACAAATAAAATAAAGACAGTGTCTTTCTCTGTTCAAATGTTGGAAAGGATTGCTTGCATCCTAATTTTAAAGTTTCAGGTGACTGAAGCTTAAGATTTCTAAGCGTTAATTGATACTTGCACCATGCACAGCACCCAACAGGACTGCTTTACATAACCCCATGAGACTTTTGTGTGCAAGTGGAACAGATAAAAATATAAAACTATTGCTGTCTTTTTGTGTCATAAAAATGACTTTTTGTCTCAGTTAAAATATATTTTTTCTAAAATCCAAAAACGTGTCAGGCTAAAATATTGGAATTTCAAATATGGTAAAATCTAAGACCCTTCAAATTTCTTTCCAGTTTTGTTGATGATGGGATGCCGTCAGAGATATGACTTCATTAAACACAATAGGTAAGATTCCTTCATAGGCCTGACTGGGGAATATGAAAATAATCCCCAGAAAAATCTGGACATTTTCTAGTTCTCGGGTATTGGTTAAGATGGTAGGAAGGGCCCTTCATTGTCCTATATGTGAATGAAGATCAATTGAGAGAGGTGGGGATAAAACAAGCAGCCTAAATATCCTTTATGTTTGTTGTACTACTAGTAGAAAGAGGAAGGGTCAACATATCACCATGGTTGATACAGGAAATAGGCTGCTTGAAACTGCACAGAAATGTACCTGCTTGTATTTTCTGTGCAGTAACCCTCTCTTTTGTTGTGCCCTGATACCTCCCTCAACTCATGTACCAACTGCAGTAACATTAAGCAGAAATCCAAAGAAATCTATTCTTTGGAATTATGAGGAAAGGAAGACTCGAACATTTTATAGCATGTTCTATACAAGTCTACATGTCACCATCCTTATCTATGTCATGCCATGCATGGAGGGTCAGTAGGTTCAGGGGATTCTGGAAGAACCAAGGTCTGTGGGGTTCATCACAGCTGCATTCATGGGCAGTAAAAGAGAAGGGCCTTATCTTGGTCACTTTCTCCATGCTAGTAGCTACAAAAAGAAGAGGACAGCAAACATCTTAGGGAGAAGAAGCAACATGAAATGAAATGTCCTAATTACTCTAGACAACCTCTCATGATAGCCTCCCATAACTCCTCAAATCCCTACATACTTGCACGAGGGATAGTGTAATATTACTGGAGCGTGTGACTGCAGAATAACATTATGTTTTGTTGAAAAAAATAAAAGTAGGTTCAAGTGATAAGGTATGAAAAGGGTTCACAGTGCAAGGGAAACTATTGTAACAATGTGGACAGAACCCTTTGGATGGATTCATCATGTTTTTGTTTTTGGTTTTTGCTGCTTCAGAATCTGTAGTAGAGATTGGTGTGTTCCATGATGCAGTCCCGCTTCTTATAAGTTTTAGATGGAATACCCCATTAGGAAGAAGTGCACGTAAGGAAGATTAGTGAGTCAAACTCCTCTGCCCTCTGTCAGCAGTGGGTGCAAAGGGATTTAGACCAAGTGCTTTCACCCTTTGATGTGCAAAGTTTTCACTATATGAATGATGTTTTGTCTGTTTGCAGGCCAGGAGCCTTGGTCTCAATATTCCTGTTTAAAAAGTGTTAGCACATGTCTGCCAGAAAGAATAGCTGATGATACTGGAAAAAATTGAGAGTTATCCTTAAAAATTAAGGGTTTTGGAGCAACATGGATGGACCTAGAGATTGTTATACTGAATGAAGCAAGTCAGACACAGAAAGACAGGTATCATTTGATATTGCTTATATGAGGAATCTAAAAAAGAAAAAAAAGGGTAAAAATTAAATAATTTAGACTACAGACATAGAGTCATGGATATATAAAACAAACTTATGGTTACCAGGGGATAAGTGGAGAAGGAATAAATTGGGAGATTGGGACTGACCTATACACACTACTATATATAAAATAGATAAGTATTGACAAGGACCTGCTTTATAGCACAGGGAACTCTACTCGATGTTGTGTACTGGCATATACAGGAAAATAATCTTAAAAAATACAACAAGGGTTTTGGGATTATAAAATAAATATAAATGTGCAAACCTTTAACATGAAAGGAAAATCAGTTAACTCTGTGGTCCCTGTTATAGTGTAAATATTTTGTACCTCTAATTTTAGAATTTTGAAACCCAACTCCCATGTTGATGGTATTAGGTGGTGGGGCTTTTGGTAGGTGATTAGGTCATGAGGCCAGAGACCTGAAACATGGGATTAGTAACCTAATAAATGTAACACACAGAAGATCTCATGCCCATCACGTGATTTCATTGCCAAGCGAGAAGACCCACATTATGAACAAGATATTGTTCCCACACCAGACACCAAATCAGCTGGCAACTTGTTCTTTTTTTTAAAAAATTAACTAATTAATTAATTTTTGGCTGCGTTGGCTCCTTGTTGCAGTGTGTGGGCTTCTCATTGGGTGTTTTCTCTTGTTGTGGAGCATGGGTTCTAGGCATGTGGGTTTCAGTAGTTGTGGCACATGGGCTCAGTAGTTGTGGCCTGTGGGCTCTAGAGTACAGGCTCAGTACTTGTGGTGCACGGGCCTAGTTTTTCCATGGTATGTGGGATCTTCCCGGAGCAGGGCTTGAACCCATGTCCCCTTTATTGGTAGACAGATTCTTAACCACTGTGCCACCAGGGAAGCCCCTGGTAACTTGTTGAACTTTTCAGCCTCAGCAATTATGAGAAAACAAAAATATTCTGTTGTTTATAATATACCAAGTCTCTCGTATTTTGTTTTAGCAGTCAAAGAGCTGGCTGAGGAGAAATATTTGTGAACTTGAAGACATATCAAGAGAAACCTTTAAATCTCAAAAGAAAAGAGAAAATGGGCAGGAAAGAAATAAACAGAACAGAGTAATCAATAATTTTGGAACAATGAAAATGCTGTGACCTATACATAATGGGTATAGCAGGAGGAGAATAAAGATAACAAAGAACAGAAAATATTTTAAAAATATGACTGAGAATCTCCCCAAATGAATGTCTGACACTAAATCCACAATATCCAAACTTAGAAGAACATATGAATAGTAAAGAAAACTGACCAATATCTCTCAGTGATATCAATATCAATGCAAAAGTCCTCAGCATAAAATTAACAAATCGAATCCAACAATATTTTGAGAGAATTTTATATCATGAATGAGAGGGAATAATCCCAAGTATGCAAGGCTGGTTCAACATTCTAAGATCAGATAATTATATCCATCATATCAACACCCTAAAGACAATCATTAGCATATCAATAGATTCAGAAGCCCTTTGAAAAAATCTAACACCCATTCTTCATAAAAACTCTCAGTTAAAGAAATAGACTGGAGCTATCTCAAGTTGATAACAAAGATCTACAGGAAACTCTTATCTTACATCATGATTAATGGTAAAAAATATGAAGCTTTTCCACTAAGTTCAGGTAAAAGCAAGGATGTCCCCTTTCATGACTCCTTTTCCATATTTTACTCCAAGTCCTTGCTAATGAAATAAAGCACGAAAATAAATAAAACAAATACAGATTGGGTAGAAAAAAATGAAAGAAGCCTAAATAAAATGTGGACCAATATACTTTATGGACACCTCACCAAAGGAAATAGGCACTATGCATATAAGTATACAGAAGAATAATCCAGATTACATGCTGCCATGAAAAAGCAAATTAAAAATACAATTTCATACCACTATGTAACACTTAGAATGGCTAAAATGTGAACAGTGACAAGAACAAATTCTGTAGGGGATGTGGAACAATAGGAAATGTCATTTGTTATTGGTGGAAATGAAAAATAATACAGCTACTTTGGTAGTCTGATTGACACTTGCTATAATATTGAACATGCCATTACTGTACAATCCGGCAAGTGTTCTCATAGGTATTTACTGAAAGTAGTTTAAAACATACTTCCAGATGAAAACCTGTATATGGATATTTATAGCACCTAATTCAATATTGCCAAAATGTGAATGAATCTAAGGTGTCCTCCAATAGGTGAATGAAATGATACAGTATTAATATATCCTGGGAATGGGATAATATTGAGCACTAAAAAAGAAAGCTATCAAGCCATAAAAATATATGGGAATTCTTTTTTTCTTTTCAAACATAGGTGATTTTCTTTATTTTGTAATTTAAATTTTATTGGAGTATAGTTGATTTACAATGTTGTCTTCATTTCAGCTGCACAGCAATGATTCAGTTACACATATGCATATATTCATTCTTTTTCAGATTCTTTTCTGATAAAGGTATTCCCAGAATATTGAGTAGAGTTCCTTGTTGCTTATCTATGTTATATAGAGTAGTATTAGTATGTTTACTCCAAGTTCCTGATTTATCCCTACCCCCCACCTTTCCCCTTTGGTAACCATAAGTTTGTTGTCCAAGTCTGTGAGTCTGCCTCTGTTTTGTAAGTTAGTTCATTTGTATCAATTTTTAGCTTCCACCTAGAAGTGATATCATACAATATTTGTCTTACTGTGTCTGACTTACTTCACTTAGTACAATCATCTCTAGGTCCATCCATGTTACTGCAATTGGCATTATTTTCTCCTATTTTATGGTTGAGTCATATTCCATAATATATATATGTATCACATATTCTTTACCTATATTCATATGTTGATGGACATTTTGGTTGCTTCCATGTCTTTGCTATTGTAAAGAGTGTCGCAGTGAACATTGGGGAAGATGTGTCTTTTCGATTTATGCTTTCCACCAGATATGCGCACAGGAGTGAACTTGCTGGATCATCTGGTAGCTCAATTTTATTTTATTTCATTTCATTTCAATTTTAATTTTTTTGGAGTATAGTTGATTTACAATGTTGTGTTACTTTCTGCTGTACAGCAGAGTGAAGCAATTGTACATATATCCAATCCTTTTTGGATTCCTTTCCCATACAGGTCATTACAGAGTATTGAGTAGAGTTCCCTGTGCTATACAGTAGGCTGTTATTTGTTATCTCTTTTATATAGTAGTATGTATATGTCAATCCCAATTTCCAGTTTATCCCTCCCACCTCCCCTTACTCTGTTAACCTCCACTCTGTGCTCCACAGTGGCTGTTACCAATTAGCATTGCCACCAGTAACGTAGTATTGGTGGCTCAGTGGTTAAGAATCTGCCTGCCAGTGCAGGGGACACAGGCTCGAGCCCTGGCCCAGGAAGATCCCACACGCCACAGAGCAACTAAGCCCGTGCGCCACACTACTGTGTCTGCACTCTAGAGTGCACGAGCCACAACTACTGAGCTCATGTGCCACAACTACTGAAGCCTGTGTGCCTAGAGCCTGTGCTCCACAACAAGAGAAGCCACCACAAACAGAAGGCTGCATACCACAACAATGAATAGCCCCTGCTTGCTGCAACTATAGAGAAGCCACACGCAGCAATGAAGACCCAACGCAGATTAAAAGAACATAATAATAAGTAGTAGGTTTCTCTTTTTTCCACACCCTCTGAAGCATTTCTTGTTTCTAGACATTGTGAGGATGGTTATTCTGAGTGGTTCCAGGTGATACTTCTTTGTACATCTGATTTGCATTTGTCTAACAAAGCAATGGTGAGCATCTTCATATGTGCTTTTTTTTTGAACAGTGTGAGTAAAATTTACCCCTTGAAAAAGGGTTATTGAAAGGTTGCCTTGTTTTGAAGTCTGTTTCAATTACCTACCCCAAGACATTTTTTGAGGGCTGTTGTCATTTACAGCTCCCCAGGCATTGTGAATATGAAGTGCCTATAAGATCCAGTTTTAGAATTGTTGTTATGGGAAACAGAAGGTGGCAGGATTTCTACTGTCCCTCTCTGGTTACTGACACAACCTTAGATGTAGGGAAAGTCCTGTTCCTGGGTTTTAAATTCGAGTGGAATGTGCCTGACCAAACGTGTAAGGGCTTCTGTCCCATTCCTTCTTCCCCCCTACCCTTCATCCCCCAAACAAGTATAAACCCCTGCAAAATCACCTGTTGAGGGTGCTGTCTTGTAGAGTGGGATGACCCTAACGAAGGAGTTGGGAGCTCGGAACCCAAACACCAGGATATGTTGAGACCAGGTGATTTTCCAAATGTCATCCAGCCCAGAGAGCCGACCATCCTTTGGGTGTCAGAGGGCTGGTTTAGTAGTATGAGGGCACACTTAGATCTGGAAATTGTGATCCCATGCAGAGGGGACCAGGTACTACATGTTCAAGGGGTCGAATTAGCTGGCGTATCCTCCCGAGGTCCTCAGGCCCACAACAGTCCAGCCTTGGGACCAAATTGAGTCTGTTTCCAGGGATGTGACACTAGCACGTTCACTGCGACTAAACGAATTTAGTGATCATTTTTCTTTTCTATAATTTAATTTTAAATTTACAATGGAGTATAGTTGATTTACCATGTTGTGTTCATTTTTATTATACTCCAATATGATTCATTTATACAGAGATGACTATATATTCTTTTTGGAATTATTTGCCCATTGAGGTTACTAAAGGGTGTTGAGAAGAGTTCCAAGTGCTCTACAGCAGGTCCATGTTGATTACAAGTTTTCTCTCTGTAAATATGTATATACCAACTCCAACCTCATGGTTTTTGCCTCCAACACACGTTTCCAGTTTGGTAACCATAAGTTTGCGTTCCAAGTCTGGGACTCTGTTTCTGTGTTGTAAGATAGTACCTTTGTATCAATTGTTAGATTCCACCAATAAGTAATATCATATGATATTTATTGTTGTCTGATTTATGACACTTAGTATGAATATAACTATGTCCTTCCAAGTGGCTGCAAATGGCCCTATTCCATTCATTTCATGGCTGAGTAATATTCCATTGTACATATCTACCATAATTTCTTTATCCAGTCTTCCTTCCAAGGACGTTTAGGTAGATTCCAAGTAGAGGCTCTTGTAAACAGGGCTGTATAAATTTTGGAGTGCCTGGATCCTGTCAATTTACGTTTTTTCCAAGATACAGGCCCAGGAGTGGAAGCGCCTTATGATCTGAAGCTCTGTTTTTTTAGATTTTTAAGGAATCACCCACCACCCACCTCTCCACAGTGGCTGTTAGCAATTTATATTCCCACCATCAGCTTGTCAGGGTTCCCTTTTCTCCACGACTTGTCCTGCATTTCAGGTTTTACACTTTGTGAGCTTGGCCATTCTGACTGGTGCGAAGTGATACCTCTTTGTAGTATTAATTTACATTGCCCGCCTGTTTTGTTGGCCAAAAATGGAGTAAGGGTTTTTCCTGAATATATTAAGGAATAACGCATATGGCCTTCTTGGCCGAATGCATCATTGGTGATGTTCAGCAGCTTTGCATGTGCTTTAATGGCGAGTGCAAACTACCTCTTGAAATCCCTTTCCTGCAATTATGCCTTGTTTACAAGGCGTTTACGAATACTTGGCTCAAGAAATGACCCCATTAGAGGGGTCAATTACAACCCTGCATGCTTGTAAATTGCAGTGCCCCTGAGCACCAGTTTTCAAATTGTTTAGGGAAGCAGCCACAATGGGGCACGATTTCTACAGACCCATTCCTGTTACTGGGGCACCTGAAGGATAGGGAAATTCTTCTTCCAGATTAGGAAACTAGAGTGGCATATGCCTGTCCAAACATCTAGGGCTGTGTCTCAGTCCATCCCCCCATTCCCCTTCTTCACACGGAAAATTCCAAGCTGTGCAAAACCGGCTGTTGAGTGTGCTGCCTTCCCAAAGTGAGGAGACTCTAAGGAAAGGAGCTGGGGAACCCAAATACCAGGAGAAATGAAGATGAGGTGACTTTCCTAAACTCTTCCCAAAAAGACGATGTACCATCCTCTGGATGTCCCATTCATGTTTTAGCTGTAGGAAGGGCCCCCTGCACCTGGAGATATGGGACCCATGGAATGGGGGCCAGGCAGTATTACTCTAAAAGTGCTGCATTTGCTGTCCCATCCTCACCAAGCCTCTCAGACCCATGAGTGTAGAGCCTTAGGTCCCATCCAGCTGTGTGTCTAGATGTGTTCAGTCCAGGTTACATCACAGCCCTTGAACAAATTTTGTAAGAATTTCTCTCTCTCTCACTGTCTTTTTTTGTTGTTGTTGTTCTTGTTATTTAATTTTATAATGGGGTATAGCTGATTTTCAATACTGTGTTTCTTCCTGCTCTACATCTATCCACTTGATTCACTTAAAGAGAGACATCAATAAATTCTTTTACAGATTCTTACCAGTCTTATATATCCTTTTTCCGGTGACAACAGTGTGCTGAGTCCAGTTCTTTGAGCTATACAGTAGGTCCTGTCAGTTACCTATTTTGTTTCTGGAACTGTATCTATGCTAATTCCAACCTCCTGGTTTATGCATCACCCCACCCCACCATTCTCCTTTAGCAGCCATAAGTCTGTTTTCTAAATGTGTGACTCTGTTTCTGCTTTGTGATTGAGTTCATGTGTAGCCATTTTTAGATACAATCTATAAGTGGTACCTTATGATAAGTCTCTTTTTCTCTCTGACTTAAGTCACTTAGAGTGATCGTACCCCAGTTTCCACCAGTTGCTGCAACTGGCCTTATTTCACTGATTTAACAGCTCAGTAATATTCCATTGTACATAAGTACCACACTTTCTTTATCCATTTTTTTTACTTCCAAGGACATGTAAGTTGTACCCAAGTTGAGGCATTTCTAAACAGAGCAGCTGGAAACGTAGGGGTGCCTGCGTCCTTTCGATTATTGGTATTGCCAAGATATACGCCCAAGAGTGGAAGTGCCATATGCTCCATAGCACTGTTTTTTAGATGTTTTAGGAAACACCATACATTTCTCCAGAGTGGCCGTTGGCTATTTACATCCTGTCCATCAGCGTAACAAAGCTCCCTTTTCTCCATGTCCTGTGCGGCGTTTCTGGTTTTACACTTTTCCAGGATGACCCCTTTGTCAAATGCGAGGAGAGACTTCTTTGTAGTGCTGATTTGCATTTTGTATTTGTTTGGATGGCCAAAGGGCATATGCGTTTTTGCTGAATATATTTATTTTTATGATGGGATTTAGCTGATTTCCACTGCTGTGTTTATGCTGCTTTACACCAACTTGATTCATATACAGAGAGATATCAATAAATACATTTTAAGACTCTAAGTATTCAGATATATTCTTCTGCAGTGAATAGGGTGTGTCGAGTCCAATTCATTGAGCAATGAGTAGCTCTTCACTATTACATATTTGGTTAATGGAACAGAATTTGTGGTAATTTCAAACTCTACTTTTATGCATCACCCCACATCACCTTTCCCCTTAAGCAGGCATAAGTGTGTGTTCCAAATGTGTGATTCTGTTCTGTTTTGTGATTCAGTTCATGTGTAGCGATTTTTACATTCCCTCTATAAGTGATATATTATGATAGGCTTCTTTTTCTGTGTGACTCATTTCACTTAGAATCATTGTACCTAAATCCACTCATTATGCTTCTACTAGCATAATGACATTCATTTCATTGCTGAGTGATATTCCATTGTACAAAAGTATGACAACTTCTTTATCCATTTTTCTCTTTCCTAGGATATATAAGGTGTACAGAAGTCAAGGTTCTTGTAAACAGAACAGCCATAAACATTGGGTGCCTGAGTCCTGTTGATTTATGGTTTTCCGAAGATATACTCCCATGAGTGGAAGTGCCCTAGGCTCTGTAGCTCTGTTTTTTTAGATGTTTTAGGAAACACCATACACTTCTCCATAGTGGCTGTTGGCAATTTACATCCGACTCATAAGCCTAACAAGGCTCCCCTTTCTCCATGGCCTGTCCTGCATTTCTGGTTTTTACACTTTTTCTGGATGGGCCTTTTGACCCAGGTGAAGTGACACTATTTTTAGTGCTGATTTGCAGGGACTACTTGTTAGGTTGGCCAAAAAGAGCGTATCACTTTTTTCCTGAATATATTCATGAAAAAACGCATATGCACTTTTTGGCCAAGAGCATCATTGTTGAAGTTCTACCGCATTTCATTCGACTTAAAGGTGAGTCCAATCTACCTCTTGAAAACTGTTTCCTGAATTTCAGCATTGCTTTCAAATCCTTTTCGTTGCCTTATGTCAATATATTTTTGGATGACAGTAATCATTTATAAACCTGAAGGTTTGTGAATTGGAGTCACAGTGAGCTCCATTGTTCAAATCGCCTTTTTGCAAGCTGGCTGCAAAACTGGAGGATGACTTCAGGCCCTATTCTGGTTCCAAGGGGCAGGCTGAGACTATGGAAAAATTCTTCTTCATCAGGGGAAACTAGACTGACATGTGCCCGTCCAAAACCTACAGCTAGTCTGTCCTTGGTTCCCCCATTTCCCGTTCAACCTCCGCACAAATTGCAAACTGTGCGAAAGAGGAGGTTAAAGGCACTGACTCTCCAAGTGGGGAGATTTATATTAAAGCAGCTGGAAAGGTGAAGCCAAGCACCAGGAGAGGAAAAATGAGGTGCGTTTTAGAAACCTTTCCCGATCAGGCGGTGTCCCATCCTCTGGGTTTCCCATGCATGTTTTAGCTGTAGTAAGATTCCCTTAAACCTGAAGAGTTGGGACCCATGGAATGGGTAGCACACATTATAGCTTTAACAGGTCTGCATTTGCTCACCCAACCTCAAAAATCCTCCCAGTCCAAGTGTCCAGCCTTATGTCTCATCCAGCTGTGGATGTAGATGGCGTCAATCCAGGTTGCATCAGAGCCCCTGAACGAATTGTGTAAGAATTTTGCTTTTTGTGTTTTGTTTTTGAAATTTATTTTTATAATGGGGTTGAGCTGATTTTCACTGCCATGTTTACGCTGCTCTAGGCACACTTGACTCCCTTACGGAGACATATCAATGCATAGGTTTAAAGATATTACTAGTCAGATATATTCCTCTGCGGTGAATAGGGTGTGTTGAGTCCAGTTCACTGAGAAACGAGTAGGTCTGGTATATTATATATTTGGTTTATGGAACGGTACTTGTGCTAATATCAAACTCTTGTTTTATGCATCACCCCACCTCCCCTTTCCCCTTAAGCAGGCATAAGAGTGTTTTCTAAATGTGAGACTCTGTTCTGTTTTTTAACTTGGTTAATGTGTAGCCATGTTTACATTCCCTTTGTAAGTGATATCTTATGATAAGTTTCTTTTTCTGTGTGACTTATTTCACTTAGAATCATTGTACCTAAATCCACTCATTATGCTGTAACTGGCCTTATGACATTGATTTCATGAGTGAGTGATATTCCATCGTACGTAAGTACCACAAAATCTTTATCCATTTTTGTCTTTCCTGGGATATTTAAGGTGTACCAAAGTTGAAGTTCTTATAAACAGAGCAGCCCTAAACTTTGGAGTGGCTTTGTCTTTTTGATTTTCATTTTAACCAAGGTATACGCCAATAAGTGGAAGTGTCCTAGGCTCTGTAGCTCTCCTGTTTAGTGGTTGTAGGAAAGACAATGCAGTCCTCCAGCGTGGCTCTTGACAATTTACATCCTGCGCATCAGCGTCACAAGGCTCTCTGTTCCCAACGGCCTGTCCTGCCTTTCTGGTTTTTACACTTTTTTCAGATGTCTCTTGTGACCTGTGGGAGGTGAGACTTCTTTGTAGTGTGGATTTTCATTGCCCACTTGCTTGGTTGGCCAACAAGTGCGTATGCCTTTCTTCCTGAATATATTTGTGTCGAATGCGAGGAGAGACTTTTTCCTGAATATATTCAGGAAAAAACGCATACACCCTTTTTGGTGAGCCAAGAAAGCGGGCAATGCAAATCTGCACTACAAAGAAGGCTCACCTCCAACCGGTCAAAAGGGACATCCGAAAAAAGGGTAAAAACCGGAAAGGGAGGGCAGGACGTGGGGAACAGGGAGACTTGTTACGCTGATGGGTGGGATGTAAATTGCCAAGAACCAGTCTGGAGAAGTGCAGGGTGTTTCCTAAAACATCTAAAAAACAGAGCTACAGAGCCTAGGGCACGTCCACTCATGGGCGTATTCCTTGGGAAAACTGAAACTCAAAAAGACACAGCAACCCCAATGTCTAGAGAGGCTCTGTTTACAAGAACCTCGACTTCGATAATCCTTAAATATCCCAGGAAATACAAAAATGGATAAAGAAGTTGTGGTACTTATGTATGATGGAATATCCCTAAGCCATGAAATCAATATCATAAGGCCAGTAGCAGCATAATGAGTGGACTTAGGTACAATGATTCTAAGTGAAATAAGTCACACAGAAAAAGAAACTTATCATAAGATATCACTTAGGAAGGGAATGTAAACATGGCTACACATGAACTCAATTAGAAAACAGAACAGAGTCTCAGTTTTAGAAAACACACTTATGCCTGCTTAACGGGAAGGTGAAGTGGGGTGATGCAAAAAAACAGAGTTTGATATTAGCACAGGTACCGTTCCATAAAACAAATATGTAATAGACAAGACCGACTCCTTGCTCAGTAAACTGGACTCAACACCCCCTATTCCCCGCAGAGGAATATATCAGATTAGTAAGAATCTTAAAACCTATGTATTGATGTGTCTCCGTAAGGGAATCAAGTATGTCTAGAGCAGCATAAACACGGCAGTGAAAATCAGCTCAACCCAGTTATAAAAATGAATTTCAAAAACAAAATACAAAAACAGCGAAAATCTTACACAATTCGTTCAGCGGCTCTGATGCAACCCGGATTGACCACATCTAAACCCACAGTTCGATGAGATGTAAGGCTGGACACTTGGGGTTGAGAGGATTGGTGAGGTTGGGTGAGTAAATGCAGACTCTTTAAAGCAATAATGCATGCCACCCATTCCATGGGTCCCAACTCTCCAGGTTTAAGGGAATCTTACTACAGCTAATACATGCATGGGAAACCCAGAGGATGGGACACCGTGTGATCGGGAAAGGTTTCTAAAATGCTCCTCGGTTTTCCTCTCCTGGTGCTCGTGTTCCCCATTATAGCTGCTTTAATATCAATCTCCCAACTTGGGCAGTCAGTGCATTTAACTTCCTGTTTCACAGAGTTTACAATTTGTGCGGTGGATGAAAGGGAAGAGGGGGAACCAATGAGAGTCTAGCTGTAGGCATTTGGACGGGCACATGTCACTCTAATTTCCCGTCAGGAAGAAGAATTAAGCAAAAGCTCAGCCTGCCACCCCAGGAGCACAATAGGGCCTGAAGCAATTCTGTGGGTTTGCGGCCAGCTCACAAAAAAAGCGAGTTGAAAAATGGAGCTCAGGGACACAGAAATTCACAAACCTACATAAAGTTATAAAGGACAACTATCGTCCAAAAATCTGATGAGGGAAGCCAACGACTTCAGTCAATATATTCAGGAAAAAACGCATACGCTGTTTTTGGCCAAGTGCCTCATTGTCGAAATTGTGCTGCTTTTCCTGGATTTTAAAGGAGATTCCTGTCTACCTTTGAAATCTGTTTCCTGCAATTCTGCCTCACTTTCAAGTCCGCCTGGTTGCCTTCCCTCAAGAGATTTTTGGATGATAGTTGTCCTTTATAACTCTGCAGGTTTGTGAATTGCTGTGCCCCTGAGTTCCATTTTTCAACTCACTTTTTTGTGAGCTGGCCGCAAATCCACGTTTGCTTCAGGACCTATACTGGTTCCGGTGGGGCAGGCTGAGACTTTGGTTAATTCTTCTTCCTGACGGGAAATTAGAGTGACATGTGCCCATCCAAATGCCTACAGCTACTCTCTCATTGGTTCTCCCTCTTCCCTTTCACCCTCTGCACAATTTGAAAACTGTGTGAAAGAGGAGGTTAAAGGGGCTGACTCTCCAAGTTAGGAGATTGATAGTAAAGCAGTTGGAATGGCAAACCGGAGCACCAGGAGAGAAAAAATTAGGAGCCTTTTAGAAACCTTTGGCGATCACTCGGTGCCCATTCTCTTGGTTTCCCATACATGTTATAGCTGTAGTAATATTCCCTTAAACCTGGAGAGTTGGCACCCATGGAATGGCTGGCATGCATTATTGCTTTAAACGGTCTGCCTTTGCTCACCCAATCTCACCAATCCTCTAAGCCCCAAGTGTCCAGCCTTATGTCTCATGCAGCTGTCAGTGTAGATAGGGTCAATCCAGGTTTCATCAGAACCCCTGAATGAATTGTGTAAGAATTTCACTGTATTTGTGTATTGTATTTGAAATTCATTTTTATAATGGGGTTTAACTGATTTTCACTGCTGTGTTTATGCCACTCTAGACAAACTTGATTCCTTTACAGAGACATATCAATACATAGGTTTTAAGATTCTACTAGTCAGATATATTCTTCCTTGGTTAATAGGGGGTGTTGAGTCCAGTCCACTGAGAAGGAGTCGGTCTTGTCTATTACATATTTGTTTTATGGATTGGTACCTGTGCTAATATCAAACTCTGTTTTTTTGCATCACCCCACTTCACCTTTCCCCTTAAGCATGCATAAGCGTGTTTTCTAAATGTGAGACTCTGTTCTGTTTTCTAATTGAATTCATGTGTAGCCAAGTTTATATTCCCTTTGTAAGTGATATCTTATGATGTTTCTTTTTCTTTGTGACTTATTTCACTTACAATCATCATACCTAAATCCACTCTTTATGCTGCTCTTGGCCTTATGACATTGATTTCATGGCTGAGGGATATTCCATCGTACCTAAGTACCAAAAATTCTTTATCTATTTTTTTCTTTCCTGGGATATTTAAGGATTATCAAAGTCGAGGTGCTTGTAAACAGAGCAGCCCTAATCTTTGGGGTGGATGTGTCCTGTTGATTTACAGTTTTCCCAAGGTAGACGCCCATGAGTGGAAGTGCCTTTGGCTCTGTTTCTCTGTTTTTTTAGATGTTTTAGGAAACACCATGCACTTCTCCAGAGTGTCTCTTGGCAATTTACATCCCGCCCACCAGTGTAACAAGTCTCCCTTTTCCCCACGTCCTGTCCTGCTTTTGTGGGTTTTACACATTTTTCGCATGTCCTGAATATATTCAGGAAAAAACACATACGCCCTTTTTGGCCAACCAAGCAAGCGGACAATGCAAATCCACACTATAGAGAAGTATCACTTCCCACCTGTCAAAAGGGACATCTGAGAAATGTGTAAAAACAAGACAGGCCCTGGAGAACAAGGAGCCTTGTTATGCTAATGGCTGGGATGTAAATTTCCAACAGCCACATTGGAGGAGTGCATTGTGTTCCCCAAAAGAAGTAAACAACAGAGCAACAGAGCATAGGGCACTTGCAGTCATAGGAATATACCTTGGGAAAACTGAAAATCAATAAGACACAGCCACCCCAAAATTTAGGGCTGCACTGCTTACAGGAACCTCGACTTCAGTACACCTTAAATATCCCAGGAAAGAAAAAGATGGGTAAAGAAATTGTGATACTTTCATACGATGGAATATCCCTCAACAATGAAATCAATGTCATAAGGCCAGTAGCAGCATAATGAGTGGATGTAGGTACAATGATTCTAAGTGAAATAAGTCACACAGAAAAAGAAACTTATCGTAAGATATCACTTATGAAGGGAATGTAAACATGGCTACACATGAACTGAATTAGGAAAGAGAACAGAGTCTCACATTTAGAAAACACTCTTATGCCTGCTTAAGGGGAAAGGATAGGTGGGGTGATGAATAAAACCAGAGTTTGAAATTAACACAGGTACCGTTCCATAAACCAAATATGTAATAGACAAGACCTACTCCTTCCGCAGTGAACAGGACTCAACTCCCCCTATTCCCCACAGAGGAGTATATCAAACTAGTAAGAATCTTAAAACCTATGTATTGATATGTCTCCATATGGGAATCAAGTGTGTCTAGAGCGGCATAAACACGGCATTGAAAATCAGCTGAACCCCATTATAAAAATGAATTTGAAAAACAAAACACAAAAACAGTGAAATTCTTACACAATTCCTTCAGGGGTTCTGATGAATCCTGGAATGACCCTATCCACACCGACAGCTGGATGAGACATAATTCTGGACAATTAGGACTGAGAGGGTTGGTGAGATTGCGTTAGCAAATGCAGACCCTTTAAAGAAATAATGTGTGCCACCAATTCCATGGGTCCCAACTCTCCAGGTTTAAGGGAATATTATTGCACCTATAACATGTATGGGAAACTTAGAGATCGGGTTTCGGTCGGAGCACAGGGAGAGGACTGGGGCTGACGGCAGGAAGGGAGCCTGAAGGGGTTGGTGCACCGTGGCTGGCCTGGAGGGAGTCCGGGGTAAAAGTCTGGAGCTGCTGAAGAGGCAAGAGAATTTTTCTTCCCTTTTGTTTCCTGGTGCACGAGGAGAGGGCATTAAGAGCGCTGCTTAGGGGAGCTCCAGAGACGGGCATGAGCCGCGGCTGAGGGCGCGGACCCCAGAGATGGGCGTGGGATGCTGGGGCTGCTGCGGCCGCCGCCACAGGGCCTGTGTGTGAGCGCGGGTCACTGTCCACCCACCCTTCCAGGGAGCCTGTGCAAGCCGCCACTGACGGGGTCCCGGGACCCAGGGACGGCTTCCCTGGGAAAGTGCACGGAGCGCCTCAGGCTGGTGCAACGTCACGCCGGCCTCTGCCACCACAGGCCCACCCCGCACTGAGTGCCCCTCCCTCCCATCTGCCTGAGTGAGCCAGAGCCCCCGAATAAGCAGCTCCTTTAAGCCCGTCCTGTCTGAGTGAAGAACGGACGCCCTCCGGTGACTTACATGCAGAGGCAGGACCAGGTCCAAGGCTGAGACCCGGGAGCTGTGAGAGCAGAGAAGAGACAGTGAAACCTCTCTGTGCAGCCCCGGAGGCAGCGGATTAAAGCTCTACGCTCTGCTTGATGTGCCCAGCGTCTGTGGAGTGCATGAATGGACAGCGAATCATCCCAAATGGAGGAGGTGGACTTTGAAAATAAGATTTAAGATTTTATCCCCTTTTCCTCTTTTTACAACGAATTATCCCAAATTAAGGAGGTGGACTTTGAGCGAAAGATTTCAGAATTTTTCCCCTTTTCCTCTTTTTACAAGGAATTATCCCAAATTGAGGAGGTGGACATTGAGAGCAAGATTTTCGATTTTTTCCCCCTGTTCTCTTTTTGTGAATGTGTATGCATATGCTTCTGTTTGAGATTTTCTCTGTATAGCTTTGGTTCCACCATAGGTCCCAGGGTTCTATCCATCCATTTTTTTCAATAATCACTTTTTTATTTTTAATAATGCTACTATATTTTATACTTTATTCTATTTTACTTTATCATCTCTCTTTCTTTTTTTCCTACCTTCCCTTCCTCCATCCCTCCCTCTGCCCCTTTCATTCTTTCTTTCTTTCCTTCCTCCCTCCCTCCCTCCTTTCTTTCTTTCCGTCGTCCTCCCTCCCTCCCTCCTTTCTTGCTTTCTTCCTTTCTTCCTTCCTTCCCTCCTTTCTTTCCTCCTTCCTTTCTTTCTCTCTCTCTTTCTTTCTTCTACTAATTCTTTCTTTCTACTTTTTCTCCCTTTTATTCTGAGCTGGGTAGATGAAAGGCTCTTGGTGCTGCAGCCAGGAGTCAGTGGGGTGCGTCTGAGGTGGAAGAGCCAACTTCAGGACATGGGTCCACAAGAGACCTCCCAGCTCCACATAATATCAAGCGGCGAAAATCTACCAGAGATCTCCATCTCAACACCAGCACCCAGCTTCAGTCAATGACCAGCAAGGTACAGTGCTGGTCACCCTATGCCAAGAAACTAGCAAGGCAGGAACACATCACCCATTAGCAGAGAGGCTGCCTAAAAACATAATAAGGCCACAGGCAGCCCAAAACCCACCACCAGATGTGGACCTGTCCACCAGAAAGACAAGATCGAGCCGCAACCACCAGAACACAGGCACTTGTTCCCCCTACCAGGAAGCCTACACAACCTACTGAAACAACCTTAGCCACTGGGGACAGACACCAAAAACAACGGGAACTACGAATCTGCAGCCTGCAAAAAAGACCCAAAACACAGGAAGATAAGCAGAATGAGAAGACAGAAAAACACACAGCAGGTGAAGGAGCAAGATAAAAACCTACCAGACCTAACAAATGAAGAGGTAATAGGCAGTCTACCTGAAAAAGAATTCAGAATAATGATAGTAAAGATGATCCAAGATTCTATTTCCATGATCCAAAATCTTGGAAATAGAATAGACAAAATGCAAGAAACAGTTAACAAGGACTTAGAAGAACTAAAGAAGAATCAAGCATCGATTAAAAACACAATAAATTAAATGAAAAATACTCTAGATGGGATCAATAGGAGAATAACTAAGGCAGAAGAACGGATAAGTGAAGTGGAAGACAAAATAGTGGAAATAACTGATGCAGAGCAAAATAAAGAAAAAAGAATGAAAAGAACAGAGCATAGTCTCAGAGACCTGTGGGACAACATTAAACGCACCAACATTCGAATTATAGGGGTTCCAGAGGAAGAAGAGAAAAAGAAAAGGACTGAGAAAATATTTGAAGAGATTATAGTTGAAAATTTCCCTAATATAGTAAAGGAAATAGTTAATCAAGTCCAGGAGGCACAGAGAGTCCCATACAGAATAAATCCAAGGAGAAATACGCCAAGACACATATTAACCAAACTGTCAAAAATTAAACACAAAGAAATCATATTAAAAGCAGCAAGGGAAAAACAACAAATAACACACAAGGGAATCCCCATCAGGTTAACAGCTGATCTCTCAGCAGAAACTCTACAAGCCAGAAGGGAGTGGCAGGACATAATTAAAGTGAGGAAGGAGAAAAACCTGCAACCAAGGTTACTCTATTCAGCAAGGATCTCATTCAGATTTGATGGAGAAATTAAAACCATTAGAAGCAAAAGCTGAGAGAGTTCAGCACCACCAAACCAGCTTTACAACAAATGCTAAAGGAACTTCTCTAGGCAAGAAACACAACAGAAGGAAAAGACCTACAATAATGAACCCAAAATAATTAAGGAAATGGGAATAGGAACATACATATCAAAAAGTACCTTAAATGTAAATGGAATAAATGCTCCCACCAAAAGACACAGATTGGCTGAATGGATACAAAAACAAGACCCATATATATGCTGTCTACAAGAGACCCACTTCAGACCTAGAGACACATACAGATTGAAAGTAAGGGGATGGAAAAAGATATTCCATGCAAATGGATATCAAAAGAAAGCTGGAGTAGCAATTCTTATATCAGACAAAATAGACTTTAAAATGAAGACTATTAGAAGAGACAAAGAAAGACACTACATAATGATCAAGGGATCGATCCAAGAAGAACATATAACAATTGTAAATATTTATGCACCCAACATAGGAGCACCTCAATACATAAGGCAAATACTAACAGCCATAAAAAGGGAAATTGAAAGTAACACACTCATAGTAAGGGACTTTAACACCCCACTTTCACCAATGGACAGATCATCCAAAATGAAAATAAATAAGGAAACACAAGCTTTAAATGATACATTAAACAAGATGGACTTAATTGATATTTATAGGACATTCCATCCAAAAACAACAGAATACACATTTTTCTCAAGTGCTCATGGAACATTCTCCAGGAGAGATCATATCTTGGGTCACAAATCAAGCTTTGGTAAATTTAAGAAAATTGAAATTGTATCAAGTATCTTTTCCGACCACAATGTTATGAGACGAGACATCAATTACAGGAAAAGATCTGTAAAAAATACAAACACATGGAGGCTAAACAATACACTACTCAATAACGCAGTGATCACTGAAGAAATCAATGAGGAAAAAAAAAATACCTAGAAACAAATGACAATGGAGACACAACGACCCAAAACCTATGGGATGCAGCAAAAGCAGTTCTAAGGGGGAAATTTATAGCAATACAATCCCACCTTAAGAAACAGGAAACATCTCGAGTAAACAACCTGACCCTGCACCTAAAGCAATTAGAGAAAGAAGAACAGAAAAACCCCCAAAGTTAGCAGAAGGAAAGAAATCATAAAGATCAGATGAGAAATAAATGAAAAAGAATTGAAGGAAATGGTAACAAAGATTAATAAAACTAAAAGCTGGTTCTTTGAGAAGATAAACAAAATTGATAAACCATTAGCCAGACTCATCAAGAAAAAAAAGGGAGAAGACTCAAATCAATAGAATAAGAAATGTAAAAGGAGAAGTAACAACTGACACTGCAGAAATACAAAAGATCATGAGAGATTACTACAAGAAACTCTATGCCAATAAAATGGACAACCTGGAAGAAATGGACAAATTCTTAGAAATGCACAACCTGCCAAGACTGAATCAGGAAGAAATAGAAAATATGAATACACCAATCACAAGCACTGAAATTGAAACTGTGATAAAAAATCTTCCAACAAACAAAAGCCCAGGACCAGATGGCTTCACAGGCGAATTCTATCAAACATTTAGAGAAGAGCTAACACCTATCCTTCTCAAACTCTTCCAAAATATAGCAGAGGGAGGAGCACTCCCAGACTCATTCTACGAGGCCAACATCAAATTGCTACCGAAACCAAGCAAGGATGTCACAAAGAAAGAAAACTACAGGCCAATATCACTGATGAACATAGTTGCAAAAATCCTCAACAAAATACTAGCAAACAGAATCCAACAGCACATTAAAAGGATCATACACCATGATCAAGTGGGGTTTATTCCAGGAATGCAAGGATTCTTCAATACATGCAAATCAATCAACATGATAGACCATAATAACAAATTGAAGGAGAAAAACCATATGATCACCCCAATAGATGCAGAGAAAGCTTTCGACAAAATTCAACACCCATTTATGATAAAAAAACCCTGCAGAAGGTAGTCATAGAGGGAACTTTCCTCAATATAATAAAGGCCATATATGACAAACCCACAGCCAGCATCATCCTCAATGTTGAAAAACTGAAACCATTTCCACTAAGATCAGGAACAACACAAGTTTGCCCTCTCTCACCACTCTTATTCAACATAGTTTTGGAAGTTTTAGCCACAGCAATCAGAGAAGAAAAGGAAATAAAAGGAATCCAAATTGGAAAAGAAGAATTAAAGCTGTCACTGTTTGCAGATGACATGATACTATATATACAGAAGGCTAAAGATGCTACCAGAAAACTACGAGAGCTCAGCAATGAATTTGGTAACGTAGCAGGATACAAAATTAATGCACAAAAATCTCTGGCATTCCCGTAAACTAATGATGAAAAATCTGAATGTGAAATCAAGAAAACACCCAAATTTACCATTGCAACAAAACGAATAAAATATCTAGGAATAAACCTACCTAAGGAGGCAAAAGACCTGTATGCAGAAAACTATAAGACACTGATGAAAGAAATTAAAGGTGATACAAATAGATGGAGAGATATACCATGCTCCTGGATTGGAAGAATCAATATTGTGAAAATGACTCTACTACCCAAAGCAATCTACAGATTCAATGCAATCCCTATCAAACTACCACTGGCAACAAAAAGGGGACTCTCATCACACACGCTCTCCCTCAGAAGGGAATTCATATGCGACTCTCTTAGGCCTACGGAAAGCCATAGGGGAGTTAAAGCACTCTCTCGAGTCAGGGTTCATGGAGATAGCTGCACCCCAAACTTTGCTGCTGGGAGACACTCGTGCTTACCTTGAGGCTAGGGGTCACATTTACTTCGCACTTTAGCTAGGGCAAGCGTGGGATGAACTCCTAGCAAGGCCCTGGAGACAACCTGGTTTCGTAGGAGAAAAGGCAATTTCTTCACTGAGGCATTCCTACAAGTGACTAGCAGACGGGTAACAGCAATGCCTTTCAGTCAGCCTTGAGGCCGCCACTACCTCCTTCCAAATGGGGAAAACACTGCCTTTATCCAGGCTTCTCAATTACAACCTGGCTCACCCAGCACATGTACCTCTCTTCTCTGACAAACCAAAGGAGACCCTTGGAACACAATTCGGCCTTCTGCGATGCAACTTTTGGATGCAGTGTGTTCAGCATGTGGTGAATGGCAAAATCCTCTGAAAGACCTCAGGAGGCCTAGGTGACTTTGGATGTTCCAGATGACTAGCAATGCTCAGGGTGAATCTCCACTTCCTTTAGGGCTGGACCTAAAGTCTAGTTTTCCGTATCACTTAGAGGGCCGTCGAGCAGGAGTCCCCAAACTGAATTGGAGACCTGGTGGTTTCTTTCAGGGCAGCGTAGGTTTCCTCAACGTGGCAGACCCGCATGGAAAGAAAGGTTGCCAAGAACCGTGTTCCTGAGGCTCTTTCCAAGCTGTGGAACGCTATCCATAGGAGAACACCTTCTTAGTTCCCGGGACTTCCAACTGCATAGTGAGGGATGTTCCCAGAGCTGTGTAGCCCTTGACTGTGCTCAGAAGGCTTTTGGTACACAGTGTACTTCCTTGGAAAGAAGTGCCCACGTGAGAGTCTTGAGCAGTCTGAGGCATACTAAAGCTGAAGCCGTCCATTGACTAAGACTTCCTGCAAACGCGTGCACCCGTATCTCTGGTCGTGGGAAAAGGTGCACCTGACCTCCAGACTAGAGGACACATAGAGTTGGCACTCTAACTACAGTATGCCCTGCGGTGAGCGCCCAGGAAGGAACAGCAAGCACCTGGTTTATTTGGAAAACCTCACTGCTCCTCAGAGGCATCCGTGGAGTGAATAGTATCCTGCTGGTGTGGTTTTCAGGCAGCTTGGAAGCTGCACCGAAGTTGCTTTCCAAAGGGGGAAAGTCGGGCTTCTGCCACATGCTCCGGTTTCCAACGTGACCCCACAGCGCAGTTCCCGGCCCTCTCTGACTGACGACTGGAGACTTGGAGCCACACTGGGCCTTTCTATGCTCACAATTGTTTGGACGTGGGGTGTTTTGCATGCCATGAGTAGCATTACCCGCTTAATGACTTAGTCAGGCCTAGGTGACTTCGGATCGTCCAATTTTACCGGTTTTCCTGTATTTTCTCTCAGGCTGGACCTACAGTGTACCTTGCGTAACAACAGAGAGAGGACACGTAAGAGTTGCCAGGATGCACTTGAGGCCCAGGGATTCTTTCAGTGCAGTTCAGAGGGCCTCCCCAGAGGGAGAGCCGCGTTGAAAGTAATACTGGCAGAAACGGTGTCCTGGGGCTGCCTGACAGCTGTAGAAATCAAGCTATGCAAGCGAGAGGCAGATTGTTGCCCTTCCCTATGCGTAGAAAGAGTTGACCCCAACCGTCTGGGCTGTGTTATGTGGCTCGGAAAACAAAGAGGGGACTCACAGCACACACGCTCTCCCTCAGAAGGGAATTCTCTCAGGCCTACGGAAAGCCATACGGGGGTTAAAGCACTCTCTCGAGTCAGGGTTCATGGAGGTGGCTGCACCCCAAACTTTGCTGCTGGGAGACACTCGTGCTTACCTTGAGGCTAGGGGTCGCATTTACTCTGCACTTTAGCTAGGGCAAGCGTGGGATGAACTCCTAGCAAGGCCCTGGAGACCACCTGGTTTCGTAGGAGAAAAGGCACTTTCTTCACTGAGGCATTCCTACAAGTGACTAGCAGACGGGTAACAGCAATGTCTTTCAGTCAGCCTTGAGGCCGCCACTCCCTCCTTCCAAATGGGGAAAACACTGCCTTTTCCCAGGCTTCTCAATTACAACCTGGCTCACCCAGCACATGTACCTCTCTTCTCTGACAACCCAAAGGAGACCCTTGGAACACAATTCGGCCTTCTGCGATGCAACTTTTGGATGCAGTGTGTTCTGCATGTGGTGAATGGCATAATCCTCTGAAAGCCCTCAGGAGGCCTAGGTGACTTTGGATGTTCCAGATGCCTAGCAATGCTCAGGGTGAATCTCCACTTCCTTTCGGGCTGGACCTAATGTCTAGTTTTCCGTATCACTTAGAGGGCCGTCGAGCAGGAGTCCCCACACTGAATTGGAGCCCCGGTGGTTTCTCTCAGGGCAGCGTAGGTTTCCTCAACGTGGCAGACCCGCATGGAAAGAAAGGCTGCCAAGAACCGTGTTCCTGAGTCTCTTTCCTAGCTGGGGAACGCTAGCCATAGGAGGAGAACACCTTCTTAGTTCCCGGCCCTTCCAACTGCACAGTGAGGGATGTTCCCAGAGCTGTGTAGCCCTTGACTGTGCTCAGAAGGCTTTTGGTACACAGTGTACTTCCTTGGAAAGACGTGCCCACGTGAGAGTCTTGAGCGCTCTGAGGCATACTAAAGCTGAAGCCGTCCATTGACTAAGACTTCCTGCAGATTGGTGCACCCGTATCTCTCTGGTCGTGGGAAAAGGTGAACCTGACCTCGAGACTAGAGGACACATAGAGTTGGCACTCTAACTACAGTATGCCCTGCGGTGAGCGCCCAGGAAGGAACGGCAAGCACCTGGTTTCTTTTGGAAAACCTCACTGCTCCTCAGAGGCATCCGTGGAGTGAATAGTATCCTGCTGGTGTGGTTTTCAGGCAGCTTGGAAGCTGCACCGAAGTTGCTTTCCAAAGGGGAAAGTCGGGCTTCTGCCACATGTTCCGGTTTCCAACGTGACCCCACAGCGCAGTTCCCGGCCCTCTCTGACTGACGACTGGAGACTTGGAGCCACACTGGGCCTTTCTATGCTCACAAATGGTTGGACGCGGGGTGTGTTTGCATGCCATGGGTAGCATTACCCGCTTAATGACTTAGTCAGGCCTAGGTGACTTCGGATCGTCCAAACGCCTCCCAATTGTACCGGTTTTCCTGTATTTTCTCTCAGGCTGGACCTACAGTGTACCTTGCGTCACAACAGAGAGAGGACAGGTAAGAGTGGCCAGGATGCACTTGAGGCCCAGGGATTCTTTCAGTGCAGTTCAGAGGCCCTACGCAGAGGGAGAGCCACGTTGAATGTAATACTGGCAGAAACGGTGTCCTGGGGCTGCCTGACAGCTGTAGAAATCAAGCTATGCAAGCAAGAGGCAGATCGTTGCCCTTCCCTCTGCAAAGAAAGAGTTGACCCCAACCGTCTGGGCTGTGTTATGTGGCTCGGAAAACAAAGAGGGGACTCACAGCACACACGCTCTCCCTCAGAAGGGAATTCTCTCAGGCCTACGGAAAGCCGTACGGGGGTTAAAGCACTCTCTCGAGTCAGGGTTCATGGAGGTGGCTGCACCCCAAACTTTGCTGCTGGGAGACACTCGTGCTTACCTTGAGGCTAGGGGTCGCATTTACTCTGCACTTTAGCTAGGGCAAGCGTGGTATGAACTCCTAGCAAGGCCCTGGAGACCACCTGGTTTCGTAGGAGAAAAGGCACTTTCTTCACTGAGGCATTCCTACAAGTGACTAGCAGACGGGTAACAGCAATGTCTTTCAGTCAGCCTTGAGGCCGCCACTCCCTCCTTCCAAATGGGGAAAACACTGCCTTTTCCCAGGCTTCTCAATTACAACCTGGCTCACCCAGCACATGTACCTCTCTTCTCTGACAACCCAAAGGAGACCCTTGGAACACAATTCGGCCTTCTGCGATGCAACTTTTGGATGCAGTGTGTTCTGCATGTGGTGAATGGCATAATCCTCTGAAAGCCCTCAGGAGGCCTAGGTGACTTTGGATGTTCCAGATGCCTAGCAATGCTCAGGGTGAATCTCCACTTCCTTTCGGGCTGGACCTAATGTCTAGTTTTCCGTATCACTTAGAGGGCCGTCGAGCAGGAGTCCCCACACTGAATTGGAGCCCCGGTGGTTTCTCTCAGGGCAGCGTAGGTTTCCTCAACGTGGCAGACCCGCATGGAAAGAAAGGCTGCCAAGAACCGTGTTCCTGAGGCTCTTTCCTAGCTGGGGAACGCTAGCCATAGGAGGAGAACACCTTCTTAGTTCCCGGCCCTTCCAACTGCACAGTGAGGGATATTCCCAGAGCTGTGTAGCCCTTGACTGTGCTCAGAAGGCTTTTGGTACACAGTGTACTTCCTTGGAAAGACGTGCCCACGTGAGAGTCTTGAGCGCTCTGAGGCATACTAAAGCTGACGCCGTCCATTGACTAAGACTTCCTGCAGATTGGTGCACCCGTATCTCTCTGGTCGTGGGAAAAGGTGCACCTGACCTCCAGACTAGAGGACACATAGAGTTGGCACTCTAACTACAGTATGCCCTGCAGTGAGCGCCCAGGAAGGAACGGCAAGCACCTGGTTTCTTTTGGAAAACCTCACTGCTCCTCAGAGGCATCCGTGGAGTGAATAGTATCCTGCTGGTGTGGTTTTCAGGCAGCTTGGAAGCTGCACCGAAGTTGCTTTCCAAAGGGGGAAAGTCGGGCTTCTGCCACATGCTCCGGTTTCCAACGTGACCCCACAGCGCAGTTCCCGGCCCTCTCTGACTGACGACTGGAGACTTGGAGCCACACTGGGCCTTTCTATGCTCACACCTGGTTGGACGCGGGGTGTTTTTGCATGCCATGAGTAGCATTACACGCTTAATGACTTAGTCAGGCCTAGGTGACTTCGGATCGTCCAAACGCCTCCCAATTGTACCGGTTTTCCTGTATTTTCTCTCAGGCTGGACCTACAGTGTTCCTTGCGTCACAACAGAGAGAGGACAGGTAAGAGTGGCCAGGATGCACTTGAGGCCCAGGGATTCTTTCAGTGCAGTTCAGAGGCCCTACGCAGAGGGAGAGCCACGTTGAATGTAATAGTGGCAGAAACGCTGTCCTGGGGCTGCCTGACAGCTGTAGAAATCAAGCTATGCAAGCGAGAGGGAGATTGTTGCCCTTCCCTATGCGTAGAAAGAGTTGACCCCAACCGTCTGGGCTGTGTTATGTGGCTCGGAAAACAAAGAGGGGACTCACAGCACACACGCTCTCCCTCAGAAGGGAATTCTCTCAGGCCTACGGAAAGCCATACGGGGGTTAAAGCACTCTCTCGAGTCAGGGTTCATGGAGGTGGCTGCACCCCAAACTTTGCTGCTGGGAGACACTCGTGCTTACCTTGAGGCTAGGGGTCGCATTTACTCCGCACTTTAGCTAGGGCAAGCGTGGGATGAACTCCTAGCAAGGCCCTGGAGACCACCTGGTTTCGTAGGAGAAAAGGCACTTTCTTCACTGAGGCATTCCTACAAGTGACTAGCAGACGGGTAACAGCAATGTCTTTCAGTCAGCCTTGAGGCCGCCATTACCCCCTTCCAAATGGGGAAAACACTGCCTTTTCCCAGGCTTCTCAATTACAACCTGGCTCACCCAGCACATGTACCTCTCTTCTCTGACAACCCAAAGGAGACCCTTGGAACACAATTCGGCCTTCTGCGATGCAACTTTTGGATGCAGTGTGTTCTGCATCTGGTGAATGGCATAATCCTCTGAAAGCCCTCAGGAGGCCTAGGTGACTTTGGATGCTCCAGGTGCCTAACAATGCTCAGGGTGAATCTCCACTTCCTTTCGGGCTGGACCTAATGTCTAGTTTTCCGTGTCACTTAGAGGGCCATCGAGCAGGAGTCCCCACACTGAATTGGAGCCCCGGTGGTTCCTCTCAGGGCAGCGTAGGTTTCCTCAATGTGGCAGACCCGCATGGAAAGAAAGGCTGCCAAGAACCGTGCTCCTGAGGCTCTTTCCAAGCTGTGGAACGCTAGCCATAGGAGAACACCTTCTTAGTGCCCGGCCCTTCCAACTGCACAGTGAGGGATGTTCCCAGAGCTGTGTAGCCCTTGACTCTGCTCAGAAGGCTTTTGGTACACAGTGTACTTCCTTGGAAAGACGTGCCCACGTGAGAGTCTTGAGCGCTCTGAGGCATACTAAAGCTGAAGCCGTCCATTGACTAAGACTTCCTGCAAACTGGTGCACCCGTATCTCTCTGGTCGTGGGAAAAGGTGCACCTTACCTCCAGACTAGAGGACACATAGAGTTGGCACTCTAACTACAGTATGCCCTGCGGTGAGCGCCCAGGAAGGAACGGCAAGCACCTGGTTTCTTTTGGAAAACCTCACTGCTCCTCAGAGGCATCCGTGGAGTGAATAGTATCCTGCTGGTGTGGTTTTCAGGCAGCTTGGAAGCTGCACCGAAGTTGCTTTCCAAAGGGGGAAAGTCGGGCTTCTGCCACATGCTCCGGTTTCCAACGTGACCCCACAGCGCAGTTCCCGGCCCTCTCTGACTGACGACTGGAGACTTGGAGCCACACTGGGCCTTTCTATGCTCACACCTGGTTGGACGCGGGGTGTTTTTGCATGCCATGAGTAGCATTACACGCTTAATGACTTAGTCAGGCCTAGGTGACTTCAGATCGTCCAAATGCCTCCCAATTGTACCGGTTTTCCTGTATTTTCTCTCAGGCTGGACCTACAGTGTACCTTGCGTCACAACAGAGAGAGGACAGGTAAGAGTGGCCAGGATGCACTTGAGGCCCAGGGATTCTTTCAGTGCAGTTCATAGGCCCTCCGCAGAGGGAGAGCCACGTTGAATGTAATAGTGGCAGAAACGCTGTCCTGGGGCTGCCTGACAGCTGTAGAAATCAAGCTATGCAAACGAGAGGCAGATCGTTGCCCTTCCCTCTGCGTAGAAAGAGTTGACCCCAACTGTCTGGGCTGTGTTATGTGGCTCGGAAAACAAAGAAGGGACTCACAGCACACACGCTCTCCCTCAGAAGGGAATTCTCTCAGGCCTACGGAAAGCCGTACGGGGGTTAAAGCACTCTCTCGAGTCAGGGTTCATGGAGGTGGCTGCACCCCGAACTTTGCTGCTGGGAGACACTCGTGCTTACCTTGAGGCTAGGGGTCGCATTTACTCCGCACTTTAGCTGGGGCAAGCGTGGGATGAACTCCTAGCAAGGCCCTGGAGACCACCTGGTTTCGTAGGAGAAAAGGCACTTTCTTCACTGAGGCATTCCTACAAGTGACTAGCAGACGGGTAACAGCAATGTCTTTCAGTCAGCCTTGAGGCCGCCACTACCTCCTTCCAAATGGGGAAAACACTGCCTTTTCCCAGGCTTCTCAATTACAACCTGGCTCACCCAACACATGGACCTCTCTTCTCTGACAACCCAAAGGAGACCCTTGGAACACAATTCGGCCTTCTGCGATGCAACTTTTGGATGCAGTGTGTTCTGCATGTGGTGAATGGCATAATCCTCTGAAAGCCCTCAGGAGGCCTAGGTGACTTTGGATGTTCCAGATGCCTAGCAATGCTCAGGGTGAATCTCCACTTCCTTTCGGGCTGGACCTAATGTCTAGTTTTCCGTGTCACTTAGAGGGCCGTCGAGCAGGAGTCCCCACACTGAATTGGAGCCCCGGTGGTTTCTCTCAGGGCAGCGTAGGTTTCCTCAACGTGGCAGACCCGCATGGAAAGAAAGGCTGCCAAGAACCGTGTTCCTGAGGCTCTTTCCAAGCTGTGGAACGCTAGCCATAGGAGAACACCTTCTTAGTGCCCTGCCCTTCCAACTGCACAGTGAAGGATGTTCCCAGAGCTGTGTAGCCCTTGACTCTGCTCAGAAGGCTTTTGTTACACAGTGTACTTCCTTGGAAAGACGTGCCCACGTGAGAGTCTTGAGCGCTCTGAGGCATACTAAAGCTGAAGCCGTCCATTGACTAAGACTTCCTGCAGACTGGTGCACCCGTATCTCTCTGGTCGTGGGAAAAGGTGCACCTGACCTCGAGACAAGAGGACACATAGAGTTGGCAATCTAACTACAGTTTGCCCTGCGGTGAGCGCCCAGGAAGGAACGGCAAGCACCTGGTTTCTTTTGGAAAACCTCACTGCTCCTCAGAGGCATCCGTGGAGTGAATAGTATCCTGCTGGTGTGGTTTTCAGGCAGCTTGGAAGCTGCACCGAAGTTGCTTTCCAAAGGGGGAAAGTCGGGCTTCTGCCACATGCTCCGGTTTCCAACGTGACCCCACAGCGCAGTTCCCGGCCCTCTCTGACTGACGACTGGAGACTTGGAGCCACACTGGGCCTTTCTATGCTCACACATGGTTGGACGCGGGGTGTTTTTGCATGCCACGAGTAGCATTACCCGCTTAATGACTTAGTCAGGCCTAGGTGACTTCGGATCGTCCAAACGCCTCCCAATTGTACCGGTTTTCCTGTATTTTCTCTCAGGCTGGACCTACAGTGTACCTTGCGTCACAACAGAGAGAGGACAGGTAAGAGTGGCCAGGATGCACTTGAGGCCCAGGCATTCTTTCAGTGCAGTTCAGAGGGCCTCCACAGAGGGAGAGCCACGTTGAATGTAATACTGGCACAAACGCTGTCCTGGGGCAGCCCGACAGCTGTAGAAATCAAGCTATGCAAGCGAGAGGCAGATCGTTGCCCTTCCCTCTGCGTAGAAAGAGTTGACCCCAACCGTCTGGGCTGTGTTATGTGGCTCGGAAAACAAAGAGGGGACTCACAGCACACACGCTCTCCCTCAGAAGGGAATTCTCTCAGGCCTACGGAAAGCCGTACGGGGGTTAAAGCACTCTCTCGAGTCAGGGCTCATGGAGGTGGCTGCACCCCAAACTTTGCTGCTGGGAGACACTCGTGCTTACCTTGAGGCTAGGGGTCGCATTTACTCCGCACTTTAGCTAGGGCAAGCGTGGGATGAACTCCTAGCAAGGCCCTGGAGACCACCTGGTTTCGTAGGAGAAAAGGCACTTTCTTCACTGAGGCATTCCTACAAGTGACTAGCAGACAGGTAACAGCAATGTCTTTCAGTCAGCCTTGAGGCCGCCACTACCTCCTTCCAAATGGGGAAAACACTGCCTTTTCCCAGGCTTCTCAATTACAACCAGGCTCACCCAGCACATGTACCTCTCTTCTCTGACAACCCAAAGGAGACCCTTGGAACACAATTCAGCCTTCTGCGATGCAACTTTTGGATGCAGTGTGTTCTGCATGTGGTGAATGGCATAATCCTCTGAAAGCCCTCAGGAGGCCTAGGTGACTTTGGATGTTCCAGATGCCTAGCAATGCTCAGGGTGAATCTCCACTTCCTTTCGGGCTGGACCTAATGTCTAGTTTTCCGTGTCACTTAGAGGGCCGTCGAGCAGGAGTCCCCAAACTGAATTGGAGCCCCAGTGGTTTCTCTCAGGGCAGCGTAGGTTTCCTCAACGTGGCAGACCCGCATGGAAAGAAAGGCTGCCAAGAACCGTGTTCCTGAGGCTCTTTCCAAGCTGTGGAACGCTAGCCATAGGAGAACACCTTCTTAGTGCCCGGCCCTTCCAACTGCACAGTGAGGGATGTTCCCAGAGCTGTGTAACGCTTGACTCTGCTCAGAAGGCTTTTGGTACACAGTGTACTTCCTTGGAAAGACGTGCACACGTGAGAGTCTTGAGCGCTCTGAGGCATACTAAAGCTGAAGCCGTCCATTGACTAAGACTTCCTGCAGACTGGTGCACCCGTATCTCTCTGGTCGTGGGAAAAGGTGCACCTGACCGCCAGACTAGAGGACACATAGAGTTGGCACTCTAACTACAGTATGCCCTGCGGTGAGCGCCCAGGAAGGAACGGCAAGCACCTGGTTTCTTTTGGAAAACCTCACTGCTCCTCAGAGGCATCCGTGGAGTGAATAGTATCCTGCTGGTGTGGTTTTCAGGCAGCTTGGAAGCTGCACCGAAGTTGCTTTCCAAAGGGGGAAAGTCGGGCTTCTGCCACATGCTCCGGTTTCCAACGTGACCCCACAGCGCAGTTCCCGGCCCTCTCTGACTGACGACTGGAGACTTGGAGCCACACTGGGCCTTTCTATGCTCACACCTGGTTGGACACGGGGTGTTTTTGCATGCCATGAGTAGCATTACCCGCTTAATGACTTAGTCAGGCCTAGGTGACTTCGGATCGTCCAAACGCCTCCCAATTGTACCGGTTTTCCTGTATTTTCTCTCAGGCTGCACCTACAGTGTACCTTGCGTCACAACAGAGAGAGGACAGGTAAGAGTGGCCAGGATGCCCTTGAGGCCCAGGGATTCTTTCAGTGCAGTTCAGAGGCCCTCCGCAGAGGGAGAACCACGTTGAATGTAATAGTGCCCGAAACGCTTTCCTGGGGCGGTCTGACAGCTGTAGTAATCAAGCTATGCAAGCGAGAGGCAGATCGTTGCCCTTCCCTCTGCGTAGAAAGAGTTGACCCCAACCGTCTGGGCTGTGTTATGTGGCTCGGAAAACAAAGAGGGGACTCACAGCACACACGCTCTCCCTCAGAAGGGAATTCTCTCAGGCCTACGGAAAGCCGTACGGGGGTTAAAGCACTCTCTCGAGTCAGGGTTCATGGAGGTGGCTGCACCCCAAACTTTGCTGCTGGGAGACACTCGTGCTTACCTTGAGGCTAGGGGTCGCATTTACTCCACAATTTTGCTAGGGCAAGCGTGGGATGAACTCCTAGCAAGGCCCTGGAGACCACCTGGTTTCGTAGGATAAAAGGCACTTTCTTCACTGAGGCATTCCTACAAGTGACTAGCAGACGGGTAACAGCAATGTCTTTCAGTCAGCCTTGAGGCCGCACCTACCTCCGTCCAAATGGGGAAAACACTGCCTTTTCCCAGGCTTCTCAATTACAACCTGGCTCACCCAGCACATGTACCTCTCTTCTCTGACAACCCAAAGGAGACCCTTGGAACACAATTCGGCCTTCTGCGATGCACCTTTTGGATGCAGTGTGTTCTGCATGTGGTGAATGGCATAATCCTCTGAAAGCCCTCAGGAGGCCTAGGTGACTTTGGATGTTCCAGATGCCTAGCAATGCTCAGGGTGAATCTCCACTTCCTTTCGGGCTGGACCTAATGTCCAGTTCTCCGTGTCACTTAGAGTGCCGTCGAGCAGGAGTCCCCACACTGAATTGGAGCCCCGGTGGTTTCTCTCAGGGCAGCGTAGGTTTCCTCAACATGGCAGACCCGCATGGAAAGAAAGGCTGCCAAGAACCGTGTTCCTGAGTCTCTTTCCAAGCTGTGGAACGCTAGCCATAGGAGAACACCTTCTTAGTGCCCGGCCCTTCCAACTGCACAGTGAGGGATGTTCCCAGAGCTGTGTAGCCCTTGACTCTGCTCAGAAGGCTTTTGGTACACAGTGTACTTCCTTGGAAAGACGTGCCCACGTGAGAGTCTTGAGCGCTCTGAGGCATACTAAAGCTGAAGCCGTCCATTGACTAAGACTTCCTGCAGACTGGTGCACCGTATCTCTCTGGTCGTGGGAAAAGGTGCACCTGACCTCCAGACTAGAGGACACATAGAGTTGGCACTCTAACTACAGTATGCCCTGCGGTGAGCGCCCAGGAAGGAACGGCAAGCACCTGGTTTCTTTTGGAAAACCTCACTGCTCCTCAGAGGCATCCGTGGAGTGAATAGTATCCTGCTGGTGTGGTTTTCAGGCAGCTTGGAAGCTGCACCGAAGTTGCTTTCCAAAGGGGGAAAGTCGGGCTTCTGCCACATGCTCCGGTTTCCAACGTGACCCCACAGCGCAGTTCCCGGCCCTCTCTGACTGACGACTGGAGACTTGGAGCCACACTGGGCCTTTCTATGCTCACACCTGGTTGGACGCGGGGTGTTTTTGCATGCCATGAGTAGCATTACACGCTTAATGACTTAGTCAGGCCTAGGTGACTTCGGATCGTCCAAATGCCTCCCAATTGTACCGGTTTTCCTGTATTTTCTCTCAGGCTGGACCTACAGTGTACCTTGCGTCACAACAGAGAGAGGACAGGTAAGAGTGGCCAGGATGCACTTGAGGCCCAGGGATTCTTTCAGTGCAGTTCAGAGGCCCTCCGCAGAGGGAGAGCCACGTTGAATGTAATAGTGGCAGAAACGCTGTCCTGGGGCTGCCTGACAGCTGTAGAAATCAAGCTATGCAAACGAGAGGCAGATCGTTGCCCTTCCCTCTGCGTAGAAAGAGTTGACCCCAACCGTCTGGGCTGTGTTATGTGGCTCGGAAAACAAAGAAGGGACTCACAGCACACACGCTCTCCCTCAGAAGGGAATTCTCTCAGGCCTACGGAAAGCCGTACGGGGGTTAAAGCACTCTCTCGAGTCAGGGTTCATGGAGGTGGCTGCACCCCAAACTTTGCTGCTGGGAGACACTCGTGCTTACCTTGAGGCTAGGGGTCGCATTTACTCCGCACTTTAGCTAGGGCAAGCGTGGGATGAACTCCTAGCAAGGCCCTGGAGACCACCTGGTTTCGTAGGAGAAAAGGCACTTTCTTCACTGAGGCATTCCTACAAGTGACTAGCAGACGGGTAACAGCAATGTCTTTCAGTCAGCCTTGAGGCCGCCACTACCCCCTTCCAAATGGGGAAAACACTGCCTTTTCCCAGGCTTCTCAATTACAACCTGGCTCACCCAGCACATGTACCTCTCTTCTCTGACAACCCAAAGGAGACCCTTGGAACACAATTCGGCCTTCTGCGATGCAACTTTTGGATGCAGTGTGTTCTGCATGTGGTGAATGGCATAATCCTCTGAAAGCCCTCAGGAGGCCTAGGTGACTTTGGATGTTCCAGATGCCTAGCAATGCTCAGGGTGAATCTCCACTTCCTTTCGGGCTGGACCTAATGTCTAGTTTTCCGTGTCACTTAGAGGGCCGTCGAGCAGGAGTCCCCACACTGAATTGGAGCCCCGGTGGTTTCTCTCAGGGCAGCGTAGGTTTCCTCAACGTGGCAGACCCGCATGGAAAGAAAGGCTGCCAAGAACCGTGTTCCTGAGGCTCTTTCCAAGCTGTGGAACGCTAGCCATAGGAGAACACCTTCTTAGTGCCCGGCCCTTCCAACTGCACAGTGAGGGATGTTCCCAGTGCTGTGTAACCCTTGACTCTGCTCAGAAGGCTTTTGGTACACAGTGTACTTCCTTGGAAAGACGTGCCCACGTGAGAGTCTTGAGCGCTCTGAGGCATACTAAAGCTGAAGCCGTCCATTGACTAAGACTTCCTGCAGACTGGTGCACCCGTATCTCTCTGGTCGTGGGAAAAGGTGCACCTGACCTCCAGATTAGAGGACACATAGAATTGGCACTCTAACTACAGTATGCCCTGCGGTGAGCGCCCAGGAAGGAACGGCAAGCACCTGGTTTCTTTTGGAAAACCTCACTGCTCCTCAGAGGCATCCGTGGAGTGAATAGTATCCTGCTGGTGTGGTTTTCAGGCAGCTTGGAAGCTGCACCGAAGTTGCTTTCCAAAGGGGGAAAGTCGGGCTTCTGCCACATGCTCCGGTTTCCAACGTGACCCCACAGCGCAGTTCCCGGCCCTCTCTGACTGACGACTGGAGACTTGGAGCCACACTGGGCCTTTCTATGCTCACACCTGGTTGGACGCGGGGTGTTTTTGCATGCCACGAGTAGCATTACCCGCTTAATGACTTAGTCAGGCCTAGGTGACTTCGGATCGTCCAAACGCCTCCCAATTGTACCGGTTTTCCTGTATTTTCTCTCAGGCTGGACCTACAGTGTACCTTGCGTCACAACAGAGAGAGGACAGGTAAGAGTGGCCAGGATGCACTTGAGGCCCAGGGATTCTTTCAGTGCAGTTCAGAGGGCCTCCGCAGAGGGAGAGCCACGTTGAATGTAATACTGGCCGAAACGCTGTCCTGGGGCTGCCCGACAGCTGTAGAAATCAAGCTATGCAAGCGAGAGGCAGATCGTTGCCCTTCCCTCTGCGTAGAAAGAGTTGACCCCAACCGTCTGGGCTGTGTTATGTGGCTCGGAAAACAAAGAGGGGACTCACAGCACACACGCTCTCCCTCAGAAGGGAATTCTCTCAGGACTACGGAAAGCCGTACGGGGGTTAAAGCACTCTCTCGAGTCAGGGTTCATGGAGGTGGCTGCACCCCAAACTTTGCTGCTGGGAGACACTCGTGCTTACCTTGAGGCTAGGGGTCGCATTTACTCCGCACTTTAGCTGGGGCAAGCGTGGGATGAACTCCTAGCAAGGCCCTGGAGACCACCTGGTTTCGTAGGAGAAAAGGCACTTTCTTCACTGAGGCATTCCTACAAGTGACTAGCAGACGGGTAACAGCAATGTCTTTCAGTCAGCCTTGAGGCCGCCACTACCTCCTTCCAAATGGGGAAAACACTGCCTTTTCCCAGGCTTCTCAATTACAACCTGGCTCACCCAGCACATGGACCTCTCTTCTCTGACAACCCAAAGGAGACCCTTGGAACACAATTCGGCCTTCTGCGATGCAACTTTTGGATGCAGTGTGTTCTGCATGTGGTGAATGGCATAATCCTCTGAAAGCCCTCAGGAGGCCTAGGTGACTTTGGATGTTCCAGATGCCTAGCAATGCTCAGGGTGAATCTCCACTTCCTTTCGGGCTGGACCTAATGTCCAGTTCTCCGTGTCACTTAGAGTGCCGTCGAGCAGGAGTCCCCACACTGAATTGGAGCCCCGGTGGTTTCTCTCAGGGCAGCGTAGGTTTCCTCAACATGGCAGACCCGCATGGAAAGAAAGGCTGCCAAGAACCGTGTTCCTGAGTCTCTTTCCAAGCTGTGGAACGCTAGCCATAGGAGAACACCTTCTTAGTGCCCGGCCCTTCCAACTGCACAGTGAGGGATGTTCCCAGAGCTGTGTAGCCCTTGACTCTGCTCAGAAGGCTTTTGGTACACAGTGTACTTCCTTGGAAAGACGTGCCCACGTGAGAGTCTTGAGCGCTCTGAGGCATACTAAAGCTGACGCCGTCCATTGACTAAGACTTCCTGCAGACTGGTGCACCCGTATCTCTCTGGTCGTGGGAAAAGGTGCACCTGACCTCGAGACTAGACGACACATAGAGTTGGCACTCTAACTAAAGTATGCCCTGCGGTGAGCGCCCAGGAAGGAACGGCAAGCACCTGGTTTCTTTTGGAAAACCTCACTGCTCCTCAGAGGCATCCGTGGAGTGAATAGTATCCTGCTGGTGTGGTTTTCAGGCAGCTTGGAAGCTGCACCGAAGTTGCTTTCCAAAGGGGGAAAGTCGAGCTTCTGCCACATGCTCCGGTTTCCAACGTGACCCCACAGCGCAGTTCCCGGCCCTCTCTGACTGACGACTGGAGACTTGGAGCCACACTGGGCCTTTCTATGCTCACACCTGGTTGGACGCGGGGTGTTTTTGCATGCCATGAGTAGCATTACCCGCTTAATGACTTAGTCAGGTCTAGGTGACTTCGGATCGTCCAAATGTCTCCCAATTGTACCGGTTTTCCTGTATTTTCTCTCAGGCTGGACCTACAGTGTACCTTGCGTCACAACAGAGAGAGGACAGGTAAGAGTGGCCAGGATGCACTTGAGGCCCAGGGATTCTTTCAGTGCAGTTCAGAGGGCCTCCGCAGAGGGAGAGCCACGTTGAATGTAATACTGGCCGAAACGCTGTCCTGGGGCTGCCCGACAGCTGTAGAAATCAAGCTATGCAAGCGAGAGGCAGATCGTTGCCCTTCCCTCTGCGTAGAAAGAGTTGACCCCAACCGTCTGGGCTGTGTTATGTGGCTCGGAAAACAAAGAGGGGACTCACAGCACACACGCTCTCCCTCAGAAGGGAATTCTCTCAGGCCTACGGAAAGCCGTACGGGGGTTAAAGCACTCTCTCGAGTCAGGGTTCATGGAGGTGGCTGCACCCCAAACTTTGCTGCTGGGAGACACTCGTGCTTACCTTGAGGCTAGGGGTCGCATTTACTCCGCACTTTAGCTAGGGCAAGCGTGGGATGAACTCCTAGCAAGGCCCTGGAGACCACCTGGTTTCGTAGGAGAAAAGGCACTTTCTTCACTGAGGCATTCCTACAAGTGACTAGCAGACGGGTAACAGCAATGTCTTTCAGTCAGCCTTGAGGCCGCCACTACCCCCTTCCAAATGGGGAAAACACTGCCTTTTCCCAGGCTTCTCAATTACAACCTGGCTCACCCAGCACATGTACCTCTCTTCTCTGACAACCCAAAGGAGACCCTTGGAACACAATTCGGCCTTCTGCGATGCAACTTTTGGATGCAGTGTGTTCTGCATGTGGTGAATGGCATAATCCTCTGAAAGCCCTCAGGAGGCCTAGGTGACTTTGGATGTTCCAGATGCCTAGCAATGCTCAGGGTGAATCTCCACTTCCTTTCGGGCTGGACCTAATGTCTAGTTTTCCGTGTCACTTAGAGGGCCGTCGAGCAGGAGTCCCCACACTGAATTGGAGCCCCGGTGGTTTCTCTCAGGGCAGCGTAGGTTTCCTCAACGTGGCAGACCCGCATGGAAAGAAAGGCTGCCAAGAACCGTGTTCCTGAGGCTCTTTCCAAGCTGTGGAACGCTAGCCATAGGAGAACACCTTCTTAGTGCCCGGCCCTTCCAACTGCACAGTGAGGGATGTTCCCAGTGCTGTGTAACCCTTGACTCTGCTCAGAAGGCTTTTGGTACACAGTGTACTTCCTTGGAAAGACGTGCCCACGTGAGAGTCTTGAGCGCTCTGAGGCATACTAAAGCTGAAGCCGTCCATTGACTAAGACTTCCTGCAGACTGGTGCACCCGTATCTCTCTGGTCGTGGGAAAAGGTGCACCTGACCTCCAGATTAGAGGACACATAGAGTTGGCACTCTAACTACAGTATGCCCTGCGGTGAGCACCCAGGAAGGAACGGCAAGCACCTGGTTTCTTTTGGAAAACCTCACTGCTCCTCAGAGGCATCCGTGGAGTGAATAGTATCCTGCTGGTGTGGTTTTCAGGCAGCTTGGAAGCTGCACCGAAGTTGCTTTCCAAAGGGGGAAAGTCGGGCTTCTGCCACATGCTCCGGTTTCCAACGTGACCCCACAGCGCAGTTCCCGGCCCTCTCTGACTGACGACTGGAGACTTGGAGCCACACTGGGCCTTTCTATGCTCACACCTGGTTGGACGCGGGGTGTTTTTGCATGCCACGAGTAGCATTACCCGCTTAATGACTTAGTCAGGCCTAGGTGACTTCGGATCGTCCAAACGCCTCCCAATTGTACCGGTTTTCCTGTATTTTCTCTCAGGCTGGACCTACAGTGTACCTTGCGTCACAACAGAGAGAGGACAGGTAAGAGTGGCCAGGATGCACTTGAGGCCCAGGGATTCTTTCAGTGCAGTTCAGAGGGCCTCCGCAGAGGGAGAGCCACGTTGAATGTAATACTGGCCGAAACGCTGTCCTGGGGCTGCCCGACAGCTGTAGAAATCAAGCTATGCAAGCGAGAGGCATATCGTTGCCCTTCCCTCTGCGTAGAAAGAGTTGACCCCAACCGTCTGGGCTGTGTTATGTGGCTCGGAAAACAAAGAGGGGACTCACAGCACACACGCTCTCCCTCAGAAGGGAATTCTCTCAGGCCTACGGAAAGCCGTACGGGGGTTAAAGCACTCTCTCGAGTCAGGGTTCATGGAGGTGGCTGCACCCCAAACTTTGCTGCTGGGAGACACTCGTGCTTACCTTGAGGCTAGGGGTCGCATTTACTCCGCACTTTAGCTAGGGCAAGCGTGGGATGAACTCCTAGCAAGGCCCTGGAGACCACCTGGTTTCGTAGGAGAAAAGGCACTTTCTTCACTGAGGCATTCCTACAAGTGACTAGCAGACGGGTAACAGCAATGTCTTTCAGTCAGCCTTGAGGCCGCCACTACCTCCTTCCAAATGGGGAAAACACTGCCTTTTCCCAGGCTTCTCAATTACAACCTGGCTCACCCAGCACATGGACCTCTCTTCTCTGACAACCCAAAGGAGACCCTTGGAACACAATTCGGCCTTCTGCGATGCAACTTTTGGATGCAGTGTGTTCTGCATGTGGTGAATGGCATAATCCTCTGAAAGCCCTCAGGAGGCCTAGGTGACTTTGGATGTTCCAGATGCCTAGCAATGCTCAGGGTGAATCTCCACTTCCTTTCGGGCTGGACCTAATGTCTAGTTTTCCGTGTCACTTAGAGGGCCGTCGAGCAGGAGTCCCCACACTGAATTGGAGCCCCGGTGGTTTCTCTCAGGGCAGCGTAGGTTTCCTCAACGTGGCAGACCCGCATGGAAAGAAAGGCTGCCAAGAACCGTGTTCCTGAGGCTCTTTCCAAGCTATGGAACGCTAGCCATAGGAGAACACCTTCTTAGTGCCCGGCCCTTCCAACTGCACAGTGAGGGATGTTCCCAGAGCTGTGTAGCCCTTGACTCTGCTCAGAAGGCTTTTGGTACACACTGTACTTCCTTGGAAAGACGTGCCCACGTGAGAGTCTTGAGCGCTCTGAGGCATACTAAAGCTGAAGCCGTCCATTGACTAAGACTTCCTGCAAACTGGTGCACCCGTATCTCTCTGGTCGTGGGAAAAGGTGCACCTGACCTCCAGACTAGAGGACACATAGAGTTGGCACTCTAACTACAGTATGCCCTGCGGTGAGCGCCCAGGAAGGAACGGCAAGCACCTGGTTTCTTTTGGAAAACCTCACTGCTCCTCAGAGGCATGCGTGGAGTGAATAGTATCCTGCTTGTGTGGTTTTCAGACAGCTTGGAAGCTGCACCGAAGTTGCTTTCCAAAGGGGGAAAGTCGAGCTTCTGCCACATTCTCTGGATTCCAACGTGACACCACAGCACAGTTCCCGGCCCTCTCTGACTGACGACTGGAGACTTGGAGCCACACTGGGCCTTTCTATGCTCACACCTGGTTGGACGCGGGGTGTTTTTGCATGCCACGAGTAGCATTACCCGCTTAATGACTTAGTCAGGCCTAGGTGACTTCGGATCGTCCAAACGCCTCCCAATTGTACCGGTTTTCCTGTATTTTCTCTCAGGCTGGACCTACAGTGTACCTTGCGTCACAACAGAGAGAGGACAGGTAAGAGTGGCCAGGATGCACTTGAGGCCCAGGGATTCTTTCAGTGCAGTTCAGAAGGCCTCCGCAGTGGGAGAGCCACGTTGAATGTAATACTGGCAGAAATGCTGTCCTGGGGCTGCCCGACAGCTGTAGAAATCAAGCTATGCAAGCGAGAGGCAGATCGTTGCCCTTCCCTCTGCGTAGAAAGAGTTGACCCCAACCGTCTGGGCTGTGTTATGTGGCTCGGAAAACAAAGAGGGGACTCACAGCACACACGTTCTCCCTCAGAAGGGAATTCTCTCAGGCCTACGGAAAGCCGTACGGGGGTTAAAGCACTCTCTCGAGTCAGGGTTCATGGAGGTGGCTGCACCCCAAACTTTGCTGCTGGGAGACACTCGTGCTTACCTTGAGGCTAGGGGTCGCATTTACTCCGCACTTTAGCTAGGGCAAGCGTGGGATGAACTCCTACCAAGGCCCTGGAGACCACCTGGTTTCGTAGGAGAAAAGGCACTTTCTTCACTGAGGCATTCCTACAAGTGACTAGCAGACGGGTAACAGCAATGTCTTTCAGTCAGCCTTGAGGCCGCCACTACCTCCTTCCAAATGGGGAAAACACTGCCTTTTCCCAGGCTTCTCAATTACAACCTGGCTCACCCAGCACATGTACCTCTCTTCTCTGACAACCCAAAGGAGACCCTTGGAACACAATTCGGCCTTCTGCGATGCAACTTTTGGATGCAGTGTGTTCTGCATGTGGTGAATGGCATAATCCTCTGAAAGCCCTCAGGAGGCCTAGGTGACTTTGGATGTTCCAGATGCCTAGCAATGCTCAGGGTGAATCTCCACTTCCTTTCGGGCTGGACCTAATGTCTAGTTTTCCGTGTCACTTAGAGGGCCGTCGAGCAGGAGTCCCCACACTGAATTGGAGCCCCGGTGGTTTCTCTCAGGGCAGCGTAGGTTTCCTCAACGTGGCAGACCCGCATGGAAAGAAAGGCTGCCAAGAACCGTGTTCCTGAGGCTCTTTCCAAGCTATGGAACGCTAGCCATAGGAGAACACCTTCTTAGTGCCCGGCCCTTCCAACTGCACAGTGAGGGATGTTCCCAGAGCTGTGTAGCCCTTGACTCTGCTCAGAAGGCTTTTGGTACACACTGTACTTCCTTGGAAAGACGTGCCCACGTGAGAGTCTTGAGCGCTCTGAGGCATACTAAAGCTGAAGCCGTCCATTGACTAAGACTTCCTGCAAACTGGTGCACCCGTATCTCTCTGGTCGTGGGAAAAGGTGCACCTGACCTCCAGACTAGAGGACACATAGAGTTGGCACTCTAACTACAGTATGCCCTGCGGTGAGCGCCCAGGAAGGAACGGCAAGCACCTGGTTTCTTTTGGAAAACCTCACTGCTCCTCAGAGGCATGCGTGGAGTGAATAGTATCCTGCTTGTGTGGTTTTCAGACAGCTTGGAAGCTGCACCGAAGTTGCTTTCCAAAGGGGGAAAGTCGAGCTTCTGCCACATTCTCTGGATTCCAACGTGACACCACAGCACAGTTCCCGGCCCTCTCTGACTGACGACTGGAGACTTGGAGCCACACTGGGCCTTTCTATGCTCACACCTGGTTGGACGCGGGGTGTTTTTGCATGCCACGAGTAGCATTACCCGCTTAATGACTTAGTCAGGCCTAGGTGACTTCGGATCGTCCAAACGCCTCCCAATTGTACCGGTTTTCCTGTATTTTCTCTCAGGCTGGACCTACAGTGTACCTTGCGTCACAACAGAGAGAGGACAGGTAAGAGTGGCCAGGATGCACTTGAGGCCCAGGGATTCTTTCAGTGCAGTTCAGAAGGCCTCCGCAGTGGGAGAGCCACGTTGAATGTAATACTGGCAGAAATGCTGTCCTGGGGCTGCCCGACAGCTGTAGAAATCAAGCTATGCAAGCGAGAGGCAGATCGTTGCCCTTCCCTCTGCGTAGAAAGAGTTGACCCCAACCGTCTGGGCTGTGTTATGTGGCTCGGAAAACAAAGAGGGGACTCACAGCACACACGTTCTCCCTCAGAAGGGAATTCTCTCAGGCCTACGGAAAGCCGTACGGGGGTTAAAGCACTCTCTCGAGTCAGGGTTCATGGAGGTGGCTGCACCCCAAACTTTGCTGCTGGGAGACACTCGTGCTTACCTTGAGGCTAGGGGTCGCATTTACTCCGCACTTTAGCTAGGGCAAGCGTGGGATGAACTCCTACCAAGGCCCTGGAGACCACCTGGTTTCGTAGGAGAAAAGGCACTTTCTTCACTGAGGCATTCCTACAAGTGACTAGCAGACGGGTAACAGCAATGTCTTTCAGTCAGCCTTGAGGCCGCCACTACCTCCTTCCAAATGGGGAAAACACTGCCTTTTCCCAGGCTTCTCAATTACAACCTGGCTCACCCAGCACATGTACCTCTCTTCTCTGACAACCCAAAGGAGACCCTTGGAACACAATTCGGCCTTCTGCGATGCAACTTTTGGATGCAGTGTGTTCTGCATGTGGTGAATGGCATAATCCTCTGAAAGCCCTCAGGAGGCCTAGGTGACTTTGGATGTTCCAGATGCCTAGCAATGCTCAGGGTGAATCTCCACTTCCTTTCGGGCTGGACCTAATGTCTAGTTTTCCGTGTCACTTAGAGGGCCGTCGAGCAGGAGTCCCCACACTGAATTGGAGCCCCGGTGGTTTCTCTCAGGGCAGCGTAGGTTTCCTCAACGTGGCAGACCCGCATGGAAAGAAAGGCTGCCAAGAACCGTGTTCCTGAGGCTCTTTCCAAGCTGTGGAACGCTAGCCATAGGAGAACACCTTCTTAGTGCCCGGCCCTTCCAACTGCACAGTGAGGGATGTTCCCAGAGCTGTGTAGCCCTTGACTCTGCTCAGAAGGCTTTTGGTACACAGTGTACTTCCTTGGAAAGACGTGCCCACGTGAGAGTCTTGAGCGCTCTGAGGCATACTAAAGCTGAAGCCGTCCATTGACTAAGACTTCCTGCAAACTGGTGCACCCGTATTTCTCTGGTCGTGGGAAAAGGTGCACCTGACCTCCAGACTAGAGGACACATAGAGTTGGCACTCTAACTACAGTATGCCCTGCGGTGAGCGCCCAGGAAGGAATGGCAAGCACCTGGTTTCTTTTGGAAAACCTCACTGCTCCTCAGAGGCATCCGTGGAGTGAATAGTATCCTGCTGGTGTGGTTTTCAGGCAGCTTGGAAGCTGCACCGAAGTTGCTTTCCAAAGGGGGAAAGTCGGGCTTCTGCCACATGCTCCGGTTTCCAACGTGACCCCACAGCGCAGTTCCCGGCCCTCTCTGACTGACGACTGGAGACTTGGAGCCACACTGGGCCTTTCTATGCTCACACCTGGTTGGACGCGGGGTGTTTTTGCATGCCACGAGTAGCATTACCCGCTTAATGACTTAGTCAGGCCTAGGTGGCTTCGGATCGTCCAAACACCTCCCAATTGTACCGGTTTTCCTGTATTTTCTCTCAGGCTGGACCTACAGTGTACCTTGCGTCACAACAGAGAGAGGACAGGTAAGAGTGGCCAGGATGCACTTGAGGCCCAGGGATTCTTTCAGTGCAGTTCAGAGGGCCTCCGCAGAGGGAGAGCCACGTTGAATGTAATACTGGCAGAAACGCTGTCCTGGGGCTGCCCGACAGCTGTAGAAATCAAGCTATGCAAGCGAGAGGCAGATCGTTGCCCTTCCCTCTGCGTAGAAAGAGTTGACCCCAACCGTCTGGGCTGTGTTATGTGGCTCGGAGAACAAAGAGGGGACTCACAGCACACACGCTCTCCCTCAGAAGGGAATTCTCTCAGGCCTACGGAAAGCCATACGGGGGTTAAAGCACTCTCTCGAGTCAGGGTTCATGGAGGTGGCTGCAACCCAAACTTTGCTGCTGGGAGACACTCGTGCTTACCTTGAGGCTAGGGGTCGCATTTACTCCGCACTTTAGCTAGGGCAAGCGTGGGATGAACTCCTACCAAGGCCCTGGAGACCACCTGGTTTCGTAGGAGAAAAGGCACTTTCTTCACTGAGGCATTCCTACAAGTGACTAGCAGACGGGTAACAGCAATGTCTTTCAGTCAGCCTTGAGGCCGCCACTACCTCCTTCCAAATGGGGAAAACACTGCCTTTTCCCAGGCTTCTCAATTACAACCTGGCTCACCCAGCACATGGACCTCTCTTCTCTGACAACCCAAAGGAGACCCTTGGAACACAATTCGGCCTTCTGCGATGCAACTTTTGGATGCAGTGTGTTCTGCATGGGGTGAATGGCATAATCCTCTGAAAGCCCTCAGGAGGCCTAGGTGACTTTGGATGTTCCAGATGCCTAGCAATGCTCAGGGTGAATCTCCACTTCCTTTCGGGCTGGACCTAATGTCTAGTTTTCCGTGTCACTTAGAGGGCCGTCGAGCAGGAGTCCCCACACTGAATTGGAGCCCCGGTGGTTTCTCTCAGGGCAGCGTAGGTTTCCTCAACGTGGCAGACCCGCATGGAAAGAAAGGCTGCCAAGAACCGTGTTCCTGAGGCTCTTTCCAAGCTGTGGAACGCTAGCCATAGGAGAACACCTTCTTAGTGCCCGGCCCTTCCAACTGCACAGTGAGGGATGTTCCCAGAGCTGTGTAGCCCTTGACTCTGCTCAGAAGGCTTTTGGTACACAGTGTACTTCCTTGGAAAGACGTGCCCACGTGAGAGTCTTGAGCGCTCTGAGGCATACTAAAGCTGAAGCCGTCCATTGACTAAGACTTCCTGCAAACTGGTGCACCCGTATCTCTCTGGTCGTGGGAAAAGGTGCACCTGACCTCCAGACTAGAGGACACATAGAGTTGGCACTCTAACTACAGTATGCCCTGCGGTGAGCGCCCAGGAAGGAACGGCAAGCACCTGGTTTCTTTTGGAAAACCTCACTGCTCCTCAGAGGCATCCGTGGAGTGAATAGTATCCTGCTGGTGTGGTTTTCAGGCAGCTTGGAAGCTGCACCGAAGTTGCTTTCCAAAGGGGGAAAGTCGGGCTTCTGCCACATGCTCCGGTTTCCAACGTGACCCCACAGCGCAGTTCCCGGCCCTCTCTGACTGACGACTGGAGACTTGGAGCCACACTGGGCCTTTCTATGCTCACACCTGGTTGGACGCGGGGTGTTTTTGCATGCCATGAGTAGCATTACCCGCTTAATGACTTAGTCAGGCCTAGGTGACTTCGGATCGTCCAAACACCTCCCAATTGTACCGGTTTTCCTGTATTTTCTCTCAGGCTGGACCTACAGTGTACCTTGCGTCACAACAGAGAGAGGACAGGTAAGAGTGGCCAGGATGCACTTGAGGCCCAGGGATTCTTTCAGTGCAGTTCAGAGGGCCTCCGCAGAGGGAGAGCCACGTTGAATGTAATACTGGCAGAAACGCTGTCCTGGGGCTGCCCGACAGCTGTAGAAATCAAGCTATGCAAGCGAGAGGCAGATCGTTGCCCTTCCCTCTGCATAGAAAGAGTTGACCCCAACCGTCTAGGCTGTGTTATGTGGCTCGGAAAACAAAGAGGGGACTCACAGCACACACGCTCTCCCTCAGAAGGGAATTCTCTCAGGCCTACGGAAAGCCGTACGGGGGTTAAAGCACTCTCTCGAGTCAGGGTTCATGGAGGTGGCTGCACCACAAACTTTGCTGCTGGGAGACACTCGTGCTTACCTTGAGGCTAGGGGTCGCATTTACTCCGCACTTTAGCTAGGGCAAGCGTGGGATGAACTCCTAGAAGGCCCTGGAGACCACCTGGTTTCGTTGGAGAAAAGGCACTTTCCTCACTGAGGCATTCCTACAAGTGACCAGCAGACGGGTAACAGCAATGTCTTTCAGTCAGCCTTGAGGCCGCCACTACCTCCTTCCAAATGGGGAAAACACTGCCTTTTCCCAGGCTTCTCAATTACAACCTGGCTCACCCAGCACATGTACCTCTCTTCTCTGACAACCCAAAGGAGACCCTTGGAACACAATTCGGCTTTCTGCGATGCAACTTTTGGATGCAGTGTGTTCTGCATGTGGTGAATGGCATAATCCTCTGAAAGCCCGCAGGAGGCCTAGGTGACTTTGGATGTTCCAGATGCCTAGCAATGCTCAGGGTGAATCTCCACTTCCTTTCGGGCTGGACCTAATGTCTAGTTTTCCGTGTCACTTAGAGGGCCGTCGAGCAGGAGTCCCCACACTGAATTGGAGCCCCGGTGGTTTCTCTCAGGGCAGCGTAGGTTTCCTCAATGTGGCAGACCCGCATGGAAAGAAAGGCTGCCAAGAACCGTGTTCCTGAGGCTCTTTCCAAGCTGTGGAACGCTAGCCATAGGAGAACACCTTCTTAGTTCCCGGCCCTTCCAACTGCACAGTGAGGGATGTTCCCAGAGCTGTGTAGCCCTTGACTCTGCTCAGAAGGCTTTTGGTACACAGTGTACTTCCTTGGAAAGACGTGCCCACGTGAGAGTCTTGAGCACTCTGAGGCATACTAAAGCTGAAGCCGTCCATTGACTAAGACTTCCTGCAGACTGGTGCACCCGTATCTCTCTGGTCGTGGGAAAAGATGCACCTGACCTCCAGACTAGAGGACACATAGAGTTGGCACTCTAACTACAGTATGCCCTGCAGTGAGCGCCCAGGAAGGAACGGCAAGCACCTGGTTTCTTTTGGAAAACCTCACTGCTCCTCAGAGGCATCCGTGGAGTGAATAGTATCCTGCTGGTGTGGTTTTCAGGCAGCTTGGAAGCTGCACCGAAGTTGCTTTCCAAAGGGGGAAAGTCGGGCTTCTGCCACATGCTCCGGTTTCCAACGTGACCCCACAGCGCAGTTCCCGGCCCTCTCTGACTGACGACTGGAGACTTGGAGCCACACTGGGCCTTTATATGCTCACACCTGGTTGGACGCGGGGTGTTTTTGCATGCCATGAGTAGCATTACCCGCTTAATGACTTAGTCAGGCCTAGGTGACTTCGGATCGTCCAAACGCCTCCCAATTGTACCGGTTTTCCTGTATTTTCTCTCAGGCTGGACCTACAGTGTACCTTGCGTCACAACAGAGAGAGGACAGGTAAGAGTGTCCAGGATGCCCTTGAGGCCCAGGGATACTTTCAGTGCAGTTCAGAGGGCCTACGCAGAGGGAGAGCCACGTTGAATGTAATACTGGCAGAAACGCTGTCCTGGGGCTGCCCGACAGCTGTAGAAATCAAGCTATGCAAGCGAGAGGCAGATCGTTGCCCTTCCCTCTGCGTAGAAAGAGTTGACCCCAACCGTCTGGGCTGTGTTATGTGGCTCGGAAAACAAAGAGGGGACTCACAGCACACACGCTCTCCCTCAGAAGGGAATTCTCTCAGGCCTACGGAAAGCCGTACGGGGGTTAAAGCACTCTCTCGAGTCAGGGTTCATGGAGGTGGCTGCACCCCAAACTTTGCTGCTGGGAGACACTCGTGCTTACCTTGAGGCTAGGGGTCGCATTTACTCCGCACTTTAGCTAGGGCAAGCGTGGGATGAACTCCTACCAAGGCCCTGGAGACCACCTGGTTTCGTAGGAGAAAAGGCACTTTCTTCACTGAGGCATTCCTACAAGTGACTAGCAGACGGGTAACAGCAATGTCTTTCAGTCAGCCTTGAGGCCGCCACTACCTCCTTCCAAATGGGGAAAACACTGCCTTTTCCCAGGCTTCTCAATTACAACCTGGCTCACCCAGCACATGTACCTCTCTTCTCTGACAACCCAAAGGAGACCCTTGGAACACAATTCGGCCTTCTGCGATGCAACTTTTGGATGCAGTGTGTTCTGCATGTGGTGAATGGCATAATCCTCTGAAAGCCCTCAGGAGGCCTAGGTGACTTTGGATGTTCCAGATGCCTAGCAATGCTCAGGGTGAATCTCCACTTCCTTTCGGGCTGGACCTAATGTCTAGTTTTCCGTGTCACTTAGAGGGCCGTCGAGCAGGAGTCCCCACACTGAATTGGAGCCCCGGTGGTTTCTCTCAGGGCAGCGTAGGTTTCCTCAACGTGGCAGACCCGCATGGAAAGAAAGGCTGCCAAGAACCGTGTTCCTGAGGCTCTTTCCAAGCTGTGGAACGCTAGCCATAGGAGAACACCTTCTTAGTGCCCGGCCCTTCCAACTGCACAGTGAGGGATGTTCCCAGAGCTGTGTAGCCCTTGACTCTGCTCAGAAGGCTTTTGGTACACACTGTACTTCCTTGGAAAGACGTGCCCACGTGAGAGTCTTGAGCGCTCTGAGGCATACTAAAGCTGAAGCCGTCCATTGACTAAGACTTCCTGCAAACTGGTGCACCCGTATCTCTCTGGTCATGGGAAAAGGTGCACCTGACCTCCAGACTAGAGGACACATAGAGTTGGCACTCTAACTACAGTATGCCCTGCGGTGAGCGCCCAGGAAGGAACGGCAAGCACCTGGTTTCTTTTGGAAAACCTCACTGCTCCTCAGAGGCATCCGTGGAGTGAATAGTATCCTGCTGGTGTGGTTTTCAGGCAGCTTGGAAGCTGCACCGAAGTTGCTTTCCAAAGGGGGAAAGTCGGGCTTCTGCCACATGCTCCGGTTTCCAACGTGACCCCACAGCACAGTTCCCGACCCTCTCTGACTGACGACTGGAGACTTGGAGCCACACTGGGCCTTTCTATGCTCACACCTGGTTGGACGCGGGGTGTTTTTGCATGCCACGAGTAGCATTACCCGCTTAATGACTTAGTCAGGCCTAGGTGACTTCAGATCGTCCAAACGCCTCCCAATTGTACCGGTTTTCCTGTATTTTCTCTCAGGCTGGACCTACAGTGTACCTTGCGTCACAACAGAGAGAGGACAGGTAAGAGTGGCCAGGATGCACTTGAAGCCCAGGGATTCTTTCAGTGCAGTTCAGAGGGCCTCCGCAGAGGGAGAGCCACGTTGAATGTAATACTGGCAGAAACGTTGTCCTGGGGCTGCCTGACAGCTGTAGAAATCAAGCTATGCAAGCGAGAGGCAGATCGTTGCCCTTCCCTCTGCGTAGAAAGAGTTGACCCCAACCGTCTGGGCTGTGTTATGTGGCTCGGAAAACAAAGAGGGGACTCACAGCACACACGTTCTCCCTCAGAAGGGAATTCTCTCAGGCCTACGGAAAGCCGTACGGGGGTTAAAGCACTCTCTCGAGTCAGGGTTCATGGAGGTGGCTGCACCCCAAACTTTGCTGCTGGGAGACACTCGTGCTTACCTTGAGGCTAGGGGTCGCATTTACTCCGCACTTTAGCTAGGGCAAGCGTGGGATGAACTCCTACCAAGGCCCTGGAGACCACCTGGTTTCGTAGGAGAAAAGGCACTTTCTTCACTGAGGCATTCCTACAAGTGACTAGCAGACGGGTAACAGCAATGTCTTTCAGTCAGCCTTGAGGCCGCCACTACCTCCTTCCAAATGGGGAAAACACTGCCTTTTCCCAGGCTTCTCAATTACAACCTGGCTCACCCAGCACATGTACCTCTCTTCTCTGACAACCCAAAGGAGACCCTTGGAACACAATTCGGCCTTCTGCGATGCAACTTTTGGATGCAGTGTGTTCTGCATGTGGTGAATGGCATAATCCTCTGAAAGCCCGCAGGAGGCCTAGGTGACTTTGGATGTTCCAGATGCCTAGCAATGCTCAGGGTGAATCTCCACTTCCTTTCGGGCTGGACCTAATGTCTAGTTTTCCGTGTCACTTAGAGGGCCGTCGAGCAGGAGTCCCCACACTGAATTGGAGCCCCGGTGGTTTCTCTCAGGGCAGCGTAGGTTTCCTCAACGTGGCAGACCCGCATGGAAAGAAAGGCTGCCAAGAACCGTGTTCCTGAGGCTCTTTCCAAGCTGTGGAACGCTAGCCATAGGAGAACACCTTCTTTGTTCCCCGCCCTTCCAACTGCACAGTGAGGGATCTTCCCAGAGCTGTGTAGCCCTTGACTCTGCTCAGAAGGCTTTTGGTACACACTGTACTTCCTTGGAAAGACGTGCCCACGTGAGAGTCTTGAGCGCTCTGAGGCATACTAAAGCTGAAGCCGTCCATTGACTAAGACTTCCTGCAAACTGGTGCACCCGTATCTCTCTGGTCGTGGGAAAAGGTGCACCTGACCTCCAGACTAGAGGACACATAGAGTTGGCACTCTAACTAAAGTATGCCCTGCGGTGAGCGCCCAGGAAGGAACGGCAAGCACCTGGTTTCTTTTGGAAAACCTCACTGCTCCTCAGAGGCATCCGTGGAGTGAATAGTATCCTGCTGGTGTGGTTTTCAGACAGCTTGGAAGCTGCACCGAAGTTGCTTTCCAAAGGGGGAAATTCGAGCTTCTGCCACATGCTCCGGTTTCCAACGTGACCCCACAGCGCAGTTCCCGGCCCTCTCTGACTGACGACTGGAGACTTGGAGCCACACTGGGCCTTTCTATGCTCACACCTGGTTGGACGCGGGGTGTTTTTGCATGCCACGAGTAGCATTACCTGCTTAATGACTTAGTCAGGCCTAGGTGACTTCGGATCGTCCAAACGCCTCCCAATTGTACCGGTTTTCCTGTATTTTCTCTCAGGCTGGACCTACAGTGTACCTTGCGTCACAACAGAGAGAGGACAGGTAAGAGTGGCCAGGATGCACTTGAGGCCCAGGGATTCTTTCAGTGCAGTTCAGAAGGCCTCCGCAGTGGGAGAGCCACGTTGAATGTAATACTGGCAGAAACGCTGTCCTGGGGCTGCCCGACAGCTGTAGAAATCAAGCTATGCAAGCGAGAGGCAGATCGTTGCCCTTCCCTCTGCGTAGAAAGAGTTGACCCCAACCGTCTGGGCTGTGTTATGTGGCTCGGAAAACAATGAGGGGACTCACAGCACACACGCTCTCCCTCAGAAGGGAATTCTCTCAGGCCTACGGAAAGCCGTACGGGGGTTAAAGCACTCTCTCGAGTCAGGGTTCATGGAGGTGGCTGCACCCCAAACTTTGCTGCTGGGAGACACTCGTGCTTACCTTGAGGCTAGGGGTCGCATTTACTCCGCACTTTAGCTAGGGCAAGCGTGGGATGAACTCCTAGCAAGGCCCTGGAGACCACCTGGTTTCGTAGGAGAAAAGGCACTTTCTTCACTGAGGCATTCCTACAAGTGACTAGCAGACGGGTAACAGCAATGTCTTTCAGTCAGCCTTGAGGCCGCCACTACCTCCTTCCAAATGGGGAAAACACTGCCTTTTCCCAGGCTTCTCAATTACAACCTGGCTCACCCAGCACATGTACCTCTCTTCTCTGACAACCCAAAGGAGACCCTTGGAACACAATTCGGCCTTCTGCGATGCAACTTTTGGATGCAGTGTGTTCTGCATGTGGTGAATGGCATAATCCTCTGAAAGCCCTCAGGAGGCCTAGGTGACTTTGGATGTTCCAGATGCCTAGCAATGCTCAGGGTGAATCTCCACTTCCTTTTGGGCTGGACCTAATGTCTAGTTTTCCGTGTCACTTAGAGGGCCGTCGAGCAGGAGTCCCCACACTGAATTGGAGCCCCGGTGGTTTCTCTCAGGGCAGCGTAGGTTTCCTCAACGTGGCAGACCCGCATGGAAAGAAAGGCTGCCAAGAACCGTGTTCCTGAGGCTCTTTCCAAGCTGTGGAACGCTAGCCATAGGAGAACACCTTCTTAGTGCCCGGCCCTTCCAACTGCACAGTGAGGGATGTTCCCAGAGCTGTGTAGCCCTTGACTCTGCTCAGAAGGCTTTTGGTACACACTGTACTTCCTTGGAAAGACGTGCCCACATGAGAGTCTTGAGCGCTCTGAGGCATACTAAAGCTGAAGCCGTCCATTGACTAAGACTTCCTGCAAACTGGTGCACCCGTATCTCTCTGGTCGTGGGAAAAGGTGCACCTGACCTCCAGACTAGAGGACACATAGAGTTGGCACTCTAACTACAGTATGCCCTGCGGTGAGCGCCCAGGAAGGAACGGCAAGCACCTGGTTTCTTTTGGAAAACCTCACTGCTCCTCAGAGGCATCCGTGGAGTGAATAGTATCCTGCTGGTGTGGTTTTCAGACACCTTGGAAGCTGCACCGAAGTTGCTTTCCAAAGGGGGAAATTCGGGCTTCTGCCACATGGTCCGGTTTCCAACGTGACCCCACAGCACAGTTCGTGGCCCTCTCTGACTGACGACTGGAGACTTGGAGCCACACTGGGCCTTTCTATGCTCACACCTGGTTGGACGCGGGGTGTTTTTGCATGCCACGAGTAGCATTACCCGCTTAATGACTTAGTCAGGCCTAGGTGACTTCGGATCGTCCAAACGCCTCCCAATTGTACCGGTTTTCCTGTATTTTCTCTCAGGCTGGACCTACAGTGTACCTTGAGTCACAACATAGAGAGGACAGGTAAGAGTGGCCAGGATGCACTTGAGGCCCAGGGATTCTTTCAGTGCAGTTCAGAAGGCCTCCGCAGAGGGAGAGCCACGTTAATGTAATACTGGCAGAAACGCTGTCCTGGGGCTGCCCGACAGCTGTAGAAATCAAGCTATGCAAGCGAGAGGCAGATCGTTGCCCTTCCCTCTGCGTAGAAAGAGTTGACCCCAACCGTCTGGGCTGTGTTATGTGGCTCGGAAAACAAAGAGGGGACTCACAGCACACACGCTCTCCCTCAGAAGGGAATTCTCTCAGGCCTACGGAAAGCCATACGGGGGTTAAGGCACTCTCTCGAGTCAGGGTTCATGGAGGTGGCTGCACCCCAAACTTTGCTGCTGGGAGACACTCGTGCTTACCTTGAGTCTAGGGGTCGCATTTACTCTGCACTTTAGCAAGGGCAAGCGTGGGATGAACTCCTAGCAAGGCCCTGGAGACCACCTGGTTTCGTTGGAGAAAAGGCACTTTCCTCACTGAGGCATTCCTACAAGTGACTAGCAGACGGGTAACAGCAATGTCTTTCAGTCAGCCTTGAGGCCGCCACTACCTCTTTCCAAATGGGGAAAACACTGCCTTTTCCCAGGCTTCTGAATTACAACCTGGCTCACCCAGCACATGGACCTCTCTTCTCTGACAACCCAAAGGAGACCCTTGGAACACAATTCGGCCTTCTGCGATGCAACTTTTGGATGCAGTGTGTTCTGCATGTGGTGAATGGCATAATCCTCTGAAAGCCCTCAGGAGGCCTAGGTGACTTTGGATGTTCCAGATGCCTAGCAATGCTCAGGGTGAATCTCCACTTCCTTTCGGGCTGGACCTAATGTCTAGTTTTCCGTGTCACTTAGAGGGCCGTCGAGCAGGAGTCCCCACACTGAATTGGAGCCCCGGTGGTTTCTCTCAGGGCAGCGTAGGTTTCCTCAACGTGGCAGACCCGCATGGAAAGAAAGGCTGCCAAGAACCGTGTTCCTGAGGCTCTTTCCAAGCTGTGGAACGCTAGCCATAGGAGAACACCTTCTTAGTGCCCGGCCCTTCCAACTGCACAGTGAGGGATGTTCCCAGAGCTGTGTAGCCCTTGACTCTGCTCAGAAGGCTTTTGGTACACAGTGTACTTCCTTGGAAAGACGTGCCCACGTGAGAGTCTTGAGCGCTCTGAGGCATACTAAAGCTGAAGCCGTCCATTGACTAAGACTTCCTGCAAACTGGTGCACCCGTATCTCTCTGGTCGTGGGAAAAGGTGCACCTGACCTCGAGACTAGAGGACACATAGAGTTGGCACTCTAACTAAAGTATGCCCTGCGGTGAGCGCCCAGGAAGGAACGGCAAGCACCTGGTTTCTTTTGGAAAACCTCACTGCTCCTCAGAGGCATCCGTGGAGTGAATAGTATCCTGCTGGTGTGGTTTTCAGACAGCTTGGAAGCTGCACCGAAGTTGCTTTCCAAAGGGGGAAAGTCGAGCTTCTGCCACATGCTCTGGTTTCCAACGTGACACCACAGCACAGTTCCCGGCCCTCTCTGACTGACGACTGGAGACTTGGAGCCACACTGGGCCTTTCTATGCTCACACCTGGTTGGACGCGGGGTGTTTTTGCATGCCACGAGTAGCATTACCCGCTTAATGACTTAGTCAGGCCTAGGTGACTTCGGATCGTCCAAACGCCTCCCAATTGTACCGGTTTTCCTGTATTTTCTCTCAGGCTGGACCTACAGTGTACCTTGCGTCACAACAGAGAGAGGACAGGTAAGAGTGGCCAGGATGCACTTGAGGCCCAGGCATTCTTTCAGTGCAGTTCAGAGGGCCTCCACAGAGGGAGAGCCACGTTGAATGTAATACTGGCAGAATCGCTGTCCTGGGGCTGCCCGACAGCTGTAGAAATCAAGCTATGCAAGCGAGAGGCAGATCGTTGCCCTTTCCTCTGCATAGGAGGAGTTGACCCACACAGTCTGGGCTGTGTTATGTGGCTCGGAAATCAAAGAGGGGACTCACAGCACACACGCTCTCCCTCAGAAGGGAATTCTCTCAGACCTACGGAAAGCCGTACGGGGGTTAAAGCACTCTCTCGAGTCAGGGTTCATGGAGGTGGCTGCACCCCAAACTTTGCTGCTGGGAGACACTCGTGCTTACCTTGAGGCTAGGGGTCGCATTTACTCCGCACTTTAGCTAGGGCAAGCGTGGGATGAACTCCTAGCAAGGCCCTGGAGACCACCTGGTTTCGTAGGAGAAAAGGCACTTTCTTCACTGAGGCATTCCTACAAGTGACTAGCAGACGGGTAACAGCAATGTCTTTCAGTCAGCCTTGAGGCCGCCACTACCTCCTTCCAAATGGGGAAAACACTGCCTTTTCCCAGGCTTCTCAATTACAACCTGGCTCACCCAGCACATGTACCTCTCTTCTCTGACAACCCAAAGGAGACCCTTGGAACACAATTCGGCCTTCTGCGATGCAACTTTTGGATGCAGTGTGTTCTGCATGTGGTGAATGGCATAATCCTCTGAAAGCCCTCAGGAGGCCTAGGTGACTTTGGATGTTCCAGATGCCTAGCAATGCTCAGGGTGAATCTCCACTTCCTTTCGGGCTGGACCTAATGTCTAGTTTTCCGTGTCACTTAGAGGGCCGTCGAGCAGGAGTCCCCACACTGAATTGGAGCCCCGGTGGTTTCTCTCAGGGCAGCGTAGGTTTCCTCAACGTGGCAGACCCGCATGGAAAGAAAGGCTGCCAAGAACCGTGTTCCTGAGGCTCTTTCCAAGCTGTGGAACGCTAGCCATAGGAGAACACCTTCTTAGTTCCCGGCCCTTCCAACTGCACAGTGAGGGATGTTCCCAGAGCTGTGTAGCCCTTGACTCTGCTCAGAAGGCTTTTGGTACACAGTGTACTTCCTTGGAAAGACGTGCCCACGTGAGAGTCTTGAGCGCTCTGAGGCATACTAAAGCTGAAGCCGTCCATTGACTAAGACTTCCTGCAAACTGGTGCACCCGTATCTCTCTGGTCGTGGGAAAAGGTGCACCTGACCTCCAGACTAGAGGACACATAGAGTTGGCACTCTAACTACAGTATGCCCTGCGGTGAGCGCCCAGGAAGGAACGGCAAGCACCTGGTTTCTTTTGGAAAACCTCACTGCTCCTCAGAGGCATCCGTGGAGTGAATAGTATCCTGCTGGTGTGGTTTTCAGACACCTTGGAAGCTGCACCGAAGTTGCTTTCCAAAGGGGGAAAGTCGGGCTTCTGCCACATGCTCCGGTTTCCAACGTGACCCCACAGCACAGTTCGCGGCCCTCTCTGACTGACGACTGGAGACTTGGAGCCACACTGGGCCTTTCTATGCTCACACCTGGTTGGACGCGGGGTGTTTTTGCATGCCACGAGTAGCATTACCCGCTTAATGACTTAGTCAGGCCTAGGTGACTTCGGATCGTCCAAACGCCTCCCAATTGTACCGGTTTTCCTGTATTTTCTCTCAGGCTGGACCTACAGTGTACCTTGAGTCACAACATAGAGAGGACAGGTAAGAGTGGCCAGGAAGCACTTGAGGCCCAGGGATTCTTTCAGTGCAGTTCAGAAGGCCTCCGCAGAGGGAGCGCCACGTTAATGTAATACTGGCAGAAACGCTGTCCTGGGGCTGCCCGACAGCTGTAGAAATCAAGCTATGCAAGCGAGAGGCAGATCGTTGCCCTTCCCTCTGTGTAGAAAGAGTTGACCCCAACCGTCTGGGCTGTGTTATGTGGCTCGGAAAACAAAGAGGGGACTCACAGCACACACGCTCTCCCTCAGAAGGGAATTCTCTCAGGCCTACGGAAAGCCATACGGGGGTTAAGGCACTCTCTCGAGTCAGGGTTCATGGAGGTGGCTGCACCCCAAACTTTGCTGCTGGGAGACACTCGTGCTTACCTTGAGTCTAGGGGTCGCATTTACTCTGCACTTTAGCAAGGGCAAGCGTGGGATGAACTCCTAGCAAGGCCCTGGAGACCACCTGGTTTCGTTGGAGAAAAGGCACTTTCCTCACTGAGGCATTCCTACAAGTGACTAGCAGACGGGTAACAGCAATGTCTTTCAGTCAGCCTTGAGGCCGCCACTACCTCTTTCCAAATGGGGAAAACACTGCCTTTTCCCAGGCTTCTGAATTACAACCTGGCTCACCCAGCACATGGACCTCTCTTCTCTGACAACCCAAAGGAGACCCTTGGAACACAATTCGGCCTTCTGCGATGCAACTTTTGGATGCAGTGTGTTCTGCATGTGGTGAATGGCATAATCCTCTGAAAGCCCTCAGGAGGCCTAGGTGACTTTGGATGTTCCAGATGCCTAGCAATGCTCAGGGTGAATCTCCACTTCCTTTCGGGCTGGACCTAATGTCTAGTTTTCCGTGTCACTTAGAGGGCCGTCGAGCAGGAGTCCCCACACTGAATTGGAGCCCCGGTGGTTTCTCTCAGGGCAGCGTAGGTTTCCTCAACGTGGCAGACCCGCATGGAAAGAAAGGCTGCCAAGAACCGTGTTCCTGAGGCTCTTTCCAAGCTGTGGAACGCTAGCCATAGGAGAACACCTTCTTAGTGCCCGGCCCTTCCAACTGCACAGTGAGGGATGTTCCCAGAGCTGTGTAGCCCTTGACTCTGCTCAGAAGGCTTTTGGTACACAGTGTACTTCCTTGGAAAGACGTGCCCACGTGAGAGTCTTGAGCGCTCTGAGGCATACTAAAGCTGAAGCCGTCCATTGACTAAGACTTCCTGCAAACTGGTGCACCCGTATCTCTCTGGTCGTGGGAAAAGGTGCACCTGACCTCGAGACTAGAGGACACATAGAGTTGGCACTCTAACTACAGTATGCCCTGCGGTGAGCGCCCAGGAAGGAACGGCAAGCACCTGGTTTCTTTTGGAAAACCTCACTGCTCCTCAGAGGCATCCGTGGAGTGAATAGTATCCTGCTGGTGTGGTTTTCAGACAGCTTGGAAGCTGCACCGAAGTTGCTTTCCATAGGGGGAAAGTCGAGCTTCTGCCACATGCTCTGGTTTCCAACGTGACACCACAGCACAGTTCCCGGCCCTCTCTGACTGACGACTGGAGACTTGGAGCCACACTGGGCCTTTCTATGCTCACACCTGGTTGGACGCGGGGTGTTTTTGCATGCCACGAGTAGCATTACCCGCTTAATGACTTAGTCAGGCCTAGGTGACTTCGGATCGTCCAAACGCCTCCCAATTGTACCGGTTTTCCTGTATTTTCTCTCAGGCTGGACCTACAGTGTACCTTGCGTCACAACAGAGAGAGGACAGGTAAGAGTGGCCAGGATGCACTTGAGGCCCAGGCATTCTTTCAGTGCAGTTCAGAGGGCCTCCACAGAGGGAGAGCCACGTTGAATGTAATACTGGCAGAATCGCTGTCCTGGGGCTGCCCGACAGCTGTAGAAATCAAGCTATGCAAGCGAGAGGCAGATCGTTGCCCTTTCCTCTGCATAGGAGGAGTTGACCCACACAGTCTGGGCTGTGTTATGTGGCTCGGAAATCAAAGAGGGGACTCACAGCACACACGCTCTCCCTCAGAAGGGAATTCTCTCAGACCTACGGAAAGCCGTACGGGGGTTAAAGCACTCTCTCGAGTCAGGGTTCATGGAGGTGGCTGCACCCCAAACTTTGCTGCTGGGAGACACTCGTGCTTACCTTGAGGCTAGGGGTCGCATTTACTCCGCACTTTAGCTAGGGCAAGCGTGGGATGAACTCCTAGCAAGGCCCTGGAGACCACCTGGTTTCGTAGGAGAAAAGGCACTTTCTTCACTGAGGCATTCCTACAAGTGACTAGCAGACGGGTAACAGCAATGTCTTTCAGTCAGCCTTGAGGCCGCCACTACCTCCTTCCAAATGGGGAAAACACTGCCTTTTCCCAGGCTTCTCAATTACAACCTGGCTCACCCAGCACATGTACCTCTCTTCTCTGACAACCCAAAGGAGACCCTTGGAACACAATTCGGCCTTCTGCGATGCAACTTTTGGATGCAGTGTGTTCTGCATGTGGTGAATGGCATAATCCTCTGAAAGCCCTCAGGAGGCCTAGGTGACTTTGGATGTTCCAGATGCCTAGCAATGCTCAGGGTGAATCTCCACTTCCTTTTGGGCTGGACCTAATGTCTAGTTTTCCGTGTCACTTAGAGGGCCGTCGAGCAGGAGTCCCCACACTGAATTGGAGCCCCGGTGGTTTCTCTCAGGGCAGCGTAGGTTTCCTCAACGTGGCAGACCCGCATGGAAAGAAAGGCTGCCAAGAACCGTGTTCCTGAGGCTCTTTCCAAGCTGTGGAACGCTAGCCATAGGAGAACACCTTCTTAGTGCCCGGCCCTTCCAACTGCACAGTGAGGGATGTTCCCAGAGCTGTGTAGCCCTTGACTCTGCTCAGAAGGCTTTTGGTACACACTGTACTTCCTTGGAAAGACGTGCCCACATGAGAGTCTTGAGCGCTCTGAGGCATACTAAAGCTGAAGCCGTCCATTGACTAAGACTTCCTGCAAACTGGTGCACCCGTATCTCTCTGGTCGTGGGAAAAGGTGCACCTGACCTCCAGACTAGAGGACACATAGAGTTGGCACTCTAACTACAGTATGCCCTGCGGTGAGCGCCCAGGAAGGAACGGCAAGCACCTGGTTTCTTTTGGAAAACCTCACTGCTCCTCAGAGGCATCCGTGGAGTGAATAGTATCCTGCTGGTGTGGTTTTCAGACACCTTGGAAGCTGCACCGAAGTTGCTTTCCAAAGGGGGAAATTCGGGCTTCTGCCACATGGTCCGGTTTCCAACGTGACCCCACAGCACAGTTCGTGGCCCTCTCTGACTGACGACTGGAGACTTGGAGCCACACTGGGCCTTTCTATGCTCACACCTGGTTGGACGCGGGGTGTTTTTGCATGCCACGAGTAGCATTACCCGCTTAATGACTTAGTCAGGCCTAGGTGACTTCGGATCGTCCAAACGCCTCCCAATTGTACCGGTTTTCCTGTATTTTCTCTCAGGCTGGACCTACAGTGTACCTTGAGTCACAACATAGAGAGGACAGGTAAGAGTGGCCAGGATGCACTTGAGGCCCAGGGATTCTTTCAGTGCAGTTCAGAAGGCCTCCGCAGAGGGAGAGCCACGTTAATGTAATACTGGCAGAAACGCTGTCCTGGGGCTGCCCGACAGCTGTAGAAATCAAGCTATGCAAGCGAGAGGCAGATCGTTGCCCTTCCCTCTGCGTAGAAAGAGTTGACCCCAACCGTCTGGGCTGTGTTATGTGGCTCGGAAAACAAAGAGGGGACTCACAGCACACACGCTCTCCCTCAGAAGGGAATTCTCTCAGGCCTACGGAAAGCCATACGGGGGTTAAGGCACTCTCTCGAGTCAGGGTTCATGGAGGTGGCTGCACCCCAAACTTTGCTGCTGGGAGACACTCGTGCTTACCTTGAGTCTAGGGGTCGCATTTACTCTGCACTTTAGCAAGGGCAAGCGTGGGATGAACTCCTAGCAAGGCCCTGGAGACCACCTGGTTTCGTTGGAGAAAAGGCACTTTCCTCACTGAGGCATTCCTACAAGTGACTAGCAGACGGGTAACAGCAATGTCTTTCAGTCAGCCTTGAGGCCGCCACTACCTCTTTCCAAATGGGGAAAACACTGCCTTTTCCCAGGCTTCTGAATTACAACCTGGCTCACCCAGCACATGGACCTCTCTTCTCTGACAACCCAAAGGAGACCCTTGGAACACAATTCGGCCTTCTGCGATGCAACTTTTGGATGCAGTGTGTTCTGCATGTGGTGAATGGCATAATCCTCTGAAAGCCCTCAGGAGGCCTAGGTGACTTTGGATGTTCCAGATGCCTAGCAATGCTCAGGGTGAATCTCCACTTCCTTTCGGGCTGGACCTAATGTCTAGTTTTCCGTGTCACTTAGAGGGCCGTCGAGCAGGAGTCCCCACACTGAATTGGAGCCCCGGTGGTTTCTCTCAGGGCAGCGTAGGTTTCCTCAACGTGGCAGACCCGCATGGAAAGAAAGGCTGCCAAGAACCGTGTTCCTGAGGCTCTTTCCAAGCTGTGGAACGCTAGCCATAGGAGAACACCTTCTTAGTGCCCGGCCCTTCCAACTGCACAGTGAGGGATGTTCCCAGAGCTGTGTAGCCCTTGACTCTGCTCAGAAGGCTTTTGGTACACAGTGTACTTCCTTGGAAAGACGTGCCCACGTGAGAGTCTTGAGCGCTCTGAGGCATACTAAAGCTGAAGCCGTCCATTGACTAAGACTTCCTGCAAACTGGTGCACCCGTATCTCTCTGGTCGTGGGAAAAGGTGCACCTGACCTCGAGACTAGAGGACACATAGAGTTGGCACTCTAACTAAAGTATGCCCTGCGGTGAGCGCCCAGGAAGGAACGGCAAGCACCTGGTTTCTTTTGGAAAACCTCACTGCTCCTCAGAGGCATCCGTGGAGTGAATAGTATCCTGCTGGTGTGGTTTTCAGACAGCTTGGAAGCTGCACCGAAGTTGCTTTCCAAAGGGGGAAAGTCGAGCTTCTGCCACATGCTCTGGTTTCCAACGTGACACCACAGCACAGTTCCCGGCCCTCTCTGACTGACGACTGGAGACTTGGAGCCACACTGGGCCTTTCTATGCTCACACCTGGTTGGACGCGGGGTGTTTTTGCATGCCACGAGTAGCATTACCCGCTTAATGACTTAGTCAGGCCTAGGTGACTTCGGATCGTCCAAACGCCTCCCAATTGTACCGGTTTTCCTGTATTTTCTCTCAGGCTGGACCTACAGTGTACCTTGCGTCACAACAGAGAGAGGACAGGTAAGAGTGGCCAGGATGCACTTGAGGCCCAGGCATTCTTTCAGTGCAGTTCAGAGGGCCTCCACAGAGGGAGAGCCACGTTGAATGTAATACTGGCAGAATCGCTGTCCTGGGGCTGCCCGACAGCTGTAGAAATCAAGCTATGCAAGCGAGAGGCAGATCGTTGCCCTTTCCTCTGCATAGGAGGAGTTGACCCACACAGTCTGGGCTGTGTTATGTGGCTCGGAAATCAAAGAGGGGACTCACAGCACACACGCTCTCCCTCAGAAGGGAATTCTCTCAGACCTACGGAAAGCCGTACGGGGGTTAAAGCACTCTCTCGAGTCAGGGTTCATGGAGGTGGCTGCACCCCAAACTTTGCTGCTGGGAGACACTCGTGCTTACCTTGAGGCTAGGGGTCGCATTTACTCCGCACTTTAGCTAGGGCAAGCGTGGGATGAACTCCTAGCAAGGCCCTGGAGACCACCTGGTTTCGTAGGAGAAAAGGCACTTTCTTCACTGAGGCATTCCTACAAGTGACTAGCAGACGGGTAACAGCAATGTCTTTCAGTCAGCCTTGAGGCCGCCACTACCTCCTTCCAAATGGGGAAAACACTGCCTTTTCCCAGGCTTCTCAATTACAACCTGGCTCACCCAGCACATGTACCTCTCTTCTCTGACAACCCAAAGGAGACCCTTGGAACACAATTCGGCCTTCTGCGATGCAACTTTTGGATGCAGTGTGTTCTGCATGTGGTGAATGGCATAATCCTCTGAAAGCCCTCAGGAGGCCTAGGTGACTTTGGATGTTCCAGATGCCTAGCAATGCTCAGGGTGAATCTCCACTTCCTTTCGGGCTGGACCTAATGTCTAGTTTTCCGTGTCACTTAGAGGGCCGTCGAGCAGGAGTCCCCACACTGAATTGGAGCCCCGGTGGTTTCTCTCAGGGCAGCGTAGGTTTCCTCAACGTGGCAGACCCGCATGGAAAGAAAGGCTGCCAAGAACCGTGTTCCTGAGGCTCTTTCCAAGCTGTGGAACGCTAGCCATAGGAGAACACCTTCTTAGTTCCCGGCCCTTCCAACTGCACAGTGAGGGATGTTCCCAGAGCTGTGTAGCCCTTGACTCTGCTCAGAAGGCTTTTGGTACACAGTGTACTTCCTTGGAAAGACGTGCCCACGTGAGAGTCTTGAGCGCTCTGAGGCATACTAAAGCTGAAGCCGTCCATTGACTAAGACTTCCTGCAAACTGGTGCACCCGTATCTCTCTGGTCGTGGGAAAAGGTGCACCTGACCTCCAGACTAGAGGACACATAGAGTTGGCACTCTAACTACAGTATGCCCTGCGGTGAGCGCCCAGGAAGGAACGGCAAGCACCTGGTTTCTTTTGGAAAACCTCACTGCTCCTCAGAGGCATCCGTGGAGTGAATAGTATCCTGCTGGTGTGGTTTTCAGACACCTTGGAAGCTGCACCGAAGTTGCTTTCCAAAGGGGGAAAGTCGGGCTTCTGCCACATGCTCCGGTTTCCAACGTGACCCCACAGCACAGTTCGCGGCCCTCTCTGACTGACGACTGGAGACTTGGAGCCACACTGGGCCTTTCTATGCTCACACCTGGTTGGACGCGGGGTGTTTTTGCATGCCACGAGTAGCATTACCCGCTTAATGACTTAGTCAGGCCTAGGTGACTTCGGATCGTCCAAACGCCTCCCAATTGTACCGGTTTTCCTGTATTTTCTCTCAGGCTGGACCTACAGTGTACCTTGAGTCACAACATAGAGAGGACAGGTAAGAGTGGCCAGGAAGCACTTGAGGCCCAGGGATTCTTTCAGTGCAGTTCAGAAGGCCTCCGCAGAGGGAGCGCCACGTTAATGTAATACTGGCAGAAACGCTGTCCTGGGGCTGCCCGACAGCTGTAGAAATCAAGCTATGCAAGCGAGAGGCAGATCGTTGCCCTTCCCTCTGTGTAGAAAGAGTTGACCCCAACCGTCTGGGCTGTGTTATGTGGCTCGGAAAACAAAGAGGGGACTCACAGCACACACGCTCTCCCTCAGAAGGGAATTCTCTCAGGCCTACGGAAAGCCATACGGGGGTTAAGGCACTCTCTCGAGTCAGGGTTCATGGAGGTGGCTGCACCCCAAACTTTGCTGCTGGGAGACACTCGTGCTTACCTTGAGTCTAGGGGTCGCATTTACTCTGCACTTTAGCAAGGGCAAGCGTGGGATGAACTCCTAGCAAGGCCCTGGAGACCACCTGGTTTCGTTGGAGAAAAGGCACTTTCCTCACTGAGGCATTCCTACAAGTGACTAGCAGACGGGTAACAGCAATGTCTTTCAGTCAGCCTTGAGGCCGCCACTACCTCTTTCCAAATGGGGAAAACACTGCCTTTTCCCAGGCTTCTGAATTACAACCTGGCTCACCCAGCACATGGACCTCTCTTCTCTGACAACCCAAAGGAGACCCTTGGAACACAATTCGGCCTTCTGCGATGCAACTTTTGGATGCAGTGTGTTCTGCATGTGGTGAATGGCATAATCCTCTGAAAGCCCTCAGGAGGCCTAGGTGACTTTGGATGTTCCAGATGCCTAGCAATGCTCAGGGTGAATCTCCACTTCCTTTCGGGCTGGACCTAATGTCTAGTTTTCCGTGTCACTTAGAGGGCCGTCGAGCAGGAGTCCCCACACTGAATTGGAGCCCCGGTGGTTTCTCTCAGGGCAGCGTAGGTTTCCTCAACGTGGCAGACCCGCATGGAAAGAAAGGCTGCCAAGAACCGTGTTCCTGAGGCTCTTTCCAAGCTGTGGAACGCTAGCCATAGGAGAACACCTTCTTAGTGCCCGGCCCTTCCAACTGCACAGTGAGGGATGTTCCCAGAGCTGTGTAGCCCTTGACTCTGCTCAGAAGGCTTTTGGTACACAGTGTACTTCCTTGGAAAGACGTGCCCACGTGAGAGTCTTGAGCGCTCTGAGGCATACTAAAGCTGAAGCCGTCCATTGACTAAGACTTCCTGCAAACTGGTGCACCCGTATCTCTCTGGTCGTGGGAAAAGGTGCACCTGACCTCGAGACTAGAGGACACATAGAGTTGGCACTCTAACTACAGTATGCCCTGCGGTGAGCGCCCAGGAAGGAACGGCAAGCACCTGGTTTCTTTTGGAAAACCTCACTGCTCCTCAGAGGCATCCGTGGAGTGAATAGTATCCTGCTGGTGTGGTTTTCAGACAGCTTGGAAGCTGCACCGAAGTTGCTTTCCATAGGGGGAAAGTCGAGCTTCTGCCACATGCTCTGGTTTCCAACGTGACACCACAGCACAGTTCCCGGCCCTCTCTGACTGACGACTGGAGACTTGGAGCCACACTGGGCCTTTCTATGCTCACACCTGGTTGGACGCGGGGTGTTTTTGCATGCCACGAGTAGCATTACCCGCTTAATGACTTAGTCAGGCCTAGGTGACTTCGGATCGTCCAAACGCCTCCCAATTGTACCGGTTTTCCTGTATTTTCTCTCAGGCTGGACCTACAGTGTACCTTGCGTCACAACAGAGAGAGGACAGGTAAGAGTGGCCAGGATGCACTTGAGGCCCAGGCATTCTTTCAGTGCAGTTCAGAGGGCCTCCACAGAGGGAGAGCCACGTTGAATGTAATACTGGCAGAATCGCTGTCCTGGGGCTGCCCGACAGCTGTAGAAATCAAGCTATGCAAGCGAGAGGCAGATCGTTGCCCTTTCCTCTGCATAGGAGGAGTTGACCCACACAGTCTGGGCTGTGTTATGTGGCTCGGAAATCAAAGAGGGGACTCACAGCACACACGCTCTCCCTCAGAAGGGAATTCTCTCAGACCTACGGAAAGCCGTACGGGGGTTAAAGCACTCTCTCGAGTCAGGGTTCATGGAGGTGGCTGCACCCCAAACTTTGCTGCTGGGAGACACTCGTGCTTACCTTGAGGCTAGGGGTCGCATTTACTCCGCACTTTAGCTAGGGCAAGCGTGGGATGAACTCCTACCAAGGCCCTGGAGACCACCTGGTTTCGTAGGAGAAAAGGCACTTTCTTCACTGAGGCATTCCTACAAGTGACTAGCAGACGGGTAACAGCAATGTCTTTCAGTCAGCCTTGAGGCCGCCACTACCTCCTTCCAAATGGGGAAAACACTGCCTTTTCCCAGGCTTCTCAATTACAACCTGGCTCACCCAGCACATGTACCTCTCTTCTCTGACAACCCAAAGGAGACCCTTGGAACACAATTCGGCCTTCTGCGATGCAACTTTTGGATGCAGTGTGTTCTGCATGTGGTGAATGGCATAATCCTCTGAAAGCCCTCAGGAGGCCTAGGTGACTTTGGATGTTCCAGATGCCTAGCAATGCTCAGGGTGAATCTCCACTTCCTTTCGGGCTGGACCTAATGTCTAGTTTTCCGTGTCACTTAGAGGGCCGTCGAGCAGGAGTCCCCACACTGAATTGGAGCCCCGGTGGTTTCTCTCAGGGCAGCGTAGGTTTCCTCAACGTGGCAGACCCGCATGGAAAGAAAGGCTGCCAAGAACCGTGTTCCTGAGGCTCTTTCCAAGCTGTGGAACGCTAGCCATAGGAGAACACCTTCTTAGTTCCCGGCCCTTCCAACTGCACAGTGAGGGATGTTCCCAGAGCTGTGTAGCCCTTGACTCTGCTCAGAAGGCTTTTGGTACACAGTGTACTTCCTTGGAAAGACGTGCCCACGTGAGAGTCTTGAGCGCTCTGAGGCATACTAAAGCTGAAGCCGTCCATTGACTAAGACTTCCTGCAAACTGGTGCACCCGTATCTCTCTGGTCGTGGGAAAAGGTGCACCTGACCTCCAGACTAGAGGACACATAGAGTTGGCACTCTAACTACAGTATGCCCTGCGGTGAGCGCCCAGGAAGGAACGGCAAGCACCTGGTTTCTTTTGGAAAACCTCACTGCTCCTCAGAGGCATCCGTGGAGTGAATAGTATCCTGCTGGTGTGGTTTTCAGACACCTTGGAAGCTGCACCGAAGTTGCTTTCCAAAGGGGGAAAGTCGGGCTTCTGCCACATGCTCCGGTTTCCAACGTGACCCCACAGCACAGTTCGCGGCCCTCTCTGACTGACGACTGGAGACTTGGAGCCACACTGGGCCTTTCTATGCTCACACCTGGTTGGACGCGGGGTGTTTTTGCATGCCACGAGTAGCATTACCCGCTTAATGACTTAGTCAGGCCTAGGTGACTTCGGATCGTCCAAACGCCTCCCAATTGTACCGGTTTTCCTGTATTTTCTCTCAGGCTGGACCTACAGTGTACCTTGAGTCACAACATAGAGAGGACAGGTAAGAGTGGCCAGGAAGCACTTGAGGCCCAGGGATTCTTTCAGTGCAGTTCAGAAGGCCTCCGCAGAGGGAGCGCCACGTTAATGTAATACTGGCAGAAACGCTGTCCTGGGGCTGCCCGACAGCTGTAGAAATCAAGCTATGCAAGCGAGAGGCAGATCGTTGCCCTTCCCTCTGTGTAGAAAGAGTTGACCCCAACCGTCTGGGCTGTGTTATGTGGCTCGGAAAACAAAGAGGGGACTCACAGCACACACGCTCTCCCTCAGAAGGGAATTCTCTCAGGCCTACGGAAAGCCATACGGGGGTTAAGGCACTCTCTCGAGTCAGGGTTCATGGAGGTGGCTGCACCCCAAACTTTGCTGCTGGGAGACACTCGTGCTTACCTTGAGTCTAGGGGTCGCATTTACTCTGCACTTTAGCAAGGGCAAGAGTGGGATGAACTCCTAGCAAGGCCCTGGAGACCACCTGGTTTCGTTGGAGAAAAGGCACTTTCCTCACTGAGGCATTCCTACAAGTGACTAGCAGACGGGTAACAGCAATGTCTTTCAGTCAGCCTTGAGGCCGCCACTACCTCTTTCCAAATGGGGAAAACACTGCCTTTTCCCAGGCTTCTCAATTACAACCTGGCTCACCCAGCACATGGACCTCTCTTCTCTGACAACCCAAAGGAGACCCTTGGAACACAATTCGGCCTTCTGCGATGCAACTTTTGGATGCAGTGTGTTCTGCATGTGGTGAATGGCATAATCCTCTGAAAGCCCTCAGGAGGCCTAGGTGACTTTGGATGTTCCAGATGCCTAGCAATGCTCAGGGTGAATCTCCACTTCCTTTCGGGCTGGACCTAATGTCTAGTTTTCCGTGTCACTTAGAGGGCCGTCGAGCAGGAGTCCCCACACTGAATTGGAGCCCCGGTGGTTTCTCTCAGGGCAGCGTAGGTTTCCTCAACGTGGCAGACCCGCATGGAAAGAAAGGCTGCCAAGAACCGTGTTCCTGAGGCTCTTTCCAAGCTGTGGAACGCTAGCCATAGGAGAACACCTTCTTAGTGCCCGGCCCTTCCAACTGCACAGTGAGGGATGTTCCCAGAGCTGTGTAGCCCTTGACTCTGCTCAGAAGGCTTTTGGTACACAGTGTACTTCCTTGGAAAGACGTGCCCACGTGAGAGTCTTGAGTGCTCTGAGGCATACTAAAGCTGAAGCCGTCCATTGACTAAGACTTCCTGCAAACTGGTGCACCCGTATCTCTCTGGTCGTGGGAAAAGGTGCACCTGACCTCGAGACTAGAGGACACATAGAGTTGGCACTCTAACTAAAGTATGCCCTGCGGTGAGCGCCCAGGAAGGAACGGCAAGCACCTGGTTTCTTTTGGAAAACCTCACTGCTCCTCAGAGGCATCCGTGGAGTGAATAGTATCCTGCTGGTGTGGTTTTCAGACAGCTTGGAAGCTGCACCGAAGTTGCTTTCCAAAGGGGGAAAGTCGAGCTTCTGCCACATGCTCTGGTTTCCAACGTGACACCACAGCACAGTTCCCGGCCCTCTCTGACTGACGACTGGAGACTTGGAGCCACACTGGGCCTTTCTATGCTCACACCTGGTTGGACGCGGGGTGTTTTTGCATGCCACGAGTAGCATTACCCGCTTAATGACTTAGTCAGGCCTAGGTGACTTCGGATCGTCCAAACGCCTCCCAATTGTACCGGTTTTCCTGTATTTTCTCTCAGGCTGGACCTACAGTGTACCTTGCGTCACAACAGAGAGAGGACAGGTAAGAGTGGCCAGGATGCACTTGAGGCCCAGGCATTCTTTCAGTGCAGTTCAGAGGGCCTCCACAGAGGGAGAGCCACGTTGAATGTAATACTGGCAGAATCGCTGTCCTGGGGCTGCCCGACAGCTGTAGAAATCAAGCTATGCAAGCGAGAGGCAGATCGTTGCCCTTTCCTCTGCATAGGAGGAGTTGACCCACACAGTCTGGGCTGTGTTATGTGGCTCGGAAATCAAAGAGGGGACTCACAGCACACACGCTCTCCCTCAGAAGGGAATTCTCTCAGACCTACGGAAAGCCGTACGGGGGTTAAAGCACTCTCTCGAGTCAGGGTTCATGGAGGTGGCTGCACCCCAAACTTTGCTGCTGGGAGACACTCGTGCTTACCTTGAGGCTAGGGGTCGCATTTACTCCGCACTTTAGCTAGGGCAAGCGTGGGATGAACTCCTAGCAAGGCCCTGGAGACCACCTGGTTTCGTAGGAGAAAAGGCACTTTCTTCACTGAGGCATTCCTACAAGTGACTAGCAGACGGGTAACAGCAATGTCTTTCAGTCAGCCTTGAGGCCGCCACTACCTCCTTCCAAATGGGGAAAACACTGCCTTTTCCCAGGCTTCTCAATTACAACCTGGCTCACCCAGCACATGTACCTCTCTTCTCTGACAACCCAAAGGAGACCCTTGGAACACAATTCGGCCTTCTGCGATGCAACTTTTGGATGCAGTGTGTTCTGCATGTGGTGAATGGCATAATCCTCTGAAAGCCCTCAGGAGGCCTAGGTGACTTTGGATGTTCCAGATGCCTAGCAATGCTCAGGGTGAATCTCCACTTCCTTTCGGGCTGGACCTAATGTCTAGTTTTCCGTGTCACTTAGAGGGCCGTCGAGCAGGAGTCCCCACACTGAATTGGAGCCCCGGTGGTTTCTCTCAGGGCAGCGTAGGTTTCCTCAACGTGGCAGACCCGCATGGAAAGAAAGGCTGCCAAGAACCGTGTTCCTGAGGCTCTTTCCAAGCTGTGGAACGCTAGCCATAGGAGAACACCTTCTTAGTGCCCGGCCCTTCCAACTGCACAGTGAGGGATGTTCCCAGAGCTGTGTAGCCCTTGACTCTGCTCAGAAGGCTTTTGGTACACACTGTACTTCCTTGGAAAGACGTGCCCACGTGAGAGTCTTGAGCGCTCTGAGGCATACTAAAGCTGAAGCCGTCCATTGACTAAGACTTCCTGCAAACTGGTGCACCCGTATCTCTCTGGTCGTGGGAAAAGGTGCACCTGACCTCCAGACTAGAGGACACATAGAGTTGGCACTCTAACTACAGTATGCCCTGCGGTGAGCGCCCAGGAAGGAACGGCAAGCACCTGGTTTCTTTTGGAAAACCTCACTGCTCGTCAGAGGCATGCGTGGAGTGAATAGTATCCTGCTGGTGTGGTTTTCAGACACCTTGGAAGCTGCACCGAAGTTGCTTTCCAAAGGGGGAAAGTCGGGCTTCTGCCACATGCTCCGGTTTCCAACGTGACCACACAGCACAGTTCGCGGCCCTCTCTGACTGACGACTGGAGACTTGGAGCCACACTGGGCCTTTCTATGCTCACACCTGGTTGGACGCGGGGTGTTTTTGCATGCCACGAGTAGCATTACCCGCTTAATGACTTAGTCAGGCCTAGGTGACTTCGGATCGTCCAAACGCCTCCCAATTGTACCGGTTTTCCTGTATTTTCTCTCAGGCTGGACCTACAGTGTACCTTGAGTCACAACATAGAGAGGACAGGTAAGAGTGGCCAGGATGCACTTGAGGCCCAGGGATTCTTTCAGTGCAGTTCAGAAGGCCTCCGCAGAGGGAGAGCCACGTTAATGTAATACTGGCAGAAACGCTGTCCTGGGGCTGCCCGACAGCTGTAGAAATCAAGCTATGCAAGCGAGAGGCAGATCGTTGCCCTTCCCTCTGTGTAGAAAGAGTTGACCCCAACCGTCTGGGCTGTGTTATGTGGCTCGGAAAACAAAGAGGGGACTCACAGCACACACGCTCTCCCTCAGAAGGGAATTCTCTCAGGCCTACGGAAAGCCATACGGGGGTTAAGGCACTCTCTCGAGTCAGGGTTCATGGAGGTGGCTGCACCCCAAACTTTGCTGCTGGGAGACACTCGTGCTTACCTTGAGTCTAGGGGTCGCATTTACTCTGCACTTTAGCAAGGGCAAGCGTGGGATGAACTCCTAGCAAGGCCCTGGAGACCCCCTGGTTTCGTTGGAGAAAAGGCACTTTCCTCACTGAGGCATTCCTACAAGTGACTAGCAGACGGGTAACAGCAATGTCTTTCTGTCAGCCTTGAGGCCGCCACTACCTCTTTCCAAATGGGGAAAACACTGCCTTTTCCCAGGCTTCTCAATTACAACCTGGCTCACCCAGCACATGGACCTCTCTTCTCTGACAACCCAAAGGAGACCCTTGGAACACAATTCGGCCTTCTGCGATGCAACTTTTGGATGCAGTGTGTTCTGCATGTGGTGAATGGCATAATCCTCTGAAAGCCCTCAGGAGGCCTAGGTGACTTTGGATGTTCCAGATGCCTAGCAATGCTCAGGGTGAATCTCCACTTCCTTTCGGGCTGGACCTAATGTCTAGTTTTCCGTGTCACTTAGAGGGCCGTCGAGCAGGAGTCCCCACACTGAATTGGAGCCCCGGTGGTTTCTCTCAGGGCAGCGTAGGTTTCCTCAACGTGGCAGACCCGCATGGAAAGAAAGGCTGCCAAGAACCGTGTTCCTGAGGCTCTTTCCAAGCTGTGGAACGCTAGCCATAGGAGAACACCTTCTTAGTGCCCGGCCCTTCCAACTGCACAGTGAGGGATGTTCCCAGAGCTGTGTAGCCCTTGACTCTGCTCAGAAGGCTTTTGGTACACAGTGTACTTCCTTGGAAAGACGTGCCCACGTGAGAGTCTTGAGCGCTCTGAGGCATACTAAAGCTGAAGCCGTCCATTGACTAAGACTTCCTGCAAACTGGTGCACCCGTATCTCTCTGGTCGTGGGAAAAGGTGCACCTGACCTCGAGACTAGAGGACACATAGAGTTGGCACTCTAACTACAGTATGCCCTGCGGTGAGCGCCCAGGAAGGAACGGCAAGCACCTGGTTTCTTTTGGAAAACCTCACTGCTCCTCAGAGGCATCCGTGGAGTGAATAGTATCCTGCTGGTGTGGTTTTCAGGCAGCTTGGAAGCTGCACCGAAGTTGCTTTCCAAAGGGGGAAAGTCGGGCTTCTGCCACATGCTCCGGTTTCCAACGTGACCCCACAGCGCAGTTCCCGGCCCTCTCTGACTGACGACTGGAGACTTGGAGCCACACTGGGACTTTCTATGCTCACACCTGGTTGGACGCCGGGTGTTTTTGCATGCCACGAGTAGCATTACCCGCTTAATGACTTAGTCAGGCCTAGGTGACTTCGGATCGTCCAAACGCCTCCCAATTGTACCGGTTTTCCTGTATTTTCTCTCAGGCTGGACCTACAGTGTACCTTGCGTCACAACAGAGAGAGGACAGGTAAGAGTGGCCAGGATGCACTTGAGGCCCAGGGATTCTTTCAGTGCAGTTCAGAAGGCCTCCGCAGAGGGAGAGCCACGTTGAATGTAATGCTGGCAGAAACGCTGTCCTGGGGCTGCCCGACAGCTGTAGAAATCAAGCTATGCAAGCGAGAGGCAGATCGTTGCCCTTCCCTCTGCGTAGAAAGAGTTGACCCCAGCCGTCTGGGCTGTGTTATGTGGCTCGGAAAACAAAGAGGGGACTCACAGCACACACGCTCTCCCTCAGAAGGGAATTCTCTCAGGCCTACGGAAAGCTGTACGGGGGTTAAAGCACTCTCTCGAGTCAGGGTTCATGGAGGTGGCTGCACCCCAAACTTTGCTGCTGGGAGACACTCGTGCTTACCTTGAGGCTATGGGTCGCATTTACTCCGCACTTTAGCTAAGGCAAGCGTGGGATGAACTCCTAGCAAGGCCCTGGAGACCACCTGGTTTCGTAGGAGAAAAGGCACTTTCTTCACTGAGGCATTCCTACAAGTGACTAGCAGACGGGTAACAGCAATGTCTTTCAGTCAGCCTTGAGGCCGCCACTACCTCCTTCCAAATGGGGAAAACACTGCCTTTTCCCAGGCTTCTCAATTACAACCTGGCTGACCCAGCACATGTACCTCTCTTCTCTGACAACCCAAAGGAGACCCTTGGAACACAATTCGGCCTTCTGTGATGCAACTTTTGGATGCAGTGTGTTCTGCATGTGGTGAATGGCATAATCCTCTGAAAGCCCTCAGGAGGCCTAGGTGACTTTGGATGTTCCAGATGCCTAGCAATGCTCAGGGTGAATCTCCACTTCCTTTCGGGCTGGACCTAATGTCTAGTTTTCCGTGTCACTTAGAGGGCCGTCGAGCAGGAGTCCCCACACTGAATTGGAGCCCCAGTGGTTTCTCTCAGGGCAGCGTAGGTTTTCTCAACGTGGCAGACCCGCATGGAAAGAAAGGCTGCCAAGAACCGTGTTCCTGAGGCTCTTTCCAAGCTGTGGAACGCTAGCCATAGGAGAACACCTTCTTAGTGCCCGGCCCTTCCAACTGCACAGTGAGGGATGTTCCCAGAGCTGTGTAGCCCTTGACTCTGCTCAGAAGGCTTTTGGTACACACTGTACTTCCTTGGAAAGACGTGCCCACGTGAGAGTCTTCAGCGCTCTGAGGCATACTAAAGCTGAAGCCGTCCATTGACTAAGACTTCCTGCAAACTGGTGCACCCGTATCTCTCTGGTTGTGGGAAAAGGTGCACCTGACCGCGAGACTAGAGGACACATAGAGTTGGCACTCTAACTAAAGTATGCCCTGCGGTGAGCGCCCAGGAAGGAACGGCAAGCACCTGGTTTCTTTTGGAAAACCTCACTGCTCCTCAGAGGCATGCGTGGAGTGAATAGTATCCTGCTGGTGTGGTTTTCAGACAGCTTGGAAGCTGCACCGAAGTTGCTTTCCAAAGGGGGAAAGTCGAGCTTCTGCCACATGCTCTGGTTTCCAACGTGACACCACAGCACAGTTCCCGGCCCTCTCTGACTGACGACTGGAGACTTGGAGCCACACTGGGCCTTTCTATGCTCACACCTGGTTGGACGCGGTGTGTTTTTGCATGCCATGAGTAGCATTACCCGCTTAATGACTTAGTCAGGCCTAGGTGACTTCGGATCGTCCAAACACCTCCCAATTGTACCGGTTTTCCTGTATTTTCTCTCAGGCTGGACATACAGTGTACCTTGCGTCACAACAGAGAGAGGACAGGTAAGAGTGGCCAGGATGCACTTGAGGCCCAGGGATTCTTTCAGTGCAGTTCAGAGGGCCTCCGCAGAGGGAGAGCCACGTTGAATGTAATACTGGCAGAAACGCTGTCCTGGGGCTGCCCGACAGCTGTAGAAATCAAGCTATGCAAGCGAGAGGCAGATCGTTGCCCTTCCCTCTGCATAGAAAGAGTTGACCCCAACCGTCTGGGCTGTGTTATGTGGCTCGGAAAACAAAGAGGGGACTCACAGCACACACGCTCTCCCTCAGAAGGGAATTCTCTCAGGCCTACGGAAAGCCGTACGGGGGTTAAAGCACTCTCTCGAGTCAGGGTTCATGGAGGTGGCTGCACCCCAAACTTTGCTGCTGGGAGACACTCGTGCTTACCTTGAGGCTAGGGGTCGCATTTACTCCGCACTTTAGCTAGGGCAAGCGTGGGATGAACTCCTAGCAAGGCCCTGGAGACCACCTGGTTTCGTAGGAGAAAAGGCACTTTCTTCACTGAGGCATTCCTACAAGTGACTAGCAGACGGGTAACAGCAATGTCTTTCAGTCAGCCTTGAGGCCGCCACTACCTCCTTCCAAATGGGGAAAACACTGCCTTTTCCCAGGCTTCTCAATTACAACCTGGCTCACCCAGCACATGGACCTCTCTTCTCTGACAACCCAAAGGAGACCCTTGGAACACAATTCGGCCTTCTGCGATGCAACTTTTGGATGCAGTGTGTTCTGCATGTGGTGAATGGCATAATCCTCTGAAAGCCCTCAGGAGGCCTAGGTGACTTTGGATGTTCCAGATGCCTAGCAATGCTCAGGGTGAATCTCCACTTCCTTTCGGGCTGGACCTAATGTCTAGTTTTCCGTGTCACTTAGAGGGCCGTCGAGCAGGAGTCCCCACACTGAATTGGAGCCCCGGTGGTTTCTCTCAGGGCAGCGTAGGTTTCCTCAACGTGGCAGACCCGCATGGAAAGAAAGGCTGCCAAGAACCGTGTTCCTGAGGCTCTTTCCAAGCTGTGGAACGCTAGCCATAGGAGAACACCTTCTTAGTGCCCGGCCCTTCCAACTGCACAGTGAGGGATGTTCCCAGAGCTGTGTAGCCCTTGACTCTGCTCAGAAGGCTTTTGGTACACAGTGTACTTCCTTGGAAAGACGTGCCCACATGAGAGTCTTGAGCGCTCTGAGGCATACTAAAGCTGAAGCCGTCCATTGACTAAGACTTCCTGCAAACTGGTGCACCCGTATCTCTCTGGTCGTGGGAAAAGGTGCACCTGACCTCCAGACTAGAGGACACATAGAGTTGGCACTCTAACTACAGTATGCCCTGCGGTGAGCGCCCAGGAAGGAACGGCAAGCACCTGGTTTCTTTTGGAAAACCTCACTGCTCCTCAGAGGCATCCGTGGAGTGAATAGTATCCTGCTGGTGTGGTTTTCAGGCAGCTTGGAAGCTGCACCGAAGTTGCTTTCCAAAGGGGGAAAGTCGGGCTTCTGCCACATGCTCCGGTTTCCAACGTGACCCCACAGCGCAGTTCCCGGCCCTCTCTGACTGACGACTGGAGACTTGGAGCCACACTGGGCCTTTCTATGCTCACACCTGGTTGGACGCGGGGTGTTTTTGCATGCCATGAGTAGCATTACCCGCTTAATGACTTAGTCAGGCCTAGGTGACTTCGGATCGTCCAAACACCTCCCAATTGTACTGGTTTTCCTGTATTTTCTCTCAGGCTGGACATACAGTGTACCTTGCGTCACAACAGAGAGAGGACAGGTAAGAGTGGCCAGGATGCACTTGAGGCCCAGGGATTCTTTCAGTGCAGTTCAGAGGGCCTCCGCAGAGGGAGAGCCACGTTGAATGTAATACTGGCAGAAACGCTGTCCTGGGGCTGCCCGACAGCTGTAGAAATCAAGCTATGCAAGCGAGAGGCAGATCGTTGCCCTTCCCTCTGCGTAGAAAGAGTTGACCCCAACCGTCTGGGCTGTGTTATGTGGCTCGGAAAACAAAGAGGGGACTCACAGCACACACGCTCTCCCTCAGAAGGGAATTCTCTCAGGCCTACGGAAAGCCGTACGGGGGTTAAAGCACTCTCTCGAGTCAGGGTTCATGGAGGTGGCTGCACCCCAAACTTTGCTGCTGGGAGACACTCGTGCTTACCTTGAGGCTAGGGGTCGCATTTACTCCGCACTTTAGCTAGGGCAAGCGTGGGATGAACTCCTAGCAAGGCCCTGGAGACCACCTGGTTTCGTAGGAGAAAAGGCACTTTCTTCACTGAGGCATTCCTACAAGTGACTAGCAGACGGGTAACAGCAATGTCTTTCAGTCAGCCTTGAGGCCGCCACTACCTCCTTCCAAATGGGGAAAACACTGCCTTTTCCCAGGCTTCTCAATTACAACCTGGCTCACCCAGCACATGGACCTCTCTTCTCTGACAACCCAAAGGAGACCCTTGGAACACAATTCGGCCTTCTGCGATGCAACTTTTGGATGCAGTGTGTTCTGCATGTGGTGAATGGCATAATCCTCTGAAAGCCCTCAGGAGGCCTAGGTGACTTTGGATGTTCCAGATGCCTAGCAATGCTCAGGGTGAATCTCCACTTCCTTTCGGGCTGGACCTAATGTCTAGTTTTCCGTGTCACTTAGAGGGCCGTCGAGCAGGAGTCCCCACACTGAATTGGAGCCCCGGTGGTTTCTCTCAGGGCAGCGTAGGTTTCCTCAACGTGGCAGACCCGCATGGAAAGAAAGGCTGCCAAGAACCGTGTTCCTGAGGCTCTTTCCAAGCTGTGGAACGCTAGCCATAGGAGAACACCTTCTTAGTGCCCGGCCCTTCCAACTGCACAGTGAGGGATGTTCCCAGAGCTGTGTAGCCCTTGACTCTGCTCAGAAGGCTTTTGGTACACAGTGTACTTCCTTGGAAAGACGTGCCCACGTGAGAGTCTTGAGCGCTCTGAGGCATACTAAAGCTGAAGCCGTCCATTGACTAAGACTTCCTGCAAACTGGTGCACCCGTATCTCTCTGGTCGTGGGAAAAGGTGCACCTGACCTCCAGACTAGAGGACACATAGAGTTGGCACTCTAACTACAGTATGCCCTGCGGTGAGCGCCCAGGAAGGAACGGCAAGCACCTGGTTTCTTTTGGAAAACCTCACTGCTCCTCAGAGGCATCCGTGGAGTGAATAGTATCCTGCTGGTGTGGTTTTCAGGCAGCTTGGAAGCTGCACCGAAGTTGCTTTCCAAAGGGGGAAAGTCGGGCTTCTGCCACATGCTCCGGTTTCCAACGTGACCCCACAGCACAGTTCCCGGCCCTCTCTGACTGACGACTGGAGTCTTGGAGCCACACTGGGCCTTTCTATGCTCACACCTGGTTGGACGCGGGGTGTTTTTGCATGCCATGAGTAGCATTACCCGCTTAATGACTTAGTCAGGCCTAGGTGACTTCGGATCGTCCAAACACCTCCCAATTGTACCGGTTTTCCTGTATTTTCTCTCAGGCTGGACCTACAGTGTACCTTGCGTCACAACAGAGAGAGGACAGGTAAGAGTGGCCAGGATGCACTTGAGGCCCAGGGATTCTTTCAGTGCAGTTCAGAGGGCCTCCGCAGAGGGAGAGCCACGTTGAATGTAATACTGGCAGAAACGCTGTCCTGGGGCTGCCCGACAGCTGTAGAAATCAAGCTATGCAAGCGAGAGGCAGATCGTTGCCCTTCCCTCTGCATAGAAAGAGTTGACCCCAACCGTCTGGGCTGTGTTATGTGGCTCGGAAAACAAAGAGGGGACTCACAGCACACACGCTCTCCCTCAGAAGGGAATTCTCTCAGGCCTACGGAAAGCCGTACGGGGGATAAAGCACTCTCTCGAGTCAGGGTTCATGGAGGTGGCTGCACCCCAAACTTTGCTGCTGGGAGACACTCGTGCTTACCTTGAGGCTAGGGGTCGCATTTACTCCGCACTTTAGCTAGGGCAAGCGTGGGATGAACTCCTAGCAAGGCCCTGGAGACCACCTGGTTTCGTTGGAGAAAAGGCACTTTCCTCACTGAGGCATTCCTACAAGTGACTAGCAGACGGGTAACAGCAATGTCTTTCAGTCAGCCTTGAGGCCGCCACTACCTCCTTCCAAATGGGGAAAACACTGCCTTTTCCCAGGCTTCTCAATTACAACCTGGCTCACCCAGCACATGTACCTCTCTTCTCTGACAACCCAAAGGAGACCCTTGGAACACAATTCGGCCTTCTGCGATGCAACTTTTGGATGCAGTGTGTTCTGCATGTGGTGAATGGCATAATCCTCTGAAAGCCCTCAGGAGGCCTAGGTGACTTTGGATGTTCCAGATGCCTAGCAATGCTCAGGGTGAATCTCCACTTCCTTTCGGGCTGGACCTAATGTCTAGTTTTCCGTGTCACTTAGAGGGCCGTCGAGCAGGAGTCCCCACACTGAATTGGAGCCCCGGTGGTTTCTCTCAGGGCAGCGTAGGTTTCCTCAACGTGGCAGGCCCGCATGGAAAGAAAGGCTGCCAAGAACCGTGTTCCTGAGGCTCTTTCCAAGCTGTGGAACGCTAGCCATAGGAGAACACCTTCTTAGTGCCCGGCCCTTCCAACTGCACAGTGAGGGATGTTCCCAGAGCTGTGTAGCCCTTGACTCTGCTCAGAAGGCTTTTGGTACACAGTGTACTTCCTTGGAAAGATGTGCCCACGTGAGAGTCTTGAGCGCTCTGAGGCATACTAAAGCTGAAGCCGTCCATTGACTAAGACTTCCTGCAAACTGGTGCACCCGTATCTCTCTGGTCGTGGGAAAAGGTGCACCTGACCTCCAGACTAGAGGACACATAGAGTTGGCACTCTAACTACAGTATGCCCTGCGGTGAGCGCCCAGGAAGGAACGGCAAGCACCTGGTTTCTTTTGGAAAACCTCACTGCTCCTCAGAGGCATCCGTGGAGTGAATAGTATCCTGCTGGTGTGGTTTTCAGGCAGCTTGGAAGCTGCACCGAAGTTGCTTTCCAAAGGGGGAAAGTCGGGCTTCTGCCACATGCTCCGGTTTCCAACGTGACCCCACAGCGCAGTTCCCGGCCCTCTCTGACTGACGACTGGAGACTTGGAGCCACACTGGGCCTTTCTATGCTCACACCTGGTTGGACGCGGGGTGTTTTTGCATGCCATGAGTAGCATTACCCGCTTAATGACTTAGTCAGGCCTAGGTGACTTCGGATCGTCCAAACACCTCCCAATTGTACCGGTTTTCCTGTATTTTCTCTCAGGCTGGACCTACAGTGTACCTTGCGTCACAACAGAGAGAGGACAGGTAAGAGTGGCCAGGATGCACTTGAGGCCCAGGGATTCTTTCAGTGCAGTTCAGAGGGCCTCCGCAGAGCGAGAGCCACGTTGAATGTAATACTGGCAGAAACGCTGTCCTGGGGCTGCCCGACAGCTGTAGAAATCAAGCTATGCAAGCGAGAGGCAGATCGTTGCCCTTCCCTCTGCATAGAAAGAGTTGACCCCAACCGTCTGGGCTGTGTTATGTGGCTCGGAAAACAAAGAGGGGACTCACAGCACACACGCTCTCCCTCAGAAGGGAATTCTCTCAGGCCTACGGAAAGCCGTACGGGGGATAAAGCACTCTCTCGAGTCAGGGTTCATGGAGGTGGCTGCACCCCAAACTTTGCTGCTGGGAGACACTCGTGCTTACCTTGAGGCTAGGGGTCGCATTTACTCCGCACTTTAGCTAGGGCAAGTGTGGGATGAACTCCTAGCAAGGCCCTGGAGACCACCTGGTTTCGTTGGAGAAAAGGCACTTTCCTCACTGAGGCATTCCTACAAGTGACTAGCAGACGGGTAACAGCAATGTCTTTCAGTCAGCCTTGAGGCCGCCACTACCTCCTTCCAAATGGGGAAAACACTGCCTTTTCCCAGGCTTCTCAATTACAACCTGGCTCACCCAGCACATGTACCTCTCTTCTCTGACAACCCAAAGGAGACCCTTGGAACACAATTCGGCCTTCTGCGATGCAACTTTTGGATGCAGTGTGTTCTGCATGTGGTGAATGGCATAATCCTCTGAAAGCCCTCAGGAGGCCTAGGTGACTTTGGATGTTCCAGATGCCTAGCAATGCTCAGGGTGAATCTCCACTTCCTTTCGGGCTGGACCTAATGTCTAGTTTTCCGTGTCACTTAGAGGGCCGTCGAGCAGGAGTCCCCACACTGAATTGGAGCCCCGGTGGTTTCTCTCAGGGCAGCGTAGGTTTCCTCAACGTGGCAGACCCGCATGGAAAGAAAGGCTGCCAAGAACCGTGTTCCTGAGGCTCTTTCCAAGCTGTGGAACGCTAGCCATAGGAGAACACCTTCTTAGTGCCCGGCCCTTCCAACTGCACAGTGAGGGATGTTCCCAGAGCTGTGTAGCCCTTGACTCTGCTCAGAAGGCTTTTGGTACACACTGTACTTCCTTGGAAAGACGTGCCCACGTGAGAGTCTTGAGCGCTCTGAGGCATACTAAAGCTGAAGCCGTCCATTGACTAAGACTTCCTGCAAACTGGTGCACCCGTATCTCTCTGGTCGTGGGAAAAGGTGCACCTGACCTCCAGACTAGAGGACACATAGAGTTGGCACTCTAACTACAGTATGCCCTGCGGTGAGCGCCCAGGAAGGAACGGCAAGCACCTGGTTTCTTTTGGAAAACCTCACTGCTCCTCAGAGGCATCCGTGGAGTGAATAGTATCCTGCTGGTGTGGTTTTCAGGCAGCTTGGAAGCTGCACCGAAGTTGCTTTCCAAAGGGGGAAAGTCGGGCTTCTGCCACATGCTCCGGTTTCCAACGTGACCCCACAGCGCAGTTCCCGGCCCTCTCTGACTGACGACTGGAGACTTGGAGCCACACTGGGCCTTTCTATGCTCACACCTGGTTGGACGCGGGGTGTTTTTGCATGCCATGAGTAGCATTACCCGCTTAATGACTTAGTCAGGCCTAGGTGACTTCGGATCGTCCAAACACCTCCCAATTGTACCGGTTTTCCTGTATTTTCTCTCAGGCTGGACCTACAGTGTACCTTGCGTCACAACAGAGAGAGGACAGGTAAGAGTGGCCAGGATGCACTTGAGGCCCAGGGATTCTTTCAGTGCAGTTCAGAGGGCCTCCGCAGAGGGAGAGCCACGTTGAATGTAATACTGGCAGAAACGCTGTCCTGGGGCTGCCCGACAGCTGTAGAAATCAAGCTATGCAAGCGAGAGGCAGATCGTTGCCCTTCCCTCTGCATAGAAAGAGTTGACCCCAACCGTCTGGGCTGTGTTATGTGGCTCGGAAAACAAAGAGGGGACTCACAGCACACACGCTCTCCCTCAGAAGGGAATTCTCTCAGGCCTACGGAAAGCCGTACGGGGGATAAAGCACTCTCTCGAGTCAGGGTTCATGGAGGTGGCTGCACCCCAAACTTTGCTGCTGGGAGACACTCGTGCTTACCTTGAGGCTAGGGGTCGCATTTACTCCGCACTTTAGCTAGGGCAAGCGTGGGATGAACTCCTAGCAAGGCCCTGGAGACCACCTGGTTTCGTTGGAGAAAAGGCACTTTCCTCACTGAGGCATTCCTACAAGTGACTAGCAGACGGGTAACAGCAATGTCTTTCAGTCAGCCTTGAGGCCGCCACTACCTCCTTCCAAATGGGGAAAACACTGCCTTTTCCCAGGCTTCTCAATTACAACCTGGCTCACCCAGCACATGTACCTCTCTTCTCTGACAACCCAAAGGAGACCCTTGGAACACAATTCGGCCTTCTGCGATGCAACTTTTGGATGCAGTGTGTTCTGCATGTGGTGAATGGCATAATCCTCTGAAAGCCCTCAGGAGGCCTAGGTGACTTTGGATGTTCCAGATGCCTAGCAATGCTCAGGGTGAATCTCCACTTCCTTTCGGGCTGGACCTAATGTCTAGTTTTCCGTGTCACTTAGAGGGCCGTCGAGCAGGAGTCCCCACACTGAATTGGAGCCCCGGTGGTTTCTCTCAGGGCAGCGTAGGTTTCCTCAACGTGGCAGACCCGCATGGAAAGAAAGGCTGCCAAGAACCGTGTTCCTGAGGCTCTTTCCAAGCTGTGGAACGCTAGCCATAGGAGAACACCTTCTTAGTGCCCGGCCCTTCCAACTGCACAGTGAGGGATGTTCCCAGAGCTGTGTAGCCCTTGACTCTGCTCAGAAGGCTTTTGGTACACACTGTACTTCCTTGGAAAGACGTGCCCACGTGAGAGTCTTGAGCGCTCTGAGGCATACTAAAGCTGAAGCCGTCCATTGACTAAGACTTCCTGCAAACTGGTGCACCCGTATCTCTCTGGTCGTGGGAAAAGGTGCACCTGACCTCCAGACTAGAGGACACATAGAGTTGGCACTCTAACTACAGTATGCCCTGCGGTGAGCGCCCAGGAAGGAACGGCAAGCACCTGGTTTCTTTTGGAAAACCTCACTGCTCCTCAGAGGCATCCGTGGAGTGAATAGTATCCTGCTGGTGTGGTTTTCAGGCAGCTTGGAAGCTGCACCGAAGTTGCTTTCCAAAGGGGGAAAGTCGGGCTTCTGCCACATGCTCCGGTTTCCAACGTGACCCCACAGCGCAGTTCCCGGCCCTCTCTGACTGACGACTGGAGACTTGGAGCCACACTGGGCCTTTCTATGCTCACACCTGGTTGGACGCGGGGTGTTTTTGCATGCCATGAGTAGCATTACCCGCTTAATGACTTAGTCAGGCCTAGGTGACTTCGGATCGTCCAAACACCTCCCAATTGTACCGGTTTTCCTGTATTTTCTCTCAGGCTGGACCTACAGTGTACCTTGCGTCACAACAGAGAGAGGACAGGTAAGAGTGGCCAGGATGCACTTGAGGCCCAGGGATTCTTTCAGTGCAGTTCAGAGGGCCTCCGCAGAGGGAGAGCCACGTTGAATGTAATACTGGCAGAAACGCTGTCCTGGGGCTGCCCGACAGCTGTAGAAATCAAGCTATGCAAGCGAGAGGCAGATCGTTGCCCTTCCCTCTGCATAGAAAGAGTTGACCCCAACCGTCTGGGCTGTGTTATGTGGCTCGGAAAACAAAGAGGGGACTCACAGCACACACGCTCTCCCTCAGAAGGGAATTCTCTCAGGCCTACGGAAAGCCGTACGGGGGATAAAGCACTCTCTCGAGTCAGGGTTCATGGAGGTGGCTGCACCCCAAACTTTGCTGCTGGGAGACACTCGTGCTTACCTTGAGGCTAGGGGTCGCATTTACTCCGCACTTTAGCTAGGGCAAGCGTGGGATGAACTCCTAGCAAGGCCCTGGAGACCACCTGGTTTCGTTGGAGAAAAGGCACTTTCCTCACTGAGGCATTCCTACAAGTGACTAGCAGACGGGTAACAGCAATGTCTTTCAGTCAGCCTTGAGGCCGCCACTACCTCCTTCCAAATGGGGAAAACACTGCCTTTTCCCAGGCTTCTCAATTACAACCTGGCTCACCCAGCACATGTACCTCTCTTCTCTGACAACCCAAAGGAGACCCTTGGAACACAATTCGGCCTTCTGCGATGCAACTTTTGGATGCAGTGTGTTCTGCATGTGGTGAATGGCATAATCCTCTGAAAGCCCTCAGGAGGCCTAGGTGACTTTGGATGTTCCAGATGCCTAGCAATGCTCAGGGTGAATCTCCACTTCCTTTCGGGCTGGACCTAATGTCTAGTTTTCCGTGTCACTTAGAGGGCCGTCGAGCAGGAGTCCCCACACTGAATTGGAGCCCCGGTGGTTTCTCTCAGGGCAGCGTAGGTTTCCTCAACGTGGCAGACCCGCATGGAAAGAAAGGCTGCCAAGAACCGTGTTCCTGAGGCTCTTTCCAAGCTGTGGAACGCTAGCCATAGGAGAACACCTTCTTAGTGCCCGGCCCTTCCAACTGCACAGTGAGGGATGTTCCCAGAGCTGTGTAGCCCTTGACTCTGCTCAGAAGGCTTTTGGTACACACTGTACTTCCTTGGAAAGACGTGCCCACGTGAGAGTCTTGAGCGCTCTGAGGCATACTAAAGCTGAAGCCGTCCATTGACTAAGACTTCCTGCAAACTGGTGCACCCGTATCTCTCTGGTCGTGGGAAAAGGTGCACCTGACCTCCAGACTAGAGGACACATAGAGTTGGCACTCTAACTACAGTATGCCCTGCGGTGAGCGCCCAGGAAGGAACGGCAAGCACCTGGTTTCTTTTGGAAAACCTCACTGCTCCTCAGAGGCATCCGTGGAGTGAATAGTATCCTGCTGGTGTGGTTTTCAGGCAGCTTGGAAGCTGCACCGAAGTTGCTTTCCAAAGGGGGAAAGTCGGGCTTCTGCCACATGCTCCGGTTTCCAACGTGACCCCACAGCGCAGTTCCCGGCCCTCTCTGACTGACGACTGGAGACTTGGAGCCACACTGGGCCTTTCTATGCTCACACCTGGTTGGACGCGGGGTGTTTTTGCATGCCATGAGTAGCATTACCCGCTTAATGACTTAGTCAGGCCTAGGTGACTTCGGATCGTCCAAACACCTCCCAATTGTACCGGTTTTCCTGTATTTTCTCTCAGGCTGGACCTACAGTGTACCTTGCGTCACAACAGAGAGAGGACAGGTAAGAGTGGCCAGGATGCACTTGAGGCCCAGGGATTCTTTCAGTGCAGTTCAGAGGGCCTCCGCAGAGGGAGAGCCACGTTGAATGTAATACTGGCAGAAACGCTGTCCTGGGGCTGCCCGACAGCTGTAGAAATCAAGCTATGCAAGCGAGAGGCAGATCGTTGCCCTTCCCTCTGCATAGAAAGAGTTGACCCCAACCGTCTGGGCTGTGTTATGTGGCTCGGAAAACAAAGAGGGGACTCACAGCACACACGCTCTCCCTCAGAAGGGAATTCTCTCAGGCCTACGGAAAGCCGTACGGGGGATAAAGCACTCTCTCGAGTCAGGGTTCATGGAGGTGGCTGCACCCCAAACTTTGCTGCTGGGAGACACTCGTGCTTACCTTGAGGCTAGGGGTCGCATTTACTCCGCACTTTAGCTAGGGCAAGCGTGGGATGAACTCCTAGCAAGGCCCTGGAGACCACCTGGTTTCGTTGGAGAAAAGGCACTTTCCTCACTGAGGCATTCCTACAAGTGACTAGCAGACGGGTAACAGCAATGTCTTTCAGTCAGCCTTGAGGCCGCCACTACCTCCTTCCAAATGGGGAAAACACTGCCTTTTCCCAGGCTTCTCAATTACAACCTGGCTCACCCAGCACATGTACCTCTCTTCTCTGACAACCCAAAGGAGACCCTTGGAACACAATTCGGCCTTCTGCGATGCAACTTTTGGATGCAGTGTGTTCTGCATGTGGTGAATGGCATAATCCTCTGAAAGCCCTCAGGAGGCCTAGGTGACTTTGGATGTTCCAGATGCCTAGCAATGCTCAGGGTGAATCTCCACTTCCTTTCGGGCTGGACCTAATGTCTAGTTTTCCGTGTCACTTAGAGGGCCGTCGAGCAGGAGTCCCCACACTGAATTGGAGCCCCGGTGGTTTCTCTCAGGGCAGCGTAGGTTTCCTCAACGTGGCAGACCCGCATGGAAAGAAAGGCTGCCAAGAACCGTGTTCCTGAGGCTCTTTCCAAGCTGTGGAACGCTAGCCATAGGAGAACACCTTCTTAGTGCCCGGCCCTTCCAACTGCACAGTGAGGGATGTTCCCAGAGCTGTGTAGCCCTTGACTCTGCTCAGAAGGCTTTTGGTACACACTGTACTTCCTTGGAAAGACGTGCCCACGTGAGAGTCTTGAGCGCTCTGAGGCATACTAAAGCTGAAGCCGTCCATTGACTAAGACTTCCTGCAAACTGGTGCACCCGTATCTCTCTGGTCGTGGGAAAAGGTGCACCTGACCTCCAGACTAGAGGACACATAGAGTTGGCACTCTAACTACAGTATGCCCTGCGGTGAGCGCCCAGGAAGGAACGGCAAGCACCTGGTTTCTTTTGGAAAACCTCACTGCTCCTCAGAGGCATCCGTGGAGTGAATAGTATCCTGCTGGTGTGGTTTTCAGGCAGCTTGGAAGCTGCACCGAAGTTGCTTTCCAAAGGGGGAAAGTCGGGCTTCTGCCACATGCTCCGGTTTCCAACGTGACCCCACAGCGCAGTTCCCGGCCCTCTCTGACTGACGACTGGAGACTTGGAGCCACACTGGGCCTTTCTATGCTCACACCTGGTTGGACGCGGGGTGTTTTTGCATGCCATGAGTAGCATTACCCGCTTAATGACTTAGTCAGGCCTAGGTGACTTCGGATCGTCCAAACACCTCCCAATTGTACCGGTTTTCCTGTATTTTCTCTCAGGCTGGACCTACAGTGTACCTTGCGTCACAACAGAGAGAGGACAGGTAAGAGTGGCCAGGATGCACTTGAGGCCCAGGGATTCTTTCAGTGCAGTTCAGAGGGCCTCCGCAGAGGGAGAGCCACGTTGAATGTAATACTGGCAGAAACGCTGTCCTGGGGCTGCCCGACAGCTGTAGAAATCAAGCTATGCAAGCGAGAGGCAGATCGTTGCCCTTCCCTCTGCATAGAAAGAGTTGACCCCAACCGTCTGGGCTGTGTTATGTGGCTCGGAAAACAAAGAGGGGACTCACAGCACACACGCTCTCCCTCAGAAGGGAATTCTCTCAGGCCTACGGAAAGCCGTACGGGGGATAAAGCACTCTCTCGAGTCAGGGTTCATGGAGGTGGCTGCACCCCAAACTTTGCTGCTGGGAGACACTCGTGCTTACCTTGAGGCTAGGGGTCGCATTTACTCCGCACTTTAGCTAGGGCAAGCGTGGGATGAACTCCTAGCAAGGCCCTGGAGACCACCTGGTTTCGTTGGAGAAAAGGCACTTTCTTCACTGAGGCATTCCTACAAGTGACTAGCAGACGGGTAACAGCAATGTCTTTCAGTCAGCCTTGAGGCCGCCACTACCTCCTTCCAAATGGGGAAAACACTGCCTTTTCCCAGGCTTCTCAATTACAACCTGGCTCACCCAGCACATGGACCTCTCTTCTCTGACAACCCAAAGGAGACCCTTGGAACACAATTCGGCCTTCTGCGATGCAACTTTTGGATGCAGTGTGTTCTGCATGTGGTGAATGGCATAATCCTCTGAAAGCCCTCAGGAGGCCTAGGTGACTTTGGATGTTCCAGATGCCTAGCAATGCTCAGGGTGAATCTCCACTTCCTTTCGGGCTGGACCTAATGTCTAGTTTTCCGTGTCACTTAGAGGGCCGTCGAGCAGGAGTCCCCACACTGAATTGGAGCCCCGGTGGTTTCTCTCAGGGCAGCGTAGGTTTCCTCAACGTGGCAGACCCGCATGGAAAGAAAGGCTGCCAAGAACCGTGTTCCTGAGGCTCTTTCCAAGCTGTGGAACGCTAGCCATAGGAGAACACCTTCTTAGTGCCCGGCCCTTCCAACTGCACAGTGAGGGATGTTCCCAGAGCTGTGTAGCCCTTGACTCTGCTCAGAAGGCTTTTGGTACACACTGTACTTCCTTGGAAAGACGTGCCCACGTGAGAGTCTTGAGCGCTCTGAGGCATACTAAAGCTGAAGCCGTCCATTGACTAAGACTTCCTGCAAACTGGTGCACCCGTATCTCTCTGGTCGTGGGAAAAGGTGCACCTGACCTCCAGACTAGAGGACACATAGAGTTGGCACTCTAACTACAGTATGCCCTGCGGTGAGCGCCCAGGAAGGAACGGCAAGCACCTGGTTTCTTTTGGAAAACCTCACTGCTCCTCAGAGGCATCCGTGGAGTGAATAGTATCCTGCTGGTGTGGTTTTCAGGCAGCTTGGAAGCTGCACCGAAGTTGCTTTCCAAAGGGGGAAAGTCGGGCTTCTGCCACATGCTCCGGTTTCCAACGTGACCCCACAGCGCAGTTCCCGGCCCTCTCTGACTGACGACTGGAGACTTGGAGCCACACTGGGCCTTTCTATGCTCACACCTGGTTGGACGCGGGGTGTTTTTGCATGCCATGAGTAGCATTACCCGCTTAATGACTTAGTCAGGCCTAGGTGACTTCGGATCGTCCAAACACCTCCCAATTGTACCGGTTTTCCTGTATTTTCTCTCAGGCTGGACCTACAGTGTACCTTGCGTCACAACAGAGAGAGGACAGGTAAGAGTGGCCAGGATGCACTTGAGGCCCAGGGATTCTTTCAGTGCAGTTCAGAGGGCCTCCGCAGAGGGAGAGCCACGTTGAATGTAATACTGGCAGAAACGCTGTCCTGGGGCTGCCCGACAGCTGTAGAAATCAAGCTATGCAAGCGAGAGGCAGATCGTTGCCCTTCCCTCTGCATAGAAAGAGTTGACCCCAACCGTCTGGGCTGTGTTATGTGGCTCGGAAAACAAAGAGGGGACTCACAGCACACACGCTCTCCCTCAGAAGGGAATTCTCTCAGGCCTACGGAAAGCCGTACGGGGGATAAAGCACTCTCTCGAGTCAGGGTTCATGGAGGTGGCTGCACCCCAAACTTTGCTGCTGGGAGACACTCGTGCTTACCTTGAGGCTAGGGGTCGCATTTACTCCGCACTTTAGCTAGGGCAAGCGTGGGATGAACTCCTAGCAAGGCCCTGGAGACCACCTGGTTTCGTTGGAGAAAAGGCACTTTCCTCACTGAGGCATTCCTACAAGTGACTAGCAGACGGGTAACAGCAATGTCTTTCAGTCAGCCTTGAGGCCGCCACTACCTCCTTCCAAATGGGGAAAACACTGCCTTTTCCCAGGCTTCTCAATTACAACCTGGCTCACCCAGCACATGTACCTCTCTTCTCTGACAACCCAAAGGAGACCCTTGGAACACAATTCGGCCTTCTGCGATGCAACTTTTGGATGCAGTGTGTTCTGCATGTGGTGAATGGCATAATCCTCTGAAAGCCCTCAGGAGGCCTAGGTGACTTTGGATGTTCCAGATGCCTAGCAATGCTCAGGGTGAATCTCCACTTCCTTTCGGGCTGGACCTAATGTCTAGTTTTCCGTGTCACTTAGAGGGCCGTCGAGCAGGAGTCCCCACACTGAATTGGAGCCCCGGTGGTTTCTCTCAGGGCAGCGTAGGTTTCCTCAACGTGGCAGACCCGCATGGAAAGAAAGGCTGCCAAGAACCGTGTTCCTGAGGCTCTTTCCAAGCTGTGGAACGCTAGCCATAGGAGAACACCTTCTTAGTGCCCGGCCCTTCCAACTGCACAGTGAGGGATGTTCCCAGAGCTGTGTAGCCCTTGACTCTGCTCAGAAGGCTTTTGGTACACACTGTACTTCCTTGGAAAGACGTGCCCACGTGAGAGTCTTGAGCGCTCTGAGGCATACTAAAGCTGAAGCCGTCCATTGACTAAGACTTCCTGCAAACTGGTGCACCCGTATCTCTCTGGTCGTGGGAAAAGGTGCACCTGACCTCCAGACTAGAGGACACATAGAGTTGGCACTCTAACTACAGTATGCCCTGCGGTGAGCGCCCAGGAAGGAACGGCAAGCACCTGGTTTCTTTTGGAAAACCTCACTGCTCCTCAGAGGCATCCGTGGAGTGAATAGTATCCTGCTGGTGTGGTTTTCAGGCAGCTTGGAAGCTGCACCGAAGTTGCTTTCCAAAGGGGGAAAGTCGGGCTTCTGCCACATGCTCCGGTTTCCAACGTGACCCCACAGCGCAGTTCCCGGCCCTCTCTGACTGACGACTGGAGACTTGGAGCCACACTGGGCCTTTCTATGCTCACACCTGGTTGGACGCGGGGTGTTTTTGCATGCCATGAGTAGCATTACCCGCTTAATGACTTAGTCAGGCCTAGGTGACTTCGGATCGTCCAAACACCTCCCAATTGTACCGGTTTTCCTGTATTTTCTCTCAGGCTGGACCTACAGTGTACCTTGCGTCACAACAGAGAGAGGACAGGTAAGAGTGGCCAGGATGCACTTGAGGCCCAGGGATTCTTTCAGTGCAGTTCAGAGGGCCTCCGCAGAGGGAGAGCCACGTTGAATGTAATACTGGCAGAAACGCTGTCCTGGGGCTGCCCGACAGCTGTAGAAATCAAGCTATGCAAGCGAGAGGCAGATCGTTGCCCTTCCCTCTGCATAGAAAGAGTTGACCCCAACCGTCTGGGCTGTGTTATGTGGCTCGGAAAACAAAGAGGGGACTCACAGCACACACGCTCTCCCTCAGAAGGGAATTCTCTCAGGCCTACGGAAAGCCGTACGGGGGATAAAGCACTCTCTCGAGTCAGGGTTCATGGAGGTGGCTGCACCCCAAACTTTGCTGCTGGGAGACACTCGTGCTTACCTTGAGGCTAGGGGTCGCATTTACTCCGCACTTTAGCTAGGGCAAGCGTGGGATGAACTCCTAGCAAGGCCCTGGAGACCACCTGGTTTCGTTGGAGAAAAGGCACTTTCCTCACTGAGGCATTCCTACAAGTGACTAGCAGACGGGTAACAGCAATGTCTTTCAGTCAGCCTTGAGGCCGCCACTACCTCCTTCCAAATGGGGAAAACACTGCCTTTTCCCAGGCTTCTCAATTACAACCTGGCTCACCCAGCACATGTACCTCTCTTCTCTGACAACCCAAAGGAGACCCTTGGAACACAATTCGGCCTTCTGCGATGCAACTTTTGGATGCAGTGTGTTCTGCATGTGGTGAATGGCATAATCCTCTGAAAGCCCTCAGGAGGCCTAGGTGACTTTGGATGTTCCAGATGCCTAGCAATGCTCAGGGTGAATCTCCACTTCCTTTCGGGCTGGACCTAATGTCTAGTTTTCCGTGTCACTTAGAGGGCCGTCGAGCAGGAGTCCCCACACTGAATTGGAGCCCCGGTGGTTTCTCTCAGGGCAGCGTAGGTTTCCTCAACGTGGCAGACCCGCATGGAAAGAAAGGCTGCCAAGAACCGTGTTCCTGAGGCTCTTTCCAAGCTGTGGAACGCTAGCCATAGGAGAACACCTTCTTAGTGCCCGGCCCTTCCAACTGCACAGTGAGGGATGTTCCCAGAGCTGTGTAGCCCTTGACTCTGCTCAGAAGGCTTTTGGTACACACTGTACTTCCTTGGAAAGACGTGCCCACGTGAGAGTCTTGAGCGCTCTGAGGCATACTAAAGCTGAAGCCGTCCATTGACTAAGACTTCCTGCAAACTGGTGCACCCGTATCTCTCTGGTCGTGGGAAAAGGTGCACCTGACCTCCAGACTAGAGGACACATAGAGTTGGCACTCTAACTACAGTATGCCCTGCGGTGAGCGCCCAGGAAGGAACGGCAAGCACCTGGTTTCTTTTGGAAAACCTCACTGCTCCTCAGAGGCATCCGTGGAGTGAATAGTATCCTGCTGGTGTGGTTTTCAGGCAGCTTGGAAGCTGCACCGAAGTTGCTTTCCAAAGGGGGAAAGTCGGGCTTCTGCCACATGCTCCGGTTTCCAACGTGACCCCACAGCGCAGTTCCCGGCCCTCTCTGACTGACGACTGGAGACTTGGAGCCACACTGGGCCTTTCTATGCTCACACCTGGTTGGACGCGGGGTGTTTTTGCATGCCATGAGTAGCATTACCCGCTTAATGACTTAGTCAGGCCTAGGTGACTTCGGATCGTCCAAACACCTCCCAATTGTACCGGTTTTCCTGTATTTTCTCTCAGGCTGGACCTACAGTGTACCTTGCGTCACAACAGAGAGAGGACAGGTAAGAGTGGCCAGGATGCACTTGAGGCCCAGGGATTCTTTCAGTGCAGTTCAGAGGGCCTCCGCAGAGGGAGAGCCACGTTGAATGTAATACTGGCAGAAACGCTGTCCTGGGGCTGCCCGACAGCTGTAGAAATCAAGCTATGCAAGCGAGAGGCAGATCGTTGCCCTTCCCTCTGCATAGAAAGAGTTGACCCCAACCGTCTGGGCTGTGTTATGTGGCTCGGAAAACAAAGAGGGGACTCACAGCACACACGCTCTCCCTCAGAAGGGAATTCTCTCAGGCCTACGGAAAGCCGTACGGGGGATAAAGCACTCTCTCGAGTCAGGGTTCATGGAGGTGGCTGCACCCCAAACTTTGCTGCTGGGAGACACTCGTGCTTACCTTGAGGCTAGGGGTCGCATTTACTCCGCACTTTAGCTAGGGCAAGCGTGGGATGAACTCCTAGCAAGGCCCTGGAGACCACCTGGTTTCGTTGGAGAAAAGGCACTTTCCTCACTGAGGCATTCCTACAAGTGACTAGCAGACGGGTAACAGCAATGTCTTTCAGTCAGCCTTGAGGCCGCCACTACCTCCTTCCAAATGGGGAAAACACTGCCTTTTCCCAGGCTTCTCAATTACAACCTGGCTCACCCAGCACATGTACCTCTCTTCTCTGACAACCCAAAGGAGACCCTTGGAACACAATTCGGCCTTCTGCGATGCAACTTTTGGATGCAGTGTGTTCTGCATGTGGTGAATGGCATAATCCTCTGAAAGCCCTCAGGAGGCCTAGGTGACTTTGGATGTTCCAGATGCCTAGCAATGCTCAGGGTGAATCTCCACTTCCTTTCGGGCTGGACCTAATGTCTAGTTTTCCGTGTCACTTAGAGGGCCGTCGAGCAGGAGTCCCCACACTGAATTGGAGCCCCGGTGGTTTCTCTCAGGGCAGCGTAGGTTTCCTCAACGTGGCAGACCCGCATGGAAAGAAAGGCTGCCAAGAACCGTGTTCCTGAGGCTCTTTCCAAGCTGTGGAACGCTAGCCATAGGAGAACACCTTCTTAGTGCCCGGCCCTTCCAACTGCACAGTGAGGGATGTTCCCAGAGCTGTGTAGCCCTTGACTCTGCTCAGAAGGCTTTTGGTACACACTGTACTTCCTTGGAAAGACGTGCCCACGTGAGAGTCTTGAGCGCTCTGAGGCATACTAAAGCTGAAGCCGTCCATTGACTAAGACTTCCTGCAAACTGGTGCACCCGTATCTCTCTGGTCGTGGGAAAAGGTGCACCTGACCTCCAGACTAGAGGACACATAGAGTTGGCACTCTAACTACAGTATGCCCTGCGGTGAGCGCCCAGGAAGGAACGGCAAGCACCTGGTTTCTTTTGGAAAACCTCACTGCTCCTCAGAGGCATCCGTGGAGTGAATAGTATCCTGCTGGTGTGGTTTTCAGGCAGCTTGGAAGCTGCACCGAAGTTGCTTTCCAAAGGGGGAAAGTCGGGCTTCTGCCACATGCTCCGGTTTCCAACGTGACCCCACAGCGCAGTTCCCGGCCCTCTCTGACTGACGACTGGAGACTTGGAGCCACACTGGGCCTTTCTATGCTCACACCTGGTTGGACGCGGGGTGTTTTTGCATGCCATGAGTAGCATTACCCGCTTAATGACTTAGTCAGGCCTAGGTGACTTCGGATCGTCCAAACACCTCCCAATTGTACCGGTTTTCCTGTATTTTCTCTCAGGCTGGACCTACAGTGTACCTTGCGTCACAACAGAGAGAGGACAGGTAAGAGTGGCCAGGATGCACTTGAGGCCCAGGGATTCTTTCAGTGCAGTTCAGAGGGCCTCCGCAGAGGGAGAGCCACGTTGAATGTAATACTGGCAGAAACGCTGTCCTGGGGCTGCCCGACAGCTGTAGAAATCAAGCTATGCAAGCGAGAGGCAGATCGTTGCCCTTCCCTCTGCATAGAAAGAGTTGACCCCAACCGTCTGGGCTGTGTTATGTGGCTCGGAAAACAAAGAGGGGACTCACAGCACACACGCTCTCCCTCAGAAGGGAATTCTCTCAGGCCTACGGAAAGCCGTACGGGGGATAAAGCACTCTCTCGAGTCAGGGTTCATGGAGGTGGCTGCACCCCAAACTTTGCTGCTGGGAGACACTCGTGCTTACCTTGAGGCTAGGGGTCGCATTTACTCCGCACTTTAGCTAGGGCAAGCGTGGGATGAACTCCTAGCAAGGCCCTGGAGACCACCTGGTTTCGTTGGAGAAAAGGCACTTTCCTCACTGAGGCATTCCTACAAGTGACTAGCAGACGGGTAACAGCAATGTCTTTCAGTCAGCCTTGAGGCCGCCACTACCTCCTTCCAAATGGGGAAAACACTGCCTTTTCCCAGGCTTCTCAATTACAACCTGGCTCACCCAGCACATGTACCTCTCTTCTCTGACAACCCAAAGGAGACCCTTGGAACACAATTCGGCCTTCTGCGATGCAACTTTTGGATGCAGTGTGTTCTGCATGTGGTGAATGGCATAATCCTCTGAAAGCCCTCAGGAGGCCTAGGTGACTTTGGATGTTCCAGATGCCTAGCAATGCTCAGGGTGAATCTCCACTTCCTTTCGGGCTGGACCTAATGTCTAGTTTTCCGTGTCACTTAGAGGGCCGTCGAGCAGGAGTCCCCACACTGAATTGGAGCCCCGGTGGTTTCTCTCAGGGCAGCGTAGGTTTCCTCAACGTGGCAGACCCGCATGGAAAGAAAGGCTGCCAAGAACCGTGTTCCTGAGGCTCTTTCCAAGCTGTGGAACGCTAGCCATAGGAGAACACCTTCTTAGTGCCCGGCCCTTCCAACTGCACAGTGAGGGATGTTCCCAGAGCTGTGTAGCCCTTGACTCTGCTCAGAAGGCTTTTGGTACACACTGTACTTCCTTGGAAAGACGTGCCCACGTGAGAGTCTTGAGCGCTCTGAGGCATACTAAAGCTGAAGCCGTCCATTGACTAAGACTTCCTGCAAACTGGTGCACCCGTATCTCTCTGGTCGTGGGAAAAGGTGCACCTGACCTCCAGACTAGAGGACACATAGAGTTGGCACTCTAACTACAGTATGCCCTGCGGTGAGCGCCCAGGAAGGAACGGCAAGCACCTGGTTTCTTTTGGAAAACCTCACTGCTCCTCAGAGGCATCCGTGGAGTGAATAGTATCCTGCTGGTGTGGTTTTCAGGCAGCTTGGAAGCTGCACCGAAGTTGCTTTCCAAAGGGGGAAAGTCGGGCTTCTGCCACATGCTCCGGTTTCCAACGTGACCCCACAGCGCAGTTCCCGGCCCTCTCTGACTGACGACTGGAGACTTGGAGCCACACTGGGCCTTTCTATGCTCACACCTGGTTGGACGCGGGGTGTTTTTGCATGCCATGAGTAGCATTACCCGCTTAATGACTTAGTCAGGCCTAGGTGACTTCGGATCGTCCAAACACCTCCCAATTGTACCGGTTTTCCTGTATTTTCTCTCAGGCTGGACCTACAGTGTACCTTGCGTCACAACAGAGAGAGGACAGGTAAGAGTGGCCAGGATGCACTTGAGGCCCAGGGATTCTTTCAGTGCAGTTCAGAGGGCCTCCGCAGAGGGAGAGCCACGTTGAATGTAATACTGGCAGAAACGCTGTCCTGGGGCTGCCCGACAGCTGTAGAAATCAAGCTATGCAAGCGAGAGGCAGATCGTTGCCCTTCCCTCTGCATAGAAAGAGTTGACCCCAACCGTCTGGGCTGTGTTATGTGGCTCGGAAAACAAAGAGGGGACTCACAGCACACACGCTCTCCCTCAGAAGGGAATTCTCTCAGGCCTACGGAAAGCCGTACGGGGGATAAAGCACTCTCTCGAGTCAGGGTTCATGGAGGTGGCTGCACCCCAAACTTTGCTGCTGGGAGACACTCGTGCTTACCTTGAGGCTAGGGGTCGCATTTACTCCGCACTTTAGCTAGGGCAAGCGTGGGATGAACTCCTAGCAAGGCCCTGGAGACCACCTGGTTTCGTTGGAGAAAAGGCACTTTCCTCACTGAGGCATTCCTACAAGTGACTAGCAGACGGGTAACAGCAATGTCTTTCAGTCAGCCTTGAGGCCGCCACTACCTCCTTCCAAATGGGGAAAACACTGCCTTTTCCCAGGCTTCTCAATTACAACCTGGCTCACCCAGCACATGTACCTCTCTTCTCTGACAACCCAAAGGAGACCCTTGGAACACAATTCGGCCTTCTGCGATGCAACTTTTGGATGCAGTGTGTTCTGCATGTGGTGAATGGCATAATCCTCTGAAAGCCCTCAGGAGGCCTAGGTGACTTTGGATGTTCCAGATGCCTAGCAATGCTCAGGGTGAATCTCCACTTCCTTTCGGGCTGGACCTAATGTCTAGTTTTCCGTGTCACTTAGAGGGCCGTCGAGCAGGAGTCCCCACACTGAATTGGAGCCCCGGTGGTTTCTCTCAGGGCAGCGTAGGTTTCCTCAACGTGGCAGACCCGCATGGAAAGAAAGGCTGCCAAGAACCGTGTTCCTGAGGCTCTTTCCAAGCTGTGGAACGCTAGCCATAGGAGAACACCTTCTTAGTGCCCGGCCCTTCCAACTGCACAGTGAGGGATGTTCCCAGAGCTGTGTAGCCCTTGACTCTGCTCAGAAGGCTTTTGGTACACACTGTACTTCCTTGGAAAGACGTGCCCACGTGAGAGTCTTGAGCGCTCTGAGGCATACTAAAGCTGAAGCCGTCCATTGACTAAGACTTCCTGCAAACTGGTGCACCCGTATCTCTCTGGTCGTGGGAAAAGGTGCACCTGACCTCCAGACTAGAGGACACATAGAGTTGGCACTCTAACTACAGTATGCCCTGCGGTGAGCGCCCAGGAAGGAACGGCAAGCACCTGGTTTCTTTTGGAAAACCTCACTGCTCCTCAGAGGCATCCGTGGAGTGAATAGTATCCTGCTGGTGTGGTTTTCAGGCAGCTTGGAAGCTGCACCGAAGTTGCTTTCCAAAGGGGGAAAGTCGGGCTTCTGCCACATGCTCCGGTTTCCAACGTGACCCCACAGCGCAGTTCCCGGCCCTCTCTGACTGACGACTGGAGACTTGGAGCCACACTGGGCCTTTCTATGCTCACACCTGGTTGGACGCGGGGTGTTTTTGCATGCCATGAGTAGCATTACCCGCTTAATGACTTAGTCAGGCCTAGGTGACTTCGGATCGTCCAAACACCTCCCAATTGTACCGGTTTTCCTGTATTTTCTCTCAGGCTGGACCTACAGTGTACCTTGCGTCACAACAGAGAGAGGACAGGTAAGAGTGGCCAGGATGCACTTGAGGCCCAGGGATTCTTTCAGTGCAGTTCAGAGGGCCTCCGCAGAGGGAGAGCCACGTTGAATGTAATACTGGCAGAAACGCTGTCCTGGGGCTGCCCGACAGCTGTAGAAATCAAGCTATGCAAGCGAGAGGCAGATCGTTGCCCTTCCCTCTGCATAGAAAGAGTTGACCCCAACCGTCTGGGCTGTGTTATGTGGCTCGGAAAACAAAGAGGGGACTCACAGCACACACGCTCTCCCTCAGAAGGGAATTCTCTCAGGCCTACGGAAAGCCGTACGGGGGATAAAGCACTCTCTCGAGTCAGGGTTCATGGAGGTGGCTGCACCCCAAACTTTGCTGCTGGGAGACACTCGTGCTTACCTTGAGGCTAGGGGTCGCATTTACTCCGCACTTTAGCTAGGGCAAGCGTGGGATGAACTCCTAGCAAGGCCCTGGAGACCACCTGGTTTCGTTGGAGAAAAGGCACTTTCCTCACTGAGGCATTCCTACAAGTGACTAGCAGACGGGTAACAGCAATGTCTTTCAGTCAGCCTTGAGGCCGCCACTACCTCCTTCCAAATGGGGAAAACACTGCCTTTTCCCAGGCTTCTCAATTACAACCTGGCTCACCCAGCACATGTACCTCTCTTCTCTGACAACCCAAAGGAGACCCTTGGAACACAATTCGGCCTTCTGCGATGCAACTTTTGGATGCAGTGTGTTCTGCATGTGGTGAATGGCATAATCCTCTGAAAGCCCTCAGGAGGCCTAGGTGACTTTGGATGTTCCAGATGCCTAGCAATGCTCAGGGTGAATCTCCACTTCCTTTCGGGCTGGACCTAATGTCTAGTTTTCCGTGTCACTTAGAGGGCCGTCGAGCAGGAGTCCCCACACTGAATTGGAGCCCCGGTGGTTTCTCTCAGGGCAGCGTAGGTTTCCTCAACGTGGCAGACCCGCATGGAAAGAAAGGCTGCCAAGAACCGTGTTCCTGAGGCTCTTTCCAAGCTGTGGAACGCTAGCCATAGGAGAACACCTTCTTAGTGCCCGGCCCTTCCAACTGCACAGTGAGGGATGTTCCCAGAGCTGTGTAGCCCTTGACTCTGCTCAGAAGGCTTTTGGTACACACTGTACTTCCTTGGAAAGACGTGCCCACGTGAGAGTCTTGAGCGCTCTGAGGCATACTAAAGCTGAAGCCGTCCATTGACTAAGACTTCCTGCAAACTGGTGCACCCGTATCTCTCTGGTCGTGGGAAAAGGTGCACCTGACCTCCAGACTAGAGGACACATAGAGTTGGCACTCTAACTACAGTATGCCCTGCGGTGAGCGCCCAGGAAGGAACGGCAAGCACCTGGTTTCTTTTGGAAAACCTCACTGCTCCTCAGAGGCATCCGTGGAGTGAATAGTATCCTGCTGGTGTGGTTTTCAGGCAGCTTGGAAGCTGCACCGAAGTTGCTTTCCAAAGGGGGAAAGTCGGGCTTCTGCCACATGCTCCGGTTTCCAACGTGACCCCACAGCGCAGTTCCCGGCCCTCTCTGACTGACGACTGGAGACTTGGAGCCACACTGGGCCTTTCTATGCTCACACCTGGTTGGACGCGGGGTGTTTTTGCATGCCATGAGTAGCATTACCCGCTTAATGACTTAGTCAGGCCTAGGTGACTTCGGATCGTCCAAACACCTCCCAATTGTACCGGTTTTCCTGTATTTTCTCTCAGGCTGGACCTACAGTGTACCTTGCGTCACAACAGAGAGAGGACAGGTAAGAGTGGCCAGGATGCACTTGAGGCCCAGGGATTCTTTCTGTGCAGTTCAGAGGGCCTCCGCAGAGGGAGAGCCACGTTGAATGTAATACTGGCAGAAACGCTGTCCTGGGGCTGCCCGACAGCTGTAGAAATCAAGCTATGCAAGCGAGAGGCAGATCGTTGCCCTTCCCTCTGCGTAGAAAGAGTTGACCCCAACCGTCTGGGCTGTGTTATGTGGCTTGGAAAACAAAGAGGGGACTCACAGCACACACGCTCTCCCTCAGAAGGGAATTCTCTCAGGCCTACGGAAAGCCGTACGGGGGTTAAAGCACTCTCTCGAGTCAGGGTTCATGGAGGTGGCTGCACCCCAAACTTTGCTGCTGGGAGACACTCGTGCTTACCTTGAGGCTAGGGGTCGCATTTACTCCGCACTTTAGCTAGGGCAAGCGTGGGATGAACTCCTAGCAAGGCCCTGGAGACCACCTGGTTTCGTTGGAGAAAAGGCACTTTCCTCACTGAGGCATTCCTACAAGTGACTAGCAGACGGGTAACAGCAATGTCTTTCAGTCAGCCTTGAGGCCGCCACTACCTCCTTCCAAATGGGGAAAACACTGCCTTTTCCCAGGCTTCTCAATTACAACCTGGCTCACCCAGCACATGGACCTCTCTTCTCTGACAACCCAAAGGAGACCCTTGGAACACAATTCGGCCTTCTGCGATGCAACTTTTGGATGCAGTGTGTTCTGCATGTGGTGAATGGCATAATCCTCTGAAAGCCCTCAGGAGGCCTAGGTGACTTTGGATGTTCCAGATGCCTAGCAATGCTCAGGGTGAATCTCCACTTCCTTTTGGGCTGGACCTAATGTCTAGTTTTCCGTGTCACTTAGAGGGCCGTCGAGCAGGAGTCCCCACACTGAATTGGAGCCCCGGTGGTTTCTCTCAGGGCAGCGTAGGTTTCCTCAACGTGGCAGACCCGCATGGAAAGAAAGGCTGCCAAGAACCGTGTTCCTGAGGCTCTTTCCAAGCTGTGGAACGCTAGCCATAGGAGAACACCTTCTTAGTGCCCGGCCCTTCCAACTGCACAGTGAGGGATGTTCCCAGAGCTGTGTAGCCCTTGACTCTGCTCAGAAGGCTTTTGGTACACACTGTACTTCCTTGGAAAGACGTGCCCACGTGAGAGTCTTGAGCGCTCTGAGGCATACTAAAGCTGAAGCCGTCCATTGACTAAGACTTCCTGCAAACTGGTGCACCCGTATCTCTCTGGTCGTGGGAAAAGGTGCACCTGACCTCCAGACTAGAGGACACATAGAGTTGGCACTCTAACTACAGTATGCCCTGCGGTGAGCGCCCAGGAAGGAACGGCAAGCACCTGGTTTCTTTTGGAAAACCTCACTGCTCCTCAGAGGCATCCGTGGAGTGAATAGTATCCTGCTGGTGTGGTTTTCAGGCAGCTTGGAAGCTGCACCGAAGTTGCTTTCCAAAGGGGGAAAGTCGGGCTTCTGCCACATGCTCCGGTTTCCAACGTGACCCCACAGCACAGTTCCCGGCCCTCTCTGACTGACGACTGGAGACTTGGAGCCACACTGGGCCTTTCTATGCTCACACCTGGTTGGACGCGGGGTGTTTTTGCATGCCATGAGTAGCATTACCCGCTTAATGACTTAGTCAGGCCTAGGTGACTTCGGATCGTCCAAACACCTCCCAATTGTACCGGTTTTCCTGTATTTTCTCTCAGGCTGGACCTACAGTGTACCTTGCGTCACAACAGAGAGAGGACAGGTAAGAGTGGCCAGGATGCACTTGAGGCCCAGGGATTCTTTCAGTGCAGTTCAGAGGGCCTCCGCAGAGGGAGAGCCACGTTGAATGTAATACTGGCAGAAACGCTGTCCTGGGGCTGCCCGACAGCTGTAGAAATCAAGCTATGCAAGCGAGAGGCAGATCGTTGCCCTTCCCTCTGCATAGAAAGAGTTGACCCCAACCGTCTGGGCTGTGTTATGTGGCTCGGAAAACAAAGAGGGGACTCACAGCACACACGCTCTCCCTCAGAAGGGAATTCTCTCAGGCCTACGGAAAGCCGTACGGGGGATAAAGCACTCTCTCGAGTCAGGGTTCATGGAGGTGGCTGCACCCCAAACTTTGCTGCTGGGAGACACTCGTGCTTACCTTGAGGCTAGGGGTCGCATTTACTCCGCACTTTAGCTAGGGCAAGCGTGGGATGAACTCCTAGCAAGGCCCTGGAGACCACCTGGTTTCGTTGGAGAAAAGGCACTTTCCTCACTGAGGCATTCCTACAAGTGACTAGCAGACGGGTAACAGCAATGTCTTTCAGTCAGCCTTGAGGCCGCCACTACCTCCTTCCAAATGGGGAAAACACTGCCTTTTCCCAGGCTTCTCAATTACAACCTGGCTCACCCAGCACATGTACCTCTCTTCTCTGACAACCCAAAGGAGACCCTTGGAACACAATTCGGCCTTCTGCGATGCAACTTTTGGATGCAGTGTGTTCTGCATGTGGTGAATGGCATAATCCTCTGAAAGCCCTCAGGAGGCCTAGGTGACTTTGGATGTTCCAGATGCCTAGCAATGCTCAGGGTGAATCTCCACTTCCTTTCGGGCTGGACCTAATGTCTAGTTTTCCGTGTCACTTAGAGGGCCGTCGAGCAGGAGTCCCCACACTGAATTGGAGCCCCGGTGGTTTCTCTCAGGGCAGCGTAGGTTTCCTCAACGTGGCAGACCCGCATGGAAAGAAAGGCTGCCAAGAACCGTGTTCCTGAGGCTCTTTCCAAGCTGTGGAACGCTAGCCATAGGAGAACACCTTCTTAGTGCCCGGCCCTTCCAACTGCACAGTGAGGGATGTTCCCAGAGCTGTGTAGCCCTTGACTCTGCTCAGAAGGCTTTTGGTACACACTGTACTTCCTTGGAAAGACGTGCCCACGTGAGAGTCTTGAGCGCTCTGAGGCATACTAAAGCTGAAGCCGTCCATTGACTAAGACTTCCTGCAAACTGGTGCACCCGTATCTCTCTGGTCGTGGGAAAAGGTGCACCTGACCTCCAGACTAGAGGACACATAGAGTTGGCACTCTAACTACAGTATGCCCTGCGGTGAGCGCCCAGGAAGGAACGGCAAGCACCTGGTTTCTTTTGGAAAACCTCACTGCTCCTCAGAGGCATCCGTGGAGTGAATAGTATCCTGCTGGTGTGGTTTTCAGGCAGCTTGGAAGCTGCACCGAAGTTGCTTTCCAAAGGGGGAAAGTCGGGCTTCTGCCACATGCTGCGGTTTCCAACGTGACCCCACAGCGCAGTTCCCGGCCCTCTCTGACTGACGACTGGAGACTTGGAGCCACACTGGGCCTTTCTATGCTCACACCTGGTTGGACGCGGGGTGTTTTTGCATGCCATGAGTAGCATTACCCGCTTAATGACTTAGTCAGGCCTAGGTGACTTCGGATCGTCCAAACACCTCCCAATTGTACCGGTTTTCCTGTATTTTCTCTCAGGCTGGACCTACAGTGTACCTTGCGTCACAACAGAGAGAGGACAGGTAAGAGTGGCCAGGATGCACTTGAGGCCCAGGGATTCTTTCAGTGCAGTTCAGAGGGCCTCCGCAGAGGGAGAGCCAAGTTGAATGTAATACTGGCAGAAACGCTGTCCTGGGGCTGCCCGACAGCTGTAGAAATCAAGCTATGCAAGCGAGAGGCAGATCGTTGCCCTTCCCTCTGCGTAGAAAGAGTTGACCCCAACCGTCTGGGCTGTGTTATGTGGCTCGGAAAACAAAGAGGGGACTCACAGCACACACGCTCTCCCTCAGAAGGGAATTCTCTCAGGCCTACGGAAAGCCGTACGGGGGTTAAAGCACTCTCTCGAGTCAGGGTTCATGGAGGTGGCTGCACCCCAAACTTTGCTGCTGGGAGACACTCGTGCTTACCTTGAGGCTAGGGGTCGCATTTACTCCGCACTTTAGCTAGGGCAAGCGTGGGATGAACTCCTAGCAAGGCCCTGGAGACCACCTGGTTTCGTAGGAGAAAAGGCACTTTCTTCACTGAGGCATTCCTACAAGTGACTAGCAGACGGGTAACAGCAATGTCTTTCAGTCAGCCTTGAGGCCGCCACTACCTCCTTCCAAATGGGGAAAACACTGCCTTTTCCCAGGCTTCTCAATTACAACCTGGCTCACCCAGCACATGGACCTCTCTTCTCTGACAACCCAAAGGAGACCCTTGGAACACAATTCGGCCTTCTGCGATGCAACTTTTGGATGCAGTGTGTTCTGCATGTGGTGAATGGCATAATCCTCTGAAAGCCCTCAGGAGGCCTAGGTGACTTTGGATGTTCCAGATGCCTAGCAATGCTCAGGGTGAATCTCCACTTCCTTTTGGGCTGGACCTAATGTCTAGTTTTCCGTGTCACTTAGAGGGCCGTCGAGCAGGAGTCCCCACACTGAATTGGAGCCCCGGTGGTTTCTCTCAGGGCAGCGTAGGTTTCCTCAACGTGGCAGACCCGCATGGAAAGAAAGGCTGCCAAGAACCGTGTTCCTGAGGCTCTTTCCAAGCTGTGGAACGCTAGCCATAGGAGAACACCTTCTTAGTGCCCGGCCCTTCCAACTGCACAGTGAGGGATGTTCCCAGAGCTGTGTAGCCCTTGACTCTGCTCAGAAGGCTTTTGGTACACACTGTACTTCCTTGGAAAGACGTGCCCACGTGAGAGTCTTGAGCGCTCTGAGGCATACTAAAGCTGAAGCCGTCCATTGACTAAGACTTCCTGCAAACTGGTGCACCCGTATCTCTCTGGTCGTGGGAAAAGGTGCACCTGACCTCCAGACTAGAGGACACATAGAGTTGGCACTCTAACTACAGTATGCCCTGCGGTGAGCGCCCAGGAAGGAACGGCAAGCACCTGGTTTCTTTTGGAAAACCTCACTGCTCCTCAGAGGCATCCGTGGAGTGAATAGTATCCTGCTGGTGTGGTTTTCAGGCAGCTTGGAAGCTGCACCGAAGTTGCTTTCCAAAGGGGGAAAGTCGGGCTTCTGCCACATGCTCCGGTTTCCAACGTGACCCCACAGCACAGTTCCCGGCCCTCTCTGACTGACGACTGGAGACTTGGAGCCACACTGGGCCTTTCTATGCTCACACCTGGTTGGACGCGGGGTGTTTTTGCATGCCATGAGTAGCATTACCCGCTTAATGACTTAGTCAGGCCTAGGTGACTTCGGATCGTCCAAACACCTCCCAATTGTACCGGTTTTCCTGTATTTTCTCTCAGGCTGGACCTACAGTGTACCTTGCGTCACAACAGAGAGAGGACAGGTAAGAGTGGCCAGGATGCACTTGAGGCCCAGGGATTCTTTCAGTGCAGTTCAGAGGGCCTCCGCAGAGGGAGAGCCACGTTGAATGTAATACTGGCAGAAACGCTGTCCTGGGGCTGCCCGACAGCTGTAGAAATCAAGCTATGCAAGCGAGAGGCAGATCGTTGCCCTTCCCTCTGCATAGAAAGAGTTGACCCCAACCGTCTGGGCTGTGTTATGTGGCTCGGAAAACAAAGAGGGGACTCACAGCACACACGCTCTCCCTCAGAAGGGAATTCTCTCAGGCCTACGGAAAGCCGTACGGGGGATAAAGCACTCTCTCGAGTCAGGGTTCATGGAGGTGGCTGCACCCCAAACTTTGCTGCTGGGAGACACTCGTGCTTACCTTGAGGCTAGGGGTCGCATTTACTCCGCAATTTAGCTAGGGCAAGCGTGGGATGAACTCCTAGCAAGGCCCTGGAGACCACCTGGTTTCGTTGGAGAAAAGGCACTTTCCTCACTGAGGCATTCCTACAAGTGACTAGCAGACGGGTAACAGCAATGTCTTTCAGTCAGCCTTGAGGCCGCCACTACCTCCTTCCAAATGGGGAAAACACTGCCTTTTCCCAGGCTTCTCAATTACAACCTGGCTCACCCAGCACATGTACCTCTCTTCTCTGACAACCCAAAGGAGACCCTTGGAACACAATTCGGCCTTCTGCGATGCAACTTTTGGATGCAGTGTGTTCTGCATGTGGTGAATGGCATAATCCTCTGAAAGCCCGCAGGAGGCCTAGGTGACTTTGGATGTTCCAGATGCCTAGCAATGCTCAGGGTGAATCTCCACTTCCTTTCGGGCTGGACCTAATGTCTAGTTTTCCGTGTCACTTAGAGGGCCGTCGAGCAGGAGTCCCCACACTGAATTGGAGCCCCGGTGGTTTCTCTCAGGGCAGCGTAGGTTTCCTCAATGTGGCAGACCCGCATGGAAAGAAAGGCTGCCAAGAACCGTGTTCCTGAGGCTCTTTCCAAGCTGTGGAACGCTAGCCATAGGAGAACACCTTCTTAGTTCCCGGCCCTTCCAACTGCACAGTGAGGGATGTTCCCAGAGCTGTGTAGCCCTTGACTCTGCTCAGAAGGCTTTTGGTACACAGTGTACTTCCTTGGAAAGACGTGCCCACGTGAGAGTCTTGAGCACTCTGAGGCATACTAAAGCTGAAGCCGTCCATTGACTAAGACTTCCTGCAGACTGGTGCACCCGTATCTCTCTGGTCGTGGGAAAAGATGCACCTGACCTCCAGACTAGAGGACACATAGAGTTGGCACTCTAACTACAGTATGCCCTGCAGTGAGCGCCCAGGAAGGAACGGCAAGCACCTGGTTTCTTTTGGAAAACCTCACTGCTCCTCAGAGGCATGCGTGGAGTGAATAGTATCCTGCTGGTGTGGTTTTCAGGCAGCTTGGAAGCTGCACCGAAGTTGCTTTCCAAAGGGGGAAAGTCGGGCTTCTGCCACATGCTCCGGTTTCCAACGTGACCCCACAGCGCAGTTCCCGGCCCTCTCTGACTGACGACTGGAGACTTGGAGCCACACTGGGCCTTTCTATGCTCACACCTGGTTGGACGCGGGGTGTTTTTGCATGCCATGAGTAGCATTACCCGCTTAATGACTTAGTCAGGCCTAGGTGACTTCGGATCGTCCAAACGCCTCCCAATTGTACCGGTTTTCCTGTATTTTCTCTCAGGCTGGACCTACAGTGTACCTTGCGTCACAACAGAGAGAGGACAGGTAAGAGTGTCCAGGATGCCCTTGAGGCCCAGGGATAATTTCAGTGCAGTTCAGAGGGCCTCCGCAGAAGGAGAGCCACGTTGAATGTAATACTGGCAGAAACGCTGTTCTGGGGCTGCCCGACAGCTGTAGAAATCAAGCTATGCAAGCGAGAGGCAGATCGTTGCCCTTCCCTCTGCGTAGAAAGAGTTGACCCCAACCGTCTGGGCTGTGTTATGTGGCTCGGAAAACAAAGAGGGGACTCACAGCACACACGCTCTCCCTCAGAAGGGAATTCTCTCAGGCCTACGGAAAGCCGTACGGGGGTTAAAGCACTCTCTCGAGTCAGGGTTCATGGAGGTGGCTGCACCCCAAACTTTGCTGCTGGGAGACACTCGTGCTTACCTTTAGGCTAGGGGTCGCATTTACTCCGCACTTTAGCTAGGGCAAGCGTGGGATGAACTCCTAGCAAGGCCCTGGAGACCACCTGGTTTCGTAGGAGAAAAGGCACTTTCTTCACTGAGGCATTCCTACAAGTGACTAGCAGACGGGTAACAGCAATGTCTTTCAGTCAGCCTTGAGGCCGCCACTACCTCCTTCCAAATGGGGAAAACACTGCCTTTTCCCAGGCTTCTCAATTACAACCTGGCTCACCCAGCACATGGACCTCTCTTCTCTGACAACCCAAAGGAGACCCTTGGAACACAATTCGGCCTTCTGCGATGCAACTTTTGGATGCAGTGTGTTCTGCATGTGGTGAATGGCATAATCCTCTGAAAGCCCTCAGGAGGCCTAGGTGACTTTGGATGTTCCAGATGCCTAGCAATGCTCAGGGTGAATCTCCACTTCCTTTCGGGCTGGACCTAATGTCTAGTTTTCCGTGTCACTTAGAGGGCCGTCGAGCAGGAGTCCCCACACTGAATTGGAGCCCCGGTGGTTTCTCTCAGGGCAGCGTAGGTTTCCTCAACGTGGCAGACCCGCATGGAAAGAAAGGCTGCCAAGAACCGTGTTCCTGAGGCTCTTTCCAAGCTGTGGAACGCTAGCCATAGGAGAACACCTTCTTAGTGCCCGGCCCTTCCAACTGCACAGTGAGGGATGTTCCCAGAGCTGTGTAGCCCTTGACTCTGCTCAGAAGGCTTTTGGTACACACTGTACTTCCTTGGAAAGACGTGCCCACGTTAGAGTCTTGAGTGCTCTGAGGCATACTAAAGCTGAAGCCGTCCATTGACTAAGACTTCCTGCAGACTGGTGCACCCGTATCTCTCTGGTCATGGGAAAAGGTGCACCTGACCTCGAGACTAGAGGACACATAGAGTTGGCACTCTAACTACAGTATGCCCTGCGGTGAGCGCCCAGGAAGGAACGGCAAGCACCTGGTTTCTTTTGGAAAACCTCACTGCTCCTCAGAGGCATCCGTGGAGTGAATAGTATCCTGCTGGTGTGGTTTTCAGACAGCTTGGAAGCTGCACCGAAGTTGCTTTCCAAAGGGGGAAAGTCGGGCTTCTGCCACATGCTCCGGTTTCCAACGTGACCCCACAGCACAGTTCCCGGCCCTCTCTGACTGACGACTGGAGACTTGGAGCCACACTGGGCCTTTCTATGCTCACACCTGGTTGGACGCGGGGTGTTTTTGCATGCCACGAGTAGCATTACCCGCTTAATGACTTAGTCAGGCCTAGGTGACTTCGGATCGTCCAAACGCCTCCCAATTTTACCGGTTTTCCTGTATTTTCTCTCAGGCTGGACCTACAGTGTACCTTGCGTCACAACAGAGAGAGGACAGGTAAGAGTGGCCAGGATGCACTTGAGGCCCAGGGATTCTTTCAGTGCAGTTCAGAAGGCCTCCGCAGAGGGAGAGCCACGTTGAATGTAATACTGGCAGAAACGCTGTCCTGGGGCTGCCCGACAGCTGTAGAAATCAAGCTATGCAAGCGAGAGGCAGATCGTTGCCCTTCCCTCTGCGTAGAAAGAGTTGACCCCAACCGTCTGGGCTGTGTTATGTGGCTCGGAAAACAAAGAGGGGACTCACAGCACACACTCTCTCCCTCAGAAGGGAATTCTCTCAGGCCTACGGAAAGCCATACGGGGGTTAAAGCACTCTCTCGAGTCAGGGTTCATGGAGGTGGCTGCACCCCAAACTTTGCTGCTGGGAGACACTCGTGCTTACCTTGAGGCTAGGGGTCGCATTTACTCCGCACTTTAGCTAGGGCAAGCGTGGGATGAACTCCTAGCAAGGCCCTGGAGACCACCTGGTTTCGTAGGAGAAAAGGCACTTTCCTCACTGAGGCATTCTTACAAGTGACTAGCAGACGGGTAACAGCAATGTCTTTCAGTCAGCCTTGAGGCCGCCACTACCTCCTTCCAAATGGGGAAAACACTGCCTTTTCCCAGGCTTCTCAATTACAACCTGGCTCACCCAGCACATGGACCTCTCTTCTCTGACAACCCAAAGGAGACCCTTGGAACACAATTCGGCCTTCTGCGATGCAACTTTTGGATGCAGTGTGTTCTGCATGTGGTGAATGGCATAATCCTCTGAAAGCCCTCAGGAGGCCTAGGGGACTTTGGATGTTCCAGATGCCTAGCAATGCTCAGGGTGAATCTCCACTTCCTTTCGGGCTGGACCTAATGTCTAGTTTTCCGTGTCACTTAGAGGGCCGTCGAGCAGGAGTCCCCACACTGAATTGGAGCCCCGGTGGTTTCTCTCAGGGCAGCGTAGGTTTCCTCAACGTGGCAGACCCGCATGGAAAGAAAGGCTGCCAAGAACCGTGTTCCTGAGGCTCTTTCCAAGCTGTGGAACGCTAGCCATAGGAGAACACCATCTTAGTGCCCGGCCCTTCCAACTGCACAGTGAGGGATGTTCCCAGAGCTGTGTAGCCCTTGACTGTGCTCAGAAGGCTTTTGGTACACAGTGTACTTCCTTGGAAAGACGTGCCCACGTGAGAGTCTTGAGCGCTCTGAGGCATACTAAAGCTGAAGCCGTCCATTGACTAAGACTTCCTGCAAACTGGTGCACCCGTATCTCTCTGGTCATGGGAGAAGGTGCACCTGACCTCGAGACTAGAGGACACATAGAGTTGGCACTCTAACTACAGTATGCCCTGCGGTGAGCACCCAGGAAGGAACGGCAAGCACCTGATTTCTTTTGGAAAACCTCACTGCTCCTCAGAGGCATCCGTGGAGTGAATAGTATCCTGCTGGTGTGGTTTTCAGGCAGCTTGGAAGCTGCACCGAAGTTGCTTTCCAAAGGGGGAAAGTCGGGCTTCTGCCACATGCTCCGGTTTCCAACGTGACCCCACAGCGCAGTTCCCGGCCCTCTCTGACTGACGACTGGAGACTTGGAGCCACACTGGGCCTTTCTATGCTCACACCTGGTTGGACGCGGGGTGTTTTTGCATGCCACGAGTAGCATTACCCCCTTAATGACTTAGGCCTAGGTGACTTCGGATCGTCCAAACGCCTCCCAATTGTACCGGTTTTCCTGTATTTTCTCTCAGGCTGGACCTACAGTGTACCTTGAGTCACAACATAGAGAGGACAGGTAAGAGTGGCCAGGATGCACTTGAGGCCCAGGGATTCTTTCAGTGCAGTTCAGAGGGCCTCCGCAGAGGGAGAGCCACGTTAATGTAATACTGGCAGAAACGCTGTCCTGGGGCTGCCCGACAGCTGTAGAAATCAAGCTATGCAAGCGAGAGGCAGATCGTTGCCCTTCCCTCTGCGTAGAAAGAGTTGACCCCAACCGTCTGGGCTGTGTTATGTGGCTCGGAAAACAAAGAGGGGACTCACAGCACACACGCTCTCGCTCAGAAGGGAATTCTCTCAGGCCTACGGAAAGCCGTACGGGGGTTAAAGCACTCTCTCGAGTCAGGGTTCATGGAGGTGGCTGCACCCCAAACTTTGCTGCTGGGAGACACTCGTGCTTACCTTGAGGCTAGGGGTCGCATTTACTCCGCACTTTAGCTAGGGCAAGCGTGGGATGAACTCCTAGCAAGGCCCTGGAGACCACCTGGTTTCGTAGGAGAAAAGGCACTTTCTTCACTGAGGCATTCCTACAAGTGACTAGCAGACGGGTAACAGCAATGTCTTTCAGTCAGCCTTGAGGCCGCCACTACCTCCTTCCAAATGGGGAAAACACTGCCTTTTCCCAGGCTTCTCAATTACAACCTGGCTCACCCAGCACATGGACCTCTCTTCTCTGACAACCCAAAGGAGACCCTTGGAACACAATTCGGCCTTCTGCGATGCAACTTTTGGATGCAGTGTGTTCTGCATGTGGTGAATGGCATAATCCTCTGAAAGCCCTCAGGAGGCCTAGGTGACTTTGGATGTTCCAGATGCCTAGCAATGCTCAGGGTGAATCTCCACTTCCTTTCGGGCTGGACCTAATGTCTAGTTTTCCGTGTCACTTAGAGGGCCGTCGAGCAGGAGTCCCCACACTGAATTGGAGCCCCGGTGGTTTCTCTCAGGGCAGCGTAGGTTTCCTCAACGTGGCAGACCCGCATGGAAAGAAAGGCTGCCAAGAACCGTGTTCCTGAGGCTCTTTCCAAGCTGTGGAACGCTAGCCATAGGAGAACACCTTCTTAGTGCCCGGCCCTTCCAACTGCACAGTGAGGGATGTTCCCAGAGCTGTGTAGCCCTTGACTCTGCTCAGAAGGCTTTTGGTACACAGTGTACTTCCTTGGAAAGACGTGCCCACATGAGAGTCTTGAGCGCTCTGAGGCATACTAAAGCTGACGCCGTCCATTGACTAAGACTTCCTGCAGACTGGTGCACCCGTATCTCTCTGGTCGTGGGAAAAGATGCACCTGACCTCCAGACTAGAGGACACATAGAGTTGGCACTCTAACTACAGTATGCCCTGCAGTGAGCGCCCAGGAAGGAACGGCAAGCACCTGGTTTCTTTTGGAAAACCTCACTGCTCCTCAGAGGCATCCGTGGAGTGAATAGTATCCTGCTGGTGTGGTTTTCAGGCAGCTTGGAAGCTGCACCGAAGTTGCTTTCCAAAGGGGGAAAGTCGGGCTTCTGCCACATGCTCCGGTTTCCAACGTGACCCCACAGCGCAGTTCCCGGCCCTCTCTGACTGACGACTGGAGACTTGGAGCCACACTGGGCCTTTATATGCTCACACCTGGTTGGACGCGGTGTGTTTTTGCATGCCATGAGTAGCATTACCCGCTTAATGACTTAGTCAGGCCTAGGTGACTTCGGATCGTCCAAACGCCTCCCAATTGTACCGGTTTTCCTGTATTTTCTCTCAGGCTGGACCTACAGTGTACCTTGCGTCACAACAGAGAGAGGACAGGTAAGAGTGTCCAGGATGCCCTTGAGGCCCAGGGATACTTTCAGTGCAGTTCAGGGGGCTCCGCAGAGGGAGAGCCACGTTGAATGTAATACTGGCAGAAACGCTGTCCTGGGGCTGCCCGACAGCTGTAGAAATCAAGCTATGCAAGCGAGAGGCAGATCGTTGCCCTTCCCTCTGCGTAGAAAGAGTTGACCCCAACCGTCTGGGCTGTGTTATGTGGCTCAGAAAACAAAGAGGGGACTCACAGCACACACGCTCTCGCTCAGAAGGGAATTCTCTCAGGCCTACGGAAAGCCGTACGGGGGTTAAAGCACTCTCTCGAGTCAGGGTTCATGGAGGTGGCTGCACCCCAAACTTTGCTGCTGGGAGACACTCGTGCTTACCTTGAGGCTAGGGGTCGCATTTACTCCGCACTTTAGCTAGGGCAAGCGTGGGATGAACTCCTAGCAAGGCCCTGGAGACCACCTGGTTTCGTAGGAGAAAAGGCACTTTCCTCACTGAGGCATTCTTACAAGTGACTAGCAGACGGGTAACAGCAATGTCTTTCAGTCAGCCTTGAGGCCGCCACTACCTCCTTCCAAATGGGGAAAACACTGCCTTTTCCCAGGCTTCTCAATTACAACCTGGCTCACCCAGCACATGGACCTCTCTTCTCTGACAACCCAAAGGAGACCCTTGGAACACAATTCGGCCTTCTGCGATGCAACTTTTGGATGCAGTGTGTTCTGCATGTGGTGAATGGCATAATCCTCTGAAAGCCCTCAGGAGGCCTAGGGGACTTTGGATGTTCCAGATGCCTAGCAATGCTCAGGGTGAATCTCCACTTCCTTTCGGGCTGGACCTAATGTCTAGTTTTCCGTGTCACTTAGAGGGCCGTCGAGCAGGAGTCCCCACACTGAATTGGAGCCCCGGTGGTTTCTCTCAGGGCAGCGTAGGTTTCCTCAACGTGGCAGACCCGCATGGAAAGAAAGGCTGCCAAGAACCGTGTTCCTGAGGCTCTTTCCAAGCTGTGGAACGCTAGCCATAGGAGAACACCATCTTAGTGCCCGGCCCTTCCAACTGCACAGTGAGGGATGTTCCCAGAGCTGTGTAGCCCTTGACTGTGCTCAGAAGGCTTTTGGTACACAGTGTACTTCCTTGGAAAGACGTGCCCACGTGAGAGTCTTGAGCGCTCTGAGGCATACTAAAGCTGAAGCCGTCCATTGACTAAGACTTCCTGCAAACTGGTGCACCCGTATCTCTCTGGTCATGGGAGAAGGTGCACCTGACCTCGAGACTAGAGGACACATAGAGTTGGCACTCTAACTACAGTATGCCCTGCGGTGAGCACCCAGGAAGGAACGGCAAGCACCTGATTTCTTTTGGAAAACCTCACTGCTCCTCAGAGGCATCCGTGGAGTGAATAGTATCCTGCTGGTGTGGTTTTCAGGCAGCTTGGAAGCTGCACCGAAGTTGCTTTCCAAAGGGGGAAAGTCGGGCTTCTGCCACATGCTCCGGTTTCCAACGTGACCCCACAGCGCAGTTCCCGGCCCTCTCTGACTGACGACTGGAGACTTGGAGCCACACTGGGCCTTTCTATGCTCACACCTGGTTGGACGCGGGGTGTTTTTGCATGCCACGAGTAGCATTACCCCCTTAATGACTTAGGCCTAGGTGACTTCGGATCGTCCAAACGCCTCCCAATTGTACCGGTTTTCCTGTATTTTCTCTCAGGCTGGACCTACAGTGTACCTTGAGTCACAACATAGAGAGGACAGGTAAGAGTGGCCAGGATGCACTTGAGGCCCAGGGATTCTTTCAGTGCAGTTCAGAGGGCCTCCGCAGAGGGAGAGCCACGTTAATGTAATACTGGCAGAAACGCTGTCCTGGGGCTGCCCGACAGCTGTAGAAATCAAGCTATGCAAGCGAGAGGCAGATCGTTGCCCTTCCCTCTGCGTAGAAAGAGTTGACCCCAACCGTCTGGGCTGTGTTATGTGGCTCGGAAAACAAAGAGGGGACTCACAGCACACACGCTCTCGCTCAGAAGGGAATTCTCTCAGGCCTACGGAAAGCCGTACGGGGGTTAAAGCACTCTCTCGAGTCAGGGTTCATGGAGGTGGCTGCACCCCAAACTTTGCTGCTGGGAGACACTCGTGCTTACCTTGAGGCTAGGGGTCGCATTTACTCCGCACTTTAGCTAGGGCAAGCGTGGGATGAACTCCTAGCAAGGCCCTGGAGACCACCTGGTTTCGTAGGAGAAAAGGCACTTTCTTCACTGAGGCATTCCTACAAGTGACTAGCAGACGGGTAACAGCAATGTCTTTCAGTCAGCCTTGAGGCCGCCACTACCTCCTTCCAAATGGGGAAAACACTGCCTTTTCCCAGGCTTCTCAATTACAACCTGGCTCACCCAGCACATGGACCTCTCTTCTCTGACAACCCAAAGGAGACCCTTGGAACACAATTCGGCCTTCTGCGATGCAACTTTTGGATGCAGTGTGTTCTGCATGTGGTGAATGGCATAATCCTCTGAAAGCCCTCAGGAGGCCTAGGTGACTTTGGATGTTCCAGATGCCTAGCAATGCTCAGGGTGAATCTCCACTTCCTTTCGGGCTGGACCTAATGTCTAGTTTTCCGTGTCACTTAGAGGGCCGTCGAGCAGGAGTCCCCACACTGAATTGGAGCCCCGGTGGTTTCTCTCAGGGCAGCGTAGGTTTCCTCAACGTGGCAGACCCGCATGGAAAGAAAGGCTGCCAAGAACCGTGTTCCTGAGGCTCTTTCCAAGCTGTGGAACGCTAGCCATAGGAGAACACCTTCTTAGTGCCCGGCCCTTCCAACTGCACAGTGAGGGATGTTCCCAGAGCTGTGTAGCCCTTGACTCTGCTCAGAAGGCTTTTGGTACACAGTGTACTTCCTTGGAAAGACGTGCCCACATGAGAGTCTTGAGCGCTCTGAGGCATACTAAAGCTGACGCCGTCCATTGACTAAGACTTCCTGCAGACTGGTGCACCCGTATCTCTCTGGTCGTGGGAAAAGATGCACCTGACCTCCAGACTAGAGGACACATAGAGTTGGCACTCTAACTACAGTATGCCCTGCAGTGAGCGCCCAGGAAGGAACGGCAAGCACCTGGTTTCTTTTGGAAAACCTCACTGCTCCTCAGAGGCATCCGTGGAGTGAATAGTATCCTGCTGGTGTGGTTTTCAGGCAGCTTGGAAGCTGCACCGAAGTTGCTTTCCAAAGGGGGAAAGTCGGGCTTCTGCCACATGCTCCGGTTTCCAACGTGACCCCACAGCGCAGTTCCCGGCCCTCTCTGACTGACGACTGGAGACTTGGAGCCACACTGGGCCTTTATATGCTCACACCTGGTTGGACGCGGTGTGTTTTTGCATGCCATGAGTAGCATTACCCGCTTAATGACTTAGTCAGGCCTAGGTGACTTCGGATCGTCCAAACGCCTCCCAATTGTACCGGTTTTCCTGTATTTTCTCTCAGGCTGGACCTACAGTGTACCTTGCGTCACAACAGAGAGAGGACAGGTAAGAGTGTCCAGGATGCCCTTGAGGCCCAGGGATACTTTCAGTGCAGTTCAGGGGGCTCCGCAGAGGGAGAGCCACGTTGAATGTAATACTGGCAGAAACGCTGTCCTGGGGCTGCCCGACAGCTGTAGAAATCAAGCTATGCAAGCGAGAGGCAGATCGTTGCCCTTCCCTCTGCGTAGAAAGAGTTGACCCCAACCGTCTGGGCTGTGTTATGTGGCTCAGAAAACAAAGAGGGGACTCACAGCACACACGCTCTCGCTCAGAAGGGAATTCTCTCAGGCCTACGGAAAGCCGTACGGGGGTTAAAGCACTCTCTCGAGTCAGGGTTCATGGAGGTGGCTGCACCCCAAACTTTGCTGCTGAGAGACACTCGTGCTTACCTTGAGGCTAGGGGTCGCATTTACTCCGCACTTTAGCTAGGGCAAGCGTGGGATGAACTCCTAGCAAGGCCCTGGAGACCACCTGGTTTCGTAGGAGAAAAGGCACTTTCTTCACTGAGGCATTCCTACAAGTGACTAGCAGACGGGTAACAGCAATGTCTTTCAGTCAGCCTTGAGGCCGCCACTACCTCCTTCCAAATGGGGAAAACACTGCCTTTTCCCAGGCTTCTCAATTACAACCTGGCTCACCCAGCACATGGACCTCTCTTCTCTGACAACCCAAAGGAGACCCTTGGAACACAATTCGGCCTTCTGCGATGCAACTTTTGGATGCAGTGTGTTCTGCATGTGGTGAATGGCATAATCCTCTGAAAGCCCTCAGGAGGCCTAGGTGACTTTGGATGTTCCAGATGCCTAGCAATGCTCAGGGTGAATCTCCACTTCCTTTCGGGCTGGACCTAATGTCTAGTTTTCCGTGTCACTTAGAGGGCCGTCGAGCAGGAGTCCCCACACTGAATTGGAGCCCCGGTGGTTTCTCTCAGGGCAGCGTAGGTTTCCTCAACGTGGCAGACCCGCATGGAAAGAAAGGCTGCCAAGAACCGTGTTCCTGAGGCTCTTTCCAAGCTGTGGAACGCTAGCCATAGGAGAACACCTTCTTAGTGCCCGGCCCTTCCAACTGCACAGTGAGGGATGTTCCCAGAGCTGTGTAGCCCTTGACTCTGCTCAGAAGGCTTTTGGTACACACTGTACTTCCTTGGAAAGACGTGCCCACGTTAGAGTCTTGAGTGCTCTGAGGCATACTAAAGCTGAAGCCGTCCATTGACTAAGACTTCCTGCAGACTGGTGCACCCGTATCTCTCTGGTCATGGGAAAAGGTGCACCTGACCTCGAGACTAGAGGACACATAGAGTTGGCACTCTAACTACAGTATGCCCTGCGGTGAGCGCCCAGGAAGGAACGGCAAGCACCTGGTTTCTTTTGGAGAACCTCACTGCTCCTCAGAGGCATCCGTGGAGTGAATAGTATCCTGCTGGTGTGGTTTTCAGACAGCTTGGAAGCTGCACCGAAGTTGCTTTCCAAAGGGGGAAAGTCGGGCTTCTGCCACATGCTCCGGTTTCCAACGTGACCCCACAGCACAGTTCCCGGCCCTCTCTGACTGACGACTGGAGACTTGGAGCCACACTGGGCCTTTCTATGCTCACACCTGGTTGGACGCGGGGTGTTTTTGCATGCCACGAGTAGCATTACCCTCTTAATGACTTAGTCAGGCCTAGGTGACTTCGGATCGTCCAAACGCCTCCCAATTTTACCGGTTTTCCTATATTTTCTCTCAGGCTGGACCTACAGTGTACCTTGCGTCACAACAGAGAGAGGACAGGTAAGAGTGGCCAGGATGCACTTGAGGCCCAGGGATTCTTTCAGTGCAGTTCAGAAGGCCTCCGCAGAGGGAGAGCCACGTTGAATGTAATACTGGCAGAAACGCTGTCCTGGGGCTGCCCGACAGCTGTAGAAATCAAGCTATGCAAGCGAGAGGCAGATCGTTGCCCTTCCCTCTGCGTAGAAAGAGTTGACCCCAACCGTCTGGGCTGTGTTATGTGGCTCAGAAAACAAAGAGGGGACTCACAGCACACACTCTCTCCCTCAGAAGGGAATTCTCTCAGGCCTACGGAAAGCCATACGGGGGTTAAAGCACTCTCTCGAGTCAGGGTTCATGGAGGTGGCTGCACCCCAAACTTTGCTGCTGGGAGACACTCGTGCTTACCTTGAGGCTAGGGGTCGCATTTACTCCGCACTTTAGCTAGGGCAAGCGTGGGATGAACTCCTAGCAAGGCCCTGGAGACCACCTGGTTTCGTAGGAGAAAAGGCACTTTCTTCACTGAGGCATTCTTACAAGTGACTAGCAGACGGGTAACAGCAATGTCTTTCAGTCAGCCTTGAGGCCGCCACTACCTCCTTCCAAATGGGGAAAACACTGCCTTTTCCCAGGCTTCTCAATTACAACCTGGCTCACCCAGCACATGGACCTCTCTTCTCTGACAACCCAAAGGAGACCCTTGGAACACAATTCGGCCTTCTGCGATGCAACTTTTGGATGCAGTGTGTTCTGCATGTGGTGAATGGCATAATCCTCTGAAAGCCCTCAGGAGGCCTAGGTGACTTTGGATGTTCCAGATGCCTAGCAATGCTCAGGGTGAATCTCCACTTCCTTTCGGGCTGGACCTAATGTCTAGTTTTCCGTGTCACTTAGAGGGCCGTCGAGCAGGAGTCCCCACACTGAATTGGAGCCCCGGTGGTTTCTCTCAGGGCAGCGTAGGTTTCCTCAACGTGGCAGACCCGCATGGAAAGAAAGGCTGCCAAGAACCGTGTTCCTGAGGCTCTTTCCAAGCTGTGGAACGCTAGCCATAGGAGAACACCATCTTAGTGCCCGGCCCTTCCAACTGCACAGTGAGGGATGTTCCCAGAGCTGTGTAGCCCTTGACTGTGCTCAGAAGGCTTTTGGTACACAGTGTACTTCCTTGGAAAGACGTGCCCACGTGAGAGTCTTGAGCGCTCTGAGGCATACTAAAGCTGAAGCCGTCCATTGACTAAGACTTCCTGCAAACTGGTGCACCCGTATCTCTCTGGTCATGGGAGAAGGTGCACCTGACCTCGAGACTAGAGGACACATAGAGTTGGCACTCTAACTACAGTATGCCCTGCGGTGAGCACCCAGGAAGGAACGGCAAGCACCTGATTTCTTTCGGAAAACCTCACTGCTCCTCAGAGGCATCCGTGGAGTGAATAGTATCCTGCTGGTGTGGTTTTCAGGCAGCTTGGAAGCTGCACCGAAGTTGCTTTCCAAAGGGGGAAAGTCGGGCTTCTGCCACATGCTCCGGTTTCCAACGTGACCCCACAGCGCAGTTCCCGGCCCTCTCTGACTGACGACTGGAGACTTGGAGCCACACTGGGCCTTTCTATGCTCACACCTGGTTGGACGCGGGGTGTTTTTGCATGCCACGAGTAGCATTACCCCCTTAATGACTTAGGCCTAGGTGACTTCGGATCGTCCAAACGCCTCCCAATTGTACCGGTTTTCCTGTATTTTCTCTCAGGCTGGACCTACAGTGTACCTTGAGTCACAACATAGAGAGGACAGGTAAGAGTGGCCAGGATGCACTTGAGGCCCAGGGATTCTTTCAGTGCAGTTCAGAGGGCCTCCGCAGAGGGAGAGCCACGTTAATGTAATACTGGCAGAAACGCTGTCCTGGGGCTGCCCGACAGCTGTAGAAATGAAGCTATGCAAGCGAGAGGCAGATCGTTGCCCTTCCCTCTGCGTAGAAAGAGTTGACCCCAACCGTCTGGGCTGTGTTATGTGGCTCGGAAAACAAAGAGGGGACTCACAGCACACACGCTCTCCCTCAGAAGGGAATTCTCTCAGGCCTACGGAAAGCCGTACGGGGGTTAAAGCACTCTCTCGAGTCAGGGTTCATGGAGGTGGCTGCACCCCAAACTTTGCTGCTGGGAGACACTCGTGCTTACCTTGAGGCTAGGGGTCGCATTTACTCCGCACTTTAGCTAGGGCAAGCGTGGGATGAACTCCTAGCAAGGCCCTGGAGACCACCTGGTTTCGTAGGAGAAAAGGCACTTTCTTCACTGAGGCATTCCTACAAGTGACTAGCAGACGGGTAACAGCAATGTCTTTCAGTCAGCCTTGAGGCCGCCACTACCTCCTTCCAAATGGGGAAAACACTGCCTTTTCCCAGGCTTCTCAATTACAACCTGGCTCACCCAGCACATGGACCTCTCTTCTCTGACAACCCAAAGGAGACCCTTGGAACACAATTCGGCCTTCTGCGATGCAACTTTTGGATGCAGTGTGTTCTGCATGTGGTGAATGGCATAATCCTCTGAAAGCCCTCAGGAGGCCTAGGTGACTTTGGATGTTCCAGATGCCTAGCAATGCTCAGGGTGAATCTCCACTTCCTTTTGGGCTGGACCTAATGTCTAGTTTTCCGTGTCACTTAGAGGGCCGTCGAGCAGGAGTCCCCACACTGAATTGGAGCCCCGGTGGTTTCTCTCAGGGCAGCGTAGGTTTCCTCAACGTGGCAGACCCGCATGGAAAGAAAGGCTGCCAAGAACCGTGTTCCTGAGGCTCTTTCCAAGCTGTGGAACGCTAGCCATAGGAGAACACCTTCTTAGTTCCCGGCCCTTCCAACTGCACAGTGAGGGATGTTCCCAGAGCTGTGTAGCCCTTGACTCTGCTCAGAAGGCTTTTGGTACACAGTGTACTTCCTTGGAAAGACGTGCCCACATGAGAGTCTTGAGCGCTCTGAGGCATACTAAAGCTGAAGCCGTCCATTGACTAAGACTTCCTGCAGACTGGTGCACCCGTATCTCTCTGGTCGTGGGAAAAGATGCACCTGACCTCCAGACTAGAGGACACATAGAGTTGGCACTCTAACTACAGTATGCCCTGCAGTGAGCGCCCAGGAAGGAACGGCAAGCACCTGGTTTCTTTTGGAAAACCTCACTGCTCCTCAGAGGCATCCGTGGAGTGAATAGTATCCTGCTGGTGTGGTTTTCAGGCAGCTTGGAAGCTGCACCGAAGTTGCTTTCCAAAGGGGGAAAGTCGGGCTTCTGCCACATGCTCCGGTTTCCAACGTGACCCCACAGCGCAGTTCCCGGCCCTCTCTGACTGACGACTGGAGACTTGGAGCCACACTGGGCCTTTATATGCTCACACCTGGTTGGACGCGGGGTGTTTTTGCATGCCATGAGTAGCATTACCCGCTTAATGACTTAGTCAGGCCTAGGTGACTTCGGATCGTCCAAACGCCTCCCAATTGTACCGGTTTTCCTGTATTTTCTCTCAGGCTGGACCTACAGTGTACCTTGCGTCACAACAGAGAGAGGACAGGTAAGAGTGTCCAGGATGCCCTTGAGGCCCAGGTATACTTTCAGTGCAGTTCAGGGGGCTCCGCAGAGGGAGAGCCACGTTGAATGTAATACTGGCAGAAACGCTGTCCTGGGGCTGCCCGACAGCTGTAGAAATCAAGCTATGCAAGCGAGAGGCAGATCGTTGCCCTTCCCTCTGCGTAGAAAGAGTTGACCCCAACCGTCTGGGCTGTGTTATGTGGCTCAGAAAACAAAGAGGGGACTCACAGCACACACGCTCTCGCTCAGAAGGGAATTCTCTCAGGCCTACGGAAAGCCGTACGGGGGTTAAAGCACTCTCTCGAGTCAGGGTTCATGGAGGTGGCTGCACCCCAAACTTTGCTGCTGAGAGACACTCGTGCTTACCTTGAGGCTAGGGGTCGCATTTACTCCGCACTTTAGCTAGGGCAAGCGTGGGATGAACTCCTAGCAAGGCCCTGGAGACCACCTGGTTTCGTAGGAGAAAAGGCACTTTCTTCACTGAGGCATTCCTACAAGTGACTAGCAGACGGGTAACAGCAATGTCTTTCAGTCAGCCTTGAGGCCGCCACTACCTCCTTCCAAATGGGGAAAACACTGCCTTTTCCCAGGCTTCTCAATTACAACCTGGCTCACCCAGCACATGGACCTCTCTTCTCTGACAACCCAAAGGAGACCCTTGGAACACAATTCGGCCTTCTGCGATGCAACTTTTGGATGCAGTGTGTTCTGCATGTGGTGAATGGCATAATCCTCTGAAAGCCCTCAGGAGGCCTAGGTGACTTTGGATGTTCCAGATGCCTAGCAATGCTCAGGGTGAATCTCCACTTCCTTTCGGGCTGGACCTAATGTCTAGTTTTCCGTGTCACTTAGAGGGCCGTCGAGCAGGAGTCCCCACACTGAATTGGAGCCCCGGTGGTTTCTCTCAGGGCAGCGTAGGTTTCCTCAACGTGGCAGACCCGCATGGAAAGAAAGGCTGCCAAGAACCGTGTTCCTGAGGCTCTTTCCAAGCTGTGGAACGCTAGCCATAGGAGAACACCATCTTAGTGCCCGGCCCTTCCAACTGCACAGTGAGGGATGTTCCCAGAGCTGTGTAGCCCTTGACTCTGCTCAGAAGGCTTTTGGTACACAGTGTACTTCCTTGGAAAGACGTGCCCACGTTAGAGTCTTGAGTGCTCTGAGGCATACTAAAGCTGAAGCCGTCCATTGACTAAGACTTCCTGCAGACTGGTGCACCCGTATCTCTCTGGTCATGGGAAAAGGTGCACCTGACCTCGAGACTAGAGGACACATAGAGTTGGCACTCTAACTACAGTATGCCCTGCGGTGAGCGCCCAGGAAGGAACGGCAAGCACCTGGTTTCTTTTGGAGAACCTCACTGCTCCTCAGAGGCATCCGTGGAGTGAATAGTATCCTGCTGGTGTGGTTTTCAGACAGCTTGGAAGCTGCACCGAAGTTGCTTTCCAAAGGGGGAAAGTCGGGCTTCTGCCACATGCTCCGGTTTCCAACGTGACCCCACAGCACAGTTCCCGGCCCTCTCTGACTGACGACTGGAGACTTGGAGCCACACTGGGCCTTTCTATGCTCACACCTGGTTGGACGCGGGGTGTTTTTGCATGCCACGAGTAGCATTACCCGCTTAATGACTTAGTCAGGCCTAGGTGACTTCGGATCGTCCAAACGCCTCCCAATTTTACCGGTTTTCCTGTATTTTCTCTCAGGCTGGACCTACAGTGTACCTTGCGTCACAACAGAGAGAGGACAGGTAAGAGTGGCCAGGATGCACTTGAGGCCCAGGGATTCTTTCAGTGCAGTTCAGAAGGCCTCCGCAGAGGGAGAGCCACGTTGAATGTAATACTGGCAGAAACGCTGTCCTGGGGCTGCCCGACAGCTGTAGAAATCAAGCTATGCAAGCGAGAGGCAGATCGTTGCCCTTCCCTCTGCGTAGAAAGAGTTGACCCCAACCGTCTGGGCTGTGTTATGTGGCTCGGAAAACAAAGAGGGGACTCACAGCACACACTCTCTCCCTCAGAAGGGAATTCTCTCAGGCCTACGGAAAGCCATACGGGGGTTAAAGCACTCTCTCGAGTCAGGGTTCATGGAGGTGGCTGCACCCCAAACTTTGCTGCTGGGAGACACTCGTGCTTACCTTGAGGCTAGGGGTCGCATTTACTCCGCACTTTAGCTAGGGCAAGCGTGGGATGAACTCCTAGCAAGGCCCTGGAGACCACCTGGTTTCGTAGGAGAAAAGGCACTTTCTTCACTGAGGCATTCTTACAAGTGACTAGCAGACGGGTAACAGCAATGTCTTTCAGTCAGCCTTGAGGCCGCCACTACCTCCTTCCAAATGGGGAAAACACTGCCTTTTCCCAGGCTTCTCAATTACAACCTGGCTCACCCAGCACATGGACCTCTCTTCTCTGACAACCCAAAGGAGACCCTTGGAACACAATTCGGCCTTCTGCGATGCAACTTTTGGATGCAGTGTGTTCTGCATGTGGTGAATGGCATAATCCTCTGAAAGCCCTCAGGAGGCCTAGGTGACTTTGGATGTTCCAGATGCCTAGCAATGCTCAGGGTGAATCTCCACTTCCTTTCGGGCTGGACCTAATGTCTAGTTTTCCGTGTCACTTAGAGGGCCGTCGAGCAGGAGTCCCCACACTGAATTGGAGCCCCGGTGGTTTCTCTCAGGGCAGCGTAGGTTTCCTCAACGTGGCAGACCCGCATGGAAAGAAAGGCTGCCAAGAACCGTGTTCCTGAGGCTCTTTCCAAGCTGTGGAACGCTAGCCATAGGAGAACACCATCTTAGTGCCCGGCCCTTCCAACTGCACAGTGAGGGATGTTCCCAGAGCTGTGTAGCCCTTGACTGTGCTCAGAAGGCTTTTGGTACACAGTGTACTTCCTTGGAAAGACGTGCCCACGTGAGAGTCTTGAGCGCTCTGAGGCATACTAAAGCTGAAGCCGTCCATTGACTAAGACTTCCTGCAAACTGGTGCACCCGTATCTCTCTGGTCATGGGAGAAGGTGCACCTGACCTCGAGACTAGAGGACACATAGAGTTGGCACTCTAACTACAGTATGCCCTGCGGTGAGCACCCAGGAAGGAATGGCAAGCACATGATTTCTTTCGGAAAACCTCACTGCTCCTCAGAGGCATCCGTGGAGTGAATAGTATCCTGCTGGTGTGGTTTTCAGGCAGCTTGGAAGCTGCACCGAAGTTGCTTTCCAAAGGGGGAAAGTCGGGCTTCTGCCACATGCTCCGGTTTCCAACGTGACCCCACAGCGCAGTTCCCGGCCCTCTCTGACTGACGACTGGAGACTTGGAGCCACACTGGGCCTTTCTATGCTCACACCTGGTTGGACGCTGGGTGTTTTTGCATGCCATGAGTAGCATTACCCGCTTAATCACTTAGTCAGGCCTAGGTGACTTCGGATCGTCCAAACGCCTCCCAATTTTACCGGTTTTCCTGTATTTTCTCTCAGGCTGGACCTACAGTGTACCTTGCGTCACAACAGAGAGAGGACAGGTAAGAGTGGCCAGGATGCACTTGAGGCCCAGGGATTCTTTCAGTGCAGTTCAGAGGGCCTCCGCAGAGGGAGAGCCACGTTGAATGTAATGCTGGCAGAAACGCTGTCCTGGGGCTGCCCGACAGCTGTAGAAATCAAGCTATGCAAGCGAGAGGCAGATCGTTGCCCTTCCCTCTGCATAGAAGGAGTTGACCCCAACCGTCTGGGCTGTGTTATGTGGCTCGGAAAACAAAGAGGGGACTCACAGCACACACGCTCTCCCTCAGAAGGGAATTCTCTCAGGCCTACGGAAAGCCGTACGGGGGTTAAAGCACTCTCTCGAGTCAGGGTTCATGGAGGTGGCTGCACCCCAAACTTTGCTGCTGGGAGACACTCGTGCTTACCTTGAGGCTAGGGGTCGCATTTACTCCGCACTTTAGCTAGGGCAAGCGTGGGATGAACTCCTAGCAAGGCCCTGGAGACCACCTGGTTTCGTAGGAGAAAAGGCACTTTCTTCACTGAGGCATTCCTACAAGTGACTAGCAGACGGGTAACAGCAATGTCTTTCAGTCAGCCTTGAGGCCGCCACTACCTCCTTCCAAATGGGGAAAACACTGCCTTTTCCCAGGCTTCTCAATTACAACCTGGCTCACCCAGCACATGGAACTCTCTTCTCTGACAACCCAAAGGAGACCCTTGGAACACAATTCAGCCTTCTGCGATGCAACTTTTGGATGCAGTGTGTTCTGCATGTGGTGAATGGCATAATCCTCTGAAAGCCCTCAGGAGGCCTAGGTGACTTTGGATGTTCCAGATGCCTAGCAATGCTCAGGGTGAATCTCCACTTCCTTTCGGGCTGGACCTAATGTCTAGTTTTCCGTGTCACTTAGAGGGCCGTCGAGCAGGAGTCCCCACACTGAATTGGAGCCCCGGTGGTTTCTCTCAGGGCAGCGTAGGTTTCCTCAACGTGGCAGACCCGCATGGAAAGAAAGGCTGCCAAGAACCGTGTTCCTGAGGCTCTTTCCAAGCTGTGGAACGCTAGCCATAGGAGAACACCATCTTAGTGCCCGGCCCTTCCAACTGCACAGTGAGGGATGTTCCCAGAGCTGTGTAGCCCTTGACTGTGCTCAGAAGGCTTTTGGTACACAGTGTACTTCCTTGGAAAGACGTGCCCACGTGAGAGTCTTGAGTGCTCTGAGGCATACTAAAGCTGAAGCCGTCCATTGACTAAGACTTCCTGCAAACTGGTGCACCCGTATCTCTCTGGTCATGGGAGAAGCTGCACCTGACCTCGAGACTAGAGGACACATAGAGTTGGCACTCTAACTACAGTATGCCCTGCGGTGAGCACCCAGGAAGGAACGGCAAGCACCTGATTTCTTTTGGAAAACCTCACTGCTCCTCAGAGGCATCCGTGGAGTGAATAGTATCCTGCTGGTGTGGTTTTCAGGCAGCTTGGAAGCTGCACCGAAGTTGCTTTCCAAAGGGGGAAAGTCGGGCTTCTGCCACATGCTCCGGTTTCCAACGTGACCCCACAGCGCAGTTCCCGGCCCTCTCTGACTGACGACTGGAGACTTGGAGCCACACTGGGCCTTTCTATGCTCACACCTGGTTGGACGCTGGGTGTTTTTGCATGCCATGAGTAGCATTACCCGCTTAATCACTTAGTCAGGCCTAGGTGACTTCGGATCGTCCAAACGCCTCCCAATTTTACCGGTTTTCCTGTATTTTCTCTCAGGCTGGACCTACAGTGTACCTTGCGTCACAACAGAGAGAGGACAGGTAAGAGTGGCCAGGATGCACTTGAGGCCCAGGGATTCTTTCAGTGCAGTTCAGAGGGCCTCCGCAGAGGGAGAGCCACGTTGAATGTAATGCTGGCAGAAACGCTGTCCTGGGGCTGCCCGACAGCTGTAGAAATCAAGCTATGCAAGCGAGAGGCAGATCGTTGCCCTTCCCTCTGCATAGAAGGAGTTGACCCCAACCGTCTGGGCTGTGTTATGTGGCTCGGAAAACAAAGAGGGGACTCACAGCACACACGCTCTCCCTCAGAAGGGAATTCTCTCAGGCCTACGGAAAGCCGTACGGGGGTTAAAGCACTCTCTCGAGTCAGGGTTCATGGAGGTGGCTGCACCCCAAACTTTGCTGCTGGGAGACACTCGTGCTTACCTTGAGGCTAGGGGTCGCATTTACTCCGCACTTTAGCTAGGGCAAGCGTGGGATGAACTCCTAGCAAGGCCCTGGAGACCACCTGGTTTCGTAGGAGAAAAGGCACTTTCTTCACTGAGGCATTCCTACAAGTGACTAGCAGACGGGTAACAGCAATGTCTTTCAGTCAGCCTTGAGGCCGCCACTACCTCCTTCCAAATGGGGAAAACACTGCCTTTTCCCAGGCTTCTCAATTACAACCTGGCTCACACAGCAAATGGACATCTCTTCTCTGACAACCCAAAGGAGACCCTTGGAACACAATTCGGCCTTCTGCGATGCAACTTTTGGATGCAGTGTGTTCTGCATGTGGTGAATGGCATAATCCTCTGAAAGCCCTCAGGAGGCCTAGGTGACTTTGGATGTTCCAGATGCCTAGCAATGCTCAGGGTGAATCTCCACTTCCTTTCGGGCTGGACCTAATGTCTAGTTTTCCGTGTCACTTAGAGGGCCGTCGAGCAGGAGTCCCCACACTGAATTGGAGCCCCGGTGGTTTCTCTCAGGGCAGCGTAGGTTTCCTCAACGTGGCAGACCAGCATGGAAAGAAAGGCTGCCAAGAACCGTGTTCCTGAGGCCCTTTCCAAGCTGTGGAACGCTAGCCATAGGAGAACACCTTCTTAGTGCCCAGCCCTTCCAACTGCACAGTGAGGGATGTTCCCAGAGCTGTGTAGCCCTTGACTGTGCTCAGAAGGCTTTTGGTACACAGTGTACTTCCTTGGAAAGACGTGCCCACGTGAGAGTCTTGAGCGCTCTGAGGCATACTAAAGCTGAAGCCGTCCATTGACTAAGACTTCCTGCAAACTGGTGCACCCGTATCTCTCTGGTCGTGGGAAAAGGTGCACCTGACCTCGAGACTAGAGGACACATAGAGTTGGCACTCTAACTACAGTATGCCCTGCGGTGAGCGCCCAGGAAGGAACGGCAAGCACCTGGTTTCTTTTGGAAAACCTCACTGCTCCTCAGAGGCATCCGTGGAGTGAATAGTATCCTGCTGGTGTGGTTTACAGGCAGCTTGGAAGCTGCACCGAAGTTGCTTTCCAAAGGGGGAAAGTCGGGCTTCGGCCACATGCTCCGGTTTCCAACGTGACCCCACAGCGCAGTTCCCGGCCCTCTCTGACTGACGACTGGAGACTTGGAGCCACACTGGGCCTTTCTATGCTCACACCTGGTTGGACGCGGGGTGTTTTTGCATGCCACGAGTTGCATTACCCCCTTAATGACTTAGGCCTAGGTGACTTCGGATCGTCCAAACGCCTCCCAATTGTACCGGTTTTCCTGTATTTTCTCTCAGGCTGGACCTACAGTGTACCTTGCGTCACAACAGAGAGAGGACAGGTAAGAGTGGCCAGGATGCACTTGAGGCCCAGGGATTCTTTCAGTGCAGTTCAGAGGGCCTCCGCAGAGGGAGAGCCACGTTGAATGTAATACTGGCAGAAACGCTGTCCTGGGGCTGCCCGACAGCTGTAGAAATCAAGCTATGCAAGCGAGAGGCATATCGTTGCCCTTCCCTCTGCGTAGAAAGAGTTGACCCCAACCGTCTGGGCTGTGTTATGTGGCTCGGAAAACAAAGAGGGGACTCACAGCACACACGCTCTCCCTCAGAAGGGAATTCTCTCAGGCCTACGGAAAGCCATACGGGGGTTAAAGCACTCTCTCGAGTCAGGGTTCATGGAGGTGGCTGCACCCCAAACTTTGCTGCTGGGAGACACTCGTGCTTACCTTGAGGCTAGGGGTCGCATTTACTCTGCACTTTAGCTAGGGCAAGCGTGGGATGAACTCCTAGCAAGGCCCTGGAGACCACCTGGTTTCGTAGGAGAAAAGGCACTTTCCTCACTGAGGCATTCCTACAAGTGACTAGCAGACGGGTAACAGCAATGTCTTTCAGTCAGCCTTGAGGCCGCCACTACCTCCTTCCAAATGGGGAAAACACTGCCTTTTCCCAGGCTTCTCAATTACAACCTGGCTCACCCAGCACATGGACCTCTCTTCTCTGACAACCCAAAGGAGACCCTTGGAACACAATTCGGCCTTCTGCGATGCAACTTTTGGATGCAGTGTGTTCTGCATGTGGTGAATGGCATAATCCTCTGAAAGCCCTCAGGAGGCCTAGGTGACTTTGGATGTTCCAGATGCCTAGCAATGCTCAGGGTGAATCTCCACTTCCTTTCGGGCTGGACCTAATGTCTAGTTTTCCGTGTCACTTAGAGGGCCGTCGAGCAGGAGTCCCCACACTGAATTGGAGCCCCGGTGGTTTCTCTCAGGGCAGCGTAGGTTTCCTCAACGTGGCAGACCCGCATGGAAAGAAAGGCTGCCAAGAACCGTGTTCCTGAGGCTCTTTCCAAGCTGTGGAACGCTAGCCATAGGAGAACACCTTCTTAGTGCCCGGCCCTTCCAACTGCACAGTGAGGGATGTTCCCAGAGCTGTGTAGCCCTTGACTCTGCTCAGAAGGCTTTTGGTACACAGTGTACTTCCTTGGAAAGACGTGCCCACGTGAGAGTCTTGAGCGCTCTGAGGCATACTAAAGCTGAAGCCGTCCATTGAGTAAGACTTCCTGCAGACTGGTGCACCCGTATCTCTCTGGTCGTGGGAAAAGGTGCACCTGACCTCGAGACTAGAGGACACATAGAGTTGGCACTCTAACTACAGTATGCCCTGCAGTGAGCGCCCAGGAAGGAACGGCAAGCACCTGGTTTCTTTTGGAAAACCTCACTGCTCCTCAGAGGCATCCGTGGAGTGAATAGTATCCTGCTGGTGTGGTTTTCAGGCAGCTTGGAAGCTGCACCGAAGTTGCTTTCCAAAGGGGGAAAGTCGAGCTTCTGCCACATGCTCCGGTTTCCAACGTGACCCCACAGCGCAGTTCCCGGCCCTCTCTGACTGACGACTGGAGACTTGGAGCCACACTGGGCCTTTCTATGCTCACACCTGGTTGGACGCGGGGTGTTTTTGCATGCCATGAGTAGCATTACCCGCTTAATGACTTAGTCAGGCCTAGGTGACTTCGGATCGTCCAAACGCCTCCCAATTGTACCGGTTTTCCTGTATTTTCTCTCAGGCTGGACCTACAGTGTACCTTGCGTCACAACAGAGAGAGGACAGGTAAGAGTGGCCAGGATGCCCTTGAGGCCCAGGGATACTTTCAGTGCAGTTCAGAGGGCCTCCGCAGAGGGAGAGCCACGTTGAATGTAATACTGGCAGAAACGCTGTCCTGGGGCTGCCCGACAGCTGTAGAAATCAAGCTATGCAAGCGAGAGGCAGATCGTTGCCCTTCCCTCTGCGTAGAAAGAGTTGACCCCAACCGTCTGGGCTGTGTTATGTGGCTCGGAAAACAAAGAGGGGACTCACAGCACACACGCTCTCCCTCAGAAGGGAATTCTCTCAGGCCTACGGAAAGCCATACGGGGGTTAAAGCACTCTCTCGAGTCAGGGTTCATGGCGGTGGCTGCACCCCAAACTTTGCTGCTGGGAGACACTCGTGCTTACCTTGAGGCTAGGGGTCGCATTTACTCCGCACTTTAGCTAGGGCAAGCGTGGGATGAACTCCTAGCAAGGCCCTGGAGACCACCTGGTTTCGTAGGAGAAAAGGCACTTTCTTCACTGAGGCATTCCTACAAGTGACTAGCAGACGGGTAACAGCAATGTCTTTCAGTCAGCCTTGAGGCCGCCACTACCTCCTTCCAAATGGGGAAAACACTGCCTTTTCCCAGGCTTCTCAATTACAACCTGGCTCACCCAGCACATGTACCTCTCTTCTCTGACAACCCAAAGGAGACCCTTGGAACACAATTCGGCCTTCTGCGATGCAACTTTTGGATGCAGTGTGTTCTGCATGTGGTGAATGGCATAATCCTCTGAAAGCGCTCAGGAGGCCTAGGTGACTTTGGATGTTCCAGATGCCTAGCAATGCTCAGGGTGAATCTCCACTTCCTTTCGGGCTGGACCTAATGTCTAGTTTTCCGTGTCACTTAGAGGGCCGTCGAGCAGGAGTCCCCACACTGAATTGGAGCCCCGGTGGTTTCTCTCAGGGCAGCGTAGGTTTCCTCAACGTGGCAGACCCGCATGGAAAGAAAGGCTGCCAAGAACCGTGTTCCTGAGGCTCTTTCCAAGCTGTGGAACGCTAGCCATAGGAGAACACCATCTTAGTGCCCGGCCCTTCCAACTGCACAGTGAGGGATGTTCCCAGAGCTGTGTAGCCCTTGACTGTGCTCAGAAGGCTTTTGGTACACAGTGTACTTCCTTGGAAAGACGTGCCCACGTGAGAGTCTTGAGCGCTCTGAGGCATACTAAAGCTGAAGCCGTCCATTGACTAAGACTTCCTGCAAACTGGTGCACCCGTATCTCTCTGGTCGTGGGAAAAGGTGCACCTGACCTCGAGACTACAGGACACATAGAGTTGGCACTCTAACTACAGTATGCCCTGCAGTGAGCGCCCAGGAAGGAACGGCAAGCACCTGGTTTCTTTTGGAAAACCTCACTGCTCCTCAGAGGCATCCGTGGAGTGAATAGTATCCTGCTGGTGTGGTTTTCAGGCAGCTTGGAAGCTGCACCGAAGTTGCTTTCCAAAGGGGGAAAGTCGGGCTTCTGCCACATGCTCCGGTTTCCAACGTGACCCCACAGCACAGTTCCCGACCCTCTCTGACTGACGACTGGAGACTTGGAGCCACACTGGGCCTTTCTATGCTCACACCTGGTTGGACGCGGGGTGTTTTTGCATGCCATGAGTAGCATTACCCGCTTAATGACTTAGTCAGGCCTAGGTGACTTCGGATCGTCCAAACGCCTCCCAATTGTACCGGTTTTCCTGTATTTTCTCTCAGGCTGGACCTACAGTGTACCTTGCGTCACAACAGAGAGAGGACAGGTAAGAGTGGCCAGGATGCCCTTGAGGCCCAGGTATACTTTCAGTGCAGTTCAGAGGGCCTCCGCAGAGGGAGAGCCACGTTGAATGTAATACTGGCAGAAACGCTGTCCTGGGGCTGCCCGACAGCTGTAGAAATCAAGCTATGCAAGCGAGAGGCAGATCGTTGCCCTTCCCTCTGCGTAGAAAGAGTTGACCCCAACCGTCTGGGCTGTGTTATGTGGCTCGGAAAACAAAGAGGGGACTCACAGCACACACGCTCTCCCTCAGAAGGGAATTCTCTCAGGCCTACGGAAAGCCGTACGGGGGTTAAAGCACTCTCTCGAGTCAGGGTTCATGGCGGTGGCTGCACCCCAAACTTTGCTGCTGGGAGACACTCGTGCTTACCTTGAGGCTAGGGGTCGCATTTACTCCGCACTTTAGCTAGGGCAAGCGTGGGATGAACTCCTAGCAAGGCCCTGGAGACCACCTGGTTTCGTAGGAGAAAAGGCACTTTCTTCACTGAGGCATTCCTACAAGTGACTAGCAGACGGGTAACAGCAATGTCTTTCAGTCAGCCTTGAGGCCGCCACTACCTCCTTCCAAATGGGGAAAACACTGCCTTTTCCCAGGCTTCTCAATTACAACCTGGCTCACCCAGCACATGTACCTCTCTTCTCTGACAACCCAAAGGAGACCCTTGGAACACAATTCGGCCTTCTGCGATGCAACTTTTGGATGCAGTGTGTTCTGCATGTGGTGAATGGCATAATCCTCTGAAAGCCCTCAGGAGGCCTAGGTGACTTTGGATGTTCCAGATGCCTAGCAATGCTCAGGGTGAATCTCCACTTCCTTTCGGGCTGGACCTAATGTCTAGTTTTCCGTGTCACTTAGAGGGCCGTCGAGCAGGAGTCCCCACACTGAATTGGAGCCCCGGTGGTTTCTCTCAGGGCAGCGTAGGTTTCCTCAACGTGGCAGACCCGCATGGAAAGAAAGGCTGCCAAGAACCGTGTTCCTGAGGCTCTTTCCAAGCTGTGGAACGCTAGCCATAGGAGAACACCATCTTAGTGCCCGGCCCTTCCAACTGCACAGTGAGGGATGTTCCCAGAGCTGTGTAGCCCTTGACTGTGCTCAGAAGGCTTTTGGTACACAGTGTACTTCCTTGGAAAGACGTGCCCACGTGAGAGTCTTGATCTCTCTGAGGCATACTAAAGCTGACGCCGTCCATTGACTAAGACTTCCTGCAAACTGGTGCACCCGTATCTCTCTGGTCGTGGGAAAAGGTGCACCTGACCTCGAGACTAGAGGACACATAGAGTTGGCACTCTAACTACAGTATGCCCTGCGGTGAGCGCCCAGGAAGGAACGGCAAGCACCTGGTTTCTTTTGGAAAACCTCACTGCTCCTCAGAGGCATCCGTGGAGTGAATAGTATCCTGCTGGTGTGGTTTTCAGGCAGCTTGGAAGCTGCACCGAAGTTGCTTTCCAAAGGGGGAAAGTCGGGCTTCTGCCACATGCTCCGGTTTCCAACGTGACCCCACAGCGCAGTTCCCGGCCCTCTCTGACTGACGACTGGAGACTTGGAGCCACACTGGGCCTTTCTATGCTCACACCTGGTTGGACGCGGGGTGTTTTGCAGGCCATGTGTAGCATTACCCGCTTAATGACTTAGTCAGGCCTAGGTGACTTCGGATCGTCCAAACGCCTCCCAATTTTACTGGTTTTCCTGTATTTTCTCTCAGGCTGGACCTACAGTGTACCTTGCGTCACAACAGAGAGAGGACAGGGAAGAGTGGCCAGGATGCCCTTGAGGCCCAGGGATTCTTTCAGTGCAGTTCAGAGGGCCTCCGCAGAGGGAGAGCCACGTTGAATGTAATACTGGCAGAAACGCTGTCCTGGGGCTGCCCGACAGCTGTAGAAATCAAGCTATGCAAGCGAGAGGCAGATCGTTGCCCTTCCCTCTGCGTAGAAAGAGTTGACCCCAACCGTCTGGGCTGTGTTATGTGGCTCGGAAAACAAAGAGGGGACTCACAGCACACACGCTCTCCCTCAGAAGGGAATTCTCTCAGGCCTACGGAAAGCCGTACGGGGGTTAAAGCACTCTCTCGAGTCAGGGTTCATGGAGGTGGCTGCACCCCAAACTTTGCTGCTGGGAGACACTCGTGCTTACCTTGAGGCTAGGGGTCGCATTTACTCCGCACTTTAGCTAGGGCAAGCGTGGGATGAACTCCTAGCAAGGCCCTGGAGACCACCTGGTTTCGTAGGAGAAAAGGCACTTTCTTCACTGAGGCATTCCTACAAGTGACTAGCAGACGGGTAACAGCAATGTCTTTCAGTCAGCCTTGAGGCCGCCACTACCTCCTTCCAAATGGGGAAAACACTGCCTTTTCCCAGGCTTCTCAATTACAACCTGGCTCACCCAGCACATGGACCTCTCTTCTCTGACAACCCAAAGGAGACCCTTGGAACACAATTCGGCCTTCTGCGATGCAACTTTTGGATGCAGTGTGTTCTGCATGTGGTGAATGGCATAATCCTCTGAAAGCCCTCAGGAGGCCTAGGTGACTTTGGATGTTCCAGATGCCTAGCAATGCTCAGGGTGAATCTCCACTTCCTTTCGGGCTGGACCTAATGTCTAGTTTTCCGTATCACTTAGAGGGCCGTCGAGCACGAGTCCCCACACTGAATTGGAGCCCCGGTGGTTTCTCTCAGGGCAGTGTAGGTTTCCTCAACGTGGCAGACCCGCATGGAAAGAAAGGCTGCCAAGAACCGTGTTCCTGAGGCTCTTGCCAAGCTGTGGAACGCTAGCCATAGGAGAACACCTTCTTAGTTCCCGGCCCTTCCAACTGCACAGTGAGGGATGTTCCCAGATCTGTGTAGCCCTTGACTCTGCTCAGAAGGCTTTTGGTACACAGTGTACTTCCTTGGAAAGACGTGCCCACGTGAGAGTCTTGAGTGCTCTGAGGCATACTAAAGCTGAAGCCGTCCATTGACTAAGACTTCCTGCACACTGGTGCACCTGTATCTCTCTGGTCGTGGGAAAAGGTGCACCTGACCTCCAGACTAGAGGACACATAGAGTTGGCACTCTAACTACAGTATGCCCTGCGGTGAGCGCCCAGGAAGGAACGGCAAGCACCTGGTTTCTTTTGGAAAACCTCACTGCTCCTCAGAGGCATCCGTGGAGTGAATAGTATCCTGCTGGTGTGGTTTTCAGGCAGCTTGGAAGCTGCACCGAAGTTGCTTTCCAAAGGGGGAAAGTCGGGCTTCTGCCACATGCTCCGGTTTCCAACGTGACCCCACAGCGCAGTTCCCGGCCCTCTCTGACTGTCGACTGGAGACTTGGAGCCACATTGGGCCTTTCTATGCTCACACCTGGTTGGACGCGGGGTGTTTTTGCATGCCACGAGTAGCATTACCCGCTTAATGACTTAGTCAGGCCTAGGTGACTTCGGATCGTCCAAACGCCTCCCAATTGTACCGGTTTTCCTGTATTTTCTCTCAGGCTGGACCTACAGTGTACCTTGCGTCACAACAGAGAGAGGACAGGTAAGAGTGGCCAGGATGCACTTGAGGCCCAGGGATTCTTTCAGTGCAGTTCAGAGGGCCTCCGCAGAGGGAGAGCCACGTTGAATGTAATACTGGCAGAAACGCTGTCCTGGGGCTGCCCGACAGCTGTAGAAATCAAGCTATGCAAGCGAGAGGCAGATCGTTGCCCTTCCCTCTGCGTAGAAAGAGTTGACCCCAACCGTCTGGGCTGTGTTATGTGGCTCGGAAAACAAAGAGGGGACTCACAGCACACACGCTCTCCCTCAGAAGGGAATTCTCTCAGGCCTACGGAAAGCCGTACGGGGGTTAAAGCACTCTCTCGAGTCAGGGTTCATGGAGGTGGCTGCACCCCAAACTTTGCTGCTGGGAGACACTCGTGCTTACCTTGAGGCTAGGGGTCGCATTTACTCCGCACTTTAGCTAGGGCAAGCGTGGGATGAACTCCTAGCAAGGCCCTGGAGACCACCTGGTTTCGTAGGAGAAAAGGCACTTTCTTCACTGAGGCATTCCTACAAGTGACTAGCAGACGGGTAACAGCAATGTCTTTCAGTCAGCCTTGAGGCCGCCACTACCTCCTTCCAAATGGGGAAAACACTGCCTTTTCCCAGGCTTCTCAATTACAACCTGGCTCACCCAGCACATGGACCTCTCTTCTCTGACAACCCAAAGGAGACCCTTGGAACACAATTCGGCCTTCTGCGATGCAACTTTTGGATGCAGTGTGTTCTGCATGTGGTGAATGGCATAATCCTCTGAAAGCCCTCAGGAGGCCTAGGTGACTTTGGATGTTCCAGATGCCTAGCAATGCTCAGGGTGAATCTCCACTTCCTTTCGGGCTGGACCTAATGTCTAGTTTTCCGTATCACTTAGAGGGCCGTCGAGCAGGAGTCCCCACACTGAATTGGAGCCCCGGTGGTTTCTCTCAGGGCAGCGTAGGTTTCCTCAACGTGGCAGACCCGCATGGAAAGAAAGGCTGCCAAGAACCGTGTTCCTGAGGCTCTTGCCAAGCTGTGGAACGCTAGCCATAGGAGAACACCTTCTTAGTTCCCGGCCCTTCCAACTGCACAGTGAGGGATGTTCCCAGATCTGTGTAGCCCTTGACTCTGCTCAGAAGGCTTTTGGTACACAGTGTACTTCCTTGGAAAGACGTGCCCACGTGAGAGTCTTGAGCGCTCTGAGGCATACTAAAGCTGAAGCCGTCCATTGACTAAGACTTCCTGCACACTGGTGCACCTGTATCTCTCTGGTCGTGGGAAAAGGTGCACCTGACCTCCAGACTAGAGGACACATAGAGTTGGCACTCTAACTACAGTATGCCCTGCGGTGAGCGCCCAGGAAGGAACGGCAAGCACCTGGTTTCTTTTGGAAAACCTCACTGCTCCTCAGAGGCATCCGTGGAGTGAATAGTATCCTGCTGGTGTGGTTTTCAGGCAGCTTGGAAGCTGCACCGAAGTTGCTTTCCAAAGGGGGAAAGTCGGGCTTCTGCCACATGCTCCGGTTTCCAACGTGACCCCACAGCGCAGTTCCCGGCCCTCTCTGACTGTCGACTGGAGACTTGGAGCCACATTGGGCCTTTCTATGCTCACACCTGGTTGGACGCGGGGTGTTTTTGCATGCCACGAGTAGCATTACCCGCTTAATGACTTAGTCAGGCCTAGGTGACTTCGGATCGTCCAAACGCCTCCCAATTGTACCGGTTTTCCTGTATTTTCTCTCAGGCTGGACCTACAGTGTACCTTGCGTCACAACAGAGAGAGGACAGGTAAGAGTGGCCAGGATGCACTTGAGGCCCAGGGATTCTTTCAGTGCAGTTCAGAGGGCCTCCGCAGAGGGAGAGCCACGTTGAATGTAATACTGGCAGAAACGCTGTCCTGGGGCTGCCCGACAGCTGTAGAAATCAAGCTATGCAAGCGAGAGGCAGATCGTTGCCCTTCCCTCTGCGTAGAAAGAGTTGACCCCAACCGTCTGGGCTGTGTTATGTGGCTCGGAAAACAAAGAGGGGACTCACAGCACACACGCTCTCCCTCAGAAGGGAATTCTCTCAGGCCTACGGAAAGCCGTACGGGGGTTAAAGCACTCTCTCGAGTCAGGGTTCATGGAGGTGGCTGCACCCCAAACTTTGCTGCTGGGAGACACTCGTGCTTACCTTGAGGCTAGGGGTCGCATTTACTCCGCACTTTAGCTAGGGCAAGCGTGGGATGAACTCCTAGCAAGGCCCTGGAGACCACCTGGTTTCGTAGGAGAAAAGGCACTTTCTTCACTGAGGCATTCCTACAAGTGACTAGCAGACGGGTAACAGCAATGTCTTTCAGTCAGCCTTGAGGCCGCCACTACCTCCTTCCAAATGGGGAAAACACTGCCTTTTCCCAGGCTTCTCAATTACAACCTGGCTCACCCAGCACATGGACCTCTCTTCTCTGACAACCCAAAGGAGACCCTTGGAACACAATTCGGCCTTCTGCGATGCAACTTTTGGATGCAGTGTGTTCTGCATGTGGTGAATGGCATAATCCTCTGAAAGCCCTCAGGAGGCCTAGGTGACTTTGGATGTTCCAGATGCCTAGCAATGCTCAGGGTGAATCTCCACTTCCTTTCGGGCTGGACCTAATGTCTAGTTTTCCGTATCACTTAGAGGGCCGTCGAGCAGGAGTCCCCACACTGAATTGGAGCCCCGGTGGTTTCTCTCAGGGCAGCGTAGGTTTCCTCAACGTGGCAGACCCGCATGGAAAGAAAGGCTGCCAAGAACCGTGTTCCTGAGGCTCTTGCCAAGCTGTGGAACGCTAGCCATAGGAGAACACCTTCTTAGTTCCCGGCCCTTCCAACTGCACAGTGAGGGATGTTCCCAGATCTGTGTAGCCCTTGACTCTGCTCAGAAGGCTTTTGGTACACAGTGTACTTCCTTGGAAAGACGTGCCCACGTGAGAGTCTTGAGCGCTCTGAGGCATACTAAAGCTGAAGCCGTCCATTGACTAAGTCTTCCTGCAAACTGGTGCACCCGTATCTCTCTGGTCGTGGGAAAAGGTGCACCTGACCTCCAGACTAGAGGACACATAGAGTTGGCACTCTAACTACAGTATGCCCTGCGGTGAGCGCCCAGGAAGGAACGGCAAGCACCTGGTTTCTTTTGGAAAACCTCACTGCTCCTCAGAGGCATCCGTGGAGTGAATAGTATCCTGCTGGTGTGGTTTTCAGGCAGCTTGGAAGCTGCACCGAAGTTGCTTTCCAAAGGGGGAAAGTCGGGCTTCTGCCACATGCTCCGGTTTCCAACGTGACCCCACAGCGCAGTTCCCGGCCCTCTCTGACTGACGACTGGAGACTTGGAGCCACACTGGGCCTTTCTATGCTCACACCTGGTTGGACGCGGGGTGTTTTTGCATGCCATGAGTAGCATTACCCGCTTAATGACTTAGTCAGGCCTAGGTGACTTCAGATCATCCAAACGCCTCCCAATTGTACCGGTTTTCCTGTATTTTCTCTCAGGCTGGACCTACAGTGTACCTTGCGTCACAACAGAGAGAGGACAGGTAAGAGTGGCCAGGATGCACTTGAGGCCCAGGGATTCTTTCAGTGCAGTTCAGAGGGCCTCCGCAGCGGGAGAGCCACGTTGAATGTAATACTGGCAGAAACGCTGTCCTGGGGCTGCCCGACAGCTGTAGAAATCAAGCTATGCAAGCGAGAGGCAGATCGTTGCCCTTCCCTCTGCGTAGAAAGAGTTGACCCCAACCGTCTGGGCTGTGTTATGTGGCTCGGAAAACAAAGAGGGGACTCACAGCACACACGCTCTCCCTCAGAAGGGAATTCTCTCAGGCCTACGGAAAGCCGTACGGGGGTTAAAGCACTCTCTCGAGTCAGGGTTCATGGAGGTGGCTGCACCCCAAACTTTGCTGCTGGGAGACACTCGTGCTTACCTTGAGGCTAGGGGTCGCATTTACTCCGCACTTTAGCTAGGGCAAGCGTGGGATGAACTCCTAGCAAGGCCCTGGAGACCACCTGGTTTCGTAGGAGAAAAGGCACTTTCTTCACTGAGGCATTCCTACAAGTGACTAGCAGACGGGTAACAGCAATGTCTTTCAGTCAGCCTTGAGGCCGCCACTACCTCCTTCCAAATGGGGAAAACACTGCCTTTTCCCAGGCTTCTCAATTACAACCTGGCTCACCCAGCACATGGACCTCTCTTCTCTGACAACCCAAAGGAGACCCTTGGAACACAATTCGGCCTTCTGCGATGCAACTTTTGGATGCAGTGTGTTCTGCATGTGGTGAATGGCATAATCCTCTGAAAGCCCTCAGGAGGCCTAGGTGACTTTGGATGTTCCAGATGCCTAGCAATGCTCAGGGTGAATCTCCACTTCCTTTCGGGCTGGACCTAATGTCTAGTTTTCCGTGCCACTTAGAGGGCCGTCGAGCAGGAGTCCCCACACTGAATTGGAGCCCCGGTGGTTTCTCTCAGGGCAGCGTAGGTTTCCTCAACGTGGCAGACCCGCATGGAAAGAAAGGCTGCCAAGAACCGTGTTCCTGAGGCTCTTGCCAAGCTGTGGAACGCTAGCCATAGGAGAACACCTTCTTAGTTCCCGGCCCTTCCAACTGCACAGTGAGGGATGTTCCCAGATCTGTGTAGCCCTTGACTCTGCTCAGAAGGCTTTTGGTACACAGTGTACTTCCTTGGAAAGACGTGCCCACGTGAGAGTCTTGAGCGCTCTGAGGCATACTAAAGCTGAAGCCGTCCATTGACTAAGACTTCCTGCACACTGGTGCACCTGTATCTCTCTGGTCGTGGGAAAAGGTGCACCTGACCTCCAGACTAGAGGACACATAGAGTTGGCACTCTAACTACAGTATGCCCTGCGGTGAGCGCCCAGGAAGGAACGGCAAGCACCTGGTTTCTTTTGGAAAACCTCACTGCTCCTCAGAGGCATCCGTGGAGTGAATAGTATCCTGCTGGTGTGGTTTTCAGGCAGCTTGGAAGCTGCACCGAAGTTGCTTTCCAAAGGGGGAAAGTCGGGCTTCTGCCACATGCTCCGGTTTCCAACGTGACCCCACAGCGCAGTTCCCGGCCCTCTCTGACTGTCGACTGGAGACTTGGAGCCACATTGGGCCTTTCTATGCTCACACCTGGTTGGACGCGGGGTGTTTTTGCATGCCACGAGTAGCATTACCCGCTTAATGACTTAGTCAGGCCTAGGTGACTTCGGATCGTCCAAACGCCTCCCAATTGTACCGGTTTTCCTGTATTTTCTCTCAGGCTGGACCTACAGTGTACCTTGCGTCACAACAGAGAGAGGACAGGTAAGAGTGGCCAGGATGCACTTGAGGCCCAGGGATTCTTTCAGTGCAGTTCAGAGGGCCTCCGCAGAGGGAGAGCCATGTTGAATGTAATACTGGCAGAAACGCTGTCCTGGGGCTGCCCGACAGCTGTAGAAATCAAGCTATGCAAGCGAGAGGCAGATCGTTGCCCTTCCCTCTGCGTAGAAAGAGTTGACCCCAACCGTCTGGGCTGTGTTATGTGGCTCGGAAAACAAAGAGGGGACTCACAGCACACACGCTCTCCCTCAGAAGGGAATTCTCTCAGGCCTACGGAAAGCCGTATGGGGGTTAAAGCACTCTCTCGAGTCAGGGTTCATGGAGGTGGCTGCACCCCAAACTTTGTTGCTGGGAGACACTCGTGCTTACCTTGAGGCTAGGGGTCGCATTTACTCCGCACTTTAGCTAGGGCAAGCGTGGGATGAACTCCTAGCAAGGCCCTGGAGACCACCTGGTTTCGTAGGAGAAAAGGCACTTTCTTCACTGAGGCATTCCTACAAGTGACTAGCAGACGGGTAACAGCAATGTCTTTCAGTCAGCCTTGAGGCCGCCACTACCTCCTTCCAAATGGGGAAAACACTGCCTTTTCCCAGGCTTCTCAATTACAACCTGGCTCACCCAGCACATGGACCTCTCTTCTCTGACAACCCAAAGGAGACCCTTGGAACACAATTCGGCCTTCTGCGATGCAACTTTTGGATGCAGTGTGTTCTGCATGTGGTGAATGGCATAATCCTCTGAAAGCCCTCAGGAGGCCTAGGTGACTTTGGATGTTCCAGATGCCTAGCAATGCTCAGGGTGAATCTCCACTTCCTTTCGGGCTGGACCTAATGTCTAGTTTTCCGTATCACTTAGAGGGCCGTCGAGCAGGAGTCCCCACACTGAATTGGAGCCCCGGTGGTTTCTCTCAGGGCAGCGTAGGTTTCCTCAACGTGGCAGACCCGCATGGAAAGAAAGGCTGCCAAGAACCGTGTTCCTGAGGCTCTTGCCAAGCTGTGGAACGCTAGCCATAGGAGAACACCTTCTTAGTTCCCGGCCCTTCCAACTGCACAGTGAGGGATGTTCCCAGATCTGTGTAGCCCTTGACTCTGCTCAGAAGGCTTTTGGTACACAGTGTACTTCCTTGGAAAGACGTGCCCACGTGAGAGTCTTGAGCGCTCTGAGGCATACTAAAGCTGAAGCCGTCCATTGACTAAGTCTTCCTGCAAACTGGTGCACCCGTATCTCTCTGGTCGTGGGAAAAGGTGCACCTGACCTCCAGACTAGAGGACACATAGAGTTGGCACTCTAACTACAGTATGCCCTGCGGTGAGCGCCCAGGAAGGAACGGCAAGCACCTGGTTTCTTTTGGAAAACCTCACTGCTCCTCAGAGGCATCCGTGGAGTGAATAGTATCCTGCTGGTGTGGTTTTCAGGCAGCTTGGAAGCTGCACCGAAGTTGCTTTCCAAAGGGGGAAAGTCGGGCTTCTGCCACATGCTCCGGTTTCCAACGTGACCCCACAGCGCAGTTCCCGGCCCTCTCTGACTGTCGACTGGAGACTTGGAGCCACATTGGGCCTTTCTATGCTCACACCTGGTTGGACGCGGGGTGTTTTTGCATGCCACGAGTAGCATTACCCGCTTAATGACTTAGTCAGGCCTAGGTGACTTCGGATCGTCCAAACGCCTCCCAATTGTACCGGTTTTCCTGTATTTTCTCTCAGGCTGGACCTACAGTGTACCTTGCGTCACAACAGAGAGAGGACAGGTAAGAGTGGCCAGGATGCACTTGAGGCCCAGGGATTCTTTCAGTGCAGTTCAGAGGGCCTCCGCAGAGGGAGAGCCACGTTGAATGTAATACTGGCAGAAACGCTGTCCTGGGGCTGCCCGACAGCTGTAGAAATCAAGCTATGCAAGCGAGAGGCAGATCGTTGCCCTTCCCTCTGCGTAGAAAGAGTTGACCCCAACCGTCTGGGCTGTGTTATGTGGCTCGGAAAACAAAGAGGGGACTCACAGCACACACGCTCTCCCTCAGAAGGGAATTCTCTCAGGCCTACGGAAAGCCGTACGGGGGTTAAAGCACTCTCTCGAGTCAGGGTTCATGGAGGTGGCTGCACCCCAAACTTTGCTGCTGGGAGACACTCGTGCTTACCTTGAGGCTAGGGGTCGCATTTACTCCGCACTTTAGCTAGGGCAAGCGTGGGATGAACTCCTAGCAAGGCCCTGGAGACCACCTGGTTTCGTAGGAGAAAAGGCACTTTCTTCACTGAGGCATTCCTACAAGTGACTAGCAGACGGGTAACAGCAATGTCTTTCAGTCAGCCTTGAGGCCGCCACTACCTCCTTCCAAATGGGGAAAACACTGCCTTTTCCCAGGCTTCTCAATTACAACCTGGCTCACCCAGCACATGGACCTCTCTTCTCTGACAACCCAAAGGAGACCCTTGGAACACAATTCGGCCTTCTGCGATGCAACTTTTGGATGCAGTGTGTTCTGCATGTGGTGAATGGCATAATCCTCTGAAAGCCCTCAGGAGGCCTAGGTGACTTTGGATGTTCCAGATGCCTAGCAATGCTCAGGGTGAATCTCCACTTCCTTTCGGGCTGGACCTAATGTCTAGTTTTCCGTATCACTTAGAGGGCCGTCGAGCAGGAGTCCCCACACTGAATTGGAGCCCCGGTGGTTTCTCTCAGGGCAGCGTAGGTTTCCTCAACGTGGCAGACCCGCATGGAAAGAAAGGCTGCCAAGAACCGTGTTCCTGAGGCTCTTGCCAAGCTGTGGAACGCTAGCCATAGGAGAACACCTTCTTAGTTCCCGGCCCTTCCAACTGCACAGTGAGGGATGTTCCCAGATCTGTGTAGCCCTTGACTCTGCTCAGAAGGCTTTTGGTACACAGTGTACTTCCTTGGAAAGACGTGCCCACGTGAGAGTCTTGAGCGCTCTGAGGCATACTAAAGCTGAAGCCGTCCATTGACTAAGTCTTCCTGCAAACTGGTGCACCCGTATCTCTCTGGTCGTGGGAAAAGGTGCACCTGACCTCCAGACTAGAGGACACATAGAGTTGGCACTCTAACTACAGTATGCCCTGCGGTGAGCGCCCAGGAAGGAACGGCAAGCACCTGGTTTCTTTTGGAAAACCTCACTGCTCCTCAGAGGCATCCGTGGAGTGAATAGTATCCTGCTGGTGTGGTTTTCAGGCAGCTTGGAAGCTGCACCGAAGTTGCTTTCCAAAGGGGGAAAGTCGGGCTTCTGCCACATGCTCCGGTTTCCAACGTGACCCCACAGCGCAGTTCCCGGCCCTCTCTGACTGACGACTGGAGACTTGGAGCCACACTGGGCCTTTCTATGCTCACACCTGGTTGGACGCGGGGTGTTTTTGCATGCCATGAGTAGCATTACCCGCTTAATGACTTAGTCAGGCCTAGGTGACTTCAGATCATCCAAACGCCTCCCAATTGTACCGGTTTTCCTGTATTTTCTCTCAGGCTGGACCTACAGTGTACCTTGCGTCACAACAGAGAGAGGACAGGTAAGAGTGGCCAGGATGCACTTGAGGCCCAGGGATTCTTTCAGTGCAGTTCAGAGGGCCTCCGCAGCGGGAGAGCCACGTTGAATGTAATACTGGCAGAAACGCTGTCCTGGGGCTGCCCGACAGCTGTAGAAATCAAGCTATGCAAGCGAGAGGCAGATCGTTGCCCTTCCCTCTGCGTAGAAAGAGTTGACCCCAACCGTCTGGGCTGTGTTATGTGGCTCGGAAAACAAAGAGGGGACTCACAGCACACACGCTCTCCCTCAGAAGGGAATTCTCTCAGGCCTACGGAAAGCCGTACGGGGGTTAAAGCACTCTCTCGAGTCAGGGTTCATGGAGGTGGCTGCACCCCAAACTTTGCTGCTGGGAGACACTCGTGCTTACCTTGAGGCTAGGGGTCGCATTTACTCCGCACTTTAGCTAGGGCAAGCGTGGGATGAACTCCTAGCAAGGCCCTGGAGACCACCTGGTTTCGTAGGAGAAAAGGCACTTTCTTCACTGAGGCATTCCTACAAGTGACTAGCAGACGGGTAACAGCAATGTCTTTCAGTCAGCCTTGAGGCCGCCACTACCTCCTTCCAAATGGGGAAAACACTGCCTTTTCCCAGGCTTCTCAATTACAACCTGGCTCACCCAGCACATGGACCTCTCTTCTCTGACAACCCAAAGGAGACCCTTGGAACACAATTCGGCCTTCTGCGATGCAACTTTTGGATGCAGTGTGTTCTGCATGTGGTGAATGGCATAATCCTCTGAAAGCCCTCAGGAGGCCTAGGTGACTTTGGATGTTCCAGATGCCTAGCAATGCTCAGGGTGAATCTCCACTTCCTTTCGGGCTGGACCTAATGTCTAGTTTTCCGTGCCACTTAGAGGGCCGTCGAGCAGGAGTCCCCACACTGAATTGGAGCCCCGGTGGTTTCTCTCAGGGCAGCGTAGGTTTCCTCAACGTGGCAGACCCGCATGGAAAGAAAGGCTGCCAAGAACCGTGTTCCTGAGGCTCTTGCCAAGCTGTGGAACGCTAGCCATAGGAGAACACCTTCTTAGTTCCCGGCCCTTCCAACTGCACAGTGAGGGATGTTCCCAGATCTGTGTAGCCCTTGACTCTGCTCAGAAGGCTTTTGGTACACAGTGTACTTCCTTGGAAAGACGTGCCCACGTGAGAGTCTTGAGCGCTCTGAGGCATACTAAAGCTGAAGCCGTCCATTGACTAAGACTTCCTGCACACTGGTGCACCTGTATCTCTCTGGTCGTGGGAAAAGGTGCACCTGACCTCCAGACTAGAGGACACATAGAGTTGGCACTCTAACTACAGTATGCCCTGCGGTGAGCGCCCAGGAAGGAACGGCAAGCACCTGGTTTCTTTTGGAAAACCTCACTGCTCCTCAGAGGCATCCGTGGAGTGAATAGTATCCTGCTGGTGTGGTTTTCAGGCAGCTTGGAAGCTGCACCGAAGTTGCTTTCCAAAGGGGGAAAGTCGGGCTTCTGCCACATGCTCCGGTTTCCAACGTGACCCCACAGCGCAGTTCCCGGCCCTCTCTGACTGTCGACTGGAGACTTGGAGCCACATTGGGCCTTTCTATGCTCACACCTGGTTGGACGCGGGGTGTTTTTGCATGCCACGAGTAGCATTACCCGCTTAATGACTTAGTCAGGCCTAGGTGACTTCGGATCGTCCAAACGCCTCCCAATTGTACCGGTTTTCCTGTATTTTCTCTCAGGCTGGACCTACAGTGTACCTTGCGTCACAACAGAGAGAGGACAGGTAAGAGTGGCCAGGATGCACTTGAGGCCCAGGGATTCTTTCAGTGCAGTTCAGAGGGCCTCCGCAGAGGGAGAGCCATGTTGAATGTAATACTGGCAGAAACGCTGTCCTGGGGCTGCCCGACAGCTGTAGAAATCAAGCTATGCAAGCGAGAGGCAGATCGTTGCCCTTCCCTCTGCGTAGAAAGAGTTGACCCCAACCGTCTGGGCTGTGTTATGTGGCTCGGAAAACAAAGAGGGGACTCACAGCACACACGCTCTCCCTCAGAAGGGAATTCTCTCAGGCCTACGGAAAGCCGTATGGGGGTTAAAGCACTCTCTCGAGTCAGGGTTCATGGAGGTGGCTGCACCCCAAACTTTGTTGCTGGGAGACACTCGTGCTTACCTTGAGGCTAGGGGTCGCATTTACTCCGCACTTTAGCTAGGGCAAGCGTGGGATGAACTCCTAGCAAGGCCCTGGAGACCACCTGGTTTCGTAGGAGAAAAGGCACTTTCTTCACTGAGGCATTCCTACAAGTGACTAGCAGACGGGTAACAGCAATGTCTTTCAGTCAGCCTTGAGGCCGCCACTACCTCCTTCCAAATGGGGAAAACACTGCCTTTTCCCAGGCTTCTCAATTACAACCTGGCTCACCCAGCACATGGACCTCTCTTCTCTGACAACCCAAAGGAGACCCTTGGAACACAATTCGGCCTTCTGCGATGCAACTTTTGGATGCAGTGTGTTCTGCATGTGGTGAATGGCATAATCCTCTGAAAGCCCTCAGGAGGCCTAGGTGACTTTGGATGTTCCAGATGCCTAGCAATGCTCAGGGTGAATCTCCACTTCCTTTCGGGCTGGACCTAATGTCTAGTTTTCCGTATCACTTAGAGGGCCGTCGAGCAGGAGTCCCCACACTGAATTGGAGCCCCGGTGGTTTCTCTCAGGGCAGCGTAGGTTTCCTCAACGTGGCAGACCCGCATGGAAAGAAAGGCTGCCAAGAACCGTGTTCCTGAGGCTCTTGCCAAGCTGTGGAACGCTAGCCATAGGAGAACACCTTCTTAGTTCCCGGCCCTTCCAACTGCACAGTGAGGGATGTTCCCAGATCTGTGTAGCCCTTGACTCTGCTCAGAAGGCTTTTGGTACACAGTGTACTTCCTTGGAAAGACGTGCCCACGTGAGAGTCTTGAGCGCTCTGAGGCATACTAAAGCTGAAGCCGTCCATTGACTAAGTCTTCCTGCAAACTGGTGCACCCGTATCTCTCTGGTCGTGGGAAAAGGTGCACCTGACCTCCAGACTAGAGGACACATAGAGTTGGCACTCTAACTACAGTATGCCCTGCGGTGAGCGCCCAGGAAGGAACGGCAAGCACCTGGTTTCTTTTGGAAAACCTCACTGCTCCTCAGAGGCATCCGTGGAGTGAATAGTATCCTGCTGGTGTGGTTTTCAGGCAGCTTGGAAGCTGCACCGAAGTTGCTTTCCAAAGGGGGAAAGTCGGGCTTCTGCCACATGCTCCGGTTTCCAACGTGACCCCACAGCGCAGTTCCCGGCCCTCTCTGACTGACGACTGGAGACTTGGAGCCACACTGGGCCTTTCTATGCTCACACCTGGTTGGACGCGGGGTGTTTTTGCATGCCATGAGTAGCATTACCCGCTTAATGACTTAGTCAGGCCTAGGTGACTTCAGATCATCCAAACGCCTCCCAATTGTACCGGTTTTCCTGTATTTTCTCTCAGGCTGGACCTACAGTGTACCTTGCGTCACAACAGAGAGAGGACAGGTAAGAGTGGCCAGGATGCACTTGAGGCCCAGGGATTCTTTCAGTGCAGTTCAGAGGGCCTCCGCAGCGGGAGAGCCACGTTGAATGTAATACTGGCAGAAACGCTGTCCTGGGGCTGCCCGACAGCTGTAGAAATCAAGCTATGCAAGCGAGAGGCAGATCGTTGCCCTTCCCTCTGCGTAGAAAGAGTTGACCCCAACCGTCTGGGCTGTGTTATGTGGCTCGGAAAACAAAGAGGGGACTCACAGCACACACGCTCTCCCTCAGAAGGGAATTCTCTCAGGCCTACGGAAAGCCGTACGGGGGTTAAAGCACTCTCTCGAGTCAGGGTTCATGGAGGTGGCTGCACCCCAAACTTTGCTGCTGGGAGACACTCGTGCTTACCTTGAGGCTAGGGGTCGCATTTACTCCGCACTTTAGCTAGGGCAAGCGTGGGATGAACTCCTAGCAAGGCCCTGGAGACCACCTGGTTTCGTAGGAGAAAAGGCACTTTCTTCACTGAGGCATTCCTACAAGTGACTAGCAGACGGGTAACAGCAATGTCTTTCAGTCAGCCTTGAGGCCGCCACTACCTCCTTCCAAATGGGGAAAACACTGCCTTTTCCCAGGCTTCTCAATTACAACCTGGCTCACCCAGCACATGGACCTCTCTTCTCTGACAACCCAAAGGAGACCCTTGGAACACAATTCGGCCTTCTGCGATGCAACTTTTGGATGCAGTGTGTTCTGCATGTGGTGAATGGCATAATCCTCTGAAAGCCCTCAGGAGGCCTAGGTGACTTTGGATGTTCCAGATGCCTAGCAATGCTCAGGGTGAATCTCCACTTCCTTTCGGGCTGGACCTAATGTCTAGTTTTCCGTGCCACTTAGAGGGCCGTCGAGCAGGAGTCCCCACACTGAATTGGAGCCCCGGTGGTTTCTCTCAGGGCAGCGTAGGTTTCCTCAACGTGGCAGACCCGCATGGAAAGAAAGGCTGCCAAGAACCGTGTTCCTGAGGCTCTTGCCAAGCTGTGGAACGCTAGCCATAGGAGAACACCTTCTTAGTTCCCGGCCCTTCCAACTGCACAGTGAGGGATGTTCCCAGATCTGTGTAGCCCTTGACTCTGCTCAGAAGGCTTTTGGTACACAGTGTACTTCCTTGGAAAGACGTGCCCACGTGAGAGTCTTGAGCGCTCTGAGGCATACTAAAGCTGAAGCCGTCCATTGACTAAGACTTCCTGCACACTGGTGCACCTGTATCTCTCTGGTCGTGGGAAAAGGTGCACCTGACCTCCAGACTAGAGGACACATAGAGTTGGCACTCTAACTACAGTATGCCCTGCGGTGAGCGCCCAGGAAGGAACGGCAAGCACCTGGTTTCTTTTGGAAAACCTCACTGCTCCTCAGAGGCATCCGTGGAGTGAATAGTATCCTGCTGGTGTGGTTTTCAGGCAGCTTGGAAGCTGCACCGAAGTTGCTTTCCAAAGGGGGAAAGTCGGGCTTCTGCCACATGCTCCGGTTTCCAACGTGACCCCACAGCGCAGTTCCCGGCCCTCTCTGACTGTCGACTGGAGACTTGGAGCCACATTGGGCCTTTCTATGCTCACACCTGGTTGGACGCGGGGTGTTTTTGCATGCCACGAGTAGCATTACCCGCTTAATGACTTAGTCAGGCCTAGGTGACTTCGGATCGTCCAAACGCCTCCCAATTGTACCGGTTTTCCTGTATTTTCTCTCAGGCTGGACCTACAGTGTACCTTGCGTCACAACAGAGAGAGGACAGGTAAGAGTGGCCAGGATGCACTTGAGGCCCAGGGATTCTTTCAGTGCAGTTCAGAGGGCCTCCGCAGAGGGAGAGCCATGTTGAATGTAATACTGGCAGAAACGCTGTCCTGGGGCTGCCCGACAGCTGTAGAAATCAAGCTATGCAAGCGAGAGGCAGATCGTTGCCCTTCCCTCTGCGTAGAAAGAGTTGACCCCAACCGTCTGGGCTGTGTTATGTGGCTCGGAAAACAAAGAGGGGACTCACAGCACACACGCTCTCCCTCAGAAGGGAATTCTCTCAGGCCTACGGAAAGCCGTATGGGGGTTAAAGCACTCTCTCGAGTCAGGGTTCATGGAGGTGGCTGCACCCCAAACTTTGTTGCTGGGAGACACTCGTGCTTACCTTGAGGCTAGGGGTCGCATTTACTCCGCACTTTAGCTAGGGCAAGCGTGGGATGAACTCCTAGCAAGGCCCTGGAGACCACCTGGTTTCGTAGGAGAAAAGGCACTTTCTTCACTGAGGCATTCCTACAAGTGACTAGCAGACGGGTAACAGCAATGTCTTTCAGTCAGCCTTGAGGCCGCCACTACCTCCTTCCAAATGGGGAAAACACTGCCTTTTCCCAGGCTTCTCAATTACAACCTGGCTCACCCAGCACATGGACCTCTCTTCTCTGACAACCCAAAGGAGACCCTTGGAACACAATTCGGCCTTCTGCGATGCAACTTTTGGATGCAGTGTGTTCTGCATGTGGTGAATGGCATAATCCTCTGAAAGCCCTCAGGAGGCCTAGGTGACTTTGGATGTTCCAGATGCCTAGCAATGCTCAGGGTGAATCTCCACTTCCTTTCGGGCTGGACCTAATGTCTAGTTTTCCGTATCACTTAGAGGGCCGTCGAGCAGGAGTCCCCACACTGAATTGGAGCCCCGGTGGTTTCTCTCAGGGCAGCGTAGGTTTCCTCAACGTGGCAGACCCGCATGGAAAGAAAGGCTGCCAAGAACCGTGTTCCTGAGGCTCTTGCCAAGCTGTGGAACGCTAGCCATAGGAGAACACCTTCTTAGTTCCCGGCCCTTCCAACTGCACAGTGAGGGATGTTCCCAGATCTGTGTAGCCCTTGACTCTGCTCAGAAGGCTTTTGGTACACAGTGTACTTCCTTGGAAAGACGTGCCCACGTGAGAGTCTTGAGCGCTCTGAGGCATACTAAAGCTGAAGCCGTCCATTGACTAAGTCTTCCTGCAAACTGGTGCACCCGTATCTCTCTGGTCGTGGGAAAAGGTGCACCTGACCTCCAGACTAGAGGACACATAGAGTTGGCACTCTAACTACAGTATGCCCTGCGGTGAGCGCCCAGGAAGGAACGGCAAGCACCTGGTTTCTTTTGGAAAACCTCACTGCTCCTCAGAGGCATCCGTGGAGTGAATAGTATCCTGCTGGTGTGGTTTTCAGGCAGCTTGGAAGCTGCACCGAAGTTGCTTTCCAAAGGGGGAAAGTCGGGCTTCTGCCACATGCTCCGGTTTCCAACGTGACCCCACAGCGCAGTTCCCGGCCCTCTCTGACTGTCGACTGGAGACTTGGAGCCACATTGGGCCTTTCTATGCTCACACCTGGTTGGACGCGGGGTGTTTTTGCATGCCACGAGTAGCATTACCCGCTTAATGACTTAGTCAGGCCTAGGTGACTTCGGATCGTCCAAACGCCTCCCAATTGTACCGGTTTTCCTGTATTTTCTCTCAGGCTGGACCTACAGTGTACCTTGCGTCACAACAGAGAGAGGACAGGTAAGAGTGGCCAGGATGCACTTGAGGCCCAGGGATTCTTTCAGTGCAGTTCAGAGGGCCTCCGCAGAGGGAGAGCCACGTTGAATGTAATACTGGCAGAAACGCTGTCCTGGGGCTGCCCGACAGCTGTAGAAATCAAGCTATGCAAGCGAGAGGCAGATCGTTGCCCTTCCCTCTGCGTAGAAAGAGTTGACCCCAACCGTCTGGGCTGTGTTATGTGGCTCGGAAAACAAAGAGGGGACTCACAGCACACACGCTCTCCCTCAGAAGGGAATTCTCTCAGGCCTACGGAAAGCCGTACGGGGGTTAAAGCACTCTCTCGAGTCAGGGTTCATGGAGGTGGCTGCACCCCAAACTTTGCTGCTGGGAGACACTCGTGCTTACCTTGAGGCTAGGGGTCGCATTTACTCCGCACTTTAGCTAGGGCAAGCGTGGGATGAACTCCTAGCAAGGCCCTGGAGACCACCTGGTTTCGTAGGAGAAAAGGCACTTTCTTCACTGAGGCATTCCTACAAGTGACTAGCAGACGGGTAACAGCAATGTCTTTCAGTCAGCCTTGAGGCCGCCACTACCTCCTTCCAAATGGGGAAAACACTGCCTTTTCCCAGGCTTCTCAATTACAACCTGGCTCACCCAGCACATGGACCTCTCTTCTCTGACAACCCAAAGGAGACCCTTGGAACACAATTCGGCCTTCTGCGATGCAACTTTTGGATGCAGTGTGTTCTGCATGTGGTGAATGGCATAATCCTCTGAAAGCCCTCAGGAGGCCTAGGTGACTTTGGATGTTCCAGATGCCTAGCAATGCTCAGGGTGAATCTCCACTTCCTTTCGGGCTGGACCTAATGTCTAGTTTTCCGTATCACTTAGAGGGCCGTCGAGCAGGAGTCCCCACACTGAATTGGAGCCCCGGTGGTTTCTCTCAGGGCAGCGTAGGTTTCCTCAACGTGGCAGACCCGCATGGAAAGAAAGGCTGCCAAGAACCGTGTTCCTGAGGCTCTTTCCAAGCTGTGGAACGCTAGCCATAGGAGAACACCTTCTTAGTTCCCGGCCCTTCCAACTGCACAGTGAGGGATGTTCCCAGATCTGTGTAGCCCTTGACTCTGCTCAGAAGGCTTTTGGTACACAGTGTACTTCCTTGGAAAGACGTGCCCACGTGAGAGTCTTGAGCGCTCTGAGGCATACTAAAGCTGAAGCCGTCCATTGACTAAGTCTTCCTGCAAACTGGTGCACCCGTATCTCTCTGGTCGTGGGAAAAGGTGCACCTGACCTCCAGACTAGAGGACACATAGAGTTGGCACTCTAACTACAGTATGCCCTGCGGTGAGCGCCCAGGAAGGAACGGCAAGCACCTGGTTTCTTTTGGAAAACCTCACTGCTCCTCAGAGGCATCCGTGGAGTGAATAGTATCCTGCTGGTGTGGTTTTCAGGCAGCTTGGAAGCTGCACCGAAGTTGCTTTCCAAAGGGGGAAAGTCGGGCTTCTGCCACATGCTCCGGTTTCCAACGTGACCCCACAGCGCAGTTCCCGGCCCTCTCTGACTGTCGACTGGAGACTTGGAGCCACATTGGGCCTTTCTATGCTCACACCTGGTTGGACGCGGGGTGTTTTTGCATGCCACGAGTAGCATTACCCGCTTAATGACTTAGTCAGGCCTAGGTGACTTCGGATCGTCCAAACGCCTCCCAATTGTACCGGTTTTCCTGTATTTTCTCTCAGGCTGGACCTACAGTGTACCTTGCGTCACAACAGAGAGAGGACAGGTAAGAGTGGCCAGGATGCACTTGAGGCCCAGGGATTCTTTCAGTGCAGTTCAGAGGGCCTCCGCAGAGGGAGAGCCACGTTGAATGTAATACTGGCAGAAACGCTGTCCTGGGGCTGCCCGACAGCTGTAGAAATCAAGCTATGCAAGCGAGAGGCAGATCGTTGCCCTTCCCTCTGCGTAGAAAGAGTTGACCCCAACCGTCTGGGCTGTGTTATGTGGCTCGGAAAACAAAGAGGGGACTCACAGCACACACGCTCTCCCTCAGAAGGGAATTCTCTCAGGCCTACGGAAAGCCGTACGGGGGTTAAAGCACTCTCTCGAGTCAGGGTTCATGGAGGTGGCTGCACCCCAAACTTTGCTGCTGGGAGACACTCGTGCTTACCTTGAGGCTAGGGGTCGCATTTACTCCGCACTTTAGCTAGGGCAAGCGTGGGATGAACTCCTAGCAAGGCCCTGGAGACCACCTGGTTTCGTAGGAGAAAAGGCACTTTCTTCACTGAGGCATTCCTACAAGTGACTAGCAGACGGGTAACAGCAATGTCTTTCAGTCAGCCTTGAGGCCGCCACTACCTCCTTCCAAATGGGGAAAACACTGCCTTTTCCCAGGCTTCTCAATTACAACCTGGCTCACCCAGCACATGGACCTCTCTTCTCTGACAACCCAAAGGAGACCCTTGGAACACAATTCGGCCTTCTGCGATGCAACTTTTGGATGCAGTGTGTTCTGCATGTGGTGAATGGCATAATCCTCTGAAAGCCCTCAGGAGGCCTAGGTGACTTTGGATGTTCCAGATGCCTAGCAATGCTCAGGGTGAATCTCCACTTCCTTTCGGGCTGGACCTAATGTCTAGTTTTCCGTATCACTTAGAGGGCCGTCGAGCAGGAGTCCCCACACTGAATTGGAGCCCCGGTGGTTTCTCTCAGGGCAGCGTAGGTTTCCTCAACGTGGCAGACCCGCATGGAAAGAAAGGCTGCCAAGAACCGTGTTCCTGAGGCTCTTGCCAAGCTGTGGAACGCTAGCCATAGGAGAACACCTTCTTAGTTCCCGGCCCTTCCAACTGCACAGTGAGGGATGTTCCCAGATCTGTGTAGCCCTTGACTCTGCTCAGAAGGCTTTTGGTACACAGTGTACTTCCTTGGAAAGACGTGCCCACGTGAGAGTCTTGAGCGCTCTGAGGCATACTAAAGCTGAAGCCGTCCATTGACTAAGTCTTCCTGCAAACTGGTGCACCCGTATCTCTCTGGTCGTGGGAAAAGGTGCACCTGACCTCCAGACTAGAGGACACATAGAGTTGGCACTCTAACTACAGTATGCCCTGCGGTGAGCGCCCAGGAAGGAACGGCAAGCACCTGGTTTCTTTTGGAAAACCTCACTGCTCCTCAGAGGCATCCGTGGAGTGAATAGTATCCTGCTGGTGTGGTTTTCAGGCAGCTTGGAAGCTGCACCGAAGTTGCTTTCCAAAGGGGGAAAGTCGGGCTTCTGCCACATGCTCCGGTTTCCAACGTGACCCCACAGCGCAGTTCCCGGCCCTCTCTGACTGACGACTGGAGACTTGGAGCCACACTGGGCCTTTCTATGCTCACACCTGGTTGGACGCGGGGTGTTTTTGCATGCCATGAGTAGCATTACCCGCTTAATGACTTAGTCAGGCCTAGGTGACTTCAGATCATCCAAACGCCTCCCAATTGTACCGGTTTTCCTGTATTTTCTCTCAGGCTGGACCTACAGTGTACCTTGCGTCACAACAGAGAGAGGACAGGTAAGAGTGGCCAGGATGCACTTGAGGCCCAGGGATTCTTTCAGTGCAGTTCAGAGGGCCTCCGCAGCGGGAGAGCCACGTTGAATGTAATACTGGCAGAAACGCTGTCCTGGGGCTGCCCGACAGCTGTAGAAATCAAGCTATGCAAGCGAGAGGCAGATCGTTGCCCTTCCCTCTGCGTAGAAAGAGTTGACCCCAACCGTCTGGGCTGTGTTATGTGGCTCGGAAAACAAAGAGGGGACTCACAGCACACACGCTCTCCCTCAGAAGGGAATTCTCTCAGGCCTACGGAAAGCCGTACGGGGGTTAAAGCACTCTCTCGAGTCAGGGTTCATGGAGGTGGCTGCACCCCAAACTTTGCTGCTGGGAGACACTCGTGCTTACCTTGAGGCTAGGGGTCGCATTTACTCCGCACTTTAGCTAGGGCAAGCGTGGGATGAACTCCTAGCAAGGCCCTGGAGACCACCTGGTTTCGTAGGAGAAAAGGCACTTTCTTCACTGAGGCATTCCTACAAGTGACTAGCAGACGGGTAACAGCAATGTCTTTCAGTCAGCCTTGAGGCCGCCACTACCTCCTTCCAAATGGGGAAAACACTGCCTTTTCCCAGGCTTCTCAATTACAACCTGGCTCACCCAGCACATGGACCTCTCTTCTCTGACAACCCAAAGGAGACCCTTGGAACACAATTCGGCCTTCTGCGATGCAACTTTTGGATGCAGTGTGTTCTGCATGTGGTGAATGGCATAATCCTCTGAAAGCCCTCAGGAGGCCTAGGTGACTTTGGATGTTCCAGATGCCTAGCAATGCTCAGGGTGAATCTCCACTTCCTTTCGGGCTGGACCTAATGTCTAGTTTTCCGTGCCACTTAGAGGGCCGTCGAGCAGGAGTCCCCACACTGAATTGGAGCCCCGGTGGTTTCTCTCAGGGCAGCGTAGGTTTCCTCAACGTGGCAGACCCGCATGGAAAGAAAGGCTGCCAAGAACCGTGTTCCTGAGGCTCTTGCCAAGCTGTGGAACGCTAGCCATAGGAGAACACCTTCTTAGTTCCCGGCCCTTCCAACTGCACAGTGAGGGATGTTCCCAGATCTGTGTAGCCCTTGACTCTGCTCAGAAGGCTTTTGGTACACAGTGTACTTCCTTGGAAAGACGTGCCCACGTGAGAGTCTTGAGCGCTCTGAGGCATACTAAAGCTGAAGCCGTCCATTGACTAAGACTTCCTGCACACTGGTGCACCTGTATCTCTCTGGTCGTGGGAAAAGGTGCACCTGACCTCCAGACTAGAGGACACATAGAGTTGGCACTCTAACTACAGTATGCCCTGCGGTGAGCGCCCAGGAAGGAACGGCAAGCACCTGGTTTCTTTTGGAAAACCTCACTGCTCCTCAGAGGCATCCGTGGAGTGAATAGTATCCTGCTGGTGTGGTTTTCAGGCAGCTTGGAAGCTGCACCGAAGTTGCTTTCCAAAGGGGGAAAGTCGGGCTTCTGCCACATGCTCCGGTTTCCAACGTGACCCCACAGCGCAGTTCCCGGCCCTCTCTGACTGTCGACTGGAGACTTGGAGCCACATTGGGCCTTTCTATGCTCACACCTGGTTGGACGCGGGGTGTTTTTGCATGCCACGAGTAGCATTACCCGCTTAATGACTTAGTCAGGCCTAGGTGACTTCGGATCGTCCAAACGCCTCCCAATTGTACCGGTTTTCCTGTATTTTCTCTCAGGCTGGACCTACAGTGTACCTTGCGTCACAACAGAGAGAGGACAGGTAAGAGTGGCCAGGATGCACTTGAGGCCCAGGGATTCTTTCAGTGCAGTTCAGAGGGCCTCCGCAGAGGGAGAGCCATGTTGAATGTAATACTGGCAGAAACGCTGTCCTGGGGCTGCCCGACAGCTGTAGAAATCAAGCTATGCAAGCGAGAGGCAGATCGTTGCCCTTCCCTCTGCGTAGAAAGAGTTGACCCCAACCGTCTGGGCTGTGTTATGTGGCTCGGAAAACAAAGAGGGGACTCACAGCACACACGCTCTCCCTCAGAAGGGAATTCTCTCAGGCCTACGGAAAGCCGTATGGGGGTTAAAGCACTCTCTCGAGTCAGGGTTCATGGAGGTGGCTGCACCCCAAACTTTGTTGCTGGGAGACACTCGTGCTTACCTTGAGGCTAGGGGTCGCATTTACTCCGCACTTTAGCTAGGGCAAGCGTGGGATGAACTCCTAGCAAGGCCCTGGAGACCACCTGGTTTCGTAGGAGAAAAGGCACTTTCTTCACTGAGGCATTCCTACAAGTGACTAGCAGACGGGTAACAGCAATGTCTTTCAGTCAGCCTTGAGGCCGCCACTACCTCCTTCCAAATGGGGAAAACACTGCCTTTTCCCAGGCTTCTCAATTACAACCTGGCTCACCCAGCACATGGACCTCTCTTCTCTGACAACCCAAAGGAGACCCTTGGAACACAATTCGGCCTTCTGCGATGCAACTTTTGGATGCAGTGTGTTCTGCATGTGGTGAATGGCATAATCCTCTGAAAGCCCTCAGGAGGCCTAGGTGACTTTGGATGTTCCAGATGCCTAGCAATGCTCAGGGTGAATCTCCACTTCCTTTCGGGCTGGACCTAATGTCTAGTTTTCCGTATCACTTAGAGGGCCGTCGAGCAGGAGTCCCCACACTGAATTGGAGCCCCGGTGGTTTCTCTCAGGGCAGCGTAGGTTTCCTCAACGTGGCAGACCCGCATGGAAAGAAAGGCTGCCAAGAACCGTGTTCCTGAGGCTCTTGCCAAGCTGTGGAACGCTAGCCATAGGAGAACACCTTCTTAGTTCCCGGCCCTTCCAACTGCACAGTGAGGGATGTTCCCAGATCTGTGTAGCCCTTGACTCTGCTCAGAAGGCTTTTGGTACACAGTGTACTTCCTTGGAAAGACGTGCCCACGTGAGAGTCTTGAGCGCTCTGAGGCATACTAAAGCTGAAGCCGTCCATTGACTAAGTCTTCCTGCAAACTGGTGCACCCGTATCTCTCTGGTCGTGGGAAAAGGTGCACCTGACCTCCAGACTAGAGGACACATAGAGTTGGCACTCTAACTACAGTATGCCCTGCGGTGAGCGCCCAGGAAGGAACGGCAAGCACCTGGTTTCTTTTGGAAAACCTCACTGCTCCTCAGAGGCATCCGTGGAGTGAATAGTATCCTGCTGGTGTGGTTTTCAGGCAGCTTGGAAGCTGCACCGAAGTTGCTTTCCAAAGGGGGAAAGTCGGGCTTCTGCCACATGCTCCGGTTTCCAACGTGACCCCACAGCGCAGTTCCCGGCCCTCTCTGACTGTCGACTGGAGACTTGGAGCCACATTGGGCCTTTCTATGCTCACACCTGGTTGGACGCGGGGTGTTTTTGCATGCCACGAGTAGCATTACCCGCTTAATGACTTAGTCAGGCCTAGGTGACTTCGGATCGTCCAAACGCCTCCCAATTGTACCGGTTTTCCTGTATTTTCTCTCAGGCTGGACCTACAGTGTACCTTGCGTCACAACAGAGAGAGGACAGGTAAGAGTGGCCAGGATGCACTTGAGGCCCAGGGATTCTTTCAGTGCAGTTCAGAGGGCCTCCGCAGAGGGAGAGCCACGTTGAATGTAATACTGGCAGAAACGCTGTCCTGGGGCTGCCCGACAGCTGTAGAAATCAAGCTATGCAAGCGAGAGGCAGATCGTTGCCCTTCCCTCTGCGTAGAAAGAGTTGACCCCAACCGTCTGGGCTGTGTTATGTGGCTCGGAAAACAAAGAGGGGACTCACAGCACACACGCTCTCCCTCAGAAGGGAATTCTCTCAGGCCTACGGAAAGCCGTACGGGGGTTAAAGCACTCTCTCGAGTCAGGGTTCATGGAGGTGGCTGCACCCCAAACTTTGCTGCTGGGAGACACTCGTGCTTACCTTGAGGCTAGGGGTCGCATTTACTCCGCACTTTAGCTAGGGCAAGCGTGGGATGAACTCCTAGCAAGGCCCTGGAGACCACCTGGTTTCGTAGGAGAAAAGGCACTTTCTTCACTGAGGCATTCCTACAAGTGACTAGCAGACGGGTAACAGCAATGTCTTTCAGTCAGCCTTGAGGCCGCCACTACCTCCTTCCAAATGGGGAAAACACTGCCTTTTCCCAGGCTTCTCAATTACAACCTGGCTCACCCAGCACATGGACCTCTCTTCTCTGACAACCCAAAGGAGACCCTTGGAACACAATTCGGCCTTCTGCGATGCAACTTTTGGATGCAGTGTGTTCTGCATGTGGTGAATGGCATAATCCTCTGAAAGCCCTCAGGAGGCCTAGGTGACTTTGGATGTTCCAGATGCCTAGCAATGCTCAGGGTGAATCTCCACTTCCTTTCGGGCTGGACCTAATGTCTAGTTTTCCGTATCACTTAGAGGGCCGTCGAGCAGGAGTCCCCACACTGAATTGGAGCCCCGGTGGTTTCTCTCAGGGCAGCGTAGGTTTCCTCAACGTGGCAGACCCGCATGGAAAGAAAGGCTGCCAAGAACCGTGTTCCTGAGGCTCTTGCCAAGCTGTGGAACGCTAGCCATAGGAGAACACCTTCTTAGTTCCCGGCCCTTCCAACTGCACAGTGAGGGATGTTCCCAGATCTGTGTAGCCCTTGACTCTGCTCAGAAGGCTTTTGGTACACAGTGTACTTCCTTGGAAAGACGTGCCCACGTGAGAGTCTTGAGCGCTCTGAGGCATACTAAAGCTGAAGCCGTCCATTGACTAAGTCTTCCTGCAAACTGGTGCACCCGTATCTCTCTGGTCGTGGGAAAAGGTGCACCTGACCTCCAGACTAGAGGACACATAGAGTTGGCACTCTAACTACAGTATGCCCTGCGGTGAGCGCCCAGGAAGGAACGGCAAGCACCTGGTTTCTTTTGGAAAACCTCACTGCTCCTCAGAGGCATCCGTGGAGTGAATAGTATCCTGCTGGTGTGGTTTTCAGGCAGCTTGGAAGCTGCACCGAAGTTGCTTTCCAAAGGGGGAAAGTCGGGCTTCTGCCACATGCTCCGGTTTCCAACGTGACCCCACAGCGCAGTTCCCGGCCCTCTCTGACTGACGACTGGAGACTTGGAGCCACACTGGGCCTTTCTATGCTCACACCTGGTTGGACGCGGGGTGTTTTTGCATGCCATGAGTAGCATTACCCGCTTAATGACTTACTCAGGCCTAGGTGACTTCAGATCATCCAAACGCCTCCCAATTGTACCGGTTTTCCTGTATTTTCTCTCAGGCTGGACCTACAGTGTACCTTGCGTCACAACAGAGAGAGGACAGGTAAGAGTGGCCAGGATGCACTTGAGGCCCAGGGATTCTTTCAGTGCAGTTCAGAGGGCCTCCGCAGCGGGAGAGCCACGTTGAATGTAATACTGGCAGAAACGCTGTCCTGGGGCTGCCCGACAGCTGTAGAAATCAAGCTATGCAAGCGAGAGGCAGATCGTTGCCCTTCCCTCTGCGTAGAAAGAGTTGACCCCAACCGTCTGGGCTGTGTTATGTGGCTCGGAAAACAAAGAGGGGACTCACAGCACACACGCTCTCCCTCAGAAGGGAATTCTCTCAGGCCTACGGAAAGCCGTACGGGGGTTAAAGCACTCTCTCGAGTCAGGGTTCATGGAGGTGGCTGCACCCCAAACTTTGCTGCTGGGAGACACTCGTGCTTACCTTGAGGCTAGGGGTCGCATTTACTCCGCACTTTAGCTAGGGCAAGCGTGGGATGAACTCCTAGCAAGGCCCTGGAGACCACCTGGTTTCGTAGGAGAAAAGGCACTTTCTTCACTGAGGCATTCCTACAAGTGACTAGCAGACGGGTAACAGCAATGTCTTTCAGTCAGCCTTGAGGCCGCCACTACCTCCTTCCAAATGGGGAAAACACTGCCTTTTCCCAGGCTTCTCAATTACAACCTGGCTCACCCAGCACATGGACCTCTCTTCTCTGACAACCCAAAGGAGACCCTTGGAACACAATTCGGCCTTCTGCGATGCAACTTTTGGATGCAGTGTGTTCTGCATGTGGTGAATGGCATAATCCTCTGAAAGCCCTCAGGAGGCCTAGGTGACTTTGGATGTTCCAGATGCCTAGCAATGCTCAGGGTGAATCTCCACTTCCTTTCGGGCTGGACCTAATGTCTAGTTTTCCGTGCCACTTAGAGGGCCGTCGAGCAGGAGTCCCCACACTGAATTGGAGCCCCGGTGGTTTCTCTCAGGGCAGCGTAGGTTTCCTCAACGTGGCAGACCCGCATGGAAAGAAAGGCTGCCAAGAACCGTGTTCCTGAGGCTCTTGCCAAGCTGTGGAACGCTAGCCATAGGAGAACACCTTCTTAGTTCCCGGCCCTTCCAACTGCACAGTGAGGGATGTTCCCAGATCTGTGTAGCCCTTGACTCTGCTCAGAAGGCTTTTGGTACACAGTGTACTTCCTTGGAAAGACGTGCCCACGTGAGAGTCTTGAGCGCTCTGAGGCATACTAAAGCTGAAGCCGTCCATTGACTAAGACTTCCTGCACACTGGTGCACCTGTATCTCTCTGGTCGTGGGAAAAGGTGCACCTGACCTCCAGACTAGAGGACACATAGAGTTGGCACTCTAACTACAGTATGCCCTGCGGTGAGCGCCCAGGAAGGAACGGCAAGCACCTGGTTTCTTTTGGAAAACCTCACTGCTCCTCAGAGGCATCCGTGGAGTGAATAGTATCCTGCTGGTGTGGTTTTCAGGCAGCTTGGAAGCTGCACCGAAGTTGCTTTCCAAAGGGGGAAAGTCGGGCTTCTGCCACATGCTCCGGTTTCCAACGTGACCCCACAGCGCAGTTCCCGGCCCTCTCTGACTGTCGACTGGAGACTTGGAGCCACATTGGGCCTTTCTATGCTCACACCTGGTTGGACGCGGGGTGTTTTTGCATGCCACGAGTAGCATTACCCGCTTAATGACTTAGTCAGGCCTAGGTGACTTCGGATCGTCCAAACGCCTCCCAATTGTACCGGTTTTCCTGTATTTTCTCTCAGGCTGGACCTACAGTGTACCTTGCGTCACAACAGAGAGAGGACAGGTAAGAGTGGCCAGGATGCACTTGAGGCCCAGGGATTCTTTCAGTGCAGTTCAGAGGGCCTCCGCAGAGGGAGAGCCATGTTGAATGTAATACTGGCAGAAACGCTGTCCTGGGGCTGCCCGACAGCTGTAGAAATCAAGCTATGCAAGCGAGAGGCAGATCGTTGCCCTTCCCTCTGCGTAGAAAGAGTTGACCCCAACCGTCTGGGCTGTGTTATGTGGCTCGGAAAACAAAGAGGGGACTCACAGCACACACGCTCTCCCTCAGAAGGGAATTCTCTCAGGCCTACGGAAAGCCGTATGGGGGTTAAAGCACTCTCTCGAGTCAGGGTTCATGGAGGTGGCTGCACCCCAAACTTTGTTGCTGGGAGACACTCGTGCTTACCTTGAGGCTAGGGGTCGCATTTACTCCGCACTTTAGCTAGGGCAAGCGTGGGATGAACTCCTAGCAAGGCCCTGGAGACCACCTGGTTTCGTAGGAGAAAAGGCACTTTCTTCACTGAGGCATTCCTACAAGTGACTAGCAGACGGGTAACAGCAATGTCTTTCAGTCAGCCTTGAGGCCGCCACTACCTCCTTCCAAATGGGGAAAACACTGCCTTTTCCCAGGCTTCTCAATTACAACCTGGCTCACCCAGCACATGGACCTCTCTTCTCTGACAACCCAAAGGAGACCCTTGGAACACAATTCGGCCTTCTGCGATGCAACTTTTGGATGCAGTGTGTTCTGCATGTGGTGAATGGCATAATCCTCTGAAAGCCCTCAGGAGGCCTAGGTGACTTTGGATGTTCCAGATGCCTAGCAATGCTCAGGGTGAATCTCCACTTCCTTTCGGGCTGGACCTAATGTCTAGTTTTCCGTATCACTTAGAGGGCCGTCGAGCAGGAGTCCCCACACTGAATTGGAGCCCCGGTGGTTTCTCTCAGGGCAGCGTAGGTTTCCTCAACGTGGCAGACCCGCATGGAAAGAAAGGCTGCCAAGAACCGTGTTCCTGAGGCTCTTGCCAAGCTGTGGAACGCTAGCCATAGGAGAACACCTTCTTAGTTCCCGGCCCTTCCAACTGCACAGTGAGGGATGTTCCCAGATCTGTGTAGCCCTTGACTCTGCTCAGAAGGCTTTTGGTACACAGTGTACTTCCTTGGAAAGACGTGCCCACGTGAGAGTCTTGAGCGCTCTGAGGCATACTAAAGCTGAAGCCGTCCATTGACTAAGTCTTCCTGCAAACTGGTGCACCCGTATCTCTCTGGTCGTGGGAAAAGGTGCACCTGACCTCCAGACTAGAGGACACATAGAGTTGGCACTCTAACTACAGTATGCCCTGCGGTGAGCGCCCAGGAAGGAACGGCAAGCACCTGGTTTCTTTTGGAAAACCTCACTGCTCCTCAGAGGCATCCGTGGAGTGAATAGTATCCTGCTGGTGTGGTTTTCAGGCAGCTTGGAAGCTGCACCGAAGTTGCTTTCCAAAGGGGGAAAGTCGGGCTTCTGCCACATGCTCCGGTTTCCAACGTGACCCCACAGCGCAGTTCCCGGCCCTCTCTGACTGTCGACTGGAGACTTGGAGCCACATTGGGCCTTTCTATGCTCACACCTGGTTGGACGCGGGGTGTTTTTGCATGCCACGAGTAGCATTACCCGCTTAATGACTTAGTCAGGCCTAGGTGACTTCGGATCGTCCAAACGCCTCCCAATTGTACCGGTTTTCCTGTATTTTCTCTCAGGCTGGACCTACAGTGTACCTTGCGTCACAACAGAGAGAGGACAGGTAAGAGTGGCCAGGATGCACTTGAGGCCCAGGGATTCTTTCAGTGCAGTTCAGAGGGCCTCCGCAGAGGGAGAGCCACGTTGAATGTAATACTGGCAGAAACGCTGTCCTGGGGCTGCCCGACAGCTGTAGAAATCAAGCTATGCAAGCGAGAGGCAGATCGTTGCCCTTCCCTCTGCGTAGAAAGAGTTGACCCCAACCGTCTGGGCTGTGTTATGTGGCTCGGAAAACAAAGAGGGGACTCACAGCACACACGCTCTCCCTCAGAAGGGAATTCTCTCAGGCCTACGGAAAGCCGTACGGGGGTTAAAGCACTCTCTCGAGTCAGGGTTCATGGAGGTGGCTGCACCCCAAACTTTGCTGCTGGGAGACACTCGTGCTTACCTTGAGGCTAGGGGTCGCATTTACTCCGCACTTTAGCTAGGGCAAGCGTGGGATGAACTCCTAGCAAGGCCCTGGAGACCACCTGGTTTCGTAGGAGAAAAGGCACTTTCTTCACTGAGGCATTCCTACAAGTGACTAGCAGACGGGTAACAGCAATGTCTTTCAGTCAGCCTTGAGGCCGCCACTACCTCCTTCCAAATGGGGAAAACACTGCCTTTTCCCAGGCTTCTCAATTACAACCTGGCTCACCCAGCACATGGACCTCTCTTCTCTGACAACCCAAAGGAGACCCTTGGAACACAATTCGGCCTTCTGCGATGCAACTTTTGGATGCAGTGTGTTCTGCATGTGGTGAATGGCATAATCCTCTGAAAGCCCTCAGGAGGCCTAGGTGACTTTGGATGTTCCAGATGCCTAGCAATGCTCAGGGTGAATCTCCACTTCCTTTCGGGCTGGACCTAATGTCTAGTTTTCCGTATCACTTAGAGGGCCGTCGAGCAGGAGTCCCCACACTGAATTGGAGCCCCGGTGGTTTCTCTCAGGGCAGCGTAGGTTTCCTCAACGTGGCAGACCCGCATGGAAAGAAAGGCTGCCAAGAACCGTGTTCCTGAGGCTCTTTCCAAGCTGTGGAACGCTAGCCATAGGAGAACACCTTCTTAGTTCCCGGCCCTTCCAACTGCACAGTGAGGGATGTTCCCAGATCTGTGTAGCCCTTGACTCTGCTCAGAAGGCTTTTGGTACACAGTGTACTTCCTTGGAAAGACGTGCCCACGTGAGAGTCTTGAGCGCTCTGAGGCATACTAAAGCTGAAGCCGTCCATTGACTAAGTCTTCCTGCAAACTGGTGCACCCGTATCTCTCTGGTCGTGGGAAAAGGTGCACCTGACCTCCAGACTAGAGGACACATAGAGTTGGCACTCTAACTACAGTATGCCCTGCGGTGAGCGCCCAGGAAGGAACGGCAAGCACCTGGTTTCTTTTGGAAAACCTCACTGCTCCTCAGAGGCATCCGTGGAGTGAATAGTATCCTGCTGGTGTGGTTTTCAGGCAGCTTGGAAGCTGCACCGAAGTTGCTTTCCAAAGGGGGAAAGTCGGGCTTCTGCCACATGCTCCGGTTTCCAACGTGACCCCACAGCGCAGTTCCCGGCCCTCTCTGACTGACGACTGGAGACTTGGAGCCACACTGGGCCTTTCTATGCTCACACCTGGTTGGACGCGGGGTGTTTTTGCATGCCATGAGTAGCATTACCCGCTTAATGACTTAGTCAGGCCTAGGTGACTTCAGATCATCCAAACGCCTCCCAATTGTACCGGTTTTCCTGTATTTTCTCTCAGGCTGGACCTACAGTGTACCTTGCGTCACAACAGAGAGAGGACAGGTAAGAGTGGCCAGGATGCACTTGAGGCCCAGGGATTCTTTCAGTGCAGTTCAGAGGGCCTCCGCAGCGGGAGAGCCACGTTGAATGTAATACTGGCAGAAACGCTGTCCTGGGGCTGCCCGACAGCTGTAGAAATCAAGCTATGCAAGCGAGAGGCAGATCGTTGCCCTTCCCTCTGCGTAGAAAGAGTTGACCCCAACCGTCTGGGCTGTGTTATGTGGCTCGGAAAACAAAGAGGGGACTCACAGCACACACGCTCTCCCTCAGAAGGGAATTCTCTCAGGCCTACGGAAAGCCGTACGGGGGTTAAAGCACTCTCTAGAGTCAGGGTTCATGGAGGTGGCTGCACCCCAAACTTTGCTGCTGGGAGACACTCGTGCTTACCTTGAGGCTAGGGGTCGCATTTACTCCGCACTTTAGCTAGGGCAAGCGTGGGATGAACTCCTAGCAAGGCCCTGGAGACCACCTGGTTTCGTAGGAGAAAAGGCACTTTCTTCACTGAGGCATTCCTACAAGTGACTAGCAGACGGGTAACAGCAATGTCTTTCAGTCAGCCTTGAGGCCGCCACTACCTCCTTCCAAATGGGGAAAACACTGCCTTTTCCCAGGCTTCTCAATTACAACCTGGCTCACCCAGCACATGGACCTCTCTTCTCTGACAACCCAAAGGAGACCCTTGGAACACAATTCGGCCTTCTGCGATGCAACTTTTGGATGCAGTGTGTTCTGCATGTGGTGAATGGCATAATCCTCTGAAAGCCCTCAGGAGGCCTAGGTGACTTTGGATGTTCCAGATGCCTAGCAATGCTCAGGGTGAATCTCCACTTCCTTTCGGGCTGGACCTAATGTCTAGTTTTCCGTGCCACTTAGAGGGCCGTCGAGCAGGAGTCCCCACACTGAATTGGAGCCCCGGTGGTTTCTCTCAGGGCAGCGTAGGTTTCCTCAACGTGGCAGACCCGCATGGAAAGAAAGGCTGCCAAGAACCGTGTTCCTGAGGCTCTTGCCAAGCTGTGGAACGCTAGCCATAGGAGAACACCTTCTTAGTTCCCGGCCCTTCCAACTGCACAGTGAGGGATGTTCCCAGATCTGTGTAGCCCTTGACTCTGCTCAGAAGGCTTTTGGTACACAGTGTACTTCCTTGGAAAGACGTGCCCACGTGAGAGTCTTGAGCGCTCTGAGGCATACTAAAGCTGAAGCCGTCCATTGACTAAGACTTCCTGCACACTGGTGCACCTGTATCTCTCTGGTCGTGGGAAAAGGTGCACCTGACCTCCAGACTAGAGGACACATAGAGTTGGCACTCTAACTACAGTATGCCCTGCGGTGAGCGCCCAGGAAGGAACGGCAAGCACCTGGTTTCTTTTGGAAAACCTCACTGCTCCTCAGAGGCATCCGTGGAGTGAATAGTATCCTGCTGGTGTGGTTTTCAGGCAGCTTGGAAGCTGCACCGAAGTTGCTTTCCAAAGGGGGAAAGTCGGGCTTCTGCCACATGCTCCGGTTTCCAACGTGACCCCACAGCGCAGTTCCCGGCCCTCTCTGACTTTCGACTGGAGACTTGGAGCCACATTGGGCCTTTCTATGCTCACACCTGGTTGGACGCGGGGTGTTTTTGCATGCCACGAGTAGCATTACCCGCTTAATGACTTAGTCAGGCCTAGGTGACTTCGGATCGTCCAAACGCCTCCCAATTGTACCGGTTTTCCTGTATTTTCTCTCAGGCTGGACCTACAGTGTACCTTGCGTCACAACAGAGAGAGGACAGGTAAGAGTGGCCAGGATGCACTTGAGGCCCAGGGATTCTTTCAGTGCAGTTCAGAGGGCCTCCGCAGAGGGAGAGCCATGTTGAATGTAATACTGGCAGAAACGCTGTCCTGGGGCTGCCCGACAGCTGTAGAAATCAAGCTATGCAAGCGAGAGGCAGATCGTTGCCCTTCCCTCTGCGTAGAAAGAGTTGACCCCAACCGTCTGGGCTGTGTTATGTGGCTCGGAAAACAAAGAGGGGACTCACAGCACACACGCTCTCCCTCAGAAGGGAATTCTCTCAGGCCTACGGAAAGCCGTATGGGGGTTAAAGCACTCTCTCGAGTCAGGGTTCATGGAGGTGGCTGCACCCCAAACTTTGTTGCTGGGAGACACTCGTGCTTACCTTGAGGCTAGGGGTCGCATTTACTCCGCACTTTAGCTAGGGCAAGCGTGGGATGAACTCCTAGCAAGGCCCTGGAGACCACCTGGTTTCGTAGGAGAAAAGGCACTTTCTTCACTGAGGCATTCCTACAAGTGACTAGCAGACGGGTAACAGCAATGTCTTTCAGTCAGCCTTGAGGCCGCCACTACCTCCTTCCAAATGGGGAAAACACTGCCTTTTCCCAGGCTTCTCAATTACAACCTGGCTCACCCAGCACATGGACCTCTCTTCTCTGACAACCCAAAGGAGACCCTTGGAACACAATTCGGCCTTCTGCGATGCAACTTTTGGATGCAGTGTGTTCTGCATGTGGTGAATGGCATAATCCTCTGAAAGCCCTCAGGAGGCCTAGGTGACTTTGGATGTTCCAGATGCCTAGCAATGCTCAGGGTGAATCTCCACTTCCTTTCGGGCTGGACCTAATGTCTAGTTTTCCGTATCACTTAGAGGGCCGTCGAGCAGGAGTCCCCACACTGAATTGGAGCCCCGGTGGTTTCTCTCAGGGCAGCGTAGGTTTCCTCAACGTGGCAGACCCGCATGGAAAGAAAGGCTGCCAAGAACCGTGTTCCTGAGGCTCTTTCCAAGCTGTGGAACGCTAGCCATAGGAGAACACCTTCTTAGTTCCCGGCCCTTCCAACTGCACAGTGAGGGATGTTCCCAGAGCTGTGTAGCCCTTGACTCTGCTCAGAAGGCTTTTGGTACACAGTGTACTTCCTTGGAAAGACGTGCCCACGTGAGAGTCTTGAGCGCTCTGAGGCATACTAAAGCTGAAGCCGTCCATTGACTAAGACTTCCTGCACACTGGTGCACCTGTATCTCTCTGGTCGTGGGAAAAGGTGCACCTGACCTCCAGACTAGAGGACACATAGAGTTGGCACTCTAACTACAGTATGCCCTGCAGTGAGCGCCCAGGAAGGAACGGCAAGCACCTGGTTTCTTTTGGAAAACCTCACTGCTCCTCAGAGGCATCCGTGGAGTGAATAGTATCCTGCTGGTGTGGTTTTCAGGCAGCTTGGAAGCTGCACCGAAGTTGCTTTCCAAAGGGGGAAAGTCGGGCTTCTGCCACATGCTCCGGTTTCCAACGTGACCCCACAGCGCAGTTCCCGGCCCTCTCTGACTGTCGACTGGAGACTTGGAGCCACATTGGGCCTTTCTATGCTCACACCTGGTTGGACGCGGGGTGTTTTTGCATGCCACGAGTAGCATTACCCGCTTAATGACTTAGTCAGGCCTAGGTGACTTCGGATCGTCCAAACGCCTCCCAATTGTACCGGTTTTCCTGTATTTTCTCTCAGGCTGGACCTACAGTGTACCTTGCGTCACAACAGAGAGAGGACAGGTAAGAGTGGCCAGGATGCACTTGAGGCCCAGGGATTCTTTCAGTGCAGTTCAGAGGGCCTCCGCAGAGGGAGAGCCATGTTGAATGTAATACTGGCAGAAACGCTGTCCTGGGGCTGCCCGACAGCTGTAGAAATCAAGCTATGCAAGCGAGAGGCAGATCGTTGCCCTTCCCTCTGCGTAGAAAGAGTTGACCCCAACCGTCTGGGCTGTGTTATGTGGCTCGGAAAACAAAGAGGGGACTCACAGCACACACGCTCTCCCTCAGAAGGGAATTCTCTCAGGCCTATGGAAAGCCGTACGGGGGTTAAAGCACTCTCTCGAGTCAGGGTTCATGGAGGTGGCTGCACCCCAAACTTTGCTGCTGGGAGACACTCGTGCTTACCTTGAGGCTAGGGGTCGCATTTACTCCGCACTTTAGCTAGGGCAAGCGTGGGATGAACTCCTAGCAAGGCCCTGGAGACCACCTGGTTTCGTAGGAGAAAAGGCACTTTCTTCACTGAGGCATTCCTACAAGTGACTAGCAGACGGGTAACAGCAATGTCTTTCAGTCAGCCTTGAGGCCGCCACTACCTCCTTCCAAATGGGGAAAACACTGCCTTTTCCCAGGCTTCTCAATTACAACCTGGCTCACCCAGCACATGGACCTCTCTTCTCTGACAACCCAAAGGAGACCCTTGGAACACAATTCGGCCTTCTGCGATGCAACTTTTGGATGCAGTGTGTTCTGCATGTGGTGAATGGCATAATCCTCTGAAAGCCCTCAGGAGGCCTAGGTGACTTTGGATGTTCCAGATGCCTAGCAATGCTCAGGGTGAATCTCCACTTCCTTTCGGGCTGGACCTAATGTCTAGTTTTCCGTGCCACTTAGAGGGCCGTCAAGCAGGAGTCCCCACACTGAATTGGAGCCCCGGTGGTTTCTCTCAGGGCAGCGTAGGTTTCCTCAACGTGGCAGACCCGCATGGAAAGAAAGGCTGCCAAGAACCGTGTTCCTGAGGCTCTTGCCAAGCTGTGGAACGCTAGCCATAGGAGAACACCTTCTTAGTTCCCGGCCCTTCCAACTGCACAATGAGGGATGTTCCCAGAGCTGTGTAGCCCTTGACTCTGCTCAGAAGGCTTTTGGTACACAGTGTACTTCCTTGGAAAGACGTGCCCACGTGAGAGTCTTGAGCGCTCTGAGGCATACTAAAGCTGAAGCCGTCCATTGACTAAGTCTTCCTGCAAACTGGTGCACCCGTATCTCTCTGGTCGTGGGAAAAGGTGCACCTGACCTCCAGACTAGAGGACACATAGAGTTGGCACTCTAACTACAGTATGCCCTGCGGTGAGCGCCCAGGAAGGAACGGCAAGCACCTGGTTTCTTTTGGAAAACCTCACTGCTCCTCAGAGGCATCCGTGGAGTGAATAGTATCCTGCTGGTGTGGTTTTCAGGCAGCTTGGAAGCTGCACCGAAGTTGCTTTCCAAAGGGGGAAAGTCGGGCTTCTGCCACATGCTCCGGTTTCCAACGTGACCCCACAGCGCAGTTCCCGGCCCTCTCTGACTGACGACTGGAGACTTGGAGCCACACTGGGCCTTTCTATGCTCACACCTGGTTGGACGCGGGGTGTTTTTGCATGCCATGAGTAGCATTACCCGCTTAATGACTTAGTCAGGCCTAGGTGACTTCGGATCGTCCAAACGCCTCCCAATTGTACCGGTTTTCCTGTATTTTCTCTCAGGCTGGACCTACAGTGTACCTTGCGTCACAACAGAGAGAGGACAGGTAAGAGTGGCCAGGATGCACTTGAGGCCCAGGGATTCTTTCAGTGCAGTTCAGAGGGCCTCCGCAGCGGGAGAGCCACGTTGAATGTAATACTGGCAGAAACGCTGTCCTGGGGCTGCCCGACAGCTGTAGAAATCAAGCTATGCAAGCGAGAGGCAGATCGTTGCCCTTCCCTCTGCGTAGAAAGAGTTGACCCCAACCGTCTGGGCTGTGTTATGTGGCTCGGAAAACAAAGAGGGGACTCACAGCACACACGCTCTCCCTCAGAAGGGAATTCTCTCAGGCCTACGGAAAGCCGTACGGGGGTTAAAGCACTCTCTCGAGTCAGGGTTCATGGAGGTGGCTGCACCCCAAACTTTGCTGCTGGGAGACACTCGTGCTTACCTTGAGGCTAGGGGTCGCATTTACTCCGCACTTTAGCTAGGGCAAGCGTGGGATGAACTCCTAGCAAGGCCCTGGAGACCACCTGGTTTCGTAGGAGAAAAGGCACTTTCTTCACTGAGGCATTCCTACAAGTGACTAGCAGACGGGTAACAGCAATGTCTTTCAGTCAGCCTTGAGGCCGCCACTACCTCCTTCCAAATGGGGAAAACACTGCCTTTTCCCAGGCTTCTCAATTACAACCTGGCTCACCCAGCACATGGACCTCTCTTCTCTGACAACCCAAAGGAGACCCTTGGAACACAATTCGGCCTTCTGCGATGCAACTTTTGGATGCAGTGTGTTCTGCATGTGGTGAATGGCATAATCCTCTGAAAGCCCTCAGGAGGCCTAGGTGACTTTGGATGTTCCAGATGCCTAGCAATGCTCAGGGTGAATCTCCACTTCCTTTCGGGCTGGACCTAATGTCTAGTTTTCCGTGCCACTTAGAGGGCCGTCAAGCAGGAGTCCCCACACTGAATTGGAGCCCCGGTGGTTTCTCTCAGGGCAGCGTAGGTTTCCTCAACGTGGCAGACCCGCATGGAAAGAAAGGCTGCCAAGAACCGTGTTCCTGAGGCTCTTGCCAAGCTGTGGAACGCTAGCCATAGGAGAACACCTTCTTAGTTCCCGGCCCTTCCAACTGCACAATGAGGGATGTTCCCAGAGCTGTGTAGCCCTTGACTCTGCTCAGAAGGCTTTTGGTACACAGTGTACTTCCTTGGAAAGACGTGCCCACGTGAGAGTCTTGAGCGCTCTGAGGCATACTAAAGCTGAAGCCGTCCATTGACTAAGTCTTCCTGCAAACTGGTGCACCCGTATCTCTCTGGTCGTGGGAAAAGGTGCACCTGACCTCCAGACTAGAGGACACATAGAGTTGGCACTCTAACTACAGTATGCCCTGCGGTGAGCGCCCAGGAAGGAACGGCAAGCACCTGGTTTCTTTTGGAAAACCTCACTGCTCCTCAGAGGCATCCGTGGAGTGAATAGTATCCTGCTGGTGTGGTTTTCAGGCAGCTTGGAAGCTGCACCGAAGTTGCTTTCCAAAGGGGGAAAGTCGGGCTTCTGCCACATGCTCCGGTTTCCAACGTGACCCCACAGCGCAGTTCCCGGCCCTCTCTGACTGACGACTGGAGACTTGGAGCCACACTGGGCCTTTCTATGCTCACACCTGGTTGGACGCGGGGTGTTTTTGCATGCCATGAGTAGCATTACCCGCTTAATGACTTAGTCAGGCCTAGGTGACTTCGGATCGTCCAAACGCCTCCCAATTGTACCGGTTTTCCTGTATTTTCTCTCAGGCTGGACCTACAGTGTACCTTGCGTCACAACAGAGAGAGGACAGGTAAGAGTGGCCAGGATGCACTTGAGGCCCAGGGATTCTTTCAGTGCAGTTCAGAGGGCCTCCGCAGCGGGAGAGCCACGTTGAATGTAATACTGGCAGAAACGCTGTCCTGGGGCTGCCCGACAGCTGTAGAAATCAAGCTATGCAAGCGAGAGGCAGATCGTTGCCCTTCCCTCTGCGTAGAAAGAGTTGACCCCAACCGTCTGGGCTGTGTTATGTGGCTCGGAAAACAAAGAGGGGACTCACAGCACACACGCTCTCCCTCAGAAGGGAATTCTCTCAGGCCTACGGAAAGCCGTACGGGGGTTAAAGCACTCTCTCGAGTCAGGGTTCATGGAGGTGGCTGCACCCCAAACTTTGCTGCTGGGAGACACTCGTGCTTACCTTGAGGCTAGGGGTCGCATTTACTCCGCACTTTAGCTAGGGCAAGCGTGGGATGAACTCCTAGCAAGGCCCTGGAGACCACCTGGTTTCGTAGGAGAAAAGGCACTTTCTTCACTGAGGCATTCCTACAAGTGACTAGCAGACGGGTAACAGCAATGTCTTTCAGTCAGCCTTGAGGCCGCCACTACCTCCTTCCAAATGGGGAAAACACTGCCTTTTCCCAGGCTTCTCAATTACAACCTGGCTCACCCAGCACATGGACCTCTCTTCTCTGACAACCCAAAGGAGACCCTTGGAACACAATTCGGCCTTCTGCGATGCAACTTTTGGATGCAGTGTGTTCTGCATGTGGTGAATGGCATAATCCTCTGAAAGCCCTCAGGAGGCCTAGGTGACTTTGGATGTTCCAGATGCCTAGCAATGCTCAGGGTGAATCTCCACTTCCTTTCGGGCTGGACCTAATGTCTAGTTTTCCGTATCACTTAGAGGGCCGTCGAGCAGGAGTCCCCACACTGAATTGGAGCCCCGGTGGTTTCTCTCAGGGCAGCGTAGGTTTCCTCAACGTGGCAGACCCGCATGGAAAGAAAGGCTGCCAAGAACCGTGTTCCTGAGGCTCTTGCCAAGCTGTGGAATGCTAGCCATAGGAGAACACCTTCTTAGTTCCCGGCCCTTCCAACTGCACAGTGAGGGATGTTCCCAGATCTGTGTAGCCCTTGACTCTGCTCAGAAGGCTTTTGGTACACAGTGTACTTCCTTGGAAAGACGTGCCCACGTGAGAGTCTTGAGCGCTCTGAGGCATACTAAAGCTGAAGCCGTCCATTGACTAAGACTTCCTGCACACTGGTGCACCTGTATCTCTCTGGTCGTGGGAAAAGGTGCACCTGACCTCCAGACTAGAGGACACATAGAGTTGGCACTCTAACTACAGTATGCCCTGCGGTGAGCGCCCAGGAAGGAACGGCAAGCACCTGGTTTCTTTTGGAAAACCTCACTGCTCCTCAGAGGCATCCGTGGAGTGAATAGTATCCTGCTGGTGTGGTTTTCAGGCAGCTTGGAAGCTGCACCGAAGTTGCTTTCCAAAGGGGGAAAGTCGGGCTTCTGCCACATGCTCCGGTTTCCAACGTGACCCCACAGCGCAGTTCCCGGCCCTCTCTGACTGTCGACTGGAGACTTGGAGCCACATTGGGCCTTTCTATGCTCACACCTGGTTGGACGCGGGGTGTTTTTGCATGCCACGAGTAGCATTACCCGCTTAATGACTTAGTCAGGCCTAGGTGACTTCGGATCGTCCAAACGCCTCCCAATTGTACCGGTTTTCCTGTATTTTCTCTCAGGCTGGACCTACAGTGTACCTTGCGTCACAACAGAGAGAGGACAGGTAAGAGTGGCCAGGATGCACTTGAGGCCCAGGGATTCTTTCAGTGCAGTTCAGAGGGCCTCCGCAGAGGGAGAGCCATGTTGAATGTAATACTGGCAGAAACGCTGTCCTGGGGCTGCCCGACAGCTGTAGAAATCAAGCTATGCAAGCGAGAGGCAGATCGTTGCCCTTCCCTCTGCGTAGAAAGAGTTGACCCCAACCGTCTGGGCTGTGTTATGTGGCTCGGAAAACAAAGAGGGGACTCACAGCACACACGCTCTCCCTCAGAAGGGAATTCTCTCAGGCCTACGGAAAGCCGTACGGGGGTTAAAGCACTCTCTCGAGTCAGGGTTCATGGAGGTGGCTGCACCCCAAACTTTGCTGCTGGGAGACACTCGTGCTTACCTTGAGGCTAGGGGTCGCATTTACTCCGCACTTTAGCTAGGGCAAGCGTGGGATGAACTCCTAGCAAGGCCCTGGAGACCACCTGGTTTCGTAGGAGAAAAGGCACTTTCTTCACTGAGGCATTCCTACAAGTGACTAGCAGACGGGTAACAGCAATGTCTTTCAGTCAGCCTTGAGGCCGCCACTACCTCCTTCCAAATGGGGAAAACACTGCCTTTTCCCAGGCTTCTCAATTACAACCTGGCTCACCCAGCACATGGACCTCTCTTCTCTGACAACCCAAAGGAGACCCTTGGAACACAATTCGGCCTTCTGCGATGCAACTTTTGGATGCAGTGTGTTCTGCATGTGGTGAATGGCATAATCCTCTGAAAGCCCTCAGGAGGCCTAGGTGACTTTGGATGTTCCAGATGCCTAGCAATGCTCAGGGTGAATCTCCACTTCCTTTCGGGCTGGACCTAATGTCTAGTTTTCCGTGCCACTTAGAGGGCCGTCGAGCAGGAGTCCCCACACTGAATTGGAGCCCCGGTGGTTTCTCTCAGGGCAGCGTAGGTTTCCTCAACGTGGCAGACCCGCATGGAAAGAAAGGCTGCCAAGAACCGTGTTCCTGAGGCTCTTTCCAAGCTGTGGAACGCTAGCCATAGGAGAACACCTTCTTAGTTCCCGGCCCTTCCAACTGCACAATGAGGGATGTTCCCAGAGCTGTGTAGCCCTTGACTCTGCTCAGAAGGCTTTTGGTACACAGTGTACTTCCTTGGAAAGACGTGCCCACGTGAGAGTCTTGAGCGCTCTGAGGCATACTAAAGCTGAAGCCGTCCATTGACTAAGTCTTCCTGCAAACTGGTGCACCCGTATCTCTCTGGTCGTGGGAAAAGGTGCACCTGACCTCCAGACTAGAGGACACATAGAGTTGGCCCTCTAACTACAGTATGCCCTGCGGTGAGCGCCCAGGAAGGAACGGCAAGCACCTGGTTTCTTTTGGAAAACCTCACTGCTCCTCAGAGGCATCCGTGGAGTGAATAGTATCCTGCTGGTGTGGTTTTCAGGCAGCTTGGAAGCTGCACCGAAGTTGCTTTCCAAAGGGGGAAAGTCGGGCTTCTGCCACATGCTCCGGTTTCCAACGTGACCCCACAGCGCAGTTCCCGGCCCTCTCTGACTGACGACTGGAGACTTGGAGCCACACTGGGCCTTTCTATGCTCACACCTGGTTGGACGCGGGGTGTTTTTGCATGCCATGAGTAGCATTACCCGCTTAATGACTTAGTCAGGCCTAGGTGACTTCAGATCATCCAAACGCCTCCCAATTGTACCGGTTTTCCTGTATTTTCTCTCAGGCTGGACCTACAGTGTACCTTGCGTCACAACAGAGAGAGGACAGGTAAGAGTGGCCAGGATGCACTTGAGGCCCAGGGATTCTTTCAGTGCAGTTCAGAGGGCCTCCGCAGAGGGAGAGCCACGTTGAATGTAATACTGGCAGAAACGCTGTCCTGGGGCTGCCCGACAGCTGTAGAAATCAAGCTATGCAAGCGAGAGGCAGATCGTTGCCCTTCCCTCTGCGTAGAAAGAGTTGACCCCAACCGTCTGGGCTGTGTTATGTGGCTCGGAAAACAAAGAGGGGACTCACAGCACACACGCTCTCCCTCAGAAGGGAATTCTCTCAGGCCTACGGAAAGCCGTACGGGGGTTAAAGCACTCTCTCGAGTCAGGGTTCATGGAGGTGGCTGCACCCCAAACTTTGCTGCTGGGAGACACTCGTGCTTACCTTGAGGCTAGGGGTCGCATTTACTCCGCACTTTAGCTAGGGCAAGCGTGGGATGAACTCCTAGCAAGGCCCTGGAGACCACCTGGTTTCGTAGGAGAAAAGGCACTTTCTTCACTGAGGCATTCCTACAAGTGACTAGCAGACGGGTAACAGCAATGTCTTTCAGTCAGCCTTGAGGCCGCCACTACCTCCTTCCAAATGGGGAAAACACTGCCTTTTCCCAGGCTTCTCAATTACAACCTGGCTCACCCAGCACATGGACCTCTCTTCTCTGACAACCCAAAGGAGACCCTTGGAACACAATTCGGCCTTCTGCGATGCAACTTTTGGATGCAGTGTGTTCTGCATGTGGTGAATGGCATAATCCTCTGAAAGCCCTCAGGAGGCCTAGGTGACTTTGGATGTTCCAGATGCCTAGCAATGCTCAGGGTGAATCTCCACTTCCTTTCGGGCTGGACCTAATGTCTAGTTTTCCGTGCCACTTAGAGGGCCGTCGAGCAGGAGTCCCCACACTGAATTGGAGCCCCGGTGGTTTCTCTCAGGGCAGCGTAGGTTTCCTCAACGTGGCAGACCCGCATGGAAAGAAAGGCTGCCAAGAACCGTGTTCCTGAGGCTCTTGCCAAGCTGTGGAACGCTAGCCATAGGAGAACACCTTCTTAGTTCCCGGCCCTTCCAACTGCACAGTGAGGTATGTTCCCAGATCTGTGTAGCCCTTGACTCTGCTCAGAAGGCTTTTGGTACACAGTGTACTTCCTTGGAAAGACGTGCCCACGTGAGAGTCTTGAGCGCTCTGAGGCATACTAAAGCTGAAGCCGTCCATTGACTAAGACTTCCTGCACACTGGTGCACCTGTATCTCTCTGGTCGTGGGAAAAGGTGCACCTGACCTCCAGACTAGAGGACACATAGAGTTGGCACTCTAACTACAGTATGCCCTGCGGTGAGCGCCCAGGAAGGAACGGCAAGCACCTGGTTTCTTTTGGAAAACCTCACTGCTCCTCAGAGGCATCCGTGGAGTGAATAGTATCCTGCTGGTGTGGTTTTCAGGCAGCTTGGAAGCTGCACCGAAGTTGCTTTCCAAAGGGGGAAAGTCGGGCTTCTGCCACATGCTCCGGTTTCCAACGTGACCCCACAGCGCAGTTCCCGGCCCTCTCTGACTGTCGACTGGAGACTTGGAGCCACATTGGGCCTTTCTATGCTCACACCTGGTTGGACGCGGGGTGTTTTTGCATGCCACGAGTAGCATTACCCGCTTAATGACTTAGTCAGGCCTAGGTGACTTCGGATCGTCCAAACGCCTACCAATTTTACCGGTTTTCCTGTATTTTCTCTCAGGCTGGACCTACAGTGTACCTTGCGTCACAACAGAGAGAGGACAGGTAAGAGTGGCCAGGATGCACTTGAGGCCCAGGGATTCTTTCAGTGCAGTTCAGAGGGCCTCCGCAGAGGGAGAGCCATGTTGAATGTAATACTGGCAGAAACGCTGTCCTGGGGCTGCCCGACAGCTGTAGAAATCAAGCTATGCAAGCGAGAGGCAGATCGTTGCCCTTCCCTCTGCGTAGAAAGAGTTGACCCCAAGCGTCTGGGCTGTGTTATGTGGCTCGGAAAACAAAGAGGGGACTCACAGCACACACGCTCTCCCTCAGAAGGGAATTCTCTCAGGCCTACGGAAAGCCGTACGGGGGTTAAAGCACTCTCTCGAGTCAGGGTTCATGGAGGTGGCTGCACCCCAAACTTTGTTGCTGGGAGACACTCGTGCTTACCTTGAGGCTAGGGGTCGCATTTACTCCGCACTTTAGCTAGGGCAAGCGTGGGATGAACTCCTAGCAAGGCCCTGGAGACCACCTGGTTTCGTAGGAGAAAAGGCACTTTCTTCACTGAGGCATTCCTACAAGTGACTAGCAGACGGGTAACAGCAATGTCTTTCAGTCAGCCTTGAGGCCGCCACTACCTCCTTCCAAATGGGGAAAACACTGCCTTTTCCCAGGCTTCTCAATTACAACCTGGCTCACCCAGCACATGGACCTCTCTTCTCTGACAACCCAAAGGAGACCCTTGGAACACAATTCGGCCTTCTGCGATGCAACTTTTGGATGCAGTGTGTTCTGCATGTGGTGAATGGCATAATCCTCTGAAAGCCCTCAGGAGGCCTAGGTGACTTTGGATGTTCCAGATGCCTAGCAATGCTCAGGGTGAATCTCCACTTCCTTTCGGGCTGGACCTAATGTCTAGTTTTCCGTATCACTTAGAGGGCCGTCGAGCAGGAGTCCCCACACTGAATTGGAGCCCCGGTGGTTTCTCTCAGGGCAGCGTAGGTTTCCTCAACGTGGCAGACCCGCATGGAAAGAAAGGCTGCCAAGAACCGTGTTCCTGAGGCTCTTGCCAAGCTGTGGAACGCTAGCCATAGGAGAACACCTTCTTAGTTCCCGGCCCTTCCAACTGCACAGTGAGGGATGTTCCCAGATCTGTGTAGCCCTTGACTCTGCTCAGAAGGCTTTTGGTACACAGTGTACTTCCTTGGAAAGACGTGCCCACGTGAGAGTCTTGAGCGCTCTGAGGCATACTAAAGCTGAAGCCGTCCATTGACTAAGACTTCCTGCACACTGGTGCACCTGTATCTCTCTGGTCGTGGGAAAAGGTGCACCTGACCTCCAGACTAGAGGACACATAGAGTTGGCACTCTAACTACAGTATGCCCTGCGGTGAGCGCCCAGGAAGGAACGGCAAGCACCTGGTTTCTTTTGGAAAACCTCACTGCTCCTCAGAGGCATCCGTGGAGTGAATAGTATCCTGCTGGTGTGGTTTTCAGGCAGCTTGGAAGCTGCACCGAAGTTGCTTTCCAAAGGGGGAAAGTCGGGCTTCTGCCACATGCTCCGGTTTCCAACGTGACCCCACAGCGCAGTTCCCGGCCCTCTCTGACTGTCGACTGGAGACTTGGAGCCACATTGGGCCTTTCTATGCTCACACCTGGTTGGACGCGAGGTGTTTTTGCATGCCACGAGTAGCATTACCCGCTTAATGACTTAGTCAGGCCTAGGTGACTTCGGATCGTCCAAACGCCTCCCAATTTTACCGGTTTTCCTGTATTTTCTCTCAGGCTGGACCTACAGTGTACCTTGCGTCACAACAGAGAGAGGACAGGTAAGAGTGGCCAGGATGCACTTGAGGCCCAGGGATTCTCTCAGTGCAGTTCAGAGGGCCTCCGCAGAGGGAGAGCCACGTTGAATGTAATACTGGCAGAAACGCTGTCCTGGGGCTGCCCGACAGCTGTAGAAATCAAGCTATGCAAGCGAGAGGCAGATCGTTGCCCTTCCCTCTGCATAGAAAGAGTTGACCCCAAGCGTCTGGGCTGTGTTATGTGGCTCGGAAAACAAAGAGGGGACTCACAGCACACACGCTCTCCCTCAGAAGGGAATTCTCTCAGGCCTACGGAAAGCCGTACGGGGGTTAAAGCACTCTCTCGAGTCAGGGTTCATGGAGGTGGCTGCACCCCAAACTTTGCTGCTGGGAGACACTCGTGCTTACCTTGAGGCTAGGGGTCGCATTTACTCCGCACTTTAGCTGGGGCAAGCGTGGGATGAACTCCTAGCAAGGCCCTGGAGACCACCTGGTTTCGTAGGAGAAAAGGCACTTTCTTCACTGAGGCATTCCTACAAGTGACTAGCAGACGGGTAACAGCAATGTCTTTCAGTCAGCCTTGAGGCCGCCACTACCTCCTTCCAAATGGGGAAAACACTGCCTTTTCCCAGGCTTCTCAATTACAACCTGGCTCACCCAGCACATGGACCTCTCTTCTCTGACAACCCAAAGGAGACCCTTGGAACACAATTCGGCCTTCTGCGATGCAACTTTTGGATGCAGTGTGTTCTGCATGTGGTGAATGGCATAATCCTCTGAAAGCCCTCAGGAGGCCTAGGTGACTTTGGATGTTCCAGATGCCTAGCAATGCTCAGGGTGAATCTCCACTTCCTTTCGGGCTGGACCTAATGTCTAGTTTTCCGTGTCACTTAGAGGGCCGTCGAGCAGGAGTCCCCACACTGAATTGGAGCCCCGGTGGTTTCTCTCAGGGCAGCGTAGGTTTCCTCAACGTGGCAGACCCGCATGGAAAGAAAGGCTGCCAAGAACCGTGTTCCTGAGGCTCTTTCCAAGCTGTGGAACGCTAGCCATAGGAGAACACCTTCTTAGTTCCCGGCCCTTCCAACTGCACAGTGAGGGATGTTCCCAGAGCTGTGTAGCCCTTGACTCTGCTCAGAAGGCTTTTGGTACACAGTGTACTTCCTTGGAAAGACGTGCCCACGTGAGAGTCTTGAGCGCTCTGAGGCATACTAAAGCTGAAGCCGTCCATTGACTAAGACTTCCTGCAAACTGGTGCACCCGTATCTCTCTGGTCGTGGGAAAAGGTGCACCTGACCTCCAGACTAGAGGACACATAGAGTTGGCACTCTAACTACAGTATGCCCTGCGGTGAGCGCCCAGGAAGGAACGGCAAGCACCTGGTTTCTTTTGGAAAACCTCACTGCTCCTCAGAGGCATCCGTGGAGTGAATAGTATCCTGCTGGTGTGGTTTTCAGGCAGCTTGGAAGCTGCACCGAAGTTGCTTTCCAAAGGGGGAAAGTCGGGCTTCTGTCACATGCTCCGGTTTCCAACGTGACCCCACAGCGCAGTTCCCGGCCCTCTCTGACTGACGACTGGAGACTTGGAGCCACACTGGGCCTTTCTATGCTCACACCTGGTTGGACGCGGGGTGTTTTTGCATGCCATGAGTAGCATTACCCGCTTAATGACTTAGTCAGGCCTAGGTGACTTCGGATCGTCCAAACGCCTCCCAATTGTACCGGTTTTCCTGTATTTTCTCTCAGGCTGGACCTACAGTGTACCTTGCGTCACAACAGAGAGAGGACAGGGAAGAGTGGCCAGGATGCACTTGAGGCCCAGGGATTCTTTCAGTGCAGTTCAGAGGGCCTCTGCAGAGGGAGAGCCACGTTGAATGTAATACTGGCAGAAACGCTGTCCTGGGGCTGCCCGACAGCTGTAGAAATCAAGCTATGCAAGCGAGAGGCAGATCGTTGCCCTTCCCTCTGCGTAGAAAGAGTTGACCCCAACCGTCTGGGCTGTGTTATGTGGCTCGGAAAACAAAGAGGGGACTCACAGCACACACGCTCTCCCTCAGAAGGGAATTCTCTCAGGCCTACGGAAAGCCGTACGGGGGTTAAAGCACTCTCTCGAGTCAGGGTTCATGGAGGTGGCTGCACCCCAAACTTTGCTGCTGGGAGACACTCGTGCTTACCTTGAGGCTAGGGGTCGCATTTACTCCGCACTTTAGCTAGGGCAAGCGTGGGATGAACTCCTAGCAAGGCCCTGGAGACCACCTGGTTTCGTAGGAGAAAAGGCACTTTCTTCACTGAGGCATTCCTACAAGTGACTAGCAGACGGGTAACAGCAATGTCTTTCAGTCAGCCTTGAGGCCGCCACTACCTCCTTCCAAATGGGGAAAACACTGCCTTTTCCCAGGCTTCTCAATTACAACCTGGCTCACCCAGCACATGGACCTCTCTTCTCTGACAACCCAAAGGAGACCCTTGGAACACAATTCGGCCTTCTGCGATGCAACTTTTGGATGCAGTGTGTTCTGCATGTGGTGAATGGCATAATCCTCTGAAAGCCCTCAGGAGGCCTAGGTGACTTTGGATGTTCCAGATGCCTAGCAATGCTCAGGGTGAATCTCCACTTCCTTTCGGGCTGGACCTAATGTCTAGTTTTCCGTGTCACTTAGAGGGCCTTCGAGCAGGAGTCCCCACACTGAATTGGAGCCCCGGTGGTTTCTCTCAGGGCAGTGTAGGTTTCCTCAACGTGGCAGATCCGCATGGAAAGAAAGGCTGCCAAGAACCGTGTTCCTGAGGCTCTTTCCAAGCTGTGGAACGCTAGCAATAGGAGAACACCTTCTTAGTTCCCGGCCCTTCCAACTGCACAGTGAGGGATGTTCCCAGAGCTGTGTAGCCCTTGACTCTGCTCAGAAGGCTTTTGGTACACAGTGTACTTCCTTGGAAAGACGTGCCCACGTGAGAGTCTTGAGCGCTCTGAGGCATACTAAAGCTGAAGCCGTCCATTGACTAAGACTTCCTGCACACTGGTGCACCTGTATCTCTCTGGTCGTGGGAAAAGGTGCACCTGACCTCCAGACTAGAGGACACATAGAGTTGGCACTCTAACTACAGTATGCCCTGCGGTGAGCGCCCAGGAAGGAACGGCAAGCACCTGGTTTCTTTTGGAAAACCTCACTGCTCCTCAGAGGCATCCGTGGAGTGAATAGTATCCTGCTGGTGTGGTTTTCAGGCAGCTTGGAAGCTGCACCGAAGTTGCTTTCCAAAGGGGGAAAGTCGGGCTTCTGCCACATGCTCCGGTTTCCAACGTGACCCCACAGCGCAGTTCCCGGCCCTCTCTGACTGTCGACTGGAGACTTGGAGCCACATTGGGCCTTTCTATGCTCACACCTGGTTGGACGCGGGGTGTTTTTGCATGCCACGAGTAGCATTACCCGCTTAATGACTTAGTCAGGCCTAGGTGACTTCGGATCGTCCAAACGCCTCCCAATTTTACCGGTTTTCCTGTATTTTCTCTCAGGCTGGACCTACAGTGTACCTTGCGTCACAACAGAGAGAGGACAGGGAAGAGTGGCCAGGATGCACTTGAGGCCCAGGGATTCTTTCAGTGCAGCTCAGAGGGCCTCCGCAGAGGGAGAGCCACGTTGAATGTAATACTGGCAGAAACGCTGTCCTGGGGCTGCCTGACAGCTGTAGAAATCAAGCTATGCAAGCGAGAGGCAGATCGTTGCCCTTCCCTCTGCGTAGAAAGAGTTGACCCCAACCGTCTGGGCTGTGTTATGTGGCTCGGAAAACAAAGAGGGGACTCACAGCACACACGCTCTCCCTTAGAAGGGAATTCTCTCAGGCCTACGGAAAGCCGTACGGGGGTTAAAGCACTCTCTCGAGTCAGGGTTCATGGAGGTGGCTGCACCCCAAACTTTGCTGCTGGGAGACACTCGTGCTTACCTTGAGGCTAGGGGTCGCATTTACTCCGCACTTTAGCTAGGGCAAGCGTGGGATGAACTCCTAGCAAGGCCCTGGAGACCACCTGGTTTCGTAGGAGAAAAGGCACTTTCTTCACTGAGGCATTCCTACAAGTGACTAGCAGACGGGTAACAGCAATGTCTTTCAGTCAGCCTTGAGGCCGCCACTACCTCCTTCCAAATGGGGAAAACACTGCCTTTTCCCAGGCTTCTCAATTACAACCTGGCTCACCCAGCACATGGACCTCTCTTCTCTGACAACCCAAAGGAGACCCTTGGAACACAATTCGGCCTTCTGCGATGCAACTTTTGGATGCAGTGTGTTCTGCATGTGGTGAATGGCATAATCCTCTGAAAGCCCTCAGGAGGCCTAGGTGACTTTGGATGTTCCAGATGCCTAGCAATGCTCAGGGTGAATCTCCACTTCCTTTCGGGCTGGACCTAATGTCTAGTTCTCCGTGTCACTTAGAGGGCCGTCGAGCAGGAGTCCCCACACTGAATTGGAGCCCCGGTGGTTTCTCTCAGGGCAGCGTAGGTTTCCTCAACGTGGCAGACCCGCATGGAAAGAAAGGCTGCCAAGAACCGTGTTCCTGAGGCTCTTTCCAAGCTGTGGAACGCTAGCCATAGGAGAACACCATCTTAGTTCCCGGCCCTTCCAACTGCACAGTGAGGGATGTTCCCAGAGCTGTGTAGCCCTTGACTCTGCTCAGAAGGCTTTTGGTACACAGTGTACTTCCTTGGAAAGACGTGCCCACGTGAGAGTCTTGAGCGCTCTGAGGCATACTAAAGCTGAAGCCGTCCATTGACTAAGACTTCCTGCAAACTGGTGCACCCGTATCTCTCTGGTCGTGGGAAAAGGTGCACCTGACCTCCAGACTAGAGGACACATAGAGTTGGCACTCTAACTACAGTATGCCCTGCGGTGAGCGCCCAGGAAGGAACGGCAAGCACCTGGTTTCTTTTGGAAAACCTCACTGCTCCACAGAGGCATCCGTGGAGTGAATAGTATCCTGCTGGTGTGGTTTTCAGGCAGCTTGGAAGCTGCACCGAAGTTGCTTTCCAAAGGGGGAAAGTCGGGCTTCTGCCACATGCTCCGGTTTCCAACGTGACCCCACAGCGCAGTTCCCGGCCCTCTCTGACTGACGACTGGAGACTTGGAGCCACACTGGGCCTTTCTATGCTCACACCTGGTTGGACGCGGGGTGTTTTTGCATGCCACGAGTAGCATTACCCGCTTAATGACTTAGTCAGGCCTAGGTGACTTCGGATCGTCCAAACGCCTCCCAATTGTACCGGTTTTCCTGTATTTTCTCTCAGGCTGGACCTACAGTGTACCTTGCGTCACAACAGAGAGAGGACAGGTAAGAGTGGCCAGGATGCACTTGAGGCCCAGGGATTCTTTCAGTGCAGTTCAGAGGGCCTCCGCAGATGGAGAGCCACGTTGAATGTAATACTGGCAGAAACGCTGTCCTGGGGCTGCCCGACAGCTGTAGAAATCAAGCTATGCAAGCGAGAGGCAGATCGTTGCCCTTCCCTCTGCGTAGAAAGAGTTGACCCCAACCGTCTGGGCTGTGTTATGTGGCTCGGAAAACAAAGAGGGGACTCACAGCACACACGCTCTCCCTCAGAAGGGAATTCTCTCAGGCCTACGGAAAGCCGTACGGGGGTTAAAGCACTCTCTCGAGTCAGGGTTCATGGAGGTGGCTGCACCCCAAACTTTGCTGCTGGGAGACACTCGTGCTTACCTTGAGGCTAGGGGTCGCATTTACTCCGCACTTTAGCTAGGGCAAGCGTGGGATGAACTCCTAGCAAGGCCCTGGAGACCACCTGGTTTCGTAGGAGAAAAGGCACTTTCTTCACTGAGGCATTCCTACAAGTGACTAGCAGACGGGTAACAGCAATGTCTTTCAGTCAGCCTTGAGGCCGCCACTACCTCCTTCCAAATGGGGAAAACACTGCCTTTTCCCAGGCTTCTCAATTACAACCTGGCTCACCCAGCACATGTACCTCTCTTCTCTGACAACCCAAAGGAGACCCTTGGAACACAATTCGGCCTTCTGCGATGCAACTTTTGGATGCAGTGTGTTCTGCATGTGGTGAATGGCATAATCCTCTGAAAGCGCTCAGGAGGCCTAGGTGACTTTGGATGTTCCAGATGCCTAGCAATGCTCAGGGTGAATCTCCACTTCCTTTCGGGCTAGACCTAATGTCTAGTTTTCCGTGTCACTTAGAGGGCCGTCGAGCAGGAGTCCCCACACTGAATTGGAGCCCCGGTGGTTTCTCTCAGGGCAGCGTAGGTTTCCTCAACGTGGCAGACCCGCATGGAAAGAAAGGCTGCCAAGAACCGTGTTCCTGAGGCTCTTTCCAAGCTGTGGAACGCTAGCCATAGGAGAACACCTTCTTAGTTCCCGGCCCTTCCAACTGCACAGTGAGGGATGTTCCCAGAGCTGTGTAGCCCTTGACTCTGCTCAGAAGGCTTTTGGTACACAGTGTACTTCCTTGGAAAGACGTGCCCACGTGAGAGTCTTGAGCGCTCTGAGGCATACTAAAGCTGAAGCCGTCCATTGACTAAGACTTCCTGCAAACTGGTGCACCCGTATCTCTCTGGTCGTGGGAAAAGTTGCACCTGACCTCGAGACTAGAGGACACATAGAGTTGGCACTCTAACTACAGTATGCCCTGCGGTGAGCGCCCAGGAAGGAACGGCAAGCACCTGGTTTCTTTTGGAAAACCTCACTGCTCCTCAGAGGCATCCGTGGAGTGAATAGTATCCTGCTGGTGTGGTTTTCAGGAAGCTTGGAAGCTGCACTGAAGTTGCTTTCCAAAGGGGGAAAATCGGGCTTCTGCCACATGCTCCGGTTTCCAACGTGACCCCACAGCACAGTTCCCGGCCCTCTCTGACTGACGACTGGAGACTTGGAGCCACACTGGGCCTTTCTATGCTCACACCTGGTTGGACGCGGGGTGTTTTTGCATGCCATGAGTAGCATTACCCGCTTAATGACTTAGTCAGGCCTAGGTGACTTCGGATCGTCCAAACGTCTCCCAATTTTACCGGTTTTCCTGTATTTTCTCTCAGGCTGGACCTACAGTGTACCTTGCGTCACAACAGAGAGAGGACAGAGAAGAGTGGCCAGGATGCACTTGAGGCCCAGGGATTCTTTCAGTGCAGTTCAGAGGGCCTCCGCAGAGGGAGAGCCACGTTGAATGTAATACTGGCAGAAACGGTGTCCTGGGGCTGCCCGACAGCTGTAGAAATCAAGCTATGCAAGTGAGAGGCAGATCGTTGCCCTTCCCTCTGCGTAGAAAGAGTTGACCCCAACCGTCTGGGCTGTGTTATGTGGCTCGGAAAACAAAGAGGGGACTCACAGCACACACGCTCTCCCTCAGAAGGGAATTCTCTTAGGCCTACGGAAAGCCGTACGGGGGTTAAAGAACTCTCTCGAGTCAGGGTTCATGGAGGTGGCTGCACCCCAAACTTTGCTGCTGGGAGACACTCGTGCTTACCTTGAGGCTAGGGGTCGCATTTACTCCGCACTTTAGCTGGGGCAAGCGTGGGATGAACTCCTAGCAAGGCCCTGGAAACCACCTGGTTTCGTAGGAGAAAAGGCACTTTCTTCACTGAGGCATTCCTACAAGTGACTAGCAGACGGGTAACAGCAATGTCTTTCAGTCAGCCTTGAGGCCGCCACCACCTCCTTCCAAATGGGGAAAACACTGCCTTTTCCCAGGCTTCTCAATTACAACCTGGCTCACCCAGCACATGTACCTCTCTTCTCTGACAACCCAAAGGAGACCCTTGGAACACAATTCGGCCTTCTGCGATGCAACTTTTGGATGCAGTGTGTTCTGCATGTGGTGAATGGCATAATCCTCTGAAAGCCCTCAGGAGGCCTAGGTGATTTTGGATGTTCCAGATGCCTAGCAATGCTCAGGGTGAATCTCCACTTCCTTTCGGGCTGGACCTAATGTCTAGTTTTCCGTGTCACTTAGAGGGCCGTCGAGCAGGAGTCCCCACACTGAATTGGGGCCCCGGTGGTTTCTCTCAGGGCAGCGTAGGTTTCCTCAACGTGGCAGACCCGCATGGAAAGAAAGGCTGCCAAGAACCGTGTTCCTGAGGCTCTTTCCAAGCTGTGGAACGCTAGCCATAGGAGAACACCTTCTTAGTTCCCGGCCCTTCCAACTGCACAGTGAGGGATGTTCCCAGAGCTGTGTAGCCCTTGACTCTGCTCAGAAGGCTTTTGGTACACAGTGTACTTCCTTGGAAAGACGTGCCCACGTGAGAGTCTTGAGCGCTCTGAGGCATACTAAAGCTGACGCCGTCCATTGACTAAGACTTCCTGCAAACTGGTGCACCCGTATCTCTCTGGTCGTGGGAAAAGGTGCACCTGACCTCGAGACTAGAGGACACATAGAGTTGGCACTCTAACTACAGTATGCCCTGCGGTGAGCGCCCAGGAAGGAACAGCAAGCACCTGGTTTCTTTTGGAAAACCTCACTGCTCCTCAGAGGCATCCGTGGAGTGAATAGTATCCTGCTGGTGTGGTTTTCAGGCAGCTTGGAAGCTGCACAGAAGTTGCTTTCCAAAGGGGGAAAGTCGGGCTTCTGCCACATGCTCCGGTTTCCAACGTGACCCCACAGCGCAGTTCCCGGCCCTCTCTGACTGACGACTGGAGACTTGGAGCCACACTGGGCCTTTCTATGCTCACACCTGGTTGGACGAGGGGTGTTTTTGCATGCCATGAGTAGCATTACCCGCTTAATGACTTAGTCAGGCCTAGGTGACTTCGGATCGTCCAAACGCCTCCCAATTGTACCGGTTTTCCTGTATTTTCTCTCAGGCTGGACCTACAGTGTACCTTGCGTCACAACAGAGAGAGGACAGGGAAGAGTGGCCAGGATGCACTTGAGGCCCAGGGATTCTTTCAGTGCAGTTCAGAGGGCCTCCGCAGAGGGAGAGCCACGTTGAATGTAATACTGGCAGAAACGCTGTCCTGGGGCTGCCCGACAGCTGTAGAAATCAAGCTATGCAAGCGAGAGGCAGATCGTTGCCCTTCCCTCTGCGTAGAAAGAGTTGACCCCAACCGTCTGGGCTGTGTTATGTGGCTCGGAAAACAAAGAGGGGACTCACAGCACACACGCTCTCCCTCAGAAGGGAATTCTCTCAGGCCTACGGAAAGCCGTACGGGGGTTAAAGCACTCTCTCGAGTCAGGGTTCATGGAGGTGGCTGCACCCCAAACTTTGCTGCTGGGAGACACTCGTGCTTACCTTGAGGCTAGGGGTCGCATTTACTCCGCACTTTAGCTAGGGCAAGCGTGGGATGAACTCCTAGCAAGGCCCTGGAGACCACCTGGTTTCGTAGGAGAAAAGGCACTTTCTTCACTGAGGCATTCCTACAAGTGACTAGCAGACGGGTAACAGCAATGTCTTTCAGTCAGCCTTGAGGCCGCCACTACCTCCTTCCAAATGGGGAAAACACTGCCTTTTCACAGGCTTCTCAATTACAACCTGGCTCACCCAGCACATGTACCTCTCTTCTCTGACAACCCAAAGGAGACCCTTGGAACACAATTCGGCCTTCTGCGATGCAACTTTTGGATGCAGTGTGTTCTGCATGTGGTGAATGGCATAATCCTCTGAAAGCCCTCAGGAGGCCTAGGTGACTTTGGATGTTCCAGATGCCTAGCAATGCTCAGGGTGAATCTCCACTTCCTTTCGGGCTGGACCTAATGTCTAGTTTTCCGTGTCACTTAGAGGGCCGTCGAGCAGGAGTCCCCACACTGAATTGGAGCCCCGGTGGTTTCTCTCAGGGCAGCGTAGGTTTCCTCAACGTGGCAGACCCGCATGGAAAGAAAGGCTGCCAAGAACCGTGTTCCTGAGGCTCTTTCCAAGCTGTGGAACGCTAGCCATAGGAGAACACCTTCTTAGTTCCCGGCCCTTCCAACTGCACAGTGAGGGATGTTCCCAGAGCTGTGTAGCCCTTGACTCTGCTCAGAAGGCTTTTGGTACACAGTGTACTTCCTTGGAAAGACGTGCCCACGTGAGAGTCTTGAGCGCTCTGAGGCATACTAAAGCTGACGCCGTCCATTGACTAAGACTTCCTGCAAACTGGTGCACCCATATCTCTCTGGTCGTGGGAAAAGGTGCACCTGACCTCCAGACTAGAGGACACATAGAGTTGGCACTCTAACTACAGTATGCCCTGCGGTGAGCGCCCAGGAAGGAACGGCAAGCACCTGGTTTCTTTTGGAAAACCTCACTGCTCCTCAGAGGCATCCGTGGAGTGAACAGTATCGTGCTGGTGTGGTTTTCAGGCAGCTTGGAAGCTGCACCGAAGTTGCTTTCCACAGGGGGAAAGTCGGGCTTCTGCCACATGCTCCGGTTTCCAACGTGACCCCACAGCGCAGTTCGCGGCCCTCTCTGACTGACGACTGGAGACTTGGAGCCACACTGGGCCTTTCTATGCTCACACCTGGTTGGACGAGGGGTGTTTTTGCATGCCATGAGTAGCATTACCCACTTAATGACTTAGTCAGGCCTAGGTGACTTCGGATCGTCCAAACGCCTCCCAATTTTACCAGTTTTCCTGTATTTTCTCTCAGGCTGGACCTACAGTGTACCTTGCGTCACAACAGAGAGAGGACAGGGAAGAGTGGCCAGGATGCACTTGAGGCCCAGGGATTCTTTCAGTGCAGTTCAGAGGGCCTCCGCAGAGGGAGAGCCACGTTGAATGTAATACTGGCAGAAACGCTGTCCTGGGGCTGCCCGACAGCTGTAGAAATCAAGCTATGCAAGCGAGAGGCAGATCGTTGCCCTTCCCTCTGCGTAGAAAGAGTTGACCCCAACCGTCTGGGCTGTGTTATGTGGCTCGGAAAACAAAGAGGGGACTCACAGCACACACGCTCTCCCTCAGAAGGGAATTCTCTCAGGCCTACGGAAAGCCATAAGGGGGTTAAAGCACTCTCTCGAGTCAGGGTTCATGGAGGTGGCTGCACCCCAAACTTTGCTGCTGGGAGACACTCGTGCTTACCTTGAGGCTAGGGGTCGCATTTACTCCGCACTTTAGCTAGGGCAAGCGTGGGATGAACTCCTAGCAAGGCCCTGGAGACCACCTGGTTTCGTAGGAGAAAAGGCACTTTCTTCACTGAGGCATTCCTACAAGTGAGTAGCAGATGGGTAACAGCAATGTCTTTCAGTCAGCCTTGAGGCCACCACTACCTCCTTCCAAATGGGGAAAACACTGCCTTTTCCCAGGCTTCTCAATTACAACCTGGCTCACCCAGCACATGTACCTCTCTTCTCTGACAACCCAAAGGAGACCCTTGGAACACAATTCGGCCTTCTGCGATGCAACTTTTGGATGCAGTGTGTTCTGCATGTGGTGAATGGCATAATCCTCTGAAAGCCCTCAGGAGGCCTAGGTGACTTTGGATGTTCCAGATGCCTAGCAATGCTCAGGGTGAATCTCCACTTCCTTTCGGGCTGGACCTAATGTCTAGTTTTCCGTGTCACTTAGAGGGCCGTCGAGCAGGAGTCCCCACACTGAGTTGGAGCCCCGGTGGTTTCTCTCAGGGCAGCGTAGGTTTCCTCAACGTGGCAGACCCGCATGGAAAGAAAGGCTGCCAAGAACCGTGTTCCTGAGGCTCTTTCCAAGCTGTGGAACGCTAGCCATAGGAGAACACCTTCTTAGTTCCAGGCCCTTCCAACTGCACAGTGAGGGATGTTCCCAGAGCTGTGTAGCCCTTGACTCTGCTCAGAAGGCTTTTGGTACACAGTGTACTTCCTTGGAAAGACGTGCCCACGTGAGAGTCTTGAGCGCTCTGAGGCATACTAAAGCTGACGCCGTCCATTGACTAAGACTTCCTGCAAACTGGTGCACCCGTATCTCTCTGGTCGTGGGAAAAGGTGCACCTGACCTCCAGACTAGAGGACACATAGAGTTGGCACTCTAACTACAGTATGCCCTGCGGTGAGCGCCCAGGAAGGAACGGCAAGCACCTGGTTTCTTTTGGAAAACCTCACTGCTCCTCAGAGGCATCCGTGGAGTGAATAGTATCCTGCTGGTGTGGTTTTCAGGCAGCTTGGAAGCTGCACCGAAGTTGCTTTCCAAAGGGGGAAAGTCGGGCTTCTGCCACATGCTCCGGTTTCCAACGTGACCCCACAGCGCAGTTCCCGGCCCTCTCTGACTGACGACTGGAGACTTGGAGCCACACTGGGCCTTTCTATGCTCACACCTGGTTGGACGAGGGGTGTTTTTGCATGCCATGAGTAGCATTACCCGCTTAATGACTTAGTCAGGCCTAGGTGACTTCGGATCGTCCAAACGCCTCCCAATTGTACCGGTTTTCCTGTATTTTCTCTCAGGCTGGACCTACAGTGTACCTTGCGTCACAACAGAGAGAGGACAGGTAAGAGTGACCAGGATGCACTTGAGGCCCAGGGATTCTTTCAGTGCAGTTCAGAGGGCCTCCGCAGAGGGAGAGCCACGTTGAATGTAATACTGGCAGAAACGCTGTCCTGGGGCTGCCCGACAGCTTTAGAAATCAAGCTATGCAAGCGAGAGGCAGATCGTTGCCCTTCCCTCTGCGTAGAAAGAGTTGACCCCAACCGTCTGGGCTGTGTTATGTGGCTCGGAAAACAAAGAGGGGACTCACAGCACACACGCTCTCCCTCAGAAGGGAATTCTCTCAGGCCTACGGAAAGCCGTACGGGGGTTAAAGCACTCTCTCGAGTCAGGGTTCATGGAGGTGGCTGCACCCCAAACTTTGCTGCTGGGAGACACTCGTGCTTACCTTGAGGCTAGGGGTCGCATTTACTCCGCACTTTAGCTAGGGCAAGCGTGGGATGAACTCCTAGCAAGGCCCTGGAGACCACCTGGTTTCGTAGGAGAAAAGGCACTTTCTTCACTGAGGCATTCCTACAAGTGAGTAGCAGACGGGTAACAGCAATGTCTTTCAGTCAGCCTTGAGGCCACCACTACCTCCTTCCAAATGGGGAAAACACTGCCTTTTCCCAGGCTTCTCAATTACAACCTGGCTCACCCAGCACATGTACCTCTCTTCTCTGACAACCCAAAGGAGACCCTTGGAACACAATTCGGCCTTCTGCGATGCAACTTTTGGATGCAGTGTGTTCTGCATGTGGTGAATGGCATAATCCTCTGAAAGCCCGCAGGAGGCCTAGGTGACTTTGGATGTTCCAGATGCCTAGCAATGCTCAGGGTGAATCTCCACTTCCTTTCGGGCTGGACCTAATGTCTAGTTTTCCGTGTCACTTAGAGGGCCGTCGAGCAGGAGTCCCCACACTGAATTGGAGCCCCGGTGGTTTCTCTCAGGGCAGCGTAGGTTTCCTCAACGTGGCAGACCCGCATGGAAAGAAAGGCTGCCAAGAACCGTGTTCCTGAGGCTCTTTCCAAGCTGTGGAACGCTAGCCATAGGAGAACACCTTCTTAGTTCCAGGCCCTTCCAACTGCACAGTGAGGGATGTTCCCAGAGCTGTGTAGCCCTTGACTCTGCTCAGAAGGCTTTTGGTACACAGTGTACTTCCTTGGAAAGACGTGCCCACGTGAGAGTCTTGAGCGCTCTGAGGCATACTAAAGCTGACGCCGTCCATTGACTAAGACTTCCTGCAAACTGGTGCACCCGTATCTCTCTGGTCGTGGGAAAAGGTGCACCTGACCTCCAGACTAGAGGACACATAGAGTTGGCACTCTAACTACAGTATGCCCTGCGGTGAGCGCCCAGGAAGGAACGGCAAGCACCTGGTTTCTTTTGGAAAACCTCACTGCTCCTCAGAGGCATCCGTGGAGTGAATAGTATCCTGCTGGTGTGGTTTTCAGGCAGCTTGGAAGCTGCACCGAAGTTGCTTTCCAAAGGGGGAAAGTCGGGCTTCTGCCACATGCTCCGGTTTCCAACGTGACCCCACAGCGCAGTTCCCGGCCCTCTCTGACTGACGACTGGAGACTTGGAGCCACACTGGGCCTTTCTATGCTCACACCTGGTTGGACGAGGGGTGTTTTTGCATGCCACGAGTAGCATTACCCGCTTAATGACTTAGTCAGGCCTAGGTGACTTCGGATCGTCCAAACGCCTCCCAATTGTACCGGTTTTCCTGTATTTTCTCTCAGGCTGGACCTACAGTGTACCTTGCGTCACAACAGAGAGAGGACAGGTAAGAGTGGCCAGGATGCACTTGAGGCCCAGGGATTCTTTCAGTGCAGTTCAGAGGGCCTCCACAGAGGGAGAGCCACGTTGAATGTAATACTGGCAGAAACGCTGTCCTGGGGCTGCCCGACAGCTGTAGAAATCAAGCTATGCAAGCGAGAGGCAGATCATTGCCCTTCCCTCTGCGTAGAAAGAGTTGACCCCAACCGTCTGGGCTGTGTTATGTGGCTCGGAAAACAAAGAGGGGACTCACAGCACACACGCTCTCCCTCAGAAGGGAATTCTCTCAGGCCTACGGAAAGCCATACGGGGGTTAAAGCACTCTCTCGAGTCAGGGTTCATGGAGGTGGCTGCACCCCAAACTTTGCTGCTGGGAGACACTCGTGCTTACCTTGAGGCTAGGGGTCGCATTTACTCCGCACTTTAGCTAGGGCAAGCGTGGGATGAACTCCTAGCAAGGCCCTGGAGACCACCTGGTTTCGTAGGAGAAAAGGCACTTTCTTCACTGAGGCATTCCTACAAGTGACTAGCAGACGGGTAACAGCAATGTCTTTCAGTCAGCCTTGAGGCCGCCACTACCTCCTTCCAAATGGGGAAAACACTGCCTTTTCCCAGGCTTCTCAATTACAACCTGGCTCACCCAGCACATGGACCTCTCTTCTCTGACAACCCAAAGGAGACCCTTGGAACACAATTCGGCCTTCTGCGATGCAACTTTTGGATGCAGTGTGTTCTGCATGTGGTGAATGGCATAATCCTCTGAAAGCCCTCAGGAGGCCTAGGTGACTTTGGATGTTCCAGATGCCTAGCAATGCTCAGGGTGAATCTCCACTTCCTTTCGGGCTGGACCTAATGTCTAGTTTTCCGTGTCACTTAGAGGGCCGTCGAGCAGGAGTCCCCACACTGAATTGGAGCCCCGGTGGTTTCTCTCAGGGCAGCGTAGGTTTCCTCAACGTGGCAGACCCGCATGGAAAGAAAGGCTGCCAAGAACCGTGTTCCTGAGGCTCTTTCCAAGCTGTGGAACGCTAGCCATAGGAGAACACCTTCTTAGTGCCCGGCCCTTCCAACTGCACAGTGAGGGATGTTCCCAGAGCTGTGTAGCCCTTGACTCTGCTCAGAAGGCTTTTGGTACACAGTGTACTTCCTTGGAAAGACGTGCCCACGTGAGAGTCTTGAGCGCTCTGAGGCATACTAAAGCTGACGCCGTCCTTTGACTAAGACTTCCTGCAAACTGGTGCACCCGTATCTCTCTGGTCGTGGGAAAAGGTGCACCTGACCTCCAGACTAGAGGACACATAGAGTTGGCACTCTAACTACAGTATGCCCTGCGGTGAGCGCCCAGGAAGGAACGGCAAGCACCTGGTTTCTTTTGGAAAACCTCACTGCTCCTCAGAGGCATCCGTGGAGTGAATAGTATCCTGCTGGTGTGGTTTTCAGGCAGCTTGGAAGCTGCACCGAAGTTGCTTTCCAAAGGGGGAAAGTCGGGCTTCTGCCACATGCTCCGGTTTCCAACGTGACCCCACAGCGCAGTTCCCGGCCCTCTCTGACTGACGACTGGAGACTTGGAGCCACACTGGGCCTTTCTATGCTCACACCTGGTTGGACGAGGGGTGTTTTTGCATGCCATGAGTAGCATTACCCGCTTAATGACTTAGTCAGGCCTAGGTGACTTCGGATCGTCCAAACGCCTCCCAATTGTACCGGTTTTCCTGTATTTTCTCTCAGGCTGGACCTACATTGTACCTTGCGTCACAACAGAGAGAGGACAGGTAAGAGTGGCCAGGATGCACTTGAGGCCCAGGGATTCTTTCAGTGCAGTTCAGAGGGCCTCCGCAGAGGGAGAGCCACGTTGAATGTAATACTGGCAGAAACGGTGTCCTGGGGCTGCCCGACAGCTGTAGAAATCAAGCTATGCAAGCGAGAGGCAGATCGTTGCCCTTCCCTCTGCATAGAAAGAGTTGACCCCAACCGTCTGGGCTGTGTTATGTGGCTCGGAAAACAAAGAGGGGACTCACAGCACACACGCTCTCCCTCAGAAGGGAATTCTCTCAGGCCTATGGAAAGCCGTACGGGGGTTAAAGCACTCTCTCGAGTCAGGGTTCATGGAGGTGGCTGCACCCCAAACTTTGCTGCTGGGAGACACTCGTGCTTACCTTGAGGCTAGGGGTCGCATTTACTCCGCACTTTAGCTGGGGCAAGCGTGGGATGAACTCCTAGCAAGGCCCTGGAGACCACCTGGTTTCGTAGGAGAAAAGGCACTTTCTTCACTGAGGCATTCCTACAAGTGACTAGCAGACGGGTAACAGCACTGTCTTTCAGTCAGCCTTGAGGCCGCCACTACCTCCTTCCAAATGGGGAAAACACTGCCTTTTCCCAGGCTTCTCAATTACAACCTGGCTCACCCAGCACATGTACCTCTCTTCTCTGACAACCCAAAGGAGACCCTTGGAACACAATTCGGCCTTCTGCGATGCAACTTTTGGATGCAGTGTGTTCTGCATGTGGTGAATGGCATAATCCTCTGAAAGCCCTCAGGAGGCCTAGGTGACTTTGGATGTTCCAGATGCCTAGCAATGCTCAGGGTGAATCTCCACTTCCTTTCGGGCTGGACCTAATGTCTAGTTTTCCGTGTCACTTAGAGGGCCGTCGAGCAGGAGTCCCCACACTGAATTGGAGCCCCGGTGGTTTCTCTCAGGGCAGCGTAGGTTTCCTCAACGTGGCAGACCCGCATGGAAAGAAAGGCTGCCAAGAACCGTGTTCCTGAGGCTCTTTCCAAGCTGTGGAACGCTAGCCATAGGAGAACACCTTCTTAGTTCCCGGCCCTTCCAACTGCACAGTGAGGGATGTTCCCAGAGCTGTGTAGCCCTTGACTCTGCTCAGAAGGCTTTTGGTACACAGTGTACTTCCTTGGAAAGACGTGCCCACGTGAGAGTCTTGAGCGCTCTGAGGCATACTAAAGCTGACGCCGTCCATTGACTAAGACTTCCTGCAAACTGGTGCACCCGTATCTCTCTGGTCGTGGGAAAAGGTGCACCTGACCTCCAGACTAGAGGACACATAGAGTTGGCACTCTAACTACAGTATGCCCTGCGGTGAGCGCCCAGGAAGGAACGGCAAGCACCTGGTTTCTTTTGGAAAACCTCGCTGCTCCTCAGAGGCATCCGTGGAGTGAATAGTATCCTGCTGGTGTGGTTTTCAGGCAGCTTGGAAGCTGCACCGAAGTTGCTTTCCAAAGGGGGAAAGTCGGGCTTCTGCCACATGCTCCGGTTTCCAACGTGACCCCACAGCGCAGTTCCCGGCCCTCTCTGACTGACGACTGGAGACTTGGAGCCACACTGGGCCTTTCTATGCTCACACCTGGTTGGACGAGGGGTGTTTTTGCATGCCATGAGTAGCATTACCCGCTTAATGACTTAGTCAGGCCTAGGTGACTTCGGATCGTCCAAACGCCTCCCAATTGTACCGGTTTTCCTGTATTTTCTCTCAGGCTGGACCTACAGTGTACCTTGCGTCACAACAGAGAGAGGACAGGGAAGAGTGGCCAGGATGCACTTGAGGCCCAGGGATTCTTTCAGTGCAGTTCAGAGGGCCTCCGCAGAGGGAGAGCCACGTTGAATGTAATACTGGCAGAAACGCTGTCCTGGGGCTGCCCGACAGCTGTAGAAATCAAGCTATGCAAGCGAGAGGCAGATCGTTACCCTTCCCTCTGCGTAGAAAGAGTTGACCCCTACCATCTGGGCTGTGTTATGTGGCTCGGAAAACAAAGAGGGGACTCACAGCACACACGCTCTCCCTCAGAAGGGAATTCTCTCAGGCCTACGGAAAGCCGTACGGGGGTTAAAGCACTCTCTCGAGTCAGGGTTCATGGAGGTGGCTGCACCCCAAACTTTGCTGCTGGGAGACACTCGTGCTTACCTTGAGGCTAGGGGTCGCATTTACTCCGCACTTTAGCTGGGGCAAGCGTGGGATGAACTCCTAGCAAGGCCCTGGAGACCACCTGGTTTCGTAGGAGCAAAGGCACTTTCTTCACTGAGGCATTCCTACAAGTGACTAGCAGACGGGTAACAGCACTGTCTTTCAGTCAGCCTTGAGGCCGCCACTACCTCCTTCCAAATGGGGAAAACACTGCCTTTTCCCAGGCTTCTCAATTACAACCTGGCTCACCCAGCACATGGACCTCTCTTCTCTGACAACCCAAAGGAGACCCTTGGAACACAATTCGGCCTTCTGCGATGCAACTTTTGGATGCAGTGTGTTCTGCATGTGGTGAATGGCATAATCCTCTGAAAGCCCTCAGGAGGCCTAGGTGACTTTGGATGTTCCAGATGCCTAGCAATGCTCAGGGTGAATCTCCACTTCCTTTCGGGCTGGACCTAATGTCTAGTTTTCCGTGTCACTTAGAGGGCCGTCGAGCAGGAGTCCCCACACTGAATTGGAGCCCCGGTGGTTTCTCTCAGGGCAGCGTAGGTTTCCTCAACGTGGCAGACCCGCATGGAAAGAAAGGCTGCCAAGAACCGTGTTCCTGAGGCTCTTTCCAAGCTGTGGAACGCTAGCCATAGGAGAACACCTTCTTAGTTCCCGGCCCTTCCAACTGCACAGTGAGGGATGTTCCCAGAGCTGTGTAGCCCTTGACTCTGCTCAGAAGGCTTTTGGTACACAGTGTACTTCCTTGGAAAGACGTGCCCACGTGAGAGTCTTGAGCGCTCTGAGGCATACTAAAGCTGACGCCGTCCATTGACTAAGACTTCCTGCAAACTGGTGCACCCGTATCTCTCTGGTCGTGGGAAAAGGTGCACCTGACCTCCAGACTAGAGGACACATAGAGTTGGCACTCTAACTACAGTATGCCCTGCGGTGAGCGCCCAGGAAGGAACGGCAAGCACCTGGTTTCTTTTGGAAAACCTCACTGCTCCTCAGAGGCATCCGTGGAGTGAATAGTATCCTGCTGGTGTGGTTTTCAGGCAGCTTGGAAGCTGCACCGAAGTTGCTTTCCAAAGGGGGAAAGTCGGGCTTCTGCCACATGCTCCGGTTTCCAACGTGACCCCACAGCGCAGTTCCCGGCCCTCTCTGACTGACGACTGGAGACTTGGAGCCACACTGGGCCTTTCTATGCTCACACCTGGTTGGACGAGGGGTGTTTTTGCATGCCATGAGTAGCATTACCCGCTTAATGACTTAGTCAGGCCTAGGTGACTTCGGATCGTCCAAACGCCTCCCAATTTTACCGGTTTTCCTGTATTTTCTCTCAGGCTGGACCTACAGTGTACCTTGCGTCACAACAGAGAGAGGACAGGGAAGAGTGGTCAGGATGCACTTGAGGCCCAGGGATTCTTTCAGTGCAGTTCAGAGGGCCTCCGCAGAGGGAGAGCCACGTTGAATGTAATACTGGCAGAAACGCTGTCCTGGGGCTGCCCGACAGCTGTAGAAATCAAGCTATGCAAGCGAGAGGCAGATCGTTGCCCTTCCCTCTGCGTAGAAAGAGTTGACCCCAACCGTCTGGGCTGTGTTATGTGGCTCGGAAAACAAAGAGGGGACTCACAGCACACACGCTCTCCCTCAGAAGGGAATTCTCTCAGGCCTACGGAAAGCCGTACGGGGGTTAAAGCACTCTCTCGAGTCAGGGTTCATGGAGGTGGCTGCACCCCAAACTTTGCTGCTGGGAGACACTCGTGCTTACCTTGAGGCTAGGGGTCGCATTTACTCCGCACTTTAGCTGGGGCAAGCGTGGGATGAACTCCTAGCAAGGCCCTGGAGACCACCTGGTTTCGTAGGAGAAAAGGCACTTTCTTCACTGAGGCATTCCTACAAGTGACTAGCAGACGGGTAACAGCAATGTCTTTCAGTCAGCCTTGAGGCCGCCACTACCTCCTTCCAAATGGGGAAAACACTGCCTTTTCCCAGGCTTCTCAATTACAACCTGGCTCACCCAGCACATGGACCTCTCTTCTCTGACAACCCAAAGGAGACCCTTGGAACACAATTCGGCCTTCTGCGATGCAACTTTTGGATGCAGTGTGTTCTGCATCTGGTGAATGGCATAATCCTCTGAAAGCCCTCAGGAGGCCTAGGTGACTTTGGATGTTCCAGATGCCTAGCAATGCTCAGGGTGAATCTCCACTTCCTTTCGGGCTGGACCTAATGTCTAGTTTTCCGTGTCACTGAGAGGGCCGTCGAGCAGGAGTCCCCACACTGAGTTGGAGCCCCGGTGGTTTCTCTCAGGGCAGCGTAGGTTTCCTCAACGTGGCAGACCCGCATGGAAAGAAAGGCTGCCAAGAACCGTGTTCCTGAGGCTCTTTCCAAGCTGTGGAACGCTAGCCATAGGAGAACACCTTCTTAGTTCCCGGCCCTTCCAACTGCACAGTGAGGGATGTTCCCAGAGCTGTGTAGCCCTTGACTCTGCTCAGAAGGCTTTTGGTACACAGTGTCCTTCCTTGGAAAGACGTGCCCACGTGAGAGTCTTGAGCGCTCTGAGGCATACTAAAGCTGACGCCGTCCATTGACTAAGACTTCCTGCAAACTGGTGCACCCGTATCTCTCTGGTCGTGGGAAAAGGTGCACCTGACCTCCAGACTAGAGGACACATAGAGTTGGCACTCTAACTACAGTATGCCCTGCGGTGAGCGCCCAGGAAGGAACGGCAAGCACCTGGTTTCTTTTGGAAAACCTCACTGCTCCTCAGAGGCATCCGTGGAGTGAATAGTATCCTGCTGGTGTGGTTTTCAGGCAGCTTGGAAGCTGCACCGAAGTTGCTTTCCAAAGGGGGAAAGTCGGGCTTCTGCCACATGCTCCGGTTTCCAACGTGACCCCACAGCGCAGTTCCCGGCCCTCTCTGACTGACGACTGGAGACTTGGAGCCACACTGGGCCTTTCTATGCTCACACCTGGTTGGACGAGGGGTGTTTTTGCATGCCATGAGTAGCATTACCCGCTTAATGACTTAGTCAGGCCTAGGTGACTTCGGATCGTCCAAACGCCTCCCAATTGTACCGGTTTTCCTGTATTTTCTCTCAGGCTGGACCTACAGTGTACCTTGCGTCACAACAGAGAGAGGACAGGGAAGAGTGGCCAGGATGCACTTGAGGCCCAGGGATTCTTTCAGTGCAGTTCAGAGGGCCTCCGCAGAGGGAGAGCCACGTTGAATGTAATACTGGCAGAAACGCTGTCATGGAGCTGCCCGACAGCTGTAGAAATCAAGCTATGCAAGCGAGAGGCAGATCGTTGCCCTTCCCTCTGCGTAGAAAGAGTTGACCCCAACCGTCTGGGCTGTGTTATGTGGCTCGGAAAACAAAGAGGGGACTCACAGCACACACGCTCTCCCTCAGAAGGGAATTCTCTCAGGCCTACGGAAAGCCGTACGGGGGTTAAAGCACTCTCTCGAGTCAGGGTTCATGGAGGTGGCTGCACCCCAAACTTTGCTGCTGGGAGACACTCGTGCTTACCTTGAGGCTAGGGGTCACATTTACTCCGCACTTTAGCTGGGGCAAGCGTGGGATGAACTCCTAGCAAGGCCCTGGAGACCACCTGGTTTCGTAGGAGAAAAGGCACTTTCTTCACTGAGGCATTCCTACAAGTGACTAGCAGACGGGTAACAGCAATGTCTTTCAGTCAGCCTTGAGGCCGCCACTACCTCCTTCCAAATGGGGAAAACACTGCCTTTTCCCAGGCTTCTCAATTACAACCTGGCTCACCCAGCACATGGACCTCTCTTCTCTGACAACCCAAAGGAGACCCTTGGAACACAATTCGGCCTTCTGCGATGCAACTTTTGGATGCAGTGTGTTCTGCATGTGGTGAATGGCATAATCCTCTGAAAGCCCTCAGGAGGCCTAGGTGACTTAGGATGTTCCAGATGCCTAGCAATGCTCAGGGTGAATCTCCACTTCCTTTCGGGCTGGACCTAATGTCTAGTTTTCCGTGTCACTTAGAGGGCCGTCGAGCAGGAGTCCCCACACTGAATTGGAGCCCCGGTGGTTTCTCTCAGGGCAGCGTAGGTTTCCTCAACGTGGCAGACCCGCATGGAAAGAAAGGCTGCCAAGAACCGTGTTCCTGAGGCTCTTTCCAAGCTGTGGAACGCTAGCCATAGGAGAACACCTTCTTAGTTCCCGGCCCTTCCAACTGCACAGTGAGGGATGTTCCCAGAGCTGTGTAGCCCTTGACTCTGCTCAGAAGGCTTTTGGTACACAGTGTACTTCCTTGGAAAGACGTGCCCACATGAGAGTCTTGAGCGCTCTGAGGCATACTAAAGCTGACGCCGTCCATTGACTAAGACTTCCTGCAAACTGGTGCACCCGTATCTCTCTGATCGTGGGAAAAGGTGCACCTGACCTCCAGACTAGAGGACACATAGAGTTGGCACTCTAACTACAGTATGCCCTGCGGTGAGCGCCCAGGAAGGAACGGCAAGCACCTGGTTTCTTTTGGAAAACCTCACTGCTCCTCAGAGGCATCCGTGGAGTGAATAGTATCCTGCTGGTGTGGTTTTCAGGCAGCTTGGAAGCTGCACCGAAGTTGCTTTCCAAAGGGGGAAAGTCGGGCTTCTGCCACATGCTCCGGTTTCCAACGTGACCCCACAGCGCAGTTCCCGGCCCTCTCTAACTGACGACTGGAGACTTGGAGCCACACTGGGCCTTTCTATGCTCACACCTGGTTGGACGAGGGGTGTTTTTGCATGCCATGAGTAGCATTACCCGCTTAATGACTTAGTCAGGCCTAGGTGACTTCGGATCGTCCAAACGCCTCCCAATTTTACCGGTTTTCCTGTATTTTCTCTCAGGCTGGACCTACAGTGTACCTTGCGTCACAACAGAGAGAGGACAGGGAAGAGTGGTCAGGATGCACTTGAGGCCCAGGGATTCTTTCAGTGCAGTTCAGAGGGCCTCCGCAGAGGGAGAGCCACGTTGAATGTAATACTGGCAGAAACGCTGTCCTGGGGCTGCCCGACAGCTGTAGAAATCAAGCTATGCAAGCGAGAGGCAGATCGTTGCCCTTCCCTCTGCGTAGAAAGAGTTGACCCCAACCGTCTGGGCTGTGTTATGTGGCTCGGAAAACAAAGAGGGGACTCACAGCACACACGCTCTCCCTACGAAGGGAATTCTCTCAGGCCTACGGAAAGCCGTACGGGGGTTAAAGCACTCTCTCGAGTCAGGGTTCATGGAGGTGGCTGCACCCCAAACTTTGCTGCTGGGAGACACTCGTGCTTACCTTGAGGCTAGGGGTCGCATTTACTCCGCACTTTAGCTGGGGCAAGCGTGGGATGAACTCCTAGCAAGGCCCTGGAGACCACCTGGTTTCGTAGGAGAAAAGGCACTTTCTTCACTGAGGCATTCCTACAAGTGACTAGCAGACGGGTAACAGCACTGTCTTTCAGTCAGCCTTGAGGCCTCCACTACCTCCTTCCAAATGGGGAAAACACTGCCTTTTCCCAGGCTTCTCAATTACAACCTGGCTCACCCAGCACATGGACCTCTCTTCTCTGACAACCCAAAGGAGACCCTTGGAACACAATTCGGCCTTCTGCGATGCAACTTTTGGATGCAGTGTGTTCTGCATCTGGTGAATGGCATAATCCTCTGAAAGCCCTCAGGAGGCCTAGGTGACTTTGGATGTTCCAGATGCCTAGCAATGCTCAGGGTGAATCTCCACTTCCTTTCGGGCTGGACCTAATGTCTAGTTTTCTGTGTCACTTAGAGGGCCGTCGAGCAGGAGTCCCCACACTGAATTGGAGCCCCGGTGGTTTCTCTCAGGGCAGCGTAGGTTTCCTCAACGTGGCAGACCCGCATGGAAAGAAAGGCTGCCAACAACCGTGTTCCTGAGGCTCTTTCCAAGCTGTGGAACGCTAGCCATAGGAGAACACCTTCTTAGTTCCCGGCCCTTCCAACTGCACAGTGAGGGATGTTCCCAGAGCTGTGTAGCCCTTGACTCTGCTCAGAAGGCTTTTGGTACACAGTGTACTTCCTTGGAAAGACGTGCCCACGTGAGAGTCTTGAGCGCTCTGAGGCATACTAAAGCTGACGCCGTCCATTGACTAAGACTTCCTGCAAACTGGTGCACCCGTATCTCTCTGGTCGTGGGAAAAGGTGCACCTGACCTCCAGACTAGAGGACACATAGAGTTGGCACTCTAACTACAGTATGCCCTGCGGTGAGCGCCCAGGAAGGAACGGCAAGCACCTGGTTTCTTTTGGAAAACCTCACTGCTCCTCAGAGGCATCCGTGGAGTGAATAGTATCCTGCTGGTGTGGTTTTCAGGCAGCTTGGAAGCTGCACCGAAGTTGCTTTCCAAAGGGGGAAAGTCGGGCTTCTGCCACATGCTCCGGTTTCCAACGTGACCCCACAGCGCAGTTCCCGGCCCTCTCTGACTGACGACTGGAGACTTGGAGCCACACTGGGCCTTTCTATGCTCACACCTGGTTGGACGAGGGGTGTTTTTGCATGCCATGAGTAGCATTACCCGCTTAATGACTTAGTCAGGCCTAGGTGACTTCGGATCGTCCAAACGCCTCCCAATTGTACCGGTTTTCCTGTATTTTCTCTCAGGCTGGACCTACAGTGTACCTTGCGTCACAACAGAGAGAGGACAGGGAAGAGTGGCCAGGATGCACTTGAGGCCCAGGGATTCTTTCAGTGCAGTTCAGAGGGCCTCCGCAGAGGGAGAGCCACGTTGAATGTAATACTGGCAGAAACGCTGTCCTGGGGCTGCCCGACAGCTGTAGAAATCAAGCTATGCAAGCGAGAGGCAGATCGTTGCCCTTCCCTCTGCGTAGAAAGAGTTGACCCCAACCGTCTGGGCTGTGTTATGTGGCTCGGAAAACAAAGAGGGGACTCACAGCACACACGCTCTCCCTCAGAAGGGAATTCTCTCAGGCCTACGGAAAGCCGTACGGGGGTTAAAGCACTCTCTCGAGTCAGGGTTCATGGAGGTGGCTGCACCCCGAACTTTGCTGCTGGGAGACACTCGTGCTTACCTTGAGGCTAGGGGTCGCATTTACTCCGCACTTTAGCTGGGGCAAGCGTGGGATGAACTCCTAGCAAGGCCCTGGAGACCACCTGGTTTCGTAGGAGAAAAGGCACTTTCTTCACTGAGGCATTCCTACAAGTGACTAGCAGACGGGTAACAGCAATGTCTTTCAGTCAGCCTTGAGGCCGCCACTACCTCCTTCCAAATGGGGAAAACACTGCCTTTTCCCAGGCTTCTCAATTACAACCTGGCTCACCCAGCACATGGACCTCTCTTCTCTGACAACCCAAAGGAGACCCTTGGAACACAATTCGGCCTTCTGCGATGCAACTTTTGGATGCAGTGTGTTCTGCATGGGGTGAATGGCATAATCCTCTGAAAGCCCTCAGGAGGCCTAGGTGACTTAGGATGTTCCAGATGCCTAGCAATGCTCAGGGTGAATCTCCACTTCCTTTCGGGCTGGACCTAATGTCTAGTTTTCCGTGTCACTTAGAGGGCCGTCGAGCAGGAGTCCCCACACTGAATTGGAGCCCCGGTGGTTTCTCTCAGGGCAGCGTAGGTTTCCTCAACGTGGCAGACCCACATGGAAAGAAAGGCTGCCAAGAACCGTGTTCCTGAGGCTCTTTCCAAGCTGTGGAACGCTAGCCATAGGAGAACACCTTCTTAGTTCCCGGCCCTTCCAACTGCACAGTGAGGGATGTTCCCAGAGCTGTGTAGCCCTTGACTCTGCTCAGAAGGCTTTTGGTACACAGTGTACTTCCTTGGAAAGACGTGCCCACGTGAGAGTCTTGAGCGCTCTGAGGCATACTAAAGCTGACGCCGTCCATTGACTAAGACTTCCTGCAAACTGGTGCACCCGTATCTCTCTGGTCGTGGGAAAAGGTGCACCTGACCTCCAGACTAGAGGACACATAGAGTTGGCACTCTAACTACAGTATGCCCTGCGGTGAGCGCCCAGGAAGGAACGGCAAGCACCTGGTTTCTTTTGGAAAACCTCACTGCTCCTCAGAGGCATCCGTGGAGTGAATAGTATCCTGCTGGTGTGGTTTTCAGGCAGCTTGGAAGCTGCACCGAAGTTGCTTTCCAAAGGGGGAAAGTCGGGCTTCTGCCACATGCTCCGGTTTCCAACGTGACCCCACAGCGCAGTTCCCGGCCCTCTCTGACTGACGACTGGAGACTTGGAGCCACACTGGGCCTTTCTATGCTCACACCTGGTTGGACGAGGGGTGTTTTTGCATGCCATGAGTAGCATTACCCGCTTAATGACTTAGTCAGGCCTAGGTGACTTCGGATCGTCCAAACGCCTCCCAATTGTACCGGTTTTCCTGTATTTTCTCTCAGGCTGGACCTACAGTGTACCTTGCGTCACAACAGAGAGAGGACAGGGAAGAGTGGCCAGGATGCACTTGAGGCCCAGGGATTCTTTCAGTGCAGTTCAGAGGGCCTCCGCAGAGGGAGAGCCACGTTGAATGTAATACTGGCAGAAACGCTGTCCTGGGGCTGCCCGACAGCTGTAGAAATCAAGCTATGCAAGCGAGAGGCAGATCGTTGCCCTTCCCTCTGCGTAGAAAGAGTTGACCCCAACCGTCTGGGCTGTGTTATGTGGCTCGGAAAACAAAGAGGGGACTCACAGCACACACGCTCTCCCTCAGAAGGGAATTCTCTCAGGCCTACGGAAAGCCGTACGGGGGTTAAAGCACTCTCTCGAGTCAGGGTTCATGGAGGTGGCTGCACCCCAAACTTTGCTGCTGGGAGACACTCGTGCTTACCTTGAGGCTAGGGGTCGCATTTACTCCGCACTTTAGCTGGGGCAAGCGTGGGATGAACTCCTAGCAAGGCCCTGGAGACCACCTGGTTTCGTAGGAGAAAAGGCACTTTCTTCACTGAGGCATTCCTACAAGTGACTAGCAGACGGGTAACAGCACTGTCTTTCAGTCAGCCTTGAGGCCGCCACTACCTCCTTCCAAATGGGGAAAACACTGCCTTTTCCCAGGCTTCTCAATTACAACCTGGCTCACCCAGCACATGGACCTCTCTTCTCTGACAACCCAAAGGAGACCCTTGGAACACAATTCGGCCTTCTGCGATGCAACTTTTGGATGCAGTGTGTTCTGCATGTGGTGAATGGCATAATCCTCTGAAAGCCCTCAGGAGGCCTAGGTGACTTTGGATGTTCCAGATGCCTAGCAATGCTCAGGGTGAATCTCCACTTCCTTTCGGGCTGGACCTAATGTCTAGTTTTCCGTGTCACTTAGAGGGCCGTCGAGCAGGACTCCCCACACTGAATTGGAGCCCCGGTGGTTTCTCTCAGGGCAGCGTAGGTTTCCTCAACGTGGCAGACCCGCATGGAAAGAAAGGCTGCCAAGAACCGTGTTCCTGAGGCTCTTTCCAAGCTGTGGAACGCTAGCCATAGGAGAACACCTTCTTAGTTCCCGGCCCTTCCAACTGCACAGTGAGGGATGTTCCCAGAGCTGTGTAGCCCTTGACTCTGCTCAGAAGGCTTTTGGTACACAGTGTACTTCCTTGGAAAGACGTGCCCACGTGAGAGTCTTGAGCGCTCTGAGGCATACTAAAGCTGACGCCGTCCATTGACTAAGACTTCCTGCAAACTGGTGCACCCGTATCTCTCTGGTCGTGGGAAAAGGTGCACCTGACCTCCAGACTAGAGGACACATAGAGTTGGCACTCTAACTACAGTATGCCCTGCGGTGAGCGCCCAGGAAGGAACGGCAAGCACCTGGTTTCTTTTGGAAAACCTCACTGCTCCTCAGAGGCATCCGTGGAGTGAATAGTATCCTGCTGGTGTGGTTTTCAGGCAGCTTGGAAGCTGCACCGAAGTTGCTTTCCAAAGGGGGAAAGTCGGGCTTCTGCCACATGCTCCGGTTTCCAACGTGACCCCACAGCGCAGTTCCCGGCCCTCTCTGACTGACGACTGGAGACTTGGAGCCACACTGGGCCTTTCTATGCTCACACCTGGTTGGACGAGGGGTGTTTTTGCATGCCATGAGTAGCATTACCCGCTTAATGACTTAGTCAGGCCTAGGTGACTTCGGATCGTCCAAACGCCTCCCAATTGTACCGGTTTTCCTGTATTTTCTCTCAGGCTGGACCTACAGTGTACCTTGCGTCACAACAGAGAGAGGACAGGGAAGAGTGGCCAGGATGCACTTGAGGCCCAGGGATTCTTTCAGTGCAGTTCAGAGGGCCTCCGCAGAGGGAGAGCCACGTTGAATGTAATACTGGCAGAAACGCTGTCCTGGGGCTGCCCGACAGCTGTAGAAATCAAGCTATGCAAGCGAGAGGCAGATCGTTGCCCTTCCCTCTGCGTAGAAAGAGTTGACCCCAACCGTCTGGGCTGTGTTATGTGGCTCGGAAAACAAAGAGGGGACTCACAGCACACACGCTCTCCCTCAGAAGGGAATTCTCTCAGGCCTACGGAAAGCCGTACGGGGGTTAAAGCACTCTCTCGAGTCAGGGTTCATGGAGGTGGCTGCACCCCAAACTTTGCTGCTGGGAGACACTCGTGCTTACCTTGAGGCTAGGGGTCGCATTTACTCTGCACTTTAGCTGGGGCAAGCGTGGGATGAACTCCTAGCAAGGCCCTGGAGACCACCTGGTTTCGTAGGAGAAAAGGCACTTTCTTCACTGAGGCATTCCTACAAGTGACTAGCAGACGGGTAACAGCACTGTCTTTCAGTCAGCCTTGAGGCCGCCACTACCTCCTTCCAAATGGGGAAAACACTGCCTTTTCCCAGGCTTCTCAATTACAACCTGGCTCACCCAGCACATGGACCTCTCTTCTCTGACAACCCAAAGGAGACCCTTGGAACACAATTCGGCCTTCTGCGATGCAACTTTTGGATGCAGTGTGTTCTGCATGTGGTGAATGGCATAATCCTCTGAAAGCCCTCAGGAGGCCTAGGTGACTTTGGATGTTCCAGATGCCTAGCAATGCTCAGGGTGAATCTCCACTTCCTTTCGGGCTGGACCTAATGTCTAGTTTTCCGTGTCACTTAGAGGGCCGTCGAGCAGGACTCCCCACACTGAATTGGAGCCCCGGTGGTTTCTCTCAGGGCAGCGTAGGTTTCCTCAACGTGGCAGACCCGCATGGAAAGAAAGGCTGCCAAGAACCGTGTTCCTGAGGCTCTTTCCAAGCTGTGGAACGCTAGCCATAGGAGAACACCTTCTTAGTTCCCGGCCCTTCCAACTGCACAGTGAGGGATGTTCCCAGAGCTGTGTAGCCCTTGACTCTGCTCAGAAGGCTTTTGGTACACAGTGTACTTCCTTGGAAAGACGTGCCCACGTGAGAGTCTTGAGCGCTCTGAGGCATACTAAAGCTGACGCCGTCCATTGACTAAGACTTCCTGCAAACTGGTGCACCCGTATCTCTCTGGTCGTGGGAAAAGGTGCACCTGACCTCCAGACTAGAGGACACATAGAGTTGGCACTCTAACTACAGTATGCCCTGCGGTGAGCGCCCAGGAAGGAACGGCAAGCACCTGGTTTCTTTTGGAAAACCTCACTGCTCCTCAGAGGCATCCGTGGAGTGAATAGTATCCTGCTGGTGTGGTTTTCAGGCAGCTTGGAAGCTGCACCGAAGTTGCTTTCCAAAGGGGGAAAGTCGGGCTTCTGCCACATGCTCCGGTTTCCAACGTGACCCCACAGCGCAGTTCCCGGCCCTCTCTGACTGACGACTGGAGACTTGGAGCCACACTGGGCCTTTCTATGCTCACACCTGGTTGGACGAGGGGTGTTTTTGCATGCCATGAGTAGCATTACCCGCTTAATGACTTAGTCAGGCCTAGGTGACTTCGGATCGTCCAAACGCCTCCCAATTGTACCGGTTTTCCTGTATTTTCTCTCAGGCTGGACCTACAGTGTACCTTGCGTCACAACAGAGAGAGGACAGGGAAGAGTGGCCAGGATGCACTTGAGGCCCAGGGATTCTTTCAGTGCAGTTCAGAGGGCCTCCGCAGAGGGAGAGCCACGTTGAATGTAATACTGGCAGAAACGCTGTCCTGGGGCTGCCCGACAGCTGTAGAAATCAAGCTATGCAAGCGAGAGGCAGATCGTTGCCCTTCCCTCTGCGTAGAAAGAGTTGACCCCAACCGTCTGGGCTGTGTTATGTGGCTCGGAAAACAAAGAGGGGACTCACAGCACACACGCTCTCCCTCAGAAGGGAATTCTCTCAGGCCTACGGAAAGCCGTACGGGGGTTAAAGCACTCTCTCGAGTCAGGGTTCATGGAGGTGGCTGCACCCCAAACTTTGCTGCTGGGAGACACTCGTGCTTACCTTGAGGCTAGGGGTCGCATTTACTCCGCACTTTAGCTGGGGCAAGCGTGGGATGAACTCCTAGCAAGGCCCTGGAGACCACCTGGTTTCGTAGGAGAAAAGGCACTTTCTTCACTGAGGCATTCCTACAAGTGACTAGCAGACGGGTAACAGCAATGTCTTTCAGTCAGCCTTGAGGCCGCCACTACCTCCTTCCAAATGGGGAAAACACTGCCTTTTCCCAGGCTTCTCAATTACAACCTGGCTCACCCAGCACATGGACCTCTCTTCTCTGACAACCCAAAGGAGACCCTTGGAACACAATTCGGCCTTCTGCGATGCAACTTTTGGATGCAGTGTGTTCTGCATGGGGTGAATGGCATAATCCTCTGAAAGCCCTCAGGAGGCCTAGGTGACTTTGGATGTTCCAGATGCCTAGCAATGCTCAGGGTGAATCTCCACTTCCTTTCGGGCTGGACCTAATGTCTAGTTTTCCGTGTCACTTAGAGGGCCGTCGAGCAGGAGTCCCCACACTGAATTGGAGCCCCGGTGGTTTCTCTCAGGGCAGCGTAGGTTTCCTCAACGTGGCAGACCCGCATGGAAAGAAAGGCTGCCAAGAACCGTGTTCCTGAGGCTCTTTCCAAGCTGTGGAACGCTAGCCATAGGAGAACACCTTCTTAGTTCCCGGCCCTTCCAACTGCACAGTGAGGGATGTTCCCAGAGCTGTGTAGCCCTTGACTCTGCTCAGAAGGCTTTTGGTACACAGTGTACTTCCTTGGAAAGACGTGCCCACATGAGAGTCTTGAGCGCTCTGAGGCATACTAAAGCTGACGCCGTCCATTGACTAAGACTTCCTGCAAACTGGTGCACCCGTATCTCTCTGGTCGTGGGAAAAGGTGCACCTGACCTCCAGACTAGAGGACACATAGAGTTGGCACTCTAACTACAGTATGCCCTGCGGTGAGCGCCCAGGAAGGAACGGCAAGCACCTGGTTTCTTTTGGAAAACCTCACTGCTCCTCAGAGGCATCCGTGGAGTGAATAGTATCCTGCTGGTGTGGTTTTCAGGCAGCTTGGAAGCTGCACCGAAGTTGCTTTCCAAAGGGGGAAAGTCGGGCTTCTGCCACATGCTCCGGTTTCCAACGTGAACCCACAGCGCAGTTCCCGGCCCTCTCTGACTGACGACTGGAGACTTGGAGCCACACTGGGCCTTTCTAGGCTCACACCTGGTTGGACGCGGGGTGTTTTTGCATGCCATGAGTAGCATTACCGGCTTAATGACTTAGTCAGGCCTAGGTGACTTCGGATCATCCAAACGCCTCCCAATTTTACCGGTTTTCCTGTATTTTCTCTCAGGCTGGACCTACAGTGTACCTTGCGTCACAACAGAGAGAGGACAGGTAAGAGTGGTCAGGATGCACTTGAGGCCCAGGGATTCTTTCAGTGCAGTTCAGAGGGCCTCCGCAGAGGGAGAGCCACGTTGAATGTAATACTGGCAGAAACGCTGTCCTGGGGCTGCCCGACAGCAGTAGAAATCAAGCTATGCAAGCGAGAGGCAGATCGTTGCCCTTCCCTCTGCGTAGAAAGAGTTGACCCCAACCGTCTGGGCTGTGTTATGTGGCTCGGAAAACAAAGAGGGGACTCACAGCACACACGATCTCCCTCAGAAGGGAATTCTCTCAGGCCTACGGAAAGCCGTACGGGGGTTAAAGCACTCTCTCGAGTCAGGGTTCATGGAGGTGGCTGCACCCCAAACTTTGCTGCTGGGAGACACTCGTGCTTACCTTAAGGCTAGGGGTCGCATTTACTCCGCACTTTAGCTGGGGCAAGCGTGGGATGAACTCCTAGCAAGGCCCTGGAGACCACCTGGTTTCGTAGGAGAAAAGGCACTTTCTTCACTGAGGCATTCCTACAAGTGACTAGCAGACGGGTAACAGCAATGCCTTTCAGTCAGCCTTGAGGCCGCCACTACCTCCTTCCAAATGGGGAAAACACTGCCTTTTCCCAGGCTTCTCAATTACAACCTGGCTCACCCAGCACATGGACCTCTCTTCTCTGACAACCCAAAGGAGACCCTTGGAACACAATTCGGCCTTCTGCGATGCAACTTTTGGATGCAGTGTGTTCTGCATGTGGTGAATGGCATAATCCTCTGAAAGCCCTCAGGAGGCCTAGGTGACTTTGGATGTTCCAGATGCCTAGCAATGCTCAGGGTGAATCTCCACTTCCTTTCGGGCTGGACCTAATGTCTAGTTTTCCGTGTCACTTAGAGGGCCGTCGAGCAGGAGTCCCCACACTGAATTGGAGCCCCGGTGGTTTCTCTCAGGGCAGCGTAGGTTTCCTCAACGTGGCAGACCCGCATGGAAAGAAAGGCTGCCAAGAACCGTGTTCCTGAGGCTCTTTCCAAGCTGTGGAACGCTAGCCATAGGAGAACACCTTCTTAGTTCCCGGCCCTTCCAACTGCACAGTGAGGGATGTTCCCAGAGCTGTGTAGCCCTTGACTCTGCTCAGAAGGCTTTTGGTACACAGTGTACTTCCTTGGAAAGACGTGCCCACGTGAGAGTCTTGAGCGCTCTGAGGCATACTAAAGCTGACGCCGTCCATTGACTAAGACTTCCTGCAAACTGGTGCACCCGTATCTCTCTGGTCGTGGGAAAAGGTGCACCTGACCTCCAGACTAGAGGACACATAGAGTTGGCACTCTAACTACAGTATGCCCTGCGGTGAGCGCCCAGGAAGGAACGGCAAGCACCTGGTTTCTTTTGGAAAACCTCACTGCTCCTCAGAGGCATCCGTGGAGTGAATAGTATCCTGCTGGTGTGGTTTTCAGGCAGCTTGGAAGCTGCACCGAAGTTGCTTTCCAAAGGGGGAAAGTTGGGCTTCTGCCACATGCTCCGGTTTCCAACGTGACCCCACAGCGCAGTTCCCGGCCCTCTCTGACTGACGACTGGAGACTTGGAGCCACACTGGGCCTTTCTATGCTCACACCTGGTTGGACGAGGGGTGTTTTTGCATGCCACGAGTAGCATTACCCGCTTAATGACTTAGTCAGGCCTAGGTGACTTCGGATCGTCCAAACGCCTCCCAATTGTACCGGTTTTCCTGTATTTTCTCTCAGGCTGGACCTACAGTGTACCTTGCGTCACAACAGAGAGAGGACAGGGAAGAGTGGCCAGGATGCACTTGAGGCCCAGGGATTCTTTCAGTGCAGTTCAGAGGGCCTCCGCAGAGGGAGAGCCACGTTGAATGTAATACTGGCAGAAACGCTGTCCTGGGGCTGCCCGACAGCTGTAGAAATCAAGCTATGCAAGCGAGAGGCAGATCGTTGCCCTTCCCTCTGCGTAGAAAGAGTTGACCCCAACCGTCTGGGCTGTGTTATGTGGCTCGGAAAACAAAGAGGGGACTCACAGCACACACGCTCTCCCTCAGAAGGGAATTCTCTCAGGCCTACGGAAAGCCGTACGGGGGTTAAAGCACTCTCTCGAGTCAGGGTTCATGGAGGTGGCTGCACCCCAAACTTTGCTGCTGGGAGACACTCGTGCTTACCTTGAGGCTAGGGGTCGCATTTACTCCGCACTTTAGCTGGGGCAAGCGTGGGATGAACTCCTAGCAAGGCCCTGGAGACCACCTGGTTTCGTAGGAGAAAAGGCACTTTCTTCACTGAGGCATTCCTACAAGTGACTAGCAGACGGGTAACAGCAATGTCTTTCAGTCAGCCTTGAGGCCGCCACTACCTCCTTCCAAATGGGGAAAACACTGCCTTTTCCCAGGCTTCTCAATTACAACCTGGCTCACCCAGCACATGTACCTCTCTTCTCTGACAAGCCAAAGGAGACCCTTGGAACACAATTCGGCCTTCTGCGATGCAACTTTTGGATGCAGTGTGTTCTGCATCTGGTGAATGGCATAATCCTCTGAAAGCCCTCAGGAGGCCTAGGTGACTTTGGATGTTCCAGATGCCTAGCAATGCTCAGGGTGAATCTCCACTTCCTTTCGGGCTGGACCTAATGTCTAGTTTTCCGTGTCACTTAGAGGGCCGTCGAGCAGGAGTCCCCACACTGAATTGGAGCCCCGGTGGTTTCTCTCAGGGCAGCGTAGGTTTCCTCAACGTGGCAGACCCGCATGGAAAGAAAGGCTGCCAAGAACCGTGTTCCTGAGGCTCTTTCCAAGCTGTGGAACGCTAGCCATAGGAGAACACCTTCTTAGTTCCCGGCCCTTCCAACTGCACAGTGAGGGATGTTCCCAGAGCTGTGTAGCCCTTGACTCTGCTCAGAAGGCTTTTGGTACACAGTGTACTTCCTTGGAAAGACGTGCCCACGTGAGAGTCTTGAGCGCTCTGAGGCATACTAAAGCTGACGCCGTCCATTGACTAAGACTTCCTGCAAACTGGTGCACCCGTATCTCTCTGGTCGTGGGAAAAGGTGCACCTGACCTCCAGACTAGAGGACACATAGAGTTGGCACTCTAACTACAGTATGCCCAGCGGTGAGCGCCCAGGAAGGAACGGCAAGCACCTGGTTTCTTTTGGAAAACCTCACTGCTCCTCAGAGGCATCCGTGGAGTGAATAGTATCCTGCTGGTGTGGTTTTCAGGCAGCTTGGAAGCTGCACCGAAGTTGCTTTCCAAAGGGGGAAAGTCGGGCTTCTGCCACATGCTCCGGTTTCCAACGTGACCCCACAGCGCAGTTCCCGGCCCTCTCTGACTGACGACTGGAGACTTGGAGCCACACTGGGCCTTTCTATGCTCACACCTGGTTGGACGAGGGGTGTTTTTGCATGCCACGAGTAGCATTACCCGCTTAATGACTTAGTCAGGCCTAGGTGACTTCGGATCGTCCAAACGCCTCCCAATTGTACCGGTTTTCCTGTATTTTCTCTCAGGCTGGACCTACAGTGTACCTTGCGTCACAACAGAGAGAGGACAGGGAAGAGTGGCCAGGATGCACTTGAGGCCCAGGGATTCTTTCAGTGCAGTTCAGAGGGCCTCCGCAGAGGGAGAGCCACGTTGAATGTAATACTGGCAGAAACGCTGTCATGGAGCTGCCCGACAGCTGTAGAAATCAAGCTATGCAAGCGAGAGGCAGATCGTTGCCCTTCCCTCTGCATACAAAGAGTTGACCCCAACCGTCTGGGCTGTGTTATGTGGCTCGGAAAACAAAGAGGGGACTCACAGCACACACGCTCTCCCTCAGAAGGGAATTCTCTCAGGCCTACGGAAAGCCGTACGGGGGTTAAAGCACTCTCTCGAGTCAGGGTTCATGGAGGTGGCTGCACCCCAAACTTTGCTGCTGGGAGACACTCGTGCTTACCTTGAGGCTAGGGGTCGCATTTACTCCGCACTTTAGCTGGGGCAAGCGTGGGATGAACTCCTAGCAAGGCCCTGGAGACCACCTGGTTTCGTAGGAGAAAAGGCACTTTCTTCACTGAGGCATTCCTACAAGTGACTAGCAGACGGGTAACAGCAATGTCTTTCAGTCAGCCTTGAGGCCGCCACTACCTCCTTCCAAATGGGGAAAACACTGCCTTTTCCCAGGCTTCTCAATTACAACCTGGCTCACCCAGCACATGTACCTCTCTTCTCTGACAGCCCAAAGGAGACCCTTGGAACACAATTCGGCCTTCTGCGATGCAACATTTCGATGCAGTGTGTTCTGCATGTGGTGAATGGCATAATTCTCTGAAAGCCCTCAGGAGGCCTAGGTGACTTAGGATGTTCCAGATGCCTAGCAATGCTCAGGGTGAATCTCCACTTCCTTTTGGGCTGGACCTAATGTCTAGTTCTCCGTGTCACTTAGAAGGTCGTCGAGCAGGAGTCCCCACACTGAATTGGAGCCCCGGTGGTTTCTCTCAGGGCAGCGTAGGTTTCCTCAACGTGGCAGACCCGCATGGAAAGAAAGGCTGCCAAGAACCGTGTTCCTGAGGCTCTTTCCAAGCTGTGGAACGCTAGCCATAGGAGAACACCTTCTTAGTGCCCGGCCCTTCCAACTGCACAGTGAGGGATATTCCCAGAGCTGTGTAGCCCTTGACTCTGCTCAGAAGGCTTTTGGTACACAGTGTACTTCCTTGGAAAGACGTGCCCACGTGAGAGTCTTGAGCGCTCTGAGGCATACTAAAGCTGACGCCGTCCATTGACTAAGACTTCCTGCAAACTGGTGCACCCGTATCTCTCTGGTCGTGGGAAAAGGTGCACCTGACCTCCAGACTAGAGGACACATAGAGTTGGCACTCTAACTACAGTATGCCCTGCGGTGAGCGCCCAGGAAGGAACGGCAAGCACCTGGTTTCTTTTGGAAAACCTCGCTGCTCCTCAGAGGCATCCGTGGAGTGAATAGTATCCTGCCTGTGTGGTTTTCAGGCAGCTTGGAAGCTGCACCGAAGTTGCTTTCCAAAGGGGGAAAGTCGGGCTTCTGCCACATGCTCCGGTTTCCAACGTGACCCCACAGCGCAGTTCCCGGCCCTCTCTGACTGACGACTGGAGACTTGGAGCCACACTGGGCCTTTCTATGCTCACACCTGGTTGGACGCGGGGTGTTTTTGCATGCCACGAGTAGCATTACCCGCTTAATGACTTAGTCAGGCCTAGGTGGCTTCGGATCGTCCAAACGCCTCCCAATTGTACCGGTTTTCCTGTATTTTCTCTCAGGCTGGACCTACAGTGTACCTTGCGTCACAACAGAGAGAGGACAGGGAAGAGTGGCCAGGATGCACTTGAGGCCCAGGGATTCTTTCAGTGCAGTTCAGAGGGCCTCCGCAGAGGGAGAGCCACGTTGAATGTAATACTGGCCGAAACGCTGTCCTGGGGCTGCCCGACAGCTGTAGAAATCAAGCTATGCAAGCGAGAGGCAGATCGTTGCCCTTCCCTCTGCGTAGAAAGAGTTGACCCCAACCGTCTGGGCTGTGTTATGTGGCTCGGAAAACAAAGAGGGGACTCACAGCACACACGCTCTCCCTCAGAAGGGAATTCTCTCAGGCCTACGGAAAGCCGTACGGGGGTTAAAGCACTCTCTCGAGTCAGGGTTCATGGAGGTGGCTGCACCCCAAACTTTGCTGCTGGGAGACACTCGTGCTTACCTTGAGGCTAGGGGTCGCATTTACTCCGCACTTTAGCTGGGGCAAGCGTGGGATGAACTCCTAGCAAGGCCCTGGAGACCACCTGGTTTCGTAGGAGAAAAGGCACTTTCTTCACTGAGGCATTCCTACAAGTGACTAGCAGACGGGTAACAGCAATGTCTTTCAGTCAGCCTTGAGGCCGCCACTACCTCCTTCCAAATGGGGAAAACACTGCCTTTTCCCAGGCTTCTCAATTACAACCTGGCTCACCCAGCACATGGACCTCTCTTCTCTGACAACCCAAAGGAGATCCTTGGAACACAATTCGGCCTTCTGCGATGCAACTTTTGGATGCAGTGTGTTCTGCATGTGGTGAATGGCATAATCCTCTGAAAGCCCTCAGGAGGCCTAGGTGACTTAGGATGTTCCAGATGCCTAGCAATGCTCAGGGTGAATCTCCACTTCCTTTCGGGCTGGACCTAATGTCTAGTTCTCCGTGTCACTTAGAGGGCCGTCGAGCAGGAGTCCCCACACTGAATTGGAGCCCCGGTGGTTTCTCTCAGGGCAGCGTAGGTTTCCTCAACGTGGCAGACACGCATGGAAAGAAAGGCTGCCAAGAACCGTGTTCCTGAGGCTCTTTCCAAGCTGTGGAACGCTAGCCATAGGAGAACACCTTCTTAGTTCCCGGCCCTTCCAACTGCACAGTGAGGGATGTTCCCAGAGCTGTGTAGCCCTTGACTCTGCTCAGAAGGCTTTTGGTACACAGTGTACTTCCTTGGAAAGACGTGCCCACGTGAGAGTCTTGAGCGCTCTGAGGCATACTAAAGCTGAAGCCGTCCATTGACTAAGACTTCCTGCACACTGGTGCACCTGTATCTCTCTGGTCGTGGGAAAAGGTGCACCTGACCTCCAGACTAGAGGACACATAGAGTTGGCACTCCAACTACAGTATGCCCTGCGGTGAGCGCCCAGGAAGGAACGGCAAGCACCTGGTTTCTTTTGGAAAACCTCACTGCTCCTCAGAGGCATCCGTGGAGTGAATAGTATCCTGCTGGTGTGGTTTTCAGGCAGCTTGGAAGCTGCACCGAAGTTGCTTTCCAAAGGGGGAAAGTCGGGCTTCTGCCACATGCTCCGGTTTCCAACGTGACCCCACAGCGCAGTTCCCGGCCCTCTCTGACTGACGACTGGAGACTTGGAGCCACACTGGGCCTTTCTATGCTCACACCTGGTTGGACACGGGGTGTTTTTGCATGCCACGAGTAGCATTACCCGCTTAATGACTTAGTCAGGCCTAGGTGACTTCGGATCGTCCAAACGCCTCCCAATTGTACCGGTTTTCCTGTATTTTCTCTCAGGCTGGACCTACAGTGTACCTTGCGTCACAACAGAGAGAGGACAGGGAAGAGTGGCCAGGATGCACTTGAGGCCCAGGGATTCTTTCAGTGCAGTTCAGAGGGCCTCCGCAGAGGGAGAGCCACGTTGAATGTAATACTGGCAGAAACGCTGTCCTGGGGCTGCCCGACAGCTGTAGAAATCAAGCTATGCAAGCGAGAGGCAGATCGTTGCCCTTCCCTCTGCGTAGAAAGAGTTGACCCCAACCGTCTGGGCTGTGTTATGTGGCTCGGAAAACAAAGAGGGGACTCACAGCACACACGCTCTCCCTCAGAAGGGAATTCTCTCAGGCCTACGGAAAGCCGTACGGGGGTTAAAGCACTCTCTCGAGTCAGGGTTCATGGAGGTGGCTGCACCCCAAACTTTGCTGCTGGGAGACACTCGTGCTTACCTTGAGGCTAGGGGTCGCATTTACTCTGCACTTTAGCTGGGGCAAGCGTGGGATGAACTCCTAGCAAGGCCCTGGAGACCACCTGGTTTCGTAGGAGAAAAGGCACTTTCTTCACTGAGGCATTCCTACAAGTGACTAGCAGACGGGTAACAGCAATGTCTTTCAGTCAGCCTTGAGGCCGCCACTACCTCCTTCCAAATGGGGAAAACACTGCCTTTTCCCAGGCTTCTCAATTACAACCTGGCTCACCCAGCACATGTACCTCTCTTCTCTGACAGCCCAAAGGAGACCCTTGGAACACAATTCGGCCTTCTGCGATGCAACTTTTGGATGCAGTGTGTTCTGCATGTGGTGAATGGCATAATCCTCTGAAAGCCCTCAGGAGGCCTAGGTGACTTAGGATGTTCCAGATGCCTAGCAATGCTCAGGGTGAATCTCCACTTCCTTTCGGGCTGGACCTAATGTCTAGTTCTCCGTGTCACGTAGAGGGCCGTCGAGCAGGAGTCCCCACACTGAATTGGAGCCCCGGTGGTTTCTCTCAGGGCAGCGTAGGTTTCCTCAACGTGGCAGACCCGCATGGAAAGAAAGGCTGCCAAGAACCGTGTTCCTGAGGCTCTTTCCAAGCTGTGGAACGCTAGCCATAGGAGAACACCTTCTTAGTTCCCGGCCCTTCCAACTGCACAGTGAGGGATGTTCCCAGAGCTGTGTAACCCTTGACTCTGCTCAGAAGGCTTTTGGTACACAGTGTACTTCCTTGGAAAGACGTGCCCACGTGAGAGTCTTGAGCGCTCTGAGGCATACTAAAGCTGACGCCGTCCATTGACTAAGACTTCCTGCAAACTGGTGCACCCGTATCTCTCTGGTCGTGGGAAAAGGTGCACCTGACCTCCAGACTAGAGGACACATAGAGTTGGCACTCTAACTACAGTATGCCCTGTGGTGAGCGACCAGGAAGGAACGGCAAGCACCTGGTTTCTTTTGGAAAACCTCACTGCTCCTCAGAGGCATCCGTGGAGTGAATAGTATCCTGCTGGTGTGGTTTTCAGGCAGCTTGGAAGCTGCACCGAAGTTGCTTTCCAAAGGGGGAAAGTCGGGCTTCTGCCACATGCTCCGGTTTCCAACGTGACCCCACAGCGCAGTTCCCGGCCCTCTCTGACTGACGACTGGAGACTTGGAGCCACACTGGGCCTTTCTATGCTCACACCTGGTTGGACGCGGGGTGTTTTTGCATGCCACGAGTAGCATTACCCGCTTAATGACTTAGTCAGGCCTAGGTGGCTTCGGATCGTCCAAACGCCTCCCAATTGTACCGGTTTTCCTGTATTTTCTCTCAGGCTGGACCTACAGTGTACCTTGCGTCACAACAGAGAGAGGACAGGGAAGAGTGGCCAGGATGCACTTGAGGCCCAGGGATTCTTTCAGTGCAGTTCAGAGGGCCTCCGCAGAGGGAGAGCCACGTTGAATGTAATACTGGCAGAAACGCTGTCCTGGGGCTGCCCGACAGCTGTAGAAATCAAGCTATGCAAGCGAGAGGCAGATCGTTGCCCTTCCCTCTGCGTAGAAAGAGTTGACCCCAACCGTCTGGGCTGTGTTATGTGGCTCGGAAAACAAAGAGGGGACTCACAGCACACACGCTCTCCCTCAGAAGGGAATTCTCTCAGGCCTACGGAAAGCCGTACGGGGGTTAAAGCACTCTCTCGAGTCAGGGTTCATGGAGGTGGCTGCACCCCAAACTTTGCTGCTGGGAGACACTCGTGCTTACCTTGAGGCTAGGGGTCGCATTTACTCTGCACTTTACCTGGGGCAAGCGTGGGATGAACTCCTAGCAAGGCCCTGGAGACCAGCTGGTTTCGTAGGAGAAAAGGCACTTTCTTCACTGAGGCATTCCTACAAGTGACTAGCAGACGGGTAACAGCAATGTCTTTCAGTCAGCCTTGAGGCCGCCACTACTTCCTTCCAAATGGGGAAAACACTGCCTTTTCCCAGGCTTCTCAATTACAACCTGGCTCACCCAGCACATGTACCTCTCTTCTCTGACAGCCCAAAGGAGACCCTTGGAACACAATTCGGCCTTCTGCGATGCAACTTTTGGATGCAGTGTGTTCTGCATGTGGTGAATGGCATAATCCTCTGAAAGCCCTCAGGAGGCCTAGGTGACTTAGGATGTTCCAGATGCCTAGCAATGCTCAGGGTGAATCTCCACTTCCTTTCGGGCTGGACCTAATGTCTAGTTCTCCGTGTCACGTAGAGGGCCGTCGAGCAGGAGTCCCCACACTGAATTGGAGCCCCGGTGGTTTCTCTCAGGGCAGCGTAGGTTTCCTCAACGTGGCAGACCCGCATGGAAAGAAAGGCTGCCAAGAACCGTGTTCCTGAGGCTCTTTCCAAGCTGTGGAACGCTAGCCATAGGAGAACACCTTCTTAGTTCCCGGCCCTTCCAACTGCACAGTGAGGGATGTTCCCAGAGCTGTGTAACCCTTGACTCTGCTCAGAAGGCTTTTGGTACACAGTGTACTTCCTTGGAAAGACGTGCCCACGTGAGAGTCTTGAGCGCTCTGAGGCATACTAAAGCTGACGCCGTCCATTGACTAAGACTTCCTGCAAACTGGTGCACCCGTATCTCTCTGGTCGTGGGAAAAGGTGCACCTGACCTCCAGACTAGAGGACACATAGAGTTGGCACTCTAACTACAGTATGCCCTGTGGTGAGCGACCAGGAAGGAACGGCAAGCACCTGGTTTCTTTTGGAAAACCTCACTGCTCCTCAGAGGCATCCGTGGAGTGAATAGTATCCTGCTGGTGTGGTTTTCAGGCAGCTTGGAAGCTGCACCGAAGTTGCTTTCCAAAGGGGGAAAGTCGGGCTTCTGCCACATGCTCCGGTTTCCAACGTGACCCCACAGCGCAGTTCCCGGCCCTCTCTGACTGACGACTGGAGACTTGGAGCCACACTGGGCCTTTCTATGCTCACACCTGGTTGGACGCGGGGTGTTTTTGCATGCCACGAGTAGCATTACCCGCTTAATGACTTAGTCAGGCCTAGGTGGCTTCGGATCGTCCAAACGCCTCCCAATTGTACCGGTTTTCCTGTATTTTCTCTCAGGCTGGACCTACAGTGTACCTTGCGTCACAACAGAGAGAGGACAGGGAAGAGTGGCCAGGATGCACTTGAGGCCCAGGGATTCTTTCAGTGCAGTTCAGAGGGCCTCCGCAGAGGGAGAGCCACGTTGAATGTAATACTGGCAGAAACGCTGTCCTGGGGCTGCCCGACAGCTGTAGAAATCAAGCTATGCAAGCGAGAGGCAGATCGTTGCCCTTCCCTCTGCGTAGAAAGAGTTGACCCCAACCGTCTGGGCTGTGTTATGTGGCTCGGAAAACAAAAGGGGACTCACAGCACACACGCTCTCCCTCAGAAGGGAATTCTCTCAGGCCTACGGAAAGCCGTACGGGGGTTAAAGCACTCTCTCGAGTCAGGGTTCATGGAGGTGGCTGCACCCCGAACTTTGCTGCTGGGAGACACTCGTGCTTACCTTGAGGCTAGGGGTCGCATTTACTCCGCACTTTAGCTGGGGCAAGCGTGGGATGAACTCCTAGCAAGGCCCTGGAGACCACCTGGTTTCGTAGGAGAAAAGGCACTTTCTTCACTGAGGCATTCCTACAAGTGACTAGCAGACGGGTAACAGCAATGTCTTTCAGTCAGCCTTGAGGCCGCCACTACCTCCTTCCAAATGGGGAATACACTGCCTTTTCCCAGGCTTCTCATTTACAACCTGGCTCACCCAGCACATGGACCTCTCTTCTCTGACAACCCAAAGGAGACCCTTGGAACACAATTCGGCCTTCTGCGATGCAACTTTTGGATGCAGTGTGTTCTGCATGTGGTGAATGGCATAATCCTCTGAAAGCCCTCAGGAGGCCTAGGTGACTTTGGATGTTCCAGATGCCTAGCAATGCTCAGGGTGAATCTCCACTTCCTTTCGGGCTGGACCTAATGTCTAGTTTTCCGTGTCACTTAGAGGGCCGTCGAGCAGGAGTCCCCACACTGAATTGGAGCCCCGGTGGTTTCTCTCAGGGCAGCGTAGGTTTCCTCAACGTGGCAGACCCGCATGGAAAGAAAGGCTGCCAAGAACCGTGTTCCTGAGGCTCTTTCCAAGCTGTGGAACGCTAGCCATAGGAGAACACCTTCTTAGTTCCCAGCCCTTCCAACTGCACAGTGAGGGATGTTCCCAGAGCTGTGTAGCCCTTGACTCTGCTCAGAAGGCTTTTGGTACACAGTGTACTTCCTTGGAAAGACGTGCCCACGTGAGAGTCTTGAGCGCTCTGAGGCATACTAAAGCTGACGCCGTCCATTGACTAAGACTTCCTGCAAACTGGTGCACCCGTATCTCTCTGGTCGTGGGAAAAGGTGCACCTGACCTCCAGACTAGAGGACACATAGAGTTGGCACTCTAACTACAGTATGCCCTGCGGTGAGCGCCCAGGAAGGAACGGCAAGCACCTGGTTTCTTTTGGAAAACCTCGCTGCTCCTCAGAGGCATCCGTGGAGTGAATAGTATCCTGCTGGTGTGGTTTTCAGGCAGCTTGGAAGCTGCACCGAAGTTGCTTTCCAAAGGGGGAAAGTCGGGCTTCTGCCACATGCTCCGGTTTCCAACGTGACCCCACAGCGCAGTTCCCGGCCCTCTCTGACTGACGACTGGAGACTTGGAGCCACACTGGGCCTTTCTAGGCTCACACCTGGTTGGACGCGGGGTGTTTTTGCATGCCATGAGTAGCATTACCGGCTTAATGAGTTAGTCAGGCCTAGGTGACTTCGGATCATCCAAACGCCTCCCAATTTTACCGGTTTTCCTGTATTTTCTCTCAGGCTGGACCTACAGTGTACCTTGCGTCACAACAGAGAGAGGACAGGTAAGAGTGGTCAGGATGCACTTGAGGCCCAGGGATTCTTTCAGTGCAGTTCAGAGGGCCTCCGCAGAGGGAGAGCCACGTTGAATATAATACTGGCAGAAACGCTGTCCTGGGGCTGCCCGACAGCTGTAGAAATCAAGCTATGCAAGCGAGAGGCAGATCGTTGCCCTTCCCTCTGCGTAGAAAGAGTTGACCCCAACCGTCTGGGCTGTGTTATGTGGCTCGGAAAACAAAGAGGGGACTCACAGCACACACGCTCTCCCTCAGAAGGGAATTCTCTCAGGCCTACGGAAAGCCGTACGGGGGTTAAAGCACTCTCTCGAGTCAGGGTTCATGGAGGTGGCTGCACCCCAAACTTTGCTGCTGGGAGACACTCGTGCTTACCTTGAGGCTAGGGGTCGCATTTACTCCGCACTTTAGCTGGGGCAAGCGTGGGATGAACTCCTAGCAAGGCCCTGGAGACCACCTGGTTTCGTAGGAGAAAAGGCACTTTCTTCACTGAGGCATTCCTACAAGTGACTAGCAGACGGGTAACAGCAATGTCTTTCAGTCAGCCTTGAGGCCGCCACTACCTCCTTCCAAATGGGGAAAACACTGCCTTTTCCCAGGCTTCTCAATTACAACCTGGCTCACCCAGCACATGGACCTCTCTTCTCTGACAACCCAAAGGAGACCCTTGGAACACAATTCGGCCTTCTGCGATGCAACTTTTGGATGCAGTGTGTTCTGCATGTGGTGAATGGCATAATCCTCTGAAAGCCCTCAGGAGGCCTAGGTGACTTTGGATGTTCCAGATGCCTAGCAATGCTCAGGGTGAATCTCCACTTCCTTTCGGGCTGGACCTAATGTCTAGTTTTCCGTGTCACTTAGAGGGCCGTCGAGCAGGAGTCCCCACACTGAATTGGAGCCCCGGTGGTTTCTCTCAGGGCAGCGTAGGTTTCCTCAACGTGGCAGACCCGCATGGAAAGAAAGGCTGCCAAGAACCGTGTTCCTGAGGCTCTTTCCAAGCTGTGGAACGCTAGCCATAGGAGAACACCTTCTTAGTTCCCGGCCCTTCCAACTGCACAGTGAGGGATGTTCCCAGAGCTGTGTAGCCCTTGACTCTGCTCAGAAGGCTTTTGGTACACAGTGTACTTCCTTGGAAAGACGTGCCCACGTGAGAGTCTTGAGCACTCTGAGGCATACTAAAGCTGACGCCGTCCATTGACTAAGACTTCCTGCAAACTGGTGCACCCGTATCTCTCTGGTCGTGGGAAAAGGTGCACCTGACCTCGAGACTAGAGGACACATAGAGTTGGCACTCTAACTACAGTATGCCCTGTGGTGAGCGCCCAGGAAGGAACGGCAAGCACCTGGTTTCTTTTGGAAAACCTCACTGCTCCTCAGAGGCATCCGTGGAGTGAATAGTATCCTGCTGGTGTGGTTTTCAGGCAGCTTGGAAGCTGCACCGAAGTTGCTTTCCAAAGGGGGAAAGTCGGGCTTCTGCCACATGCTCCGGTTTCCAACGTGACCCCACAGCGCAGTTCCCGGCCCTCTCTGACTGACGACTGGAGACTTGGAGCCACACTGGGCCTTTCTATGCTCACACCTGGTTGGACGCGGGGTGTTTTTGCATGCCACGAGTAGCATTACCCGCTTAATGACTTAGTCAGGCCTAGGTGGCTTCGGATCGTCCAAACGCCTCCCAATTGTACCGGTTTCCCTGTATTTTCTCTCAGGCTGGACCTACAGTGTACCTTGCGTCACAACAGAGAGAGGACAGGGAAGAGTGGCCAGGATGCACTTGAGGCCCAGGGATTCTTTCAGTGCAGTTCAGAGGGCCTCCGCAGAGGGAGAGCCACGTTGAATGTAATACTGGCAGAAACGCTGTCCTGGGGCTGCCCGACAGCTGTAGAAATCAAGCTATGCAAGCGAGAGGCAGATCGTTGCCCTTCCCTCTGCGTAGAAAGAGTTGACCCCAACCGTCTGGGCTGTGTTATGTGGCTCGGAAAACAAAGAGGGGACTCACAGCACACACGCTCTCCCTCAGAAGGGAATTCTCTCAGGCCTACGGAAAGCCGTATGGGGGTTAAAGCACTCTCTCGAGTCAGGGTTCATGGAGGTGGCTGCACCCCAAACTTTGCTGCTGGGAGACACTCGTGCTTACCTTGAGGCTAGGGGTCGCATTTACTCCGCACTTTAGCTAGGGCAAGCGTGGGATGAACTCCTAGCAAGGCCCTGGAGACCACCTGGTTTCGTAGGAGAAAAGGCACTTTCTTCACTGAGGCATTCCTACAAGTGACTAGCAGACGGGTAACAGCAATGTCTTTCAGTCAGCCTTGAGGCCGCCACTACCTCCTTCCAAATGGGGAAAACACTGCCTTTTCCCAGGCTTCTCAATTACAACCTGGCTCAGCCAGCACATGTACCTCTCTTCTCTGACAACCCAAAGGAGACCCTTGGAACACAATTCGGCCTTCTGCGATGCAACTTTTGGATGCAGTGTGTTCTGCATGTGGTGAATGGCATAATCCTCTGAAAGCCCGCAGGAGGCCTAGGTGACTTTGGATGTTCCAGATGCCTAGCAATGCTCAGGGTGAATCTCCACTTCCTTTCGGGCTGGACCTAATGTCTAGTTTTCCGTGTCACTTAGAGGGCCGTCGAGCAGGAGTCCCCACACTGAATTGGAGCCCCGGTGGTTTCTCTCAGGGCAGCGTAGGTTTCCTCAACGTGGCAGACCCGCATGGAAAGAAAGGCTGCCAAGAACCGTGTTCCTGAGGCTCTTTCCAAGCTGTGGAACGCTAGCCATAGGAGAACACCTTCTTAGTTCCCGGCCCTTCCAACTGCACAGTGAGGGATGTTCCCAGAGCTGTGTAGCCCTTGACTCTGCTCAGAAGGCTTTTGGTACACAGTGTACTTCCTTGGAAAGACGTGCCCACATGAGAGTCTTGAGCGCTCTGAGGCATACTAAAGCTGAAGCCGTCCATTGACTAAGACTTCCTGCAGACTGGTGCACCCGTATCTCTCTGGTCGTGGGAAAAGGTGCACCTGACCTCGAGACTAGACGACACATAGAGTTGGCACTCTAACTACAGTATGCCCTGCGGTGAGCGCCCAGGAAGGAACGGCAAGCACCTGGTTTCTTTTGGAAAACCTCACTGCTCCTCAGAGGCATCCGTGGAATGAATAGTATCCTGCTGGTGTGGTTTTCAGGCAGCTTGGAAGCTGCACCGAAGTTGCTTTCCAAAGGGGGAAAGTCGGGCTTCTGCCACATGCTCCGGTTTCCAACGTGACCCCACAGCGCAGTTCGCGGCCCTCTCTGACTGACGACTGGAGACTTGGAGCCACACTGGGCCTTTCTATGCTCACACCTGGTTGGACGCAGGGTGTTTTTGCATGCCATGAGTAGCATTACCCGCTTAATGACTTAGTCAGGCCTAGGTGACTTCGGATCGTCCAAACGCCTCCCAATTGTACCGGTTTTCCTGTATTTTCTCTCAGGCTGGACCTACAGTGTACCTTGCGTCACAACAGAGAGAGGACAGGGAAGAGTGGCCAGGATGCACTTGAGGCCCAGGGATTCTTTCAGTGCAGTTCAGAGGGCCTCCGCAGAGGGAGAGCCACGTTGAATGTAATACTGGCAGAAACGCTGTCCTGGGGCTGCCCGACAGCTGTAGAAATCAAGCTATGCAAGCGAGAGGCAGATCGTTGCCCTTCCCTCTGCGTAGAAAGAGTTGACCCCAACCGTCTGGGCTGTGTTATGTGGCTCGGAAAACAAAGAGGGGACTCACAGCACACACGCTCTCCCTCAGAAGGGAATTCTCTCAGGCCTACGGAAAGCCGTACGGGGGTTAAAGCACTCTCTCGAGTCAGGGTTCATGGAGGTGGCTGCACCCCAAACTTTGCTGCTGGGAGACACTCGTGCTTACCTTGAGGCTAGGGGTCGCATTTACTCCGCACTTTAGCTGGGGCAAGCGTGGGATGAACTCCTAGCAAGGCCCTGGAGACCACCTGGTTTCGTAGGAGAAAAGGCACTTTCTTCACTGAGGCATTCCTACAAGTGACTAGCAGACGGGTAACAGCAATGTCTTTCAGTCAGCCTTGAGGCCGCCACTACCTCCTTCCAAATGGGGAAAACACTGCCTTTTCCCAGGCTTCTCAATTACAACCTGGCTCACCCAGCACATGGACCTCTCTTCTCTGACAACCCAAAGGAGACCCTTGGAACACAATTCGGCCTTCTGCGATGCAACTTTTGGATGCAGTGTGTTCTGCATGTGGTGAATGGCATAATCCTCTGAAAGCCCTCAGGAGGCCTAGGTGACTTTGGATGTTCCAGATGCCTAGAAATGCTCAGGGTGAATCTCCACTTCCTTTCGGGCTGGACCTAATGTCTAGTTTTCCGTGTCACTTAGAGGGCCGTCGAGCAGGAGTCCCCACACTGAATTGGAGCCCCGGTGGTTTCTCTCAGGGCAGCGTAGGTTTCCTCAACGTGGCAGACCCGCATGGAAAGAAAGGCTGCCAACAACCGTGTTCCTGAGGCTCTTTCCAAGCTGTGGAACGCTAGCCATAGGAGAACACCTTCTTAGTTCCCGGCCCTTCCAACTGCACAGTGAGGGATGTTCCCAGAGCTGTGTAGCCCTTGACTCTGCTCAGAAGGCTTTTGGTACACAGTGTACTTCCTTGGAAAGACGTGCCCACGTGAGAGTCTTGAGCGCTCTGAGGCATACTAAAGCTGACGCCGTCCATTGACTAAGACTTCCTGCAAACTGGTGCACCCGTATCTCTCTGGTCGTGGGAAAAGGTGCACCTGACCTCCAGACTAGAGGACACATAGAGTTGGCACTCTAACTACAGTATGCCCTGCGGTGAGCGCCCAGGAAGGAACGGCAAGCACCTGGTTTCTTTTGGAAAACCTCGCTGCTCCTCAGAGGCATCCGTGGAGTGAATAGTATCCTGCTGGTGTGGTTTTCAGGCAGCTTGGAAGCTGCACCGAAGTTGCTTTCCAAAGGGGGAAAGTCGGGCTTCTGCCACATGCTCCGGTTTCCAACGTGACCCCACAGCGCAGTTCCCGGCCCTCTCTGACTGACGACTGGAGACTTGGAGCCACACTGGGCCTTTCTATGCTCACACCTGGTTGGACGAGGGGTGTTTTTGCATGCCACGAGTAGCATTACCCGCTTAATGACTTAGTCAGGCCTAGGTGACTTCGGATCGTCCAAACGCCTCCCAATTGTACCGGTTTTCCTGTATTTTCTCTCAGGCTGGACCTACAGTGTACCTTGCGTCACAACAGAGAGAGGACAGGTAAGAGTGGCCAGGATGCACTTGAGGCCCAGGGATTCTTTCAGTGCAGTTCAGAGGGCCTCCGCAGAGGGAGAGCCACGTTGAATGTAATACTGGCAGAAACGCTGTCCTGGGGCTGCCCGACAGCTGTAGAAATCAAGCTATGCAAGCGAGAGGCAGATCGTTGCCCTTCCCTCTGCGTAGAAAGAGTTGACCCCAACCGTCTGGGCTGTGTTATGTGGCTCGGAAAACAAAGAGGGGACTCACAGCACACACGCTCTCCCTCAGAAGGGAATTCTCTCAGGCCTACGGAAAGCCGTACGGGGGTTAAAGCACTCTCTCGAGTCAGGGTTCATGGAGGTGGCTGCACCCCAAACTTTGCTGCTGGGAGACACTCGTGCTTACCTTGAGGCTAGGGGTCGCATTTACTCCGCACTTTAGCTGGGGCAAGCGTGGGATGAACTCCTAGCAAGGCCCTGGAGACCACCTGGTTTCGTAGGAGAAAAGGCACTTTCTTCACTGAGGCATTCCTACAAGTGACTAGCAGACGGGTAACAGCAATGTCTTTCAGTCAGCCTTGAGGCCGCCACTACCTCCTTCCAAATGGGGAAAACACTGCCTTTTCCCAGGCTTCTCAATTACAACCTGGCTCACCCAGCACATGGACCTCTCTTCTCTGACAACCCAAAGGAGACCCTTGGAACACAATTCGGCCTTCTGCGATGCAACTTTTGGATGCAGTGTGTTCTGCATGTGGTGAATGGCATAATCCTCTGAAAGCCCTCAGGAGGCCTAGGTGACTTTGGATGTTCCAGATGCCTAGCAATGCTCAGGGTGAATCTCCACTTCCTTTCGGGCTGGACCTAATGTCTAGTTTTCCGTGTCACTTAGAGGGCCGTCGAGCAGGAGTCCCCACACTGAATTGGAGCCCCGGTGGTTTCTCTCAGGGCAGCGTAGGTTTCCTCAACGTGGCAGACCCGCATGGAAAGAAAGGCTGCCAAGAACCGTGTTCCTGAGGCTCTTTCCAAGCTGTGGAACGCTAGCCATAGGAGAACACCTTCTTAGTTCCCGGCCCTTCCAACTGCACAGTGAGGGATGTTCCCAGAGCTGTGTAGCCCTTGACTCTGCTCAGAAGGCTTTTGGTACACAGTGTACTTCCTTGGAAAGACGTGCCCACGTGAGAGTCTTGAGCGCTCTGAGGCATACTAAAGCTGACGCCGTCCATTGACTAAGACTTTCTGCAAACTGGTGCACCCGTATCTCTCTGGTCGTGGGAAAAGGTGCACCTGACCTCCAGACTAGAGGACACATAGAGTTGGCACTCTAACTACAGTATGCCCTGCGGTGAGCGCCCAGGAAGGAACGGCAAGCACCTGGTTTCTTTTGGAAAACCTCACTGCTCCTCAGAGGCATCCGTGGAGTGAATAGTATCCTGCTGGTGTGGTTTTCAGGCAGCTTGGAAGCTGCACCGAAGTTGCTTTCCAAAGGGGGAAAGTCGGGCTTCTGCCACATGCTCCGGTTTCCAACGTGACCCCACAGCGCAGTTCCCGGCCCTCTCTGACTGACGACTGGAGACTTGGAGCCACACTGGGCCTTTCTATGCTCACACCTGGTTGGACGAGGGGTGTTTTTGCATGCCACGAGTAGCATTACCGGCTTAATGACTTAGTCAGGCCTAGGTGACTTCGGATCGTCCAAACGCCTCCCAATTGTACCGGTTTTCCTGTATTTTCTCTCAGGCTGGACCTACAGTGTACCTTGCGTCACAACAGAGAGAGGACAGGTAAGAGTGACCAGGATGCACTTGAGGCCCAGGGATTCTTTCAGTGCAGTTCAGAGGGCCTCCGCAGAGGGAGAGCCACGTTGAATGTAATACTGGCAGAAACGCTGTCCTGGGGCTGCCCGACAGCTGTAGAAATCAAGCTATGCAAGCGAGAGGCAGATCGTTGCCCTTCCCTCTGCGTAGAAAGAGTTGACCCCAACCGTCTGGGCTGTGTTATGTGGCTCGGAAAACAAAGAGGGGACTCACAGCACACACGCTCTCCCTCAGAAGGGAATTCTCTCAGGCCTACGGAAAGCCGTACGGGGGTTAAAGCACTCTCTCGAGTCAGGGTTCATGGAGGTGGCTGCACCCCAAACTTTGCTGCTGGGAGACACTCGTGCTTACCTTGAGGCTAGGGGTCGCATTTACTCCGCACTTTAGCTAGGGCAAGCGTGGGATGAACTCCTAGAAAGGCCCTGGAGACCACCTGGTTTCGTAGGAGAAAAGGCACTTTCTTCACTGAGGCATTCCTACAAGTGACTAGCAGACGGGTAACAGCAATGTCTTTCAGTCAGCCTTGAGGCCGCCACTACCTCCTTCCAAATGGGGAAAACACTGCCTTTTCCCAGGCTTCTCAATTACAACCTGGCTCACCCAGCACATGGACCTCTCTTCTCTGACAACCCAAAGGAGACCCTTGGAACACAATTCGGCCTTCTGCGATGCAACTTTTGGATGCAGTGTGTTCTGCATGTGGTGAATGGCATAATCCTCTGAAAGCCCTCAGGAGGCCTAGGTGACTTTGGATGTTCCAGATGCCTAGCAATGCTCAGGGTGAATCTCCACTTCCTTTCGGGCTGGACCTAATGTCTAGTTTTCCATGTCACTTAGAGGGCCGTCGAGCAGGACTCCCCACACTGAATTGGAGCCCCGGTGGTTTCTCTCAGGGCAGCGTAGGTTTCCTCAACGTGGCAGACCCGCATGGAAAGAAAGGCTGCCAAGAACCGTGTTCCTGAGGCTCTTTCCAAGCTGTGGAACGCTAGCCATAGGAGAACACCTTCTTAGTTCCCGGCCCTTCCAACTGCACAGTGAGGGATGTTCCCAGAGCTGTGTAGCCCTTGACTCTGCTCAGAAGGCTTTTGGTACACAGTGTACTTCCTTGGAAAGACGTGCCCACGTGAGAGTCTTGAGCGCTCTGAGGCATACTAAAGCTGACGCCGTCCATTGACTAAGACTTCCTGCAAACTGGTGCACCCGTATCTCTCTGGTCGTGGGAAAAGGTGCACCTGACCTCCAGACTAGAGGACACATAGAGTTGGCACTCTAACTACAGTATGCCCTGCGGTGAGCGCCCAGGAAGGAACGGCAAGCACCTGGTTTCTTTTGGAAAACCTCACTGCTCCTCAGAGGCATCCGTGGAGTGAATAGTATCCTGCTGGTGTGGTTTTCAGGCAGCTTGGAAGCTGCACCGAAGTTGCTTTCCAAAGGGGGAAAGTCGGGCTTCTGCCACATGCTCCGGTTTCCAACGTGACCCCACAGCGCAGTTCCCGGCCCTCTCTGACTGACGACTGGAGACTTGGAGCCACACTGGGCCTTTCTATGCTCACACCTGGTTGGACGAGGGGTGTTTTTGCATGCCACGAGTAGCATTACCCGCTTAATGACTTAGTCAGGCCTAGGTGGCTTCGGATCGTCCAAACGCCTCCCAGTTGTACCGGTTTTCCTGTATTTTCTCTCAGGCTGGACCTACAGTGTACCTTGCGTCACAACAGAGAGAGGACAGGGAAGAGTGGCCAGGATGCACTTGAGGCCCAGGGATTCTTTCAGTGCAGTTCAGAGGGCCTCCGCAGAGGGAGAGCCACGTTGAATGTAATACTGGCAGAAACGCTGTCCTGGGGCTGCCCGACAGCTGTAGAAATCAAGCTATGCAAGCGAGAGGCAGATCGTTGCCCTTCCCTCTGCGTAGAAAGAGTTGACCCCAACCGTCTGGGCTGTGTTATGTGGCTCGGAAAACAAAGAGGGGACTCACAGCACACACGCTCTCCCTCAGAAGGGAATTCTCTCAGGCCTACGGAAAGCCGTACGGGGGTTAAAGCACTCTCTCGAGTCAGGGTTCATGGAGGTGGCTGCACCCCAAACTTTGCTGCTGGGAGACACTCGTGCTTACCTTGAGGCTAGGGGTCGCATTTACTCCGCACTTTAGCTGGGGCAAGCGTGGGATGAACTCCTAGCAAGGCCCTGGAGACCACCTGGTTTCGTAGGAGAAAAGGCACTTTCTTCACTGAGGCATTCCTACAAGTGACTAGCAGACGGGTAACAGCAATGTCTTTCAGTCAGCCTTGAGGCCGCCACTACCTCCTTCCAAATGGGGAAAACACTGCCTTTTCCCAGGCTTCTCAATTACAACCTGGCTCACCCAGCACATGGACCTCTCTTCTCTGACAGCCCAAAGGAGACCCTTGGAACACAATTCGGCCTTCTGCGATGCAACTTTTCGATGCAGTGTGTTCTGCATGGGGTGAATGGCATAATCCTCTGAAAGCCCTCAGGAGGCCTAGGTGACTTAGGATGTTCCAGAGGCCTAGCAATGCTCAGGGTGAATCTCCACTTCCTTTCGGGCTGGACCTAATGTCTAGTTCTCCGTGTCACTTAGAGGGCCGTCGAGCAGGAGTCCCCACACTGAATTGGAGCCCCGGTGGTTTCTCTCAGGGCAGCGTAGGTTTCCACAACGTGGCAGACCCGCATGGAAAGAAAGGCTGCCAAGAACCGTGTTCCTGAGGCTCTTTCCAAGCTGTGGAACGCTAGCCATAGGAGAACACCTTCTTAGTTCCCGGCCCTTCCAACTGCACAGTGAGGGATGTTCCCAGAGCTGTGTAGCCCTTGACTCTGCTCAGAAGGCTTTTGGTACACAGTGTACTTCCTTGGAAAGACGTGCCCACGTGAGAGTCTTGAGCGCTCTGAGGCATACTAAAGCTGACGCCGTCCATTGACTAAGACTTCCTGCAAACTGGTGCACCCGTATCTCTCTGGTCGTGGGAAAAGGTGCACCTGACCTCCAGACTAGAGGACACATAGAGTTGGCACTCTAACTACAGTATGCCCTGCGGTGAGCGCCCAGGAAGGAACGGCAAGCACCTGGTTTCTTTTGGAAAACCTCACTGCTCCTCAGAGGCATCCGTGGAGTGAATAGTATCCTGCTGGTGTGGTTTTCAGGCAGCTTGGAAGCTGCACCGAAGTTGCTTTCCAAAGGGGGAAAGTCGGGCTTCTGCCACATGCTCCGGTTTCCAACGTGACCCCACAGCGCAGTTCCCGGCCCTCTCTGACTGACGACTGGAGACTTGGAGCCACACTGGGCCTTTCTATGCTCACACCTGGTTGGACGCGGGGTGTTTTTGCATGCCACGAGTAGCATTACCCGCTTAATGACTTAGTCAGGCCTAGGTGGCTTCGGATCGTCCAAACGCCTCCCAATTGTACCGGTTTCCCTGTATTTTCTCTCAGGCTGGACCTACAGTGTACCTTGCGTCACAACAGAGAGAGGACAGGGAAGAGTGGCCAGGATGCACTTGAGGCCCAGGGATTCTTTCAGTGCAGTTCAGAGGGCCTCCGCAGAGGGAGAGCCACGTTGAATGTAATACTGGCAGAAACGCTGTCCTGGGGCTGCCCGACAGCTGTAGAAATCAAGCTATGCAAGCGAGAGGCAGATCGTTGCCCTTCCCTCTGCGTAGAAAGAGTTGACCCCAACCGTCTGGGCTGTGTTATGTGGCTCGGAAAACAAAGAGGGGACTCACAGCACACACGCTCTCCCTCAGAAGGGAATTCTCTCAGGCCTACGGAAAGCCGTATGGGGGTTAAAGCACTCTCTCGAGTCAGGGTTCATGGAGGTGGCTGCACCCCAAACTTTGCTGCTGGGAGACACTCGTGCTTACCTTGAGGCTAGGGGTCACATTTACTCCGCACTTTAGCTGGGGCAAGCGTGGGATGAACTCCTAGCAAGGCCCTGGAGACCACCTGGTTTCGTAGGAGAAAAGGCACTTTCTTCACTGAGGCATTCCTACAAGTGACTAGCAGACGGGTAACAGCACTGTCTTTCAGTCAGCCTTGAGGCCGCCACTACCTCCTTCCAAATGGGGAAAACACTGCCTTTTCCCAGGCTTCTCAATTACAACCTGGCTCACCCAGCACATGGACCTCTCTTCTCTGACAACCCAAAGGAGACCCTTGGAACACAATTCGGCCTTCTGCGATGCAACTTTTGGATGCAGTGTGTTCTGCATGTGGTGAATGGCATAATCCTCTGAAAGCCCTCAGGAGGCCTAGGTGACTTTGGATGTTCCAGATGCCTAGCAATGCTCAGGGTGAATCTCCACTTCCTTTCGGGCTGGACCTAATGTCTAGTTTTCCGTGTCACTTAGAGGGCCGTCGAGCAGGAGTCCCCACACTGAATTGGAGCCCCGGTGGTTTCTCTCAGGGCAGCGTAGGTTTCCTCAACGTGGCAGACCCGCATGGAAAGAAAGGCTGCCAAGAACCGTGTTCCTGAGGCTCTTTCCAAGCTGTGGAACGCTAGCCATAGGAGAACACCTTCTTAGTTCCCGGCCCTTCCAACTGCACAGTGAGGGATGTTCCCAGAGCTGTGTAGCCCTTGACTCTGCTCAGAAGGCTTTTGGTACACAGTGTACTTCCTTGGAAAGACGTGCCCACGTGAGAGTCTTGAGCGCTCTGAGGCATACTAAAGCTGACGCCGTCCATTGACTAAGACTTCCTGCAAACTGGTGCACCCGTATCTCTCTGGTCGTGGGAAAAGGTGCACCTGACCTTCAGACTAGAGGACACATAGAGTTGGCACTCTAACTACAGTATGCCCTGCGGTGAGCGCCCAGGAAGGAACGGCAAGCACCTGGTTTCTTTTGGAAAACCTCGCTGCTCCTCAGAGGCATCCGTGGAGTGAATAGTATCCTGCTGGTGTGGTTTTCAGGCAGCTTGGAAGCTGCACCGAAGTTGCTTTCCAAAGGGGGAAAGTCGGGCTTCTGCCACATGCTCCGGTTTCCAACGTGACCCCACAGCGCAGTTCCCGGCCCTCTCTGACTGACGACTGGAGACTTGGAGCCACACTGGGCCTTTCTATGCTCACACCTGGTTGGACGAGGGGTGTTTTTGCATGCCATGAGTAGCATTACCCGCTTAATGACTTAGTCAGGCCTAGGTGACTTCGGATCGTCCAAACGCCTCCCAATTGTACCGGTTTTCCTGTATTTTCTCTCAGGCTGGACCTACAGTGTACCTTGCGTCACAACAGAGAGAGGACAGGGAAGAGTGGCCAGGATGCACTTGAGGCCCAGGGATTCTTTCAGTGCAGTTCAGAGGGCCTCCGCAGAGGGAGAGCCACGTTGAATGTAATACTGGCAGAAACGCTGTCCTGGGGCTGCCCGACAGCTGTAGAAATCAAGCTATGCAAGCGAGAGGCAGATCGTTGCCCTTCCCTCTGCGTAGAAAGAGTTGACCCCAACCGTCTGGGCTGTGTTATGTGGCTCGGAAAACAAAGAGGGGACTCACAGCACACACGCTCTCCCTCAGAAGGGAATTCTCTCAGGCCTACGGAAAGCCGTACGGGGGTTAAAGCACTCTCTCGAGTCAGGGTTCATGGAGGTGGCTGCACCCCAAACTTTGCTGCTGGGAGACACTCGTGCTTACCTTGAGGCTAGGGGTCGCATTTACTCCGCACTTTAGCTGGGGCAAGCGTGGGATGAACTCCTAGCAAGGCCCTGGAGACCACCTGGTTTCGTAGGAGAAAAGGCACTTTCTTCACTGAGGCATTCCTACAAGTGACTAGCAGACGGGTAACAGCACTGTCTTTCAGTCAGCCTTGAGGCCGCCACTACCTCCTTCCAAATGGGGAAAACACTGCCTTTTCCCAGGCTTCTCAATTACAACCTGGCTCACCCAGCACATGGACCTCTCTTCTCTGACAACCCAAAGGAGACCCTTGGAACACAATTCGGCCTTCTGCGATGCAACTTTTGGATGCAGTGTGTTCTGCATGTGGTGAATGGCATAATCCTCTGAAAGCCCTCAGGAGGCCTATGTGACTTTGGATGTTCCAGATGCCTAGCAATGCTCAGGGTGAATCTCCACTTCCTTTCGGGCTGGACCTAATGTCTAGTTTTCCGTGTCACTTAGAGGGCCGTCGAGCAGGAGTCCCCACACTGAATTGGAGCCCCGGTGGTTTCTCTCAGGGCAGCGTAGGTTTCCTCAACGTGGCAGACCCGCATGGAAAGAAAGGCTGCCAAGAACCGTGTTCCTGAGGCTCTTTCCAAGCTGTGGAACGCTAGCCATAGGAGAACACCTTCTTAGTTCCCGGCCCTTCCAACTGCACAGTGAGGGATGTTCCCAGAGCTGTGTAGCCCTTGACTCTGCTCAGAAGGCTTTTGGTACACAGTGTACTTCCTTGGAAAGACGTGCCCACGTGAGAGTCTTGAGCGCTCTGAGGCATACTAAAGCTGACGCCGTCCATTGACTAAGACTTCCTGCAAACTGGTGCACCCGTATCTCTCTGGTCGTGGGAAAAGGTGCACCTGACCTCCAGACTAGAGGACACATAGAGTTGGCACTCTAACTACAGTATGCCCTGCGGTGAGCGCCCAGGAAGGAACGGCAAGCACCTGGTTTCTTTTGGAAAACCTCGCTGCTCCTCAGAGGCATCCGTGGAGTGAATAGTATCCTGCTGGTGTGGTTTTCAGGCAGCTTGGAAGCTGCACCGAAGTTGCTTTCCAAAGGGGGAAAGTCGGGCTTCTGCCACATGCTCCGGTTTCCAACGTGACCCCACAGCGCAGTTCCCGGCCCTCTCTGACTGACGACTGGAGACTTGGAGCCACACTGGGCCTTTCTATGCTCACACCTGGTTGGACGAGGGGTGTTTTTGCATGCCATGAGTAGCATTACCCGCTTAATGACTTAGTCAGGCCTAGGTGACTTCGGATCGTCCAAACGCCTCCCAATTGTACCGGTTTTCCTGTATTTTCTCTCAGGCTGGACCTACAGTGTACCTTGCGTCACAACAGAGAGAGGACAGGGAAGAGTGGCCAGGATGCACTTGAGGCCCAGGGATTCTTTCAGTGCAGTTCAGAGGGCCTCCGCAGAGGGAGAGCCACGTTGAATGTAATACTGGCAGAAACGCTGTCCTGGGGCTGCCCGACAGCTGTAGAAATCAAGCTATGCAAGCGAGAGGCAGATCGTTGCCCTTCCCTCTGCGTAGAAAGAGTTGACCCCAACCGTCTGGGCTGTGTTATGTGGCTCGGAAAACAAAGAGGGGACTCACAGCACACACGCTCTCCCTCAGAAGGGAATTCTCTCAGGCCTACGGAAAGCCGTATGGGGGTTAAAGCACTCTCTCGAGTCAGGGTTCATGGAGGTGGCTGCACCCCAAACTTTGCTGCTGGGAGACACTCGTGCTTACCTTGAGGCTAGGGGTCGCATTTACTCCGCACTTTAGCTGGGGCAAGCGTGGGATGAACTCCTAGCAAGGCCCTGGAGACCACCTGGTTTCGTAGGAGAAAAGGCACTTTCTTCACTGAGGCATTCCTACAAGTGACTAGCAGACGGGTAACAGCACTGTCTTTCAGTCAGCCTTGAGGCCGCCACTACCTCCTTCCAAATGGGGAAAACACTGCCTTTTCCCAGGCTTCTCAATTACAACCTGGCTCACCCAGCACATGGACCTCTCTTCTCTGACAACCCAAAGGAGACCCTTGGAACACAATTCGGCCTTCTGCGATGCAACTTTTGGATGCAGTGTGTTCTGCATGGGGTGAATGGCATAATCCTCTGAAAGCCCTCAGGAGGCCTAGGTGACTTTGGATGTTCCAGATGCCTAGCAATGCTCAGGGTGAATCTCCACTTCCTTTCGGGCTGGACCTAATGTCTAGTTTTCCGTGTCACTTAGAGGGCCGTCGAGCAGGAGTCCCCACACTGAATTGGAGCCCCGGTGGTTTCTCTCAGGGCAGCGTAGGTTTCCTCAACGTGGCAGACCCGCATGGAAAGAAAGGCTGCCAAGAACCGTGTTCCTGAGGCTCTTTCCAAGCTGTGGAACGCTAGCCATAGGAGAACACCTTCTTAGTTCCCGGCCCTTCCAACTGCACAGTGAGGGATGTTCCCAGAGCTGTGTAGCCCTTGACTCTGCTCAGAAGGCTTTTGGTACACAGTGTCCTTCCTTGGAAAGACGTGCCCACGTGAGAGTCTTGAGCGCTCTGAGGCATACTAAAGCTGACGCCGTCCATTGACTAAGACTTCCTGCAAACTGGTGCACCCGTATCTCTCTGGTCGTGGGAAAAGGTGCACCTGACCTCCAGACTAGAGGACACATAGAGTTGGCACTCTAACTACAGTATGCCCTGCGGTGAGCGCCCAGGAAGGAACGGCAAGCACCTGGTTTCTTTTGGAAAACCTCACTGCTCCTCAGAGGCATCCGTGGAGTGAATAGTATCCTGCTGGTGTGGTTTTCAGGCAGCTTGGAAGCTGCACCGAAGTTGCTTTCCAAAGGGGGAAAGTCGGGCTTCTGCCACATGCTCCGGTTTCCAACGTGACCCCACAGCGCAGTTCCCGGCCCTCTCTGACTGACGACTGGAGACTTGGAGCCACACTGGGCCTTTCTATGCTCACACCTGGTTGGACGAGGGGTGTTTTTGCATGCCATGAGTAGCATTACCCGCTTAATGACTTAGTCAGGCCTAGGTGACTTCGGATCGTCCAAACGCCTCCCAATTTTACCGGTTTTCCTGTATTTTCTCTCAGGCTGGACCTACAGTGTACCTTGCGTCACAACAGAGAGAGGACAGGGAAGAGTGGCCAGGATGCACTTGAGGCCCAGGGATTCTTTCAGTGCAGTTCAGAGGGCCTCCGCAGAGGGAGAGCCACGTTGAATGTAATACTGGCAGAAACGCTGTCCTGGGGCTGCCCGACAGCTGTAGAAATCAAGCTATGCAAGCGAGAGGCAGATCGTTGCCCTTCCCTCTGCGTAGAAAGAGTTGACCCCAACCGTCTGGGCTGTGTTATGTGGCTCGGAAAACAAAGAGGGCACTCACAGCACACACGCTCTCCCTCAGAAGGGAATTCTCTCAGGCCTACGGAAAGCCGTACGGGGGTTAAAGCACTCTCTCGAGTCAGGGTTCATGGAGGTGGCTGCACCCCGAACTTTGCTGCTGGGAGACACTCGTGCTTACCTTGAGGCTAGGGGTCGCATTTACTCCGCACTTTAGCTGGGGCAAGCGTGGGATGAACTCCTAGCAAGGCCCTGGAGACCACCTGGTTTCGTAGGAGAAAAGGCACTTTCTTCACTGAGGCATTCCTACAAGTGACTAGCAGACGGGTAACAGCAATGTCTTTCAGTCAGCCTTGAGGCCGCCACTACCTCCTTCCAAATGGGGAAAACACTGCCTTTTCCCAGGCTTCTCAATTACAACCTGGCTCACCCAGCACATGGACCTCTCTTCTCTGACAACCCAAAGGAGACCCTTGGAACACAATTCGGCCTTCTGCGATGCAACTTTTGGATGCAGTGTGTTCTGCATGTGGTGAATGGCATAATCCTCTGAAAGCCCTCAGGAGGCCTAGGTGACTTTGGATGTTCCAGATGCCTAGCAATGCTCAGGGTGAATCTCCACTTCCTTTCGGGCTGGACCTAATGTCTAGTTTTCCGTGTCACTTAGAGGGCCGTCGAGCAGGAGTCCCCACACTGAATTGGAGCCCCGGTGGTTTCTCTCAGGGCAGCGTAGGTTTCCTCAACGTGGCAGACCCGCATGGAAAGAAAGGCTGCCAAGAACCGTGTTCCTGAGGCTCTTTCCAAGCTGTGGAACGCTAGCCATAGGAGAACACCTTCTTAGTTCCCGGCCCTTCCAACTGCACAGTGAGGGATGTTCCCAGAGCTGTGTAGCCCTTGACTCTGCTCAGAAGGCTTTTGGTACACAGTGTACTTCCTTGGAAAGACGTGCCCACGTGAGAGTCTTGAGCGCTCTGAGGCATACTAAAGCTGACGCCGTCCATTGACTAAGACTTCCTGCAAACTGGTGCACCCGTATCTCTCTGGTCGTGGGAAAAGGTGCACCTGACCTCCAGACTAGAGGACACATAGAGTTGGCACTCTAACTACAGTATGCCCTGCGGTGAGCGCCCAGGAAGGAACGGCAAGCACCTGGTTTCTTTTGGAAAACCTCGCTGCTCCTCAGAGGCATCCGTGGAGTGAATAGTATCCTGCTGGTGTGGTTTTCAGGCAGCTTGGAAGCTGCACCGAAGTTGCTTTCCAAAGGGGGAAAGTCGGGCTTCTGCCACATGCTCCGGTTTCCAACGTGACCCCACAGCGCAGTTCCCGGCCCTCTCTGACTGACGACTGGAGACTTGGAGCCACACTGGGCCTTTCTATGCTCACACCTGGTTGGACGCGGGGTGTTTTTGCATGCCACGAGTAGCATTACCCGCTTAATGACTTAGTCAGGCCTAGGTGGCTTCGGATCGTCCAAACGCCTCCCAATTGTACCGGTTTTCCTGTATTTTCTCTCAGGCTGGACCTACAGTGTACCTTGCGTCACAACAGAGAGAGGACAGGGAAGAGTGGCCAGGATGCACTTGAGGCCCAGGGATTCTTTCAGTGCAGTTCAGAGGGCCTCCGCAGAGGGAGAGCCACGTTGAATGTAATACTGGCAGAAACGCTGTCCTGGGGCTGCCCGACAGCTGTAGAAATCAAGCTATGCAAGCGAGAGGCAGATCGTTGCCCTTCCCTCTGCGTAGAAAGAGTTGACCCCAACCGTCTGGGCTCTGTTATGTGGCTCGGAAAACAAAAGGGGACTCACAGCACACACGCTCTCCCTCAGAAGGGAATTCTCTCAGGCCTACGGAAAGCCGTACGGGGGTTAAAGCACTCTCTCGAGTCAGGGTTCATGGAGGTGGCTGCACCCCGAACTTTGCTGCTGGGAGACACTCGTGCTTACCTTGAGGCTAGGGGTCGCATTTACTCCGCACTTTAGCTGGGGCAAGCGTGGGATGAACTCCTAGCAAGGCCCTGGAGACCACCTGGTTTCGTAGGAGAAAAGGCACTTTCTTCACTGAGGCATTCCTACAAGTGACTAGCAGACGGGTAACAGCAATGTCTTTCAGTCAGCCTTGAGGCCGCCACTACCTCCTTCCAAATGGGGAAAACACTGCCTTTTCCCAGGCTTCTCAATTACAACCTGGCTCACCCAGCACATGGACCTCTCTTCTCTGACAACCCAAAGGAGACCCTTGGAACACAATTCGGCCTTCTGCGATGCAACTTTTGGATGCAGTGTGTTCTGCATGTGGTGAATGGCATAATCCTCTGAAAGCCCTCAGGAGGCCTAGGTGACTTTGGATGTTCCAGATGCCTAGCAATGCTCAGGGTGAATCTCCACTTCCTTTCGGGCTGGACCTAATGTCTAGTTTTCCGTGTCACTTAGAGGGCCGTCGAGCAGGAGTCCCCACACTGAATTGGAGCCCCGGTGGTTTCTCTCAGGGCAGCGTAGGTTTCCTCAACGTGGCAGACCCGCATGGAAAGAAAGGCTGCCAAGAACCGTGTTCCTGAGGCTCTTTCCAAGCTGTGGAACGCTAGCCATAGGAGAACACCTTCTTAGTTCCCGGCCCTTCCAACTGCACAGTGAGGGATGTTCCCAGAGCTGTGTAGCCCTTGACTCTGCTCAGAAGGCTTTTGGTACACAGTGTACTTCCTTGGAAAGACGTGCCCACGTGAGAGTCTTGAGCGCTCTGAGGCATACTAAAGCTGACGCCGTCCATTGACTAAGACTTCCTGCAAACTGGTGCACCCGTATCTCTCTGGTCGTGGGAAAAGGTGCACCTGACCTCCAGACTAGAGGACACATAGAGTTGGCACTCTAACTACAGTATGCCCTGCGGTGAGCGCCCAGGAAGGAACGGCAAGCACCTGGTTTCTTTTGGAAAACCTCGCTGCTCCTCAGAGGCATCCGTGGAGTGAATAGTATCCTGCTGGTGTGGTTTTCAGGCAGCTTGGAAGCTGCACCGAAGTTGCTTTCCAAAGGGGGAAAGTCGGGCTTCTGCCACATGCTCCGGTTTCCAACGTGACCCCACAGCGCAGTTCCCGGCCCTCTCTGACTGACGACTGGAGACTTGGAGCCACACTGGGCCTTTCTATGCTCACACCTGGTTGGACGAGGGGTGTTTTTGCATGCCATGAGTAGCATTACCCGCTTAATGACTTAGTCAGGCCTAGGTGACTTCGGATCGTCCAAACGCCTCCCAATTGTACCGGTTTTCCTGTATTTTCTCTCAGGCTGGACCTACAGTGTACCTTGCGTCACAACAGAGAGAGGACAGGGAAGAGTGGCCAGGATGCACTTGAGGCCCAGGGATTCTTTCAGTGCAGTTCAGAGGGCCTCCGCAGAGGGAGAGCCACGTTGAATGTAATACTGGCAGAAACGCTGTCCTGGGGCTGCCCGACAGCTGTAGAAATCAAGCTATGCAAGCGAGAGGCAGATCGTTGCCCTTCCCTCTGCGTAGAAAGAGTTGACCCCAACCGTCTGGGCTGTGTTATGTGGCTCGGAAAACAAAGAGGGGACTCACAGCACACACGCTCTCCCTCAGAAGGGAATTCTCTCAGGCCTACGGAAAGCCGTACGGGGGTTAAAGCACTCTCTCGAGTCAGGGTTCATGGAGGTGGCTGCACCCCGAACTTTGCTGCTGGGAGACACTCGTGCTTACCTTGAGGCTAGGGGTCGCATTTACTCCGCACTTTAGCTGGGGCAAGCGTGGGATGAACTCCTAGCAAGGCCCTGGAGACCACCTGGTTTCGTAGGAGAAAAGGCACTTTCTTCACTGAGGCATTCCTACAAGTGACTAGCAGACGGGTAACAGCACTGTCTTTCAGTCAGCCTTGAGGCCGTCACTACCTCCTTCCAAATGGGGAAAACACTGCCTTTTCCCAGGCTTCTCAATTACAACCTGGCTCACCCAGCACATGGACCTCTCTTCTCTGACAACCCAAAGGAGACCCTTGGAACACAATTCGGCCTTCTGCGATGCAACTTTTGGATGCAGTGTGTTCTGCATGTGGTGAATGGCATAATCCTCTGAAAGCCCTCAGGAGGCCTAGGTGACTTTGGATGTTCCAGATGCCTAGCAATGCTCAGGGTGAATCTCCACTTCCTTTCGGGCTGGACCTAATGTCTAGTTTTCCGTGTCACTTAGAGGGCCGTCGAGCAGGAGTCCCCACACTGAATTGGAGCCCCGGTGGTTTCTCTCAGGGCAGCGTAGGTTTCCTCAACGTGGCAGACCCGCATGGAAAGAAAGGCTGCCAAGAACCGTGTTCCTGAGGCTCTTTCCAAGCTGTGGAACGCTAGCCATAGGAGAACACCTTCTTAGTTCCCGGCCCTTCCAACTGCACAGTGAGGGATGTTCCCAGAGCTGTGTAGCCCTTGACTCTGCTCAGAAGGCTTTTGGTACACAGTGTACTTCCTTGGAAAGACGTGCCCACGTGAGAGTCTTGAGCGCTCTGAGGCATACTAAAGCTGACGCCGTCCATTGACTAAGACTTCCTGCAAACTGGTGCACCCGTATCTCTCTGGTCGTGGGAAAAGGTGCACCTGACCTTCAGACTAGAGGACACATAGAGTTGGCACTCTAACTACAGTATGCCCTGCGGTGAGCGCCCAGGAAGGAACGGCAAGCACCTGGTTTCTTTTGGAAAACCTCGCTGCTCCTCAGAGGCATCCGTGGAGTGAATAGTATCCTGCTGGTGTGGTTTTCAGGCAGCTTGGAAGCTGCACCGAAGTTGCTTTCCAAAGGGGGAAAGTCGGGCTTCTGCCACATGCTCCGGTTTCCAACGTGACCCCACAGCGCAGTTCCCGGCCCTCTCTGACTGACGACTGGAGACTTGGAGCCACACTGGGCCTTTCTATGCTCACACCTGGTTGGACGAGGGGTGTTTTTGCATGCCATGAGTAGCATTACCCGCTTAATGACTTAGTCAGGCCTAGGTGACTTCGGATCGTCCAAACGCCTCCCAATTTTACTGGTTTTCCTGTATTTTCTCTCAGGCTGGACCTACAGTGTACCTTGCGTCACAACAGAGAGAGGACAGGGAAGAGTGGCCAGGATGCACTTGAGGCCCAGGGATTCTTTCAGTGCAGTTCAGAGGGCCTCCGCAGAGGGAGAGCCACGTTGAATGTAATACTGGCAGAAACGCTGTCCTGGGGCTGCCCGACAGCTGTAGAAATCAAGCTATGCAAGCGAGAGGCAGATCGTTGCCCTTCCCTCTGCGTAGAAAGAGTTGACCCCAACCGTCTGGGCTGTGTTATGTGGCTCGGAAAACAAAGAGGGGACTCACAGCACACACGCTCTCCCTCAGAAGGGAATTCTCTCAGGCCTACGGAAAGCCGTACGGGGGTTAAAGCACTCTCTCGAGTCAGGGTTCATGGAGGTGGCTGCACCCCGAACTTTGCTGCTGGGAGACACTCGTGCTTACCTTGAGGCTAGGGGTCGCATTTACTCCGCACTTTAGCTGGGGCAAGCGTGGGATGAACTCCTAGCAAGGCCCTGGAGACCACCTGGTTTCGTAGGAGAAAAGGCACTTTCTTCACTGAGGCATTCCTACAAGTGACTAGCAGACGGGTAACAGCAATGTCTTTCAGTCAGCCTTGAGGCCGCCACTACCTCCTTCCAAATGGGGAAAACACTGCCTTTTCCCAGGCTTCTCAATTACAACCTGGCTCACCCAGCACATGGACCTCTCTTCTCTGACAACCCAAAGGAGACCCTTGGAACACAATTCGGCCTTCTGCGATGCAACTTTTGGATGCAGTGTGTTCTGCATGTGGTGAATGGCATAATCCTCTGAAAGCCCTCAGGAGGCCTAGGTGACTTTGGGTGTTCCAGATGCCTAGCAATGCTCAGGGTGAATCTCCACTTCCTTTCGGGCTGGACCTAATGTCTAGTTTTCCGTGTCACTTAGAGGGCCGTCGAGCAGGAGTCCCCACACTGAATTGGAGCCCCGGTGGTTTCTCTCAGGGCAGCGTAGGTTTCCTCAACGTGGCAGACCCGCATGGAAAGAAAGGCTGCCAAGAACCGTGTTCCTGAGGCTCTTTCCAAGCTGTGGAACGCTAGCCATAGGAGAACACCTTCTTAGTTCCCGGCCCTTCCAACTGCACAGTGAGGGATGTTCCCAGAGCTGTGTAGCCCTTGACTCTGCTCAGAAGGCTTTTGGTACACAGTGTACTTCCTTGGAAAGACGTGCCCACGTGAGAGTCTTGAGCGCTCTGAGGCATACTAAAGCTGACGCCGTCCATTGACTAAGACTTCCTGCAAACTGGTGCACCCGTATCTCTCTGGTCGTGGGAAAAGGTGCACCTGACCTCCAGACTAGAGGACACATAGAGTTGGCACTCTAACTACAGTATGCCCTGCGGTGAGCGCCCAGGAAGGAACGGCAAGCACCTGGTTTCTTTTGGAAAACCTCGCTGCTCCTCAGAGGCATCCGTGGAGTGAATAGTATCCTGCTGGTGTGGTTTTCAGGCAGCTTGGAAGCTGCACCGAAGTTGCTTTCCAAAGGGGGAAAGTCGGGCTTCTGCCACATGCTCCGGTTTCCAACGTGACCCCACAGCGCAGTTCCCGGCCCTCTCTGACTGACGACTGGAGACTTGGAGCCACACTGGGCCTTTCTATGCTCACACCTGGTTGGACGAGGGGTGTTTTTGCATGCCATGAGTAGCATTACCCGCTTAATGACTTAGTCAGGCCTAGGTGGCTTCGGATCGTCCAAACGCCTCCCAATTTTACTGGTTTTCCTGTATTTTCTCTCAGGCTGGACCTACAGTGTACCTTGCGTCACAACAGAGAGAGGACAGGGAAGAGTGGCCAGGATGCACTTGAGGCCCAGGGATTCTTTCAGTGCAGTTCAGAGGGCCTCCGCAGAGGGAGAGCCACGTTGAATGTAATACTGGCAGAAACGCTGTCCTGGGGCTGCCCGACAGCTGTAGAAATCAAGCTATGCAAGCGAGAGGCAGATCGTTGCCCTTCCCTCTGCGTAGAAAGAGTTGACCCCAACCGTCTGGGCTGTGTTATGTGGCTCGGAAAACAAAGAGGGGACTCACAGCACACACGCTCTCCCTCAGAAGGGAATTCTCTCAGGCCTACGGAAAGCCGTACGGGGGTTAAAGCACTCTCTCGAGTCAGGGTTCATGGAGGTGGCTGCACCCCGAACTTTGCTGCTGGGAGACACTCGTGCTTACCTTGAGGCTAGGGGTCGCATTTACTCCGCACTTTAGCTGGGGCAAGCGTGGGATGAACTCCTAGCAAGGCCCTGGAGACCACCTGGTTTCGTAGGAGAAAAGGCACTTTCTTCACTGAGGCATTCCTACAAGTGACTAGCAGACGGGTAACAGCAATGTCTTTCAGTCAGCCTTGAGGCCGCCACTACCTCCTTCCAAATGGGGAAAACACTGCCTTTTCCCAGGCTTCTCAATTACAACCTGGCTCACCCAGCACATGGACCTCTCTTCTCTGACAACCCAAAGGAGACCCTTGGAACACAATTCGGCCTTCTGCGATGCAACTTTTGGATGCAGTGTGTTCTGCATGTGGTGAATGGCATAATCCTCTGAAAGCCCTCAGGAGGCCTAGGTGACTTTGGGTGTTCCAGATGCCTAGCAATGCTCAGGGTGAATCTCCACTTCCTTTCGGGCTGGACCTAATGTCTAGTTTTCCGTGTCACTTAGAGGGCCGTCGAGCAGGAGTCCCCACACTGAATTGGAGCCCCGGTGGTTTCTCTCAGGGCAGCGTAGGTTTCCTCAACGTGGCAGACCCGCATGGAAAGAAAGGCTGCCAACAACCGTGTTCCTGAGGCTCTTTCCAAGCTGTGGAACGCTAGCCATAGGAGAACACCTTCTTAGTTCCCGGCCCTTCCAACTGCACAGTGAGGGATGTTCCCAGAGCTGTGTAGCCCTTGACTCTGCTCAGAAGGCTTTTGGTACACAGTGTACTTCCTTGGAAAGACGTGCCCACGTGAGAGTCTTGAGCGCTCTGAGGCATACTAAAGCTGACGCCGTCCATTGACTAAGACTTCCTGCAAACTGGTGCACCCGTATCTCTCTGGTCGTGGGAAAAGGTGCACCTGACCTCCAGACTAGAGGACACATAGAGTTGGCACTCTAACTACAGTATGCCCTGCGGTGAGCGCCCAGGAAGGAACGGCAAGCACCTGGTTTCTTTTGGAAAACCTCACTGCTCCTCAGAGGCATCCGTGGAGTGAATAGTATCCTGCTGGTGTGGTTTTCAGGCAGCTTGGAAGCTGCACCGAAGTTGCTTTCCAAAGGGGGAAAGTCGGGCTTCTGCCACATGCTCCGGTTTCCAACGTGACCCCACAGCGCAGTTCCCGGCCCTCTCTGACTGACGACTGGAGACTTGGAGCCACACTGGGCCTTTCTATGCTCACACCTGGTTGGACGAGGGGTGTTTTTGCATGCCATGAGTAGCATTACCCGCTTAATGACTTAGTCAGGCCTAGGTGACTTCGGATCGTCCAAACGCCTCCCAATTGTACCGGTTTTCCTGTATTTTCTCTCAGGCTGGACCTACAGTGTACCTTGCGTCACAACAGAGAGAGGACAGGGAAGAGTGGCCAGGATGCACTTGAGGCCCAGGGATTCTTTCAGTGCAGTTCAGAGGGCCTCCGCAGAGGGAGAGCCACGTTGAATGTAATACTGGCAGAAACGCTGTCCTGGGGCTGCCCGACAGCTGTAGAAATCAAGCTATGCAAGCGAGAGGCAGATCGTTGCCCTTCCCTCTGCGTAGAAAGAGTTGACCCCAACCGTCTGGGCTGTGTTATGTGGCTCGGAAAACAAAGAGGGGACTCACAGCACACACGCTCTCCCTCAGAAGGGAATTCTCTCAGGCCTACGGAAAGCCGTACGGGGGTTAAAGCACTCTCTCGAGTCAGGGTTCATGGAGGTGGCTGCACCCCAAACTTTGCTGCTGGGAGACACTCGTGCTTACCTTGAGGCTAGGGGTCGCATTTACTCCGCACTTTAGCTGGGGCAAGCGTGGGATGAACTCCTAGCAAGGCCCTGGAGACCACCTGGTTTCGTAGGAGAAAAGGCACTTTCTTCACTGAGGCATTCCTACAAGTGACTAGCAGACGGGTAACAGCAATGTCTTTCAGTCAGCCTTGAGGCCGCCACTACCTCCTTCCAAATGGGGAAAACACTGCCTTTTCCCAGGCTTCTCAATTACAACCTGGCTCACCCAGCACATGTACCTCTCTTCTCTGACAGCCCAAAGGAGACCCTTGGAACACAATTCGGCCTTCTGCGATGCAACTTTTCGATGCAGTGTGTTCTGCATGGGGTGAATGGCATAATCCTCTGAAAGCCCTCAGGAGGCCTAGGTGACTTAGGATGTTCCAGATGCCTAGCAATGCTCAGGGTGAATCTCCACTTCCTTTCGGGCTGGACCTAATGTCTAGTTCTCCGTGTCACTTAGAGGGCCGTCGAGCAGGAGTCCCCACACTGAATTGGAGCCCCGGTGGTTTCTCTCAGGGCAGCGTAGGTTTCCACAACGTGGCAGACCCGCATGGAAAGAAAGGCTGCCAAGAACCGTGTTCCTGAGGCTCTTTCCAAGCTGTGGAACGCTAGCCATAGGAGAACACCTTCTTAGTTCCCGGCCCTTCCAACTGCACAGTGAGGGATGTTCCCAGAGCTGTGTAGCCCTTGACTCTGCTCAGAAGGCTTTTGGTACACAGTGTCCTTCCTTGGAAAGACGTGCCCACGTGAGAGTCTTGAGCGCTCTGAGGCATACTAAAGCTGACGCCGTCCATTGACTAAGACTTCCTGCAAACTGGTGCACCCGTATCTCTCTGGTCGTGGGAAAAGGTGCACCTGACCTCCAGACTAGAGGACACATAGAGTTGACACTCTAACTACAGTATGCCCTGCGGTGAGCACCCAGGAAGGAATGGCAAGCACCTGGTTTCTTTTGGAAAACCTCACTGCTCCTCAGAGGCATCCGTGGAGTGAATAGTATCCTGCTGGTGTGGTTTTCAGGCAGCTTGGAAGCTGCACCGAAGTTGCTTTCCAAAGGGGGAAAGTCGGGCTTCTGCCACATGCTCCGGTTTCCAACGTGACCCCACAGCGCAGTTCCCGGCCCTCTCTGACTGACGACTGGAGACTTGGAGCCACACTGGGCCTTTCTATGCTCACACCTGGTTGGACGCGGGGTGTTTTTGCATGCCACGAGTAGCATTACCCGCTTAATGACTTAGTCAGGCCTAGGTGGCTTCGGATCGTCCAAACGCCTCCCAATTGTACCGGTTTTCCTGTATTTTCTCTCAGGCTGGACCTACAGTGTACCTTGCGTCACAACAGAGAGAGGACAGGGAAGAGTGGCCAGGATGCACTTGAGGCCCAGGGATTCTTTCAGTGCAGTTCAGAGGGCCTCCGCAGAGGGAGAGCCACGTTGAATGTAATACTGGCAGAAACGCTGTCCTGGGGCTGCCCGACAGCTGTAGAAATCAAGCTATGCAAGCGAGAGGCAGATCGTTGCCCTTCCCTCTGCGTAGAAAGAGTTGACCCCAACCGTCTGGGCTGTGTTATGTGGCTCGGAAAACAAAGAGGGGACTCACAGCACACACGCTCTCCCTCAGAAGGGAATTCTCTCAGGCCTACGGAAAGCCGTACGGGGGTTAAAGCACTCTCTCGAGTCAGGGTTCATGGAGGTGGCTGCACCCCAAACTTTGCTGCTGGGAGACACTCGTGCTTACCTTGAGGCTAGGGGTTGCATTTACTCCGCACTTTAGCTGGGGCAAGCGTGGGATGAACTCCTAGCAAGGCCCTGGAGACCACCTGGTTTCGTAGGAGAAAAGGCACTTTCTTCACTGAGGCATTCCTACAAGTGACTAGCAGACGGGTAACAGCAATGTCTTTCAGTCAGCCTAGAGGCCGCCACTACCTCCTTCCAAATGGGGAAAACACTGCCTTTTCCCAGGCTTCTCAATTACAACCTGGCTCACCCAGCACATGTACCTCTCTTCTCTGACAGCCCAAAGGAGACCCTTGGAACACAATTCGGCCTTCTGCGATGCAACTTTTCGATGCAGTGTGTTCTGCATGTGGTGAATGGCATAATTCTCTGAAAGCCCTCAGGAGGCCTAGGTGACTTTGGATGTTCCAGATGCCTAGCAATGCTCAGGGTGAATCTCCACTTCCTTTTGGGCTGGACCTAATGTCTAGTTCTCCGTGTCACTTAGAAGGCCGTCGAGCAGGAGTCCCCACACTGAATTGGAGCCCCGGTGGTTTCTCTCAGGGCAGCGTAGGTTTCCTCAACGTGGCAGACCCACATGGAAAGAAAGGCTGCCAAGAACCGTGTTCCTGAGGCTCTTTCCAAGCTGTGGAACGCTAGCCATAGGAGAACACCTTCTTAGTTCCAGGCCCTTCCAACTGCACAGTGAGGGATGTTCCCAGAGCTGTGTAGCCCTTGACTCTGCTCAGAAGGCTTTTGGTACACAGTGTACTTCCTTGGAAAGACGTGCCCACGTGAGAGTCTTGAGCGCTCTGAGGCATACTAAAGCTGATGCCGTCCATTGACTAAGACTTCCTGCAAACTGGAGCACCCGTATCTCTCTGGTCGTGGGAAAAGGTGCACCTGACCTCCAGACTAGAGGACACATAGAGTTGGCACTCTAACTACAGTATGCCCAGCGGTGAGCGCCCAGGAAGGAACGGCAAGCACCTGGTTTCTTTTGGAAAACCTCACTGCTCCTCAGAGGCATCCGTGGAGTGAATAGTATCCTGCTGGTGTGGTTTTCAGGCAGCTTGGAAGCTGCACCGAAGTTGCTTTCCAAAGGGGGAAAGTCGGGCTTCTGCCACATGCTCCGGTTTCCAACGTGACCCCACAGCGCAGTTCCCGGCCCTCTCTGACTGACGACTGGAGACTTGGAGCCACACTGGGCCTTTCTATGCTCACACCTGGTTGGACGCGGGGTGTTTTTGCATGCCACGAGTAGCATTACCCGCTTAATGACTTAGTCAGGCCTAGGTGACTTCGGATCGTCCAAACGCCTCCCAATTGTACCGGTTTTCCTGTATTTTCTCTCAGGCTGGACCTACAGTGTACCTTGCGTCACAACAGAGAGAGGACAGGGAAGAGTGGCCAGGATGCACTTGAGGCCCAGGGATTCTTTCAGTGCAGTTCAGAGGGCCTCCGCAGAGGGAGAGCCACGTTGAATGTAATACTGGCAGAAACGCTGTCATGGAGCTGCCCGACAGCTGTAGAAATCAAGCTATGCAAGCGAGAGGCAGATCGTTGCCCTTCCCTCTGCGTAGAAAGAGTTGACCCCAACCGTCTGGGCTGTGTTATGTGGCTCGGAAAACAAAGAGGGGACTCACAGCACACACGCTCTCCCTCAGAAGGGAATTCTCTCAGGCCTACGGAAAGCCGTACGGGGGTTAAAGCACTCTCTCGAGTCAGGGTTCATGGAGGTGGCTGCACCCCAAACTTTGCTGCTGGGAGACACTCGTGCTTACCTTGAGGCTAGGGGTCGCATTTACTCCGCACTTTAGCTGGGGCAAGCGTGGGATGAACTCCTAGCAAGGCCCTGGAGACCACCTGGTTTCGTAGGAGAAAAGGCACTTTCTTCACTGAGGCATTCCTACAAGTGACTAGCAGACGGGTAACAGCAATGTCTTTCAGTCAGCCTTGAGGCCGCCACTACCTCCTTCCAAATGGGGAAAACACTGCCTTTTCCCAGGCTTCTCAATTACAACCTGGCTCACCCAGCACATGTACCTCTCTTCTCTGACAGCCCAAAGGAGACCCTTGGAACACAATTCGGCCTTCTGCGATGCAACTTTTCGATGCAGTGTGTTCTGCATGGGGTGAACGGCATAATCCTCTGAAAGCCCTCTGGAGGCCTAGGTGACTTAGGATGTTCCAGATGCCTAGCAATGCTCAGGGTGAATCTCCACTTCCTTTCGGGCTGGACCTAATGTCTAGTTCTCCGTGTCACTTAGAGGGCCGTCGAGCAGGAGTCCCCACACTGAATTGGAGCCCCGGTGGTTTCTCTCAGGGCAGCGTAGGTTTCCACAACGTGGCAGACCCGCATGGAAAGAAAGGCTGCCAAGAACCGTGTTCCTGAGGCTCTTTCCAAGCTGTGGAACGCTAGCCATAGGAGAACACCTTCTTAGTTACCGGCCCTTCCAACTGCACAGTGAGGGATGTTCCCAGAGCTGTGTAGCCCTTGACTCTGCTCAGAAGGCTTTTGGTACACAGTGTCCTTCCTTGGAAAGACGTGCCCACGTGAGAGTCTTGAGCGCTCTGAGGCATACTAAAGCTGACGCCGTCCATTGACTAAGACTTCCTGCAAACTGGTGCACCCGTATCTCTCTGGTCGTGGGAAAAGGTGCACCTGACCTCCAGACTAGAGGACACATAGAGTTGGCACTCTAACTACAGTATGCCCTGCGGTGAGCGCCCAGGAAGGAACGGCAAGCACCTGGTTTCTTTTGGAAAACCTCACTGCTCCTCAGAGGCATCCGTGGAGTGAATAGTATCCTGCTGGTGTGGTTTTCAGGCAGCTTGGAAGCTGCACCGAAGTTGCTTTCCAAAGGGGGAAAGTCGGGCTTCTGCCACATGCTCCGGTTTCCAACGTGACCCCACAGCGCAGTTCCCGGCCCTCTCTGACTGACGACTGGAGACTTGGAGCCACACTGGGCCTTTCTATGCTCACACCTGGTTGGACGCGGGGTGTTTTTGCATGCCACGAGTAGCATTACCCGCTTAATGACTTAGTCAGGCCTAGGTGGCTTCGGATCGTCCAAACGCCTCCCAATTGTACCGGTTTTCCTGTATTTTCTCTCAGGCTGGACCTACAGTGTACCTTGCGTCACAACAGAGAGAGGACAGGGAAGAGTGGCCAGGATGCACTTGAGGCCCAGGGATTCTTTCAGTGCAGTTCAGAGGGCCTCCGCAGAGGGAGAGCCACGTTGAATGTAATACTGGCAGAAACGCTGTCCTGGGGCTGCCCGACAGCTGTAGAAATCAAGCTATGCAAGCGAGAGGCAGATCGTTGCCCTTCCCTCTGCGTAGAAAGAGTTGACCCCAACCGTCTGGGCTGTGTTATGTGGCTCGGAAAACAAAGAGGGGACTCACAGCACACACGCTCTCCCTCAGAAGGGAATTCTCTCAGGCCTACGGAAAGCCGTACGGGGGTTAAAGCACTCTCTCGAGTCAGGGTTCATGGAGGTGGCTGCACCCCAAACTTTGCTGCTGGGAGACACTCGTGCTTACCTTGAGGCTAGGGGTCGCATTTACTCCGCACTTTAGCTGGGGCAAGCGTGGGATGAACTCCTAGCAAGGCCCTGGAGACCACCTGGTTTCGTAGGAGAAAAGGCACTTTCTTCACTGAGGCATTCCTACAAGTGACTAGCAGACGGGTAACAGCAATGTCTTTCAGTCAGCCTTGAGGCCGCCACTACCTCCTTCCAAATGGGGAAAACACTGCCTTTTCCCAGGCTTCTCAATTACAACCTGGCTCACCCAGCACATGGACCTCTCTTCTCTGACAACCCAAAGGAGACCCTTGGAACAGAATTCGGCCTTCTGCGATGCAACTTTTGGATGCAGTGTGTTCTGCATGTGGTGAATGGCATAATCCTCTGAAAGCCCTCAGGAGGCCTAGGTGACTTAGGATGTTCCAGATGCCTAGCAATGCTCAGGGTGAATCTCCACTTCCTTTCGGGCTGGACCTAATGTCTAGTTCTCCGTGTCACTTAGAGGGCCGTCGAGCAGGAGTCCCCACACTGAATTGGAGCCCCGGTGGTTTCTCTCAGGGCAGCGTAGGTTTCCTCAACGTGGCAGACCCGCATGGAAAGAAAGGCTGCCAAGAACCGTGTTCCTGAGGCTCTTTCCAAGCTGTGGAACGCTAGCCATAGGAGAACACCTTCTTAGTTCCCGGCCCTTCCAACTGCACAGTGAGGGATGTTCCCAGAGCTGTGTAGCCCTTGACTCTGCTCAGAAGGCTTTTGGTACACAGTGTACTTCCTTGGAAAGACGTGCCCACGTGAGAGTCTTGAGCGCTCTGAGGCATACTAAAGCTGAAGCCGTCCATTGACTAAGACTTCCTGCAAACTGGTGCACCCGTATCTCTCTGGTCATGGGAAAAGGTGCACCTGACCTCCAGACTAGAGGACACATAGAGTTGGCACTCCAACTACAGTATGCCCTGCGGTGAGCGCCCAGGAAGGAACGGCAAGCACCTGGTTTCTTTTGGAAAACCTCACTGCTCCTCAGAGGCATCCGTGGAGTGAATAGTATCCTGCTGGTGTGGTTTTCAGGCAGCTTGGAAGCTGCACCGAAGTTGCTTTCCAAAGGGGGAAAGTCGGGCTTCTGCCACATGCTCCGGTTTCCAACGTGACCCCACAGCGCAGTTCCCGGCCCTCTCTGACTGACGACTGGAGACTTGGAGCCACACTGGGCCTTTCTATGCTCACACCTGGTTGGACACGGGGTGTTTTTGCATGCCACGAGTAGCATTACCCGCTTAATGACGTAGTCAGGCCTAGGTGGCTTCGGATCGTCCAAACGCCTCCCAATTGTACCGGTTTTCCTGTATTTTCTCTCAGGCTGGACCTACAGTGTACCTTGCGTCACAACAGAGAGAGGACAGGGAAGAGTGGCCAGGATGCACTTGAGGCCCAGGGATTCTTTCAGTGCAGTTCAGAGGGCCTCCGCAGAGGGAGAGCCACGTTGAATGTAATACTGGCAGAAACGCTGTCCTGGGGCTGCCCGACAGCTGTAGAAATCAAGCTATGCAAGCGAGAGGCAGATCGTTGCCCTTCCCTCTGCGTAGAAAGAGTTGACCCCAACCGTCTGGGCTGTGTTATGTGGCTCGGAAAACAAAGAGGGGACTCACAGCACACACGCTCTCCCTCAGAAGGGAATTCTCTCAGGCCTACGGAAAGCCGTACGGGGGTTAAAGCACTCTCTCGAGTCAGGGTTCATGGAGGTGGCTGCACCCCAAACTTTGCTGCTGGGAGACACTCGGGCTTACCTTGAGGCTAGGGGTCGCATTTACTCTGCACTTTAGCTGGGGCAAGCGTGGGATGAACTCCTAGCAAGGCCCTGGAGACCACCTGGTTTCGTAGGAGAAAAGGCACTTTCTTCACTGAGGCATTCCTACAAGTGACTAGCAGACGGGTAACAGCAATGTCTTTCAGTCAGCCTTGAGGCCGCCACTACCTCCTTCCAAATGGGGAAAACACTGCCTTTTCCCAGGCTTCTCAATTACAACCTGGCTCACCCAGCACATGGACCTCTCTTCTCTGACAACCCAAAGGAGACCCTTGGAACACAATTCGGCCTTCTGCGATGCAACTTTTGGATGCAGTGTGTTCTGCATGTGGTGAATGGCATAATCCTCTGAAAGCCCTCAGGAGGCCTAGGTGACTTAGGATGTTCCAGATGCCTAGCAATGCTCAGGGTGAATCTCCACTTCCTTTCGGGCTGGACCTAATGTCTAGTTCTCCGTGTCACTTAGAGGGCCGTCGAGCAGGAGTCCCCACACTGAATTGGAGCCCCGGTGGTTTCTCTCAGGGCAGCGTAGGTTTCCTCAACGTGGCAGACCCGCATGGAAAGAAAGGCTGCCAAGAACCGTGTTCCTGAGGCTCTTTCCAAGCTGTGGAACGCTAGCCATAGGAGAACACCTTCTTAGTTCCCGGCCCTTCCAACTGCACAGTGAGGGATGTTCCCAGAGCTGTGTAACCCTTGACTCTGCTCAGAAGGCTTTTGGTACACAGTGTACTTCCTTGGAAAGACGTGCCCACGTGAGAGTCTTGAGCGCTCTGAGGCATACTAAAGCTGACGCCGTCCATTGACTAAGACTTCCTGCAAACTGGTGCACCCATATCTCTCTGGTCGTGGGAAAAGGTGCACCTGACCTCCAGACTAGAGGACACATAGAGTTGGCACTCTAACTACAGTATGCCCTGTGGTGAGCGCCCAGGAAGGAACGGCAAGCACCTGGTTTCTTTTGGAAAACCTCACTGCTCCTCAGAGGCATCCGTGGAGTGAATAGTATCCTGCTGGTGTGGTTTTCAGGCAGCTTGGAAGCTGCACCGAAGTTGCTTTCCAAAGGGGGAAAGTCGGGCTTCTGCCACATGCTCCGGTTTCCAACGTGACCCCACAGCGCAGTTCCCGGCCCTCTCTGACTGACGACTGGAGACTTGGAGCCACACTGGGCCTTTCTATGCTCACACCTGGTTGGACGAGGGGTGTTTTTGCATGCCACGAGTAGCATTACCCGCTTAATGACTTAGTCAGGCCTAGGTGGCTTCGGATCGTCCAAACGCCTCCCAATTGTACCGGTTTTCCTGTATTTTCTCTCAGGCTGGACCTACAGTGTACCTTGCGTCACAACAGAGAGAGGACAGGGAAGAGTGGCCAGGATGCACTTGAGGCCCAGGGATTCTTTCAGTGCAGTTCAGAGGGCCTCCGCAGAGGGAGAGCCACGTTGAATGTAATACTGGCAGAAACGCTGTCCTGGGGCTGCCCGACAGCTGTAGAAATCAAGCTATGCAAGCGAGAGGCAGATCGTTGCCCTTCCCTCTGCGTAGAAAGAGTTGACCCCAACCGTCTGGGCTGTGTTATGTGGCTCGGAAAACAAAAGGGGACTCACAGCAACACGCTCTCCCTCAGAAGGGAATTCTCTCAGGCCTACGGAAAGCCGTACGGGGGTTAAAGCACTCTCTCGAGTCAGGGTTCATGGAGGTGGCTGCACCCCGAACTTTGCTGCTGGGAGACACTCGTGCTTACCTTGAGGCTAGGGGTCGCATTTACTCCGCACTTTAGCTGGGGCAAGCGTGGGATGAACTCCTAGCAAGGCCCTGGAGACCACCTGGTTTCGTAGGAGAAAAGGCACTTTCTTCACTGAGGCATTCCTACAAGTGACTAGCAGACGGGTAACAGCAATGTCTTTCAGTCAGCCTTGAGGCCGCCACTACCTCCTTCCAAATGGGGAAAACACTGCCTTTTCCCAGGCTTCTCAATTACAACCTGGCTCACCCAGCACATGGACCTCTCTTCTCTGACAACCCAAAGGAGACCCTTGGAACACAATTCGGCCTTCTGCGATGCAACTTTTGGATGCAGTGTGTTCTGCATGTGGTGAATGGCATAATCCTCTGAAAGCCCTCAGGAGGCCTAGGTGACTTTGGATGTTCCAGATGCCTAGCAATGCTCAGGGTGAATCTCCACTTCCTTTCGGGCTGGACCTAATGTCTAGTTTTCCGTGTCACTTAGAGGGCCGTCGAACAGGAGTCCCCACACTGAATTGGAGCCCCGGTGGTTTCTCTCAGGGCAGCGTAGGTTTCCTCAACGTGGCAGACCCGCATGGAAAGAAAGGCTGCCAAGAACCGTGTTCCTGAGGCTCTTTCCAAGCTGTGGAACGCTAGCCATAGGAGAACACCTTCTTAGTTCCCAGCCCTTCCAACTGCACAGTGAGGGATGTTCCCAGAGCTGTGTAGCCCTTGACTCTGCTCAGAAGGCTTTTGGTACACAGTGTACTTCCTTGGAAAGACGTGCCCACGTGAGAGTCTTGAGCGCTCTGAGGCATACTAAAGCTGACGCCGTCCATTGACTAAGACTTCCTGCAAACTGGTGCACCCGTATCTCTCTGGTCGTGGGAAAAGGTGCACCTGACCTCCAGACTAGAGGACACATAGAGTTGGCACTCTAACTACAGTATGCCCTGCGGTGAGCGCCCAGGAAGGAACGGCAAGCACCTGGTTTCTTTTGGAAAACCTCGCTGCTCCTCAGAGGCATCCGTGGAGTGAATAGTATCCTGCTGGTGTGGTTTTCAGGCAGCTTGGAAGCTGCACCGAAGTTGCTTTCCAAAGGGGGAAAGTCGGGCTTCTGCCACATGCTCCGGTTTCCAACGTGACCCCACAGCGCAGTTCCCGGCCCTCTCTGACTGACGACTGGAGACTTGGAGCCACACTGGGCCTTTCTAGGCTCACACCTGGTTGGACGCGGGGTGTTTTTGCATGCCATGAGTAGCATTACCGGCTTAATGACTTAGTCAGGCCTAGGTGACTTCGGATCATCCAAACGCCTCCCAATTTTACCGGTTTTCCTGTATTTTCTCTCAGGCTGGACCTACAGTGTACCTTGCGTCACAACAGAGAGAGGACAGGTAAGAGTGGTCAGGATGCACTTGAGGCCCAGGGATTCTTTCAGTGCAGTTCAGAGGGCCTCCGCAGAGGGAGAGCCACGTTGAATGTAATACTGGCAGAAACGCTGTCCTGGGGCTGCCCGACAGCAGTAGAAATCAAGCTATGCAAGCGAGAGGCAGATCGTTGCCCTTCCCTCTGCGTAGAAAGAGTTGACCCCAACCGTCTGGGCTGTGTTATGTGGCTCGGAAAACAAAGAGGGGACTCACAGCACACACGCTCTCCCTCAGAAGGGAATTCTCTCAGGCCTACGGAAAGCCGTACGGGGGTTAAAGCACTCTCTCGAGTCAGGGTTCATGGAGGTGGCTGCACCCCAAACTTTGCTGCTGGGAGACACTCGTGCTTACCTTGAGGCTAGGGGTCGCATTTACTCCGCACTTTAGCTGGGGCAAGCGTGGGATGAACTCCTAGCAAGGCCCTGGAGACCACCTGGTTTCGTAGGAGAAAAGGCACTTTCTTCACTGAGGCATTCCTACAAGTGACTAGCAGACGGGTAACAGCAATGTCTTTCAGTCAGCCTTGAGGCCGCCACTACCTCCTTCCAAATGGGGAAAACACTGCCTTTTCCCAGGCTTCTCAATTACAACCTGGCTCACCCAGCACATGGACCTCTCTTCTCTGACAACCCAAAGGAGACCCTTGGAACACAATTCGGCCTTCTGCGATGCAACTTTTGGATGCAGTGTGTTCTGCATGTGGTGAATGGCATAATCCTCTGAAAGCCCTCAGGAGGCCTAGGTGACTTTGGATGTTCCAGATGCCTAGCAATGCTCAGGGTGAATCTCCACTTCCTTTCGGGCTGGACCTAATGTCTAGTTTTCCGGGTCACTTAGAGGGCCGTCGAGCAGGAGTCCCCACACTGAATTGGAGCCCCGGTGGTTTCTCTCAGGGCAGCGTAGGTTTCCTCAACGTGGCAGACCCGCATGGAAAGAAAGGCTGCCAAGAACCGTGTTCCTGAGGCTCTTTCCAAGCTGTGGAACGCTAGCCATAGGAGAACACCTTCTTAGTTCCCGGCCCTTCCAACTGCACAGTGAGGGATGTTCCCAGAGCTGTGTAGCCCTTGACTCTGCTCAGAAGGCTTTTGGTACACAGTGTACTTCCTTGGAAAGACGTGCCCACGTGAGAGTCTTGAGCGCTCTGAGGCATACTAAAGCTGACGCCGTCCATTGACTAAGACTTCCTGCAAACTGGTGCACCCGTATCTCTCTGGTCGTGGGAAAAGGTGCACCTGACCTCCAGACTAGAGGACACATAGAGTTGGCACTCTAACTACAGTATGCCCTGCGGTGAGCGCCCAGGAAGGAACGGCAAGCACCTGGTTTCTTTTGGAAAACCTCGCTGCTCCTCAGAGGCATCCGTGGAGTGAATAGTATCCTGCTGGTGTGGTTTTCAGGCAGCTTGGAAGCTGCACCGAAGTTGCTTTCCAAAGGGGGAAAGTCGGGCTTCTGCCACATGCTCCGGTTTCCAACGTGACCCCACAGCGCAGTTCCCGGCCCTCTCTGACTGACGACTGGAGACTTGGAGCCACACTGGGCCTTTCTATGCTCACACCTGGTTGGACGAGGGGTGTTTTTGCATGCCACGAGTAGCATTACCCGCTTAATGACTTAGTCAGGCCTAGGTGACTTCGGATCGTCCAAACGCCTCCCAATTGTACCGGTTTTCCTGTATTTTCTCTCAGGCTGGACCTACAGTGTACCTTGCGTCACAACAGAGAGAGGACAGGGAAGAGTGGCCAGGATGCACTTGAGGCCCAGGGATTCTTTCAGTGCAGTTCAGAGGGCCTCCGCAGAGGGAGAGCCACGTTGAATGTAATACTGGCAGAAACGCTGTCCTGGGGCTGCCCGACAGCTGTAGAAATCAAGCTATGCAAGCGAGAGGCAGATCGTTGCCCTTCCCTCTGTGTAGAAAGAGTTGACCCCAACCGTCTGGGCTGTGTTATGTGGCTCGGAAAACAAAGAGGGGACTCACAGCACACACGCTCTCCCTCAGAAGGGAATTCTCTCAGGCCTACGGAAAGCCGTACGGGGGTTAAAGCACTCTCTCGAGTCAGGGTTCATGGAGGTGGCTGCACCCCAAACTTTGCTGCTGGGAGACACTCGTGCTTACCTTGAGGCTAGGGGTCGCATTTACTCCGCACTTTAGCTGGGGCAAGCGTGGGATGAACTCCTAGCAAGGCCCTGGAGACCACCTGGTTTCGTAGGAGAAAAGGCACTTTCTTCACTGAGGCATTCCTACAAGTGACTAGCAGACGGGTAACAGCAATGTCTTTCAGTCAGCCTTGAGGCCGCCACTACCTCCTTCCAAATGGGGAAAACACTGCCTTTTCCCAGGCTTCTCAATTACAACCTGGCTCACCCAGCACATGGACCTCTCTTCTCTGACAACCCAAAGGAGACCCTTGGAACACAATTCGGCCTTCTGCGATGCAACTTTTGGATGCAGTGTGTTCTGCATGGGGTGAATGGCATAATCCTCTGAAAGCCCTCAGGAGGCCTAGGTGACTTTGGATGTTCCAGATGCCTAGCAATGCTCAGGGTGAATCTCCACTTCCTTTCGGGCTGGACCTAATGTCTAGTTTTCCGGGTCACTTAGAGGGCCGTCGAGCAGGAGTCCCCACACTGAATTGGAGCCCCGGTGGTTTCTCTCAGGGCAGCGTAGGTTTCCTCAACGTGGCAGACCCGCATGGAAAGAAAGGCTGCCAACAACCGTGATCCTGAGGCTCTTTCCAAGCTGTGGAACGCTAGCCATAGGAGAACACCTTCTTAGTTCCCGGCCCTTCCAACTGCACAGTGAGGGATGTTCCCAGAGCTGTGTAGCCCTTGACTCTGCTCAGAAGGCTTTTGGTACACAGTGTACTTCCTTGGAAAGACGTGCCCACATGAGAGTCTTGAGCGCTCTGAGGCATACTAAAGCTGAAGCCGTCCATTGACTAAGACTTCCTGCAGACTGGTGCACCCGTATCTCTCTGGTCATGGGAAAAGGTGCACCTGACCTCGAGATTAGACGACACATAGAGTTGGCACTCTAACTACAGTATGCCCTGCGGTGAGCGCCCAGGAAGGAACGGCAAGCACCTGGTTTCTTTTGGAAAACCTCACTGCTCCTCAGAGGCATCCGTGGAATGAATAGTATCCTGCTGGTGTGGTTTTCAGGCAGCTTGGAAGCTGCACCGAAGTTGCTTTCCAAAGGGGGAAAGTCGGGCTTCTGCCACATGCTCCGGTTTCCAACGTGACCCCACAGCGCAGTTCGCGGCCCTCTCTGACTGACGACTGGAGACTTGGAGCCACACTGGGCCTTTCTATGCTCACACCTGGTTGGACGCAGGGTGTTTTTGCATGCCATGAGTAGCATTACCCGCTTAATGACTTAGTCAGGCCTAGGTGACTTCGGATCGTCCAAACGCCTCCCAATTTTACCGGTTTTCCTGTATTTTCTCTCAGGCTGGACCTACAGTGTACCTTGCGTCACAACAGAGAGAGGACCGGTAAGAGTGGCCAGGATGCACTTGAGGCCCAGGGATTCTTTCAGTGCAGTTCAGAGGGCCTCCGCAGAGGGAGAGCCACGTTGAATGTAATACTGGCAGAAACGCTGTCCTGGGGCTGCCCGACAGCAGTAGAAATCAAGCTATGCAAGCGAGAGGCAGATCGTTGCCCTTCCCTCTGCGTAGAAAGAGTTGACCCCAACCGTCTGGGCTGTGTTATGTGGCTCGGAAAACAAAGAGGGGACTCACAGCACACACGCTCTCCCTCAGAAGGGAATTCTCTCAGGCCTACGGAAAGCCGTACGGGGGTTAAAGCACTCTCTCGAGTCAGGGTTCATGGAGGTGGCTGCACCCCAAACTTTGCTGCTGGGAGACACTCGTGCTTACCTTGAGGCTAGGGGTCGCATTTACTCCGCACTTTAGCTAGGGCAAGCGTGGGATGAACTCCTAGCAAGGCCATGGAGACCACCTGGTTTCGTAGGAGAAAAGGCACTTTCTTCACTGAGGCATTCCTACAAGTGACTAGCAGACGGGTAACAGCAATGTCTTTCAGTCAGCCTTGAGGCCGCCACTACCTCCTTCCAAATGGGGAAAACACTGCCTTTTCCCAGGCTTCTCAATTACAACCTGGCTCACCCAGCACATGGACCTCTCTTCTCTGACAACCCAAAGGAGACCCTTGGAACACAATTCGGCCTTCTGCGATGCAACTTTTGGATGCAGTGTGTCCTGCATGTGGTGAATGGCATAATCCTCTGAAAGCCCGCAGGAGGCCTAGGTGACTTTGGATGTTCCAGATGCCTAGCAATGCTCAGGGTGAATCTCCACTTCCTTTCGGGCTGGACCTAATGTCTAGTTTTCCGTGTCACTTAGAGGGCCGTCGAGCAGGAGTCCCCACACTGAATTGGAGCCCCGGTGGTTTCTCTCAGGGCAGCGTAGGTTTCCTCAACGTGGCAGACCCGCATGGAAAGAAAGGCTGCCAAGAACCGTGTTCCTGAGGCTCTTTCCAAGCTGTGGAACGCTAGCCATAGGAGAACACCTTCTTAGTTCCCGGCCCTTCCAACTGCACAGTGAGGGATGTTCCCAGAGCTGTGTAGCCCTTGACTCTGCTCAGAAGGCTTTTGGTACACAGTGTACTTCCTTGGAAAGACGTGCCCACGTGAGAGTCTTGAGCGCTCTGAGGCATACTAAAGCTGACGCCGTCCATTGACTAAGACTTCCTGCAAACTGGTGCACCCGTATCTCTCTGGTCGTGGGAAAAGGTGCACCTGACCTCCAGACTAGAGGACACATAGAGTTGGCACTCTAACTACAGTATGCCCTGCGGTGAGCGCCCAGGAAGGAACGGCAAGCACCTGGTTTCTTTTGGAAAACCTCGCTGCTCCTCAGAGGCATCCGTGGAGTGAATAGTATCCTGCTGGTGTGGTTTTCAGGCAGCTTGGAAGCTGCACCGAAGTTGCTTTCCAAAGGGGGAAAGTCGGGCTTCTGCCACATGCTCCGGTTTCCAACGTGACCCCACAGCGCAGTTCCCGGCCCTCTCTGACTGACGACTGGAGACTTGGAGCCACACTGGGCCTTTCTATGCTCACACCTGGTTGGACGCGGGGTGTTTTTGCATGCCACGAGTAGCATTACCCGCTTAATGACTTAGTCAGGCCTAGGTGACTTCGGATCGTCCAAACGCCTCCCAATTGTACCGGTTTTCCTGTATTTTCTCTCAGGCTGGACCTACAGTGTACCTTGCGTCACAACAGAGAGAGGACAGGGAAGAGTGGCCAGGATGCACTTGAGGCCCAGGGATTCTTTCAGTGCAGTTCAGAGGGCCTCCGCAGAGGGAGAGCCACGTTGAATGTAATACTGGCAGAAACGCTGTCCTGGGGCTGCCCGACAGCTGTAGAAATCAAGCTATGCAAGCGAGAGGCAGATCGTTGCCCTTCCCTCTGCGTAGAAAGAGTTGACCCCAACCGTCTGGGCTGTGTTATGTGGCTCGGAAAACAAAGAGGGGACTCACAGCACACACGCTCTCCCTCAGAAGGGAATTCTCTCAGGCCTACGGAAAGCCGTATGGGGGTTAAAGCACTCTCTCGAGTCAGGGTTCATGGAGGTGGCTGCACCCCAAACTTTGCTGCTGGGAGACACTCGTGCTTACCTTGAGGCTAGGGGTCGCATTTACTCCGCACTTTAGCTGGGGCAAGCGTGGGATGAACTCCTAGCAAGGCCCTGGAGACCACCTGGTTTCGTAGGAGAAAAGGCACTTTCTTCACTGAGGCATTCCTACAAGTGACTAGCAGACGGGTAACAGCAATGTCTTTCAGTCAGCCTTGAGGCCGCCACTACCTCCTTCCAAATGGGGAAAACACTGCCTTTTCCCAGGCTTCTCAATTACAACCTGGCTCACCCAGCACATGGACCTCTCTTCTCTGACAACCCAAAGGAGACCCTTGGAACACAATTCGGCCTTCTGCGATGCAACTTTTGGATGCAGTGTGTTCTGCATGTGGTGAATGGCATAATCCTCTGAAAGCCCTCAGGAGGCCTAGGTGACTTTGGATGCTCCAGATGCCTAGCAATGCTCAGGGTGAATCTCCACTTCCTTTCGGGCTGGACCTAATGTCTAGTTTTCCGTGTCACTTAGAGGGCCGTCGAGCAGGAGTCCCCACACTGAATTGGAGCCCCGGTGGTTTCTCTCAGGGCAGCGTAGGTTTCCTCAACGTGGCAGACCCGCATGGAAAGAAAGGCTGCCAAGAACCGTGTTCCTGAGGCTCTTTCCAAGCTGTGGAACGCTAGCCATAGGAGAACACCTTCTTAGTTCCCGGCCCTTCCAACTGCACAGTGAGGGATGTTCCCAGAGCTGTGTAGCCCTTGACTCTGCTCAGAAGGCTTTTGGTACACAGTGTACTTCCTTGGAAAGACGTGCCCACGTGAGAGTCTTGAGCACTCTGAGGCATACTAAAGCTGACGCCGTCCATTGACTAAGACTTCCTGCAAACTGGTGCACCCGTATCTCTCTGGTCGTGGGAAAAGGTGCACCTGACCTCGAGACTAGAGGACACATAGAGTTGGCACTCTAACTACAGTATGCCCTGCGGTGAGCGCCCAGGAAGGAACGGCAAGCACCTGGTTTCTTTTGGAAAACCTCACTGCTCCTCAGAGGCATCCGTGGAGTGAATAGTATCCTGCTGGTGTGGTTTTCAGGCAGCTTGGAAGCTGCACCGAAGTTGCTTTCCAAAGGGGGAAAGTCGGGCTTCTGCCACATGCTCCGGTTTCCAACGTGACCCCACAGCGCAGTTCCCGGCCCTCTCTGACTGACGACTGGAGACTTGGAGCCACACTGGGCCTTTCTATGCTCACACCTGGTTGGACGAGGGGTGTTTTTGCATGCCACGAGTAACATTACCTGCTTAATGACTTAGTCAGGCCTAGGTGGCTTCGGATCGTCCAAACGCCTCCCAATTGTACCGGTTTCCCTGTATTTTCTCGCAGGCTGGACCTACAGTGTACCTTGCATCACAACAGAGAGAGGACAGGGAAGAGTGGCCAGGATGCACTTGAGGCCCAGGGATTCTTTCAGTGCAGTTCAGAGGGCCTCCGCAGAGGGAGAGCCACGTTGAATGTAATACTGGCAGAAACGCTGTCCTGGGGCTGCCCGACAGCTGTAGAAATCAAGCTATGCAAGCGAGAGGCAGATCGTTGCCCTTCCCTCTGCGTAGAAAGAGTTGACCCCAACCGTCTGGGCTGTGTTATGTGGCTCGGAAAACAAAGAGGGGACTCACAGCACACACGCTCTCCCTCAGAAGGGAATTCTCTCAGGCCTACGGAAAGCCGTATGGGGGTTAAAGCACTCTCTCGAGTCAGGGTTCATGGAGGTGGCTGCACCCCAAACTTTGCTGCTGGGAGACACTCGTGCTTACCTTGAGGCTAGGGGTCGCATTTACTCCGCACTTTAGCTAGGGCAAGCGTGGGATGAACTCCTAGCAAGGCCCTGGAGACCACCTGGTTTCGTAGGAGAAAAGGCACTTTCTTCACTGAGGCATTCCTACAAGTGACTAGCAGACGGGTAACAGCAATGTCTTTCAGTCAGCCTTGAGGCCGCCACTACCTCCTTCCAAATGGGGAAAACACTGCCTTTTCCCAGGCTTCTCAATTACAACCTGGCTCAGCCAGCACATGTACCTCTCTTCTCTGACAACCCAAAGGAGACCCTTGGAACACAATTCGGCCTTCTGCGATGCAACTTTTGGATGCAGTGTGTTCTGCATGTGGTGAATGGCATAATCCTCTGAAAGCCCGCAGGAGGCCTAGGTGACTTTGGATGTTCCAGATGCCTAGCAATGCTCAGGGTGAATCTCCACTTCCTTTCGGGCTGGACCTAATGTCTAGTTTTCCGTGTCACTTAGAGGGCCGTCGAGCAGGAGTCCCCACACTGAATTGGAGCCCCGGTGGTTTCTCTCAGGGCAGCGTAGGTTTCCTCAACGTGGCAGACCCGCATGGAAAGAAAGGCTGCCAAGAACCGTGTTCCTGAGGCTCTTTCCAAGCTGTGGAACGCTAGCCATAGGAGAACACCTTCTTAGTTCCCGGCCCTTCCAACTGCACAGTGAGGGATGTTCCCAGAGCTGTGTAGCCCTTGACTCTGCTCAGAAGGCTTTTGATACACAGTGTACTTCCTTGGAAAGACGTGCCCACATGAGAGTCTTGAGCGCTCTGAGGCATACTAAAGCTGAAGCCGTCCATTGACTAAGACTTCCTGCAGACTGGTGCACCCGTATCTCTCTGGTCGTGGGAAAAGGTGCACCTGACCTCGAGACTAGACGACACATAGAGTTGGCACTCTAACTACAGTATGCCCTGCGGTGAGCGCCCAGGAAGGAACGGCAAGCACCTGGTTTCTTTTGGAAAACCTCACTGCTCCTCAGAGGCATCCGTGGAGTGAATAGTATCCTGCTGGTGTGGTTTTCAGGCAGCTTGGAAGCTGCACCGAAGTTGCTTTCCAAAGGGGGAAAGTCGGGCTTCTGCCACATGCTCCGGTTTCCAACGTGACCCCACAGCGCAGTTCCCGGCCCTCTCTGACTGACGACTGGAGACTTGGAGCCACACTGGGCCTTTCTATGCTCACACCTGGTTGGACGCGGGGTGTTTTTGCAGGGCATGTGTAGCATTACCCGCTTAATGACTTAGTCAGGCCTAGGTGACTTCGGATCGTCCAAATGCCTCCCAATTTTACTGGTTTTCCTGTATTTTCTCTCAGGCTGGACCTACAGTGTACCTTGCGTCACAACAGAGAGAGGACAGGGAAGAGTGGCCAGGATGCACTTGAGGCCCAGGGATTCTTTCAGTGCAGTTCAGAGGGCCTCCACAGAGGGAGAGCCACGTTGAATGTAATACTGGCAGAAACGCTGTCCTGGGGCTGCCCGACAGCTGTAGAAATCAAGCTATGCAAGCGAGAGGCAGATCGTTGCCCTTCCCTCTGCGTAGAAAGAGTTGACCCCAACCGTCTGGGCTGTGTTATGTGGCTCGGAAAACAAAGAGGGGACTCACAGCACACACGCTCTCCCTCAGAAGGGAATTCTCTCAGGCCTACGGAAAGCCGTACGGGGGTTAAAGCACTCTCTCGAGTCAGGGTTCATGGAGGTGGCTGCACCCCAAACTTTGCTGCTGGGAGACACTCGTGCTTACCTTGAGGCTAGGGGTCGCATTTACTCCGCACTTTAGCTAGGGCAAGCGTGGGATGAACTCCTAGCAAGGCCCTGGAGACCACCTGGTTTCGTAGGAGAAAAGGCACTTTCTTCACTGAGGCATTCCTACAAGTGACTAGCAGACGGGTAACAGCAATGTCTTTCAGTCAGCCTTGAGGCCGCCACTACCTCCTTCCAAATGGGGAAAACACTGCCTTTTCCCAGGCTTCTCAATTACAACCTGGCTCACCCAGCACATGGACCTCTCTTCTCTGACAACCCAAAGGAGACCCTTGGAACACAATTCGGCCTTCTGCGATGCAACTTTTGGATGCAGTGTGTTCTGCATGTGGTGAATGGCATAATCCTCTGAAAGCCCTCAGGAGGCCTAGGTGACTTTGGATGTTCCAGATGCCTAGCAATGCTCAGGGTGAATCTCCACTTCCTTTCGGGCTGGACCTAATGTCTAGTTTTCCGGGTCACTTAGAGGGCCGTCGAGCAGGAGTCCCCACACTGAATTGGAGCCCCGGTGGTTTCTCTCAGGGCAGTGTAGGTTTCCTCAACGTGGCAACCCGCATGGAAAGAAAGGCTGCCAAGAACCGTGTTCCTGAGGCTCTTGCCAAGCTGTGGAACGCTAGCAATAGGAGAACACCTTCTTAGTTCCCGGCCCTTCCAACTGCACAGTGAGGGATGTTCCCAGATCTGTGTAGCCCTTGACTCTGCTCAGAAGGCTTTTGGTACACAGTGTACTTCATTGGAAAGACGTGCCCACGTGAGAGTCTTGAGCGCTCTGAGGCATACTAAAGCTGACGCCGTCCTTTGACTAAGACTTCCTGCAAACTGGTGCACCCGTATCTCTCTGGTCGTGGGAAAAGGTGCACCTGACCTCGAGACTAGAGGACACATAGAGTTGGCCCTCTAACTACAGTATGCCCTGCGGTGAGCGCCCAGGAAGGAACGGCAAGCACCTGGTTTCTTTTGGAAAACCTCACTGCTCCTCAGAGGCATCCGTGGAGTGAATAGTATCCTGCTGGTGTGGTTTTCAGGCAGCTTGGAAGCTGCACCGAAGTTGCTTTCCAAAGCGGGAATGTCGGGCTTCTGCCACATGCTCCGGTTTCCAACGTGACCCCACAGCGCAGTTCCCGGCCCTCTCTGACTGACGACTGGAGACTTGGAGCCACACTGGGCCTTTCTATGCTCACACCTGGTTGGACGCGGGGTGTTTTTGCATGCCATGAGTAGCATTACCCGCTTAATGACTTAGTCAGGCCTAGGTGACTTCAGATCATCCAAACGCCTCCCAATTGTACCGGTTTTCCTGTATTTTCTCTCAGGCTGGACCTACAGTGTACCTTGCGTCACAACAGAGAGAGGACAGGTAAGAGTGGCCAGGATGCACTTGAGGCCCAGGGATTCTTTCAGTGCAGTTCAGAGGGCCTCCGCAGAGGGAGAGCCACGTTGAATGTAATACTGGCAGAAACGCTGTCCTGGGGCTGCCCGACAGCTGTAGAAATCAAGCTATGCAAGCGAGAGGCAGATCGTTGCCCTTCCCTCTGCGTAGAAAGAGTTGACCCCAAGCGTCTGGGCTGTGTTATGTGGCTCGGAAAACAAAGAGGGGACTCACAGCACACACGCTCTCCCTCAGAAGGGAATTCTCTCAGGCCTACGGAAAGCCGTACGGGGGTTAAAGCACTCTCTCGAGTCAGGGTTCATGGAGGTGGCTGCACCCCAAACTTTGCTGCTGGGAGACACTCGTGCTTACCTTGAGGCTAGGCATCGCATTTACTCCGCACTTTAGCTAGGGCAAGCATGGGATGAACTCCTAGCAAGGCCCTGGAGACCACCTGGTTTCGTAGGAGAAAAGGCACTTTCTTCACTGAGGCATTCCTACAAGTGACTAGCAGACGGGTAACAGCAATGTCTTTCAGTCAGCCTTGAGGCCGCCACTACCTCCTTCCAAATGGGGAAAACACTGCCTTTTCCCAGGCTTCTCAATTACAACCTGGCTCACCCAGCACATGGACCTCTCTTCTCTGACAACCCAAAGGAGACCCTTGGAACACAATTCGGCCTTCTGCGATGCAACTTTTGGATGCAGTGTGTTCTGCATGTGGTGAATGGCATAATCCTCTGAAAGCCCTCAGGAGGCCTAGGTGACTTTGGATGTTCCAGATGCCTAGCAATGCTCAGGGTGAATCTCCACTTCCTTTCGGGCTGGACCTAATGTCTAGTTTTCCATGTCACTTAGAGGGCCGTCGAGCAGGAGTCCCCACACTGAATTGGAGCCCCGGTGGTTTCTCTCAGGGCAGCGTAGGTTTCCTCAACGTGGCAGACCCGCATGGAAAGAAAGGCTGCCAAGAACCGTGTTCCTGAGGCTCTTTCCAAGCTGTGGAACGCTAGCCATAGGAGAACACCTTCTTAGTTCCCGGCCCTTCCAACTGCACAGTGAGGGATGTTCCCAGAGCTGTGTAGCCCTTGACTCTGCTCAGAAGGCTTTTGGTACACAGTGTACTTCCTTGGAAAGACGTGCCCACGTGAGAGTCTTGAGCGCTCTGAGGCATACTAAAGCTGAAGCCGTCCATTGACTAAGACTTCCTGCAAACTGGTGCACCCGTATCTCTCTGGTCGTGGGAAAAGGTGCACCTGACCTCGAGACTAGAGGACACATAGAGTTGGCACTCTAACTACAGTATGCCCTGCGGTGAGCGCCCAGGAAGGAACGGCAAGCACCTGGTTTCTTTTGGAAAACCTCACTGCTCCTCAGAGGCATCCGTGGAGTGAATAGTATCCTGCTGGTGTGGTTTTCAGGCAGCTTGGAAGCTGCACCGAAGTTGGTTTCCAAAGGGGGAAAGTCGGGCTTCTGCCACATGCTCCGGTTTCCAACGTGACCCCACAGCACAGTTCCCGACCCTCTCTGACTGACGACTGGAGACTTGGAGCCACACTGGGCCTTTCTATGCTCACACCTGGTTGGACGCGGGGTGTTTTTGCATGCCACGAGTAGCATTACCCGCTTAATGACTTAGTCAGGCCTAGGTGACTTCGGATCGTCCAAACGCCTCCCAATTGTACCGGTTTTCCTGTATTTTCTCTCAGGCTGGACCTACAGTGTACCTTGCGTCACAACAGAGAGAGGACAGGTAAGAGTGGCCAGGATGCACTTGAGGCCCAGGGATTCTTTCAGTGCAGTTCAGAGGGCCTCCGCAGAGGGAGAGCCACGTTGAATGTAATACTGGCAGAAATGCTGTCCTGGGGCTGCCCGACAGCTGTAGAAATCAAGCTATGCAAGCGAGAGGCAGATCGTTGCCCTTCCCTCTGCGTAGAAAGAGTTGACCCCAACCGTCTGGGCTGTGTTATGTGGCTCGGAAAACAAAGAGGGGACTCACAGCACACACGCTCTCCCTCAGAAGGGAATTCTCTCAGGCCTACGGAAAGCCGTACGGGGGTTAAAGCACTCTCTCGAGTCAGGGTTCATGGAGGTGGCTGCACCCCAAACTTTGCTGCTGGGAGACACTCGTGCTTACCTTGAGGCTAGGGGTCGCATTTACTCCGCACTTTAGCTAGGGCAAGCATGGGATGAACTCCTAGCAAGGCCCTGGAGACCACCTGGTTTCGTAGGAGAAAAGGCACTTTCTTCACTGAGGCATTCCTACAAGTGACTAGCAGACGGGTAACAGCAATGTCTTTCAGTCAGCCTTGAGGCCGCCACTACCTCCTTCCAAATGGGGAAAACACTGCCTTTTCCCAGGCTTCTCAATTACAACCTGGCTCACCCAGCACATGGACCTCTCTTCTCTGACAACCCAAAGGAGACCCTTGGAACACAATTCGGCCTTCTGCGATGCAACTTTTGGATGCAGTGTGTCCTGCATGTGGTGAATGGCATAATCCTCTGAAAGCCCGCAGGAGGCCTAGGTGACTTTGGATGTTCCAGATGCCTAGCAATGCTCAGGGTGAATCTCCACTTCCTTTCGGGCTGGACCTAATGTCTAGTTTTCCGTGTCACTTAGAGGGCCGTCGAGCAGGAGTCCCCACACTGAATTGGAGCCCCGGTGGTTTCTCTCAGGGCAGCGTAGGTTTCCTCAACGTGGCAGACCCGCATGGAAAGAAAGGCTGCCAAGAACCGTGTTCCTGAGGCTCTTTCCAAGCTGTGGAACGCTAGCCATAGGAGAACACCTTCTTAGTTCCCGGCCCTTCCAACTGCACAGTGAGGGATGTTCCCAGAGCTGTGTAGCCCTTGACTCTGCTCAGAAGGCTTTTGGTACACAGTGTACTTCCTTGGAAAGACGTGCCCACGTCAAAGTCTTGAGCGCTCTGAGGCATACTAAAGCTGAAGCCGTCCATTGACTAAGACTTCCTGCAAACTGGTGCACCCGTATCTCTCTGGTCGTGGGAAAAGGTGCACCTGACCTCGAGACTAGAGGACACATAGAGTTGGCACTCTAACTACAGTATGCCCTGCGGTGAGCGCCCAGGAAGGAACGGCAAGCACCTGGTTTCTTTTGGAAAACCTCACTGCTCCTCAGAGGCATCCGTGGAGTGAATAGTATCCTGCTGGTGTGGTTTTCAGGCAGCTTGGAAGCTGCACCGAAGTTGCTTTCCAAAGGGGGAAAGTCGGGCTTCTGCCACATGCTCCGGTTTCCAACGTGACCCCACAGCACAGTTCCCGACCCTCTCTGACTGACGACTGGAGACTTGGAGCCACACTGGGCCTTTCTATGCTCACACCTGGTTGGACGCGGGGTGTTTTTGCATGCCACGAGTAGCATTACCCGCTTAATGACTTAGTCAGGCCTAGGTGACTTCGGATCGTCCAAACGCCTCCCAATTGTACCGGTTTTCCTGTATTTTCTCTCAGGCTGGACCTACAGTGTACCTTGCGTCACAACAGAGAGAGGACAGGTAAGAGTGGCCAGGATGCACTTGAGGCCCAGGGATTCTTTCAGTGCAGTTCAGAGGGCCTCCGCAGAGGGAGAGCCACGTTGAATGTAATACTGGCAGAAATGCTGTCCTGGGGCTGCCCGACAGCTGTAGAAATCAAGCTATGCAAGCGAGAGGCAGATCGTTGCCCTTCCCTCTGCGTAGAAAGAGTTGACCCCAACCGTCTGGGCTGTGTTATGTGGCTCGGAAAACAAAGAGGGGACTCACAGCACACACGCTCTCCCTCAGAAGGGAATTCTCTCAGGCCTACGGAAAGCCGTACGGGGGTTAAAGCACTCTCTCGAGTCAGGGTTCATGGAGGTGGCTGCACCCCAAACTTTGCTGCTGGGAGACACTCGTGCTTACCTTGAGGCTAGGGGTCGCATTTACTCCGCACTTTAGCTAGGGCAAGCGTGGGATGAACTCCTAGCAAGGCCCTGGAGACCACCTGGTTTCGTAGGAGAAAAGGCACTTTCTTCACTGAGGCATTCCTACAAGTGACTAGCAGACGGGTAACAGCAATGTCTTTCAGTCAGCCTTGAGGCCGCCACTACCTCCTTCCAAATGGGGAAAACACTGCCTTTTCCCAGGCTTCTCAATTACAACCTGGCTCAGCCAGCACATGGACCTCTCTTCTCTGACAACCCAAAGGAGACCCTTGGAACACAATTCGGCCTTCTGCGATGCAACTTTTGGATGCAGTGTGTCCTGCATGTGGTGAATGGCATAATCCTCTGAAAGCCCGCAGGAGGCCTAGGTGACTTTGGATGTTCCAGATGCCTAGCAATGCTCAGGGTGAATCTCCACTTCCTTTCGGGCTGGACCTAATGTCTAGTTTTCCGGGTCACTTAGAGGGCCGTCGAGCAGGAGTCCCCACACTGAATTGGAGCCCCGGTGGTTTCTCTCAGGGCAGTGTAGGTTTCCTCAACGTGGCAACCCGCATGGAAAGAAAGGCTGCCAAGAACCGTGTTCCTGAGGCTCTTGCCAAGCTGTGGAACGCTAGCAATAGGAGAACACCTTCTTAGTTCCCGGCCCTTCCAACTGCACAGTGAGGGATGTTCCCAGATCTGTGTAGCCCTTGACTCTGCTCAGAAGGCTTTTGGTACACAGTGTACTTCATTGGAAAGACGTGCCCACGTGAGAGTCTTGAGCGCTCTGAGGCATACTAAAGCTGACGCCGTCCTTTGACTAAGACTTCCTGCAAACTGGTGCACCCGGATCTCTCTGGTCGTGGGAAAAGGTGCACCTGACCTCGAGACTAGAGGACACATAGAGTTGGCCCTCTAACTACAGTATGCCCTGCGGTGAGCGCCCAGGAAGGAACGGCAAGCACCTGGTTTCTTTTGGAAAACCTCACTGCTCCTCAGAGGCATCCGTGGAGTGAATAGTATCCTGCTGGTGTGGTTTTCAGGCAGCTTGGAAGCTGCACCGAAGTTGCTTTCCAAAGGGGGAATGTCGGGCTTCTGCCACATGCTCCGGTTTCCAACGTGACCCCACAGCGCAGTTCCCGGCCCTCTCTGACTGACGACTGGAGACTTGGAGCCACACTGGGCCTTTCTATGCTCACACCTGGTTGGACGCGGGGTGTTTTTGCATGCCATGAGTAGCATTACCCGCTTAATGACTTAGTCAGGCCTAGGTGACTTCAGATCATCCAAACGCCTCCCAATTGTACCGGGTTTCCTGTATTTTCTCTCAGGCTGGACCTACAGTGTACCTTGCGTCACAACAGAGAGAGGACAGGTAAGAGTGGCCAGGATGCACTTGAGGCCCAGGGATTCTTTCAGTGCAGTTCAGAGGGCCTCCGCAGAGGGAGAGCCACGTTGAATGTAATACTGGCAGAAACGCTGTCCTGGGGCTGCCCGACAGCTGTAGAAATCAAGCTATGCAAGCGAGAGGCAGATCGTTGCCCTTCCCTCTGCGTAGAAAGAGTTGACCCCAAGCGTCTGGGCTGTGTTATGTGGCTCGGAAAACAAAGAGGGGACTCACAGCACACACGCTCTCCCTCAGAAGGGAATTCTCTCAGGCCTACGGAAAGCCGTACGGGGGTTAAAGCACTCTCTCGAGTCAGGGTTCATGGAGGTGGCTGCACCCCAAACTTTGCTGCTGGGAGACACTCGTGCTTACCTTGAGGCTAGGCATCGCATTTACTCCGCACTTTAGCTAGGGCAAGCATGGGATGAACTCCTAGCAAGGCCCTGGAGACCACCTGGTTTCGTAGGAGAAAAGGCACTTTCTTCACTGAGGCATTCCTACAAGTGACTAGCAGACGGGTAACAGCAATGTCTTTCAGTCAGCCTTGAGGCCGCCACTACCTCCTTCCAAATGGGGAAAACACTGCCTTTTCCCAGGCTTCTCAATTACAACCTGGCTCACCCAGCACATGGACCTCTCTTCTCTGACAACCCAAAGGAGACCCTTGGAACACAATTCGGCCTTCTGCGATGCAACTTTTGGATGCAGTGTGTTCTGCATGTGGTGAATGGCATAATCCTCTGAAAGCCCTCAGGAGGCCTAGGTGACTTTGGATGTTCCAGATGCCTAGCAATGCTCAGGGTGAATCTCCACTTCCTTTCGGGCTGGACCTAATGTCTAGTTTTCCATGTCACTTAGAGGGCCGTCGAGCAGGAGTCCCCACACTGAATTGGAGCCCCGGTGGTTTCTCTCAGGGCAGCGTAGGTTTCCTCAACGTGGCAGACCCGCATGGAAAGAAAGGCTGCCAAGAACCGTGTTCCTGAGGCTCTTTCCAAGCTGTGGAACGCTAGCCATAGGAGAACACCTTCTTAGTTCCCGGACCTTCCAACTGCACAGTGAGGGATGTTCCCAGAGCTGTGTAGCCCTTGACTGTGCTCAGAAGGCTTTTGGTACACAGTGTACTTCCTTGGAAAGACGTGCCCACGTGAGAGTCTTGAGCGCTCTGAGGCATACTAAAGCTGAAGCCGTCCATTGACTAAGACTTCCTGCACACTGGTGCACCCGTATCTCTCTGGTCGTGGGAAAAGGTGCACCTGACCTCGAGACTAGAGGACACATAGAGTTGGCACTCTAACTACAGTATGCCCTGCGGTGAGCGCCCAGGAAGGAACGGCAAGCACCTGGTTTCTTTTGGAAAACCTCACTGCTCCTCAGAGGCATCCGTGGAGTGAATAGTATCCTGCTGGTGTGGTTTTCAGGCAGCTTGGAAGCTGCACCGAAGTTGGTTTCCAAAGGGGGAAAGTCGGGCTTCTGCCACATGCTCCGGTTTCCAACGTGACCCCACAGCACAGTTCCCGACCCTCTCTGACTGACGACTGGAGACTTGGAGCCACACTGGGCCTTTCTATGCTCACACCTGGTTGGACGCGGGGTGTTTTTGCATGCCACGAGTAGCATTACCCGCTTAATGACTTAGTCAGGCCTAGGTGACTTCGGATCGTCCAAACGCCTCCCAATTGTACCGGTTTTCCTGTATTTTCTCTCAGGCTGGACCTACAGTGTACCTTGCGTCACAACAGAGAGAGGACAGGTAAGAGTGGCCAGGATGCACTTGAGGCCCAGGGATTCTTTCAGTGCAGTTCAGAGGGCCTCCGCAGAGGGAGAGCCACGTTGAATGTAATACTGGCAGAAATGCTGTCCTGGGGCTGCCCGACAGCTGTAGAAATCAAGCTATGCAAGCGAGAGGCAGATCGTTGCCCTTCCCTCTGCGTAGAAAGAGTTGACCCCAACCGTCTGGGCTGTGTTATGTGGCTCGGAAAACAAAGAGGGGACTCACAGCACACACGCTCTCCCTCAGAAGGGAATTCTCTCAGGCCTACGGAAAGCCGTACGGGGGTTAAAGCACTCTCTCGAGTCAGGGTTCATGGAGGTGGCTGCACCCCAAACTTTGCTGCTGGGAGACACTCGTGCTTACCTTGAGGCTAGGGGTCGCATTTACTCCGCACTTTAGCTAGGGCAAGCGTGGGATGAACTCCTAGCAAGGCCATGGAGACCACCTGGTTTCGTAGGAGAAAAGGCACTTTCTTCACTGAGGCATTCCTACAAGTGACTAGCAGACGGGTAACAGCAATGTCTTTCAGTCAGCCTTGAGGCCGCCACTACCTCCTTCCAAATGGGGAAAACACTGCCTTTTCCCAGGCTTCTCAATTACAACCTGGCTCACCCAGCACATGGACCTCTCTTCTCTGACAACCCAAAGGAGACCCTTGGAACACAATTCGGCCTTCTGCGATGCAACTTTTGGATGCAGTGTGTCCTGCATGTGGTGAATGGCATAATCCTCTGAAAGCCCGCAGGAGGCCTAGGTGACTTTGGATGTTCCAGATGCCTAGCAATGCTCAGGGTGAATCTCCACTTCCTTTCGGGCTGGACCTAATGTCTAGTTTTCCGTGTCACTTAGAGGGCCGTCGAGCAGGAGTCCCCACACTGAATTGGAGCCCCGGTGGTTTCTCTCAGGGCAGCGTAGGTTTCGTCAACGTGGCAGACCCGCATGGAAAGAAAGGCTGCCAACAACCGTGTTCCTGAGGCTCTTTCCAAGCTGTGGAACGCTAGCCATAGGAGAACACCTTCTTAGTTCCCGGCCCTTCCAACTGCACAGTGAGGGATGTTCCCAGAGCTGTGTAGCCCTTGACTCTGCTCAGAAGACTTTTGGTACACAGTGTACTTCCTTGGAAAGACGTGCCCACGTCAAAGTCTTGAGCGCTCTGAGGCATACTAAAGCTGAAGCCGTCCATTGACTAAGACTTCCTGCAAACTGGTGCACCCGTATCTCTCTGGTCGTGGGAAAAGGTGCACCTGACCTCGAGACTAGAGGACACATAGAGTTGGCACTCTAACTACAGTATGCCCTGCGGTGAGCGCCCAGGAAGGAACGGCAAGCACCTGGTTTCTTTTGGAAAACCTCACTGCTCCTCAGAGGCATCCGTGGAGTGAATAGTATCCTGCTGGTGTGGTTTTCAGGCAGCTTGGAAGCTGCACCGAAGTTGGTTTCCAAAGGGGGAAAGTCGGGCTTCTGCCACATGCTCCGGTTTCCAACGTGACCCCACAGCACAGTTCCCGACCCTCTCTGACTGACGACTGGAGACTTGGAGCCACACTGGGCCTTTCTATGCTCACACCTGGTTGGACGCGGGGTGTTTTTGCATGCCACGAGTAGCATTACCCGCTTAATGACTTAGTCAGGCCTAGGTGACTTCGGATCGTCCAAACGCCTCCCAATTGTACCGGTTTTCCTGTATTTTCTCTCAGGCTGGACCTACAGTGTACCTTGCGTCACAACAGAGAGAGGACAGGTAAGAGTGGCCAGGATGCACTTGAGGCCCAGGGATTCTTTCAGTGCAGTTCAGAGGGCCTCCGCAGAGGGAGAGCCACGTTGAATGTAATACTGGCAGAAATGCTGTCCTGGGGCTGCCCGACAGCTGTAGAAATCAAGCTATGCAAGCGAGAGGCAGATCGTTGCCCTTCCCTCTGCGTAGAAAGAGTTGACCCCAACCGTCTGGGCTGTGTTATGTGGCTCGGAAAACAAAGAGGGGACTCACAGCACACACGCTCTCCCTCAGAAGGGAATTCTCTCAGGCCTACGGAAAGCCGTACGGGGGTTAAAGCACTCTCTCGAGTCAGGGTTCATGGAGGTGGCTGCACCCCAAACTTTGCTGCTGGGAGACACTCGTGCTTACCTTGAGGCTAGGGGTCGCATTTACTCCGCACTTTAGCTAGGGCAAGCGTGGGATGAACTCCTAGCAAGGCCATGGAGACCACCTGGTTTCGTAGGAGAAAAGGCACTTTCTTCACTGAGGCATTCCTACAAGTGACTAGCAGACGGGTAACAGCAATGTCTTTCAGTCAGCCTTGAGGCCGCCACTACCTCCTTCCAAATGGGGAAAACACTGCCTTTTCCCAGGCTTCTCAATTACAACCTGGCTCACCCAGCACATGGACCTCTCTTCTCTGACAACCCAAAGGAGACCCTTGGAACACAATTCGGCCTTCTGCGATGCAACTTTTGGATGCAGTGTGTCCTGCATGTGGTGAATGGCATAATCCTCTGAAAGCCCGCAGGAGGCCTAGGTGACTTTGGATGTTCCAGATGCCTAGCAATGCTCAGGGTGAATCTCCACTTCCTTTCGGGCTGGACCTAATGTCTAGTTTTCCGTGTCACTTAGAGGGCCGTCGAGCAGGAGTCCCCACACTGAATTGGAGCCCCGGTGGTTTCTCTCAGGGCAGCGTAGGTTTCGTCAACGTGGCAGACCCGCATGGAAAGAAAGGCTGCCAAGAACCGTGTTCCTGAGGCTCTTTCCAAGCTGTGGAACGCTAGCCATAGGAGAACACCTTCTTAGTTCCCGGCCCTTCCAACTGCACAGTGAGGGATGTTCCCAGAGCTGTGTAGCCCTTGACTCTGCTCAGAAGGCTTTTGGTACACAGTGTACTTCCTTGGAAAGACGTGCCCACGTCAAAGTCTTGAGCGCTCTGAGGCATACTAAAGCTGAAGCCGTCCATTGACTAAGACTTCCTGCAGACTGGTGCACCCGTATCTCTCTGGTCGTGGGAAAAGGTGCACCTGACCTCCAGACTAGAGGACACATAGAGTTGGCACTCTAACTACAGTATGCCCTGCGGTGAGCGCCCAGGAAGGAACGGCAAGCACCTGGTTTCTTTCGGAAAACCTCACTGCTCCTCAGAGGCATCCGTGGAGTGAATAGTATCCTGCTGGTGTGGTTTTCAGGCAGCTTGGAAGCTGCACCGAAGTTGATTTCCAAAGGGGGAAAGTCGGGCTTCTGCCACATGCTCCGGTTTCCAACGTGACCCCACAGCGCAGTTCCCGGCCCTCTCTGACTGTCGACTGGAGACTTGGAGCCACATTGGGCCTTTCTATGCTCACACCTGGTTGGACGCGGGGTGTTTTTGCATGCCACGAGTAGCATTACCCGCTTAATGACTTAGTCAGGCCTAGGTGACTTCGGATCGTCCAAACGCCTCCCAATTGTACCGGTTTTCCTGTATTTTCTCTCAGGCTGGACCTACAGTGTACCTTGCGTCACAACAGAGAGAGGACAGGTAAGAGTGGCCAGGATGCACTTGAGGCCCAGGGATTCTTTCAGTGCAGTTCAGAGGGCCTCCGCAGAGGGAGAGCCACGTTGAATGTAATACTGGCAGAAACGCTGTCCTGGGGCTGCCCGACAGCTGTAGAAATCAAGCTATGCAAGCGAGAGGCAGATCGTTGCCCTTCCCTCTGCGTAGAAAGAGTTGACCCCAACCGTCTGGGCTGTGTTATGTGGCTCGGAAAACAAAGAGGGGACTCACAGCACACACGCTCTCCCTCAGAAGGGAATTCTCTCAGGCCTACGGAAAGCCGTACGGGGGTTAAAGCACTCTCTCGAGTCAGGGTTCATGGAGGTGGCTGCACCCCAAACTTTGCTGCTGGGAGACACTCGTGCTTACCTTGAGGCTAGGGGTCGCATTTACTCCGCACTTTAGCTAGGGAAAGCGTGGGATGAACTCCTAGCAAGGCCCTGGAGACCACATGGTTTCGTAGGAGAAAAGGCACTTTCTTCACTGAGGCATTCCTACAAGTGACTAGCAGACGGGTAACAGCAATGTCTTTCAGTCAGCCTTGAGGCCGCCACTACCTCCTTCCAAATGGGGAAAACACTGCCTTTTCCCAGGCTTCTCAATTACAACCTGGCTCACCCAGCACATGGACCTCTCTTCTCTGACAACCCAAAGGAGACCCTTGGAACACAATTCGGCCTTCTGCGATGCAACTTTTGGATGCAGTGTGTTCTGCATGTGGTGAATGGCATAATCCTCTGAAAGTCCTCAGGAGGCCTAGGTGACTTTGGATGTTCCAGATGCCTAGCAATGCTCAGGGTGAATCTCCACTTCCTTTCGGGCTGGACCTAATGTCTAGTTTTCCGGGTCACTTAGAGGGCCGTCGAGCAGGAGTCCCCACACTGAATTGGAGCCCCGGTGGTTTCTCTCAGGGCAGTGTAGGTTTCCTCAACGTGGCAACCCGCATGGAAAGAAAGGCTGCCAAGAACCGTGTTCCTGAGGCTCTTGCCAAGCTGTGGAACGCTAGCAATAGGAGAACACCTTCTTAGTTCCCGGCCCTTCCAACTGCACAGTGAGGGATGTTCCCAGATCTGTGTAGCCCTTGACTCTGCTCAGAAGGCTTTTGGTACACAGTGTACTTCATTGGAAAGACGTGCCCACGTGAGAGTCTTGAGCGCTCTGAGGCATACTAAAGCTGACGCCGTCCTTTGACTAAGACTTCCTGCAAACTGGTGCACCCGTATCTCTCTGGTCGTGGGAAAAGGTGCACCTGACCTCGAGACTAGAGGACACATAGAGTTGGCCCTCTAACTACAGTATGCCCTGCGGTGAGCGCCCAGGAAGGAACGGCAAGCACCTGGTTTCTTTTGGAAAACCTCACTGCTCCTCAGAGGCATCCGTGGAGTGAATAGTATCCTGCTGGTGTGGTTTTCAGGCAGCTTGGAAGCTGCACCGAAGTTGCTTTCCAAAGGGGGAATGTCGGGCTTCTGCCACATGCTCCGGTTTCCAACGTGACCCCACAGCGCAGTTCCCGGCCCTCTCTGACTGACGACTGGAGACTTGGAGCCACACTGGGCCTTTCTATGCTCACACCTGGTTGGACGCGGGGTGTTTTTGCATGCCATGAGTAGCATTACCCGCTTAATGACTTAGTCAGGCCTAGGTGACTTCAGATCATCCAAACGCCTCCCAATTGTACCGGGTTTCCTGTATTTTCTATCAGGCTGGACCTACAGTGTACCTTGCGTCACAACAGAGAGAGGACAGGTAAGAGTGGCCAGGATGCACTTGAGGCCCAGGGATTCTTTCAGTGCAGTTCAGAGGGCCTCCGCAGAGGGAGAGCCACGTTGAATGTAATACTGGCAGAAACGCTGTCCTGGGGCTGCCCGACAGCTGTAGAAATCAAGCTATGCAAGCGAGAGGCAGATCGTTGCCCTTCCCTCTGCGTAGAAAGAGTTGACCCCAACCGTCTGGGCTGTGTTATGTGGCTCGGAAAACAAAGAGGGGACTCACAGCACACACGCTCTCCCTCAGAAGGGAATTCTCTCAGGCCTACGGAAAGCCGTACGGGGGTTAAAGCACTCTCTCGAGTCAGGGTTCATGGCGGTGGCTGCACCCCAAACTTTGCTGCTGGGAGACACTCGTGCTTACCTTGAGGCTAGGGGTCGCATTTACTCCGCACTTTAGCTAGGGAAAGCGTGGGATGAACTCCTAGCAAGGCCCTGGAGACCACATGGTTTCGTAGGAGAAAAGGCACTTTCTTCACTGAGGCATTCCTACAAGTGACTAGCAGACGGGTAACAGCAATGTCTTTCAGTCAGCCTTGAGGCCGCCACTACCTCCTTCCAAATGGGGAAAACACTGCCTTTTCCCAGGCTTCTCAATTACAACCTGGCTCACCCAGCACATGGACCTCTCTTCTCTGACAACCCAAAGGAGACCCTTGGAACACAATTCGGCCTTCTGCGATGCAACTTTTGGATGCAGTGTGTTCTGCATGTGGTGAATGGCATAATCCTCTGAAAGCCCTCAGGAGGCCTAGGTGACTTTGGATGTTCCAGATGCCTAGCAATGCTCAGGGTGAATCTCCACTTCCTTTCGGGCTGGACCTAATGTCTAGTTTTCCGTATCACTTAGAGGGCCGTCGAGCAGGAGTCCCCACACTGAATTGGAGCCCCGGTGGTTTCTCTCAGGGCAGCGTAGGTTTCCTCAACGTGGCAGACCCGCATGGAAAGAAAGGCTGCCAAGAACCGTGTTCCTGAGGCTCTTGCCAAGCTGTGGAATGCTAGCCAAAGGAGAACACCTTCTTAGTTCCCGGCCCTTCCAACTGCACAGTGAGGGATGTTCCCAGATCTGTGTAGCCCTTGACTCTGCTCAGAAGGCTTTTGGTACACAGTGTACTTCCTTGGAAAGACGTGCCCACGTGAGAGTCTTGAGCGCTCTGAGGCATACTAAAGCTGAAGCCGTCCATTGACTAAGACTTCCTGCACACTGGTGCACCTGTATCTCTCTGGTCGTGGGAAAAGGTGCACCTGACCTCCAGACTAGAGGACACATAGAGTTGGCACTCTAACTACAGTATGCCCTGCGGTGAGCGCCCAGGAAGGAACGGCAAGCACCTGGTTTCTTTTGGAAAACCTCACTGCTCCTCAGAGGCATCCGTGGAGTGAATAGTATCCTGCTGGTGTGGTTTTCAGGCAGCTTGGAAGCTGCACCGAAGTTGATTTCCAAAGGGGGAAAGTCGGGCTTCTGCCACATGCTCCGGTTTCCAACGTGACCCCACAGCGCAGTTCCCGGCCCTCTCTGACTGTCGACTGGAGACTTGGAGCCACATTGGGCCTTTCTATGCTCACACCTGGTTGGACGCGGGGTGTTTTTGCATGCCATGAGTAGCATTACCCGCTTAATGACTTAGTCAGGCCTAGGTGACTTCGGATCGTCCAAACACCTCCCAATTGTACCGGTTTTCCTGTATTTTCTCTCAGGCTGGACCTACAGTGTACCTTGCGTCACAACAGAGAGAGGACAGGTAAGAGTGGCCAGGATGCACTTGAGGCCCAGGGATTCTTTCAGTGCAGTTCAGAGGGCCTCCGCAGAGGGAGAGCCACGTTGAATGTAATACTGGCAGAAACGCTGTCCTGGGGCTGCCCGACAGCTGTAGAAATCAAGCTATGCAAGCGAGAGGCAGATCGTTGCCCTTCCCTCTGCGTAGAAAGAGTTGACCCCAACCGTCTGGGCTGTGTTATGTGGCTCGGAAAACAAAGAGGGGACTCACAGCACACACGCTCTCCCTCAGAAGGGAATTCTCTCAGGCCTACGGAAAGCCATACGGGGGTTAAAGCACTCTCTCGAGTCAGGGTTCATGGCGGTGGCTGCACCCCAAACTTTGCTGCTGGGAGACACTCGTGCTTACCTTGAGGCTAGGGGTCGCATTTACTCCGCACTTTAGCTAGGGCAAGCGTGGGATGAACTCCTAGCAAGGCCCTGGAGACCACCTGGTTTCGTAGGAGAAAAGGCACTTTCTTCACTGAGGCATTCCTACAAGTGACTAGCAGACGGGTAACAGCAATGTCTTTCAGTCAGCCTTGAGGCCGCCACTACCTCCTTCCAAATGGGGAAAACACTGCCTTTTCCCAGGCTTCTCAATTACAACCTGGCTCACCCAGCACATGTACCTCTCTTCTCTGACAACCCAAAGGAGACCCTTGGAACACAATTCGGCCTTCTGCGATGCAACTTTTGGATGCAGGGTGTTCTGCATGTGGTAAATGGCATAATCCTCTGAAAGCGCTCAGGAGGCCTAGGTGACTTTGGATGTTCCAGATGCCTAGCAATGCTCAGGGTGAATCTCCACTTCCTTTCGGTCTGGACCTAATGTCTAGTTTTCCGTGTCACTTAGAGGGCCGTCGAGCAGGAGTCCCCACACTGAATTGGAGCCCCGGTGGTTTCTCTCAGGGCAGCGTAGGTTTCCTCAACGTGGCAGACCCGCATGGAAAGAAAGGCTGCCAAGAACCGTGTTCCTGAGGCTCTTTCCAAGCTGTGGAACGCTAGCCATAGGAGAACACCATCTTAGTGCCCGGCCCTTCCAACTGCACAGTGAGGGATGTTCCCAGAGCTGTGTAGCCCTTGACTGTGCTCAGAAGGCTTTTGGTACACAGTGTACTTCCTTGGAAAGACGTGCCCACGTGAGAGTCTTGAGCGCTCTGAGGCATACTAAAGCTGAAGCCGTCCATTGACTAAGACTTCCTGCAAACTGGTGCACCCGTATCTCTCTGGTCGTGGGAAAAGGTGCACCTGACCTCGAGACTAGAGGACACATAGAGTTGGCACTCTAACTACAGTATGCCCTGCGGTGAGCGCCCAGGAAGGAACGGCAAGCACCTGGTTTCTTTTGGAAAACCTCACTGCTCCTCAGAGGCATCCGTGGAGTGAATAGTATCCTGCTGGTGTGGTTTTCAGGCAGCTTGGAAGCTGCACCGAAGTTGCTTTCCAAAGGGGGAAAGTCGGGCTTCTGCCACATGCTCCGGTTTCCAACGTGACCCCACAGCACAGTTCCCGACCCTCTCTGACTGACGACTGGAGACTTGGAGCCACACTGGGCCTTTCTATGCTCACACCTGGTTGGACGCGGGGTGTTTTTGCATGCCACGAGTAGCATTACCCGCTTAATGACTTAGTCAGGCCTAGGTGACTTCGGATCGTCCAAACGCCTCCCAATTGTACCGGTTTTCCTGTATTTTCTCTCAGGCTGGACCTACAGTGTACCTTGCGTCACAACAGAGAGAGGACAGGTAAGAGTGGCCAGGATGCACTTGAGGCCCAGGGATTCTTTCAGTGCAGTTCAGAGGGCCTCCGCAGAGGGAGAGCCACGTTGAATGTAATACTGGCAGAAATGCTGTCCTGGGGCTGCCCGACAGCTGTAGAAATCAAGCTATGCAAGCGAGAGGCAGATCGTTGCCCTTCCCTCTGCGTAGAAAGAGTTGACCCCAACCGTCTGGGCTGTGTTATGTGGCTCGGAAAACAAAGAGGGGACTCACAGCACACACGCTCTCCCTCAGAAGGGAATTCTCTCAGGCCTACGGAAAGCCGTACGGGGGTTAAAGCACTCTCTCGAGTCAGGGTTCATGGAGGTGGCTGCACCCCAAACTTTGCTGCTGGGAGACACTCGTGCTTACCTTGAGGCTAGGGGTCGCATTTACTCCGCACTTTAGCTAGGGCAAGCGTGGGATGAACTCCTAGCAAGGCCATGGAGACCACCTGGTTTCGTAGGAGAAAAGGCACTTTCTTCACTGAGGCATTCCTACAAGTGACTAGCAGACGGGTAACAGCAATGTCTTTCAGTCAGCCTTGAGGCCGCCACTACCTCCTTCCAAATGGGGAAAACACTGCCTTTTCCCAGGCTTCTCAATTACAACCTGGCTCACCCAGCACATGGACCTCTCTTCTCTGACAACCCAAAGGAGACCCTTGGAACACAATTCGGCCTTCTGCGATGCAACTTTTGGATGCAGTGTGTCCTGCATGTGGTGAATGGCATAATCCTCTGAAAGCCCGCAGGAGGCCTAGGTGACTTTGGATGTTCCAGATGCCTAGCAATGCTCAGGGTGAATCTCCACTTCCTTTCGGGCTGGACCTAATGTCTAGTTTTCCGTGTCACTTAGAGGGCCGTCGAGCAGGAGTCCCCACACTGAATTGGAGCCCCGGTGGTTTCTCTCAGGGCAGCGTAGGTTTCCTCAACGTGGCAGACCCGCATGGAAAGAAAGGCTGCCAAGAACCGTGTTCCTGAGGCTCTTTCCAAGCTGTGGAACGCTAGCCATAGGAGAACACCTTCTTAGTTCCCGGCCCTTCCAACTGCACAGTGAGGGATGTTCCCAGAGCTGTGTAGCCCTTGACTCTGCTCAGAAGGCTTTTGGTACACAGTGTACTTCCTTGGAAAGACGTGCCCACGTCAAAGTCTTGAGCGCTCTGAGGCATACTAAAGCTGAAGCCGTCCATTGACTAAGACTTCCTGCAGACTGGTGCACCCGTATCTCTCTGGTCGTGGGAAAAGGTGCACCTGACCTCCAGACTAGAGGACACATAGAGTTGGCACTCTAACTACAGTATGCCCTGCGGTGAGCGCCCAGGAAGGAACGGCAAGCACCTGGTTTCTTTTGGAAAACCTCGCTGCTCCTCAGAGGCATCCGTGGAGTGAATAGTATCCTGCTGGTGTGGTTTTCAGGCAGCTTGGAAGCTGCACCGAAGTTGCTTTCCAAAGGGGGAAAGTCGGGCTTCTGCCACATGCTCCGGTTTCCAACGTGACCCCACAGCGCAGTTCCCGGCCCTCTCTGACTGACGACTGGAGACTTGGAGCCACACTGGGCCTTTCTATGCTCACACCTGGTTGGACGCCGGGTGTTTTTGCATGCCACGAGTAGCATTACCCGCTTAATGACTTAGTCAGGCCTAGGTGACTTCGGATTGTCCAAACGCCTCCCAATTGTACCGGTTTTCCTGTATTTTCTCTCAGGCTGGACCTACAGTGTACCTTGCGTCACAACAGAGAGAGGACAGGTAAGAGTGGCCAGGATGCACTTGAGGCCCAGGGATTCTTTCAGTGCAGTTCAGAGGGCCTCCGCAGAGGGAGAGCCACGTTGAATGTAATACTGGCAGAAACGCTGTCCTGGGGCTGCCCGACAGCTGTAGAAATCAAGCTATGCAAGCGAGAGGCAGATCGTTGCCCTTCCCTCTGCGTAGAAAGAGTTGACCCCAACCGTCTGGGCTGTGTTATGTGGCTCGGAAAACAAAGAGGGGACTCACAGCACACACGCTCTCCCTCAGAAGGGAATTCTCTCAGGCCTACGGAAAGCCGTACGGGGGTTAAAGCACTCTCTCGAGTCAGGGTTCATGGAGGTGGCTGCACCCCAAACTTTGCTGCTGGGAGACACTCGTGCTTACCTTGAGGCTAGGGGTCGCATTTACTCCGCACTTTAGCTAGGGCAAGCGTGGGATGAACTCCTAGCAAGGCCCTGGAGACCACCTGGTTTCATAGGAGAAAATGCACTTTCTTCACTGAGGCATTCCTACAAGTGACTAGCAGACGGGTAACAGCAATGTCTTTCAGTCAGCCTTGAGGCCGCCACTACCTCCTTCCAAATGGGGAAAACACTGCCTTTTCCCAGGCTTCTCAATTACAACCTGGCTCACCCAGCACATGTACCTCTCTTCTCTGACAACCCAAAGGAGACCCTTGGAACACAATTCGGCCTTCTGCGATGCAACTTTTGGATGCAGTGTGTTCTGCATGGGGTGAATGGCATAATCCTCTGAAAGCGCTCAGGAGGCCTAGGTGACTTTGGATGTTCCAGATGCCTAGCAATGCTCAGGGTGAATCACCACTTCCTTTCGGGCTGGACCTAATGTCTAGTTTTCCTTGTCACTTAGAGGGCCGTCGAGCAGGAGTCCCCACACTGAATTGGAGCCCCGGTGGTTTCTCTCAGGGCAGCGTAGGTTTCCTCAACGTGGCAGACCTG